>NC_044979.1:99730874-100930874 GCF_008728515.1 Papio anubis
CTCCCAAAGTGCTGGGATTACAGGTATAAGCCACCGCGCCCAGCTGTGTTCAGCGTTTTTTTCCATCAACGGTGAAAAGAAAATACCACCTCCACCACTGTGGTTTTTGAGATTATTAAAGTCAATTAAATGTCAACATTTACCATAAAATAACCAAAAAAAGATAGGCTGCTTTAGATGAAATAGCATTGAAGTTTATTAAACTTAGACAACAGAAGTCTCTCGTGTAAATCCACATAAACAAAACCAGAGGTTCCTTCGGAAGACCCTCACCCGGATGTGCAGGTGGAGTCTAGTGGTTTTCGAACTAAATGTGAGAATTGCTGGGCCAGAGGCCTGGCCTGAGTGTAAGAAAGAGGTTAAGAATGGATTCTGTGAACTTCCAGGTTGCCATGAAGGTCTCTCAAAACCTTTTGCCTCAGGGCCTATCTCTCTGTGGTCCTGAGGAGAAGTAGCCTTTTGCGCAGCTGCCAACCAGGGTCTGGTTGGCAGAAAGGGTTCTTTCTCCCATCTAGCCTCACAGGGGCCCTGCCAGAGCCCACAGGACATATTTATGGCTGTCCTCTTTCCTGCTATGAGGGGAAGAGAAGTCTTCCTCTTTGTGCTTGTGTTGATAGCCTAGCACTCTGGACCCAGCACTTGGCTTTACTTGGAAAGAAAATTTATCTGTTGGTCGTGTGAAAAATTCCTTCTAGATGGACTTCACTGGGGCTCTGGTTTTCTGGGACTCCCTACCTGAGTGAAGAGAGAGGTCACTTCTCTCCTACCGAAGTAGAAAACACTTTGATATGTAATGAAATGGAGGTTACAGGGTAACTTCCTTTTTCTAAATTCCAGTGAAATTCAGTCCTGGTTTACTGATAATCCCATAATGCTTCACTTCAGATTAACTGACACTTGAAATGATGCTTAGAGAGAAGTTGAGAGAAAAAGATTAACAGAGACAAACAGACAATGACAGAGAGAAAACCCAAAGACAGTAATTCAGCTGACTCATGAGTTCAGCTGAGTTATTATTTTTAATGTCTTTTGCAGGAACAAACATCAAGAAAATGTTTTGCACCTCCTTCAATCTTCCAGGCAATGACTGCTAAGTGTCCATGTTGAAAATTCATTGAGATGGGTTCATCTACCTGGTCACCTGGTGCATCAGCAACTGATTAATAAATCCCTGAGCAACTCTTTGGTAAATCCTCCATGTAAGGAAAAGGTAAGAGACAGAAAGAAAGAGAAAGGGAAGAGGGAATAGAGAGAGAAGGGAGAGATGTGGAGAATGTGGAGGGAGAGAAGTGAGAGAGTGGTAGGTTGGAGGAAGAAAGAGAAGGGGAAATGCAGAGAAAAAGGAAGATAAGATAAAAGTGAGGAAAGGGAAAAAGACAGAAAGAGATGCTGAGAAAGAAGACAAAATGAAAGGAAACAAAGAGAACCAAGAAGCCCATGATATCCATCTTTCCAGCTGTCTCCCTGAGCAAACTTGCTTGCAGCAGCCCCTGATATCCATCTTTCCGGCTGTCTCCCTGAGCAAACTTGCTTGCAGCAGCCCCTGGAAAGGCCCTGGTGCCCTAGTTGCATGTTAATGAAGTCAGAGTGGCCAGGAGTCTCTGCTCTGGAGGGCTGAGCTGTCTCTGATTTCAGACCTGGCTGGCCAGGCCTGGCCACTGGGGGCCACTGGGAGCAGACATGTTGCTTAGCACCTGCTGCATGGCCTTCTCTTATTCTCTCTGGGTCTGACATGCCCTCATGGGCTGCAGGATGGACAGTTCATGGGAAGGCCGTGAGAAATCCCACAGGAAAGTAGGAGTGGGTCTTGGGTTTCCAGCTAAACTGTCAATGTCATGAGAACCTCGGTAGGAGTGTTGGATGTCTAGCCCTTGGGAGGACAAAAAAGAGGGGAAAATACAATTACAAGGCTGACCAAAGAGAAGCTTCGGGGCTTTGCTGTCTCTGTTTTCTCCCAGTGAATAAGAACTCTTTTCCCCTTTCATTTGCTTTGTCAAAATTGAGGACAGATGCTGCTCCGTGGTGATTCATGTGGAAACAAGAACTTTTCTCTTCTTTCTTCCCACGCTGCCCCCTGGCCACCACAATTTACAAGAAAGGTTGGCTCAAGCCTTTTAAAAGTTTAATAGAAACCCAAAGTTGACTATGAATCAGAGAAAACAAAAGACATTAAAAAGGAGAGAGGTTAAAGAAGAGAGAGAGAGAGATTTTTTTAAAGGGTCAGGAGACACAGAGTATTTACATTTCAGGTACTGGCTTTAGCCACACAGCAAATAACGTGAAAACAGAGAGAGGCCAATTCTTTTTCACCTCTTTCTCTTTTGTGCACGAAATCCCAAGCAACTATCTCATCAGAATCCTAACATTTCCAAGCTGAAAAGATCCTCAGAGATCATGTATTCATTTTAAGCTTCTCATTTTCAGGATATAAAGCATGAGGCCAGGGAGTTAAATCCATTGTCCCAGGCTGAGCAGCTTTTCCATAATATTGGCAGCTGAGTGGGACACTCCTTGAGTTGCACAGACCCAGGCAGCTGAACGGGTCAGTGGAGCAATGACAATGGTGTTGAATTCCCGCAGAGACCACTTTCTGCATTTGGATACACAGGGAAGAAGGGAGGGTATGGCCTAGTCACATGAGCTTTTCTCTGAGTAGCAGAACAGTGTGGGAATCTGCCTGTACTTTTTTAGTTCAGCCATATTATTTTACCCAACACTATATCAGGTGCTAATGGAGGTACAAAAAGAAAGAGAGGTATTCCATGGTCTGTAGATCCCTCCGTGGCAATGGAGACACTAGCACCACTTTCTCCACCATTGATCTCGAGGAAGTTGTCTAATATTTCTGGCCTCAGTTTCCTCATCTGTAAATTGAACTCTGGAATTCCTATTTGGGCAGTATTTCTGTAAGTTGACATTAATCCAGAGCATAGCATTATAATTGTCACATAAATATTAAGCATTTAATCTTGGTGCCAGTTACTTTTCTTAGACAATGTTGTAAGACCTGTTTTTGTTTCCTGGGCAATAAATGCCTGTTGAATGAAGAAATGAATGAATTTTTAAATTCCTAATGCTGAGTCATTCCAAATTGTTCTCCAGTGTTTGCTTTTAGTGACCTTGAATATAACTAGTATTCTTTCTGCTTTCAGTGTTTTCTCACAAATAAGTTTGGCAGATGACAAAAAATCTTTTTTTTTTTTTTTTTTTTTGGCAGCGTCTCGCTGTTGCCCTGGCTGGAGTGCAGTGGCGTGATGTCAGCTCACTGCAACCTCTGCCTCCAGAGTTCAAACGATTCTCCTGCCTCAGTCTCCCGAGTAGCTGGGATTATAGGTACATATCACCATGCCCTATTCATTCTTTTTTTTTTTTTTTTGTAGAGATGGGGTTCACCATGTTGGCCAGGCTCGTCTCGAACTCCTGACCTCAAGTGATCCGCCCACCTCAGCCTCTCAAAGTACTGGGATTACAGGCGTGAGCCACCGTGCCCGGCCAACAAAAATTCTTATAAAATGAGAATTGGATAAAGGTCAGTCAGCCTCCACTGGCTCCCATCTCCCTGGGAGTAAAAGCCAAAGTCATGACAATGCCTACAAGGCCACACAGGATCTATGTGGCTATCACTCTGACCCCACTGCCTGCTGCTCTTCCCCTCCACTCTCCCTAATCAAGTCACTCTCCTACTTGCTCTGCCTTGGACACCCCAGGCAGGCCTCTACCCCAGGGCCTTTGCACTTGCTCTTCCCCCAGCCCAGAATTCTAGTCCCCCATGTAATCTTCTCCCTCACCTTTGCATCTCAGTAATTCCTCTCATGAACATCAGATTTAAAATGGTTCCTCCTTACCCGCTGCCCCAGCACTTTGTTTGCAGCTGCAGTTCTCATCTCCACCTGCTATACCATGTAATTGACTTATTATCTTGTTGATTGTCTGTCCCCTCTCTCCTGGAGTGTAAGTTCCATGGGGGCAGATAATTTTGTCCATTTTGTCACGGCCATTTCCCCAGTACCCAGCACAGTATTTAGCAGACAGTAGACGTTCAATGTGTTTGTTAAATTAGTAAATCTTGTAATTATGCACTGCTTTATTTCTCACTCAAAACCTTAAAAAGTCAAATAAAGAAAGAGAAAAGGAAAGAAGGCTGGTTCCCATTAATTAAATGGTTCCTATGTGCTCGTTGTAAGTACTTTACACGTATTTATTCATTTATTGCTCAACAGTTGTATGAATGAAAGCCTGTGAGTTCCATCTCCTTGGCTGTTTCCTCTGAACACTGGCAGACTCCTGGGCCTCTTCTCTTAGGTAATTATACTCACTTTCTAGGGGATCTCATCCGGGCTTGTAGCCTTAAATGTCGTCTATGATTACCAAATGGATCTCAAACTTAGTATGTCTAAAATCAAACCCTTCAACTACACCCCCTCACCACTAAATTGTCTCACTCTCAAAAACGGGTAACCCCATTCTTCCGGTTATTCAGGCTGAAAACATGGGAGCCATTCTTGATTCCTCTCTTCTCTGCCCCCACACCTAGGGTTGTCAGATTTATCAAATAAAAGTAGAAAACAGGTGCTTCATTTTATCTGGCATCCCTGCCCACATTCAGTCAATCAGAAAGTTCTCTGTATCTCCAAAATACAACCTGAATGCAACCACTTTCACCACCACCACGTCCACCCTAATATTATTTCAAGAGGCTTCCAACTGATCTCTTTGCTCCTACCTTTGTCCTTGATGTCTATCTTCTGATATCAGCTGGAGCAATCCTTTTAAAAGAAAAGTTAAATCATATTTCTCCTCTGCTCAGAACCCTCTGGTAGACTTTCATGTGGCTAAGTTAAAATTCAAAGTCCTTCTTTCCACAGCCTATGCAGCCATCACCATTGCCCTACCTCTGTCTTCCTCTCTGATTTCATCACCTGCCTCCTTCTTCACTTGGTGCATCAGCAACGCAGGCCTTCTTACCGCTTCTTGAATACAACCACTCCATACCACAGGGCCTTTGCACACACTTTGCTCTTCCCTCTATCTGAAACCCTCTTGTCCCAGACATCTTCATGGTTCTTGCTCTCATTTCACTCAAGTCTCTACTCAAACGTTACCTTTCCTGACTACCTTCTTTAAAACAACACTCTCCCAGCCTGGCACAGTGGCTCATACCTGTAATCCCAGCAATTTGGGAGGCTGAGGTGGGCAGATCACTTGAGGTCAGGCGTTCGAGACCAGCCTGGCCAACATGATGAAATCACATTTCTATTAAAAATACAAAAATTGACCAGGTATGGTGGCATGTGCCTGTAATGCCAGCTACTTGGGAGGCTGAGACAGGAGAATCGCTTAATCCTTGGAGGTGGAGGTTGTAGCAAGCCAGAATTGTGCTACTGCACTCCAGCCTCAGCAACAGGGTGAGACTCTGTCTCAAAAACAAAAAACAAAACAAAAAAAAAACCCACGCACTCTCCCGTTGACTCTCTTTCTTCCTAGTTTATTTTTTTAATTCTTATTCTTAGCACTTATCGTCCCCATATATATTTATTTGTTTCCAGTCCCAGAATATAACTGTTGGAAGAACAGGGATTTTGTTTTTTATTCACTGCTGTATTCTAGTGCAAATGAATGCTGGCACATAGAAGATGCTCAATAAATATCTGTTGAATGAACGAAACGTCATTGATGGGTTGGAAAACTGAGGCAAAAAGAGCAAATTATCTTACTCCAGGCTCTCTCCCCTGTCAGAGTGCTCTTAATGTGGGATCTCATTTGTTCTTCTTGGCAACTCTGTGAGTTAAGGATGGGCAGGCCTAACCCCATATAACAGATGAGGAAACCGAGGTCCAGACTTCTAAGGTTATTGTCCTCAAAGGAAACCCTAGGCTGTGCCAGAAGCCTACATTCCTCTTATGTACTTTTTTCACTTTCTTCAACCCTCAAACTTGTGTTTTAGGTCTCATATTTTAAAAATTATATTCTCAAACCACTCCCTTTATGTCAAAGATGAAGTCACCTGGGTCTAATACATTTGTGCCACCAGAGGAACGAGGGAAATGCGTGTCCTTTTTGCTCCAAATAACCTGAAATCCCTTCTCCCTATTCTGGGATTCCTCAGGCCTCAGATAATGAATCGATATGACTGGTGGAGAATCTTTGGTAATGTTAGCATTTACCTAGTGAAAGCAGAAACCACTATCCAAAATGACATGCTAAGATTCTTTCTAGGTTAGCAAGTTCATAATCTATTTGCTGTTTACTTGTTCATTGTATTAAACATTTATTGTGTCTACCAGGTAGCGTGAGCAACCATTACTGTGCCCAGGACTGAGGGATGCAAGACTTCCAATGCTAAAACCTCAAAAGTTTCAGGCAAACCAGAATGAGATGATAATCCTAATAGTCTGTGCTTTTTGGGTTTTTACTTTTTTTTTTTAAAATGCTATTGTGTTAGACTGAACAACGGCCCTCTAAAATGCCCACGCTGTAACCTCTGAAAACTGTGAACACATTATCTTCTATGGCAAAAGGGACTATGGAGATAAGTTAAGGATCCTGAGATGAGATTATCCTGCATTATCTTGGTGGGCTCGATGTGATCACAGGGAACCTTAGAGTCAAAGACAGAAGGCAATGGGATGATGGAGGCAGGTAGAGGGAAGACAATGGCTATGGAACAGAGGTTGGAGTGATGATGCGTTTTGACGATGGAGGAAGAGGCCACAGCCCAAGGAATGTGGGCCCGTGTAGAAGCTGGAAAAAGCAAGAAAACAGGTTCTCCTCTGCAGCCTGAAGGAGGAATGGAGCCTTGCCAACACCTTGATTTTAGGATTCTGACTTCCAAAAATGTGAGAAAATTAACTCATGATATAACCTAGCAACATCTCACTGTATCCCTCGGACTTCTGTGCTTTTAAGGAAGGACCCATGTGATTAAATTGGGCGCACCAAATAATCCAGGATAATCTCCCTGTTTTAAGGTCAGCTGATTAACTACCGTAACTCCATCCTCAAACTCAATTCCCCTTTGCCATGTAAGGTAACATCTTCATGGGTCTTGGCAATTAGAAAATGAAAATGTAGACATCTTGGGGGCCATTATTACCCTCATACCCAGCAATCCTAAGCAAGTGCTATTTGTCCAAAAAAGAGGAAATTTATGTTCAAATGAAAACACACCTGTGAATATTTATAGCATCATTATGTGGTATTGTCAAAAACTGGAAACAACCCAAATGTGCATCCATTGGAGAATATATTTTTTTTTTAAAAAACTTTATCTATACATGGAATACTACTTTACTAAATATGAATGAACTATTGATACATGCAGCAACATGGATGACTCTCGTGCATTATGCTGAGTGAAAGAAGCAAGACTCAAAGGCTATGTAACAATATGATTCCATTTAGATGATATTCTGAAAAAGTAAGACTATATAGACAGCAAATAGATCAGGTTGCTACAAAGGGACTTGAGGGAACATTTAGGGACAATGGAAATTTTCTACATCTTGATTGTGGTGATGGGTTCATGACTGTAAGAGTTTGTCAAAACCCATAGAACTGTGTAGTAAAAATACAGAAGGAATTCCAATTAATGAATGTAGAAGAAATGGGGGAAATAAAGAAATCACCTTTAGAACACCAGTATAATAATTAACACATTAAATATTAAAATTTGTGGGCAAAACTTAAAAAAAAAAAACAGGAGAGTTGCATAGCCTCAAAGTGTCTCCTTCATGATAGTTTTAGTTAGTGTGGTAGTTTTAACACATGTCACAGTTATTTTTATAGACAGATACTTCTTCCTCCAAAACGTGAGACTTTATTTCCTTGCCCTTGAGTGTGGGCTGGACTTAGTGATTTGTTGACTAATACATATGGAAAGGGAAAAATGTAACTTTGCACTGGAGAAACCTGGCAGAAACCACCTTGACCAAGTGATCAAGGTTAATATGACCAGTGATAACTCCTGGTGATATCATGTGCCCCCAAAAGGATGCAGGGAGAAGGGCACATACCTCTGTGGTATTCTTCCTCCAAATCCATGACCTCAGCTTGATCATAAGAAAATATCAGACATACCTGAGGGACATTCTACAAAACACCTGAATAGTGCTCTTTCAAAGTGCCAAGATCTTGAAAAACAAGGAAAAAACCCAGAATTTTTCACAGATTGGAGAAGTCTAAGGAGACATGTCGAGTAAATACAAATATGATTTCCTAGTTTGGATCTTTGAACAAGGGACATTGGTGGAAAAACTGGCAAAATCCAAAGGAAGTCTATAGTATAGTTATTAAAATGCCAATGCCGATTTCTTAGTTTTGATAAATGTACCACAGTTAAGGTAAAATGTTAACATTAGGGGAAGCTAAAGAAGAATAGACAGGAACTCTATGTGCTATCTTTACAACTCTTTTGTAAATCTAAAACAATTTCAAAATTTAAAAAATTTTGAAATATAAACAAGTAAACATTTAAAAAATGTCACCAGGTGATTCTGATGAGCCAGTAGGATTAAGAAGCCCTAGGGAAAAGCAGAAATCTGAGCTGAGTCACAGAGTGATAAAATACCATTAGCCATTTGAGGGAATTAATGACAAGTTAGTTACCGTAACTGTTTTCTATAGCAAACATAATAAGGGATGGTGGAAAACGAGGAAAGAGAGGTATCTGGGTCCGATTATGCAGTCTTTTATACCACACAGGATAAGAGCTTAGTCTCTTACACTATTGGCCTTGAGATGCCATTACAATTTTTAAAGCAGGGTGTAGCTGTGTTACTGGAAAGGGGTCTCAGTCCAGACCCTAAGAGAGGGTTCTTGGATCTCATGCAAGAAAGAATTCAGGGCAAGTCCACAGACTAAAGTGAAAGCAACTTGATTAGGAAAGTAAAACAATAAAAGAATGGCTACTCCATAGACAGAGACAAGGGCTGCTGGTTGCCTATTTTTATGGTTATTTCTTGATTATTTGCTAAACAAGGGGTGGATTATTCATGCCTCCCCTTTTCAGACCATATAGGGTAACTTCCTGATGTTGCCATGGCATTTGTAAACTGTCATGGCACTGGTGGGAGTGTAGCAGTGAGAATGACCAGAAGTTACTCTTGCCACCATCTTGGTTTGGGTGGGTTTTAACTGACTTCTCTACTGCACCCTGTTTCATCAGCAAGGTCTTTATGACCTGTATGTTGTGCAGAACTCCTGTGTCATCCTGTGACTTAGAATGCCTTAACTGTCTGAAAATACAGCCCAGTAGGTCTCAGCCTCGTTTTTACCCAGTCCTTATTCAAGATGGAGTTGCTCTGGTTCAAATACCTCTGACAATTAGATCTCATACTTGGTGTTAACAATACCAATCACTTAAAAATTGCAAATTTATTTTTTGAAGGATGTGAACTTAAGTGTGGATGCCATAAGAAAAATATTTTAGAAAATATTCATGTGCTTTGCTTTGTGTGTTTCTGCATTATGCCACGTTCTCCCTAGTTAGGTAGGTATTGTGGGCAGGGACTGGGAAGAATTAGGATTGTCATAGCAGAAGTGCAAGGGGGAAGAGTTAAGGATAAGCTTCAAATATGCGAAGTAGGATTTTGCAGGAAGTAATCTGCAAGCAAGGCTGAGCCAAGCCCATGGAATAGACCAATGAGTTTATTGTAAAGAAACTCCAGATTGAAAAGGAAGAAACCAGACAAGTTCAGCCTCTAGCCCCAGGGGGGCCTTTCACTAGCTAACATTTTAAATTTTTCCAAAAGCGGGTTTTTATCAGAGGTGTGATCTTCCTCTGAGTGAGTCTTCAGGACAATGTTCTTGGGGAGAGAGATGGGCAGGATTATTCAGTCAATGACGATGTGCTCTGGTTGCCTGGAATGGGTGGACTGGAACCAGAAGGACTCAGCTTCTCAAAGGATCAAGTCTCCCCTCACCCTTACAGCTTGAATCCTGTTTCTTAAAGGGTTGCCAGGAGCTTACAGTTGACAGGGTCAGACAATTTCTTGCACAGGTGGTGTGGAACATGTTTGCGTGCCTGGTCCTTGTGTGCTCAGAGCTTATTAACTACAGACAAGATTGTCGTCGTATTTGCAGCTTTAGAAAAGAGACTAGCAGGGGAACAGAGACTCTCTTAAAACTGAGCTCTCCGTCCAGCTGCATTTCCCTGGGTCTGTTTACTTATTAAATATATCCATCAATGGAAAGCTAGTTAACTGAATTTTGGAACAAATATACATACAATAGCATACTGTGCAGTCATTACAAATGATGATGAGGATGTATAATTTTCACATTAAAAGATATAAATAAATATCTTGAAGGAAAGGAAATTAGTTAAATTCAGGATGAGTATGCTCTAGTTCATAAAAATAATACTTGGTAAATTTGTACATGAGACTGGGTGCTACATATATGCACAGAAAACTATACAAAAGGCTATTCAATAATTTAACATCTTTTATCACTTAGAGATGATGTTTTGGTTAATTTTTACTTTTACCTTTGTGCTTTCTGTATTACTTTTTAAATTTTACTCTTACATTCTAATTGCATTATCAAAGACATAAGGAATTCTTTTCATTGTGAAATAAAGTATTTATGACGTTCCACAAAGTGCACTCTGAACATTGCTCACATCATTTAAGTATCATTTCCAATAACTATTAACATTTAAAAAAATGAAATTTAAAATTAAATAAATCTAAAATAAATAGTTAAAAATTGTATTTTATATGTGTCTGTGCTGTAGTTTATATAACATTTATCGAGGTGAGAGGATCGCTTGAGCCCAGGAGTTTGAGCCCAGCCTGGGCAACATGGCGAAACCCATCTCTACAAAAAATACAAAAATTAGTTGGGCATGGTGGCAGATGCCTGTAGTAAAGATTTATCTTACGCTGGGCATTTGGGTGATTTCAAGCTTTTGATAAATTAATGGATGAATATTTTATATATAAATTATTGAATGTTTGACTAGTTCATTAGGATGTAGATAAAAATTTCCTAAAGTAAAATAAATTTAAACAAATATGGCCAAATTTCCCTACCTAATAACTACAAGGTCTTAATCTAGTTACATTTGTGTATTATTGTTCTAAAAAAATCATTGTTCTTTGATAATTAAAAAGAAACAATCTTGTTTTCATTTAGATTTGTTTAGTTCCTAGGGAGGGTGGACATAATAATGTTATTTACTATTTTCATAAAATATAAAATTTATGAATTATGTTTTCCTAGGCTTTGTTAATTTAAATTTAAATTGAGGGAAGGGAATCTTTCTATAATAAGGCCATGAACTCACTTCTATAAATATTTGTAAATATTTACTCATTTTTGTATTTTTATTTTTATTCTGTTGGTTGTGGTTTTAATATATATATACAGATGTAATAAATGCTTTATGTAGCCAAATCTATTACAAATTTTTCTTTTGTAATATTGTATTGATTTGTATGCCTGAAAAGTCATTTCCCCATCCCAGACTCAGTCAGCTACTTATTCTTCCTTATTTTATAGCTTAATCATTTACATCTAATTCTTTAGTTCATTTGGAATTTATGTTGATGTATGATATGGGATGAAGATCTAAATTACTTTCTCCCAAATGGTTAACCACCTATTAAGATACTAAATTATTACATCTACTAAGGCCTGGTACCTAATTGTTGGGTCAGTTAGAGGGTTTTTCCAGAATAATTTGAAGCAGTTTACAGTTCATTGCCTGTTAGAAAAAGCATCTAGGAAAACTAAAACCTCTGGCGACAATTAGCCCCCACACCTTTCCTGGTTTTGCACCTGTATTACCTTCCTGTTCCTGGCTGCAGTGAGCTCCTGATCAACCCTGTCCTCCTCCAAGTGCATTGCAGTCCATTGCAGCCCTGGAGCAGAAGCAGAGAGGCAGGTATTGATTCGGGGTGAAACAACCAGGGCTACCTCCTAGAGCTGTCCCTGTGCAATGGAGAGATAACCGACAGTTGCTCAACAACGAAGGCTCCAATCTCTGGGGTCTCGGGATACGTGGAAACCTCTTCTTCAACCTGGGACATCAGCCTCTTAGACAAAGGCTAATAAAACTTCTCCTGGTGTGTGACAGATAGTTGACTAATGTGTTTCCTGCCTGGGCAGTTGCAATTGGCAGCTGATTCTATGAAAAGCTTTCATGAATCGTTTTGGAAAGCATGCATGTTGAGGAGCAGGGAGATGAGTCAGGCATCTCTCTGCCTAGCAGCCCAGCCCCCTTAACCCAGATGTCTACTAATTATTTTCATACTTAAATGATTTACTACATTTAAATCAGTCCTTTAGAGAAGTCCTCATACTTGCTGATGCAATGAGTATGCAATAAATTTTAATGTATATAAACTATATAAAGCATCTGACAATGCTTTGCTTCCCTATTCATAAACGTGGATAGTTTTAACTGGTATTTTATGCCTTAAAGATAAGTCCCTTTTTTCCTTTTTTTTTTCTTTTTTCTCTTTTCTTTTTTCTTTTTTTTGAGACAGTGTCTTCCTCTGTTGCCCAGGCTGTAGTGCAATGGCGCGATCTCGGCTGACTGCAACCTCCGCCTCCCGGGTTCAAGCGATTCTCCTGCCTCAGCCCTTTCCAAGTGGCTGGGACTACAGGTATCTGCCACTATACCTGGCTAATTTCTGTAGTTTTAGTAGAGATGGGGTTTCACCATGTTGGCCAGGCTGGTCTCAAACTCCTGACCTCAACCGATCCACCCGCCGCAGCCTCCCAAAAAAGGTAAGTACATTTTAATTCTTGTAGCCACCATAAATGCCCTTAAAGTTAATTACACCGCAGAGGAAAAGAGAAGAGTTTCAAAATTCTAAATGATAATACTTTACTTTTTGTAGCCCTCTCTTCCCCAAAATAACTCTTCAACATAAACTTTCCCAAAATTTATTTTTTTGTGAAAAAATGTGTGTCCTGTTCTAATGCAGGTCTTCATGTGTCTCCAATAACTGTATCCCATTCCAGAATATGTTACTGAAAATAACCCACTAGCAAGGTGGCAGTGTTATTTCAACAGCATCTCCCACACTTTATGGCTACTTTTATTCTGAATATAGTGCAATTTCTCCTTAGTGAATTAATCTTTTTTATTTTTGGAGACAGAGTCTCACTACGTTGCCCAGACTGGAGGGCAACGGTGCGATCTCGGCTCACTACAACCTCTGCCTCCCGGGTTCAAGTGATTCTCCTGCCTCACCCTCCCAAGTAGTTAGGATTACAGGCACCTGCTGGCTAATTTTTGTATTTTTAGTAGAGATGGGGTTTCACCATGTTGGCCAGGCTGGTCTCAAACTCCTGACCTCAGGTGATCCACCCGCCTCGGCCTCCCAAAGTCTAGCATTACAGGTGTGAGCCAACACGCCCAGCAGAATTAATCTTTTAATAGAATTTCTTCTGTACTATTCAGCAAAATAATCTCACTCAGTTCCAACCTACCCTCTATAAGTGTGTTTTGTGCATTTCTGAATATTCTATTCTAATGTGCTCTCTAGTCACAAATAAGCAGCTGAGTCAACTTGCCCTTGGGGCTGTTGCATCCAGATTTTAATCTACACACATAATTGTGTGACACTTTATTCATCTGGCTGTGCAGTGACTCAAGTGTGTCTCTAAAGGGGCAGAAAATTGAAAAGCTAACAGGCTATCCTGACATCTCAGATCAATGGTTTTTCTTCCTTCCTATCACCAGATTTTGAGAAACTTACCTCAGTTAGAAAAGTTGCTGCAGCTATTCCCTCTGGCAATATGTTCCATTCTCCATGGCTCCTAATTAGTGTTCATCTTGGCCTTTTTTTCCTACTCTAGCTCAAGATGCATCTCCTTGACTCCATCCACCCCATCCAATACATGTGTCACTGCCTCTGCTCCTGAGCCTGGCTGTGTGTCAACCCATTATAGGCTGGCTCAACCAAGCTCAATCCAGGCACTGCTAAAGAGGCCAGAAACAATGCCAATGGACATGCTGTCAATGCTACAATGTATGTCAGAGCTAGATTTGTATTCATTTTTTAAAAATAGATATTACATTTCTTTTCTATTATTTAAGAAAGAAAGAAAACTTAAAGTGCTTCCCAAACAAAATGTATACCCCAGTGTTTATTAAAGTCGAATCCATAACAAAGCTACACAGCTAAACTTGTATCATATTTATTTTCTTGATCCGGGGGGAGTATTGCATTAGAACCTGTTGTTCTGGTCGACAATAACCAGAATGCCTAGTTCTTCATTCCATAACATTTAGGACCGTGGACATATTCCTATGAATGAGTTGGAGTACTCCTGCATGAAGTATGGTCTACAGATTGGTGCTAGTCCACCAAGAAATTAGTACAGAAATTGGGAGAACATACCCAGTGTTGGCAAGGATGTGAAGCAACTGGAACCCTTATACATTGCAGGTGGGAATGCAAATTGGTACAGCCACTTTGGAAACAGCATGGTAGATTCTTAGACAGTTACGAAACTTTATGCACTTACCATACAACCCAACAATCCAACTTCAAGGTAGTTACTCAAGAGAAACAACCACACATGTCCATACAAAGACTTGTATGTAGCAGCATTATTTACAATAGCCAAAAACTGCTAACAAGCCAAATTTCTATCAACTGGTGAGTGAATAAACAAATTGTGTATTCATATTACAGAATATCATATAGCAAGAAAAAAGAATGAAATCATTTATACAACAATAGGGATGAATATCAAAGACATTAATTTTAAATGAAAGAAGTGAAACATGAAGATTACATACTGTATGATTCCATTTACATGAAATTCTACTAAGGTAAAACCACAGTGACAGAAATCAGATGTGTGGTTATCTGGTACTAGGGATGAGGGTGAAGGGGATCAACTGCAAAGAGACAAGAGGGTTCTTTTTAGGATGATGAAACTGCTCTGAACCTCAGTGTTGGTGGAGGTTAAATACTGTCTACGATCATCAAAATTCACCAAACAGCACTCTTAAAGTGAGTGGATTTTTATGTATATACATTACACTTAAATAAAAGTAAGGAACAAAAGAAAGAAAGAAGGAAGAGAGGAAGGAAGGAAGAAGGTGAGAGGAAGGGAAGGAGAGAGAAGGAAGGAAGGAAGGAAGGAAGGAAGGAAGGAAGAAGGAAGGAAGGAAGGAAGGAGGGGAGGGGGAGGGAAAGGGGAAGGAGAAGGGGAAGGGGAAGGGAGAGAGGGAAATAGAAAAGGTCAAGATTCCATTTACTCTTCTGCCTCATTCCACTTCCTCTATGCCTGACAAACCCGATGTGACTGAGATCAAGAAATTCAGTAAATTGAAATTAAAGAATACAGAAATATAAGAGAAAAATCTGCTGCCTTCCAAAGAAATGACAGAATAGAAACAAGCAGGCAAATTGCAATGAGGCATGCCCACCAACGTGCGGTATGCATTCCACAGGTATTGCCTTTGTATTTTACTTCGTTTAGCTGTTTAACTTTGTACAATGCAAAGAGGCCAGATCAAGCTTAATGCCTGTGCTGTCCTGTTCACATCAAGGAATTGAGAACCACTGATGATGAGGGCTGCACCTGCCTCTGCCTATCTGGCTGTCATGACAGGAAAAGAGCTTGCATGTTGGTGAAGGAAGAAGTGGGGTGGGATGACAATGAAATCTAGAGTAAAACCAACCTGGCCCAAGGTGTCCTGCTGGCTACTAAATGCCATTTAGTCAGAGTGCCATTATTTTTTTGTGTTTAAAATGATTTTAATTATTGGAATGCCCAATGTTTGTTTAAAAAACAAACAGTTTTAAACACTCCCCCCGCCCAAAGAAAAAAGAAAGGGCCAAAATTAGGAAATCTTCTTTCTGAAAGTAAATGAGATACTCAGTTTGAAGGGAAAATATAAAATTTCATTAAGCCCCAAAAGGGGACAATCAGCCTAAAGGGGAGGTATTTTTATTTGATGTTAATCACGATGAGTTCTGGGATTTCCTTGTAACACAGTGCAGGGGGACCGGACTAATACCACAGTTCAGTCTTCCTGTATCACATCAGACACTGTGAGTCAGGGAGCATCGTTACACCTGGGGTAGATCTGAATCCTGGTAAGAATGTGCTACATATACCTTCAGAGCAAGCCTTCAGAGTGTGGTCCACCTTCTCCGAAAACAAAATGTCATTCTTACTATAACATTTATTTTGTGTTTTTTTCTTTTTGCCAGCACCTCAGGGATGAGCATCCACAGCTTAATGTTTACATCAGTGAATCAAAGCTATTTCCATAGCAACACCTCTACTTCTCCGGAACTGCAATTTTATGTCAATTCACTATTAACGGAAGATGGAACAAAAGCAAGCAGACAGAACAGGAGAAACCTTAATGCCTCAAGACGGACTGGCAAAGCAAGGAGGAAGAGGAATGAACCTGTCATTTGCAAGGGTTTTAGGGTTTAGTGAACAACATTTAACCATTTTATGCTCAGGTTTGTGATAATGATTTCATAGGACCATAAAATCTTTGAGCTAAAATAGACCTTAAAAGTCATCTGAAACCCCTTATTTTATTTTAGCTTTTTTTTTTTTTTTTTTTTAGAGACAGAGTCTTGCTCTGTTTCCCAGGCTGGAGGGCAGTGGCGAGATCATAGCTCACTGTAGCTTCGAACTCCTGACCTCAAGCGATACACCTGTTTCAGCCTTTCAAAAACACTGAGATTACAGGTGTGATCTACTGTGCCCAGCCGGGAACCCCTTATTTTAAAGTCAAGGAGACTCAGTCCCGTACACAGTAAGGGATTTAATGAAGGTCATTTTGCTGGTAAGGGACACAGTCACAAACAGAACATGGGATACAGAATTTAAGCCTGGAGTTCTGTTTACTCACAACATTACATTGTCTCTTTCATCTGTTAGTTCTAGTACCTAAGGCTCAGCTAAATACTTTTTTGTGGAAATCCATTCTGCTGAACACCAAGACTTTCTCTTCCTGGTCTACCAACAAGGGAGCCGAGGCCATCAATTATGGCTAAGCAGGGCCATTGCCTATAATTGAGAAGTAAAATTAGAAGCCATATACCAAGCCTGTATCAGTTAGGGTTCAATTGCAGGAAGCAGATACCACCCTAGGGATTTTATGCAGAATGGGATTTAATACAGGGAATTGGATGTTTATAAACTTGGCAGAACTAGGCTGTAGGCTAGGTTTCCAGGAATTATGCCCAGAACACTGCAGAACTGTCTCACCAGAGAAGCTGTTACAACTGTCCCAACCAGGGAGCTTGAATATCAAGAGATTGCCCCTGGAATGACTGAGCCCAAGATCATAGTCCAAGGTAATGCTAGTGCAAATAAGATCCAAGATCAAGTAGCTGGTATCTGGGAATCACTGGCACCACAGCAAATGCCCCTTACCACCCACAAATCTGGAGAAACTGGACACCGTACCATTTTGGGGGGGTGTGAGGAACTCCATCCTCTGGCCATATCCGACATCATAAAACAGTCAAGAAAGCAAGAGAAAAATGCCATAACCTCATTTCTACCTTCCAGTTTCCAATGAAGCATCTCGTTGGCAGGACCTAATTTGCATCCAGAACCTTACCTGCAGGAAAGTATCAAAATATAGTTTGTTTATGTGTTGTAAAACTTTCTAATGTCTGCCATACTGGAAGGTGCACTAAAATGAAGAGGCAATGAATACTGAGTATCAGCTGATAATATCAAGGTGAAGAAATTCATCTGTGGGCACTCTAGTGAGTTAGTTGATATGAGTCTACAACCATTTGGAACATTGCATTGAGAAGTAGAAGAATACCTTGAGTTGGGAGACTAGAGGAAAAGAACACCCTAACAGGTTGCCAATGGGAGAGAATATAAGGTGAGGTACCCATGTTAGAGAGCAATTGGCAGAATTTTAAAATGTGAAAGCAGGACCAGGCACAGTGGCTCACACTTTGCAATCCCAGCACTTCGGGAGGTCGAGGTGGGAGGACTGCTTGAGTCCAGGACAGTGAGACCCCATCTCTACAAAAAAATAAAATAAAATAAAAACTAGTTGGGTGTAGTGGTGTGCATCTGTAGTCCCAGCTACCTGGTAGGCTGAGGTGAGAGTATCGCTTGAGCCCAGGATTTTGAGGCTACAGGGAGCTATGATCCCACCAGTGCGCTCCAGCCTGGGCAACAGAGTGAGACCTCACCTCAAAAAATAATAATAATAATAATAGTAAGATCAGATGATATGTACTGTCATTGAAAGATCTTTAGGACATACTGTAGAATTTAAAAGTTAGTTTTAGTATATATGATATGATGTTATTTACAACCCAAAAAAGGAGAACAACCCACAAAACAATTAACCAAGTTCTAGGGACATGTAATTCAGTTAGAGTGATTATGAGGCAACCCCGTGTGAATAATTTACAAAGGAAAAGATCAACACCTATTCCTAGGCTCTCGAACACCTCAGATAGACCTGGGATATGAAAAGATCAGAGTGGGCCCGGTGCAGTGGCTCATGCCTGTAATCCCAGCACTTTGGGAGGCAGAGACAGGCGGATCACCTGAGGTCAGGAGTTCAAGACCAGCCTGGCCAACACGGTGAAACCCCGTCTCTATTAAAATTTAAAAAATTAGCTGGGCATGGTGGCGGGTGCCTGTAATCCCAGCTACTCAGGAGGGTAAGACAGTAGAAACGCTTGAACCTGGGAGGCGGAGGTTGCAGTGAGCTGAGATCACATCATTGCACTCCAGCCTGGGCAACAAGATCAAAATTCCATCTCAAAACAAACAAAAAAAAGAAAAAAGAAAAGAAAGAAAAGAAAAGGTCAGAGAGATGAGAGATGCGAGGGGAGACTTCCAGGGGAAGGGAAATTTCTGTTATTCACACTCAAGTGTAAAAAGAGTGAAAACCAGGTATATAGTCCCTATAGTTAAAAGGGGGATCTGGCTCATGCCCAGGAAATATAAGCAGAGGAAAGGGGTCAACTAAGTGCTTTCCGTGGGAGCCAGAAAGTGCTACTGCACTGAGCAAAGCCACCTCTTTCTGCGTGGGCAAGGTCAGGGGTGGGTGAGGGTTTCCCTTGGGCTGGGATAGGCATGCAGGAGAGAGAGGCGCTCAAGTCCTGCCCAAGTGGACCCAGCGGCAAAGGTGAGGGACCCCAATTGCAGGAGTATGTGTTGCTTGGGCTCCTGGGAGCCACAGTTGGAGCTGGCATCCCTGGGGACCAAATACACAGCATGCAGCAGAAGAGACATCCCCAGAGCTGGGAAGGTCTGGATCGGGTCTATTCGTTTCTTAGGGCTACTGTAAGAAAGTACCACAAACTGGGTGGTTTAAAACAACAGAAACTTGTCTCACAGTTCTACAGACTCAAAGTTCAAAATCAAGGTGTCAGCAGAGCCATGCTCTCTTTAAAGTCTCTAGGGAATAATCTTTCCTTGCTTCTAACTCCTTTGGTTGCCAACCTTGGCATTCCTTGGCTTATGCAAGCCCTGCCTCTGTCTTCACGTGGTCTTATTTCACCTATGTCTCCTCTGTGTTTTCAAATTTCTTTCCTTGTAAGGACACCATTCAAAGGATTTAGGGCCCATCGTAATCCAGTATGACCTCATTCGAGTGCAGTGGCACCATCCCGGCTCACTGCAACCTCTGCCTCTCAGGTTCAAGCAATTCTCCTGCCTCAGCCTCCCGAGTAGCCGGGATTACAGGCTCGCACCATCACACCAGGGTAATTTTTGAATTTTTAGTAGAGATGGGGTTTCACCATGTTGGTCTGACTGGTCTCAAACTCCTGACCTCAAATGACCTGCCCTCCTCGGCCTCCCAAAGTGATGGGATTACAGGTGTGACCCACCACACCCAGTCTGACCTCATCTTAATTTGATTACATCTGCAAAGACCTCGTCTCTAAATAAAGGCACATTCACAGGTACTGGGTTAGGAGTTCAACATGTCTTTTGGAGCAGCGTGCAATGGCTCACGCCTATAATCCCAGCATTTTGAGAGGCCAAGGCGAGTGGATCACCTGAGGTCAGGAGTGTGAGACCAGCCTGGCCAACATGGTGAACCCGTCTCTACTAAAGATACAAAAAATTATCCAGGCATGGTGGCGGGCGCCTGTAATTCCAGCTACTCAGGAGGCTGGGGCAGAAGAATCGCTTGAACCCGGGAGGAGAGGTTGCAGTGAGCTGAGATCATGCAACTAAACTCCAGCCTGGGCGACAGAGCGAGACTCTGTCAAAAAAAAAAAACAAAAACAAAAAAAGTTTTTTGGGGAACAGAATGGATCCATAACACAAGCGAAGTGACCAAACCCAGGAAAAGCCAGCTGTAAAACCAGCCAGGGTGGGAGCCCAAGACCACTCAGTAAACGAGAGCTGTCTAATGGTCTAATGCCCTCATGTCTACTCCGCCCTCTGGCCTTGGCCTTGGGAAGCAACAGTCAGCAGGGGAGAGGTGGTGGGGATGGGCAAGGAGCAGGACAGATGGTCACACCTGTCTCCCCAAAAGAAGACAGCCAAGAACTGCACGCTGTAGTGGGAAAAAGATGTTCTATCTATAAATAAGAACTAAATTGTTAATTAATATCTTGGACTGAGCATTCTAAAAAAAACTTCTTATTTTGGAAATGTTTAAACATACAAAAATAGATGAAACAGAATACCGAGTTCCTATGTACCCATTTGCCCAGCTTCAACAATTATCAACTCATGGCCAATCATTTTTTTTTAATCAACACCCTCACCCACTCCTCCCTCTCATAGGCTTCTTTTCACGTAAATCTCAGATATATAATCTGGAGATACTTCATTCAGTTATTTCAACATGTCTCTGAAAGATAAAAACTGTTTTAAAAGTAAAACAACAACAGACACTGAGGCCTACCCCAGGCCTCAGGTAGGGAGGAGGGAGAGGAGCAGAAAAAAATAACTATTGGGTACTAGGCTTAGTACCTGGGTGATAAAGCAGTCTGTACAACAAACCTCCATAATATGAGTTTACCTGTGTAACAAACCTGCACATGTACCCATGAACCTAAAATAAAAGTTTAAAAAATAAAAATAAAAAAACCCCACATTATTATAACCTCAAAATTAAAAACAATCCCTTAATATCAAATATCTACTGAATGTTCAAATATTCCTGTTTGATGTGTAAAACTTTTCATATGTTTTCTTTGTTCACCTGAAGATCCAAAAAGATCTCTTTACACATTGCAATTAGTAATTTAGTCGCTTTTAACCTGTAGGTTCCTCTCTCCTCCTCACCTTTTATTCTTACAACTTTTTGTAAAGAAACTGAGTGTTGCTGGGTGCGGTGGCTCACACCTGTAATCCCAGCACTTTGGGAGGCGGAGGTGGGCGGATCACAAGGTCAGGAGATTGAGACCATGCTGGCTAACACGGTGAAACCCAGTCTCTACTAAAAATGCAAAAAATTAGCTGGGCGTGGTGGCGGGCGCCTGTAGTCCCAGCTACTCTGGAGGCTGAGGCAGAATGGCCTGAACCCGGGAGGCAGAGCTTGCAGTGAGCTAAGATCACGCACTCCAGCCTGGGCGACAGAGCGAGACTCCGTTTCAAAAAAAAGAAAAGAAAACTAAAAAAACTGAGTGTTTGTCCTATAGCATGTCCCAGTGTGGCTATTGCTTATTGCACTCCATGCTGTTCTTCTATCCTTACCACTGTATTTTCTATAAATTGGATGTTAAATCTGGAGCAATGATTCTCAAAGGTAGCTCACTACAATTATCTGGGGAGCTCTTAAAAACTCTGAAGCTGGCCGGGCACGGTGGCTCACACCTGTAATCCCAGCACTTCGGGAGGCCCAGGCAGGTGGATCACCTGAGTTCAGGAGTTCAAGACCAGCTTGGCCAACATCGTGAAACCCCAACTCTACTAAAAACACAAACATTAGCCAGGTGTGTTGGTGGGTGCCTGTAGTCCCAGCTATTCAGGAGGCTGAAGCAGGAGAATCATTTGAACCCGGGAGGCAGAGGTTGTAGTGAGCTAAGATCACGCCTCTGCACTCCAGTCTGGGCAACAGAGTGAGACTGGGTCTCAAAAATAATAATAATAATAATAATAAATAAATAAATAAATATCCCTGAAGCCCAGGCAAGTCCAAGAGCAATTATACCAGAGAGGGGGGGGGGGGGGGGGGGGGGGGAAACTGAGACACAGGAATTTTTTAAACTACCTCAGATGATCCCAGTATGCAACCAATATTGAAAACCACTGATCTACAGTTTTGATCAGAATCAGGCTCAGTTTTTTCCCCTCTGGCACAGGACGGTTTGCTGTGTACCTTACACTGGGTATTCAAAATTTCCAGATGGACCCTCTGTCTTACAAGGAGGAAAATGTGGAAGTGTCCATCACCTATGACTGACCAGAGAGCCTCTAGAATGGCCCTATTGTTCATCTAGTGGCAAGAGATGATTACCCCCCACTCGACAAGTTCTGAAGAGACTACCTCTGGGAAGTGACTGCGTTTGGTGTGGCAGCGGTCGTGTTTGTGTGTGTGTCCATGAGGGGTTTGAGCCTTACCTCTGGCTTGTAAGCTTTAGATTGAGAATATGATCATGTATTAATCGTGTAAGTCAGTGAAAAGAAAGAAAAAATGATGCCTTTTTAACAACAAAATTTCATATTTTCTATTAAAAAAGTATTTAAAAAGTACTCATTACAGAAAATTTGAAAAATAGGAGAAGAAAAAAAAGTAATCACCTATAAATTCCCCACTCAAAGATAACCATTGTCGTGGAATTGGAGTTTATTATGTTAAGTGAAATAAGCCAAGCACAGAAAGAAAAACTGTGTGTTCTCATTTTTTTTGTGGGAGCTAAAAATTAAAACAACTGAACTCACAGAGACAGAGAGTAGAATGGTGGTTACTACAGGCTGGGAAGGGTAGTTGGGGATTGGGGGAAGTGGGCATGGTTAATGGGTATAAAAAATAGTGCCAGCTGCGGTGGCTCACACCTGTAATCCCAGCACTTTGGGAGGCTGAGGCAAGTGGCTCACTTGAAGCCAGGAGTTCGAGACCAGCCTGGCCAATGTGGTGAAACCCCTGTCTCTACTAAAAATACAAAAATTAGCCAGGCATGCTAGAATGTGCCTGTAATCCCAGCTGTTTGGGATACTAAGGCAGGATAATCACTTGAGCCCAGGAGGCAGAGGTTGCAGTGAGCCGAGATCACGCTACTGCACTCCAGCCTGGGTAACAGGGTGAAGCTGTCTCAAAAAAAAAAAAAAAGTTAGAAATAATGAATAAGACCTAACATTTGATAGCACAACAGGGTGACTACAGTAAAAAATAATTTAATTGTACATTTTAAAATAAAACAGTAGAGTTGAATTGTTTGTAAGACAAAGGATAAATACTTCAGGTGACAGATGTCCTATTTTCCTTGATGTGATTATTACACATTGCATGCCTGTATGAAAATATCTCATGTAACCCATAAATATATTCCCCCATTATGTATCCACAAAAAATAAAAACTTAAAGCTGAAAATAAAACAAAAAAGCTAAAGCTAACCATTGTTAGTATTTGGTCTATTTATCTCCAGTCTCAATGTTATGTATTTTTAAACTTAGGGACAAAACTCCTTCCCTTGATTTTTTAACCTTCCTCTCTCCGGCCTGGTCGCAGCCACTAGATACCCGTATATTAATATTTGCCCTCTGTCCAGGGCCAGGCACGGTGGCTCACACCTGTAATCCCAGCACTTTGGGAGGCCAAGGTGGGCAGATCACCTGAGGTCAGGAGCTCAAGACCAGCCTGACTAACATGGTGAAACCCCATCTCTACTAAAAATACAAAATCTCGGCTGGGTGTGGTGGCAGCCGCCTGTAATCCCAGCTACTCGGGAGGCTGAGGCAGGAGAATGACTTGAACCGAGGAGGTGGAGGTTGCAGGGAGCTGAGATCGTGCCATTGCACTACAGCCTGAGCAACAAGAGTGGAACTGTCTCCAAAAAAAAAAAAAAAAAAAAGAAGGAAGGAAGGAAGGAAAGATAGAAAGAAACAAGGAAAGAAAGAAGGAAGGAAGGAAGGAAAGAAAAGAAAGAAAGAAAGAGAAAGAGAGAGAGAGAGAAAGAAAGGCAGGCAGGCTTCAATAATATTCCATAATACTTATTTTATTACTATATTATAATAATCGACATTTATCCTTTATCAGTTGTAATTCTCACAAAAGCTTGATGATGTGAGTTCTTTTATCATTCCCATTTTATAGATCAGGAAATAGGTTTGGAAAAGATAAACATCTTGCCCAAAAATGTAGCATGTCCAATCTTCTTTCCCCAACTAGATGCTGGGATGAAGCTGTCCAAGGGAGTGTCTTTTCCCTGAAGTTGCAAGTATTTCAGAATCAAGAGCCCTGCAGAGTCCTGAGTTAAAAGAGAGCCAACAGCGATGTTTCAGAGAAGGGCAAGAGCTCAGAAGCTGATCCCAGAATCCACACAACAGACCCTGAGAATCTGTCAACTACGGAGATGAAAGCAGGGATGATGCATGGAAGGGAGGGAAGTTTCCAGGTTAACACCTGGGGTAGTGGTGTCACTCTTGTCTGTGTTTAGTATGCCCAGAGGGGCCAGGTGTGGGTGGGCAGTCCAGAGCTGGAACCAACCCATTTCAATGCACTGCTTAGTACAGAATGCCAAGTAAAGACTTCCCTTGTTTCTTTGAAACAGTGCTGCCAAGTAATTGTCATAGAACATTTATGGATCTGTCCTTCCGCTCCTCCCTTCCTGCTTTCCCCTGGAATAGCAAGCAGAGCTGGTCGTAAAGGTCAGAACTTTTTCCTGGGTGCTCTGGAGTAAATAAAGCCATTTCCTCCTGCCTACAATGATGAGCTATTCCTGGTGGGGTAATCTTGACCTCTGACCTATGGATTTGTGCACCTAGAAAAGGATTGAGTTTATTAAGAGTTTGGAAGAAATGCTTTCTGTGTACTGCATAATTATCCAATGTCTGTTTCTTAGTTATGTTTGCTTTATGGTTGCCATGGAAAGAATAAAACCAAATGGAAAAATGTAGCAACATGGCTGTCTACAAAACAGAAATCTTAAAGATATTTTAAGAGGCAAAGATGCTACTTATTTATTTTTTGTTATAGACAGCAGCCAGAAGGCTAAGAACCTTTTAGGAGGTTTTCCTTGGTACTGCCAGGCAGAAGAGCTATTTTGAACAAGTGGCAGCAGAGGGCACTCTTCCTACAGGTTAGTTTCTATCCTCGCTTCTCCAAGGAAAACACTTGTTAAAATGCCTGTGTATATATATGTTAACAAGTTTACAGGCCTTTCAAAAAATAGATGATTAGATAGATGATTGATGGATAGAAGAGAGATGATACAGATAGATGATAGATATGATGAGAGATGACAGATGATAGCTGACATAATTGATAGATGATATATGGATATATAGATGACAGTTTATATAGATAATCGATGATAGATGGTTGATAGATGGATATATAGATGATAGTTGATATAGATCATTGATAGGCAATTAGATGATTGATAGAGGGATATATAGATGATAGTTGATATAGATAATTGATAGATAATAGATGATTGATAGATGGATATATTGATAATAGTTGATACAGACAGGTAATTGATAGATGATTGATATATCGATGATACGTTGTAACCAAGGGAGTTATAGAGAAACGCCACACTCTGAGACTAATTCAGGAGTCCTTTTATTGCTGGCGACCGAGAGATGGCTAGAGCTCAAAATTCTCTCGGCCTGGAAGAAGGGGCTAGATTTCTTTTTATACGGTGGTCTAACTAGGGGAGGGAGAGCCTAGCTGAAGCAATTTTTACAGAAGCAGAACAGGCAAAATTTAAAACAAAACAAAACAAAAAAAAATGCTTACAGAGATAGTTACAGAAAAAAAAAAAAAGTTCTAGGTGCAGGGGCTTAAACTATCACAAAGAGATAAATGCAGGGGCTTGGGTACCATCCACTGAGCAAGTCCCCAGGAGCTGCTGGTACAGCTTGCCTCAGTATCTTATCAGTAAGTGCATTCCTGGATGTGCTTGGAGTCAACTTGCACTAGTTATTCCCTTAAGGGAGGGGGATAAGGGGGCTGCAAGTGAAGAAGCTAAAATGGAGTCTCTCCGGCTCCCTCAGCTAAGAGAGTCACTCAGGTTAAAACAGGGTAGGGTATCACATTCCCTACTCATGTTTTGGAGAATCAAATAATTGATTCTTCAGTAATAACAAGCGGGTTTTATTGGGTTTTAAGACACATAAGTTTGATAGAAGCTATGCGCTGCTTTATAAAGTTAAGAAACCAATTCAATATACAAGGCTCGAAGACTAAACCTAACAAGAGGAGGAGAAGGGGTCCCCCCGGTCCAGTGATCAGTCAGCCATGGATTCCAGTTAAACATGTTTTGCTACCAGGGGATGTTATTTTCCCATTCCTGTTGACATCGATCTAGATTTTCTCGAACTTTTTGGAGAGTATCCTTTATGACCCCAGACTGATTGGCACAGAAACAACTCTCTCCTAGAGTTGCACGTAACCCTCCCTGGGAGAGAAATAGCAGATCTAGGCCTTGGCGGTTTTGAAGTACTACTTCAGCTAGAGACTGTACCTAGGTATGTAGCATATTTATGGCTGACTGGAGATTGCTTAAATCAGCATCTACTTGCTAAGACAGGGACATTAGTCCAGTTTCTCCCTGAACAAGGGCAGCCATGCCAATGGATGCTGATCCAGCTATGCTAAGGCCGGCCAGAAGGGGTACGAGGAGTGGGGCAGCTCTGCAAAACCTGGAATGTAATTCAAGGGGAGCGATGAGAAGTTGCCTTTCTGGCCCGCTGTACATGTAAACTTGGGGCAGTACATGAACTAACACGCACAGGAGAGGTCCAGGTTCAGTCCCATTGATGCAACGAGTGAGGCCTGAAGTGCAGGCCAGCCAGGTATTGTTGGTTGCCTGGTTAAAGACTGAGGTGTTTAAGGAAGTAAGTAGAGACTGATTACAGGTAGCCTGAAAGGGAGAAGCAGATAAGTTATAGCCGGTGCTAATTAGACAGGAGGCGTTCCCTGACACGTCTCCTAGTGTAACGGCATGGGGCCAAGTACGACAAGAAAGAGAGTCAATTTTAATCATGGCTTCTACTCCTAATCCAACATAATATGGGGGTTTGGCGTTTAGGCACAACCAACAATCCTGGGCTAATTTAGGCTGGGTGAGATTAAGGAGGCGATGCACCCCGTCCAGAATGGACATCAGGCTGGGTTGGAGATGTTGTCGTTGTAACTGAGATCTGGGAACAAGGAGTGGCGGCGGGATAGTTAAATCGACCCTGTCTTGGTGTCTTTGGAACATAGGGTCACCAAAATCATTAAAGGTCCAATTGGCTTAGGAGGGCTCCATGGGACCAGGACCTTTTCCTAAATGGTGAACACAGTTCCAACATCAAATCCCGAGATACAAAGCCTTAATCCCCATGACATGCCACAATACCATTGAGCTGAACCAGGGTTACGGACAGTTACAATAAGAGGGTTACAATTTCCCATAGTACGTGGTCTAGGACGGGAAGTGCGAGTTATGGAGAGGGTTGAGGACCAGGTTGATCCTCCAGGGAAAGTGGCTAGGGTTACACATGACCAGTGAGGGCAGAAAAACTGGTAAGAATCTCAACAGCTAGCGTCAGGGTGATTTCCAGGACAGAGGTAAAAGGCAACGCTCTGGAGTCCTTTTTCTGCACCTCCAGAACTCCCACATCCAGTCCGGCTTCCTGTGTGTCCGCATCCTGCAGCCAGGTCAACGTGTCCTGCTCCCATGACCGGCAGGTTGCGTTGTTCTTCGTGGGTGCGGACAGGCTCTGAGAACAAAGCACATAAATCAACTGTAAGAGAGACTTCCTTGGAGGTTCCTGTCTTCCAAGCAGTGTTTGCAAACACACGTCCTGTCATGAAAGAAGTGAGGAGAAAAGAGTAGGACGGAGCAGAGGGCATAATAGGCGAAAACAAACAAAAGAGATAAATAAAAAGAATTAATTTGATGGCTTCACTCGACTTAGGTGCAGTTTTAAAGGGCCTGGCCCAGGCTTGGGGACCTATGTTTCCTGCTGGGCTCTGTTGGCCTTTTTGATGTGAGAGTGATGAATCCAAGCAGGAACGCTGTCCACCTTCAGAGCCGTCGGTGTGGTGAGGATGACAGTATGAGGTCCTTTCCAGGCAAGAGTGAATCCTTTTCTCTGGAACTTTTTAACATACACCAGGTCACTCCAGTCAGGAACTGGATTGGAGTGCGCTCCCCGGACAAGCGGCTGGATGATGTCTCGCACCTGTTGGAGAAGACTGAAGTACTGTAACAAATTAGCTTGTGAGATTTCTGCTAAATGGGTATCCCTTAGCTTAGGCAAGATAGGCGGAGCCCTTCCATACACAATTTCAAAAGGTGAAAACCCAGCCCGGTAAGAGGTGCATCTTACTCTAAGAAGGGCTAAAGGAAGGAGCTTTACCCAATTCTCACCGGTCTCTAGGATTAACTTAGTAAGAACACCTTTTAGGGTGTGGTTCATGCATTCTACCTGTCCAGAGCTCTGGGGTCGATAGGCACAATGGAGTTTCCATTGAATGTTTAATGCCTTGCTGACCAACTGAGCTATGGTCCAGGTGAAGGCTGGTCCATTATCAGACCCTATGGCAAGAGGCAGCCCATGTGGAGGGAAGATTTCATTGAGTAAAAGCCTAACTACCATGGTGGCAGTTTCGTTTTTGGTGGCAAATGCCTCAGTCCATCCGGAAAAGGTGTCTATTAGCACTAGGAGGTATTTATACCCTGCCCAGTGCGGTTTTATTTCTGTAAATTCAACTTCCCACCTTTCTCCTGGCGAGCCTCCCCAGAGGCGGTGGCCTGGGTTGGGCTTGGGACCTTGTTTGGCATTTACCTGAGTACAAGCCATACAACGGAGAGCTGCTTGGTTACTTAAGTCCTGAAGGTGGGGAATCTTGAAATGGCTCCTACAAAGCTGGGCCAGTTTTACTCCTCCCAAATGGGTGGTACAATGCAGACGACTGATTAAAGTTTTCCCGAGGGCTCGGGGCATGAAGATTCTGGAATCAGGAAGAATCCACCAACCTTCCTGATTTTTACTGGCCTGAAGATCCAAAGCTTGTTTTTCTTCCTCTGGGGAGTATTCTGGGTGATCTGGTAAGTCAGGTTGCGGAAAGAACACAGTGGGCAGCAGGGTCAAAGGCGTGACTGGGAGCCGAGCTGCCTCTCCAGCTACAGAGTCTGTTCTTTGGTTACCACGGGCAACGGCCGAGTCTTCTCTTTGATATCCCTTGCAGTGAATTACAGCCACCTGCCGAAGAAGCCAAACAGCTTCAAGCAGGGTCAAAATTTCTTCTTTGTTTTTAACAGTCTTTCCTATTGAGGTGAGTAGCCCTCACTCTTGATAGATGGCTCCGTGTACATGTACAGTAGCAGAAGCATACCTGCTGTCAGTGCAGATGTTAATATGTTTATCCTTACCCCATCGGAAAGCCTGAGTGAGGATGACCAATTCAGCCTTCTGTGCCAAGGTACCTGCCAGCAGTGACTGGGCCCACAGTACATCTGTCTCCGTAGTAACGACTGCACCAGCCTTTCGTACTCCCTGTTCAAGGAAGCTGCTACTCTCTGTAGACACAGTGGCATCCACCTCCTTTAGAGGCACATCTTGGAGATCAGGTCGGCCAGTTTCTGTAGTGTCCAACAGTTCTTCGCAGTAAAGGACAGGTGTGGTAAGGTCTGGATCAGGGAGCAAGGTAGCTGGATTTAAACACCTTGTGGGAGAGAAAGTTAAACGAGGCTGATCTAACAGTAAACTCTGATATTGTAGGATGCGAGCGCTCAACATCCATTTCCCAGAAGCACTTCATAGCAAAGTCTCTATGGCATGAGGAGCTGTAAGGGTTAAATTCTGGCCCAGTCAGTTTATCAGCCTCCTGGACCAGGCTTGCTGTTGCCACTACGGCTCACAGACAACTTGGCCACCCAGAGGCCACAGGGTTCAGTCTCTTAGACAAATAGGCCACCGGATGTCGCCATGGTCCCAAAGTCTGAGTAAGTACCCCTTTAGCAAATCTCTCGCTCTCATGAACAAAAAGGTGAAATGGTTTTGAGATATTTGGGAGGGCAAGAGCAGGGGCCTCAGTTAATGCCTTCTTTAGATTGTGAAAAGCCTGCTCTTCTTTGTCAGTCCAAACTAGCGGGCCATTTCCTCCGGTAGCAGAGTACAGGGGCTTGGCAATTTCTGCGAACGCCAATATCCGTAAACGACAGTCTCCCATGGCCCCCAGGAATTCACGTACCTGTCTCTTGGTGGTGGGAGTAGGGATCTGCAGGATGGTTTCCTTCTGAGCACTAGTGAGTGCCCCTTTTCATTTGTTTATCTTGTACCCTATGTAGGAAACTCTGGGAAGACAAAGCTGGGCCCTCTTGGCTGAGACCTGACACCCAAGTTCCTGAAGGAGGTAAAGTAGGTCCCTAGTGTGTTGCAGGCAGCTGTCAGTAGTTTCGATAGCCAATAACAGGTCGTCCATGTACTGGAGAAGAGTGCAGTTAGGGTGACTGGCTCAGAATGGTATAAGATCTTGTTGGAGGACTTCCCCAACAAGGGTGGGGGAATTTTTAAAACCCTGGGGTAACCGAGTCCAGGTTAATTGGGTGGTGTCTCCTGAGCCAGGATCTGTCCATTCAAAAGCAAAGATAGGTTGGCTTTTGGGGGCCAGAAGAATAGCAAATAAAGCATCCTTTAAGTCACGGACAGTGTATACTCTATGTTCTGGCAGAAGCAGGCTGAGTAAAGTATAAGGGTTAGGGACAGTTAGATGGACGGTGACTGTCCGCTTGTTAACTTCCCGCAAGTCCTGTACCGGCTGGTAATCATTTGTCCCAGGTTTCCGGACTGGCAAAAATGGAGTATTCCAGGCAGACTGACACAGTGTGAGTATACCAGCTGGTAATAGTCGATGAATATGGGGATTGATTCCCTCTCTAGTCTGCTGACTCATAGGATATTGTTTTACCTGAACTGGCAGGGTGGTGGCCAGCAGTTCTACAACTACTGGCAGATGGTGCTTTGCCAGTCGTGGGCAGTTTGACTCGGCCCAGACTCGAGGAAACAGAGTCTGTAAATCCAGTAGGAGAGGATTAGTTTTATTCTCCAGTGGTTGTGAGGGTGAAACTAAGAGATACTTCTCCAACAGAGGGGTAGTTAGCAGGAGCTGGGCGGTAGCGGATGCTGGGTCCCCTAACGGTGAGGTGAGCTTGTTGGGCTGAGAAGGAGATGGATGCCTGCAACTTATGAAGCAGGTCTCATCCGAGGAGGGGGAAGGGGCACTCTTGGACCACGAGAAACGAGTGGGTTACTCTTTCCTGTCCCAAACTCACCTCTCGTGAATGGGTGACTGGATATTCCTGAATAGTTCCAGTAGCCCCTTGCACAGCCACCTTTTTATTAGAGACACTGCCCAAGGGTGTTTGCAGGACCGAGTGTTCCACCCCTGTGTCAATTAGGAAGCGTACAGCTGGTCCCCCAATGTGGCGGTCACCATGGGCTCCTGGGGACCAATGGAGAGGGAGCCCTGTCCCTGTCAATCGTCAGATTCCTCCGTAGCGGGGAGGATGAGGACCTTTTTCTTTTCTGGTTTTTCTTCTGGTTTTAATGGGCATTCCTTTTTCCAGTGTCCAATCTGTTTGCAATATGTGCATTGGTTTCTTTGTAGGGGAGCCCGCTCACCTTTTTGGCCTTCCTGGCGGGGACCCAGGGTCCCCTGGCCAGTGTTTTGTGATGGGGGTCCTTCCTTCTTGGCTCTCTGGATGGCGGCTACTAAGATTTTTGCCTTTTTGATGCTTTATCAGCAGCTCTTTCAGCTGCCTAACCTGCCTGTTTTTGCTTTTCAAACTCTCGATTGTCATAAACTTTCTGGGCTATTTCTAAAAGTTGGCTGATATTCATTCCAGCAAAATCTTTCCAGCTTTTGTAATTTTCTTTTAGTATCAGGGGCTGCCAGAGTCACAAATGCCAAATCAATAGCACAGCTATTCTCGGGAGCCACCAGGTTGAAAGCGGTGTTAAGTCCGATAGGCCTCCAGGAGGCGTTCTAGAAATGCTCCTGGTGACTCATCAAGCCCCTGGACAACTTCAGTTGTCTTGGATAGATTCATGGATTTTCCAGCGGCTCCCTTGATACCTTCGAAGAAATACCAGTGAAAACCATACAAAGCTCTCTTCCCACCCAAGGAGTTTGGATCCCAATCAGGCCAGGTAGAGGGGGAAACCTCAAGGAGGTCCTGGGCTTCCTCCTCTGGGCTACCGGCTGATGTGAGGAAATACTTTCTGGCCTCTCTTCGGATACGGTCCCTCTCTTCAAAGGTGAAAAGGGCTAAAAGGAGTTGCTAACAGTCATCCCAGGTGGGTCAGTGAGTCTGAAGCACAGACTCCATCAGTGAGGTCAAGACCTGGTGCTTTTCAGAGAAGGGGGGATTATGAGCCTTCCAATTGTACAGGTCAGAAGCAGAGAAGGGGACATAAACTAAAAATGGAGCAGTGCACTCACTGTCCAGAGGGATTTGGGCATCTCTCAATGGGGGGAGTGGGGCCACCGTCTCCGGCCAAGGCCGTGATCAGGTGACTATAGGTGGAGAGGCCCCAGGGGATGTAGTCAAGGAGACAACGGAAGATTCTCCGGGAGCAGGAGGGTTACAGGTGGTGGACCTGGATAAGAAAAACTTTCCTTCTTCAGAAGGAGGCAGTACGAGAGAAGCCGAGGGTTTGGGCAAAAGTGCAGTCTGGCTCTAAAGGACCTTGTAGGTGGGATCATGAATGGCACATGAGCGAAGCCATGGAGGAGGGCTCCGGACCAACTCTAGCCATTCATCAATGTAGGGAAACTGGGGTGTCCAGGAGTTTCAGCGACGACCCATCACACAGCCTGGACAGTTGTGGGGTTCAGTGACTCTTCTGGAGGCCACCCGGTTCCAAACTGTGAACAATCTACTTCACAGTGTCCGGAATTTGCCTTTTTTAAGGTGGACTCCATAATCCTCTGAGAAGCCCAGAGAGAAATACTGTAACATACACTGGAGAGGGCTCCAATCTCTACGGGGCTGGAAAGAAAAGTTTTCCATTCTGGAGGCAATTAACAAAATTTCAGCAGAATTATTAAACCCAGCACAGAGATATTCACGGCCTGGGGGCTGTAGTATTGTGTCTGGAATTGGTAGGTTCTTGGTCTCGCGGATTTCAAGAATGAATCCACGGACCATCGCGGTGAGTGTTACAGTTCTTAAAGACAGTGTGTCTGGAGTTTGTTCCTTCAGATATTCAGATGTGTCTGGAGTTTCTTCCTTTTGGTGGGTTCGTGGCCTCACTGACAGGAGTGAAGCTGCAGACCTTTGTGTTGAGTGTTATAGCTCTTAAAGGCCGCGTGGACCCAAAGAGTGAGCAGCAGCAACATTTATTATAAAGAGTGAAAGAACAAGGCTTCCACAGCCTTGAGAGGGACGCCATCAGGTTGCCACTACCGGTTCCAGCAGCCTGCTTTTATTACCTTATCTGACCCCACCCACATCTTGCTGATTGGTCCAGTTTACAGAGAGCTGATTGGTTCATTTTACAGAGAGCTGATTGGTCCATTTTACAGAGAGCTGATTGGTCCGTTTTGACAGAGTGCTGACTGGTGCATTTACAATCCTTGAGCTAGACAGAGTGCTAGACAGAAAAGTTCTCCAAGTCCCCACTAGGTTAGCTAGATTCACATTACCAATTGGTGTATTTACAAACCTTGAGCTAGACACAGAGTACTGATTGGTGTATTTACAAACCCTGAGCTAGACACAGAGTGCTGATTGGTGTATTTACGATCCTCTAGCTAGACATAAAAATTCTCCAAGTCCCCACCAGATTAGCTAGATACAGAGTGCTGACTGGTGCACACACAATCCTCTGGCTAGATATAAAAGTTCTCCAAGTCCCCATTCGGCTCAGGAGCCCAGCTGGCTTCACCTACTGGATCCTGCACCGGGGCTGCAGGCGGAGCTGCCCGCCAGTCCTGAGTTGCGCCTGCCACTCCTCAGCCCTTGCGTGGTTGATGGGACCAAGTGCCATGGAGCAGGGGGCAGAGCCCGTCGGGGAAGCTCGGACTGCTCGGGCCGCATGGGAGACCATGGTGGAGGGGGGCTCGGACATGGTGGGCTCAAGGTCCCGAGCCCTGCCCCGCGAGGAGGCAGCTGAGGCTCCACGAGAATTCGAGCACAGCACTGGCAGGCCGGCACTGCCGGGGGACCTGGTGCACCATCTGCAGCTGCCAGCCTGGGTGCTAAGCCCCTCATTGCCCTGGGCCAGCAGCACCGGATGACCCCGCCAGCCGGCCGCTCCTTGTGCAGGGCCCACCAAGCCCGTGCCTGGGCCCGCCAGAACTCACACTGGCCTGCGAGCGCTGCACGCAGCCCCAGTTCCTGCCCGTACTTCTCCCTTCACACCTCTCTGCAAGCAGGGGGAGATGGCTCCGGCCTCAGCCAGCCCAGAGCGGGGTTCCCACGGTGCCACGGCAGGCTGAAGGGCTCCTCAAGCGCCGCCAGAGTGGCTGAGGCCGAGGAGGCGCTGAGAGCTACGGCTGCTAGCACATTGTCACCTCTCAGTATCAGAAGTATTATAGCTAGAAGTAGGAAAACAGCTGTAGCTAATGCTTCTTGTCACATAAGATCTGCCTCCTCAAGGACCCCCTTACCCCTTAACTTATAGCCCAAATATCTGTGGTGTCTCCACGACTCAAAGGCAGAAAGTTCAAACTCGGCCCTTTCTTTTAAGGGTTCTAGGAGGGAGAGCAGAGTCAAGTCTTGAAGGGCTGGACTTGCAGTGACACAGGAAAACGAGATGTGCGGGGTAAGGGATGGGGATGAGGATGAAAGGGGCCACTCGGATCTTTCCTAAAGTAGGACAGTAGCCACGGAGGGATAGAATAAGAGTCCAGACAGACGGAGTAGAGCACTACGGGCGTAGGTTTCTCTGCACAGTGCCTTATCTAAGGGCATGGGAAAAGTTACAGGATGACAGAAAAGGTGAGCAAGGAGGTCTGCAGGGTGGCTATTTTGAATCCACCACTGGTCTAAGGAGAAGATGGTCCAGTCATTGGGGCATGGAGTATGGCGATCTAAACACCAGCAATCTATATGATACCAGAAATCCCAAATGGGCGAATGTCTTCCACACCCCTCCCCGTAACAACACCTGATTTGTTTCTGACAGAAAAGGCAGGACTGGGATGGCCAGCCCAAACGACTGATGAGAGATTTGACTTCCTGAGATAGAAAATCTGTACTAAGGACCCTGAAGAAGTCCTTGCCCAGTGTCTATTGTCCTGTTTGGTGTCTGTCTAAATTTTGTATGTCCAGTTGAGCAGGGCTGAACTGTGTTCACACTGGGATATATGGGAATGACAAGGCAGCATGTGACTTCCAAAGTTAAGGTCACTTTGCTGTCTCGGATCACTAAGCCAGTTGTCATGTAGTGAGGAGGCTCAAGTTGTCCTGTGGTGGGTCCCTGTGACAAGGAACTGAGCTCTCCTGCTGACAACCAGCAGTGCCTTCCCAACCATTAGAGTGAGTCACCTTAGAAGCACATTCTCCAGCTCCAGTGCATCCTTTAGATAACTGCCACTCTGGTCACCATCTTGTCTACAACCTCATGAGAAACCTCAGCCAGAACCACTCAGCTAAGTTGCCTCTGAATTCCTGAGCCACAGAAACTGGGAGATAATAAATGTTTACTGTTTAAGACTCTAAATTTGGAGTAATTTTCTATTCAGCCATAGAAACTGACACTCATTTCATCGTGCCTGACACTGCTGTCTCCGTGGTTTCACGTCCCTGTGGTTAAAGCTCTCTAAGGGCTCATCACTAATTTCAGGATAAAATCCAAATCCCTTAACATAGCATAGGTCTTTTATGAACTGCCTCCTGCGTGCCTCTCAGTCCCATCCGGCCCACTCTGCCTTTCTTCCTTGCATCACTCCAGCTGCTCTGAAACACACTACACCTTCCTAAATGTGGACAGAGAAAATTGCCAGACTTTTCATAGGATGCCCAGTGAAATCTGAATTTCAGATAAACAATGAATAATTTGTGTGGTTATACAATATTTGGGACATACTTATATTAAAAATATTGCATGACACATACTTATTCTTAAAAGTTATTCATTATTTTATCTGAAATTCACATTTAATAGGGCATCCTGTACTTTCCGTTGCTAAATCTGGCAATCCTAGAGATGTGAGCTGCTCACTTTCAGCTCCTGCTCAGCCCCCAGCTGGATCGCTGCAGCTCCCCCTGATAGCTCCCTGCCCTGCAAGAGTCAGCCCAGACATCAGTGCCCCTAGAAAGCCTAAGCTAACTTCTCTGCACCATACACACCTAGGATGGGTCAGATGTGCCTGCTGCAGACTCCTGCCCACCTATCACACCTCTCTTGCACCACACACTTTGCAAGTATTTGTTTACCTGTCTCCATTACTAGACTCTGAGCTTCTTGAGGTCAGGCACTGTCTTACTCACCACGATGTGGCTTCAGTGCCAAAAACATAGTGTAATCACAGTTTACAATTACTGAAGATTTACTCTAAGCTAGTCACTGTTCTAAGATGTTCTGCATGTATCAACTCATTGAATTTTCATATCAAGCCAAAGGAGGTACTATTAATATCCCACTTTTACTGGGGAGGAATCTGAGACAGAAATAGGTTTTGCGACTTCTCCAGTATCATTTGAAAATGGCAAGAAAGTTGGGGTTCAAAGCCAGGAGTCTGACTCCAGAGCCCATCCTCTAACGAGCTAGACACATTGCGTCTTTACAGTGTATGATAAGTGCTTGCCAAATGCATGTAAGAATTGACTATCCAGCTAAGTTTCTCCAAACTAGATAACTGTCTTTAAGCAGGGACCTTGCTGCCTGTGCCCCTCCCAGCTCTCTCTCCAGTCACCACTACTGAGCACAATGCATGGTGCCTTCACAAGCAAATACTGAAGAATTATACTGGTCTGTTCTCCCCTCTTCAAATCCTGACTACAGATCCAGTGTATTGCCATATACCACACCTCCCTAAAAAAGAATGGTTATAGGCAGGGCACGGTGGCTCACACCTGTAATTCCAGCACTTTGGGAGGCCAAGGCGGGCAGATCACCTAAGGTCAGGAGTTCCAGATCAGCCTGGGCAACATGGTGAAACCCCGTCTCTACTAAAAATACAAAAAATTATCCGGGCATGGTGGCATGTGTCTGTAATCCCAGCTACTCGGGAGGTTGAGGCAGGAGAATCCTTTGAATCTGTGAGGCGGAGGTTGCAGTGAGCCAAGATCACCCCACTGCACTCCAGCCTGGGTGTCAGAGTGAGACCCCATCTCAAAAAAAAAAAAAAAAAAAGTTTCAGCATGCACCTTAGAAATATAAGCCAAGAAAGGACTGTGGTTAATACTGTGAGTTCTAGAGTAAAATTCCCTCAGCTTAGATCCCAACTCTACTGCTTATCAGCTGTATGGTTTTGGATGAGGCCCTGAGACTTAGATTCTTCATCTGAGAAATGGAGACGTAGCATCTGGAACACAGCATCAGTAAATGTCAGCTGTCACCATTGTCATTGCCAATCCACTCAGCCCACAGGCAGGTATGTGTGGGCCTGGCACCCCCATGAATTTCTGTGACTTCCTCAGTTCCCTTCCCCTGTGCAAAATTTCCGACAGGGGTTAGAGAGGGCGACCTGCATCAGCTTTGGAGTTTCAAGGCTGAGCCTTAGAGACTGAAATTAAGAAAGTGAAACCAAGGGAGGAAGGCTGCCCCACAGCCCAGGGAGCAGCTAGAAAGAAACGTAAGTAGTCCCACTGGCCCTCGCTTCCTCAGCTCTACAGAGCTGCTTGGCTGGAACTGTGCCAGACTCCCAGGTCAGAAGCTACTGTGCTTTTGGGACTGCTACCCCAGGAAAAGCCTTCGTACCTATCAGGAAATGATGCACACTGACACTCAGGGTCTGCAGCCACAGAGTGCTGCACATCTCAGTGGTACCCGGTTAAAGGAACACCCTTTACTTCATAAGTGGCCAGAAACACATGAGAACCTCTGTGCCTTGTCAGGGAGTGGGTGCCTAGCCTAACTTAATCCTGGGGTACCTGGGATGAAATTGAAGGCTAGCATTTTTTAACATGCTGGACACTGCACTAAGTGCTTCACACATGTCACTTCACTTAATCCCTACAACAATACTGTATGTTTTTGGGTTTTTTGTTTGTTTGTTTTTTGGGACAGCATCTCTGTAAGGTTTCTGGTTTTGGTTTTGTTTTGTTTTGTTTGTTGAGGCAGGGCCTCACTCTGTCACTCAGGTTAGAATGGAGTGGCTCACTGCAGCCTGTACCTTCCAAGCTCAAGTGATCCTCCCACATTAGCCTCCCAAGTAGCTGGGAATACAGGCATGTGCCACCACACATGGCTAACTTTTTTATAGAGATGGGGTCTCACTATGTTTTCCAGGCAGTTCTCAAACTCATGGCCTCAAGCTGTCCTCCCACCTTGGCCTCCGAAAGTGTTGGGATTATAGGCGTGATCCACTATGCCCAGCCAATACTGTTAGTTTTGGAAACATCATTATCCTTATTGTACAGAAAAGGAATCTAAGTAATTGGCTCAAGTCATACATCTAGTAAGAGAGGAATTCGATTTTTAATTCTATCCTATGATACGGAAGTAACTCTTCAGCTGCCCCGTCCCTATGGCTCCAGGCTTCTGCTATGGGCCTAGTTCAGAGCTTCCGGGGAATGTAGATGACGCAGTGTACTCACAGCACTGGTTCTCAACTCCATCTGGACGTGAGATCATCACCTGGGGAGCTGATCCACCGGGTCCTCCCCAGACCACACGGATTCAATTTTCTGGAGGGTGGGACCAAAGCTTTGGATGTTTTGTAAGATTTCTTTGGATGACTCTACTGGGTGGCCAGAGTTGAGAACCACTCCCCTTAAAATAATTCTCAATAAATGTATGAAACTTTAAAAAGAAATTCCCAAGACCCTCATATCAAAAATCTCTTTGGAATAATGTCTGCTCCTCCCTCTCCAAGGGGCAATCTCTGAACAGGCAATGGAGGTAAGGATACTTCATGGGGGATTTCCAAACCTTTTATTTGCTTATGATGCGTACATTGTAGGGTTGGCTCACTTTAATGCAGAGGTAAGTGCTTCTCTCGGGCCCTTAAGAAATAACTGCCCCTAAGTACCTCTTCCACTCTTGCAAGAATCCGAGAGTACACACCTCCTTCAGTTTTGCACCCTAGACACCACCCTGACTCTCCCTAATCCTGACCCTGGGAGAAGTTTTTCACATACTACCATTCTGCAAAATGTAGGACAAATAGGAAAAAATTCAGTGGTTCACACGAATGTATAATAATAATCATCATCTACATTTGTATAGATATAACTTTAACCTGTTAGAGATCTTTGACTGCAAGCAACAGAAACAAACTCTGGCTAAGTTGAGGAAATAAAACTAATGAAAGCATATGGATTGGATCACAGAATTCAATGAAATGCAGTAGCCTCAGAAAAGATAAGAACCAAGGTGTCCATAAGAATCAAGGATGCAACAGCTTAAAGATGTTGCCTTACCCCACTTTGAGATCCTGCTCCCAAGATTCAAACCCATGGTAAGAGGCTCTACTTGGCTCCCATGACTGCCCCTCAGCACTATGATTGACCATTCCAACAACACTATATTCAAAAAGACAGCTCCCCAGAGCAAAACTGGGAGGTTTTAACAGAAGGAAGAAAAACAAATGCTGGCCTGGCAAAACCAGTAGATATTTATTCTTCTCCTGTGCCACTTACATTTCTGTATGTTTTGCATACATAAATAACATCGTGTGAGGGACTGGGGGCAGGACATCTGCATTCCAGGTTAAGTCATGTCCCGATTGCCACTTTCCTAATGTTAGTGATAAGTACTTTGTAAATTTAAAAAGCACTACACATATATAGTTTAGTATTATAACCTTCTTCTTGAAAAATGTGGGCTTGCAAATCAGAGAGATTAGACCTATTTAACCTGCCTGCCACTAGACAGGCAGACACATAACTAGCTTACTGGTCCAGTTTTTTTCTTCTTTGTTTTTTCCCATGAAGATTCCTCTAATTTTGCTCAAGCACGTATATACAATTCTGTATTTTGTCCAGAGTTTCTGAGGTGTTTTGTGAAGATAATTTTCTTTTTAGGATGCTGGTTCACTATGTTGCTGGGAAAAGGAGTCCCCAGACTACATTCCATATCTTACTCTTAGATATTTGCATTGCATAGCAGCACATTGGGAGGTCCTGAAATCAATAAACCTGTAAAGTCACGTTTAAGACAGTATTTCTTGAACTTCTTTTACCTTGAAAGCGTTTCTTTAAATAATATCTATCTTTTTTGCCTGCGTGTGTGACAGAGTCTTTCTCTATTGCCCAGGCTGGAGTGCAGTGGCGCAATCTCAGCTTACTGCAACCTCCGCCTCCCAGGTTCAAGTGATTTTTCCCGCCTCAGCCTCCCAAGTAGCTGGGACTACAGGCGCATGCGACCATGCCCAGCTACTTTTTGTAATTTTAGTAGAGACACGGTTTTGCCATATTAGTTCGGCTGCTCTCCATCTCCTGGCTTCAAATGATCCGCCCGCCGTGACCTCCCAAAGTGTTGGGATTACAGGCGTGAGCCACTGTGCCTGGCCAGTAATACCTATCTTTAAGAGCTAGTAATTCCTGGAATGTCCTTTAGGAAACACCGGTCCAATGATTTAAATGGTGATAATAAGTCATAGAGTCTGGCTGCTAATAGAGGTCATTCTCGATAAATTTGGGGAAACGCCAAGGAAAACTTTGCAAACAAATTGTCTTTGCATTCCTGAGGGTTGTGGAGTTTTTTTGTTTTTGTTTTGGGGTTTTGTTGTTTATGGTGGTGGTGGTGGTGGTGTTCCAATGTGGATTCCAGAAACACTCCATACATTTGCACACCTCTTGGCCAGCACACCGAGCTAATGTTATCTTTCTTCGCACAAGGAAGGAAATGAAGTACTTTCCATTCTTGCCCTTGTTTTCCAACCCCAAAGTTTCCATGGTTTTATTCTGGTTGCTGAGACTTTCCAAACCCAGTGTCATGCAGTAAATTTGGTGGAACAGTTGTATAAAATCTGTTCTGCCATTTTTGAAGAAGGGAACTTATTATATTTATTTTTAGACCATAAAACGTCTAATTTTCTGACAGCTCTGGAATAACCAGCATTGAAATAGAACTTAGAACTACTCCTGACTGAGGAACAGAAGTTAAGCCAGCTCTCTGAAAGTTGAACAAGTTTAAATGAGCTGCCTAAACAGAACATAATCCTACATGATATTCAATTGAGTCACAGTGAATTAATATGGACATGCCATAATTCTTTCACTCCGGGGCACAGATATTCCATGTGCTTTTGGAACAAGATTTTTCTGAATTGTAGAGTTGAATAGTTAGGGGAATTTATTATATGAATATTTTCAGGGACTGGGGAATAGGACATTGCTCTGGAACTTAGAATAATGTGATGTTTGAGTCAAGATTTATGTAGGAAACAAATAGGAAAAGCCAAATTTCACTAGGAAATTTTTTTTACTGTTCAGCTAATTATAGTAAAACTTTTTCTGAAGACTGAAGGGTGAACTGAGGGGATCGCTCTCAGTCCTAAAGTCTGCCTTGACATTTTCTTCACTGCACCTAGGCTACAGACTTACTAGACAAGCTTCTAGAAAAATATAACACATCACAAAAAATGACCAATAAATAGCCAATTAATTAATCACTCAATGTATATTACACACCTACTCTGTGCAAGAGATTCAACGAAGCAATGGTCCCCTCCCTTGAATAGTTTCCAGTGTAACCTGGCAAATCAAACATGTGCACTTGAAGAGCTGGAAATGGGACATCTCCTTTTTCACAGCTGTCAGAATGGCAGCCCCTGAGAAAGTCTCTCTGAACTTCCAGTTAAAATGCCTATGAAGATGCAGAAAAAGGTGGAAACTTGTAACACAAGGAAAACCAAAAATTTCCAGAATGTGATTCTCCAGTCGCAGAAAATAACAGTGAAGCTATATTTAGAAAAGTACTTATTTGTCTTCTTATACTTTACAGCATAAAACAGCAAAGCCAATCCACCTGAAAGATGTTTCTCCTCTGCTCAAATAACCAGAGAGACAGGGTCAGGAACCCCATGGGAACTAGGCAGCTGTATCTCCTGGGTGCACATTGCCTTTAGTGTTGATGGGAGTGCCATTCACATTTCCCCCACTGCAGCACTGTCTGTAAATGCACTTGAGATTGCAATTCCAAAAGAACAAACAAACAGCAGAAAAAGTAGAGAAGACCAACACTGGCACGACATTCAAGCTGTGCGATGATCAGGAGGAATCAGGAGTCAAGGCAGGAGTATTACATATTTCATGAACTCCATTAGAGAACCAGACAGTGAAGGTAGGGGATCTCTCCTCAGGACAGAAAAAATATACATAAAAAAATACATGGGCCAGGGGCAGTGGCTCACACCTGTAATCCCAGCACTTTGGGAGGCCGAGGTGGGTGGATCACTTGAAGTCAGGAGTTGACCAGCCTGGCCGACATGGTAAAACCCCATCTCTACAATAAATAAATAAATAAGCAAGCAAGCCAGATGTGGTGACACACATCTGTAGTCCCCACTACTCAGGAGGCTGAGACATGAGAACCGATTGAACCCAGAAGGCAGAGGTTGCAGTGAGCCAAGATCACACCACTGCACTCCAGCCTGGGCAACAGAGCAAGACCCTATTTTAAAAAAAAAATCATCTCTGCTAAATTCTGGGATTTAAGCAGAGAATGTTTAAAGATGGGTAGAAGGGGAAAAAATCAGGCCTATAAAGGTAGTGTGAAATAAAGGAAAGGATATTGTGGCAAGGTGGACAAAGTCAAATACTGAGTATCCTGTGGTGTGGGCAATGAAACAGGGGTTCTTGGGGGACACTTACATGACCAGCCAGAAAGGGCATCAGTCTGCCCCTCCCCACACATTCTCTGATCATCCCATGCAGAGAGGCAATATTGCGGGTCACATGGCACACTTATGGCCCTGAGGAGGGACTCTGCCTCTCTGCTTCTTCATCTTCTTATAATGCAAATACGAGAACAACCTTGAAGGTAAAGAATAAACTGTTGGAGCATAAGCACCAAGCAGTTTGAATGCACAGGCACCCCTGCAGGGAATTATCTGCAAATTCAGTCACTCAGTGCCTGGCAACCTTGTGAGAAGCTAGATACAGGCTGATAGAAGAAGGGTCACCCAGTTCCAAGGGCAACTGAGTTAGCATCCCAGTCTTCCCACTATCAGTCAGCCTGAGCTCTTGGGGTCATTCAACAAACAGCCCTGCTTGCCTCTCTCCAACAATCCACCCAGTGACCCTGGAGACCAGTGAAACATAAGCCTGCCCATCTGGGGCAGAAACATGAAATTTTCAGTGGAGATTTCAGCATTTCTTGGCATCATCAAATGAGACAGTTTCATAAACAGGGAAAACACAAGTAAAAGTTCTTTGTGAAGACCTGCCGGGCCTCCCAGAGTGTTTAGTCAAGGATCCCAGGTCAATCCAGGAGGGAGAAAATCCCAAGGATCAGCTTGAGGGGATTTGCAACCATTTGACTGGCCCTACAGTACTACAAATAAGGCCAGACTTTGCGCCAAATATATTAATCTAGAAGCAGTGGAAGGGGTGACCACTGTATATACACACACTGGCTAACCAGCAAATAATTCAGAGCTAGTGTTTATGTAACAAAACTAAACTCTGGAGTCAAAGCTAGTCTCTTAAAATTAAGAGGCTTAACTGTCTTAATGGCAATGTCTCCCTTGGGTGACTGGAAGATGTATTATGCCTTTGGGAGGAAAACTTGGGTAAAGTGGTTAAAACCATGTCCTTGTCTTCCTCAGGGAATCGTTGCCATTGGCACTAGAGGCTAAGATGTTGCTGCTGCTATCAGGGCTTGGGTCATTGTCAAAGGTCATGTATAACTCCCAGGGAACAGGCAGTTTTAGGTCCAAGGAAAAAGCAAGGGAGGGCCTGCTTACCTCGCAGAAAAATCAGTCCTGGGGTCACATGGTGCCAGTCTGAGTCTGGTTTAAGGTGACTTTCTGTATCAAGTTGCCAGTGGCATCATCTGGGCAGAAGATAGGAATATGGTTGTATGGAACCAAGGGAAGTAGTTGTACCATTGCTAGACGACAGCTACTCCTGTACCATTGTCTAGGAGAGCAGAATATTAATAAAACCCCTCTAGTTCAAGTTAAGGGTGACTCTAAGTTCACATAACAGGCCATTGCCTGAGTCACCCAAAGAAAGCTGTTCTTTATTCTCTACCTATATCTGGAATGGAATGGAAGAAAGGTAATTCATACCTTCAGCTCCACCCACACCCAATACAACTCTGGGTTGATCCAGACCATCCCACCTTTTCCCTCAGCAAAAGCTATGTGCAGAGAGGAAGTCATCATTCTGCCACCAAAGGCCACCAGGCTACCTTCACAGATCAAGGAGGACCTACTATAGAGAAGAGGGAACCTGCTACATAGGCCTAATGCCACAACCACGTCCCCATCATAGAAGAACATGCAGGAAGCATAGAAAAGTCAACACACACACAAATGTCAGTCACCTACCTTGTGGCAATTACCATGAAATGACTTCACAGGGCAGAAATCATCCAAATTTATGTCCATGAAGTTGTTCCCAACCCAGGTTAACCTTCCCAGCCACCTACTGGAGTCAAGGTGGGGATGAAAAAAGAAGGAAAGTGGTTAGGGATAGAGACACAAGGGTCCTAACACACTCAATGGATTCTTCCTACAAGCCACCAGATGTGAACAGCCACTTGCTCATGAATTTTGCTCAGGACTTGAGAGCCAGATTTGGCCTGCAATTGGATGTACCATTTCCATTTCATAGGAGTTTTCTTGACATTTTCCCACCTCAAAGGTCTTTGGTTCAGAGAGAATGAGATGGGTTATCAGGTTAGAGTGTCACATTTTTTCTTTAGCGAGACAGTCTCTCCCTGTTAGAGCTCAGAAACAGGGTTGAAATATTTAGCAATGGAAGGAAGTCTCAAAGTGCAAAAACTTAAAGATCAAAAAATACTAGCAGAATCTCATTGCCAAAAATTTCAATAATCTATAAGATCAGTGCTATGGTTTAAATATGTTTTCCAAAAAGCATGTGTTGGAAACTTAACCCTTATGCAATATTTTTAGGAGTTGAAGCCTAATGAGGGGTTAGCAGGCCATGAGGGCTCTGCCCTCATGGATGGATTAATGCTGTTATCATGAAAGTGAGTTTGTTATTGAAGGACTAGGCTTGTTACAAAAGAAAGAGTTCAGTTCTCTTCTCTCTCTCGATCTCTTGACCCCTCTTGCCCTCTCACCTTCCTCTGTGTGATGATGCAGCAAGAAAGCCCTTACTAGATGTTAGCCCCTCAATCTTGGACTTTCCAACCTCCACAACTGTAAGCCAATACATTTCCTTTCTTTATAAATTACCCAGTCTTAAGTATTCTGTTGCAGCAGGACAGAATGAACCAAGGCAATCAGTCATGAACACATGTAACTTCTCAGGGTCTGAAGGGGATAAGGGGCTTAAGGCCAGAGATTGTGTTAATGCACCCTAGACAGCTTCCAAGGCATTTTACTACAGGGTGGGGTGGAGGAGGTGTTTAAATCGGCCTGGTTGTCCAGTGAAGTATCACAAGTGCTTTAATAAAATGTGTATGTGTGATTCACTGTATCCAAAGAGGCAAACTAGGCGTTAGGGCTCTTTCTTTGTAGCTTATAGCTATAAGGTTAGCAACGTGTCTTTGGCTGTTGTAAAGTAGCTCTTTGGACTGCTGCCCAAGTACCCTTCAAGAAAGACATTTGGGAAGTGGGGCTGTTGACTGTCTTCTGATTCAAGGTCCAGCTGACTGTGAATAGCATTTTCTGTATGCTATTCAGGACAGTAAAAGTCACTTTCTTAGTTGGAGCCATGATTAAGATGTCATAAATTTAATAAAATACTTGAATCTCAATGAGCTGTTCTCATTGTGCTAGGGATCAAGACCCTATTTCTAGTGAGCTCAAATATCCCTGCAACAGAATAATAGAGGTACTACATGTCATATTAAGTAAAAGCAAAGAGCTCTTTATCTACTTCTTAAAGAATCAGGAAGAAGAGGCAATAGCAGACCTAGAGTAACATACCAAGTGTAAATAGTAGCTTCAATCAGTACAGTAACTATTATACAACCACCTCTTTATTAGTCATTGTTATCCACAGTCAGGCATCAAGCCCAGTCCCTACCTCCAGCTTTTTTGACCAGCCAAACTGGACTGTTGAATTGGTAGATAATGGGCATTTAATCTCTGCCTACATTTAACCTCTCCTGGTATGTAATTCTACTTCAACAGAAAAATCTTTTCTAGCACAGTAAAACCAGGTAACTCCTAGGAGTGTAACGTTATAGCTTTTGCAGTAGCAAAAAAAAACCTGGGTGTTCATTTGGCATCTGTGCCCCTTCACTGGGCTGATATTTTACAATGTCCAGTCAGGCTCAGTGACGCACGCCTGTAATGTCGGCACTTTAGAAGGCTAAGGTGGGCAGATGGCTTGAGTTCAGGAGTTCAAGGCTAGCCTGGGCAACATGAAAAGACCCCATCTCTACAAGAAAATAATACAAAAATTAGCCAGACGTTATCGTATACACCTGTAGTCCCAGCTAATCTGGAGGCTGAGGTGGGCGCATCGCTTGAGTCCGGGAGGTTGAGGCTGTAGTGAGCCAAGACAGTGTTACTGCACTCCAGCCTGGGCAACAGAATGAGACCCTGTCTCAAAAAAAAAAAAAAAAAAAAAAAGTCCAATCCATGTAGTCTGACAAAGAAATCCGCAAGTGTAGTCCAATCAAATAGGCAAACATCCGTACAAATTGTGACCCAGGGCTCTCAACTGAAAGTAATATTAGTCCTGAATCCTGACAGAGGGATTCATTTACCATGGCGTAAGCCTAAAAAGCTTTTTGAGGCGGTCGGGAACCAGGCTCTAGCCCTAGTCCTCCTTAAGTTTGAATGAGACAAAATCTGTCTAGAGAGACACTTTGGAGCTTGAACTCGGCCCCAGAAGACAGCAACAAAGGCTGGTGCAGAATATATCTGGGATGGTTAATTGTGTGTGTTCATTTGACTGGGCTAGGGATGCCCAGATAGCTGGTAGAACATTTCTGGGCATATCTGTGAGGGTGTTTCCAGAAAAGACTGGCATTTGGATCTTTAGACTGAATAAAGAAGATCTCCCTTACCAGCACAAGTGGGCATCATCCCATCCATTGAGGACCCAAGTATGACAGAAAGGTAACTTCGCTCTCTGCTTGAGCTGGGATATCCATCTTCTCCTACTCTCGGACGTTGGTGCTCCTGGTTCTCAGGCCTTCAGACTTGAACCGAGATTTATACTATTTGCTCACCTGATCCTTATCCCTTCAGGTTTTGACTCAAACTACAAATGACACCACTGACTTTCTTGGGCCTCCAGTTTGTAGATGGCAGATTATTGGACTTCATAGCCTCCATTATCTCAGGAGCCAATCTTTCATAACAATCGCGCTCTCTCTCTCTCTCTGAATAATGATATTTTGCATCTTCAAAACATACATTAAATGATCATAGAGTCCTTAAATTGGGAAAATTTAGTAAACCATCCAGTGACAAATATTACTTTTCTCTAAATCTTTCTTCATAACATCAGGATCTGTTAATATTCTATATATATAGTATATATATAGTATACAGTATATATATAGTGTATATATATACTATATAGTGTGTGTTTGCACGTGTGTGTGCGTGTGTGTGTGTGTGTGTGTGTATATATATATATATATAAAAACAGAGAGGGGGGGGGCTCTGTTTCTCTGAAAAACCTTGACTAATACAAGCTCTTTATGTCTCTGTTTTTACTGTTATGGATTAAAAATAATATTAATAAAATAAAAAGATTGGGGCTGGGCACAGTGGCTCACGCCTATAATCTCAGCCCTTTGGGAGGCCAAGGCAGGCAGATTGCTTGAGCCCAGGAGTTAGAAGTCAGTCTGGAGACCATGGCAAAATCTCATCTCTACAAAAAATACCAAAAATTTAGCCGGGCTTGGTGGCACATGCCTGTAGTTCCAGCTACTCAAAAGGCTGAGGTGGGAGGATCACCCAAGCCTAGGAGTTTGAGGCTGCAGTGAACCATGATTGTGCCACTGCACTCCAGCCTGGGTGACAGAGTGAGACCCTTTCTCAAAAAGAAAAATAATTGGGTTATTTTGAGGCCTCTTGCTTCCACATTCCATGTTAAGTTGGAGCATATATTGCCTAAAAGTAGTATTGCACCCTTTAAGTATTCTCAGGTTGAAGGAGTAAAGATAAGGTCACCATACGGTGACTTCAATAAATATTTTGAATGAATGGATGCTCAACTACTCATAAGAGAAACCTCTACTGTAGATTTTTTGGGAAAAAAATTATTTGAAGATACTCTAACCAAATCAAAGATCAATGAAAGTTGGTATAGCAAGAAAGGGAAAATTATAGTTCAAAAGAATAAGATCTATTCTTACTCAGTTTGCACCCCAACTTCAGGAATCTCTTTGAATTATGTATTTCCAGATAGATCCTGAGGTCTCAGGACAAAGTTTGACCTTGTGTCATTTTAATTAACTAGTCATATTCCTTTCTCCCTTTCTCGGTATAAGAGTACATGTTTCTTGAACCAGTCTCCACCCAACAAATCAGATGGAATGTCTTGACTTGTTTGATGGCTATTTAAAACAATAACTACTGTTGTTCTTCCAGGACTTGCTAACAATGGCTAAGTTTTCACTTGATTGGAACACTATGCCAGAAGAAATACTTAACAAAAAGTCTTTTTTTCCCTTTATAAAAGCAGAATTACACAGAACAACATAATGGACACTTTTATGGCTGAGCAATTTGAATAATGATATTTTGCATCTTCAAAACTTATTTTAAATCATCACAGAGTCTTTCAATTTGGAAAATTTAGTAAACCATCCAGGGACAAATATTACCTTTCACTAGATCTTTCTTCATAGCATCGGGATCTGTTAATACTTTTGGGTTAAGTAGAATTTAAAATACATGCAGTATGATCTCGACAATATGACCTTGAGTATGTAAAAATACATGAGAAAAAGACTACAAAGAAATATATCAAAATGTATGAAGCAATTATTTCTAGATATTGGAAATCTGGGAGATTTGAGGTTTTTTCCCCCCACTTTTCTGTGTTTTCAAAAGACCATCTTTTATAATCATTAAAAATAAATGTTATTTATACAAAAACCAGAACATACAATTTATATATGTCCATAATATTAACTAAGTGAAGAAGAAATGCATAAAGAGAAAAATAGATGGAAGGAAGAATACTAGAATTTAATGGTTCCTGAGTGATTTAATTTCTGCTTTCTGGCTTTTTGTATTTTCCAAATTTTCTGCGATTAGCAGAGCATATATTAATTTTTAATGTAAAAGAGCACTCTCTTTCAAAAAATAAATGTAAATGAGTAAGGCAGTAAATGACAAACAAAACAAAACAAAACAAAACAAAAAAACCACCCAGTTCCAATAAATAAGCAAGAATTTTGGAAGGAAGTTCACTGTGGCCGAGCATTAGGAATGACTTTATGGGAGACAGAACTTTTGCTGGGCTTGAAGTATGAGCAGGTGTAACTGGGCAAAGAGGAAGGAGTAGAGCACTCCTGCCCACAGGGTGGAGGTAGAACATTCTGACTGGAGTGGAAAGCTCATTCAGGGAAGTGAAGGAGGGAGGGTAAGCATAAAGTTTGGCTCCACTCAACTGGGGAGGCCTATGGGTCTCCAGTGAGATACCTTGAGTTTATTCAGCAAACAAAGCATTGTCTGTTTAGGCCATAAATGCTAAAGCATCCCAGGAGATTATTTGCAATTACGTTCAGGTAGTTTTTTCCATCCCCTATTGGCTTAGTTCCATAGTCAAGAAGACTTCAACTGGGACCATTCTATTTCACTTTGTGACCTGTATCCCTCCTCCTGCTGCCTTCTCTTTAACATTCTTCCCCTCTGCATAAAGCCCTTTGACTTCTTGGCTCCATTCAGGACCCCCCACTCTCCCCCTAAGCGTGCAGGACATTCCTTACTCTACAAAATCATCCTGTTGTTCTTTCTGGCATCCACCCCCATCCAACATTATTGCTCTTCCCTTAATGTTGTTGATGGCAGATAGGAAATTACTTGGTTATAGTAATTCATAATAAAGGGTAACTTATTTCTAAGTTTAACATTTACTTTCAAGAGATATTCCCATTTTAAAAGAGGTGCTTGTCAACCCATTCTACTTAGTACAATGGAGGGAAGGAAGGAGGTAAATTTTTTGAGCTACATGCCTTATCCTCAAACTAATAAAGCCACCAGTTAAACCTCCCAGAGCCAACAACTTTGGAGAAGTTGTCAATCCCTTTAAATCCCCATAAATTCAAGAGTGAGAGCTGTGGGAGGTAGGATACAAGTGAGCCTCCAGGGCAGGTCAGTGCCAGGGAGGGCTGATGCCGACCCGTGATATTCTCCTCTACTGACACAGTTGGTCACAGCAGGTGAGTGAATTGCCTGCAGTCTCAGGGACCCAGGCAGAGCCAAGACTTCCTTTGACCCCTGGAGTAGGGACACATACTTTCCTGCTTACCCTACCACCCACCTGTTCAGTGTGTGCTTGACCTGACCCCATGCCTGGAGCAGGGAAAAAAGAGGAGGAAGACGAGATATGCGTGGGACAGCACTCTGTGAGCTGGAGGGGTGGCAGGGTGATATGCAGAACAGATGCAAGGGCTGGTTATTATTAGTGCCTTTGGTAAACAGGATAGCTGCTTACACAGGGATGAAATCAGCTGTTTTTGTACTGAGACGAGTTCCAACAATGACTGCCTCCACTCTCTTCCCAACTTAATCTGACTTCCTCTGAAACTTGGAAACTGTTAACCCTATTTCTACTTTCCCCATCTTCAGTCTACTTTCTGCAACCAGGTATACAATAATAATGATAATAACTGTTGGAATTAACCATTCCAGGAACAATTCTAAGACATCATATATGTAAACTTTATTTTCCTTACAATCAGCCTCTGATGGAGGTGCTATTGTTGTCACTGTTTCACAGATGAGGGCCCTAAAGTCCAAAGAGTTGAAATCACTTGCCTAAGATCAGCCAGCTGATAAGTGGCAGGACTGGGATTTAAACTTGTATACTATTCCTACACACTTTGATGTACACCTTAATTTTTAGACTCATTAAGCTTTGCTTTTATCATGTGTGTAAAGAATCCTGGATCCATAATTCACACTGAACAGGGTCCATACTTTTCAATCCAGAAGTAAAGTGCTTTTACATCATGACCTCATTCTACCTATCTTACATACACAAATTGATCTCGGATCTCTTTGACACAGGAAATCACATCCAGGCCAAATGATCTAGTCAATATCCTCTGAACTCCGAACTTGCATATACACTCAATATCCCTGCACATTCAGCCTTTGTCACCTACCCCTTTTCCTCCTCACCTCCGGCTCATTGGAATACCTGACTTTCCCATACTCTCTTGTGTCTGGGACAAAACTCAACAAAATACTTGCAAACTGAATCCAGCAGCACATCAAAAAGCCGATACATCACAATCAAGTAGGCTTTATCCCTGGGATGCAAGGTTGGTTCAACATACTCAAATCAATAAATGTGATTTATCACGTAAACAGAACTAAAGACAAAAACCACATGATTATCTCAATAGATGCAGAAAAGACTTTTGATAACATTCAACATACCTTCATGCTAAAAACCCTCAATAAGCTAAGTATTGAAGGAATACACCTCAAAATAATATGAGCCATCTATGACAGACCCACAGCCAACATCATACTGAACAGGCAAAAGCTGGAAGCCTTCTCCTTAAAACTGGTACAAGACAAGGATGCCCTCTTTCACCACTCCTATCCAACATAGTATTGGAAATCCTGACCAGAGCAATCAGGCAAGAGAAAGAAATAAAGGGCATCCAAATAGAGAGGAAGTCGAACTATCTCTGTTTGCAGATGACATGATCCTGTATCTAGAAAACCTCATAATCTCAGCCGAAAAGCTCCTTCAGCTGACAAACAACTTCAGCAAAGTTTCAGGATACAAAATTAATGTACAAAATATTGCTAGCATTCCTATACACAAGCCAAGCTGAGAGACAAATCAGGAATGGAATCTCATTCACAATTGCCACAAAAAGAATAAAATACCTAGGAATACAGCTAACCAGGGAGGTGAAATATCTCTACAATGAGAATTACAAAACACTCTTCAGAGAAATCAGACATGACACAAACAAATGGAAAAGCATTTCATGTTCATGGATAAGATGAATCAATATCATTAAAATGGCCATGCTGCCCAAAACAATTTACAGATTCATTGTGTTATTCCTATCAAACTACTAATAACATCCTTCGTAGAACTAGAAAATACTATTTTAAAATTCACATGGAACGAAAGAAAAGCCCAAATGGCCAAGGCAATCCTCAGAACAAAAGCTGGAAGAACAAAAGAACAAAGCTGGAAGCATCACATTACCTGACTTCAAACTATACTACAGGGCTATAGTAACCAAAGCAGCATAATCCTGGTACAAAAATAGACACATAGACCAATGGAACAGAATAGAGAACTCAGAAAAAAGGCCACACACCTACAACCATCTGATCTTAGACAAAACTGACAAAAACAAGCAATGGGGAAAGGACCCCCTATTCAATAAATGGTACTGGGATAACTGGCTAGTCATATGAAGGAGATTGAAACTGGACCCCTTCCTTATACTATACACAAAAATCAACTCAAGATAGATTAAAGGCCAGGTTCGGTGGCTCACACCTGTAATCCCAGCACTTTGGTAGGCCCAGGCGGGCAGATCACCTGAGGTCAGGAGTTTGAGACCAGCCTGGCCAACATGGCGAAATCCTGTCTCTATTAAAAATATGAAAAATTAGCTGAGAGTGTTGGCGGGCACCTATAATCCCAGCTACTTGGGAGGCTGAGACAGAAGAATTGCTTGATCCTGGGGGCAGAGGTTGCAGTGAGCTGAGATCACGCCATTGCACTCCAGCCTGTGCAAAAGACCAAGACTCTGTCTTAAAAAAAAAAAAAAAACAACTATATTAAAGACTTATATGTAAAACCCAAATTTATAAAAACCCTGGAAGATAACCTGTGTAATACCATTCAAGACATAGGAACAGGCAAAAGTTTCAAGGTGAAGACTCAGAAAGCAATTGCAACAAAAGTAAAAATTAACAAATCGAATCTAATTAAACTTAAGAGCTTCTGCACAGCAAAAGAAACTATCAACAGATTAAACAGACACCCTACAGAATGGGATCAAATATTTGCAAACCATGCATCTGACAAAGTTCTAATACCCAAAAGCTATAAGGAACTTAAACAAATTTACAAGAGACAAAAACAACTCCATTAAAAAGTGGGCAAAGGACATGAACAGTTTTCGAAAAAAGACATTCATGTGGTCAACAAACATGAAGAAAAAGCTCAACATCACTGATCACCAGAGAAATGTAAATCAAAACCATGATGAGATACCATCTACCACCAGTTAGGATGACTATTATTAAAAAGTCAAAAAATTACAGATGCTAGAGAGGTTGCAGAGAAAAGGGAATGCTTATATACTGTTGGTGGGAATGTAAATTAGCTCAGTCACTGTGGAAAGCAGTGTGGCGATTTCTCAAAGAGCTAAAAACAGAAGCACTATTTGACCCAGCAATCCCATTACTGTGTATTTACCCAAAGGAATATAAATAGTTCTACCATAAAGACACATGCACATGTATGTTCACTGCAGCAGGATTCATAGTAGCAAAGATATGGGCTTAACCTAAATTCCCATCAATGGTGGAATGGATAAAGAAAATGCGGCACCGGTCGGGCGCAGTGGCTCACACCTGTAATCCCAGCACTTTGGGAAGCCGAGGCAGGTGGATCACCTGAGGTCAGGAGTTCGAGACCAGCCTGGTCAACATGGTGAAACCTCGTCTCTACTAAAAATACAAAAAATTAGCCAGGCATGGTGGTGGGCGCCTGTAATTCCAGCTACTTGGGAGGCTGAGGCAAGAGAAGGAGAATCGCTTGAACCCAGGAGTCGGAGGTTGCAGTAAGCCAAGATGGCACCAATGCACTCCAGACTGGGCAACAAGAGTGAAATTCTATCACGCCTGTAATCCCAGCACTTTGGGAGGCCGAGGTGGGCGGATCACAAGGTCAGCAGATCGAGACCACGGTGAAACCCCGTCTCTACTAAAAATACAAAAATTAGCCGGGCGTGGCGGCGGGCGCCTGTAGTCCCAGCTACTCAGGAGGCTGAGGCAGGAAAATGGCGTGAACCCGGGAGGCGGAGCTTGGAGTGAGCCGAGATCGCGCCACTGCGCTCCAGCCTGGGCGACAGAGCGAGACTCTGTCCCCCCCAAAAAAAAAAAAAAAAAAAACGAATGGAAGGAAGGAAGGAAGGAAGGAAGGAAGGAAGGAAGGAAGGAAGATGCGGCACATATACACCATAGATATGTACGGCATGGTAACAAACCATGATCCTGGTACAAAAACAGACACATGAACCAATGGAACAGAATAGAGAGAGCTGAGAAATAAGGCTGCATGCCTGCAACCATCTGATCTTCCAGAAAGCTGACAAAAACAAGCAATGGAGAAAGAACTCCTTGTTCAATAAATGATGCTGGGATAACCAGCTAGCCATAGGCAGAAGATTAAAATTAGACCCCTTCCTCACACCATACACAAAAATCAACTCAAGATAGGTTAAAGACTTAAATATGAAACCCTTTACAGAGGTGAAATCTTTAAGATATTCTGGAAAATAGATTAATAAAACCTCCAGAGTTTGATGGAACCATTTCCACCCCCTACAAAAACCTTTATTTGCCTGTCAACAACATCTGTCCAATCATTTTGGTTTCTGGCTTCTTCCACTAATGTCTCACTGTAACCACCATTACCAGCCCCTCTGCCTGGGTGTCGGGGTGTCTCCTGGTTCAGTGAGTCTCAAACTTGAATATGCATGTGGATCACTTGGAGATTATGATTTAGGACTTCTGAGTCGGGCCCGAGTGTCTGCATTTCAAACAAGCAGCCAGGTGATGCCAATGCTGTTAGTTCATGGACCAAACTTTGAGCAAACTTAACATAATGCCTAACTTGGCATAACAGATGCCAGCTCTTTTTCCTTCTGCCAGGTGATACACAATTATGAGGCTTCCCCAAGACAGGTCCCCTCCTGATCACCCAATACACCTATGGAAACCCTCTCACTTGCAAAAAATCTATAATCCCAATTGCACTTCATGTCTTCTCCTTCTGCTTGCTCACATCTTCCCCTCATGTCGTCTCCCTCCCTCCTTCTTCTCCCTCTCTCTCTGACCCATACCGGTTTCAGTGGAGTAATCTTCACTACAGTTCTTGTCATTATGCTCCCTGTTAAATAACTGTAGCATGTGTTTCTTGCTACCCAGAGATTCTGTAATTACAATAATAATGTCTGCACACAATTTCTAGCCAGTCTGAAGACTGCACACTGTTGTGGGATGTATGTATCACAATAAGGGGAAACACGTGGGAACAGAATCAGAAAAAAGCTTGGAAGAACATTCTGTACTTTATGTTTTATTTACAAAGGCCCTTAATTATTTATTATGAGCATCATTATTCTTCCCTATAATCACAAGAGAAAAGAAAGCATATCACTGAAGTTGAGGGATGTTAGCAGAGCCCCAGGGAAGCCTCCAGGGGCCCCCACACAGCAGGAACAGGAGGAGTGTCCCACTGATGAAGACTGAGAGCTCAAGGCTGCATCCAATGTTCCCACCACCTTCAGGTGGGCTGCCCACGCCTGGCAGCCAGCAAGGCCACCTCAGGGTTTCTCCTTCATCACCATCCAGCACTGTGACTCTGAAACTTTTCAATTTCATAGAATCTTTTGAAAATCTGAATCTGAGGAAAGGGAAGGTCCCTGTGCACACAATCACACAAGAAAACAGAGACTCCTTAAAAGTTCAGGGTTCACAGTTTTCCCAAGGGCATGAAAAACGGATACTAGACTTAAAACTATCCACACAATAGAAGCATGAAAGAGCCATGTTCAAGAAATTGTCTAGAAATGAGAGGTGCAGAGGACCTTTGGTGTAAAGTTAGAAGGTCTGGATTCACACCCCAGATCTGCCATTGTTAGGACATGAATTTGGGCACCTTGCTCTCTGAAGTAGTGATACCTACCTTGTGGGCTTGCACCAAGGATTAAATGCAGTAAAGTACATGAAGGTACCTGCCAGGAAGCAGACATGCAATCGAGAGTAGAGGAATGTATCACTCTGATTTGGGATGCAGCAGGGACTTCTAAAAGAGGCAATTCTTACTCAGAATAAGAGATGTCTATGTGTTTTAATCCAGATTAAGAGGAGCCTTGTCCTCTTTGCCCATTTATTCAATGGCTACTGGCCACTTGACAGCAGGGTCACTGCCCCACTCAGCAAGGTCACTGCCTCCCTCAACAGGGTCTGGGTGAGCTGGGGCAGAGCAGTACACCTTCCACAATATGCCAGAAAAAAAACACCCTTGTGGTTACACTGGCCTCTGGAGCCTCAAAAAGCTGAAGAAGCCCAGAGAGATTTGCTTAAAAGCACTATTTGAAGTCCTTGGTAAAAAACGCAACCTAAGGACAATTGTATTTCTACATTGAAAGGCTTTTAAAAATACTTCAAATTGGAAGGTCAAAGCTTCAAAGAGCATAATGACTGGCTGTTTATCTCCATTACCCTCTGCTTCTGGTGCCTCTGTGAACATGTTCTGACCTCAAACTGTGAGTGGAAATGCAGGAAGGATGCTGTCTGTGCATTAGTGAGAGCCTTGAAACTTGCCTAGAGCACTTCTGAAACTCTGCCAAGATGAAATAAATAGCATATAGCCTCCCTTCAAATCTCAACTTGAAAATTACACTGGCCAGGCGCAGTGGCTCACGTCTGTAATCCTAGCACTTTGGGAGGCCAAGGCAGGCGGATCTCGAGGTCAGGAGTTTCAGACCAGCCTGGTCAATATGGTGAAACCCTGTATCTACTAAAAATACAAAAAGTAGCCAGGCATGGTGATGCATGCCTGTAGTCCCAGCTACTCAGGAGGCTGAGGCAGGAGAATCGTTTGAACCCAGAGGGCAGAAGTTGCAGTGAGCCGAGATTGTGCCACTGCACTCCAGCCTGGCAACAGAGCGAGACTCCATCTCAAAAAAAAAAAAAAAAAGAAAGAAAGAGAAAAAAAAAAAGTGACACTGTACATCTTTGAATTAAAAGATTTCAAAATATTTTAAAGCATTTGACAGGTTTTACTAGAAGGAGAAGTTGTGATGATTACATGAGAAAAAGTTATTTTCAGACATCATAGATCTAACTGTGAAAACAAAACTAATCAGGCTTCTGGAAGAATACAGAAGAGAGATTTTTATCACTATCTGAGTCTGCTTGTGCTGCTATAACAAAATGCCATGGACTGGGTAATTTGTAAGAACTGATATTTATTTCTCACAGTTTTAGAGGCTGAGAGTCCAAGATCAATGTACCAGTAGCTTTGATGTCAAGTAAGGGCCTAGTCTCTGCTCCCAAGTTGGGGCCCTGTTGCTGATCGAATGGAGGAGATAAATGCTGTATCCTCACATGGCAGAGGGACAGAAAGGCAAGAGGTGCAAACTCCCTCTGTCAAGTCCTTTTATAAGGACACCTAATCCCTTTCATGAAGGCAGAGCCCTCATGACTCAATTGCTTCCAAAAGACAACACTTACTAATACTGTTGCATTAGGAATTAAGTTTCAACATGAATTTTGAAGGAACAAAAACCCTTCATTGCAATGGTCATTGCAAGGTCATAGCAATGACCTTGGGGTAAGCAAAATTTTCTTAAACAGACCATGAAAAAAGCTAACCATAAAAGAAAAAAATTGATAAACATTTTTTTTTAGTATGAAGAACCTTCTGTCCATCAAAAGACACCATTAAGAGAGTTAAGGCTGGGTGCGGTGGTTCACGCCTCTAATCCCAGCACTCTGGGAGGCTGGGGCGGGTGGATCACTTGAGGTCAGGAGTTTGAGACCAGCCTGGCCAACATGGCGAAAACCCATCTCTACTAAAAATACAAAAAATTAGATGGGAGTGGTGGCACGTGTCTGTAATCCCATTTACTCAGAAAGCTAAGGCAGGAGAATTGCTTGAACCTACAAGGCGAAGGTTGTAGTGAGCTGAGATCACGCCACTGCACTCCAAACTGGTAGAAAAGATATTTGCAATACACATATCTAATAAATAAATGGTATGAAAGACTCCTTTAAATTGTTTTAACAGATAAAAACAAAATTTTAAATGTTCAAAAGACTGGAACAGGGTGAAGCATGGTGGCTTATGCCTGTAATCCCAGCACTTTGTGAGGCCAAGGCGGGCAGATCACCTGAGGTCAGGAGCCCGAGTCCACCCTGGCCAACATGGTGAAACCCTGTCTCTACTAAATATACAAAAATTAGCTAGGCATGGTGACATACATCTGCAATCCCAGCTGCTCGGGAGGCTGAGGCAAGGAGAATTGCTTCAGGTGGAGGTGGAGGTTGCAGTGAGCTGAGAGTGCACCACTGCACTCCAGCCTGGGCAACAGAGTGAGATTCAGTCTCAAAAAAAAAAAAAAGACTTGAACGTGCACTTCACAAAAGACAATATCCAAATGGTCAATGTGTGCATGAAGAGAGTTGCTCAATACCATCAGTCATCAGGGAAATGAAAGTTAAAACACAGTGAGATACCACTACTCACCCACCAGAATGGCTACAATGAAGAAGACTGAGAGGACCAAGAGTGGGAGAGAATGCAGACAACTGGAGCTCCCGCATGCTCCTGGTGGGAATGTAAATTTATTTGAACATCTTTATGTGTGATCCCTGTGCAGATGGAGACTGCTGAAAGAGAAGGCACCTAATAGTAGGTGTTATGGATGGAATGTTTTGTCTTCCCCAAATTTGTATGTTGAAACCTAATGCCCAATGTGATGGTATTAGGAAGCTGGGCCTTTGGGAGATGATTAGGTCAAGAGAGTGAAGCACCCATGAATGGAGTTAGTACTCTTATAAGAAAAGACCCAAGAGAGATGATTTGTCTCTTGGTCTTGTGAGGATATAACCAGAAGACAGCTATCTGCAAATCTGGAAGAGGGCCCTCATCAGACACTGAATCAGCTGATCTGGGACTTCCCAGCCCCCAGAATTGTGAAAAAATAAATGTTCATTGTTAAGTCACCCAATCTATAGTATTCTATTATGGCAGCCTGAAATGACCAGGATAGTAGGGAGTATTTTTTTAAGTGAGCCATCGTTGGGGAGGTGAATATCAAGTCTCTCTTACACTTGAGCTCACTTGAAGCCATCCTTAACTACTGGTTGGTGCACTTAGAGATGTCAGCTTGTCTTTGTTTAGTCCTTCTCTCCCTGTTGTATGTTTTTTTTTTCTTCCTTTCTCTTGAGTTTAGATCTCTGGGTTTGGAGCCATTGATCTGCTTCAATCGCACCCCCTCCACCAACTCTTCCAACTTCCAACAATTTTTTTTTTTTTTTTTACTTTTGGGGGGATAAACAAAGAAATGGACAAGCAGGTGATTGGATTTACTTCCCACTGCTGCAAAATGCATGCCTAAGCAGCCCCTTCACATATTGATATGAGTTCTTTGTCAAAAGATACTCAGGATTACTACAGACTGAAATGTAGTCTTTTAGTGTAATTTTTCTTTCTTAAACATGATTGCTCATGGTTATCATCTTATTTAGTAAACTATCCTTGGTCCTTCTTCACGCCCATCATCTGGTCATTTTATTGTGCTTCTAAGTGCCTGATTTCTCCTTTCATTCCTGACACCCAGCCCTCCTGCTGGGGCCTTTACAACCTACCAGTAATCACAGTTCCATGAATTCTTCATTCAGCCAATGGTATCATTTGCCAAGGACAATTTGAGAATATTGGATCACAGCCTCTTCTCACAGCCTATGAACATGTTCTGTGCTTGAAGTTAGAGACACAGTTTTTGAAAGTACATTTTTTATTTTTATTTTTGAGATAGAGTCTTGCTGTCACCCAGGCTGGAGTACAGTGGCACGATCTCGGCTCACTGCAAGCTCCGCCTCCCAGGTTCACGCCATTCTCCTGCCTCAGCCTTCTGAGTAGCTGGGACTATAGGTGCCTGCCACCACACCCAGCTAATTTTTTGTATTTTTAGTAGAGATGGGGTTTCACTATGCTAGCCAGGATGGTCTCGATCTCCTGACCTCGTGATCCACCCGCCTCAGCCTCTTAAAGTGCTGGAATTACAAGTGTGAGCCACCGCACCCCACCAAAAGGAAATTTTTAAATACAGGCTAATCGGCCGGGTGCAGTGGCTCATGCCTGTAATCCCAGCACTTTGGGAGGCCAAAGTGGGTGGATCACCTGAGGTCAGGAGTTCGAGACCAACCTGGTCAACATGGTGAAATCCCATCTCCACTAAAAATACGAAAATTCGCTGGACATGTTGGCATGCACCTGCAATCCCAGCTACCCGGGAGGCTGAGGCAGAAGAATCACTTGAACCCGGGAGGTGGAGTTTGCAGTGAGCCGAGATTGCACAACTGCACTCCAGCCTAGGTGACAGACTGAGACTTTGTCTCAAAAAAGTAATTAATTAATTAATTTTAAAAAATAAATAAAGGCTAATCTCAATTTTTCCTAGATTTACTATATAGTACACTAAAGTTCATGTGGATTATTTTCCTGAGCAGAGCCTGACATTGAGACTCCTACATACTTCCATGTATCTAATTCAAGCAATTGCAGGAAGGATAGATTTGTATGCAAGATCATTTCTAGGAAATATATCGGTAATTTTTAAATCTCCTAAACTCTGCTCATCTCCATCAACAGTTGGAACTTGCAGTGCCAAGTGGAAGTTTCCTGTTTTCCTTTGTTCTAACCAGAATTATATGGATGACCTCTACCCTTGTGGCAGACACCATTTATCATTTTGGTATACATTTCCCCCTACCACCACCCTATTCCGCCTCTGAATGCACCACCCTTTTTTTTTCTCCAGGGAATACCAGACAGTGCATCTCTGCCTGGCACAGCAATCTCACTCTCCCGGCCTGTGATGGGTCTAGGGATGGCATGTGCCCCAGTTCTGCCACTGAGATGTATGCAGAATCTGCCAGGTAGAGCCTCAGAGAAGTGGCTGCTTTCTTGATGGGAAGGAACAAGCCTGCTTGTCATGGCCCCTTGCTCTTTTACCTTTACTTTTCTCTTGTCCTCCTTCTTACTTCCTGGACCACAGACGTGATACTAGAGCTATAGTAATCACCATGTGCCCAAAAGGGAGCAATCAAGAGAAATGCAGAGACATCAGCCCTAATGTTGTTGAGCTGTTCAATCAGCAGGCAACATCCCATCTCTGGACTTTTTAGGTGAGAAAAACTAACCTCTAATAGTTTAAGCCTCTCTACTTGGTTTTCTGTTACTTGCAGCAAAAAGCATTCCTAGCAGATGGCTCCATTATTATCATGAGGTCAAGGGAACCTAATATGTATTAAGCAGCTTCCATGTATCAAGGATTGAGCTGTTTTGCATATGCTAGCTCCTTGGCTCCTCAGACAGCCCTATGAAGTAGCTCTTAGCATCTCTGCTTATAGATTAGGGCACTGAGTTGAAAGAGATTAAGGAAAAGATAGACCAAGATGAAACTCAGGCCTATCTGACTCTACTACTCAGGTTCTTCCTATCCCACCATACTGTTGGGTAGGGCAGATGGCAGCTTGCCCTATTTTGGCTAAAATTTGAGCCTTTGGATAGTGAAGTAGGAGCATTTGGTTGTTTGGGGTTTTTTTATTATTATTATTTCAGACAATGATAAATACCATGAAAAAATTAAAAAGAATTACAGATAGTAACTAGAGAATGACCCTAGTGACTACGGATTGGAAGTCAGAAAAACTTCTTTGAGGAGGAAATAATTGAGCAAAGTCCTGAATAATAAGGATGAACCAACCACACAAAGATCTGACAGAGAGTGTTCCAGGCTGGGAACAGCATGTGCAAATGCCCTGAGATGCAAGAAAGTCTCAAGTACAGCAGTGGGTTGGGTATAATAAGCCAGGAAGTAAGACATAAAGTCAGAGAGGCAGGAATGTGTAGGGTCTTGTGAGCTGTGGAGGAAAGTTTGGAAGGCATTGGAGGGTTTTACTCAGGCAGGTGACTTGATCTGATTTACCTTTTAAAAAGATCACTTTGCATCTGTGTAAAGAATGGACTGTACAGAGGTTAAAAGTGGAGGCAGAGAGACCAGTTGGGAGGCTACTGCAGTAATCCAGGCAAAAGAAGATGGTGGCTCAGACCAGGGTGGTAAACAGCAGAAAAAGTGGTGAGATAGGGGTAAGTTGTGAAGACAGAACTAACAGGGCTTGATTTTGATTCATTGTGGGGGTTAAGAGAAAGAGGAGTCAAAATCATTCCTGACCAGCTGGTGGGCTGGCAGCTCCATTTACTAGGATAGAGAGGACTAAAGTGGATCATTTGGGGGAGGGCCTGGTGGAAGGGGGTAGGACTTGGGAATTAAGAGTTCCCTTTAGAATCTGCTATGTTTGAGATGCTTGTGAAACATCCCATGGAGATGCTGAGTGGGCAGTTAAATGAGGTAACAACAATTCATTGGGCACCTGCTATACGCAAGGCTCCTTGTAAGTGTTACTGTGCTTCACACTCAGTTTTATGAAATAATTAGGTATTAGTACTGTCATCAACCCCAGAAATCCAGATAAGGAAAAAGTCAACTTACCCAATGGCTAAGTTACTTGCCTGAGATCCCATCTCAGGTAGATGGCAGCCAGGACATGGAACTCAGGGTTTGAGATTCCAAAACCTATGGTTTTCCCTAGTCCCACCCAGTAAAACAGTCCCCGGGAGAGCTTTCAAAATTATTTCTGAGGATATTGTGGAAATTTGAGGCAGATGCAGAGCCTGTTTTGTGGGGATGGGGCTTCCTTAGGCCAGGACACTAAGCTTCTGTAGGGATCACTCCCTGGGCAACCTCAATCCCTTCTTAAAGAGAAGAGGAAGAGATTTTTTATGGACTAATGAGATTTTTACCTTCTGTTTAAGTTTATTAAATCTGAAAACCTTTCAATTTTAGAGCAAAGATAGATTCTCTCTCATCATCTCTTCTAGGGATTTTTTTTTTTAATTTGACATTTCCTGACCATATAGAAGATATTCTCAAATGCTCTTGTGAAGGGGAGAGAGAGAACTGTTCACTTTCTAGGCTGGAAAAAGAGCAGCTGCCAACACGAGTGCATTAAGGTGCCTGCCCATGGTTATTTAACCTGTGACAATTTCTTTAAAAACTCCTGGAAACGTGTGGTGAGAAATGGCGAAGGCTGTCATTACTCAAACTGAAAATGAACCATGATTCCATCTTCTGAGGGCTGCCAAACATCAATAGTAACAAAATAAAAATGGATGTCAGAGCTGGGAGCCTTGGCTAAGGTGTTCAGAGGGAGGAGAATAAGATACCAAGGAAGAAAGAAGAAGATTAGACTTCTTGACTTATTGTTTCCTTACATATGATGGTGCCAGCAAGTACTTGTGATCTTAGGGACTCATAAGAGTATTCTAGAATACACTTTTTATTCCCAGATAGTGAAGTAGATGTCCCAGGAGAATTGGTAAATGTCAAATTGGGCAGCATTTGAAGCTCAGTCTCTAAGGAACATTTTCTTTTTCAAATTCATATGGGGACACAATGCAGATTTCCATCCTCTGCCTCTCTCTTTCTCCCAGTTTTTCTCCCCAGTAATTCCAAGGAGAAAAATCCGTGATAGAATGCAATGAGTTAATGTTCTGAGCTTGAATAGTGCTTTGATTTGCTTTTCCCTCCCTCAGTCTTATATTTAGAGTTATATAAAACCTGACATAATCATTTTTGTTCATCAAGCTTTAAATTAAGTGCAATTTATGGCTAATTGCAATAATGTCTCTGATTCATTTGTGCTGACATCACCAGAGTGCTGCCCAGTGACCAATCCTGAAGACTTTGGATTGCTCCAAAGACCTTTTCTCCTGCCCTGTTTCCTTAAAAGGAGAGATAAAGAGAAATCCTGACTATTTACTGGATTCCATGCCATATCCTCTTACCCCTCTCAATGAATTCAAAACCCAGCAACAGTCTAGCAACTGCAAATTTTTACTTCCCACAGTTACCTCAACCAAGTAAAACTTGATACTGGAGGATGAGTGAGGAAGGAATAGAAAAGATCCTTGGATTAACTGAGTTCAACTTCCTAAAGCACCCAAGCTTACATGGTTTTTGAATTATTATTTGCAAATCTATACCCCACAAAGCAACCATAACTATATTATCAAGATGGAAGCCCAGCAGTTCCAATCCTAAGCAAGTACTTGTGTTTTTTTAAAAAAAGGAGAAGTGGATTATTTGTTTGGTTAATTAGCTGTGGCCTCCTCACCTGCTTACAATTTTCTCATTGCACTAATTCAATTATCTAATTGACACCAAGATGATATGGTTCCACAATGCATTTCCCTTGTGTTTCATGCGTATTCTCGCATTTCTTTATTGTAACTGTACAGAGGCTAGCTTTCTTATTATCCCTATTTTCTACATGAGAGAAAGAAGGTTCATAGCAGTACTGCAAATTAAGACAGAGACCAAAGTTCAGGCTTTGACATTTAATTCTACATGTGACTCTCCATTGCATGGGCTCAGTCAGATAGGGTCTTCAGCTTGTTTGAAAATTCTTTAATGAGAGATGCTTTTAAGCCACTTTTACAAATTTCAAGCTAGTATCTTGATAGTTGGCTTCATTCCTTAACAGGTAGAATGCATGTCTGCAAACTACTAAATTTAAAGATGAAGAAAGAAGGAATACCGTGGGGTTTATCCCACCCAGAGACTAGCACAGTTCCCTGCACAAAGAGGGTGATCTATTGATATTTCACAAATGAATGAATTTCTGGGTAGTTATTATAAAGCATCGTTATTTTACTTTAAAACATAACTAAGATAAAATTATATCCCAATTTCAAAAATATAAATATTAGCATATGGATAACAAATCTAGAAAAACATACAATAGATTTTTAATATCTGACACATGATTTAAAAAGAACAAAATGAATGAGAATAAAACACGTTACAGAGTGTGCAGCGAGTGTAGACAAACATAATTTTTTTTTCTTTTTTTTTTTTTTTTGTGAGACGGAGTCTCGCTCTGTCTCCCAGACTAGAGTACAGTGGCACGATCTTGGCTCACTGCAAGCTCCGCCTCTCGGGTTCACGCCATTCTCCTCCCTCAGCCTCCCAAGTAGCTGGGACTACAGGCGCCCACCACCACACCCCGCTAATTTTTTTTGTATTTTTAGTAGAGACGGGGTTTCACCGTGTTAGCCAGGATGGTCTCGATCTCCTGACCTCGTGATCCGCCCGCCTCGGCCTCCCAAAGCGCTGGAATTACAGGCGTGAGCCATCGCCACCGGCCCAGACTTTTTTTTAAATCCTGGATCTTCCACTGTCCACAGTATGGTTTTGAGCAAGTTACTTAATCCCTTTGCACCTCATTTTTGTCACTTGACAAATGGGGATAATTATAATAGTGTGTACTTCATAGTATTGCTGTACTAATTAAATGAGTAATGGGTATACAGTATCAAGCAATTAGCTAGTCTTTTTTTTTAGACAGAAGGTCTCTCTCTGTTGCCCAGACACAATCAGAGCTCACCGCATCCTTGAACTCCCAGGCTCAAGTAATCCTCCCGACCTAGCCTCCCAAGTAGCCAAGACTACAGGCACACAGCCACTACACCCAGCTAATTATTTTATTTTTTGTACAGACAGGTCTCACTAAGTTGCTCAGGCTGGTCTCGAACTCCTGGCCTCAAATGATCCTCTTGCCTTGGTCTCCCAAAGTGCTGAGATTACAGGCATGAACCACCATGCCTGGCCAGCTATTCTTACTATTGTCATCATGTCATTTCTCCCCAGTTTACATTTCTGTGACCTGAGTATCACTATACCATGACCTACTTTCATTGGCAAATATAATGGAAAGCTGACTATAATTGCAAACATCAGTAGCATTACACACATGAAATGTGAGAACTAGAACTTTGGTTTCTCCATCCTTCTCTCTTAACCCACAAAGGAAGCAGCAAGGGAATTGCTGAGCCTATACTTATATGGAAGAAGAAAGAAGGCAACTGCCTGCAGCCCATCTGGCATGTGCCAATGGCAGATGGAGAGATGGCACACATGCCTTTCGCTATGGGTCTTGGTCCCAATTTCTTTATTTCATGGCTTATTTATATCTTTGGGTGGGGAGAGAAAACCTGTCCACATTCTACCTACCAAGTGCACTCTAGAAATTTCATGTTAAATCATTGTTCACTTACTTCCAGAGCCAAGTCAAGAGAATGCAGTAAACAATATCCAATTTTGTTATTTTTTGCTTTTTAGTAACCAAGAAGTCAACCAGAGAAATTTTAGCATTGGGACAACAGGCCCCATGGAGGGGTGAGGAGAGAGTGAGGGACTGAAAATTGCAGGATTATAAATCTGCATACTGAACAGTAAGGCATCACTCTCCTAATCAGATCCCAGAATTTCCGTAATCAGGTTGACTATACTCCCATGGGAGGTTAGAAGATTCTTCTCTGGAAAAACTCAATAGACTTAGAGAAAAACATCTTCAAATGTTGACATCAGGGGATTATGCAGTAAAGGACTGTCAACTTCCTGATCCCCGCTAGGAGCCTACCAATTAACAAGGCTCATCCAGGGACATGGAGCTTCCAACTGGAGAACGGACTTTTTCAATATAATTGGCGATGAAAGATTACCTGGTATTTGGGAAAAGCTTCTAACATGTAAAACACAGATAGAAGCAAATAACAAAAAGGCGTTGGAGGCCAGAAACAATGCTGGAAATAGAAAACTTCTCCAAACAAAAAACAGTAGTAAGAGAAGATATTGCATCTATGAGATAAGAGCAATCACAAAACAAGAAAGAACTCTGGAAAATTATAAAACTGAAAGCCAAACCAAAAAAGAAAATGTCGAGTAAGATTCCAAGAAAGTTCACCAAAAAGCAAATCAGAGAAAACAATATTAAAACTATTAATATTTTTATTTTTGAGACAGGGTCTCACTCTGTCACCTAAGCTGGAGTGCAGTAGCACAATCATGGCTCACTGCAGCCTCAACCTCCCAGGCTTTAGCAATCCTCTCACCTCAGCCTCCCAGGTAGCTGGGACTACAAGCATGTACCACCATGCCCAGCTAATTTTTTTATTATTATTTGTAGAGATGAGGTCTCACTATGTTGCCCAGGCTGGTTTCAATCTCCTGGGCTCAAGTGATCCTCCCGCCTCAAACTCCCAAAGTGCTGGGATTACAGGAATAAGCCACTGTGCTCAGCCAACAATATTAAAATTAGAGTATCGGTCTAGGAGGTCTGTGTCAGAAAGCTTAGGTTTGGGTACATATAACAGAAAACCAAAAGTAATAGTGGTTTAAATGCACAAGGATTTATTCTCTCTTAAATGGAGATAGGCAAGCTAAGGTTAATATGTCAGCTCCAGAGAGATTGCCTCTATCTTTTTATTCTGCCTTTTTCAGCATGTGGCTTCTATCCTCAAATTCACATCATAGTCTAAAGTATGCTGGAGCTCTGGCCATCGTGTCTGCATTCCAGTATCAGGAAAGAGGAAGCCAGGCAGGACAGAGGGACAACTGGCCAAGTCAGTGCCAAAAGCAATTTTCCAAGAAATCCTATACCAATACCTCCACTTATGTCCTATTGGCCAGAACAGTAATTTGGTTCCCTCTAGCTGCAAAGGAGTCTGGGAAATGTACTCTTTTATCTGGGTACTTTACCACAGCCAACTAATAAGTGTTTTCCTACTAAGGAAGAAAGGGGGGATATAAATATATTTAGGTAGGCAATAGAAGTCTTTATTATAGGGTCCCATTTCTGGTTAATAGGAAGTCTGTGGAGAGTGACTAGAGAAAAGGGATAGGAGGAAACTACTCAAAATTCATATAAGGAAAATATATTTCCAGATGGATGAACTGCCAAGGATCAAGCGTAACGAATGAGAAAGGATCCCACCAAGGCCCATCCTTGTAAGATTTCAGATTGTTGGACACAAAGAGAAGATCCAGGCTAAGTTCACAAACAGTGGATCAGGACTAAGGATGGCAAGGGATTCTCAACAGCACCCCTGGGAGCTAGAAGACAGTGGAACAGCACCGTTAAAGTTCTCAGGAACATGATTCTCATCCCAGAGTTCTACACCTGGAAAAATGAATAATCAAGTTTATAGAGAATCTCAACTGTTGAAAAACGTTCTCGGGAAGAAACTAAGAAAAAAAGAGAATGTGGAATTTAGGAAACAGGGGAGCCAACATGGGAGGAAGGATGAGGGAATTCCCAGTGATATGGGAGGGGGACAGGGAAGTGCTGGGTAGAGAAGGGTGGGGTCCCTAGCAAGGGCTCCACCCTTGGGCTTGTGCCCACGGACCTAAGTGAGAGCAGGCACTCCAGTTTTTGTGTCCAAATGTTGCATTTTCCAAGACCACTGTGACCCGCCATGCCCCCCATCCTGTGTCTATAAAAACCCAAGACGATAACAGGCATAGACACAAGCACCTGGACATCCAGAGGAGCAGAGAAGCAGAAGAGCACACCAACAGGCACCAGCAGATACTTGGAGGCCATTGATGGCAGGCGACATGGAATTCAGTGGGGGGCGGTTGGAGAAGAGTGTGGCCGCTGGTCCACCCGATTCCAAGGAAGACCACCTTCCCACTCCATCCCCCTTTTGGCCTCCCCATCCACCTCACCAAGAGCTACTTCCACCAGTAAAGGACAATAAAACTCAATAAAACCTTGCACCCATCCTCCAAACCCACGTGTGATTCAATTTTTCCAGTACACTAGGACAAAAACCCAGGACACAGAAAGCCCTCTGTCCTTGCAATAAGGCAGAGGGTCTAATTGAGCTGATTAATACAAGCTGCCTATGGATGGCAAAACTGAAAGAGCACACAGTTAACACATGCCCACTGGGGCTTTGGAAGTTGTAAACACTCAACCCTAGACACTGCCGTGGAGTTGGAGCCCATGCTTCCCATTACCTCCTGTCTGCATGCTCCCCCTAGGGGTTTGAGCCGGGGGGCACCAAAGAAGAGAGCCACACCCTGTCATGTGTTCTGCCAGGGGGATTAGGAAATTTCCCATTCCACCAGGATAGCAGCTGTTTAGCAGGCCTACGGAGCACCCAGCCCAGTTTAGAGTAGGAAAAAATAATGGGTAGATTACTTGAAATTTACACTGTAAAACTAAGGGCTTAAGAAAATTTAACAATAGATCCAAATAAAACTAAGTCAATTTAAATAAATGAACCAATTACAAGCCAGGGAGCAGAGGCTCACACCTGTAATCCCAACGCTTTGGGGGGCCAGGGCAGGAGGCTCTCTTGAGCCCAGGAGTTTGAGACCAGCCTGGGGAAAATACTGAGACCTCATCTCTATAAAAAGTTAAAAAATTAGCCAGCTGGCGGGGCACAGTGGCTCACACCTGTAATCCCAGCACTTTGGGAGGCCAAGGTAGGCGGATCATGAGGTCAGGAGTTCAAGACCAGCCTGACCAATATGAGGAAACTCATCTTACTAAAAATACAAAAATTAGCTGTGTGTGATCGTGTGCACCTGTAGTCCAAGCTACTCTGGAGGCTGAAGCAGGAGAATTGATTGAACCCAGGAGATGGAGGTTGCAGTGAGCCAAGATCACACCACTGCACTCCAGCCTGGGCAACAGAGTGAGAATCTATCTCAAAAAAAAAAAAAAAAAAATAGCCAGCTGTCGTGGTGTGCACCCGTAGTCCTAACTACTTGGGAAGATGAAGTGTGAGGATTGCTTGAGCGCAGGAATTCAAGATTACGGTGAGGTATGATAACACCACTGCACTTCAACCTGGGTGACAGAGCAAGATCCTGTCTCAAAAAAAAAAAAAAAAAAAAAAAAATTTAAGCAATTACAAAAGCAAATCTTCATCTACCATGATACAAGTTAGATGATAACCTCTAAAACGTTTGAGAAATGATTGACAAATAGAAGTTTATGCATATTTATAAACACATAGATGCAGACAACAACAACAACAAAAAACAAAAATAGAGAGTGGTTGCCTCAGCAGAAGAGGAAGGGGGAAACCGAAGCAAGGAAATTCTGTTTTTCATATAAGAATTTTAGCACTATGGTTAAAATAGGTGCATTATCTTTGATATTTTAAAAATCAATTTTTAAATGGTGGCTCATGCCTTTAATCTCAATACTTTAGGAAGCCAAGGCTGGAGGATGGCTTGAGCCCAGGAGTTTTGAGACCAGACTGGGCTATGTAGTGAGACCTTGTCTCCACCAAAAAATTATTTTAAATTAGCCAGACATGGTGAGCATGTAGTCCCAGCTAACTGGAAAGCTGAAGTAGGAGGATTGCTTGAGCCCAGGAGGTCAAGGCTATAGTAAGCCATGATCTCACTACTGCACTCCAGCCCGGGTGACAGTGAGACTCTGTCTCAAAAATAAAAAATAAAAAATACATTTTTGAAAAGTGAAAACAATCCTGTTGTTCCTTCACTAAATTATCCAAACTACTTCAGTGACATCTTCCATTGGAATTAGAGAAATAAAACAGTAGATGAAAAAAATTAATAGATTGATCTGGACTAATCTTATCTTTATCTATGATTCAATAAGTCTATCAACTAGTTCTGTGAATTCTAGAAATCAAGGTTTCTGTGCTCAAGGTCTATCTTTCTCAATCTCAGCACCTACAATAAATGACATTTTATCTTAGGAAGTCAGCAGGTATCACACACACACACACACACACACACACACACACACACACAGTATTTCTGTCCATGTTTCACTGATTCAATTTGAAGCCTTTAGAACCAAAGATCCACTGGAACGGTTTACCAAGCACCAGACTGCTAAATTCCTGGGTCCTTAGAAATCCAGTTTAACTGTTGATTAAAAAAAAAAAGTTTAACGCAAAATGCATTAATGAGATAAATTGTAGAGTGAAGGAATCTGTCAAACTGAAACAAGGAAGGAGACAGCTAACATAATATTTCTCCCAAGATAAGTATTATTTGAAAACTCCTTGTGTAAGTTTGTCACTAAGAAATCCAGCTACTCAAAAAGCATTTTACTGGGCTGACAAAGACAGGACAGCATGTATGCACCGTTATTTTACATGTGTCAAAGTACCCAGGTGTTCCCTTTCATTCTTTCTCTGAAAGAGGAGTTGATTGAAGAGCCTCAATAAGCTTCCCTCTCCTTTAGATAGCAACTGAAAGGCAGTTAATGGGCCTTTAAAGTGTAGATAACAGAGGTGAGCAAAACAAGAGCTAAATCAAGCCTTCCCCCTACGTTCTGCTGCTCAGCTGCGTTCAGTGCTGTCCCTCAGTCAAGAGAAAGAGCAGGGCGAATTCAATTCTGCCATAACTGAGCTCCATGCCCATTCCCTCTTTGCTTCCTTGTGATTTGACCTCTAGTGAAATGTCATTTTATTTTACAGATGCAGACTTTCCATTCACAAGTGGGTGCTAGCCCTCAATCTCACAACAAATAAACACTAGATTTTGAAATCAAGGTGCCCTCAAAAGTAATGTCAGTCAAGAGAAAGAGCAGGGCAAATTCAATTCTGCCATAATTGAACTCCATGCCCCTCCCCACTTTGTCTGCTTGTGATTTGACCTCTAGTGAGATGTCATTTTATTTTACAGATGCAGACTTTCCATTCACAAATGGGTGCTAGTCCTCAATCTCACTAACAAATAAACGCTAGATTTTGAAATCAAGGTGCCCTCAAAAGTAATGTCACTCCCAGGTTGAACCATCAAAGGAGGAGTGAACCATACAACAAATCTTCAGCTTCCTGGGTCCCTTCACTCTTCCTGATGAACTGTGTAATGACAAGGAAACTTACTCATGATATGATGTTAAGTGAAAAAAGCAGAACATGTGTGTATACATATGTCATATAGATGCGTCTGTGTTCATGTGTTTCAGAGAAATGCATTGAAGTATTATCTGTGGTTATTTGTGTTGTAGAAGAATTGTGAATGGTTTGTACTTTTATTCTTGGTAATTTTCTGTATTTTGTAAATTATCTCGACAGGGAACCAAGGACCATATATTCCTTTAGCATTAAAAGCAAAATAAAAGAAACCTTGAATAAACCTTTTTTCTTTTTTCTATTTAAATCAAAAGGAAAGGGGGGTGTTAATGGAGTTGCCACAGTGCAATTGTTTGCCCACACCTGGAAGATCCCACCAAGTTCTGGTCTCAGAGATAGTGTGGGGTGGTAGCTGAGAGCAGAGGCCAGAAAGTAAGATTAATTGTTATTGTAAGAATGAAGTGAATTGACACAAGTAAAGTGCTTAGAGCAGTGCCTATAGGCACTGGTAAGCATAGGTAGAAAATGTTTAATAAATATTAGCTATTATTATTATTATTATTATTATTATTATTATTACTCTGAGATAGTAGCTTCCCCCTCTTACCAGAAAGAGGTCCCAATCCAGACCCTAAGAGAGGGTTCTTGGATCTCAGGCAAGAAAGAAATTAGGGCAAGTCTACGGAGTAAAGTGAAATCAAGTTTATTAAGAAAGTAAAGGAATAAAGAATGGCTACTCCATAGACAGAGCAGCCCCAAGAGCTGCTGGTTGCCCATTTTTATGGTTATTTCTTGATTATATGCTAAACAGTGGGTGGATTACTCATGCCTCCCCTTTTTAGACCATAGGGTAATTTCCTGACATTGTCGTGGCATTTGTAAACCGTCATGGCGCTGATGGGAGTGTAGCCGTGAGGACGACAAGTATTTACTCTCATCGCCATCTTAGTTTTGGTGGGTTTTGGCCACCTTTATGGCCTGTATCTTGTGCCAACCTCCTATCTCATCCTGTGACTTAGAATGCCTAACTATCTGGGAATGCAGCCCAGTAGGTCTCACCTTATTTTAACCAACTCCTATTCAAGATGGAGCTGCTCTGGTTCAAACGCTTCTGACACCCCCACCCCTCCAGTTCCTTTCCTCTCCAAGACAATGAGCAATTCTTTATGGTCCTTAAGGAAGTTGCAAGTCTATTTTCTGCCCATTTATGTCTTCTATATTATAATGCAGATTTTGGCTGTGTGGAGATATATGGGAGTCACACCCTAAAATTATATGCATTTTTTTTTTTTTTTTCTGAGCTGGATCACATGGCCTTTGGTAATCCTGCTGGTGTTTCATTCTTCAGCAAGCTTTTCCAGGCTCATTCCTTCCCCCATTTTCACTAAGTGCTTCCTGACTATTTCTCTTGAATAGCCAAGAAGGATTAATACGTTAAGCTGATTAAGGTGTACTTTGATTTATGATCATCCCTTTTCAAGTGTTTTCAAGACCAAGTCTTTTATTCTTACTAAGCTATAGAAAACGGGTAGGCAATGCCATTAGACAAGCATGCTGTTCTTTTTTTTCTACATGACACAATGTCTTTCTTCAACCTTTCTTTGGTCAAGAAACACCAGCACTGAAAAACAAGAAGAAATAGTCTCTTTAATGACAGGGAAACACGGCTAATCTTGTATTTGAACTTGTTACCCACTGGATGTGGGTAGAAGACGAGTCTCTCTTTTTTGAGAATTGACTGACCAAGGCCCGGCTATGTCACCTGGTTGACTAACCTTTCAGATACAGAAGTCATCACTGTTACTCGTTGCCAGTAAGTAGCAATTTATCACCACGTAACATGCCACCTCGTGTTATCCTAATGTGCAGAACTCCAAGACTTTTGAGAACAATCTATCCTTGATCATCCCTGTAAACAATGTGACTCTGTTTAGGGAGTATGAGCACAGATAGCCCAAACTGGCAAAAAAATTTTAAAGCATGTCTATTTAACCTTGAACTACTTCTTGTTTTCATATTTGAAATGTGTGTGACGATTGTTCAGAAGTTTGCCCCATTATTTAAAAAAAAAAAAAAAAAAAGCAAAGCTACAAAGACAGCCAAATCAGGATTGCTCAAAAACTGTCTGCTTTTTTATTCTATCATTCTGTTCTAAAGGGCTCTGTGACTTCGCACCATGAGGTTGAAGCTACAGTCCTTTCTCACCAAGAGAGTAGTAAAGCTTCTACTTTTGTTGACTTATCGCCTCTAAGCTGTGGTCTTTCTGGTGCAGAATTTTTCCTGGACAGGCAAGAAAAAGAGGATTAGATACTCTTGTTAACTTATTCATCAATTCAAGATTTATTGAGTGCTGACTTATCATGTGACGCCTATTTTGTTTAGTGCTGATGGTACTGAGACAATGGCACCATTTCTGCCCTTAAGGATATAGACAAATAAAGAGACAGTTACAATGCCATGCTCTAAGTGCTTAAGAACAAAGGGGACGACGATGTTAAATATTGAGAAATGGAGCCCTGGTCTTCCTTGAGGGTTCAGGAAACTTTCTCAGAATAGGTGAGTGTCGATACTGAAGGATGAGATGTTCGCCAGGAAATAAGGAGGGAAAAGGTATTCCAGGACAAGAAATGGCTTTGGGGAAGGCAGAGTCAGGTGAATGTGAGGGGTTCCGAGCCCTCTGGGATAGCAGCAGCACAGTGTGGTTGTAGGGAGGCAGAATCAGAAGATGAGATGAAGCCAATGTTGGGGGTCTTTGTAGATGATACTAAGTTACTTAGGCTTTATCTTGAGCTCAAAAGAGAGTGGTTGAGGAATTCTAAGCAGATGAGTTAGATGATTAACATTTTGCTTTAGAAAGATGATTATGGCTGCAGGGTGGAGAAGAGTTAGGAGGAGGGAACATAACATTGGAGCCCATAACATCATGTTGGAGATGACAGCCATAGACCAGGCCTGAGCTAAAGCAGTGGCTTCAGGGGACAACAGGAAAAGGTGTCTGGGAGGCAGAAGGTCAATGTTTTGTGATGGATCAGATAGCAGTGGTAGAAATCAAGGAGAAGACTAGGACGGCCCAGGTTCCTGGCTTGAGAGAATCAGTGAGTGTCAGTGCTATTACCACAAACAAGTGAGCCAGAAAGAGGACAGAATCCTCTTAAAAGAGCTTTCGTTAGGACAGGATAGCTCTTACCAGGATGGAGGGTGCAGGGGGCACGACTAAGCTGAAATGTTCATGAGTCATTTGTCCAGTCACACATTAAATGAAGGTGCCTTGCAACAAGCCCTGTGCTGGCAGTGAGATGACCATCCTGTGGCATAGTGGCAAGACAGTAGGATCCATCTCCATTCACAGCTCTACTCCTCACCAGCCCTGGGACTGTTGCCAGCCCATTCACTTCTAAGCCCCCATTTCATCATCTCAAATAGAGTGACTAAGGCCTCCACTTGTGATGATGATCATTATGACAACAGAGGGGAAAGCTCTTAGAAAACTGTCAATCACTGTAAACCAAATGGCCACTTCCACCACGAAGCTGAGAACAGAGTTTGCCTTGTGGATAATGGAGCACATTGGCAAAGAAGAGACAAGAGAAGACAGGGGAAGAAAAGCAATCTTAGCAGTGCAACAGACTTGGAGAGAAGTGGGGAGCAGCCTCAGGAGGCGCATCACCCCTTGTTCCTACATAGCATTGACAGTCCTGTGTACTCACAGTGTGCAAAAAGGTGGCCCTTGTGTAGATAAAGGGAAGTACTCTGAAATAACAGGCTGGAGGTTGCAAGGTGAGAATAGTTGGCAGTTACAGTCCTTATTTTAAATAATAATTATTTTTCAGTAGGAGTTTTTGGAGTGCAGATTAATTAAGAACATGGTACAGTAAAAAAGGTAGTTTCTTTTATTTCTGTGGCCTTTCATAGTAAAATGCCGTGTTTGCACTTTAAATAATTTCATAGAATTCACCTCTAGATATTCTGATAATGACTTTGAGGCACAGCAGAAATGACTGCACCTGTTTTGCACCTCGAAAAACTAAGATTTGAGGATCTAACAAACTACTAAAAGAATGAAAATCACACAGCCAGTTGGCAATGTGGATGTAGACAAATCAGCTTGGATCTACGTCTTTTGTCTCCAAGATCCAGGCTTTCTATACTACTTTATGCTATTTACTTAGAAGGATCAAAGGTCTTGAAAACATTGTAAAATATTCTTTAGCAAATCTCTTCTCAGTTTCTCAAAGAACAGGTTTAAGAAGGAATTTCAGAGAATTCCTTGCTCCATTTACAATTCTCTTGCTTTCCTAAATCTTGAAACTTTTTTCTCTCTTGGCTCTTTATTCTTACCCTACAACATGTTAGGGTCTTGACTTTCTCTAGTTTCTTGCTCCTCTTCTAGACATGCCCCTGTCTCTCTGTTTCTCTTCTAGGTCAAGGTTTTTGAAAAATACACTCGAGGTGTAGTCTCTACTTCCTCAGGTACTTCCCATATCTCAGCCCAGTAAGACCAGCCTTCTGTGTGGCCTACTGCACTGACCTTGTAAATACCAAGGTCACTGATGACCTCCCATTGTCACGTGTTTTGGCCACTGAATGTGACTTCCGTGTAGCATGACACTACCAACCATGTCTTCTCTCTCCTTGGTTTCTGTGTCCTCACTCTCCTGGGCTCTTTCCTTTTTCTCTTGCCCCTCTCTCCCACCTGCCCTGTGGATTGGTTCCTCTTTCTCTGCCTGTTCAGTAAAGCCCTGTATTCTCCACAGGCCTTGACTATCCTCTCTTCTCATTCCAAAAAATGAAGAAAGTAGATCTCAGCCTTTCTGAGTGTTGGCAACACATTTTGGAGCAGGAGAAATTTTGGAGGCAGCCTGATGGGATTAAATTGCATCCACAGATATACTGAACTATCGCCACCCTGGTTGCCTTTTGGCACAGTGTGGGTGTTTGAATAGAACTTCCTGCTCTCTTTTATGTACCATACTTGTGAAGTCAAATTTCTCAACCCAGGAATCTGCACGGCCCTGGCCTGATGTTAAGTGATGGAGTGATGCCTCTTAACTTTTTCTCATGGCAAGATGGAGCTTCCTCTCTACACAGAGACTTGCATAGAAGGCTCAGGGCCACATTCGGGCTGACAGACATGCCCATCCTCAGTTGCAATGCATGAAGGAATAGCTTTTACAGAGGGTGGGAAACACTGCCCCAGCCTCTCACACCCCTCTAAAGCTTTATCTTTTAGAATTATTGTGGTAAAATATACATAACATAAAATTTATTTATTTATTTATTTTTAAGACAAGGTCTTGCTCCGTCGCCCAGGCTGGAGTGCAGTGGTGTGATCTCAGCTCACTGCAACCTCCATTTTCCAGGCTCAAGCAATCCTCTCACCTCAGCCTTCAAAACAGTTGGGACTACAGGCCTGCCCCTATACACACTTGTACCACACTTGGCTAATTAAAAAAAAAAATTGTGTAGAGACAAGGTCTCACTATATTGTCCAGGCTGGTCTCAAACTCCCAGGCTCAAGCAATCCTGCTGCCTTGGCCTCCCAAAGTGCTGGGATTAACAGGCGTGAACTGCCATGCCCAGCCTAATTATTATTTTTTGAGAGATGAAGTCTTGCTCTGTTGCCCCAGCTGGAGTACAGCTGCACCATAATAGCTTACTGCAGCCTCAAATGCCTCGGCTCAAACAATCCTCCCACCTCAGCCTCCTGAGTAGCTGGGACTGCAGGCACATGCCACTACGCCTGGCTAATTTTCTTTTGTAGAGAATGGGTCTCAATATGTTGCCCAGGCTGGTCTTGAACTCCTGGCCTCAAGCAATCTTCCTTCTTTGGCCTCCTCAAGTGCTTGGATTACAGACATGAGCCACAGCACCTGGTCTAAAATTTAATCTTTAAACCATGTTTAAGTGTACAGTTCAGTGGCATTACATACATTCACAACATTGTGCCACTATAACCATTACCTAGTTCCAGAGCATTTTTATCCCCCTCAACAGAAATCCTGTAGCCATTAAGCAATCCCTCTCCACTTTTCTTCCCCCAACCCCTGGCAACCACCTAGCTGCTTTCTATCTCTATGAATTTGCTTATTCTGTATATTTCATATACACAGAATTACATAATATATGGTCTTTTTAGTCTGTTTCTTTCAGTTAGCATATTTTCAAGGTTCATCCATGCTGTGGCATGTATCAGTACTTCATTTTTTTTTCATTGCTGAATAATATTCCATTGTATGGATATATCCCATTTTGTTTATCCAGTCACCTGTTGATGGAAATTTGGATTATGTTCATCTTTTGGCTATTACGAGTAGTGTTACTATGAACATTCATATACAAGTTTTTATTTAAATTCCTGTGTTCAAATCTTTTGGGTACATGCCTAGGAGTGGAATTTCTGGGTCCTATGGAAGCTCTATGTTTAACTTTTTGAGGAACTGCCAAACTATTTTCCACAGCAGCTGTACCACTTTATATTCTCCCCAGTAATGTATGAGGATTCCAACTTCTCCACATCCTCGCCAACACTTTCAAAAATTATGGCCATCTTAGTGGGTGTGAAGTAGTATCTCAGTGTGGTTCTAAGGTTTTATCTTTGTTTTAAATGTTAATGATTCTTAAAACTATATTCCTAAGTATTTACCACGGATAAATAAAAGCGTTTATCTGCAAAAGGACTCATATACAAATATTCAAAGCAGCTTCATTTGTAATATCCAAAAAACTAGAAACAAACCAAATGTCCACCAAAAGGTAAACGGATTAAACAAATACTGGCATATCCATACAATGAAATACCAATCAACAGTAAAAGGGAATAAACTACATATAACACACAACTCATGGGTGAATCACATATGCTGAGTGAAAGAAGCCAGGACAAAATAGTTCTTCATGTATGATTCCAGTACAAAAAGCTCCAGAAAAGACAAAACTAATCCACAGTAATAGCTCTGTGGTTGTGATACTGATAGGAGGTAGAGAGGTACTGGATAAAAGAGGGCAGTTCCCCAGCAAAGGCCCTACCTTCAAGCCTGGAAACCTGCGGCCCTAAATGGGAATAGACTTTCCTGGTTTTGTGCCCAAATGTTGCCTTTTGGCCTGCCACATCATTCTCTTCTGTACCCATATAAACCCCAAACCCCGGGCTCCATGAGCAAAAGAGCAGAGGATCAAAAGAGCGACAGAGCAGAGCAGCAGAGGAGATAAGAGGAGGGTCTGACCATCGAGAGTTCAGCTGGGGACGGTTGGAGAGGAGATCGGCTGCAGGACGGCCAAACTCCATGGCTGATCATCTGCCCACTCCATTCCCTTTCCAGCTCCATCCATCCCACCAAGAGCCACTTCCATCCAGCAATACAATCTCCCACATTTACTGTCCCTCAATTTGTCCATGTGACATGATTCTTCCTGGATGCTGGGCAAAAACCTGGGTACCAAGAGGGTACTGAGCTGGTTAATACTTAGGCCATCTGCAGACAGAGCTAAAAGAGCACTGTAATATGCCCAGTGGGACTTTAGGAGTCACAGGCACCCACCCCTAGATGCCACTATAGGGCCAGAGCCCAAAAGCACTTGCCCTGGCTCCTGTACCTGCCCATCTGCTCCCCATCGCATAACAGGTTTGAGCGTTCGGTGGCGAAACAAATGAGCCACACCCCTGCCTCACATCCCACAAGGGGGTCAGGGAGCTCTCTCATTTCAGATGCATGGGGCTGGGCATAGGGACTGACTGCAAAGGGGGATAAGATAACTTTCTTGGAGATGGAATAGTCTACACCTTGATAAAGGTGGTGGTTATATCAGAGTAAACATTTGTCAGCATTCATTAAACTGTACCCTTTAGAGTGTATTTTATTGTATGACATTATCCCTTAGTAAAGCTGATATAAACTTTTTTTGAGAAATGTTACAAACCCTCAAATATGTAGCTCCAGTTTCCAACCCTAATTTATTCATTTCTTTCAGAACTCAACAAATGTGTATTGAGTACCTACTATGTGCTAGTCTCTATGCTGTGAGATAAGGATACAAAGGTGACGGAGATGGTTCCTGAGGTCATGAATACCACAGTCTAGTCCGGAGGACAAATGTTACATCATTAAACAGATATTGTCATCATTACAACTGTAATAAATGCACAGAGGAAAGGTACATGAGGTTTTGAGAGCTTATAGAAGAGGGTGACCTAGTTGAGATTCAGATAAGTTGTGGCCAAGTTTAGTTGAGATCTGAAAGATGGAGAGGAGTAGATGCTTGGGGTCTTCTTCACAAAGAGGGAAGAGCACATTCAAAATCCTGTGACAAGAAGGAATATTGCTGTTGAAGGATCTGAAAGCAGGGCAACATGGCTGGAGGACAGAGATAGAGGGGAGGACTGAGAAAGGCACATTGGAGAGTGGGTCAGACCAGGCCATGAGGGCCTTCAGACAAAGCTCGGGATCTTGGTCTTATCATCAGAGCAATGAGAATTCACTGAACTACAGATAATGGGAATTGATAAGATCAGCTTTGGGTTTCAAGACGCCCTCTCCGGCCACACTGGGGAGAATGGTTTAGAAGAGAGAAGTGGCATATGATTACAGAGGGAAAAGCTAAGAAGTTCCTGGGAAAGTCCTGGAGAGAGGTGATGATGGGCTCTGGTCTCAGGTGGTGGTACAGATGGGCAAAATTGGACAGATTCAACAGGCTCAACCTCAAGGAGGGTTGATGGGGGAAAAGTAGCTTTACAAAATTTCTAGGTGGTCCAACTGGATGGTGGGGGGGAGGGGAGTGGGGGATGGGCAACATAGAGTGGGTCAGGTTTGGAAGGAAGACCTGACGTGTGATTCCAGACCTGTAGCATTTGAGGCTCTTGAACCACCAAGCTCTTTCAGACTTTCTTTTCCCTGAAATGCCCTCCCTTCTGCACTTTCTGACAGGAGAAACTCCATTCATTAATGGATGCCCAGCTCAGGTCTCACAGGCTCCCTCCTTTTCTACAGATAGTTCATCATTTCTTCTCCTGTATTAGCTCTCTCTCCAGGACAAGCTCCTCTTCCACCCAGAATTGCAATATTCTCTTTACAAGCTGTGTTCTCTACTAAGCTGTTGGCTCCCTGGGGGCAGGGCTGTGAATTCATCTTTGCACCCCTAGCACCAGTGCGGTATCACTATAAAATAGCTGATCTGTACATATTTGAGAGATTGAAGTGAGCACATGTGTACGAAACATTTAGTATTTCTGTAGTGCCTTTCTCCTGAAGAGCTCAAGAAGTTACAGAACAGATATAAATATATGTTTGCAAGCAGAAGGTGTGAAAGGTGAGCTATTGCAGGCATTTGGTGAGCGACGAGAAGAGATTTTTGCTCTTTACCAGGTCATTGTATAAGTTAGGAATACATTTGGCTGCAGAATTAGAAAACTAATTCTCAGAGGCTAAACAAAACAAACATGGGTTATTTTTCTCATGTAGGATATAGTGCATCCAGAGGTGAACAGTTGCACACTCTGGCTCAAGTGGCAGCAATACCACACTGACTCTATTTTCCAGTATATTGTCCCAATTATATTGACCTGGTGGCAGTCTGGTTGTAGTATCACTAGGCATTTCATTTGCATTCAAAGCATAAAGAAAGTGGGAAATGGGCCAGGTGCGGTGGCTCACGCCTGTAGTCCCAACACTTTGAGAGGCCAAGGTGGGCACATCACCTGAGGTCAGGAGTTCGAGACCAGCCTGGCCAACATGGTGAAACCCCATCTCTACTAAAAATACAAAAATTACCTGGGCCTGGTGGCAGGTGCCTGTAATCCCAGCTGCTCAGGAGGCTGAGGCATGGAGAATCTCTTGCTCTACTAAAAATATAAAAATTACCTGGGCATAGTGGCTGGCGCCTGTAATACCAGCTCCTCAGAAGACTGAGGCAGGAGAATCTCTTGAATTCGGTAGGCAGAGGTTGCAGCAAGCCAAGATGGTGCCACTGTACTCCAGCCTGGGCAACAAGAGCAAAACTCTGTTTCAAAAAAAAAAAAAAAAAAGAGGGAAAAGGAAAGGCAGAACCAGAAAAAAAATTTTCAGAGTCTCCCCACCAGACCTTCTTTCAACTCATTGGCTAGAACTGGGTCAATGACTTCCTTAGCTGTAAGAAAGAATGGGACCTCAGGAAGGGGATTGTCATGGTCATCTTGGATCAATCATAATCCTGGGTTCTGTCACTGGGGAAGAAGTGGAGAATAGGTTGGCAATTGGGAAGACAATTCAGTGTCTACCACCGAATAAGTGTCATCTACCAGGAATAGCTAGTGCCTTCTTGAAGTCAATTTGTCCTAGTGGAGCTAGGTGGAAATGAATCCCTCTCTAATGTCCGTAGGAACAGGATGCTAATGGTATTGTTACTTCACATGGATAGAAAACATTGGGCACCTGAATGGAATGCCTCTTGAAGCTTTCAGTCCCAAATGTCCGAACTGATTCCTCACTCACCACCTCCCCATTCCTACAACCAGGCATTTTAAAAAACAAATTCTTTGATCCAATCCAGCATCTCTTAAGATAAATAACAGGCTTTCCATCCAACTGGCTCATGCTTGGGCTGCTCAGGAGATCTGATGGAAACTCTCAAGGCCCATGGCAACGTGTTCTCTAATAGTTTGACTTTTCTTCCTTTTTGAATTAGAACACTGGTGGTTATATATTTAGTGAGCTTGAGCACTGGCTGGGTCATGTTTTGCGGTTTGGGGTTTTGTTTTGTTTTTTAGTAACAATCACCCATGTAAGAGGGCTTATGAATTTTATGTTGGAAAACTGTTCTTCAGGTTTCACACCTGTGGTCATCTATTATGATTCTAAAGGAGGAAAGGGCAAGAGGAACTCAAGACAAACAGGTGGAAAGCAAGTGCCTCATCAGCTTCCACTCACTACACATAGACACTTCTTCACCTGAATCAAAGGAGAAAACCATGTTCTTGACGACACTAGAGTGAAGGACATCAAAACTGTATTATTAAACCTTGCTATAAACATAAACCAACACATTGCCCAGCTACAAACACGAGTAATTAAGAGATCAGCTAAGGGCTGCTTGGGGAACATACTTTGACAGCGGCCGCTACAGAACTTGAACCTGAAGACAGGCTGCAATCCAAGTGGGAGATCTTCCCTGCTAGCATTAACAGATCCCTCACCTGGGTCTCCAACATTTCACACAAGCCTCAGCACAGCGCTGAGCGCGGGTTTCTCCTCTGCTCCAGACCAGCAGCTCCTTTAGAGTTAGAGACCTTGCCCTGAGGCCCTGCGGAGTGTCTGGCTCATGGCAGATACTCAAACACCAAGGCTGAGTGAACAGTCCACGACTACTCGCTTAGCTTCTTCCACTAACAGGAATGCCCAGGACATGGGAAATACAGAATCCTCATCAAACGATCACGGCACCTACAGCAATGCATTCAGCCTCGGACACAAGCTTTCTGCATCCTCCAAGGGCCTGAACAAGAAGTGTGACAGAAGCAAGGTTTTTCGCTCTTCAGGCTTATTTCAGGTTTGTTGTTGTTTCTTTGTTTGGTTTGGTTTGGTTTGCTTTTTTGAGACAGGGTCTCACTCTATCGCCCAGGCTGGAGTGCAGTGGTTCACTGCAACTTTTGCCTCCTGGGCTCAAGCGATCCTTCCACCTCAGCCTCCCGAGTAGCTAGGACTACAGAGCGCCACCATGCCCGGCTAACTTTTGTATTTTTTTGGTAGAGACAGAGCTTCACCATGTTGGCCGGGCTGGTAACTCCTGACCTCAAGTGATCCGCCCACCTCGGCCCTCCAAAGTGCTGGGATCCCAGGCGTGAGCCACCGCGCCCGCCATATTTCAGTTCTCAGTCTGCTTTCTCCTCCCTTCGGCTCCACCTGGGACATTAATCTACCTCCCCAAGCTACCCGGATAATTCTGTCATCACTCAGCTAATTCATACTCACTCTTCAGTTCTTGTAGTCGACGTCAGCTCCTCAAGAAGCCCTCCATGACCTACTCCCCACCCCAAGTCTGGATCAGGTGACCCCTCTGTAAGCCGGCTCAGGAGGCCTCTGACTGCCTCCTCTTAGTTGTGTCGTAATCGCCCATTGGTCGCTTTCTTTTCCTAGACTGTGAACTCCACGAGGGCAAGAGGTAATCTTGTTCTCTTGTCCCCATCGCTTATGACGCCGCCTGGAGCTTAGTAAGGGCTCAACATTTTGTAATAAATTCAAGGAGTGGCGTGTCCCCAGAGTAGCTGTGCTGGGCCGTGTGTCGCCCGCACAACAGCTCCTATCTGGGGAATTCCAGCCTTAGGCCTCAGTCTCTCCGCAGCTGAGACTTGGAACTCTGTACCCGGGAGGCGCGCCCGCCGACTTGGGACCCGCCTCCAGGGTCCCAGAGCGACCCCGCCCGCCCGGGCCGTGTCCCTACCGCGGGGCGGCGGCGGCTCCCAGGCAGGAGACTGCGAGCAGGTGGGGGCGGCGGCCCCGCCTCCGCGTCCCGGCAGCACCAGAGCTGGTGGCCGGGGAGCGAGCCGGGCGCACCGACCGCAGCACCCAGCGCAGCTCGGCCGTAGCGGCGCCGCTTGGAGCACGGGCGCTGCGGGACGGAGCCCGGAGCCAGAGGCGGCGGCGGCGAAGACGTCTGCCGGAGCTCGAGTCCAGTCCAGCCCCCGGCTCCGCCACCTGCAGGTAGCGGCTCCCCGCGCGGGTGCGGGTCGGTGCCCGAGGGTGGAAGGAACGGGCAGTGTAGAGGCGGCCGCCCTGGTCGGTCCCAGAGCAGAGTGGCCCGGCCCAGGACAGAGATCCTGCGCGCGTGGGAGGGCCGGGGAACCCCCGCCGGGCTGCAGCCCCGGGCCCCGGAGGTCGTCGATGTACAGCGCGGCGCTCACGCCCCCCACCCGCACGCTGCCACGCCGCCCCAGCCAGGCTGGGCCGGAACGACACCGCGGGGTGGGGAGCGAGGTTACCGCGGGGTTGCTTGGTGACTTCTCCGGACTGGACTCTCCGGTGAGCAGCCCCTGGCACCGAGGCCGCCTCGGCCTGGTCCTTCGCGATGCTCTGTCTTCTCCGCTTCACCCCCAGAACAAAAGGCTGGGGTCTGGCTGGGGAAGGGGCTGTCGCGGGAAGGGTTGGGGCGGAGTAAAAGAGACCTAGGAAATTGCAGAGCGGGAGGTGGCTTGGAGGATACAGAAGGAGCCCCCTAGTGAGGAAGCCAACTCCAGAGATGTGAAGTGACTTGTCCAAGGTCACACAGCTCATGGGGACAGAGCGCAGGTCTCTGGACGCCCCTCCCAGTGCTCATCTCCAAGCCCCTGACTTGGGGTCAGTAGTCAGACTGTGCTCCAGCAATGTACATTTGGCCACAAATGGGTTTAGGGTCCTTTGGAGGATTGGGGGTGGGTAGGTAGGCGGCAGAGCCGATTTCCCCCAGTCCCTGACACGCACTCTCTGAAGGTGGCGGGCAGGGCGGGCACCCGACCGCCCTGGACCTGGAGGAGCGCGGCCCGGGCCCCTTGGCCAGGCAGGCACCGGCTCTCAGGAACTGCGCCTTTGTAGGGTGGCGTGCCAGTCGCGTGGGTGTGCCCGTGGCGGGCGCCGGGGCGGCGTGGGGACCGTGCGTGCGGTCTAGAAAGAAGTTCTGCAGGGAAAGGCCAGGAGAGCGATTACAGGCGCGCTGGGACAGTCTGGCCAATCCCTGACACTCAGGGTACATTGTAACTGGCTGCACTGGGGAGGAAAGTTACTCTGTAGCAGGAAGTTAGGCTGTCTCTTCGCCTCTGCGCCTCGGGTCCTTGGCTGTAAATGAGGGCCTTGTTTGGCATGACCTGTGTGATTTAGAAGGTTTGTGCCCCTCCGCCTCCTCCTTTCCAGAATCTTTTGTCACTTTGGAGAGAGGACTGGGAGTGCATTTCTTGTGGCCAGCATTAATAGTTATCACTGGGACTCCTGCCTCCCTTTAATTTTTTTTTTAACTTTATCATTACGGAAGAGGTCAGAGGAGAGGTTGTTTTTGGGCCTTGCAAGAAGATAAACTCCAGGTCAATACCTGGACAGGACATGAAGGAGGCTTCTGGGACGCTAGAAATGCTTCTCACCTTGACCTAAGGAGTGGTCACACAGGTGTACACATACAAAAATTACTGAAGTTATACCCTTGAGACTTGTGCACTTATGTAAATTCTACCTCAATGAAAAAGTAAATAAAAATGTGATGCTAAAGTCCACTCATTGTGGTAGCACACAGATTGCTGCAGTTTTCCAGCTAATGCATTTCAAAGATACATTTAAAAACCACAAAAACCAAATCAGAAAAGAAGTGGCGGGCAGGGGCAAAAGAAAGTTAAGAAGTAACTGGAAATGAAACATACACTACAGATGCCTTTATGTGCATCACCTCCTGTGATTCACAGCAGTTCTTTAATAGAGATATTGTTATTGTGCCTTTTTTACAGATGAGAAAATAAAAGGTCACAGAGGTTAAATTACTTACTCAGAGTAAGAGCCTGGGCACACAGACTTCAAATTCTAGACAGGCAACCTTCAACAGGCAATTTGTGGCCACCTGAATCGGGGCAGAGCGGTCAGGGTGACAGACACTTGTAGGCTGGCTTCCTGCTATTGCCCCCTTTCTGTTCCTTTTAGGAGTCTCTGTTTTCATGTAATTGTGAGTGTGACATTGCGTCACAGATTGCAGTTAGCCGGCAGCAGAAGGAATGGAGGAAGCGTGTGTGTGTGTATCTAAGAACATACAGTTATGAGAACAGGGGAAAACCAGCTGGTCTAGCCTGGCAATGTTCTTTTTAGGAGACTTATTGTTCAGAAACCATATAGTACAGGTTGCGAGTTTGCAGTCACTCCAACACATACACAAAGAATAAAGAATATAACATAGGAAAGATCTGAGAAAACAAAATGTGATTAACAGTAGAGGGAAACATAGAATTTTCACCAGGGAGGCACAGTCAACTTTTTTACATTCTAGAATTTATAAATATGTTTATTAATGTTGAAGTTTTTTAAAAAAGAAACCTACACAAATAACTCAGCAAAAGGAAGGAAATGTGCTTTCTAGCAAATGTGTTATAAATATTTAATATATATGAACTTTGGTGCAGAAATATTTGAAACATTAAGGTACAGTAGCCTCAGATCTATGGAGAAATCCTGAGATTTTTGTCCTAATGTGTAGTCTTCTAGTGATTTTATATTTCTGCCTAATATTCAGAACTTAAAGAGGTAGAAACGTGTGTGTTTTACCACCAGTTTCAAGTTGCAGAGTTGAATGTTTGTTTTAGGAAGTTTTGGTGTAAAGAACGTGGGTTAAGGGGAGCAATTTAGAAATATCTCTGGGCAAGTCCCCTCAGCCCAGTGCCATCGAGCATGGTTCTGCATCACAAAGTTGTCTTTAGGCAAGTTTGCCTTGTCACAGTGGTGCTTCTCCATCTGCCTGCTGGAATACTTAGAAAAGAATCATAATGTTTGACTGACTTTGCTGACAGCATGACAAAACAAACTTCGAGGGGAACTATTAAATATGAGTTAGGGTTGGTGAGAAAGTGATTAATTGCTTTTTATTTAGCCACTGTACAAAACCGAAGAGACATGCCTTTCCCCAGCCGATGCTGGGCAGGGGCATCACACATGTTTTCTCACTGGCTTCAGCCAGTAGTGCACTTGAAACTCCCCTTTTGCAATTCTAGCTGCGTCTTTCCTTAGACCTGTTCAAGAGGGAACCCGACCATTACGCAGCAGGGGAATTGTGTAGTGAACTGTGGTGTTCAAGTGCCAGGGAGATAAACTGAAGCAGAGTAAACGTGACAAAAATGCCCGGCGGGCATTATGTGGGCCAGGCACTGTGGAGGAAGATTTTCAAGTGCATCTTGAAGGAATGTTCATCCTCCGTGGGTGGTGTTTTCCAGCTAACACCGCATCTAGGATGGTGGCATCCAAGAGAGAGTGCCAGGCCTGCCCATGGACTGTGAGAGTCAGCTCTTGGTTAGCTAGGAGGAGGCAGTAGCCAGTCTCAGCGCTTGAGTTTCTGAGGACGTGCGTCTGTGTGAGTGCACGTGTATGTATGAGCAAGATGCCCAGGTTGCCATCCACTGCTCCTTAAGAGCTAATAGCTAGCTAGCCCTGCCCGGGGCTAAGCTAAGAGCTTTATATGTAGGACATCACTACAACAGCCCTATAGGGAGCTGATTCTTCATGCTTCTTTATGAAAGGGGAGACAGAGGCCGAAGGCTGACTTACTCTCAGAATGATCATGTCACACCCTGCTCTGGTCTTTTATCAGCCCACTCATAACCCTAAGGTGTCCCCAACCTACCTGACTCTCTCTTATTGCACCTGAGCTCCTGGAAGACAGGAACTGTGTTCATCTCCATTCCCAGCACAGCACCTGCCCCATGCCTGGCAAGTGATGGGTACTCCCTAAAGGTTGTTGGATGAATTAAAGGACTGTGTAAGTGGAGGAATGAGTAATTGTATGAGTGAGTGAATGAATGATTGAATATCTGGAAGTATGTTCCAAGATCAAAAGCCAGTTATTTGTTGTGTTTTATCTGTTGTTTTAACTTTCACTGTCTCGTTCCCTTTTGTTAATGTGGCTCATCAGGCATAACTGTATGAATGAGATTTACAATAGGTATCTCCTTTAGGGCTCAGCCTATAAAATCAGAAAGCCTCTGCTTCTTTAAGAAATTATTTATTCTTTTGTATAACTTACATAAGTCAGAATCCCTAGACTATTCTGTATGAATCTTACATGCATCATTTATTTGCTGTATGATCTTAGACAAGTTACTTAACCTCTCTGTGGTTTGGTTTTCTCATCTACAAAATGAGGACAATAATAGTATTTATCTCATGTTTAAGGCTAATAAGATAGATTTATTCCATTTTTTTGTTTTGTTTTGTTTTGTTTTGTTTGTTTTTGACAGGGTCTTTCTCTGTTGCCCAAGCTGGAGTGCAGTGGTTTGATCACAGCTCACTACTGCCTCCAACTCCTAGGCTCAAGTGATCCTCCCACCTCAGACTCCTGAGGAATTGGAACTACAGGCACATGCCACTATGCCTGACTAATTTTTTTTTTATTATTTTTTGTAGAGACAGGATCTCACTATACTGCCCAGGCTGGTCTCAAACTCCTTGATTTAAGCAGTCCTCCCTCCTCAGCCTCCCAAAGTGCTAGGATTACAGGTATGATCTGCCTTGCCCAGCCGTAAGATAGATTTGGTACTTAGGACAGTTCCTCATTCATAGCAATGTTCAGTCAGTTAGCCATTATTATTTTTATTATGATGATGATCTGATGCTTTTAAAAATTGTTTGCCTTAAATGTTCCGTGTTCCATAAAGTGTTCAAGGAGTTTACAAAAATAGATAGTAAACAACATAAAATTAATAGATAATGAAACTGAGGTAAAGGGAACACGTGGGTTAGAAAGTGAGATAAAATCAGAGGTAATTTACAGAACCCGAATAGATCATAAGTTGTGGATAGTTTCCAGAAATGGGAGTAAAAGTTTGCCAGAGCTTCCCAGCAGCCAAAACAAAAAAGAAAACATAAATAGTTACCTGATCCACAGTGACCATGAGATAAAAACAGATCAGTTACACAGCTTTTCCTGGTCCTGAAACCTGGGATAACTTTCTCCTGGCAGGTCTTCAATGCACTCACTGTTGCCATAGAGACCTAAGTCTTCAACATCATCCCTGCCATAAAGACAATGGAAGTGTTGTGGTAGAAGGCAAAAGTAAGTGTTTCCTAGAACTTTATTGACTGCAGTTCCGGAGGCATAATCCCACACGGCTCAGTAAAAGCTCTTTGCAGGGCCAAAACACTGTGGTTCAGGGACATTCTGTATTCTTAGCTATGCTTGCTGAGTGCCTGGAAGAGCCAGAGTCTTCCTTCCAAAGATTGTAATTCTTGTGAGAGTTAGGTAGTGAACAATCTCATCTTTAAGAACTTTGGCTCTGGCTGAAGTCATTTAAATGAGCCAGATCAGTTTACCTCATCCAGGAAAAGTCCAAAGGGTGTCATTGTGCACATGTACTCATTAACAGATGATTATGTATTCATGAATTTTCTTAATCCTGGCAGTCCATAATTTCTCTTTAGCTGCAAAATTTTATCACCTGTTTGGAAAAAGAAAAATCCAGTGCTAGAAAGCATAAATATTTTATTTTTTAAACATTTTTTATTATTGAAATAATCGTGCTCATGTCTTTTTAGCTCCCCCACTCCCATATATATATCCAGATGTGAATTGTATCAGCTGCCAAAGTAAACAACGCCAAACCAGTGCACGCATCCGAATCTGGCTTAAACAGATTTGTTTATTTGTCTTGTGGAATTAGACTCCCAAGAAAGACAGTCTGGGGCCTGTGCAGGAGCTATCTGAGACCGGTGTCCATCCATCTTCCTGCTTCACCACACTTAGCCTATAGGACTTCATCCTAAATCTGGTTGCCTCATGATGATGATATGGCTGCGGTATCTCTAGGCTTCCATCTGCAGTCTAGGCAAGAAGACAAGGGAAGGTGCAAATAAATAAAAGAATTAACGTCCTTCTATTAGTGAGGTTTTACCTTGTTATTCAGCAAGTGATGCACTCCCTAGGACTTCCACCTACATCTCATTGGCCAGAACAGTGTCACAGGGTTGTTCTAAATATATTAGAGTCTGAGAAATCAAATATTTTTAGCTGGGTAAGTTGCAACTCCATCACTCAAACTAGGGATTCTGCTGTGAGGAAGAAGAGGGAATGGTTATTGAGTAGGCAGCTAGCAGTATCAGCCATCTGACTGACTTCCATTGTTAGCCATGTCTCTGATTTAATTAGAAATTACAGAAGGTGACTCAGTAATTTTAAATGTTGTACTTTTCTAGATCTTCATGGCATTAGTGTTAGAGAATGAAATGCACCCAACTGCCTGTGTAAAGATTCTTAAATCGCTATTGCCAGCCTTGTTGCTTCTCTCAATTTCAGATCTAAATTTCCATTTGCCAAAAGTACCTCAAACTCAAAATGTTTCGAATTAAAATCTATTATCTCTGCTCATTGATCACCACTTCCCACTCTCTCCTCCGTCTCCTTGTTTAACACTACATTGTCTTGACCACCAAGGAGCAAAAGGGTCACCCCAGGCTCTCTCTTGTTCCCCATCCCAGACATCCAATCTGATTTCCTCCTTGGCTTTATCCCATTGCCATTACTCTGATTTAAATAAATACCCATCCTTACTCATGTGGGTCCCCAAATTGATATACCTGTTTGCTCTTTCCTCTCCCTACAATTCAGTTTCCACATATAGCCCCACGGTGCTATTTTTAGAACACAAATGTCTAACAACATCTTTCCTGTCTTTAAAAACCTACAAAATAAGGTCCAAAAGCCCAGCTCTTGACAACCTGGCCTTGTGAGCTTCCTGCCACAACTCCCAAGCCACAGCGCCCATGCACTCACACAGGGCAGGACTCTGCTCATACCCTCCTCTGCTTCAGTCATGGAAGGCCTGGCTCAGACTTTCTGACACTTTTTACTTATCCATAACTTATGGCACAATTAAGTCAATTTTCATGTATGCTTCCAAACTATTTTGTATTTCTATTCATATTTTTTGCCCTGGATTCTTTTGTCCTGATATTAATAATGCTACAACAGTTTTTTTCTTAAAAATCAGTTTTATTGAGCTATAATTCACATACCATAAGATTCAGCGTTTTAAAATACACAATTTCAGTGGCTTTTAGAATTTCCACAGTTGTGCAACCATCGCCATTATTTAATTCCAGACATTTTCATCACCCCAAGAAGAAATCTGTTAACAGTAGCTTCTCATCTCCCTCCCCTCAATCCTTGATAACCACTAATCTATTTTTTATTTCTATAGACATTTCCTATAAATGGAATCTTATAATATGTGGACTTTTTGGTAAGAGAATTTTTTTTTTTTTTTAGACGGGGTTTTGCTCTGTCACCCGGGCTGGAGTCCAGTGGTACTATCCCAGCTCACTGCAGCCTCGACCACGCAGGCACAGGTGATCCTCCTGCCTTAGCCTCCCAGGTACCTGGGACTATGGGCACGTGCCATCACACCCAGCTAATTTTTGTATTTTTAGTAGAGATGAGGTTTTGCCATGTTTGCCAGGCTGGTTTCGAACTCCTAGGCAAGCGATCCGTCCACCTCCACCTCCCAAAATGAATTTAATAATCTGTTTACAGTTATTATGATTACTCATATACTGGAACTTATTTTGTGTTTTCTTGTATACCCTGTGCTTTATTATTCTTTTTTTCTCCCCCCTTCCTTTTCTGCCTTCTCCTACAAAAGTGCCTGGCACATAGTAACCCTCAGTAAGTGTTACAAGCTATCATTTGTGGGCAGGAACCATGTAGCTATGGATTTATTTATTCATCAAACATTTATTGACTACCTGCTACTCGTGTTTATAGTTTCGCTGCATGGCTAGCTTAGTGCCTAACAGGTAGAAGAAGCTCGGTACGGTATTTGCTGCATTGCATGGACTGTGCAGAGACTGATGTGCTTGTCGAGGGCTGGAGAGTCATGGAAAACACACAGGCTTGGGACCAAATTCACTTGGGTTTGTTCTGATTTTGTCACATCGTAGCTATTTGATCTTGGGTGATTACGTTATGTCTTTGAGTCTTCATTTCCTCACCTGTGAAATGGGGATGATAACATCTGTTGTGAAGAGTTGTTTTAGGGGATGAGAGATAGTTGTGTAAGTGACAATCAGAATTGCTAGTGTAGGGAATATGCTCAGTACATGTGAACTATTGTTTTTCTTAGTGAACTGTTTAACAGAGCACCCTCCCAACCATGTACATCAGTATTGAAGCACCAACCATGACTGCCCAGGGAATTAAGTGGTAGTCAAAAATGAAACTGGCCCCTTTCCTATGTGGCTGATGTAAGTTATTACCACCCTATTAGAAGAAGGGACATTTTCCCCTCACATGGTAGAACCAAGGAAAAGAATCAGAAGTGTACTTTCTTCTTCCTTTTAACAACAGGAGTCAATTTTAAGTCTCTGGTGTCCCTTAAAGCTTCCGTTTATTCTAACACTCGTTTAAACGTTTCAATGAAACATTTTTGTTTCAGTCGTGCTTCTCTCCAGTGATTCAGAGAAAAAATAAAGTAGCTTCAGAAATAGGTAAGACAACTACCTAGAAAAAGAGAAGCTTAGTGAGCTTGAAGACAGGCTATTTGGAAATACACAGTCAGAGGAGACAAAAAAAACAAAACAAAAACAAAACAAAACAAAACAAAAACAGTAAGACAAGACAAGTGAGCAACCATTTTTTCCTGAGTTTCAAATTCACTTTTCCCACATTTTAAAGGCTTTTGCTTCACTCTTTGTTGCTGTTGTCCTGGTTTTCACCCAAATGTGTATGTCTTGAGGTTAGAAATTTGACTGCAGATATAGAAGGAAGGCTAGAGTGGCCTGGTTTTATGCCTCTTGTCCTTCCTGGCATACATGCATGCTCAGTGAGTTTTAAGGGATGGTGTTTGATCTGCAATTATTTTGACAGTATCTGTATGAACTACATATGTCTAAAAAAGACGGGCCAAGATACCTGTCCATAGGATCTATGGGTGCAGTATTTTGTGGCTGGGGGACTAGAGTCCCCACATGTTATTTCAGACATGTGCACCTTCTCGCCAGCATGCTTGTGTTCTCACAGGTAATGAATGACAAGGGTCAGTTACAGCTGCAACCAACTTACAAATGATCCATGCCTAATAGAGCATCATGTCTTAAAACCATTCCTTGTTGTGCATTAACCATGTGATAACAGAAGAATTAAACCATAGGGGTTATGGCTGGTTTGGGGGGAATTATTTTATTCTGCTCTTGCCTATTTTCCTAGTGCACCTGGTCAGTTGCCTCTAACTTGTGGATGGCTGTAGTGGTGATTTCAGCTGTCCCAGGAAGTCTGTGTGCAAGGCCAGCACAGCAAATCCCACCCTCAGTGCTGAGTCCTACTCTCGATGGCTCCAGCAGCTGCTCATTTGGACCAAATCGTCAAGATCATTTTAATCTTCTTCTTTCTTTATATTTGCCTTTTAGGTGTAAAGAGATCTCCTAATTCAGATAGTTCAAAAAACTTTTAAAAATACTTCTTCACAGTTGTCCCAACTAAAATGTTTCTCTGAGGTGGTAATCCTAAACTTTTGCTTATTAATTTTTTGAATAAGTAATAATGCACATGATACTTCAACAAGGGTAGAAAAGATATTCACTGTAAAATATTTCCTATACTCTATCCTCAGACCACCTAGTTATGCATTCTTCCAGAGAAAAGGCATACTCATTCTTTTATCATCATCATCATCATCATCATCATCATCATTTTTTTAGAGACAGAGTCTCTCTCTGTTGCCCAGCATCATCATCATCATCATCATCATCATTTTTTTAGAGACAGAGTCTCTCTCTGTTGCCCAGCTGGAGTGCAGTGGCCTGCCTGATCATGGCTCACTGCAGCCTCCAACTCCTGAACTCAAGCCTCAGCCTCCTGAGTAGCTGAGACTACAGGTACACCAGCTAATTTTGTTTTTTTTTTTTTTTTCCTTTTTAGTAGAGATAGGGACCTGCTTTGTTGCCCAGGCTGGTCTTGAATGTTAGGCCTCAAGTAATCCTCCTGCCCCCGCTTTCCAAAGTGCTGAGATTACAGGCATGAGCTACCATGCCCAGCTGCAAACTCATTCTATATACATTTTCTGCTGCCTGCTTTTTTTCACGTAACACAACCTGGAGATCATTCCAGGTTCATACATATAGGGCTGCCATATTCTTTGTGACAGCTACCTAGTATGTCAGTATAATGTATGAACCATAATTTAATAATTAGTTCTCAGTTGACAGGTATATACACTATTTCCAGCCTTTTCCTATTAAAACAAATGCTGCAATTTTTGTCACTGTACAAATTATTTCTCACACGTGAGAAAGATCAGTAAGATAAATTCCTAGAATTGAAATGTGAATCTTTAAATGTTGCTACATTTGCCCATTACCCTTCACAGAAGTTGTACGAATTTATATTCCTACCAATAATTGTCGGATTCCCTGCACTCTCTCCAACAGATACGTATCAAACTTTTGATCTTTGCCAGTTTGACAGGTGAAAATGGTATCTGATTGTGGTTTTGACTTGCGTTTTCTCATGAGGAATAAGGTTGAGGGTCTTTGAATGTGTTTAATTGCCATTTATGTTTCCTTATCTGTGAACTGTTTAGGCCCATTTGTGTATTTTCTATTAGGTTATTGATTTTTATTGTAGGAACACCTTATACAGAAGATAAAACAGCCATTTTACTGTAATTTTTATTTTACTGTAATTTCCCCCAGTTTATAATATGACTTATTTTAATATAATTTCCCTCCAATTTGTAGTATGACTTTGGGCTTTATTTAATGTGGTTTTATGTATATAGATATGTATTTATTGCTTTGCAGAAACCTTTTCTTCTATACCTTTTAGAAAGGTCTTTCTGACCTGTTGATTTTAAAAATTCTGTCATATGTTTAGTATGATTATAATTTCCTTTTTTAGAAGTTAAAAATTTGATTCCTTGGAATTTAATATGAGGCATGAGATCCTTACATTGTTACCTAACTTTATTTTTTTCCTGATTACTAACCAATTTACTCAATACTTTTTGTTGAATAACTCATCTTTTCCCCACTGATATCCAATGGGATTTTTTTTTTAAATAATAACCAAAATTTCCAAAAATACCTAGGTCAATTTCCAGGCTCTCAGGTCTATTACCATTACTGATTCTCCATATAGCAATACCAAATGGTTTTAATGAATGTGGCTTTATCATTTGTTTATTATCCAATGATTTTATTTTTCCATGTAAACTTTGAAGTCACCTTGAGTACTTATAAAAAGGAAACAAGTTAGTATTTTCATTATGATCACCCTAAATTTATACATTGATATAGAGAAAATCAACTTTTGTATGATATTTAGTCTTCCTACCCAAGACTAAAATGTGTTTTTCCATGTCTTCACTGTTTCTCAGTAATGTTTTGAAGTTTTATTTCATGTCTGTGCATACTTTGTTAAGTTTACACTTAGGTATACTTTTTTAAAGTTGCTATTGTGTACACAATTATTTCCTCACAATATTTTCTGGCAGTTATTGTTTAAATACAGGGATACTTTTTGGAGTGTATTGGTTTTGAAGAGCTACCTTTTTAAATTATCTTATTAATAAAAATAATTTTCCAGTCAGGCACAGTGGCTCAAGCGTGTAATCCCAACACTTTGGGAGGCCGAGGTGGGTGGATCACCTGAGGTCAGGAGTTCAAGACTGGTCAACATGGTGAAACCCCATCTCTAGTGAAAATACAAAATTTAGCTGGGTGTGGTGGTGCGTGCCTATAGTCCCAGTTACTTGGGAGCCTGAAGTAGGAGAATCGCTTGAACCTGGGAGGTGGAGTTTGCAGTGAGCTGAGATCACACCACTGCACTCCAACCTGGGAGACAGAGCAAGACTCTGTCTCAAAAAATTAAAAAATAATTAAAATAATTTTTCTACAGAGTCTCTTAGGTTTTCCATGTATATTCCCATATTACTTGGGGGGAAACATGATAATTGAGCCTCCTTCTTTTCAACTATTATACAATTTAGTTCTTTCTTTTATCTAATTGAATTGACTACTAGCTCTAGGATAATGATAACTAGTAGTGACAATAGTGGACATTCTTGTCTTGTTCCTGACTTTAATTGGAATTTGTTTAGTCTTTCTCCATTTGCCATAATGTATTTTAAGTTATGTTATAGCTATTTGGAGGCAGCTATGGAGATGATTGTACGATTTTCTTGTTTCATGCCCCTAGTATAGTGAGTCATATCAATAGATTTTCTAGCATTAAAACATCTTTGCATTTAAACCCTACTTGGTTGGCATGTATTATTTTTAGTGTGTTGCCGAATTCTGTTTATTTATGCTTATTATTTTGTTCCTCCATATTCATAAATGAGATTGGTCAGTAGTTTTCTTTTTTATTTGTTCTAGTCTTTCTCAGGTTTGGATCTGACTGCTACGTGGTAATTAACTGCTTCTTAGAGATTGGGCAGAATTCAGTCATCTATCTTTCACACTTCTTTGTGGTGGATCTTTGACAACTTTCACTATTTCTTCTGTTTAGATGTTCTCTCTTGTCTTGATCACTTGATTAACTCGTATTTTCATATTCAACTCTTCATAATAGTTGTCTGTTTCAATCCAAGTTTTCAGATTTCTTTACCGAGATTTCAGCAAAATCTTTTAGCGTCTTCTCTATCTATCATTATTTTCCCTGTCTCTTGTTTTATTTTGTGTATCTGTGCTTTCTCTTTCTCCCTCCCCTCATTTAGTTAAGGTAAGGTGATTACTTATTTTATTGTTTTTTGTTTTTCGGAGACTAAGCTTTTAGATATATTCATTTAAAAATTTATCTTTTTTTCTAATTCCTAAATATCTGGTTTTAAAAAATTCACAAATAAATGTGAATTCCTTCCCTTCTGCTTCCTTTAGATTTATATTATTGTTATTCATGCTTCTCGAGAGTTTTTATTCTTTGTTTTATAAATATAGTTACTTACAGCTATGACTTTTGCTCTGAATTTTTCGTTAGCTGCATTCCATAGGTTCTGATATGCAATGTTTTCATTATCCTTATTTTCTCAGTACACATTAAGTTTGGTTTTCATATCTTTTTGTTCCAAGAGCTGTTAAATAAAGCTTAAAAGTTTCTAGTTAATAGAGTTTTAAAGTTTTCTTTGTATTTTTGTCATTTGATAGGATTGTGAACAGAAAATATTGTCTGTTCTGTTTCTATGTTTTAGAATTTTTGAGATTTTCTTTGCACTATTTACAGCTAATATATAGTCCCTTCCATGGCTAGTTTAGGGACACTTTAATGTGTGTCTTCTGTATTTAGAATGTATAGTCACATATTTCCCCCTACCTTGCAATTATTTTATTTATATATTTTAAAACCTTACTTTTTTGTAAATGTGATATGGACAGAGAGATATGTCCACTAAGTATGATATGGACAGAGAGATAACCCATGAAGGTCTTGATCCAAATATAGTTTTGCCTGCTTTTCCTTGAATAATATCCTGTAGCTTTGCTTTATTAATTTTGTTACTGCTATTTGGAACATAGATATTCATGGCTGCTAACTCAAACTTTGTATATTATTCCCTTTGCCATTATAAAGAATCTTTCTTTGCCTTGTTTAATGGTTTTTATGCTGATTTTAATTTTCTGTGTTTGAAATTAAGTGTGTATGTTTTATACAGTATATAGTTGAATTTGGTCCAGTTTGAGGGCTTTTTCTTTTAATATGTGAGCTCTACCTATTTATGTGTATTGATATGACAGATATGTTTGTTATCATTTTTGTTATGTATTCTGTTTTCTATTTTTTATTGCTTAATTTGCTTTTTTACATGTCACTTAATGATCTATTTTTTTCCTTACTTTGTGCCCATGTAATTCATTTGGGAGATGTGTCCTATCTTTAGTTCTTCTAGCAGTTCCCTTTATAATGATAATAATTCTCTGTTGTTGTTTCTTTTAATTTAGAGAGTACCCAGTGGTTCCCCAGCAGAAGTCATACTGAATATCCACTTCTTCCCACCTCTCCTCTATCCCTTTCCAAACCTCCTTTTTAACATTCAATTCTAGTTGATATAATCACTTTTTTTTTAGTTTTTCCAAAACTAAACCTTTTAATATATTTGACTTATACTCCTGTGAGAAATATACACAATTTATTCTCTTTAAAGATATTTTGATTTATTAACTTTAAAGGTATTATGCTTCAGTATAATAGCTAAGTAATCAGCATGCATATATCTCCACTTTATCTTCCTTTTTACCTGATAACTTTTGCAAGTTACATTTTTCCATTTTTCCTTGATTAATAGTAGTTCCCTTCCTTTCCGATAGCATATTTCCATAGCTGTTTCAGTCTTGATTCAGCCGTTAATTCAATACTCACTGCCATTTCTTTGTCCCACTTTCTCTCCTCAGCTCTTGATTGGCTGACATTTTTCCTGTAGTGGTAACTTCAATACAAATTCAAGAAACACACATTTTGCGTGTTTAAAAACATTTGCCGCTTGCCTTCTTACTACAATGACAGTTTGGCTGGATATAAACTTTTACATCACACATTGTTACTCTGGGATATGATGGCATGGCTAATATGTCTCCAAAACTATATGATTTTCCTTTGGATATCATAGACCCTTTGTTTTATTTATTAATAAATTGATTTATTTGCTTTTGAGACAGGATCTCGTTCTGTCACCCAGGCTGGAGTGCTATGGTTTGATCACCGCTCACTGCAGCCTTCACCTTCTGGCCTCGAGCAATCTTCCCATCTCAGCCTCCCAAGTATCTGGGACAAGACACATGCCACCATGCCCACTAATTTTTTAATTTTTCTGTAGAGACAGGGTCTCCCTGTGTTTCCCAGGCTCATGAACTCCTGGTGCAAGTGATTCTCTCACCTTGGCCTCCCAAAGTGTGGTGATTACAGGCATGAGCCACTGTGCCTTGCCTTGTACCTTTAAATGTATAGAATTAAATCTTCGTTTTGAAAAGCTTTCTTAAATTATATGCTTGGTATTATGTGTTCGAATATTTATTCTCTTCCATTTGTTTATGTCTTTTACTCAGGAAAACCAGTTATCTTTTTCATTTGTCTTCCATATCTAGCAATTTCTCTCTAATCCTTTTAAATTCTTTGTCCATTTACATTTCATTCTGCTCATTTGTCTCAATCCTCCATGGTACTCAGTGTGTTTTCAACAATACCTGTTTTCTTTGGGCTTCTTCTAGTGTGTTCTTCATTTTTCTCTTTTACTTCTGCCATGATATTTTTCATCCTCTATTATTTTGCTAGATATTCTCAGAGTCCTTATCTCTTTTCTTTGAGTCCTTGTTTCAAAGGTTAATTATTTCATTCAATCCTTTGAGTTAATAATTGTATTTCCTGTCACAGCATTCATCTGCTTTACAGCAGTATTTTTTCTAGTAAATGTTCTTCACTTATCATCATTCTTTTCCTATTCCTTTCCCTACTTTTTTCTTAGTTTCTTTTTTTTGTGTAGATCTTATATTGATTCTCTTTTTCATTATTCATCTTAAAATGAGATGAACTCTTCTTGGACCAACTATTTTCCGATTTACTTGAGGAAATGACCATGGCAAGTTCCAGACCAGCAAGAATTCTTTTTGGCTTAGGGAGGAACTCCTTATGACAGAGAGAGAGAGAAGTATGTGTGTTCTAAGACTCATTGAAATGCACATTTGTATCTGTGCCTGCAAATAATTTTGGACCTTCCATTCCCCAGTCAATAGAGGTGGGTAGCTTTAAGGTTGCCCAAGACTCACTGTCTTCTTGGCCTACCTCATTCCTAGAATGCTCCTATAGAAACGCCTTGCCTTTGCCATCTTCCCTGCTCCCTGGTGGGTCTAGGGTCTAAGATCAGTCCTGCTGCCATCCTACACACCCTTTTCTGTTATTCTAAACAAGAGTTGATGAGTTTTCTTCTCCAAGGAGCTAATGCTTCCCACTTTGGAGAGCAGTGCTCTGCAGGCTTTGTCTGAGGCTTACAGCCACAAATGTATCCTCTACAGCATATCCACACCCTGTATTAGACCATCCTGGGCAATGAACCATCCTGTCTCATTCATTAAAGTGCAGAGTTATGGAGATACAGTTTTATCAAAGAAAATTTTCTTTTTCTTTATTATCTTGAGATGATTTCCAAGAAAGGGAAGAAACAGATATTTTTACCATCTTAAAACTGGAAGACCTTCTTGAACTTTATTTTGAAAAGTGGGTTTTTAAATCTAGAAATCTAAAAGCAAGCTGCCTCCTCTCTGCTGCCCTTTAGTAAGACCACTTCCATTTCCAAGAAGCCACCATATCCTTACTTGAAAAAATTACATTTGGAAGAACTTTGTTTTTTGGAGAGGATCATATGCAATTTTTAATTTCTTTAATATTTGTCTTAAAGCAATACTCCTTTGCTCCTCATATTTATACAACTTAGGAAAGAATAAACACTCTACCTTTTTCTTGATGAAGAAATAGATGGGAATTAAAGCCAGAACTAGAGACCAGTTTTCCAACTATCAAATGATTTCTCTTTGATTGCCTTGCTTTCCATCATGCCAGCAAAGGCTTTTCTAGTGAGCGCTGTAAGCTTTGAGAACCAAAGATTCCTTTTTTTTTTTTTTAGATTGAGTCTTACTCTGTCACCCAGGCTGGAGTGTGGTGGCATGATTTTGGCTCACTGCAACCTCCATCTCCTGGGAGAACCCAACATTCAGAATATATGTTATTCCCACGCCGATATTGAGGTCTGCCATTGGACAGAAACGTTGACACTTCTCTTCCCTCTTTTAGTTTGTAATATTTTTCTTTAACAATCATTAGGATGATATCTCATTTCTAGATTCACATAGAACTTTCTTAATGTTCTGCTAACAAGGTTTGTCTCCATCTTTTGCGGGAGCCTGATTCCTGCCAATTATATGCCATTGCCTTGATAAAAAAAATCTCAGTACCAACTGATATGGTTAGGATTTTTGTATCCCTGTCCAAATCTCCTGTCGAATTGTAATCCCCAGTGTTGGAGGTGGGGCCTGGTGAGAGGTAATTGGATCGTGGGCGGTTTCTCATGAATGGTTTAGCGCCATCCCCTCATCATTGCTCTCATGATGGTGAGTTCTCACGAGATCTGGTTGTTTAAAAGTGTGTGGCACCCCCACCCCAGTCCTGCTTCTGCCATTTAAGACACTGCTCCCACTTTACCTTCTGCCATGAGTAAATGTTCCCTGAGGCCTCCCCAGGAGCAGATGCCTTTTTGCTTCCTGTATAGCCTGCGGAACTGTGAGCCAATTAAACCTCTGTTCTTTATAAATTCCTGTTTCAGGCATTTCTTTATAGCAACGCGAGAACAGACTAATACACCAAGGCAATGGTATTTGGCATTCAGCATTACTTTTGGCCTTGGCAATACCAATATCCCAAAGACATAGTCCCTATCTTTGAACCTTTGAGGAGCCCATGGTCCAGTGAAGGGGGACACAGAGACATATAAAAGGAAAATAGGGCCGGGCATGGTGGCCCATGCCTGTGATCCCAGCTATTCTGGAGGCTGAGGCATGAGAATTGCTTGGCCCTGGTGGGGCAGAGCTTGCAGTGTGCCGAGATCATGCCACTGCACTCCAGCTTGGGTGACAGAGCGAAACTCCGTCTCAAACAAAGCAAAACAAAAATGAAAAAGAAGAAAATTGCCAGAGTGCCTAGTACCATAATAGAAGTGTGACCAAAGTGCAAAGTGCTATACGGGCAGTTAGCCCTCCCAAAGGGAGAAGAAAGTCAATGCAGAGAAGCTGGCACCTGAACACAGTTTTGCAGGTTAGTAGGTATTTTCCAGATGGTGAAGGCCCTGACCTGCAGCCTGAATACCATGGGCAAAGACTTAGAGATGTATTTTTCTTTAAAAAAAAAAAAAAAGGACATAAGAAAATGTCAACAGTGGGATGTGGGTAAAATGGAGAAGGCCCAGAACGCAGTGGAGGATGAGATGTGGAGTTTGACTTCATAGTAAGTAGTCTAGAGAGGAGTACGTGTTAAATCTGGGAGTGATGTCATGGACACTGAGAGGTGACACCTGCCAGTCGATTTGTGAGACTTGGCTGTCAGTGATGTACTGGCTGCCTCAGGAAGGAATCTGCCTGGTAGCTGAGGTGAGGGAGGCTCCTTGCTGCAGGCTGTTTGAGTTTTTAGCCTAACTTCAAACTGGACGAGGGAGCCAGGGCATCAGAATCTGCTTGTCCTGGAGCAGTAGGAATAAGGTTAAAGTACTTAAACTAATCTAAAGTCACACCCAAAACTTGGAAAGAAAGGATTTGTTTCTTCTTGTACGCCATACCACCTCCCATCTGCACATTATTTCCTCAATGATTTTTGGAATAATAGCATTTTTGGAGTACGTACAACGTGAAAAGTTACCACCTTAGCCTTAAGAAAGTAAAAAAACACCATTAGTATAAAATCTAGCATCATAACATAAAGAGGTGCTCATTCATTTTGTAAGATGGCTCATTATTTTATGATACTAATTGTAAGTTTCTGTTGAACAATAAACTCCCTTTAGCTAATGCATACTGGGCTTAATACCTAGATGATGGATTGATCAGTGCAGCAAACCACTATGGCATGTGTTTTCCTGTGTAACCTGCACACCCTGCACATGTACCCCAGAACTTAAAAGTTGAAGGAAAAAAATATTAAGCTCCTTATTTATGCTTAAGGCTTACCTTGATTTTCCAAAACTCAGAGATACCCTATTTTAGAAGCATAACTGTTATATAAAATGAAGCTTACTCGTGAATGTGTGACTAATATTATGTATTTTTAATAAGCCCAGTTCTTATCTTAATTAATTCAAGGATGAAAGAAAAGAAAGACAGGAAATCAATATTTTCTCCTTTCACCCTTGGAAGCCACACTTATAACAATTTTTATGGAACTCAGCCCTAATTTAAATGCCTGAGTCAGTGATAAATATCATTAATATCTTCATTTTTCCTTTCACCAAATACTATTCAAAAATTAGAATGAATTCAATGAATGATCTGGGAACAAATCTGCATTTCAATAAGAGTCCTATAAAAGAAAACCAATTTATGAGCTCTTCTTAGAATGTGCGACATACTAGGTTTCATATTAGATGTGGTTAAAGTATGTTTCCATTTTAGAATTCACATTCACAAACCCACATTAATCTTTTCAACACTTCAGCAGATAATTAACTATAATACCCAGTTAGGGCTGAGCCAATTCAGATTCTGGAGCCAATGTCTGGGCTGGTGTTTCTCAGGTGTCAGAAGTCCTTCATATCGCCTGTGTGAGAGCGATGGTTTCCCTTTCACTTTGTATGTCATAATCAATTCCAAGTACAGTAGCTATTTGCATGGACCCAGCCTGCTGAAATTAAATGAATCTACGTGAAAATGAGCCTTTTCAGTAGAGGCCACAACTTCTGACTCAATGGGAGACAGAATGCTTTCATCATCCTTGATGTTCTAGAGCAGGGTTCTTCAAACTTTAGCGAGCATAAAACCCCCCTGTAGATAAGATGCTCCCAGAGATTCTGCTTCAGTAGGTCTGTGCGGAGATGGTGCCTTTCTTACAACCTTCCACATTGGAGAGCTGTTCAGCGTGGCCCCACATGCACAGTGTTGGCCTTACCCAGAAGCTTGTTAGAAATGCAGAATCCCAGGCCCCAACTCAGACCTACTGAATCAGCTGAACCAGAATCTGCATTTTAACAAGATCTCCGGTGACTCACCCTCGACTGGAGTTTGGTAAATACCACCTAGATCACTGTTCCCCAAAGCCTGGTTTAGGTGTTGCTGGGGAAACTGGAGATGAGTTTAGAGAGTATATAAACATTTTTAAATAATGGCTGTGTTTATTCTTATTATTACTTTCTTTCTTTTTATTACCTTCCAAGTGTTTATTCTTCCTGAGATCCTGTATTTATTCTTATTATTACTTTCCATTTATTCTTATTATTACTTCCCATTATTACAAACCAAGTGGTATTGGTTTTCCATTTATGATAATAAAGTTTATTTTCCAAAATAAACTTATTTAACTGAAAGCATGACTTGATATATAGTAAATGTTGAATAAATATGAGTTTAGGTGGTATGCGGCTATTGCAAAAACCATGAAAGTCATTTGTATACAAGTGACCTTACTTAGTATGGTGCTTAAGAGCCTGGCCTCTGGAGCCTGACACTCTGGGTTTGAGTACCAACTCCTCCACTACTGAGACTGTGTGACCTTGGGCAAGTTCCTTGACCTCTCCTTCCTTCAATTGCCTCATCTGGAGAATGGAGATAATAATGGTATCTATTTCATTGGGGTGTCGTGGTGCCTAGAAAAGGGCTAATATATGAAATGCTCTAAGGACAGTGCCTGATACATAGTAAGGGCTGTGTCAGGGCTAATTTGCTTCACTGTTATCAAAAGCTAAATATTTACAGATTTTTTATATCATTGAGAAGAGTGAGAGCAGCAACTTCCATTTGGCCAAAAAGAGGACAGTCTTAACTGACAGAAGTGGTAGGTGGGGCATGAGATCTCATAGGTTGGAAGTCCAAGGAGAGAGATGTGGCCAGAGAATTTGCTCATTAAGTGACAAGAAAGTGACAACAGAAAGTGACCATCATAAATCGTTCTCATCATCACCTGGAGAGAAGTTTAAAAACTAAAATTATTTTATTATTTTACTTACAGCTTTAGAAACTTTACTACATTTACGTTGAGAACCCCTTTATTTGTATCTCGTTTGCATGTAGGCTTGTGGGCTGCTATTTCCTGGCCACAAGGTACCTTTAATAGATGAATGATGGACCCTTAGAGGTAGCAGGACCCTACTGAGATCATAATATGAGATATATATTGTGTCATGGGGTTTATTAGCCTTCATTCATTCAGAAGTGAGAAATCTTTATTCTTCTCCCTCTGCCCCATTTTATAACCAAAGAAACAAGGGATGTGTTTCTTTGAAAGAGGAACAGTGTCAAAACATACAAAGTTAGGATTGCACAGAGTACCTTCTTTGCATATTCCTAGTCAAATGTGTTATTTTATTATTATTATTGTTTTGAGATGGGGCCTCACTCTGTCGCCCAGGCTGGACTGTAGTCGTACAATCACAGCTTACTGCAGCCTTGACTTCCCCAGGCTCAGGTGATCTTCCCATCTCAGCCTCCTGAGTAGCCGGGACTACAGGTGTGCACCACCACACTTGGCTAATTTTTTTTGTATTTTTTGTAGAGATGGGGTTTTGCCATGTTGCCCAGGCTGATCTTGAACTCCTGGGCTCAAGCTATCTACCCATCTCGGCCTCCCAAAGTCCTGGGATTACAGGTATGAGCCACTGCACCCAGCCCACATGCTTTTGTCAGGCAGTAGCAGTAATCTTTCTTGTTTATGTTTTAAAATGTAAGCACACTTTCTGTGTGTGAACAGCTGTACTCTCACAGGCTACTCTTGGGAAAAAAAAAAGAGTTTGACGAGAGCAACTAGTGTGTAAAATTGCTTACCATGAGTTCTTTCTTTCTGAAATAACTCACAAAGTGTGGTTGGAACACAGACATATATAAATTTTTATTAAAAGAGAGGCAAGCTCAGTCCACATCACTTCTGAAGGGTACAGACAGGCTGATCATGTAGGGAAAGAAAGGGATCAAGTAGGGCGCCCGTACCCTCACCCTGGAATAGCTCCCGCTAAAAAGGTTGCCATGCAGGTCCTCTGCGACCTGCAGATGTGCTCTGTGCTCTGTGGCCCACTGGCTTTTAAAAATGCTTTTTAAATTATATACTCAGATTTCAAAATTGAACTTTGTGCGAAAATCTAGATAGATATGGGGCTTTTGGAAGAGGGAAGTAGGGGGTTCTGGCCAATACTGGGCTCGTATTCCCATGCAATATCACCCAATCCATGCTGACAGGGGCTCCCACTGCAGACCCAGGCTCGCGTCCTGTAGCCATGTCCCATCCGTGCCCTTTCACCTGTTATCTAGCCCACCTCTGAGTGGGTGGTCACAGCCTGCTCCCTACTGGCAAGGGATGCTGGGGAAGGAGTTCCTGCTTCTGGCTGGAGGAGGTGAGACTCACAATGTGGAAAATTCCTCCAGCATAGGGTAAATGTTCAAAAGACGGTGGGCAACCACAAGACAGATGAGCACCCCGGCCCAAGGCAGAAGACGCTTGCAGGATAGCCGAGTGTCATTGAAGAGCCTCCATCATGGCAACCTTTTCCTCTTCTCCCCGACACATGCAGAGCCTCCCAAGCTGCTTGTGTTCTCCCACTTCCGAATCTCTGAGTATTTGCTGCTCCTGCTTACTAGAACAGACTCCTCTATTCACCTCTCTGCCTGGTGAAAAATAAGATCACTTCTACCAAGTGTTTCTTTATTGTGCCTCCTCCTTAAGTTTGAATGGATGATGCTATCCCTTAGCACTCTCTACCTCTCCTGGGGCATTTATCTGACTCCTGCTTTTTTTTTTTTTTTTGAGACAGAGTCTCGCTCTGTTGCCCAGGCTGGGGTGCAGTGGCGCAATCTAGGCTCACTGAAAATCTGCCTCCCTAATTCAAGCCACTCTCCCACCTCAGCCAGCCTCCCAAGTAGCTGGGATTATAGGAGCCTGCCACCACACCTTTTGTTGTTGTTGTTAGTAGAGATGGGGTTTCACCATGTTGGCCAGGCTGGTTTGGAACTCCTGACCTCAAGTGATCCATCCGCCTCGGCCTCCCAAAGTGATAGGATTACAGTCATGAGCCACCGGGCCTGAACTGACTCCTGCTTTTAACGTAGTTATGATGATAAGTATCACTTCCATGTATGTGTCAGGACGTGTACTGTGTCTTCATATACAGTGTTTGTTTTAATAGTGACAACAAAGAGAATTAAGCATTATAGCTCCTAATTTACAAATGAAGAAAAGGAGACCCAGTAAGGTAAAGGGACCTGACCAAGACCACACAGCCAGGAAAAGGGAAAGGTGGAAGCAGAACCCAGGGCCGTCTGGTTCTGAGACCAGCTCCTGTATTTGGGCCTCCCATGGAAGTCGTTGTCAGTTCTGTTTCCCTCACCACCCTCTAATGGTGTTTGTATGTGCATTTCAATGCTGTTTTTCAGATAGTTCATGAACTGGGAGAAAGTATGAAAGCCTTTGAGAATCTGGCCTTTTAAATCCTAAACATTTTAAATACATTTCAGAGCAAAACAACATTTTTAAATGGGTTGAGAGAACACAAAGCCTTGAAGAGCTCTTGGGTGCAGCCCCTGACTTCCTGGAGCTCAGCATTCTCAACTGTCAGATTTTAACATATACTTCTTTAGATAATTGCTTAATTATTGTATCTGAAAAAAAAAAAAAAAAAAGCCATTCACAGCCATCAAACACTACATATAAAACTATCCTCCAATCCTGGATTTTGAAAAATTCTTCCCTGTAACTTCAGCAAGGCGGCATCTGGGTGGCACCTAAGCATTCCCACATTCCTGAAGATAAAACTAGATAGAAACCAAGGCTGCTCAGGTGAGGGAGGAGCAAGCAGAAGAATTACAGTCACCTTTATGGGGTTTCTTTCATTTAATGGTCTCAAAAATATTTTTAAATCTTTGCAAAATGGAAGCAGGGATGTAACTTGACCTGAATCATATCAAGCTAATAAAGTAATGCAGTGCAGTAGAAATGAGGTTTTAATGGCAAAACTCCGTCTATACAAAAAATACAAAAATTAGCCAGGGGTGGCGGTGTGTGCCTATAGTCCTAGCTACTTGGGAGGCTGAGGTGGGAGGATCGCTTGAACCCAGGAGGTGGAGGTTGCAGTGAGCCGAGATCACGCTATTGCACTCCAGCCTGGGTGACGAGACTCTGTCTCAAAAAAAAAAAAAAGAAATGGGGTTTTAGATCAGAAAAACCAGGGCTTTAAACTCAGCTCTGCTGATCTTTCTGAAATTTAGTAGAAATTGCATAGTTCTCTGAGGCAAAGTTGGATTATTTGTCATATGGAAATATCAGCGTCTACCACACGGTTGTTGAGAGAATTACATAAAACTTCTTACAAGTCCCCAGTGCAGTGCTGAGCACCTACTGGGTGGGAGAGTCAAAAAGGTATACAGCCAATCCTTATTACTTGCAGATTCTACATTTGCAAATTCACCTACGTGTACTCACTAAAGTATATTTACAACTCCAAAATCAGTACTCACGGTGCTTTTGTGGCCATTCCCAGGCATGTGAAAAGTGGTGAAAAACTGTAGACACTGACAAGCATATTCCCAGCTGAGTTGAAATAATAGGACATTGCCTTCTTGCTTCAGCTCTCATCCTATAAACAAGTGTCCCTCTCGCAGTCTGTGTAATGCCACGTTTTTTTCCAAATTTTGTACTTACTGTTGGTGGTTTTGCAGTTTAAAATGGCCTCCAGCAAAGTGCTTGAAGCGCTGCCTAGTATTCTTAAGCCCAAGAAGGCTGCGTTGTGCCTTATGGAGAAAATACAAGTGTTCAATAGGATTTGTTCAGACATGACTCCTAGTGCCGTTGGCCATGGGTTGTCTTGTTCTATCCGGGCCCTCAATGGATTAGATGGCTCCCACCCACAATGGTGAGGGAGACCTTTACTCCATCTACAGATTCAAATGCTAACCCGCTTTGGAAACACCTTTACAGGTACACCCAGAAATGATGTTCTACCAGCCAGATGGGCAGCCCTTAGCCCAATTAAGTTGACACATAAAAGTAATCATCACACTCTGTGTTCATGACAACTTTCTAAACATAACTATAGTGAATAATGAGAATTGACTGTATTTTGTTTAGTTCCTATATTGGATAGGTTCAATATTAGTGGATAAAACAAATTAACTCAAAAATCTTCATGGCTTAACACAATGGGAGTTTATTTTTCACATTTGTAAAGTCTAATCAGGTGTTTGGCAGGTGGTCTTACAGGTGAGTCAGGGTCCCGGACTCCTTTCATCTTGTGACTCTGCCAACACATAGGACCTTTGCTACCAGTCAATGGGTGGAGAAAGAGAAAAGTCATGGGCAGAAGGTCTTTCTGAACCAGCCCAGAAGTAATAGCACATCACTTCGACCTTCATTGCATTAAGCAGAACTCAGTCTGTGGTCACACCTAACTGCAAGGGAGACTGGGAGATGTAATCTAGCCATGTGCTGAGGGATTAAAGGAATAGCTCTGCCGCAGTTCTCCTTAAAGTCTCTCTATACAGTTATTTTTTCTTAAGTAAATGACAAAACCCTTAGGTAAGTGGTATTTCAGTTTTTAAAGGTTATTCTTCCCTACCCTTTCTGGTTTTTCACCAGGGGAAGCATTTCTGTCTCCTGTCATGTGTCTTAGTTAAAAGATGAGATCCTTATATAATGAGACCTCTCTATATTCTCTTGTTCTGTTAATACTTCAACCAACTCTTTAATCCTTGCTATAAATTTTTGACTGAAAATATTTTGCCGTTGAATAAAAGATCATAAAAAAATAGACCCAGTGCCTCCTGTAAAAGAAACTGTTAAAATACAAATATCTGATAATTTATGCTTGTTCCAACTAAATTGTGGGCCTGCATCCAAGTTGCCTTAGCATCAGCCTGTAAAATGCTAACTGTGTCTGACCCTATGTCATTGTGTGTATTAGCTTAGTACACCATTAGTTTAGTTTTAGTAATAAAATAACATAGATGTTACCTGAAAGAAACACGTACTACCCCATGAGATCTCTGCTCAATTTCACTACGGTTTTATGGTGTGGACTCTGATGAGTATTTTCTTTTTCTGTCTTTCCATTCTTGTTTTAATATCAAGGAATGAGGCAGTAACACAGTGATGATCAGGCTCCTTTTTTCAAGGAACCTGAAATACTTCGTAAGAAAAGTGTAGTTGTGTACAACAATCAGCTTATGTACCTCCTTGGAACTCTTAGGAAAACTATGATGGACTCTTTCCCCAAAAAAGTTGTACTGACACATATTTTATGCCATTTGCAATTTTTATACAATTTTAGATTAACCCTGCTGGGAAAAAAGATGGTACCATAAGATCCAGCAATTCCGCTCTTGCATATACGCTGAAAAGAATGAAAAGCAAGGTCTTGAAGAGATATTTGTACACCAATGTTCATAGCAGCATTTCTCACAACACCCCAAAGGTGAAAGCAACCCAGGCACTCACCAATAGATGAATGGTTCAACTAAATGTGGTGTATATGTACAATGGAATAATTCAGAATGAATTTCTGATCCATGCTACAACATGAATGAAGGTTGAAAAGATTATGCTAAATGAAATAAGCCAGACTCAAACGGACAAATATTGTATGGTTCCACATATATGAGGTACCTAGACTAGACAAATTCATAGAGACAGAAAGTAGAACAGAAGTTACTGGGGGCTGAGGGGAGGAGACAGTGGGGAGTTATTGTTTTTTGGGTACAGAGTTTCTGTTTGGCATGATGAAAAAGTTCTGGAAATGGATAGTGGTGCTGGTTGCACAGCATTGTGAATGCACTTAATGCCACTGAATTGTGTACTTAAAAGGGGTTAAAATGATAAATCTGATGTTCTTGGACTTTAGAACCTGTTAAGCCTTGGTTCCAATCCCAAGGCTTAGTTATAGTATAGGTGACTTTGAGCAAAAGAGTTAATGTCTCTGAACATCCTTTTCTTTACCTATAAAAAGGGGTATGCTAGGGCGTTGAAGCCCTGACCTTAGAAGATTATTATAGAAATAAGTGTGATTAGTGTGTCACATGATTGCCATTGATAAAAAGATAAAAACTAACATATTAGGTGAGCAAAATTCAGTGGACTATGCTAACAAGAAAACATCACATTACATAAATGCTTTTGGCCTCTGTGGAGACAAGAATATTAACATGAAAAAATATAAATGCCACAGGATTTTAAAGATGAAATAACAGAGGGACAGGCTTTGTTCTGGTCCTCCAGTGACTAAAGGGACAGCAGGAACACAAAATCACCCCTGCCCAAGTGTGAGATTTATTTCAGTTTCTGCTTTGATTGCTTTTAGGTTCTTATATAGGTTTTTCCAATTCTTGTAAACTAATGGGGTTTTTCTTTAATACAGATTTTAAGTCCTTGCAATGTGCCTTGCTATGGGTTCTAAGACACACACCCACATACACACACATGCATGCACACATACAGGCTCCACACATTTATCTGGAGATCAGACCTCCTATAATATTAACTATTTGAAACAGAATCATGTTTGTAGAATCATGCCAAAAAGCCCCCTGCATAGCAAATACCAGATAGAAAGTCTAGGCAGAGGAGAGGGGTGGCCCATCCTCATCCAGATGGCTGTGTAGAAATGATGACACAGGAATAGCAGGGAAAGTAAGAGCTGACAGAAGAGAAAGAGGCAGGAAAATGACTAACGCCCTAAGCCTTGCTCGAAGCTGGCGTCCTGAGTTCATGTGGAGCCTGTGACATTCAGAAAAGGTTACATTTCATTCTATTTGCTCTGCTTAGGAAAATGGGAGTCTATGCAGAATGATTGAAAATGATAAAACTAAAAATTTAATGCTAAAGAGGTAGAAGTCAGTTATCTGGAAAAATTATTATGGAATGAAGAATTGCTATATATATACATATATATGTATATATTCTATTTGTGTTGCGACACAAATAGCTAAATTCTATCAGTTTTAACACCTAATTGTCTCTAGAATCTGGCTGCTTTTGTCAATCTCCAGCACTCAGCACAAGGCTTGCCTCACAGTGGGCACTCCATGAATAAATTAATGAACAAGTGAATGAATGAATGAATGAATGAACAGGTGAAAGAATCAAGCTGCCTATAATATGCATATATCTGCAAGATATGCATTTCCTGCATATAAGTAAAGAAATCCAAGTTTAAAGCCATCCTTTTTCTCTTTTTCAGAGCAGAAGCCACTCTCTTGGGACCATTCATAAGCAGGAGATATCAACACCGTGACACATGCCAGTGCCACCGCCGCCACCACCTCCTCTGCCTCCACCTCCCCCGCCTCTGGGGGCTCCTCCCCCTCCCCCACCATCAGCACCCCCGGTAAGACCTTTTTTTCTGATTGATTTGCTGTGGAGCATAAACTGCTTGAATACACTTGAGCAGAAGGTTTTAAATGTTCAGAAGCAGCTCTGCCTACCTTCCCTGTGGCAGGTGGCATCTTAGGTAGCTGGATCTGGCAGTTTAGAGTCTGATTCCAAACCAGCCTGGCTCAGCCATTTCTCTCCCCATTCTTCAGCAGCTTCCACCTCCACCTCATTGGTCTACTGATGTCTACCTCATTTCCCTTCTCATGCCTGCTGCTTGGTACAGGCTCACGAGTCTGAGTGATTTTCTGTCTCACTGGAAACCTTACGTGAGGGGCCATGCCAAAGTGCACAGCCAGTGAGGCATTGTGAAGTCAAGTTCCAGTGTGGAATCTGGATGGTGATGATGATAGCTTGAGCTTCCATCCCCTTGTACTAGGCTCTAGTAAGCTAGGTGTAATAGGAAATGCCACAACGAAATATAAAATCCTTACATGAAGTTTCCCTATCTACACAAGATTGAATCAAGGCTATTTCAGTTTGTGTTGCTGAACGCTTTCTCTTGGTTTCATAGTTTGGTTTGGATCTAGAAGGGGGCCACTGAGGGTGGTCATTTTGTTTTGGAACATGGATTCTCAGCCTTGGCACCACTGACATTTGGGGTCAGATTTTTTTTTGTTGTTTGAGCTATCCTATGCATTGTAGGATATTTAGCAACATCCCTGGTCTCTACCCACTAGATGCCAGTAGCACCCCTCCACAATTGTGGCAGTAAAAAAAATGGCCCTATATATTGCCAGATGTCCCCTTGTGGGGCAAAAATCACCACCACACACACACAGTTTCAGAAAAATGCTAGTGCTTAATGCTTACAGCAAACTTTTCCTCTAAAGAAAACCAGGAGCACTTCTCACACTCATTCTCCATTCCTCACACCACTTCAGTGAGGGACGTCTCGCACCAGCTCCACAGCTTCTGTTTTCAGTGGAAAAATGAACGAGATGACGGTACGGCACGCAGAGACAGGGCTGTTTAGGGATGGTGTGAGCCAAGTCAGCAGAAGCCAGGAACAGAACCTCCCTGCCTTCCTCCTCACCAGGTGCAGCCCTCCCTCAGATGCGCAGATGACATGACCCTGAGGAGTGTTGGCTATGAAGGGAGAGCCTGTGGCCCCTGCTGCATGACCACAGGCCCTGGTGAGAGTGAGAGTATGCCTGAGATGTCACCCCATGTGACGTTAGTTTTGTATTCCGACCCTATCTGAGGTGCCAAGGGCGTAGACCTGCCTGGACCTTGGCACTTGCCCTGCAAGAGAGTAAAAAGAAAGCACATAGTATAAATTACATTTGAGAGCTTTCTGACCAATATAAACAAAGAATAGGAATAAGTATTGAAGTTTCACTGCTGAATTTGACCCAAAATCAAATTCAAGGTCAGTGCCGCAAAGTGATGATTTGTAAGTAAACACACATGAAGCTATCATATGGATCTTGCAAGCACTGAAGAAGTACAACTTAGAATAACTGCAAATACATGATGTACCCATAAATTTAGCCAGAGTAAATAAACTGAACAAAACCCATGTTATTGGAGGTTTGAGAAAATAATCCTTTTTAAACATTGCTGGTGACAGACAAATGTCTAGGACTCAGTAAAAGTTAAACAGGTCTTTCTGGAGTCTTCTCTAAGAAAACAGTAAATGTGTATGTATCATAGTTTTTCCCCTGATAATCAGGTAGTTTTATTTTTGAGACTGATTTAAGAATTTAACCCTAAAAATGCCAAAAAGAATTTATGCAAAGGATATGTCAAGCAATGCTATTTATTCTAGTGAAAAAATACATCTTAAATGACTTACAAGAAATAAATGAAATGTATTATGTCATACTGTTAATTAAAAATTGCATTATGCAGTGATGGTAATTAAAACTTACATCTGGCGAGGCACAGTGGCTTACGCCTGTTATCCCAGCACTTTGGGAAGCCAAGGTGGGCAGATGTCCTGAGGTCAGGAATTCAAGACCAGCCTGGCCAACATGGTGAAACCCCATCTCTACTAAAAAATACAAAAGTTAGCCGAGTGTGATGGCAGGCGCCTGTAATCCCGGCTACTCAGGAGGCTGTGGCAGGGAGAATTACTTGAACCTGGGAGGCGGAGTTTTCAGTAAGCCAAGATTGCACCACTGCACTCCAGCCTGGGCGACAGAGTGAGATACCTGTCAAAAAAAAAAAAAAAAAAAACAATTTACATCTATGCTAATATGGAAAAGTAGGTATAAAATGATGGATTAGAAACAACACACATTTTGTCTGGGCGTGGTGGCTCACGCCTGTAATCCCAGCACTTTGGGAGGCCAAGGCGGGCACATCACGAGGTCAGGAGATCCAGCATCCTGACTAACACGGTGAAACCCCATCTCTACTAAAAATACAAAAAAATTAGCGGGGCATGGTGGCGGGCACCTGTAGTCCCAGCTACCCGGGAGGCTAAGGCAGGAGAATGGTGTGAACCCGGGAGGTGGAGCTTGCAGTGAGCCGAGATGGTGCCACTGCACTCCAGCCTGGGCGACAAAATGAGACTCCGTCTCAAAACAAACAAACCAACAAAAAACATATTTTGTGCATAATGAAATCAAGTACTTAATATATGTGATAAATAACAAAGATCAGAAGAGAATTCGATAATGCTGACAAGAACATTTAATATTTCATTAGGGAATTCCTTCTTTAAAGATGCTTAAACACGTAATAAAAAATAATTCTACCTTTGGTTAAATTTTTTGCATTCTCTCCTTCATTTCTCTCTCTCTTTCTGAAGAACAGGTCAATTTAGGAGTAAAATAATCACGTAAATTTTAATATTTTCTTAAAACATATTTTCTACATTTATGTAGAAAAATAACATGTATACTTACAATACATGTTAAAGGCAAATAATTAACGTCTTTAGCATATAAAGAGCTCTTACAGATTACTATGGAAATGATGAATGCAAAGATGGGTACAGGATATGGTTAGATTGAAGAAATACAAATATATTAACCTCACTACAGTTTAATAAGAACAAATTAAAATAATGAAAAACCATTTTTATCTATCAGTTTAGTGCGATAATTTTTAAATGTTGGCTGGAGTATTAGGAACTAGGCACTTATAACTTTTGGTGGAAGCAAAACTTGGTGAAATGCCCTAAGATACAATTTGTCAGTAAAAAACGGACCTAGTTTCACTTCAAGTAATTTTCTTGATGTGGCTTCACTTCAGGTAATTTTTATTTAAGTAACTAATCATAGATATACAGAAATATATAGCTATAGAAGATTAATGAAAGTATTACTTGTAATAATAACCAAAAAGAAAGAAACAAAAAACAACCCATATTTTTTATGATAGGAGATTCAATAATGTATTATATATTCTCTCAGTGGTATATGAAGCAGCCATTAAAATCATTCAGAATTATAAAGAAGAAAATGATAAATGTTGGCAAGGATGCAGAGTGATGGAAACTCTCATACACTGCTGGTGGGAGTGTAAATTGATATAAACCCTTTGGAAAACAATTTGACAGCACCTACCACAGTTAAACATGTGCATCTTAGGTAGATATCCAAGAGAAGTGTGTGCCTGCATGACCCAAAAGACATGTTAAGAACGTTTGTAGCAGCATGAATAGCACAAAACTGGAAACAACCCCCCGTGTCCATCAACGGCAGAATGGATTGATAAAATGTGTGTTATGGTCATGCTATAAAGTAATATACAGCAGTGAAAATGAATCAACAATACATGCAACAACATGGAGGAATAGCCACCTGACAAGAGAATACATGCTGTATGATCCCATGTATATAAAGCTCCAAAACAGAAAAAAAAATAAACTACAGTGTTTAGGAATGCAAGACAAGCTGGTAGAATTATGAGGAAAACCAAGAAAGGGATCACCGTAAAATCAGGAGATGGCACCCTTTGGGAGGAGAGTGGGGGACTCAGGATCAGAAAGGCCCTGGGTGCTTCTAGAGTGCTGGCAAGACTCTAATTCTTGACATAGGTGGCGATGACATACAGTATCACTTTATAGAAACATGTTAAACTACACAAAATTATTTTATGTGCTTTTCTATTTGTGGTACTGGACAATTTAAAAGGTTAAAAGAGAAAAAAAAAATCATATCCAAATTGATTTGTAACTTCCAGTGTCATGATTGATTCAGACAAGGATCATCCATGAAAGCTAAAACCAGAGTGAAAGGTTGTGGGGGAAAAAGATGTTCTCAGGGTCAGAAGTATCACCCATAGATGCTTCTTACTGCAAAGGGGAAAACGTCTCTTTAAAATGCATCAAACTTACCGTCACGTGTAATGGAATGACCTCCTATCACAAGCCTCTGCTGGATACAAGGAGGCGCACAGAGCGTCACCCTGTGGTAATCTGCCCAGAATGAATGACCTCATGAGCAAGCAATCAGACACATGCAGAATATGGGACCTTCTGCAACAGAGGCTGGCAAACCAGGGCCTCTGGGCCACAGCCAGCTCACCACCTGTTTTTTATCATCCTCCAGCTAAAACTGGTTTTTACATTTTCAAATGGCTGGAAAAAAAATTAAAAGGAAAGTAATACTTTGTGACACATGAAAAGTATATGAAATTCACATTTCAATCCATAAATGTGTTATTGGAGCACAGCCACACTCATGCATTTTGTCTATGACTGTTTTTATGCTACAGCAGCGAACACCAATTAAGCAAAATGTTATTCCTCAAAGAATTCCATTCTTCTCACTAGTAGGCTTGAATTTTAAAAATTTTCCTCAATTATTATTACTATGTTCTGAGTTTTGTCAGTAAATATTTTGTGGAAGTTTGTTTTCTCTTTTGTTATATGAGTATATACATCGTATTCTAGATTTTTTGCCTTTTGGCCCAAATATGCCTAAAATATTTACAGCCTGGCCCCTTCCAAGAAAAATTTGCCAACACCTGTCCCGCAGTCAGCTGGGCTCATTCAGCCTCCCATTCCCACTACCCACCACCCACCCACCGCAGTAGCCAGAGATCTTGCACACGCACATCCTCTGCTTCTCCTCTCCGGAACTTCCTGGACCCTGCTGAGCTGTGGCCCACTCCATCCTGCATGGTCTGGCCCCTGCCTGTCTCTAAGACCTCCTCCTGTGCCTCTGTCCTGGAGTCTCCTACTTAAGTCTTCTGCGTAGTCATTGAGAGCCCAGAAAGGCTCTTCCCATTCATCCCAGCTCAGGTGTCCCTTCCTCCTACGCTGCTGGCTTTTATATCTGCAAACCCCCTGCTTCAGAGCAGGTAGTAGTTTTTAACTTTTTTAAAAATTTGAGTGGGGTCTATATTTCATGTTTTGTGTCACTCATGCCTGGCTCGAAATAAGTACTCAACTCTCTGAATAAATGAATACATGAATGAATGAACAATTATTTGTGTAAATTGGGTTAAGAAATGGAGTTAAAACTTTTTATAATCAGTGTACAGAACTCTAAACATCTATGTTGTGAAAGAAAAAAGTATATTCAAAGGTAGAAAGCATGGTAAGAAAGACTTTGTTTAGGACCGTCATAACAGGTGGATAGGATTTTGCAGTAGGGGAGAGAGATTGGGCTCAACTCCGAATACAACATGGGCAAGAGGGAATATATAGCCCAGGAGCAGGGTGGGGTCAGTAAATATACTAAAAAGAAACATCAGGGCTAAAGGGGATTCTGGGTGAATGGAGCTAACAAGACTCTTACTGAAGACAAGCCAGGGTGATCAGACATACCCTGGGGGTTGGTTAGGGATGAGGCACCTGATTGTATATCAAGGGTGATCACATATCGAGATGGGGTGGTCCTTGCTAAACCGACTTAGCAGGGGGTTTTGTCAAAACTGGATTTTACAAGGGAGTGCACAGGTGGGCCTGGGAGAAGCTTTGGAAGCTTAATTAAATTTTGGTTAGGAGGTCAGGATTCTCTGGTCAAGAGAGCCTTTGTCAGTGTGCATAGACCAGCATGTCAGGTTTTATTATATGTAATCTTTGTAAGATGGGGATCATTTTGTGTGAATGTCTGATCCTCTGTAAGGAAATGCAAACTTCACGCCAGCTCTGGAAGACCTGGGGAGTAGGTTAGGGGGAAATTAGGCTAAACGTTTTTTAGTTTCAGCCTTCTACCTCTCCCCTCACCCCTTCCTGCTCCTCCCCATCTCCATCCCTGATGAGCATCTTTTCTTTTTTCAAGAGTGTGGAACGGAGAGAAGAGCTGATGGGGCCTGCTGAAGCTGTGAAGCAGGCTTAAAGCAAAGCCAGACGGCTCTCTTTGTCTCCTTTCCCTCATTTCTTGCTTCTGGTTCCCCAGTTTTTGAGCTCCTTTGTCTTATCTCTTTAAAATTCAATATTGTCTGGCACAGTGGCTCAAGCCTGTAATCCCAGCACTTTGGGAGGCCAAGGCAGGTAGATCACTTGAGGTCAGGAGTTCGAGACCAGCCTGGCTAACATGGTGAAACCCCATCTCTACTAAAAAATACAAAAATTAGCCAGGTATGGTGGCGAGTACCTGTAACCCCAGCTACTTAGGAGGCTGAGGCAGGAGAATCGCTTGAACCCAAGAGGCGGAGGTTGCAGTGAACCAAGATCACACCACTGCACTCCAGCCTGGCTCAAAAAAATAGTAATAAAAAATAAAATCCATTATCAGTGTCAAAATTGCCCACATGGTGTGTTGGTCCACTTAAATTTAAATTATTACTGTTGCTTTACTTATAAGATGTAACCTAAAAATATATCTAAAGGAAATAGAATGGATTTGATATTTGAAATGCGTCAGAATTTTACTGAACTTTTGATTTCAACTGTACTTTGACCCCTTGGTAGACTCCAAGATGAGCAAAGAAGCCCCTCGGGGGCCTGTGATTTCTGTTTTCTTGCCACGGTCCCTAACCGTGAGTGGTGCACTCTCCCTACATGTCACCGACCAGCTGAGAAATTCTTTGCAGTTGGGTTGCCCAGGCAAAGCCTGACAGTAGGGTTTATGGCTACAGCATTTGTGTTTATTTATAAAGTAGAATGTGGATTTTTATACCATTATTTTTTAATGTTGCCATTCAAGTTTCAATATCCTAAGGAAGAAACAGTTCACCTAGGGCAGGCCATGTCTTATTATTTAAATACAAAGAGGAAACTGGCTTGATAATCACTTTTTACCATGAAAAGCAACGCTCTAAGTAGGAAGACACTTAGGTGCCGTATATTTCTGCCTGCCCGTTTCGGGAGTGATGTTTCATAGGATGCTGAAGGGAGATTACAGTGAGGAGCTTATCGCACCCCTAGTTGTTTTCCTCCCTTGTTCCTGTTTGCCAGAGTCTTTGCTTTCAGGAAATTCGGTGGCATGATTTTTCTCCTTGTAGTCTAAGGATTGCATGATTCCTTGGCAAAGTAGGCTTTCCAGTAGGAAATATAAGCTGTGACATATATTGGAAGGTTTTCCCACCGTCTTTAGCATGCTGGGGTGCATGCGGTGTAGAAAAGCATGCCAATCTGTGAAAGAAAATGGAGTGCTCTCTGAAGTCCCATGAGAGCTTTTTTTGGAATTTTGTGTTTGCTGTTGTTAAAAAAAAAAAAAAAATGCAGGGGCGGAGGGTCGCTAGGTGGAAGAGTGCTTAGTAGAATTGCATATTATGCCATATTCTGGAAAACGTAATTTGCATGTCTGCTGGCGCATTTGGAATAATGAAAGGCTTAAAAATTCTTACACACTGTCACTCACTTAGGTTCCCCTGACACTCTGGTACTTTGATTAGTGTCACTAATGAGGGATTGGGGAAGCTTACCAGGAACTGATAGTGGCCACTGGAATAAGGAGAAGCCTTTTGCATCAGGCCAAGCTGTTAGGATAGTATTGACATTTGATTGCTGCTTAACAGTTTGCAAAATGATACCTCTGTCTTTAAGCAATTTTAAAAACTTGATTTTCCCTCTCTTCTTTGATGGTTAGCACCAGGAGCAGGAACATGGCTTTAGTGAAAAAGGAGCCAGTGTTGGCAGCAGGTTGCCTTGGTCTGGAAGAGAAAGAGGTGTGGCAGGACCTGCCACTCATACTTCCAAAGGGCCATTCAGGATGGTATTTAAATGTGTTTCTTTTTTCACAGCTGTGAGGTAGGAGGGGTGGCAGGAACAAAGAGGAGAGGGCTTGCAGTGGTGTGCAAGAGGCAGTGATTACAGACTCATAATGCCCAGGACTTGGCAAGAAAAGCCTGTGAGTGCTTGTTAAGGGCCTTTGTCGAGTTTCATAGGAGCCTGGAGCATAAGCCAAGCCGCTCGCAGGCGGCATCTGAGCTGAGGGTTATGGCAGGAAGGTGACACGGGGTACAACGCCAAAGGGTGACCCTGGGGTTTGTCTGTGGAGCAATGATTCCTAACTGGAGCTTTCTGTTACACCCAAATCTTCTGGCTCTTTGCCTTGGAAATCTTTTAAGATTCCAGGGTAACTAGTGATGCCTAGAAAACTGCCAGTGAACCGTTCCTCCCTCCACCAGGTTTGTCTTTTCATCTGTACACTGCTGTGCTTGCAAAGGCCACCATCGATGGGAGGCTGGGATCTTTGGAGCCCCTTACTTCTTCCCCCAAACTGCTCTTTCCTTCTTTAACCTTTCTTGTCATAGAAGGGGAAAAAAAACTCCACCCACGTCAGGTTGTTGCTGGTGGTTAGATAACCAGCCCTGCCCGGGGTGGAAAAGCTGTCATAAGGTGGAGTGAGGAGGGGTGGCCCATGCTGAGCTCCACATCTGGTGGTGCTGGACTCTGCAACGTGACTTCCTGGCTGCCAAGCCAACACACCACATCTCTGCAGTGGAGGGCTGCCTTGGCAGCCAGGAAGTCATGTTTCCTAGATTGTTTAATAAAAGGACAGGTAACATGAAGTGAGAAAAACAGGATACATGTAGACAGTGTAGTTCCAATTATGTAAAACAAAACTGTGTGCACATGCTCGCCTATGCACTCACATAAAGGCTGTAAAGGACACGGAATACATGTGTCATCACTGGGTATCTGGGGTGGAAAAGGGTTGGGTGATTTTTATTTTCTTTTTTGTATGAATCTGCATCTCCTCAGATGTTTACATGGAACATTTGCTTCTTTTATAATTAGAAGAAAAGGTTTTTAAAAAGGAATGAATTATCACTTACCCATTGGCTGAGTTGGATCCTGTAACAATAATGCTTCATATTAACAGGCATCCACTAAGTAGCTATTGTGCCCCAAGCATTGTGTTAAGCACTTAACATGGATTGTCTAAATTATCTAAATATGTACAACAATCCAATGAGGTAGGTACCAGTAGTGCCATTTTAAGGATGAGAGAACTGAGGCACAGAAAGTGTACTTATGTGCCTGTGTCACACAGCCAGTCCTGGGTGGAGGATGAATTCCTCCCCTGCCTTTCTGACCATTGAGCCTAACTGCTGTGTGCTCGACTGCCTCCAGCTGCATGAACAGGTTCAATAAGTGGTACTGATGACTAGGCAGTGAACACTTATGTAGCATTTACTATGACCTTTGCATTGGCCTATGGGCTAGCACATAGTAATTGAGTTATTCTTCACAGTAACCCTTTGAGGCAGGTACTGTTGTTCTCATTTTAAGGATGAGCTAACTGAGGCACTGGGGGCAAGTCACTCACTGGGCAGGGCTATTGTTGGGACTCTGGCAGAACAGCTCCCGGCTGTGCTCTGAAACACTAAGCCAAAAGTCCTTCGATGCAGACCTTCTCAGGGATTACTTCTACTTCTCTGAATCAAAAAGCCAGGAAGTTAATGGATTCGGCTCCCCATACCTTGGCCAGAGCTTCCACATTTCTTCTAAGCTGCCTCCTGAGATTCTGTTTTCTTTCCTTTTTTTTTCTCTGTGGTTCCATTGTTTCCCCCGCTCGCTTTTTGGTTCTTCCGCCCTTTTAATAGGAAAAAAAAAAAAAACATATTGCACATTGTCCTCGGAATAAAACTCATGGTTTAGAGAGATGCTGATAGAGAATCGGCATGAAGAAAGAAGATGCAGTGCAAAGGAACTCGGCTTTGTTTTGTCTTGGTTTACAGCCAATGGCAGATGAGCTCAGAAGGACAGGGTCTGCTGCTAGCAGTGCGGGCCACATAGTGGGGACGGTGGGTGCCCCTGTAACTCAGTGACAGCAGACTGTGTTCTTAACCTTGATCAGGCTATCATGCAAATTTAACTGAGCTTTGGCCACACAAAATTACGAAGTGTCTGCCTCTGAAGAGTTTAGAACCTGAATCCAGAGAAACCAGGGCGTGACATTGGTCACTGCTTGGTCATGAAAAAGATGAGCATAGAATTGGCTTCTTATTCCTAGACTAAAACTTTGTACCATATGTTGCCTCTTCATTAAGTATTTCCTGAATATGGGATCCTGAAGTCTCATGTTTAAAGAGCCCTCTTGCCCTCTGAATTAGTCACCTTTCATCCCTAAGCTTGCTTCTCTGCATATCAGACATTAGATGTGCCTAGGTAATGTTGTGAGCTCTCTCCTAAACAGACCAGAGTCGGGTGAGGGATGAGGGAGGATCTTGGGGCCAATGTCACAAAGCAGCTAATGAGAGATCTGAAGACAGAGAGTCTGTGCCTAGCTCAGTCCGAAGGACGTAGTAGGGACTCAGTTCCTAGCCTTTCTTCCTGATCTAGTGAGTTTAGTGCAGACATTGTAACTCACCAGGCAAACCTGTTATGAGCTAACCAACCACGATTTTCCATTTGCCGTGAGATTAAGCTTTGAAAGCCAGAACGACATTCTGTGTTGTGTTGTATGAGAACACCATCAACATTGGACCTGGCTGTGATATGAAAGTTATTTTTTAAAGAAAAAATAAAATTATAAAAGAACACACTCAATGCATTCAAATTTTAGTAAGAATATTTTATAAAGCAAATGCTGTTATATCAGAAGTAACAAATACAGGGACAGCAAAATTTTAATACTTGGGTATTATTTTAAAAGCCATAAAGTATCTTTTGGCACAGCCTTTCTCATTCCAACTCATTGTTTTCAAAGAGAATAGATCCTGTGCCTTTTGCTTTGCATGAAGATTTTTTTTAAATTCACAGAAAGGAATACAGTGTACCCACTTTGTACATGCTAGCAATAGATTTCCATTTTAATAAGGTCTGTTCACAATAGAGGAGTTTGAATGTGTTTTCAAGTTGGTTAAAGCAGGATTCCACCTGTACCACATAAAGTATTTAAAACAAAATGGTAGCCAGGCACGTTGGCTCATGCCTGTAATCCCAACATTTTGGGAGGCCCAGGCAGGTGGATGACCTGAGGTCAGGAGTTTGAGACCAGCCTGGCCAGTATGGTGAAACCCCATCTCTACCAAAAATACAAGAATTTGTGGGGCGTGGTGGTGCGCACCTGCAATCCCAGCTACTCGGGAGGCTGAGGCAGGAGAATTGCACTAAGCTGTCAGCTTTAGTAAGGATCATGTAATGTTGCAGCCTGGTGTGTTTAAAACAAAACATGTGGATTTTAGAGTCATACACCTTGGAAGCAGAATTTCAGCTGTGCCATTTCCTAGCCATAGGATGTCAAGCAAATTACTTAATAACTCTAAGCCTCGGTTTCCTCGTTTGTGAATGAGACTAATAATTGCCACTTCCTAGAGTACACTGCTCCTAGAATGGAAACTTCATAGAGGGATTGTTTTTGTCTATTTTGCTCACAATGCATCTTTAATGCCCTGAGCAGGAGTATAGCAGGCATAGAGTTATTGTGAGGACCCCATAAGATAGCAGTAGCAGCTGTTGCTTGCCAAGAGCCTCCTTAGTAGATAGTACCTACTTTCATTTTGGGGACTGGAAAACAACTGGATAAATAACCAGATCTTGGACTGACACGTTCAGGTCAAAAGTCCTTGTGGTCTGTACAGGGCAGGAGGTCAGACACTAGAAGCCAAGATCAAAATTGAGAACCTGAGTTATCCATGTGGAAAGTCAGGCCAGCAGTCTGAAAAGAGCCCAAAAATAGGTGGTGTGAGACGAAGGGAAAGTTTTTCCTTTGCCCTCTGAAGGTTTGTTAAAAATCACTGAAAAGAGGTCAATTAATAGGAGAAAAGGCATATCAATTTTATTAATGTGTACCTGGGAGTCTTCGGAATAAAGACCCAATGATGTAGCGGAAATTATCTGTTTTTATGTTTAGGTTGAACAGCCTATTGACAGCTGTGTGGAGATATGGTTAGACAAAGAGGATAGCTCCAATGCTAACAGATTGAACAGGGGAAACCCAGCAAGGCGTGACTGTCTAGACTCTTTCGGCCTCCCTGAGCTGCGTTCCTTCCTTCTGGGTGTGGGACAAGACCCTCTCTGGAATGAGGTCTTATGACCTACAATCAAACCAAATAGGTCAGATAGTTTATTTATGGCCAGTTTTTACACTGAAGGTGGTGGAGAGTTAGAGTAGTATTTTTAGATTTATGGCTGGCTTTGGGGAAAAGGGGCTCTGGTTTCTATGACCCAACTTGGGGAAGAGGGGTTCTAGTTTCTGTGGTTAGCCTTGGGGGAGAGTGGGACTGAGCGACAAGAGGGCAGGTGAAGGTCAGAGGAAAACCTTTGCCTCAGAGGCTGCTTCTGAGGCCTTCATTTTGGGGGATTGTTTTGATTCCAAGCAGTGTGCAGATGTTACCATTTCTAGGTCATCTGGGGTTCCAAGTCCATGGGGCCAGTACTTGCTCCTGCAGCATGATTCTGAGGAGTGGAATGGTTTGTCTTCTCTCCTCTTTTGCTGAGTTGAGTGGACCTGGGCCCACGGGTGTAGCAGGAGGTACCTGGAAGCAGCCACAGATTAGACCTACATGAGTGCAGCTGTAGGACTGTGACTGCTAAAGCTAGCAACAAATACACAAAGATGCGGGGGCATCCTGAGCATCCACTCCAGTGAGATGGCAGTTCCATTCAAACATTTTAAACATTTGGAGGGGACTTTGTTTTCTCAGCTGCCATTTGGTTCATCATTTCACAAGCAGCTTCACCAATAGCAGACCAAGAGGGAAGGGAGGGACATGTGTTTCCCTAGAAGGTTTAATCGTGATGCTCGTGCAAGAATTCTGGATCACCTGGCCCCAAGCCTCTCTCCAAAGCAGAGAAAGAAGTTCTTTAGGCCTTGTGGCAGCTTTGGGATGCTGAGATTCTAGTGCTGTGGGTTGGTCTTTCTCTACCTGAGCCAAACATTCATTTAAAACTCTACTGCCCGGGGAAATTTGAACACTGATGGGATACTGGTTTATATAAAGGAATTGTAGATAATTTTACAGCTAATTTTATTTAATAATATGCTTGTTATATTTTAAGAGCTCTTTTCTTCTACAGCTGTACACTGAAATATTTGTGGGTGATTTTGTACAGTGTTGGATATGTTTTTAATAAGCAGGGATTTGGAAGGGGAACGTGGGTTGTGGAAAGACATAACAAGATGGGCTGGAGTTGATAATGGTTGAAGTTGGATGATGATGCCTGGAGGCTCAATTGTACTACTCCCATCATGTATGCTAACAATTTTTCATAGTAAAAAACTTTAGTGGACATCAACAACCTCACATTTAGTGCAAAATATAAGTGATTTGGCAGGACCAAGGAAGGAGTTATGTAGCATGCTTTCACTAATTCAGGTGGGCATTTGAGATCAAATGTTATATGCTTTTTAATTTTAAAAAATAAAAGTTCATAAGTCATCTGCTTGAAATTCTATATGTCACTGTGATTTATTCCCCTTATCTTGACCCCAACCTAGCCCAATCTGGCTCCTGTTTTTCTAGGGATTAACATTAAGGTTTTATTGTTTTGTTTTGTTTTTAAGCTCTCCTGCCCTAATCATTGAGTTGACATATGCAATGGTTTGGGTCTTTTCTCCTAAGAACACAAATGGATACAAACAACAGGAATGTCAGAGAAGCTATGGGACTTGCCATCATAATCTTCCTTGCTACTTTTTATGTAAATAAACCACAGACCAAATGGGAACACCAGATATCAAACAATATTTTGTGAAACTGTTGCATTTACTGTTCTCTGCCCTGGTACAAGGACATCTATCACTAGCTGGTGTTTTCTCCCACAAAGCACAGAGGACATTGGGGCAATTATCGAATCAAAAGTTGCCAGTTGGCAACTCTTCTTGATGCCAAGGTCACCAGATATGGAAGAATTTTCACCTTCAGTGTTCTGTAGTCTGACTAAATGCCTCTCGTGACTGTATTGTTGAAGAATTTCAGAAGGTGGTGAGGGGGAAGGAGCCTTAAAGCCAACTCTAAGAGAAAAGCCTCTGGTCATAGAGACAGCATACAAAGTGTGTGTTGCGGCTTTAAAAAAACAAATTTGTGTGTGTATGTACACGCACGTGTGTGTATTTCTTTATATATACATATTTGTTAAAGACCATCATCTGAACTATTAAGAGACAAAGGGAAAAGCGGTCTTTGGTTGTGCTAGACCTTAGCATAGGTCAATGTATGTTCTAGAACAGAAACATGTCAGATGATGGAGTTTTCTAGGAAATAAAATCTAAGACAGAGGTGGAATAATTATTTAAGGGCTTAGCATCATCAGAGCAATTGTTTGTATTTTCTTCTGAGTTGCTTTTGGGGGTTGATTTTTGTCAGAGGGAAGGGTATGTCTTTAGGGATAAAAGAATAATTGGAAATGTAAAATGTCTCAAGACTCGTTCATATGCCTTTTGGGTCATCAGAAACCATGTCTGTTTACTAATGCTTGCTTAGATAGTTACATTTAAAAGGAGCATGTTTTCCCATGAATGTGAAACTTCATTTCATGAGGAGGCACCATGCTTGTTCCCCATAACTTCATCTAGCTTTTATTCTAAAAAAGTACATTTTTATTAATAGGTAATTCCTAAAAGGAAAAACCAAATGCAATGGTTGATGTAAAATTAGAGAGACTGACTTTGGAGTATAAAGGATAATGGAAGAAAGTTCAGGAGCCATGACTTTGGAGTATGAAGGAAAACGGAAGAGAAAGTTTAGGAGTCTTGAATTAGGAGTTTGAAGGAGAATGGAAGAGAAGGTTTAGGAGCCAAACTCCAGGGCCTCTCCTGAGCTGGAAGAACACAGCAGGTCTGGTTCTTTGTGGTTATACAGGGCAGGGCAGCGCCCCATCAGTGATTCAAGATGCCACAACATGGGTACCCGGGGACTTCTTCAGACCTCACAGGCCACCACAGAGATTCAGACTCACACAGGAGAACATGCCACCCCTGCTCACCCCATTGAGAACCACTACAGAAAGTGAGGATTGAAATAGGGACAATGGAGACTCACCAATAAACATGATTCCAAAGGGCCAGAGAGCACCATGCCCTACCTGGCACACACTCACCTTCCCCATGTGTTGGAGGGATGCCTGAGCTGGAAAGACAAGGCCACAGGCCTGTGTGTCAGGTGGACCTGGCTCCCGAGTTTAGTCATCTCTGATATCTGGGCCAATTCCTTTGAACCTCACTTTCCTCATCTGTGAAATGGAAATAATAATACCTTTATGGGGTTGTAAAGGAATTCACTGCAATGATGCTTTAAAGCATCAGCGCAGATCCTGGAACATACTAAGTGTTCAGTTATATCAGTGGCAGTCCCCTCTCCCACAGTCCCCGGCATCTTGGGATGGGGTTCAGTCTCACTGAGTTTCGCACTGTCCTCTCTGGAAATACAGCAAACCCTCCCGTGTCATATTATACTCCTGCCAGGCCAACCTTGTTGGCCATGTCGCCTTCTGCTTCTGTGCCAGGAGAGACTGTCCTCAGGAGGGTACTGAAACTGGAGGTGGGGGATGGAGATTGAACCCCTCTTTTCCCAGGGCTCTGCAGAGCAGAATGTGAAGCTCACTTCCTGGTGTCTGCGATGTTCTCCTTGGCTCGGCCACAAGCAAAGTCACACATCAGCTTCTCTTTACATTATTGGGGTTGTCACTTTTTAGCCCACCTTCTCCTCTTTTTTTGACCAAATCTTTTCGATAGAATCATCAAATCCTGACCCTCATCTAGGAAAAACTCTGGCTGCTCCTCCTCACCAGGGTCATACAAGACCACTCCCTCCTCACCATTGACTTATGTTCAAAGTAACAGTATACTTTTGTGTTCCAGGCACACAAAATTTCCAAACAGGCTTGGCCTGTTTGGCTTAGATAAAAGCAATTGTCAAGCAGTGGACCTGGAAGGCTCGGTGGACTTTATGAAGTTCAATGTCGTTCCTTCCTGCTGCATGCTGGCACTGATGGTGAGGGCTATTGGCAAGACCAGCTGCAGGGCCGCATGCTGGTGCAGGCTGGGCTGACTGGATGGGTGCCCCAAGAGCTGAGCTTCTTTCACATCTGCCTCATCAATGCCCTCTTGGTAACCTTGGATTTCTGTGCCTTTCACCCTTCAGGCCCCACAGTGGGGAAAGTCCTATAGGGAGAGGTTTGAGCGTGCTATTGATTTTCTTTTTTGCTTCATGTTGCTTTTGTTTCATTTTAAGTGTTGCTAGGCAATGCCTGAAGAGAAACGCTCCTCTAAAACTTATTTTATTTTAATTTTTACTTGTTTTAATTTTTTAATTTTTAATTTTTAATTTTTGAGATGAGAGTCTTGCTCTGTTACCCAGGCTGCAGTACAGTGGTACTACAATCATGGGTCACTGCAGCCTCCAACTACTGGACTCAAGCAGCCCTCCTGCCTCAGTCTCCCAAATAGCTGAGACTACAGGCATACAACACCATGCCTAGCTAGTTTATTTTTTATTTATTTTTTATTTATTTTGTAGAGACAGGGTCTTGCTTTGTTACCCAGGCTGGTCTCAAACTCCTGGCATCAAGCAATCCTCCTGCCTTGGCCTCCCAAAGTATAGGCGTGAACCACCATGCCCAGCCTAAAGCTTTAAACATGTTCTTCAAAGGCTGGGTTCTCAAGTGTAAAACAGGGAAAGGCTGGCCAAAAGTGGAAGGTGCCATGACCATACCACATCAGATTCAGAGCCAGACACCAAGAGAATCAAGACCAACAAGAATCATCGTACCATTCAATTCCCTGATTCACTGCTTTGACACCTGGAGCAGTAGCCCTAGGGCCACCCAACCCGCTGGAACTTCTTGCATGCTGTCCCCTTCCCAAGAAACAGGTTCATTTCGCTAAACCTCTTGTTCTCTTTGCTGCCAAATGTAGTTGCCCCCTACCTTGAACTCAGGATTTCTGACATAGACCCAGTGATGATGGCTGAGTTTCAGGTTGGGAGGACAAGTTTAGAAAAAAGAAGGAGTGTGTGTCCAAAGTCACTTATTGACAGGGAGACATTTCCACAGCAATTATAATCATACCTTCCTGTTCTTACTCATAATAGTAATCCTCTAACATTTTGTTGTCAGCAGTGTGACAAATTAAAAAACATCTCCCCATAGAATATCACTGGATCTTTCAACACCTTCATGAGATAGGTAAGGTCTAATATTGGGTTCCCCTAAAAGTAGATTCTGAGACAAGACTTTGGGGGCAAGTAGTTTGTTTGGGAGGTGATTCCTGGATGTCCTGATAAGAGAGTGAGGAAGTGAAATAGAAGAGGGAGGAAAACCAGTAATGGGTGTACGGGGAACTGGGGCTGAACCCCTGAGAGACTGCAGAGCCTGCCTCAAGTCGTTCCACCAACTCTTGTGACTCTCAGGCACTTTCCCCATCTGTCCTGCAGGGGTGTGCATTCTCCTCTAGGAGTTCCCCTGGCGGAGTCCAGTGGGCAGCTAGCCCAGAGGGGAGCTGAAGTCATCCTCTGGAATAGGCTGAGCAGGTGTGCATGGGAGACCCACAGCATCTGCTATGGCTATGCTTCTCACAGGGACAGGTTCACAGGGGAAGAAACAGGCACAGTGAGGTCCAGTGCTTGCTCAGAGTCCACAGGACTCCATCCCCTGCCCTCTTTCCCCTCCACCACAGTGCATCCCCTAAAGCCCCAGGGCAGCCAGTATTAGGAAACTAGCAACAGGGCCAGTAGCAATGGCCTTCTCTGACAGTGTTTCTCACACAGGGGCCCTGCATGGCTGGTGTAGCCGCTTCTTTTAGAGGCTCTTTTAGAGCATGGTGATTAAGATTCCTGAGTCAGACCCCTGTGTTCCCATCCCAGAAGTTCTGTGGCCTTGGTTGAGCAAATACTTAAATCTTCTGTGCCCTAGTTTCATTCTCTATTAAAATACTACCTATCTCATTATGGCTGATGTGAAGACTAATTTAATTAATACATATAAAGAGCTTAGTAGAGAATAAGGACCATCCAAGTGTTCACTGGTGGTGGTGTGGTTGGGCATAGCAATGCTGTTTTTTCCTTTACTACTGTTTTCCTGGCTTTGGAATTAATGTGAACCGGTAAAACAAAAGCTCGCATTTCATTGCAGCGTTTATGTCTGATAGGGATCTCACGAAGTTTAAACACCATTACACTTCAGACGATTTATTTATCACCTGTCTTCACTGCACGCTGGTAAACTCCCTAAGGAAGGGGACTGCACTTGCCGTGCCCTTCCCGGCATCAGCAGCATGAATCAGTGAGGCACCCGGTCTTTGGAGCTGCTCAGGAAATACGCACTCAGTGAGAAGAGCACATCCTTTCATGGGTTCACCGGTGACACCAAAGCTCATGTTACACAGCCGAGCCACCTGCTGCTGCTGGCATTAATGTAAGAAGAATTTAAAAGGTTGCACAAAAGATGCACTTTTCCCAGAATTTTCTCTGTATTTATAGAATGCTATTATAAGGCCCTCAAAAGCATTTTCAGCTGTGGCTTGATTCTTTAATCCCAAGTAGGATGAAATTGAAAGCTAAAATATGGAGTGTGGCATTTTGATATGCACTATTAGCATCCACCACTGATGATCAGTATTAATGTTTTATTATGGATAGCAGTACATGCCAGCAGGTGGACTACAGTTAACACTTGTTTGACTTTGACACACTCTTAAAATGGGTCAGAGCCAAATTGAGAAGTCCTATTTAACAGATGATGAACTCCCTTCCACTGAGTTGTACAGACTCCCCTGCAGCAGAAGTTACCTGGGTCAGGTCGCTTGTTCACAATTACCACATTTCTTTGATAAATGTCAGAGGCACCCCGTAGAGGGAGGTGGGTGATGGCTCCGCAGCCTGTGACTTGGTCGTAGACTCAGCCTCTTGTGGACTGAATTCTGTCTCTCTGGCCAAATTCCAGTGTTGAAATCCTAACCCCCAGTGCCTCAGAATGTATTTGGAGAGAGGACCTTTAAAAATTAAGATTTATTATTATTATTATTATTATTATTATTATACTTTAAGTTCTAGGGTACATGTGCATAACGTGCAGGTTTGTTACACATGTATACTTGTGCCATGTTGGTGTGCTGCACTCATCAACTCGTCAGCACCCATCAACTCGTCATTTACATCAAGTATAACTCCCAATGCAATCCCTAACCCCTCCCCCCTCCCCATGATAGGCCCCGGTGTGTGATGTTCCCCTTCCTGGTAATTAAGATAAAGTGAAGTCGTATTCACAATTAGCAAGGACATGGAATCAATTCAAATGCCCATCAGTGATAGAGAGGATAAAGAAAATGTGGTACATATACACCATGAAATACTACACAGCCATAAAAAGAAATGAGATTATGTCTTTTGTAGGGACATGGATGGAGCTGGAAGCCATTATCCTCAGTGAACTAATGCAGAAACAGAAAACCAAAAACCTCATGTTCTCACTTATTAAGTGGGAGCTGAACAACGAGAATTATTAAGTGGGAGCTGAACAACGAGAGCACATGGACACAGGGAGGGGAACACACGCACTGGGGCCTGTCAGGGGTAGGTGGGAGGAGGGAGGGTATTAGGAAAAACAGCTAATGCATGCTGGGCTTAATACCTAGGTGATGAGTTGATAGGTGCAGCAAACCACCGTGGCACACATTTATGTATGTAACAAACCTACACATCCCGCACATGTACCCCAAAACTAAAAATAAAAAAACTTAGTTAATTAAATAAAAATTTAAAAAAAATAGAAGATAAAGTAAAGTCATATGGATGGGACCTAATCCAATACATCTGGTGTGCTTATAACAAGAGGGAAATAAGACAAAGACACACATACAGGAAAGACCATGTGAAGACACAGGGAAAAGACAGCTATCTTCTCAAGGGGAGAGGCTCTCAGAAGAAACCAGCCAGCCAACACCTTGATCTTGACCTTCTAACCTCCAGGACTCTGAAAAAATAAGTGTCTGTGGTTTAAGCTGCTCAGTCTTTGTACTTTGTTCTGTCAGCCCTAACAAACTAATGCACAGTGTCTTTCTTAACAAGCGTGTGCAGAAACCACCTGAGGCTCCCTCAGCTCTATGAAGTCCCAGCTTCCATCCTCTGAGATGCCGCCGTTAACCTGAGGAAAGGCTTTTAGGGGTAAACCTATTTCTCTTGAGGCAGAATTCAGCGTTCCTGGACAGAATCTGCACTTGGATCTTCACCCCATGCTCATACATGAATGTGAATGCACTTTCTTTCCCCCAAGTGTCTGTGCTGTTTTGTTTTGGTCGTACTTGCTTTGTTTTGTCTTGTTCTGTCTACTGTTTAGAAAAAATGCAGAATCTCTGATTAGAAGGAGCCTTTTAGGGCTTTGCTTCTAATGACATAAATTGCTGAGTGTGCTGCAGTAGCAACGCATTTAGAATCGATAGACAGATAACTGCTATTTCTAGAAGCTTATATGGAGAATTGTGTCAATTCCTTGCAACCTTGGATGGTCTCGGCATTCATTATAGGACAGTCTTTCAGTAATCACAAAAGAAATTGTCCCTCTCGCATGCCATGCAGCAGCTGTTGGCTCCCTTTTGGGGGCCACTGTTGTTCTCATTGATTCGTGCTGGAGTGATGGGGCTCAGTTATGGCTGGAGTGGACGAGCAGACCCAGTGTTAGCCTCAGGGGTTGTTAGTGTAGGCTGATAGTTGCAAACATGTACCAAAGAAACCACAAGAAGTGAAGGTTAACCCACCTTTTACAAATCATTTCACTCCTGCCCTTTCTTTGTCTCCATTTTTTTCTCACTCTACTGTCCCTTTATTACTTTGTTTCTGTTGCCAGAGTGAGCAAATCAAAGTACAGGACACCCTGTTAAACTTGAATTTCAATTAAACGACATATAATTGTTTTCGTATAAGTGTGTAGCAAACTCACACTAAGTCAGTTATTTGTTGTTTATCTGAAATTCAGATTTAACTGTGAATTCTGTATTTTATCTGGCAACTCTATGTCTCTCAACATGACTTTTGTGTGTTTCTTAGATATGTATGTATATACGTAGATAGGACTATAGACAGAGACATAGCTATCTTCTTCACAGACTGCTATTCTCTCCTTTTCCATTGTATACCTACCCCACCCTACATATCTCCCACCTTTATTCATATATATAGGGGTTTTTATACATAGCTTTTCTTCTTCCTTTGTTCATGCCTTTGCATTCTGTTCCCTGTTGTATATCTCCCTAATCTATCCTTAAAAACTATGGTATTTCCTCCTAAATATTGGTCATATGTAGTAAGTACTTTAAGTTTCCTTCTTACTTTAAAATTCTGAGAAGTAAAAATCTTCAGGCCAGGCACAGTGTCTCACACCTGTAATCCCAGCACTTTGGGAAACCAAGGCTGGAGGATTGCTTGAGCCCAGGAGTTCGAGAATAGCATGAGCAACAAAAAGAGATCTGGTCTCTACAAAAATTTAAAAAAAAAAAAAAAACTTAGCTGAGCATGGAGGCATGGTGTCTGTTGTCCCAGCTACACAGGAGTCTAAAGCAGGAGGATTGCTGGAGCCCAGGATTGCTTGAGCCTGCCGTGATCTGTGATCTTGCCACTGCACACTAGCCTGGACGACAGAATGAGACCCTGTCTCAAAAGAAAGACCATAAAAAACTTTCTAGTTATCTCTTTAAAAACCGAACTTGCATTTTATTATCATTCTTATTTGTTTTTATTGATTTTACCTTGTCAGATCAATGACTCTTCATCAAAAATGGGATGATACCCTTAGAGAGAAGGTTGGTGGGGTAGAGTACATGTCATGTAAGAACCTTCTGGGCAACATGGAAAGTTTAAGGAATAAATATTTTTTCACTCTTGTCATATTTTATTAGCAAATCTCAAAATCCATCAGTCAATAGGCACAAGTTACTCTAATGTCTACTTTTTGCAAATCACTATGCTAAGCTGTGGGAGACCCAAATCAGTGGAGCCTTATTTGTCTCTGCCCTCAGATAAGACATATGAAGAGATAATAGGAAGTAATATATATTCACCGTAGCAAAGAATGTAGGCTTGGGGGAACTGGGTGATAAGAGACCTTGGTGATTAAGGGATCGGGTGAAAATGGCTGCCCTCCTCACCAGCGTGAAGCACAGAGCAGACAGTGCTGGGGCGCTCACTGGGCACTCACACACCTCCCTCACCTTGCACCCTAACCACCTCCCTGACCTCACCTTGTCCCCAACCTGCAACGTAGGGTAGTTAAACTTTGCTCCCCCATAATCTGGCATTTCAGAAGATAAACTAAGTCGTTTCTCTTAAAAAGAATCGTGGTAATATGTCCCTGATTCTTTTGGAAAATATAAATCGATGAATTTATTTTTCTTGATTTTTAGTAGATTATGCCCCAATTCATTCCACAAAAAGTTGAGACAGTGATTTTAAAAATTCTCCTGCAGAATTTTCCTACACCCTTTCCATAGTACTTGGCTTCTACAGATTTTTTTTTTCTACAGATTTATTTTTTGACAAAATAAACCAGAAAGCTCAGTGCAGGTGTCCACCATTTCAAGGAAAAGACACACTTTTCAGAGCTCTGCTTCCTGTGGCCCAGCTGCTGTTGGCCGTTGGTATTACCTGGGGTTTCCACATTCTCCCACCTTCTACCCAATGACTTCTCCCAGGGACGTTGGTGACTGTGGAACTTTAATAGTATGATTTTCTTTAAACTATTCTGTGTAAACATTGAATATATCTCTGTGTGTATATGTGATTTAATTTTTAAATGGACTTTTTTAGAGCGTTTTAGGTTCATAGCAAAATTGAGCAAAAAGTACAGAGAGTTCCTGTACACCCACTGCCCCCACACATGCACAGCCTCTCCCACTGTGCACATCAAGACTTACATTCTGTATTTTTTAAAGATTCATCATCTTTAAAACTCTCCTTTTCATAGTTGTTGCAGCATGAACCTATTGTTACACAAAATGAACAGAGTGAGTACCAGAGATTATTGGCATTTTAATGTGATTTCTTTACAATGTTTATGTATTAATTTTTATGGTGTCTTACAGTCACATTACATAGCCATATTTTCTCATATTACATAGCCATATTTTCTGCCAGTACAAGTATTTTTGGTTCTTAAAGTGAAATGGAATATACTAGAGATCAGAATAGTAGCTGACACATCAAAGGCAGTTGATGATGTTTGTTAAACTACATTGATATTCTATTCCAGAGAGTCTTATGACTTCCAGATGCTTCGTGATCTTTAAATGGCTTCTCCCCTCACCCCACCCTCAACAAGGCTGTAGCCTCTTCCATAGGGTGTGGGTTAACTTCACTGAAACACCAAGGAGGCAGAGACTCATCAGCACAAAAGAAGGACAGTATATAGGGATATATCTTAGGTTCAGAGCAATGGTTACATCAGCCCACACCACTCTCATTACATATAGCCTCAATCAGCAGGCCTAATTTTAGGAGGTGCAAGACAAAAATACAGTCGAGAGAAGTGAACTAAAAATATACCCCCCTTATTCTGTTACAATGTACTTCCTCCGATAGCTGGTCTGTTCCATTAAGCAAAATTCTCTGCCTGTCATAATTGCCATAAAGACTTTTCGATGATGATTAAGAACAATGAAAGCCTACATTTTTATTTTGATTCATTGCAGCTGTCATGACCTTCCACTTATTTCTGCTCCTTTTGAGAATTGCTGGCATTCACTTAAACAGATGCTACTGTATTTTTCAGGGAGAGTTTGAGGTGGCCCCATTTTATTAATATACAAAGAGCGTCATTAAGGAGGGTATATTGTATGAGTCACACTTCAATTATACCAGCGGGCCCCTTCTGTGATTCTCATGACAAAAATACTTGTTTTTATTTTCAGTTCCCACTGTATTTTTCACATTGAAGAACCTATTTTATTTTAATGAAGTTTTAAGAGTGCTTATTATGTTTAAGACATTATGCTCAGTACTGGCAGGGTTGATTGAGACAAAATTCCTGCCTCAAGGAACTTTCTTGGGGAAGACAGATACATGTCAAGATGTGAAACTAGGATGCCTGCAGCTGGCACTTCTTTGAGGAGCTGTCTTTGGGGAAATATCTTCATGAACTATGGGGGTAGGGCTGGAACTTGAGGGCAGGAACAAGGTAGTGGTAAGAATGGATAAAGCACACCACTTGAGACAAGGGGAAGAATTTTCTCCATGCATAAGAGGCTGGGCAGAGGGAGAAGACGGTTGAGCAGGGAGCTGAGAGAGAAGATCCAGAACACTGGTTTGAGGTTCAGGAGTAAAGGATCGCTGGACCAGGTGATGTTCCATGTTGGGAAGATCAAAGGCCATTTGAGGGCCAGGGATGCCCGGTGCCCAGTGTGAGGGTATTGATGAGGCTTGGGAGGGAGAACCTTTCTGTTCTCTAACACATTTCCATAACATCTACTGTGCTTATCAGGAATGTTTTATGTGAGTGTTTTGGGGTTTCTTTGCTTTATTTGGGTGTGGGGACTATCCCAGAAGGTTCTGAGCTGCATTTCTGAGGCATGAGGAATACAGCAGAGACAGGATGTATGAAAGTGGGAACCTGGAAGCAAATATGACCCTGAGACACAAGCTCCCCTGAAACTGCAGAAGTCTTTGGCAGGCGTTGTACTTCCTGAGGGCGTCAAACAGGAGGTCTGAGCCAGTTTCCTCTCAGTCTCAAGGACTCGGGAAGCCCCAGCTGATATCTGCTTGTCTGGGTTAAACTGTTAAAATGCACGGCCATTTTACACAAGTTTATAAGAGTGGAAATGCACAGAAGGGAATAGTTAATTCTGACTCAGATTAATTTAGGGCTCCCTGAGAGAGCCTTCGTAGCTGGGCCTTGGAAGCTGAGTGTGATTTCAATAAACAGAATTGGAGAAGGCTGTGTCAGGTAGAGGGAATGCCTGAGAATTGGCCTTGAGAAACCAGCTGCGTGGACAGGACAGACACCAACTGTATAGGCATGTGTGGTTGGCATCTATAGTGTATAGGTGGGTAGAAACATGGACTGTGGTTGGATTCTGGAAGGCCTTCAACTCCATGCTTAGTGAATTCTGACCTAAGTCTGTGGATGTCTGATCTGTATCTAGAGAACCAAATTGGAGAAACAACATGAAAGTTTGTAAGGAAAAGTTTTGAAAGCAAGAGTCCCATTAGGAGACCATTTAAATCCACGACTGTCAAACCTCCCACTTATACACCTACTATAGTCTGGATACTTGTCTCCCCAAACCTCATTGTGAAATGTGATCCCCAGTGCTGGAGGTGGGGCCTAATGGATGGTGGTTGGGTTGGGTCATGGGGATAGCTCCCCATGAGTTTGTTCTTGCCGTATTAGTTCCCTCCAAAGCTGGTTGTTAAAAAGAACCTGGTGCCTCCCCCTGTCTCTCTTCTTTCCTCTCTTACCATGTGATCTGGACACACTGGCTCCACTTTGCCTTCTACCATAAGTGGAATCAGCCTGAAGCCCCTACCAGAAGCAGATGCTAGCACCATGCTTCTTGCACAGCCTGCAGGACTGTAAGCCAAATAAACCTCTCTTTTCTTCACCAATTATCCAGGCTCAGGTATTCATTTATAGCAACACAAACAGACTAAGATAATCCCTGGAGGATGATCTACTCCCATGGCTAAGATTGGAGCCATGGTTTAAGTGGTATGGATGAGAAGTAAAGAGAGTGAACACAAGAAATTGTAGTAGAACTAGAAAGGATGGTAGGAATCAGAGATACATGAGAAGGCGGGGTTGACAGGTGGTAAAATTGACAAATTATTGATACAGGGAGTTGTTGCTTTTAGGTCTGATTGACTTGAAAGATATTATTGAGCTCCGTATCAGGAGAGGAGCAAGAGGTGCACAGGATTGTGTTTGTGCATGGCGGGGAGGGGTGGGGATGGGGCAGCGATTATGAGTTTGGTTTTGGATGTGTTAAGATTGCGGTACTAGTGGGATATTTACATGGAGATGTTCAGCAGCCAGTTGGAAATGCAGGCCTGGGGCTGCACACTCAGCTTATTCTTAAATGACTTATCTATGTCGCATAAATGCCAGCAAAGCCCAGAGGTAGACCGAGTAGATTCTAGGTGTTTCAGCTCATTCCTGAGCGTCACCGTGGAAGTAATATATAGAAGTGTCTGAATTCCCCCTACTCTGTCCCTGCCCATAGGAGATTCTCAGTGAATGTTTGTTGTGTGAGTTGGAACAATACCCTCAGTTTGGTGATTCTGGGGGGAATGGAAGAGTTCATACTTTACTTGCAAATTGTGGTATGGAAGCACTCATTTACTATATTTGCTTATATTTGACCTTTTGTCCATGAACATATGGATGTAACAAATATTTTCTTAGGAAGAGAAATGTAACTTTACAAGAGAGATTTTTCTTAAATATACAGGGCAAAAGGGGTGGTGGCGGGGTACTGCACAGTCTTAGTCCTGCATTCCTGCCTCCTTTCCTTTGTTTTCTCTTTGCTGTGACCTGTTAGCATAGTAGTTTATACTACTTTCTATTTGCCATTTATTTATTTAGTAATATATTGCCTGTTTATTGTTTCTTTATTATGGATATTTGTCCTCTAAAGAGCAGCAGCTTGAGTCTGTTTTTGTAGGGAACTTAGACCAGAAAGGTTGTGCTTCATAGAAGAAGAAAGTCAAACAAATACGGATTGAAAATGCCCGGCGTGCAGGGTCACTGAGCTTATGTGGTGAAAAATGAAGGAACTGACATTTACCCCTCAGGGTTGTTGGGAGACTCACATGTCATCATATCTAGCGACAGACTTATAAGCTGCAAATGTTTGCAATTATAGGACACTGATGTTGTTGTCATCGTTATTTGGGGAAAATCAGGTAAATGAAGAAAGAGTCACCAGAGTTTTCAGAACATACTTCATGGAAAAGATATATTTGAGTCAGACAGAGTCATTGTCCATTCTTCCTCAGAAGAGGGACTGATGGTGTTTGGGGAAGATTTATCTGGAAGTGTTTTGCAGTAATTCAGCCATGCAGTGGCAGGAAGGCCTGGCGTGGTTGCTGACATGGGAGAGGAGGTCTTTCTGACACTCCATGGTGTCCATGGGTCCTCTGGGGCATATAATTCAGGGGTTATATTCTTCCCAGAACACATTCATTTAGCTTCCTTGCTGGCAGCACCTCCTGGCCCACTTACCTTATTCTGTGAAGGCCTCACACACACACACACACACACACACACACACTAGACCATTAGACAACTCAACTTGAGTTCAAGATGAGGCTGGGGGAGATGCTCCTTCTTTTTCCTAGGGAAAATGTCAGACATGGTTGTTTCCAGATGTCTAAACTTTCTCATATGATAAAAGATACTGTAGGGCCGAGAAATGATAAAAGGTCAATGAGACATGGGATAGTCGGCAAGGATAGTCACTTGGGCTGGTAAAGGCCTGGTTATTTGTTGGCCTGGGGATATATTATCAACTCTGTCCTGAAAATGAAAAGAAATTAGAACTGAGCAAGTGGCCCAGTGGGCATATCAAATTTTTATGTGTCCATGGTTTAAAAATGAGCTGTGCAAAGACGGTAGTGAAAGGAGCAACGTTGCAAGTGTAGTTTGTGTCTGTTAATGGGGCTCACTGTTTTGGCCAGGGAGTGGGAGAGATAATAAGCTTATTGCAGTGTGTTGAGTTTAAGTTGCAATCTCTAAACAATATGCCAACCCTGTTATTTCTTTATTTATCACACTGAGCCATCATCTGTTGACTCACTACTATGAGTGATGAGGATTTAGCTTCCTTGAATCACCCCTCTTCTCTTCCTCCCCACCTTCCTCCTTATTTTTTTTTGTCCTTGTGGCACTATTTTTACTTCCTTTTGTGGTTACCTTTGTAACTTTAAATAATACACTGAAGCCTCTGTTGCTTTTGGTCAGCTTTTGACAGCATTCTTTCACCCTCTGTTTTGTGAAATGAGGTTGTGGTGTCTCTCCCCTTTGCTACATCTCTTTTCTATCTTCCATGTCCCAATTTTTCTCAACTGTATTTTTAATTTTGTTTGTTTTTATTTGTTTATTTTGAAATTAACATATAGTAAGACTGACTTTTGCAGGGGAGGGTAACAACTATATAAATTGCGACAAATGCATAGATTTATGTAACTACCACCACCATCAGGACACAATGCAATTCCATCACCCCTAAAAACTCCATCGTGCCACCCATTTGTAATCACACCTTCCTTCCACCCCTAATCCATGGCAGCCACTGCTCTTCCTTTATTATCATTATTATTCCATTGCTGGGTAGTAGTCCTCAGCTTATTAATCCATTCACCTCCTGAAGGACATTTTGGTTGTTTTCAGTTTTGATCTATTATAAATAAAGTTGATCTAAACATTCATGCATACGTTTTCATATGAACATACATCTCTATTTCTCTATCATAACCAGACCATACCATCTCGATTATTGTAGTTTATAGGAAGTCCTAAAATCAGGTAATGTGAGTTATCCAACTTTACTCTTCTTTTGCAAAATCGTTTTGATGATTCTAGTTCCTTCGCCTTTCCAGGTAAATTTTAGAGTTAGTATGTCTATATCTATTTTAAAATCTTACTAGGATTTTGATTGGAATTGCATTGAATTTACAGATTAACCTGGGAAGAACTGACGTCTTTCCTGTGTTGAGTTATCCAATTCATGAACATAGCATCTCTCTTCATTTATTTAGGTCTACTTTCTTTCATTAGCATTTTTTTGGTTTTAAGAATCCATATGCTGTGCATGTTTTGTTAGATTTATACATAAGTATTTCCTTTGTACTTGGAGCTATTTTAAGATATTTTTAAAATTTTGATTTCCAGTTTTTTGCTGGTACAGAATATAGTTTTGTGTACTGACCTGGTATCTTATGACCTGGCTAAACTCACTTATCAATTCTAGGAGGTTCCTACATAGAAAATAATGTTTTCTGAGAAGAGGTACAATTTTTATTTCCTCTTTCCCAATCTGTTATGCCATTTATTTATTCGCATTTGCTAGAATTTCTATTATGATGGTTAGTAAGAGTGGTGAGAGTGAATGTCTCTGCTTTGTTCCTGATCTTGGGAGAAAATGTTTTACCACTAAGTGTAATGTTAGCTATAGTTTTTTTTTTTTTTTTAAATCAGGTTGTCGAAGTTCCCTTTTATTCCTAGTTTGCTAAGAGTTTTTATCATGAATGGATGTTGAATTTTGTCAGATGCTTTTTCTGTATCAATTGATGTGATCATGTGATTTTTCTTCTTTAGACTATTAATATGGTAGATTTTATTGATTGATTTTGAACCAAATTTTATTATATTGTATTCCCAGAATAAGCCCCACTTAGTTGCAGTTTATTATTATTTCTACATATTGCTGGACTCTGTCTGTTCTTCATAGCTAAGGATAACGTTTGCCTTCAGTTGTGTAATCATATTCAGTGTTTCCTGCTTTGTCTCTACAAGTGTCTCTAAAAGTTGAAAATCTCTGAAAGACAATACTTTTAGGATTATGAAGAACAAATACTGTCTGTAAGGAAACAAATAGGATTGTATGATTGCGTTTCTCTCTCTTCGTGACTGAAATACTCTCAACGTTTTAATGGGTTAAGATATGGTAACTCGTTTCTTACTCTATTAAGTTATTCAGAATCAATGTCTTTCTTGGCCAACTTTCTCTTTTTCCCACATTTCAGATTCTCTTTATTTTTACGAGTAGTTGGGGAAAGGGAACCATATTCTTTCTTCCCTTGATGCCCAGTATCACCCAACTTCTTAGACGTTCTCTTGCTCAGAATGTGTTCCATTCTTTCCTAATTTAAACTGGCTGTTTTCTAGACCTGCTACACAGCTGTCATCTGGGGATTTCTTTTTATTGGATCTCTGGCTTTATTCCAGGGAATGCAAGCTTTAAAACAGGAAAAGGTGGAGTCTGCTGAAAATTATTAGAGGGAACTGATATTAACAGCTAACATTTATTGAGTAATTACCAGGTCCAAAGCTCTGTTTTAAGCTCATTATAGGGATTACCTCCTTTAATCTGCACTACAACTTATGTGGTAGTTATTACTCTCTCCCAAATTTTATAGATGAGGAAACTGAGGCTTCAAAAGTCAAGTAACCTGCCTAAGTTTTGCCACAATAAATGGTAGACCCAGAATCCCAGCCAAGATGATGGGACTCTGGAGCCCTCATTTTTAACTGCAAAGAGGGGCTGTCTCGGGTGTCTTTAGGGGTGACTTACTCCACGAAGCACACTTGGCCACTGGCAGACTGGACCCAGATGCTTCCTGAAATACAGACAGCCAGAACAGAATAGTAAATTGAGGAACAGACCCCTGAACTCAGCTCTTTCCACTGTACCACACTGCCTTCTTAATAATGAGTGGATAAATATGCTTTGGCAGTGCAACTAGCAGGAAGAAGTGGCTCAGAGAAGAGCCAGGAATGTTGAGCGCATGAACCACAGAGACGCTAGGGGTATGGAGGATCACTGCAAACCAAAGAAGGACTTGTTGGGTGCAGACAGGGAAGGAAAGGCCTCTACTCTTCATTGACAGGGCCTAGAACTGGAGTGAGGCCCAGGGATGACACAGTTATAGAACACATATGCTCAGCAGCCCCGTCTGGTGACCTAGGGGCCCAACCCAGAAAGATTTGGAAAAAGGTTCTGGAATGGATGAGAATTTCATCAAATCCAGCAATGAGACCCTTTCAGTATTGTCCTTGGGCTAGCTGTGAGTCATTGTTTCTCTAGGATTCAATCCAAGTCTGGACCCAGAGGTGTCTGGACTTTTCATGCAAAGGTCCTAGAAACTGACAGTAAGAAAAGGAAGTCTAGGCTGGGCGTGGTGGCTCACGCCTGTAATCCTAGCACTTTGGGAGGCTGAGGCAGGCGGATCACCTGAGGTCAGGAGTTCAAGACCAGCCTGGCCAACATGGTGAAACCCCGTGTCTACTAAAAACACAAAAATTAGCCAGGTGTGATGGCACATGCCTGTAATCCCAGCTACTTGGGAGGCTGAGGCAGGAGAATTGCTTGAACCAGGGAGGTGGAGGTTGCAGTAAACCAAAGTCATGCCACTGCACTCCAGCCTGCGTGACAGAGCAAGACTCTGTCTCGAAAAAAAGAAAAGGAAGTCTAGATTCACTTACATTATCATCTATAATAGAGAATATTGTGGAAACATCTTGAACTTTCTAGAAATTTTGGAATTTTCCCTTGCTTAGTTATTTTTGTTACCTTTGTCTCCTTTCATATGTGAGTAGTGTTCATAACCACTATTATTTTAGAGTCAACAAAGGGAGGCCATATGCCAAAGACCCTGTTGCCCTGCAGCCAATAGGGAGACAAGCAAGGAGAGAAGAGGCCCAACACTCAGAAGAGAGAGGTGGATCAGCAGGGCTGGCCCATAAGAGGTTCTCTGTTACCTGACAAAGGAGTTTCAGGTACAGCTTATTTACAGTTGAGGGTATCAGCCACACAGCGTAGGGTTACTCCGTGCACTTTCCATTTTAAGTCCTCTCAGTCCCCCTGCCAAGGTGGCTGCTGGCATTTAATGCACTCACCAGGCTCGTCTCAGAGCCTGTCATTCAGCCTTGGCCGTCCTTTCTGGCTCTGGCAAAAGCCTAGCACTTAGCTCCTTTGACCCCAGCCTTCTTCGACGCTCCACTCACTGTCTGTTTCAACCCATCCTCCCTTTTCCTTTTCTAATGCCCCTTTCCTGCCCACTCCTTCCTGCTCTGGCTCTCACACTGCTTGCAAGGCAACATCTACCCTGTCCTTGAGCCAGAGAGCAGTGGGACCACTCCACCCTCCTCCCAGCTGCAGGCCTGTCTTGTATTTGCTGGGTATAAGAGGCTGTGTTGTGATGAAGAGAGTCAAACTTGCCTGTACTCACTGCTCCGCTCTGTACTTGGTAGCAGCGGATGGTCTGCTTCACCCTCGTGCCTCATCTGTAGACTGGACATAATACTCATAACTAGTACCTACATTATAGGGTTGTTCAGGGCCTTTGAAATGAATTAATACATGCAAAGCGGTTGGGACAGTGCCTGGCACATACAAATGCCTTCCCATTTCTTTTTATTATTGCTATTGTCATTGTCACCCATTGCATGTTGCAGCCCTCTTGTTAATTCCCTTACCCAAATGCCAAAGTCACTGCTGTGTGCACTGTTAAGTAGAGAGAAGGAGCTGGGCCTCTGTAAAAGATTGATTATTTCAAATGAGAAAGAGAAGAAGGAGCCATAGGGACCTTTGAGGTTTCAAGCCTGGATGAATGGGGAGAAGCCCTTAACAGAGACCGAGGGTCAGTAGCACGACGAGTTGGAAATAACAACAATAATGTTATTTCATTAGTTTGGAGATTAATCTGCCGGGCGGGGGCATGTTTCTTTTTGATAGTACTTTTTGTCTAGAAGAAATAGAAGATATGAAACCTGACAGTGTTACAACTATGTATTATTTATTAGTTATTCCTGGTGCCATGCCCTTGACTCCTTGCTCTAGCCCCCCATCTTTTTTTTTCTTTTGAGTTCATGAGATTGTTCTTTCTAGTTCCAACTTAGGTTTGAAGATCAAATTTTCTCATAATTTAAAATTTATTCTTAAAAGCCTGAGAATATTGGCATCATTGAAAAGGAGAGAATGGTGCGGAATTGAATTCACATCTCTAGGGACACAGTGGCCAAAGGATAAAAAGGGTGAAGACATTAGGAAGAATCAGGGCTGAAATGTGACCTCAAAAAACAATCACTTCTCTTCCCATACCTGCTTGCTTTGTGGGAGCAGATAAATGTTAGGGGAAGCAGAGTCAAAGATCCGGAGACTAAGGTTTCTATAGAGTTCATGTCAACAAATACTGATAGGTTGCTCCCACAGTTTTTGTTTTTAACTGGATTCACTAGTAGGAGAAAGTGGAGTGGCTTAGTTTTTGCACTCAAAAATAAGGAGCAAGACCAATATGTAGAAGCTATAATACTGGGCAAGATGAGAGCAGTGCTGCAGAGAATTAAAAACGATGTGCCTCGGCAGTGGAAAAGCAGATCACACAAGGAAAAGTTTAGTTGAGAAAGTTCAAAAAATACATTTTCTAAAGTAAACTGTATTTGATGTCAACAGCTTCACGGGGAGATGAAAGGTTTGGCAGATATGGCAGAGCCGGGTGTGGGGCATCCCCAGAAGAGGACGGGCTTGGAAGTGGGAAAGAAGAGACACAGGATAAACCCAGAGCAGCTGGAATGAGGCTCCAACTGGCCAAGGAAAGATATCTTGGGACAGTATGGCTGAATTCCTTGATTCGGTAGAGACTAGTGGGCCATTGAAGCATTTTGGGATAGAGGAGTCAATTAGCACTTTAAAAACGATCATTTGAAGGCTGTCTCAAAGAGAGATGAGAGTCCAGTTTTGGAGACCAGCTAGGAGGCTCTGGGTCTAGAAAATAAATAATGAGAAGTGTGTGTGTATATATATGTACATACACAAATATATAAAATATATGTACATATATGTGTGTGTATATGCACATATATACAATGATATGTCGATTAACAAAGGGGATATGTTCTAAAGCATATACATTGTTAGGTGATTTTGTCATCATGTGAACATCATAGAGTGTACTCACACAAACCTGGATGGTAGATCCTACTGCACACCTAGGTTATGTGGTATGGCCTGTTGCTCTAGGCTACAAACCTGTATGGCATGTTACTGTACTGAATGAATCCTGTAGGCAACTGTAACGCAATGGTAAGTATTTGTGTATCTAACCATATCTAAACATAGGAAAGGTATGGTAACAATATGGTATTATACTGTTATAGGGCCACTGTCGTATGTGTGGTGCATTACTGACTGATAAGTCATTATGCGGGGTATGTGCACACATGCACACACATGTACATACACCCCTCCACCCCAAGCAAAACATCCTGGCAATCTTACCCATGCTGCATCACCACTCTTTTTTTTTTTTTTTTTCTTTTTTTGAGACGGAGTTTCACTCTTGTTGCCCAGACTGGAGTGCAATGGTGCAGTCTCGGCTCACTGCATCCTCTGCCTCCCGGGTTCAAGAGATTCTCCTGCCTCCACCTCCCATGTAGCTGGCATTACAGGCATGCGCCACCACACCTGGCTAATTTTGTATTTTTAGTAGAGACAGGGTTTCTCCATGTTGGTCAGACTGGTCTTGAACTCCCAATCTCAGGTGATCCGCCCGCCTCGGCCTCCCAAAGTGCTGGGATTACAGGCGTGAGCCACTGTGCCCCACCTGTATCCCCACTCTTAACACCATGTGTAGCACAGAGTTAGCACTCAAATCTTAAATAATATTGGGTTACATTAATATTCAAGGGGTTCGCTTTACTGATTCCTATTTACCGTCTTTTCAAGCCCCTTCTTTCCAGCAGTTTCTGTGAACTACTTTTATCAGTTAAAGTAATCATCATGTACATTTAAAGACATGTTTTTGTCTAGTGTCTGATCCACCATTTATATGTTTGATGTCCTTTTGAATTGATAGTTATGGGGTAGTTGACTCTCTAATCCCTGCCTCTGAAAACTGTCTGTATCTGCCTAATTTACACATGTCCCAAATCTCTCTTTCTCCATGTTTCTTCATTTCTACTCTTTCCATCCCTAACATTTATTCTTATATTTTTCTGATTATTCCCTACTAAAGAGACTTAGAATTAATACTGGAATCAAAATTCTCATTGTTGCTAAAAATTAGTACTACAATGTATTGCCAGATGTGCAGTTTGTAGTTAGGAAGGGATAGACACACAATAAAACTGCTTGATAACACTGGTTTGGGGAGGAAAAAGCTGGCATTTATACATAAACTCATGGTACCCCGTGGAAATCCGAGCAAGCTCAGCAAGCAATACTAATGAGGCCTCTGATTTTTTTCCACTGGGTGAGATGGAAAGTCATTGCAGATTTTGAGTGGAATAACATGATCCGGGTAGCAGATGCTCTGCTAAGGGTAAGCATGTTGCTCTAGGAACACAGATAGGGCTCTTCATCTGACCTTCCAAGATCAAGACGCCTCTTGGGAGACAGCCAAGAGACAAGTGTAAAAAGAGCAGAGATCAACTCAAGCCGAAGTTTGGAGGTGAGCACCAGTGTGGTGGAAGGCTCAAGGAATGGAAAGTCTGGGCTGGTCACTAAGGGCCTTATGCAACGTGAGGGGATTTGAATCCTCAGGATTCAATTCAAATGGATCCAGCAATGAATGACACAATTAATGATACATCTTTTATAAAGATTACTCTGACTGCTGTGTGGAGGAGGGCAAGGAGACGTGAAAACCATGTAAGGGAATCCAGAGGTGATGAATGCCTGCATTAAGACATCATGGCAGCGATGGAGAAGAGGTGACAGATTTCTGAGAAATCAGGAAAAACAACAGGAGTTTGCAATGGACTAACTGTTAAGAATAAGGAAAAGGGATGAGTATGAGGTGACCTTTACATCCCTAAGCGAGGAGGTGACAGCCGCAGATAATAACCAAGTCATGAAAGCGGATGAGATAACCTTGATGGGTAGGCTTGTTTTATGGATGTAAAGAAAAGGACCAGACTCATAACTCATAGCCCCAACAAAAGACCCCCTCGTTCTGCTTTACCTCCAAGGAAGCAAAGGGGCACAGGGTGAATCAGTTCTGTACTCTAGGTAACAGTCACAGGTCTGTACACAGTATCGTTTAAGGTACCAGACCTTGGCCAACATGGCAAAACCCCATCTCTACTAACAATACAAAAATTAGCTGGGCATGGTGGCATGCACCTGCTGTAATCCCAGCTACTCTGGAGGCTGAGGCAGAAGAATTGCTTGAACCCGGGAGAGGGAGGTTGCAGTGAGCCAAGATCATGCCACTGCACTCCAACCTGGGCAACAGAGTGACACTCCATCTCAAAAAAAAAAAAAAAAAAAAAAAAATCAGGCTTTAGAAAAGAAGGTTAGCAGGTACATTCTTTTTGAGCATGGATTGGAATTGGATATTTGGGTTTCTAAAAATGAGACTTGGAACTGTTAGATCTCAATGTACCTCATTCTAGAACAACTTGACTTGTGCACATATGGGGTGCAGGGAACATTGTGTCAGACCTGACAGGAAAAAGTTAGTTTTTTAAGCAAATATTTCATGTCTCTCTTTTGGATTCCAGGTTCTCTGTGTTCTCCTACATAAAGATGGCAACAGTAGAAGGGAGACATTGCCATTCTGGCTGTCCTTGGGATTCAGACTTGGTAACTAACTGCAAATACCCTGGCTGCTGATGTCTGTCTGCCCCCAAGTTTCAGGAGACGGGGTAGGCTGAGGGCTGGGGTGATGAGCAGGCTTATATGCCTGGAAACCTGAACACTAATTTTAGGTTTAATGGCCACATTGGAGAAGCTACCTTTAGAAGACTACAAGGCTGAAATTGTATTAAAATGATAGGGTTTAGATCCTTGTTGAGAGAAATGACCTGCTAGATTAGAATCGACCAGCTAAGATTTTTATTAGCATTTTTCACAGTTACGAGTATTGGAAAGGTGAGGATGGCATATGGTGACAGGGTGACAAATAGCAGGAAATGTGTATGTCAAAGTTTTGATCTGGGCTGGACTGTCATCTCCCTTCCCCAAACTATGCCATAAGGCAGTTGACTCATTTGTTGGAATGACAAATGGACATGGGAAAGCTTTTATAATGTATCAAGGTGAGAGAAAAGGCCCCTCACTATTTTTTTATTCTATCCTTGGCTTTGTTAGGACTGTTGTTCAATTTTTGTATTTCTAATCTCACAGGCACACTTCAAGCTTTCATCCTTTATAACCAAGGGGATGAGCTAAGGTGCACGTCTATTCTATGATGGTTCATCTTTTGGGGATTCTGGGCTATCTCTTTTGAAGCTTGCTGTAGAATTGAGTCAACAAAAGCTTTGTGTGAAACCCAACAAATTGTCACTACTTAAGCACCATGTTAATGAGACAAAATAAGAGTGAACTTGGAAGTAATGTTTTGTTGGTTTCTTTTTTGTTTTGTTTTGTCTGTGTGTGTTTTAGTTTTTGGTGCATAGTTTTGCCATGGGAAAAGTGTCCAGGAATGGCTTTCTCTCCCTTGACTGTGTTTTTAGTGAAGTTGCCTATGATCAGGATTTGCGCAACATGAAATGTTCAGTGAATATTTGAAAATCCTTTCTTTCCTGTTTCTGCATCCTGTAACCACAGTAACAAGAATTCTTGGGGTGGCAGGAGGTTTCTTAAGACAGCAAATGATGGTTGAATTGTCAATAAATATTGCAGATGAAGTAGAAATGACTGGCTTTGTGTAATGTGGTCTTCAATATGCAAATGGATATGTCCTTTTGTGCAAAACCAATTAAGTCTAAATATACTGTATATGGTCACTTTTGCCACAGAATTGTTAATTCCTTCCTGCCACACAGGAGAGGAAAGGACTGGTGAACACCATATTAAGATCAGGTGAGGCCGGGTGCGATGGCTCACGCCTGTAATCCCAGCACTTTGGGAGGCTGAGGCAGGCGGATCACAAGGTCAGGAGATCGAGACCATCCTGGCTCGATGAAACTCTGTCTCTACTAAAAAAATACAAAAAGTTAGCCGGGCGTGGTGGCGGGCACCACGGTGGCTGAGGCAGGAGAATGGAGTGAACCCGGGAGGCGGAGCTTGCAGTGAGCCGAGATAGCGCCACTGCACTCCAGCCTGGGCGACTGAGAGAGACTCCGTTTCAAACAAACAAAAAAAGATCAGGTGAGAGAGCCCTCTAGCGGGAGATCATCAGGGCGTTCATCAGGGCTGACGCTGGAGCAGAAGACAGCCAAGAAGTCAGAGGGAATGTTAAATTTAGCCCACAGGGTTGAACTGCACCGTGTAAATAAACACACTGTGACTTGCCATGTCCTCCTGCTGACTTGGAAGATGTTTACTAACAAATCTGCCCTGTAGAATTATCAAGAACTTATTGAGACATGTCCAAAGTTAAAATCTTCATCTTAAGGACATGCAACATTCTTCATAGCCCTCACCTGAAATGCCTGGCCTAGGCAAGGTCAAGGGGTGGGGGATACATTTTGGTAATAAACAGTCTAAATTGGATGACATGACCCTCCCCTCCAATCCCCAAGGGCTAGTAAGGGATGGATTTGCTCATCATTCCAGTTGCTTTTTTAAAACAAAGAACCCACCAATCTCACCCTTGCCTTCCCCAAGGCTGCTCTGAGTTGGGCCATGAATATTATTATAATTCGGTGGGTTATCTTCTTATACCTAGAAGGAAAATTACAAAGCATGCTTTTTTCCCCAAAATCCCTGACCATAATGCATACCTGAAGTTGTAATGTCAAATTCACACAAAAATTTTCATACCCTCTTAGCTACAGTCGTGATATTCCTTTGGTCCCTTAATTTGTCATTCATTATTTATAAATAAAATGAGAGGAAACTTTAAAAATGTTAAAATTTTGCAGCTTAAAATGAACTCATGATATTAATGGTTTATATGGGGTTTTTAAAAGCATATTGTATGGGAAATGCCCTGCCTTTCTAAAATAAATAAATAAATAAAATCTCCAATGAATCAGGATTGAGGCTCCTTGCTCACCACTTTCTTGTTGACCATCGTTCATAAGTCCCTCTTAAGGGTTCAAAAGCTTGTTTCCAGGGGACAAGAATCAGACTTTGAAGCCTATGCCCTTCAAAGCCTGCATAAGGTTCATAACCCACGCAGTGGAGTTCACCAGTGAAAATGTGGACTCAGCACATTTTAGCCAAAACCACAACTGCCTCTGCTTCTAGTCTGTGACACAAGAGAGCCCATGAGTTTCTAGTCAGCCAACCTGGTTTGTCCTTTTTTAAACAGAAAATGGCAATAGCAAGGATTTATAAATACTATTTATACTCCAGGGACCCTCCAAGGTCTCATGTCTTCCTTGAAGCCTGCTCAGCCTGAAGAACATGGTCATTTCTGGACTCTTGGTGGCCTTCCTCTCTGGGGAACCAGCATGGCTGCCCAGTCCTGTGCTGCGCGTTGCACAGTGGCTTAACTCACTATAGTTATGCCTCTGTGCCTGGTGCGTGCATATGCCTTTAAGAGCAAAGACAGCTCTGATACCCTGGGTCTAGTGCATTCATTCGCTCACTCAAGTCACTTATTCATTCATTCATACAGTAGTTATTGAACCAGATCCAATTCTACTCTTTGGGGATATTTTTGTGAACAAAACAGACAGAATCTTTTTTCCTGATATGGAGTCCTTGGGATGGATGAACATTCAACTCATAATCACAAATTGAAATTTTCCACAATGATAATATAAACTTATACCCTATGATAAATGTGACAGAGGAAAAAGGAATATGGTACACTCAGAGAAAACAGTGAATGGCCTTATTTAGATTTTGGGTCAGAAAAGGCCTCTGAAGTGGTGATATTTAAGCTGAAACCCAAAGATACATGGTATCCCCATACAGTAAGACTAACAAGTATTTCTTGCTTTGAGAAATGATCAGCCATTTTTAAGGTCACGTGGTTGGTATGAACCTTCTAACTGTGGAGAATCCTCCTGGCTGTGGCTTCCAGGGCAACCCCTTCCCACCTTTATTTGCCACCAACCTCCCCAATGTTCTTTCTGGTGTTCCCTGGCTCTAATAACCCATGGAAACCTCCACCATGTCAGCTAAAGCTACAGCTGAAGTGAAGCAGTTGTATCTCAGGCCTACTTGCAGAATTAGGACAAAAGTTTTTCTTGCAAATATATTTATGAAGCATTTAGCAGTCCATTAGACACTTATCCTAATAAAAGAGCATGTGTCCTTGGTAGTCACAGTGTTGCAAAGTGAAAAGCACATGGCCTTTGGGATTCAGCTCATCTGGGTTTGAACCCCAGCCCTGCACCCTCAAACAGATGATTTCTTAGTCTCAGTTTCCTCATCTGTAAGATGAGGCAAACTCACAAGGTTTTGTGAGGACTAATGTAACACACCCAGGCACAGAAGGTAGTCACCAGACATTCACTGTCATCTTCTGCATTCCCTTTCTCCACAACTTTCTGACCTCTATGGGTCCCAGTTTCCCCTGAGCTCCCCAGTTCTGCCATCTGCTCCATGATCACATGAAGGCCACCATCCCCCATTCAAAGCCAGCTCCTAGAGCATGATTCTGCTTCCCTTAAGAGGCACCATGGGCCCAGCATGAGCCATCTAGGACCCAATAGCAAGGAAGATGTGAGTTACTAAGGACTGAGCAAGACTTCAGTCCTGCTCTGGAGAACATCCAGGGGATGACGGGGCACAGGAGCAACTCCCATCGTCAAGTGGGGAATCAGCCAAGGATTTGGTCCAGGAGGGGACCTGGGGCACCAAGCAGGATGATCATTCAAAACCTGAGAGCAGGGGCCAGGTACTCACGGACAGAAGCCCTGGGGTGGGGAGTGTAAGAGAGAGGAAGGAGGGGCTATGATTTAGGGCTCTCTAAGACCTCCAGGAGCTTGTGCACAAGATAGGCACTTGGGACTGGGTCATCTAAAATAAAGAGTCCCTTCTAGGTCACCAGTTAAAGAGGTGTGAGCAGGACCCAAAAGTGTCTCTCCCGTAGGTAACCCGAGATCAGCCTTGGGAATGGGACGGGGAAGACAGAGAACTGCAAGAGGAGAAACTGACAGCAGACGGGACATTTTGTTTATCTGAAAATGCTATTAGAGTCAAATCCTTCTTACTCCCTTACAGGTAAGCACAGACACCTCCAGCTTGCGAAGGGCAGATCCAAAAGGCCGGAGTGCGCTGTTGGCTGATATCCAGCAAGGAACTCGCCTGCGCAAAGTCACGCAGATCAACGACCGCAGCGCCCCGCAGATCGAGAGTAAGTGAGCAGCCCAGCCAGGCCTCCTGTGAGCCAAGGACAGGACAGGCATGTGAGACACAGCCAGACACCCCTGGCTGGGGCCACAGCTGCTTCCCAGGACACATACAGAGCCATCTCAGACCTGCTCATTGGACAGGCCAAGTGGGCGAGAGAACGAGAGCTTTCCCTCCAAATCTGCAAATGGTTTAGAGCATATCTTCCATCCTTTTCAAAAGCTAAAAAGAACTCTGCAATGGGACAACTTTTTAAAAATTATGATAAAATACACATAACATAAAATCCATCATTTTAACCATTTTAAAGTGTTCAATTGGTGCCAATTATTATATTCACAATGTTGTTGCAACAATCACCTCTATCTAGTTCCAGAACATTTACACCACCGCTAAAGGAAATCTCATACCCATTAGTAAGTCATTCCCCATTAGTCCCCAGCCCTTGCCAACCTAATCTACTTTCTGTCTCTCTGGATTTGCCTATTCTGATATTTCAAAGAAATGGAATCATACAATACATGGCCTTTCGTGGCTGGCTTCCTTCACTTAGCATAATGTTTTCAAGCTTCATAGATGTTGGAGCATGTATCAGTACTTCACTCCTTTTATCATTGAATATTTAATTGTATGGACACACCACGTTTTGTGTATTCTTTGTAGGGTAACATTTAAAGATCACTCACCCTGTGTCAACATGGTCCTCAAACTCAGTGATAGAAAGTGAAGGGCTCAACATTTTTTTTAAAATGCCAAATTTTTGCTTCACTTTTCACAAGGAGAAAGATGTATTAAGAATTCTGTTTCAGAGGATATGACTGAAGCTCGCTGTCTGCTAGAATGTGACAGAGTAAATTGAGTCCTGTGCTCAGGTCAGATGACCCACATTGAGTTCTGGTTCTGCAACCAGACAAATCGGGAAGCCTCTTTGAGGCTGTTTGGTCATCTGTGAAATGGGGAGACAATACCTGGCTCCTTTTTTGTCTTGGTCAAGATTGTTGGAAGTTGAAATAATATATGCAGAACTTTTTAGTACAGGTCGAGCATCCCTAATCCAAAAATCCCAAATCTGAAACTTTTTGAATATCGACATGATGCCTCACATGGATGATGAAGATGACGTTGTTAACCCTGAAGAAAACGTGCCTCCAGGTGACATGGTGGAAACGTATGATGAGTTTATTGAAGGACAAGAGCGGCGTACATTCATAACAGAACAAGAAATCATGTCAGTTTACAAAATCAGAGAGAGGCTTCTGAGACAAAAACCATTTTTAATGAGGCAGATGACTCTGGAGGAAACATTTTTAAAAGACAGCTAGCAGAATGCTTCCTCAAATCTAGAGGACCTACTTCCTGGTCTCTCAGTGGTTTCTGATGTTTCTTCTCACCTAAAACAATGAGATCCAGTGTACAGTAACCTTTAATCAAAACACAGCATTGCAGGAGACTGAAAGCCTGCCTTTGTTTGTTGCTGCTGTTGTCTAACAGCTGATCTGGGTTTTCTGGTGATACTACTGTGTTGCTTAGTTACCTTGAACACATTATTTTTTTGCTATGTTAATGGTATGCCATATTTTTAACTGCTAAGTTCTTATGTGTGAAGAAGTGTAGGAAAATGATTGCTTATTGGTAGCATAGAAAGTCACTGTCAGGAATGATGGTGATGGACAAACCACAGATTGACAACTTGGGAGGATGAGATGGTGACACCTTTGCTTTCTGATGGCTCCATGAATGCAAGCTTTGTTTTATGCACAAAATTATTTTAAAATATTGCATGAAATTACCTTCAGGCTATGTGTAAAGGTATATATGAAACAAATAAATTTCATGTTTAGACTTGGGTCCCATTCCCCAAGATATCGCATTATGAATATGTAAATATTTCAAAAAAAAAATCTGAAATACTTGGTCCCAAGCATTTTGGATAAGGGATACTCCCCCTGTAATGTAAGGTGTTGTTATGTCTTCCTATGTTCTGCTATGATATGCATGATGGTAATTCTTAAAGATAGTCCTAAAAATATAATTATATCTCCTATCTGCAATTATAAATGTCAACACACAGGATAGACAAATTTTTAAAGAAATATTTTCAACATGGAGTACATTAAAAATTAGTTTCTGGTTAAACCCATGATCTAATTGGTTAAGGCTAATTAACAGGTAAATCAATTTCATCGAAACACTCACTTCCTAATCATTCTCATGAGTAAGTAATGTATAATATTAACACTTAGAATAATCTGGCCACTTTCCTCCACCAGTGGGCACTGTGCCCTAATTTCTCTGTGCATATTAGCTTCAGGTTGTAAATATTTTCTGCCAGGAATTCTTGTCTAAGCTGAGTATCTTCTCATTTTCTGTAGTTAGTAACCACACATGTCTGGAAGGCTGGAGTTAGTGATACCTTTCCTCAGGGGCCCATGATCTTTCCGTTCCATAGATGAAAAGGTTCAGGGAGGCATGAGGGGCTGGGGGCGTGAGGGCTGGAGAGACAGGAAGGAAACTGCCAAGGCACAATCATTGCAGGCTTTACCTCTTGCTTGCTGCTCTGGTCAGCGCTCTGTGGACAAGAAGTTAAAATGACTGACTGAATTAAATCTGTGGGTTTTCTTTGTCTAGTCCTCCATAGCCAGGTTGAAAATAAGAGCAGCTCTACATCTACCACGTTTGGGTTTTCTAATTCAAAGGTGCTGCCAGTTGCTCTGTTAGCATCTACAAAATGGCAGTGTTCAGGTCCCTTTGTTTTGGTCACTTTTCAGGGGAGTTGGGCACAAATGGTTAGTTCTTTGGTAGAACTGGAGAGGGCAGGGCATGTGAGTCTACAGGGTATCAAGGCAGAGGGTGCCTGGAGAAGATGCTGAGTGAAAGGATGACATTGGAGGTGGGAGAATGGGAAGGCGGACAAGGGCAGTGGTAGACCAGTGTTAGACCATGGTCTGAAATGAGACCTGGCTGCTCAGCTCTGCTCTCAAGTCCTTGCCTATTTGTGTCTTCTCTCTAAAGGTTCTAAAGGAACCAACAAAGAAGGGGGAGGTTCTGCAAACACACGAGGTGCGAGCACACCTCCCACCCTGGGAGATCTGTTTGCTGGTGGCTTTCCTGTATTGCGACCAGCAGGCCAGCGGGATGTAGCAGGTAAGGAAGAATTCATTCTGGCTCCCTTGTGGTCTGTATCTCCTTAACTTGTGGAACCATCAGGGCAATCTACACATGCCAGTAAGCAACAATGGTTTTACTGAACAGTCATGATAGAATAGAAGATCATGTTCTTGGGACCTTAAGCACTGGAAACTTCCAAAGTACAAAATGGTTCTTGAGAAATCTTTTACATCATCATCCTGTTTAAATTATTCCATTGTAATAGTTGAAAAATGACTTGTAATAATGTGTAATACTTAGTGATGGCGTGATGGTAGCCCAGACTGCAAAGTGTATATCGACAGGTCTAAATTGTAATAGAACCTCATAGTGACATCACTGTGGATGCACTAGCAATGCATGAGTTGTAATGATTCAGTTTTCATATCAGTTAGGTACTGCTGTGTAACAAAACACCCTAAAACTTAAAAGCTTTAAACAATCGTTTTTTAGCCTACAATTCTGTGGGTTAGCAGCTTAGAGTAGTCTCGGCTGGGCTCCCTCTTGCATCTATAAAGAACTGCAGGTCATGTAGGTAGCTTTGCTAATCTTATATTTCTCATATTTTTCCAACCTCTGGGGCCTCAGCTATAACCACTGGCCTGACTCACCTCTATCCACATGGTCTCTCAGTATCCAGCAGGCTGTCCGGGCCTCGTTTTCATGCCAGCAGCAGGGTTCCAAGAGAGAAGACAGAAGTATAAATAAAGCCTCTTGAGGCTTAGGCTTGGAAGTATTGCTAGGATGTAACTTGGAAGTCTAAGAAGTATCACTTCCTATCACATTCTCTTAGCCAAAACAAGTCACAAGGATGGAGAAATAGACTTTGCCTCTTGATGTGAGGAACTGTAAAATCATATTTCAAAGATTATGGAATCAAGCATAAGTGGGTAATGAAGGTCGTATCTGTAATCAGTCTACCTCTTTTTTTTTTCCAGTGTGCATCAGAGGTTTTTTGTTTGTTTGTTTGTTTGTTTGTTTTTTGTGACTTTTGTTTCAGTGGGCATCAGAAGTTTTGAAAGTATTGCATTAAAATTGAACAAATACAAATTTACTCTGAGGAAAAAAAAAAAAAACACCTGTTTTTCCTATTCTTGTTCTCTTTAACCACCAAGCTGAATAAACTCCAGGAATACCATAAATACAGCAAATACAAAGGCCCAAACATTCCTGGTACTGGATGTTCCATTATGTGACTTTGCTAACTTTTTTAGTGGCCTCTGTGACTGTTTAATGTTATGGGATGCTTATGCTGCCTCACTCACCAATAAAAGTCCAGCAAAGAAAAAGATGCTAGGATATTTTGAGATCCAACTTGAACCTTCTCAAGGGCCATGTTCATTTCGTCATTTTTGCTGAGGGGTTAGCAGGAAAGGTAGAGCACAAGGTCTTCCTCAATAAAGACAGTGGATATTCTTCAGTGCCCTCTTCTTTTTCAAAATTTCTGAGTGCTATCAAACAAATATCCTTTGGAATAGAAGGCTTCCACCAGTTTCTCTTCAGAGAAGATGGGAGAAATAGGCCCCAGTCAGGTTTTCATAGGAAGCAGCCAAAAATAGCCAGCAGGAGTCCTGCTGGTCTGCTTGTCTCCAGTAGGACATAAGTGTCAGATGTTTGAGCTGCTGTAATAGGGAAGACAAGAATTTATCTCTTTAGAGATGGAGGTCCATAAAGAAGTGACTAATGATGCCTGTTTCAGGATGGAAACTCAAGGAGAAAGCCACTAGATAAACACATGGACTGAGTACCATGTCAAGGCAAGGCAGGTCGTGGCTCCCTGCTCCCAGCACTTTCCCGGCAGCCCCCTTCTCACCAGAGGAAGGGACTTGAGCCTTTGCTCCCTCTCTGAGCTTCTGGCCTACCTTTCTTGGTGGTTCATGCCGTCCCCTCCACTCACGCTGTTCTCCTTGCTGCTCTTCACACACCAACATGTTGCTGCCACTGGGCGCTTGCACTGACTCTCTCTTGGCCTGAAAGGCTCATCTGCAGGTGTCCATGTGACTCAGTCTCTCCCTTCCTGCAGGTCTCTCCTCAGGTGGCAGCTGATCAAAGTGTCCGTGAGGTCTTCACTTATCATCCCATATAAAGGTTCAGTTCCATCCTTTCATTCTATATCTCCTTTTCCTTAATTTACTTTTCTTGTATTACTTAGCACCATCTGACATATCATGTATCCACTGGTTTATCTGTTTATTGTCTGTCTTAGCCATCTAAAGCTAAGCTCCATGAAGGCAGGGACTATGTTTTGTTCACTGCCATAGAAATGCCTGGCGCATGGCAGGTGCTCAGTAAATACTTGCTGACTAGCATGTGTGAATGGTAGTGTGGTGGCTGACATTCAATAGGGACCATAGCACAGTGTCATGGGCTCATGGTACTTCTAGGGACTCATGAAAATATTTAAATTTCTTTTAAAATCAGAAGAAAATATATGACCTTTTAGGGTCAAAGAATGTATTTGTCTTTGTACCAATGCAGTCATGAATATAAATATATTTTTAATGGAGAAGAGGCCCACAAAGGCAAAAGTGCCTACGGACCCTGGAGTCATAATGCAGCCCCAGCTTAGAGCTCCAAGGGAGTGAGAATTACAATAAGATATGATGAGTAAACATTATTTCTGGGTTGAATAGAATACGTAATGAGATGTCCAGGGTCTTCTGGAAAACATTCAGATTTGAGGAAGAAGAAATATTTCATCTTTTGATAAACCTGCAGGTTATAAAAGCTGAATCCTTTCCTATGGGCACAGCATCCCTGATGCCCTCAAGCTGGCCTTTCCGCCACCTCCTGGCCTCCTTTGTGTTTTCTTTGGATTTCTAGGGCTTGCATTTCCATTGTGAAGGACAGCCTCCTCCCTTACTTCCCTCAACTCCCTCGGAGCTCTCTGTCAGCCCAGGTCTGCCTCCTTCACTTGCCTGCACTTACACCGTCAGCCCCTCTCTCCCCTGCAGTCTCACCTTTCTCCCTGAGGGGCATGAATAGAAGCTGGGCAGGGATTTGCCCGCCCTCGCTTCTGCTGTGCATGTTAGGATAAAAATGAGTATGCCCACATTTCTCATGTGGTTGGTGGCTTCATCAGCACAGGATCCCCTACTTTTAACTGACTCACTTTAAGGGTTTTTGAATCTTTGAGACATGGTGTCCTCGGTTACTTAAAAGGTTTAGATAGGCTATTTAAGGGTAGGTTTTGCTCTGTTTTGCAAACTTTTATTATCCCTTTCAATTTCATTGAGCCACTGGGCATGTAGGTAGGCTCTGCCTTGTTTAGGCAGCTGCCTAGGTTCTCCTCGTCATCTTTATGTATTATGTGGAAACAGGTTTGAGAACTTCTAGGCAGGAATGCCTGAGCTGACACCTGCAATACCATCCTCACCCTACCTTAAGAACAGCCATTCCATAATGTGGTTGGAATATTATGGTCTAGGTGACTGTCACATTATAGCCAGAGGGGCTCATATTTGGAAAGCCAGATACCAAGGTCTTGCCTACTTAGCTTCCCCTGAGTCACCTCTGCTAGGCTGTGCTTTGATTGGCCTGGCTTTTGAAATCCAGTACTTTAAGTGTATGACTTAGCACCTGATTGAGGTAAACACACAGGAGACTCAAGTACTGCAAAGATCAGAACCCCCAACAGATGCTGGGGTTTCTAATCTGAAATGAAAGCTGCAGGTCCCATGCTGCAGCACCCAGGAAGTAGTGGGTGTGAGAAAACATCATTTTTCAAGTGTTGTCCACATGTTGTCATGGTGATTATAAAATATAGGGGAAAACATACTCCCCAGAATTCTTATAAAAAGAGCACTAAATCTGGAAGAAATATTTTAATCTGCTTCCTGAGTAGACAGTGATACTCCAAGGACATCTCTAAGCAGTAATTGCAGAACTTCAAGGCAGTAAACAGCGACAGGAACTTTTTCTTATTAGAGAGAGGCAGAACGAAAAAGGGTGAGAACTAGCAAAATGGTGCAAGATTGTGCAGAGTATAGAGGCCTCTCCTGGGGCATGCTCCACTAGAGTCTTCCATGAGAACCAAACGCAAATGCTTACAAGAGCAAATCGTTGTTGTTGAATTTAAAAGAGGAATTGAATTTCAAGCTGGGGCAGATGCAATGAAGGATCTATAGGCTGAGAAAGCCAAAACCCTTGGGAATTAGCGTAAGTCTTTCGGAAAGGAGGTTTTGAACTTTCAGAGGCCATAGAACTGCGAGGTTCAAGGTCATTGGACCTGGGTTGTCAAGGGCAAATGTCTCCCTCCAGTCTTATCTTATGTATTCAGGGAATCATGAATTTTCTGCTCTCAACACAGAAACGAAGAAAGTCATTGTTCACAGAATGCTGGGAGTGAAGAAAACCTCCCTAGCCAGGAGTGCTGGTTGGTACACCTGAGGGTCCAAATTAGAGCATAAGGGCTGATGGACCTAGCAGGTGTCAGTGAATGAGTGTGAGTGGGGCCTTGATTAGGAAGGGCAAAAGACACCCGGGCAGTCCTGGCCCTCGGCTTGGATACTAGGGGCCCAAGGCAGATGACAGCAGAGGTGGCAATGGATAGGAGGGCGGGAGGCCTGACCTGGGCTTGTCATTAATGCTGGCAAGGACCTTGGAGCTGGTCCAGTTGGTCCTTCTGTGTGACAGCTGCGGTACCTGAGGCCTCTCAGTGGACACGTGCAGAAAAAGCGGTCTACAGTGCAGCTCACTGCGGGCAGGCTTGAGTGTCCTGAGTGCCGCCTACCTGCGGGGGCTTTCTCCTTCTTTATTGCCGAGCTAACCCAGAATCTGTTTCACTTCCAGGTGGCAAGACAGGGCAGGGCCCTGGCTCCCGCGCGCCCTCTCCCAGGCTTCCCAACAAAACCATCAGCGGCCCGCTTATCCCGCCTGCCTCTCCCAGGCTAGGCAATACCTCCGAGGCGCATGGCGCTGCCAGAACAGCCCCGCCTCGCCCCAACGTGCCTGCCCCGCCCCCTCCCACCCCACCCCCTCCGCCGCCACCCTTACCCCCGCCCCTTCCCTCTTCCTCCCCCATCAAAACTCCGCTTGTGTCCCCACCTGGCCCACTGACCAAAGGGAACCTCCCGGTGGTTGCACCCCCTGTCCCCTGTGCGCCACCACCTCCACCTCCGCCACCTCCCCCAACGCCATCCCCGCTGCCCCCGGCCTCGGTTCTTAGTGACAAGGCAGTGAAGCCTCAGCTAGCTCCCTTGCACCTCCCGCCCATCCCGCCCCCGCTCCCTCTCCTCCCACCTTTCGGGTATCCTGGGCTCAAAGCGGAGCCCGCCAGCCCTGCGCAAGATGTGCAGGAGCCTCCAGCCCCGCCACCCCTGCCGCCCCCGCTCCCCACTTACGCTTCGTGCTCCCCGAGGGCTTCTTTGCCCGCGCCCCCTTTGCCAGGAGCTAATTACAGCAGTGAAGCCCCACCCCCGCTACCCCCCAAATCCCCCAGCTTCCAGGCCCCACCGCAGAAGGTCAGTGCGCAGGCCTTGCCCGCCCCGCCTGCCCCTCCGGGCTCCCAGACGTTCCTGCAGAAGAAGAGGCACGGCCGACCAGGTAAGGAGCGCTCCCTGGCCCATTGCCCCTGGTGGAGCGCAATAAAATCTTGTCGTTGCACAGGACTTTATTGTTGGAGGTATTCATTTCAGAGATGGACACCAGGGGTGAGGGAGGCAGGGAGATTTGCCCAAAATCATGCTGCCTGTAACCAAGGGATCCTGGCCTTGATCCCCTGCCCTTCTAGCTCTGTGGCCCTGGGCAACCACTTGGCCTCTCTGTTCTCCCTTCTCTTCATCTGTAAAATGGGGATAGATAGCAATAGTTGCTATCTCCTGGGCTTGTTATTAAGCATTAAGTGAGTTTTTAGGTTGGAGGTGCTTGGAACAGGGCCTGGCAACAGTGAGCTTGAGAGGGATTATTTATTCTTACTACCATCCTCCAACTCCAGATCTCCTCCCTGAGGTGGACAGGGCATGAGTGCGGCTTGTTTCCAGAACCAGGCCTCCTTTTATATTTGCCGGCGTTTTCCAGAATCTTCACCGGCCCTCAGTAAACTGGATTCCCACTCTGCCTTAGTTTTCGCAGGTTCTCCAGCTGACTCAAGAAAACTGAGGGCCTGTATTTTGAGCCAAATAGTAAAAATGTTTCCTTCACATATGCAGCACAGATTATTTGAATTGAGTGTGCATGTCCCATGGCTGATTTCCTTGGTCCCTCTAGTAGGAGGCTTCATTCAGTTTTAGTGCCCCTGTGAATGGGAAGTACCTCCACACGTCCACAGACACACCCACATCCACGCACGCAGACACACTCAAACATATGCACACTCATAACACACACATCCACATGCACACCACAACACACATATTCCTGTGTCTTTTAGAAAATCTTTCGATGCAGAAAGCTTCTTAAAAGTGTTTTCTTGAATTAAAAATAATTCAAGCTTGTTGCAGAGCAAATAGAAGGAAATTGAAATTAACCAGGTACGGATGGCTCACACCCGTAATCCCACTGCTTTGGGAGGCCCATGCATGAAGATGGCTTGAGGTCAGGAGTTATAGGCCAGCCTGGGTAACATAGCGAAACCCCATCTCTACAGAAAATAAAAATAAAAAATTGGGTGGGCATGGTGGCAGACACCTATAGTACCAGCTACTTGGGAGGCTAAGGCAGGAGGATGGTTTGAATCTAGGTGTTCAAGGCTGTGGTGAGCTTTGACTGTGCCATTGTACTCCAACTTGGATCACAGAGCCAGATGCTGCTGTCTCTAAGTAAATTAAGTAATTAAATCACCCATAATAACATCACCCAGAGATGAAAACTGCCATTTGGATAGGTTTCTTTAATTCTTTTTTCTGAATATATGTACATGTTTACATGGTTAGTACCATCTTTCACATACAGTTTTGTGCTCTGTTTTTAATTTAATATTATATTAAAAACAATTTTATCCAATTGTTAAAATGTCTTTAGAAGAATGACCTTCAGTATATTCCATATTCCTCATGTTAGATATCTAAGTTGATTCCATTTTTTGTTATTATGCATAATATTGCAAGAAATACTTTCGTAGAAATTTTAGTCCACATTTTTGATATTTTTCTAAAAGTATTGGTTTCTTAAAGGGAATTCCTGGTGCAAAGAGCAAGGATATTTTTAAGCCTCTTGATTACAAGAGGTAAGATTTTAGTCATTTTCTTTTCAATTGACTGGTCACCATGAGGGCCAGCATTTGTACTCGTAAGCCCCTTTTGATATTTGTTATTTTCAAATGTTTATGATGTGATGAAAAAAAAACAAAGATTTTTTTTTTTTTTTTTTTTGAGACACAGTTCACTCTGCCACCCAGGCTGGAGTGCAGTGGCAGGATCTCAGCTCACTGCAACCTTCACCTCCCAGGTTAAAGTGATTCTCATGCCTCAACCTTCCGAGCAGCTGGGGTTACAGGCGTGCACCACCACGCCTGGCTAGTTTTTGTATTTTTAGTAGAGACAGGGTTTCACCATGTTGGCCAGGCTGGTCTTGAACTCCTGACTTCAAGTGATCAGCCCACCTCGGCCTCCCAAGGTGCTGGGATTACGTGTGAGCCACTGCGCCTGGCCAACAAAAACAAGGCTTTTGATTCAGAGGGCTATGAATTCAAATCCTGGGTTCCCCACCCACTCCTGTGGAAACTCACACCACTTGGGTTTGTTTTTTTTAATACTGAATTTTTTTTATTTGACAAATGGGCCTACTAATAACACCTTTCACATAGGATTATTAAGAATATGAAATGAGATATTTGCATAAAGGGCTTGCATGTAACTTCAGCTCCAGCAGCATTATTTCCTTACCACACAGTGGGGCAGCTGTTCACCCAGAAGAGGGGCTGCAGTCCTTTTATCCTGCATGTGGGAGCAAGTAAATTCCTCATAGATCCTTGTGCCCAGAAAGGGAAGACCAGAAAGGGAAAGGAAGGCAGTTGGGAGGGAGAAAGGAAGACGGGCAGATGAAGGGACATGAGACGCGAGGATGGCGGCTGGTGACTGAGAATGCCTGCTGCAGCTGGGGCCCCTTCATCTGCTCCAGAGTAGTGAGCCCCAGGCCAGGATGGAGATACATATCTGGCCTTCTTCTTTGCATCTTTGGATGTGAAACTTGGTTGGTCCATGTTCAAAATAAGGGCAATTTCTACTTTAGCCCAACTTGGGGGGAAAAGAGAGAGGTAGTAATTGTGAACATCTTAGCACAGATAGTAATAATGTTATTGTCATCATTTCAAGAAGCAAAGTGATGTGTGCAGTGCCACTGAAGAAATAAGCAGGAGTGGACCCCCTGCATTGATGTGCCAGGATAGCAGATTTTTTTGTTACCAGATGAACCATACAGGAAAGTATTGGCAAAGGAGATAGTGAGCCTTTCTCAGGCATGATCAGAGAAGGCTGGAGGAAGTAGGTTGGATTCAAGTTAGGCCCTGGTGGGCACGTAAGATTTAGGTGGACCGGAAGGAGAAACGAGCATTTGCAGTGCTGGAGAACCAGTGCGAGCAGGGACACAGGGGCAAAACAAGCCCCTGACCGCTCCCTCTTCAAGCCTCCCTCTGGGCCTCTTCTACAGTGAGCCCTTCCTGTTCTTACCACTCTCCAGTGATTTCCCTGCTTTGGGCTGTACCCGATGATGAAGGTTATCACCATCATTAATATTATTGCAGCAGCTAACATTTATTGACGACTTACTACATGCCACTCAACTTAAATTCGACTCATTGAATCTTCTCAATAACCCTGGGAAGTGGGTGTACTATTACTACTCCCATCTTACAGATGAGGAAACTAAAACACAAAGAGGCTATGTTACTTATCCCAATGGGAGAACTGCAATTCGGTGCCAAACAGGTTGGCTCCAGAGGTTGCCCTTTTACTCACTACATCACATTACATCTGAAGATGGAAATGCCTAACATCTCATATAAAGTTATAGCATCCACCGTGCCCATCCGTGTGTCTGAATACACCATCATCTTCTCTGTAAGGGGCCGGTGGGGGAAAGCTAAATCCACCTCCAGCACCCCCTGCGAGATCACCCACCACAGAGCTTTCAAGCAAGAGCCAGCAGGTCACAGCCTGGACCCCGACGCAGCAGCCTGGAGGTCAGCTGCGAAATGGAAGCCTGCACATCATCGGTAAGTGGGGTGCACCCTCTGCTGGTTTGGCTGCCAGTAGGAATGTGATTCTCCCAACCTCTGGAGAGAGAGTTTGCTGGCCACAGTGCTGCCATCTCAGGGTACATGCTTCTTTCATGAACACAGGCTCCCTCCAGCACCAGCCAGCCCACAGGTTCTGTTAAATAGGGTTCCTTTCAAGGCTTTCTGCATAGTTTCAAGGCTCACTCTCTAGCCTTCTAATTCAGATTAGAGAAAGGGAAGAGAAGCAACATTTAAACTGTGTGTGTGTGTGTGTATGTCTGTGTGTCTATGGAGAAATCAGTGCATAAGCCTGAAAGAGTAGAATGATATGGATAAAGAGAAAGAATACATAGAAGGCCCACCAGGCAGAGGGACGTTTCGAGTACAAGTATGGAGGTAGGAAGGAAAGTCACCTGGGGTCAGATGTGATCACGGCCATGGAATCTTTGGATCCCTTCTGTGTGCTGGGCTAGTGTCCGACAGAGGCCCAGATCACAAAGCAGGGGCTCAGCCCATGAAAGGGTCACAGGAGCCCTCCCCTCCTGCCAACAGATCTCAGAGCAGAAGCTGTTTGCTTTGTGGAGCTCAGGTCCCACCCTAGACACAGGCCATGCTCCTCCATTCCCCAGTCATTCTGCCCATTTCTCCCTCCCCTCGAAACCCTCCCAGGAGCTTCTCAGGTGACTGCTGGGGCTTTGCCAGTTCCTTGTTGGCACCAGGGTCCCCACCTCTGATTCTGGACCCTGGAGAGCTCCGTGCCACTTCCACCCCTTTAGCAGCCTCCTTAAGGTGTTATTGGTTGGAGTATGTTCGGGTGGGTGACAGGGAGTGACTGGATTTCCCTCTTCCAGCTTCCCTCCATCCCAACCAACCAGTAAAACTTGAGAGGTGAATAGATGTCTTAGGGAGAATGGCCCTATCGTTAAAATCCTTGCACTGAGCAGGCAAACAGAAAATGGTGGATGCAGTCAGAGTAATCTCTGTGCTCCTGGAAATGATCAAAGCTTGGGTCGTGACAGTAACCTGAGTAACTCTTTCCATTTCACATGTGTGCAGATGACTTTGAGTCTAAATTCACGTTCCATTCTGTGGAAGACTTTCCCCCTCCGGATGAATATAAACCATGCCAGAAGATTTACCCCAGCAAGATCCCCAGAAGTAAGTACCACCTGGATAAGACTCCTGGCATTTCCCGACCCTTCAAAATTAGGCGCCTGCTGTGCATCAGTTGGTCACAGACTGTCTAAAGGATGACATCATGATTTCACTGTACTGCTGCAAGGATGTAGTGCTGTGCATAGTTCTGGAACTTTCAGGACATTGATTTCTCCTGATACCTAAGTATTCATTTAGAGATTTTTACAGAACCCCAAGGGTAACTGTTTGGCATCAGATTTGGATGCCTAAACTTACCACTCATCCCTCTTCTCTCTGGAGCGTTTGATAAGGGAAACTAACAAACCCAGACAACAGCAAAATAGGATATTTTGCATCAACCGCTGAGGAAGAACCTGAAAACCCCTAATACAGAACTCTGGCAAATCATGACATGGAGAATGTCCTTAGGTCAATGGTTCTCAACCTTGGCTATATATTAGAATGACCTAAGGAGCTTTTATAAATCCTGAAGGCCAGGCTACATCTAAACCATATAATCAGAATATCGAGGTGTCAGGATTTTTAAAAGCTGCCAGGTGATTCCAACGTACAGCCAAGGTTGAGAATAATAGCCCAGTAAGGGCCTACCTCCTCCTGATTTCATTGTGTGGTCAGACTTTAAGAGAGGACATTTAACCCAGCTTAACTGTTCAACCTTAAGAGTAGAGAGATAAGCCAGGCATGGTCACTCATGTCTGTAACCCCAGCACTTTGGGAGGCTGAGGCAGGAGGATCACATGAGGCCAGGAGTTTAAGACCAGCCTTGTAAACATAGCAAGATTCCATGTCTACAAAATATTAGCCAGGTGTGGTAGTGCACACCTGTAGTCCCAGCTTCTTGGGAGCCTGAGGTGGGAAGAGCCCAGGAGTTGGAGGCTGCAGTGAGCTGTGATCGTGCCACTACACTCCAGTGTTGGTGACAGAGTGAGACTCTGTATCCAAAAAAAAAAGAGAGAGACAGAGAAAATGAGGTGATGAGGTGGAGGAGCCAATTCTTGTCTGGTACTGGGCCAAAGAGATTGGGAAGGAGCCAGAGTCAACATTATGGAGTGAGTGTCAAATGCATTCCCACCCCACATCCTAAGTAAACCCCTATTCCAGACCTCTGTGGCCCCAGATGGAAAATCAGTGTCCAGGGTTAGCCTGAGACCAGGAATCATGAGCCAGGCTCTTTGCCCATCTCCTTTAAGAGGGACCTTAGTGAAGTCCCTTCTGCAGAACTCAGCTTCCTGCAGAGCAGAGGGAATGCAGGCCTGCCCTGTGCTCAGGTGGAGGGAACCCAGGGCCCTGTGCTCAGGTGGAGGGGGCGCAGGCCTGCCCTGTGCTCAGGTGGGGGGAACACGGGCCTGCCCTGCGCTCAGGTGCGGGGAACACGGGCCTGCCCTGCGCTCAGGTGCGGGGGAACACGGGCCTGCCCTGCGCTCAGGTGCGGGGAACACGGGCCTGCCCTGCGCTCAGGTGCGGGGAACACGGGCCTGCCCTGCGCTCAGGTGGGGGGAACACGGGCCTGCCCTGCGCTGAGGTGCCGGGAACACGGGCCTGCCCTGCGCTCAGGTGCGGGGGAACACGGGCCTGCCCTGCGCTCAGGTGCGGGGAACACGGGCCTGCCCTGCGCTCAGGTGGGGGGAACACGGGCCTGCCCTGCGCTCAGGTGCGGGGAACACGGGCCTGCCCTGCGCTCAGGTGCGGGGAACACGGGCCTGCCCTGCGCTCAGGTGGGGGGAACACGGGCCGGCCCTGCGCTCAGGTGTGGGGAACACGGGCCTGCCCTTCGCTCAGGTGTGGGGAACACGGGCCTGCCCTGTGCTCTGGTCAGGGGAAAGTGGGCCTGCCCTGTGCTCGGGTGGGGGGAACACGGGCCTGCCTTGTGCTCATGTGGATGTTCATCTCTGGGTCCACTGGGGCATCTCTCTGCTGGCCTGTGTGGCTGTGCATTTAGAGATACAACCTTGTGTGCCCTTTGTAATAATATGTAAATACCAACTGCTCTGAGTTGAGAGAGAGAGAAAGGGAGCAGTGTGAAGGAGGATGGAGGTAAATCCCACCCACCGAAGGTTAAATAGAACATGAAGAGCCAGCAATGGAGGAAGACAAGTGCTGTGTCCATCTCCCATCCCTGCTCAGTTCAGCATGCTCACATGAACCTCCTGTCATACAGCAGGCACCCTACAGGCACCAGAGGCTGCAGAGTGTAAGAAACAAGGTCTCCTCCACCACGCACCCACCACACACACTCCTGAGATAGATGAGAATTAGACCCCATAAGAGTGTCTTAATCAGTGATTGTTTAGAGTGCCAAGGGCACTTCAGTGGGCATGGGGGTGCAGGTGGATGCTGGGGGCTTGAAAGTCAGAGAGAGAGGGTCACAGTTCCATGTGGGTGGGAAGGCATCCAGGCTGAGGACAGGACAGACCCAGGAGAGAGCGTGATTGTGCTTGGTGCATGTACAAACCATATGTCCCAAGGTGCCTGGCTGGGTAAGACCATACAGGCTGCCGGAGGTGCAAGGTTGGGAGTGTTGTGTATGTGTCCATATACAACACCGCTTTTCCCATCTTGTGAAATATGCACAGGAATCAGCTTGATAAAAACCTAAGTGTTCGTGTTCTTATTGGAGGACATACCTTAGGTTCCCCAGCAGCAGACCTCCTAATACTGCACCCGGAATTAGGCTCCTTTACTCCCTCAGGCAGCAGGACTCACACATGAGGAAACTGAGCCTGGCCCCCTGTGGTCACAGAGTGTGCCTCACGGGACTTTCCACGTGGCAGGGAGAGCAGAGCCAAGGGACCCCCTTCATCAACAGGCAGCCAGATCTCAGAGTGGGCCAGAAGGAGCCAGGCTGCACGGGGCTGCCTGCACATGAACCTGCGAGGACAAGGAGATAAATGTGCCTTCTAATAGTCTGTGTCCCGCCTAAGGCATTGGAGCGTGAACCTGTAAGCAGGGAAGAACTGTCAGTGAAAACACTAGACGACAATTCCAGGGCCGTCATGGACCCTGCGGCGGATGCTGTGGATGTTTGTGCCTGGCACTGTTCTAGGTGCTTTGCATACTTTATCATTTGTCCTTAATGCAGAGAGTTTCCAGACAGGGAAAAGGCCAAGTGACTTGTCTAAAGCCTCACAGCAGATTAAAGCCAGAGCCAGGAATTTTGAACCCACATCTGTCTGAACCAGGGCCAGTTCCATTTGGCCGTGGTGAACTCTGAAAACAGACATAATGAGATGCAGGTTGAGACAGTTAACCAGTGGCTTGATCAGAGGAGGTAGAGACCAGGGTCAGGGAACCTGTTAGCCAGCCATTATAAGAGCCTGTGCTGGGAGGCCGAGGCGGGAGGATCACCTGAGGTCAGGAGTTCGAGACCAGCCTGGTCAACATGGTGAAACCCCATCTCTAAAAAAATACAAAGTTAGCCGGGTGTGGTGGCGCACACCTGTAATCCCAGCTACTCGGGAGGCTGAGGCAGGAGAATCGCTTGAACCTGAGAGGCAGAGGTCGTAGTGAGCCAAGATCGTGCCATTACACTCCAGCTTGGGCAACAAGAGCAAAATTCCATCTTAAAAAATAAAAAATAAAAAGAGTTTGTGCGAGGGGAGGATGGATGGAGGAGGTCTTCAGAGTGATCAGGGTTTGGAGAACCAGGCCCAGATAGGATCAAGAAAGGTGGAGGAGCCGGGGTCCCAGGAGTGCCTGCCTTGGGCTGGATAGAGGATGTGACACCAAGAAGGAACTGGAGGTTTCGGGGGAGGTGATGGGATTCCTATCATTCATGGTGAGGGGAGGTGGCTAGAGGGCTACAAGGGGGAAATGCCATGTGGCAGGTGGAGCGCAGGGTATACAGGTCTGGGACTGATGGGGTGGAGCAAGGGCAAGGACTTGATTTGCTGGCCATTAGTTTGGAGATGGAAATATAGAACAATGAAGGACATGGCCATGATGTCAGCTGGGGTGTGTGAAGTAGGTCTAGTCTGTGTGACGGGAGGCTATAAGCTGCCAATGAACAGGGTCAACTCAGTACCTCCCAGACATCCAGGTCCACGCAAGCATTTAATAAATGGGATTTGACCTTGGTGACCTAGACAGACAGCTGAGGGGGGAAGTAAGGAATTCCTTTTATTATACTGTCACCAAGTTGTAAATCAAGAATGTATACTGTTTTTCTTAATTTAATTCATTATACTTATCGGCAGTATTGAAATAACTGTGCACATATACAGAATCCCAGCTACTGGCTCATTCAGGCTCCTTTCCTTCCCCTGAGGTAGGGTTTGCTGACTGGCCACGTTCATGCCATAAGCCCCACAGCTTTCCCTTGCACCCACTTGGCCCTGAAGGCTTTTTAATTGTAACCTATACCCTAAACCAGAGGTCAGCAAACATTTGCTGTAAAGGACCAGAGAATACATATTTGAAGTAATGCAGGTCTCGATTGTAACTACTCAATTCTGCTGATTATTAAATCAATCAGTAGCCACAAACAATACATAAATGAATGGGCATGGCTGTGTTCCAATAAAACTTTATTTACAAAAACAGGTGTGGGCTGGATTTGGTCTGCTGGTCATGTTTTGCTGATCTGCCCTAAAACATTCCAGAAAACAGATTCCTAAAAACCTCTTTCTGCTCTTCAGTCTTTCTCAGTAATGTGCTGTGGGGGCCCTCAACCTTCAGATTCAGTCAGTTCTAATCTACAGCTAGCTGCATTTTATGCCCATGGTGCTCACTGGCACCCTCAAGAAGAGAAGAAAAGCTATACCCCCTCACCGCACACAGCTTGCCAGGAGGGTGCAGTTGGCAGTCTGTGCACCAAAAATAATCTCCTGATGTTTACAAAGGAGCAGGTTTTTAAAAAGCCTATTAAATGAACTGACATTGCACAGACTTGAAAGGGCAAGTGCAATTTCAAAATTAAGATACTGTTTTAGATTGATGCGGCATCAGTGGACACGAAGTACTCCACCAGCCTCCCAGCGAAATTAAATATGCATGTTCCTGTCATCCCTGTGAGCCCTAATGCAGAACCTTGATAATTATATTAGTGTGAATCAGATCTGGCGTATGCCTGTCTGATTACATTTCTCCTTACCAGTTTTCTTCTTGCTCACTGTTGACCTGGCTCCCCAAGATGAGTTCTTTGTGGTCTGGGACACAGTGTTGTTTCCATCAGATGAGTGTGTTCTCGCGCACTGTGGTCGCCTGTGTGCACTCTGTCCCTGCCTGCTTGTTTGCTGTCTCTCTGACACACACACGTGAGCACACATGCTTAGCTCTTCCACTAGCCATCATCACTGTCTCCACTCTGCAAGTGTTTGCTGTTTTCTTCCATTGACTGAATGGCTTTGTTTAGTTTTTTGTTGTGTGTGTGTGTGTGTGTGTGTGTGTGTTTTGTTTTGTTTCATTTTTTTGAGACAGTCTCACTCTGTCACCCAGGCTGGAGTGCAGTGGCGCAATCTTAGCTCACTGCAACCTCTGCCTCCTGGGCTCGAGTGATTCTCCTGCCTCAGTCTCCCAAGTAGCACATGCACTACCACACCCGGCTAATTTTTGTATTTTTAGTACAGACAGGGTTTCATCCTGTTGGCCAGGCTGGTCTTGAACTCCTGACCTCAAGTGATCCTCCTGCCTCGGCCTCCCAAAGTGTTGGGATTACAGGTATAAGCCACTGCGCCCAGCCTAGTTTTGTTTTATTTTTCCTAATGTTTTTAAAATGCATTAGGTTCCTCAATAAGTGAAACATACAATTACCATTATGAGCCATCAGTTCCACTCCCGGGTATAGGCTACAAAGAATTTAAAACTAGTGTTCAAACAAGAACTTATACATAAATATTCATAGCAGCACTATGCACAATAGCTAAAAGGTGGAAATAACTGATGAACACAGGAGCAAAATGTGGTGTGGCCATACAATATGATTCAACAAAAAATAGGATGGAAGCACTGATACATTGCTACAACATGGATGAACCTTGTGTGAGTTTGTTCTCACATTGTTATAAAGAAATACTTAAAACTGGGTAATTTATAAGAAAAGAGGTTTAATTGGCTCACAGTTCTGCAGGCTGTACAGAAAGCACAATGCCAGCATTTGCTTCTTGGGAAGACTCCAGGAGCTTCCAGTCATGGTGGAAGGTGACCCATGAATGTGCTGTAATGTCTACAGAGTATCTCCCTGGACTTACTCTGGTCCCTGAACCATTTTTCTGCTCTTCTCTTAGCCAACACTGTCTCCACTTCCCCGCCCCCTGTCCTCTCTGGAGCCAAGTCCTCCCAGGCTTTCTCCCCTCTGCACCATGGTAAGCGCTCTTACCAAGGCCACCAGTGGATCTCCATGTTGCCAACTACAGTGTCAGAGGCTCTAGCCTCAGCCCGTCACTCCCTCTTTCTGAAACACTTCTTCATTTAGATTTTATGACAGCTGTCTCGTTTCTCCTTCCGTTGCACACTGACTCCTTCTCAGTTTTTTGTTACACCACACACTTCAGAGTTGTCTTTGACTTCTCTCTTCTACTCCTGCATCCAACTTACCAGCGAACTCGGGTGTCTGTCCTTGAAATGCATCCAGAATCTGATCACTCTCTCCTCCTCTGCCACTCCCATTCTGCCCTAAGCCACTGTTATTCCTCACCCGAATTGTTGCTGGAACCTGCTAACAGGCTCCACTGCTTCACACTGTAGCCCACGTGATTTGTCTACAGCCCAAGTCCAGTCACTACCCTCTGCTCAGAATCCTCCAGGGAATCCCCATCTCGCCTCAAGTCAATTGGAAATTCCTATCATAGCTCATAAGACCTACGTGAACTGCCTCCCTCCCCTTTCACCACTCTCCTCCTACCTCATTGTGCTCTAACAACACCTGCCAGAACATTCCAAGCACATTTTTGCTCCTGGGCTCTGCATTTGCTGTTCCTTCTGATATCTGATTCTGAGTGACGATAACCACTTTTAATACATTGGTGTACATATTTCTGGTCTTTTCTCTCTTTATTTGATCAACTTCTGTTCTACATAAATATACAAACTATTTTTTACAAAATTTAGATTTTATTTTATGTACTTTTTGGTATAGTTTCTCCAAATATCCACATGACTGTCTCCCTACTTTCTCTTGATCTTTGATCAAATGGTACCTGTCTTAGCTCAGGCTGCCATAACAAAATACTGTAGACTGGGTGGCACAAACAACAGAAGTTTATTTTCTCATGGTTCTGGAGGCTGAGAAGTCCAAGATCAAGGTGCATGTCAATTTAGTTTCTGGGGAGGGCTCTCCTCCTGGCTTGCAGAGGGCTACTTTCTCACTGTGTGCACACTTGGTGCCACACAAGCTTCCTGGTGTCCTATTTTATAAGGGCACTAATCCCATCATGATGGTCGCATCCTCATGACCTCACTTACACCTAATGACCTGCCAAAAGCCACACCTCCAAATACCATCACACTGGGGCTAGGGCTTCCACATATGAATTTTGGAGAAACACAATTCAATCCATGGCAGTAACTTATCAGAGAGGTCTCCCCTGACTACCCTGTATAAGATAGAAGCTCTTCCTGCCCTATCACTTTTTATTCTCTTTACACTGTTTTTTAATTGTCTTCAAAGCATTTATCACCTCCAGACATTATTTACCTGTTACTTGTCTGCCTCCACAGTACAGTGTAAGGCCCTGAATGGCAGTGACTGCAGCAGTTTTTATTCACTGGCTTATTTCCAGCTCTCAGAATAAAGTGAGGCACACAGACACTCCTTACGTATTTGTTGAATTAATAAATTAAAACGTTCACTTATATATGCATTGGTGAACCATTTACATAATAAAAAATTTGGAAATAGCACACATCTCCAGTATTCGGGTTAAATAAATGCAGGCAGAGCCATACAATGGAACGCTATGTAACCATTAAAAAATGGTGCTATCAAATATTTAGTGACATGGGAAAATGTTTACCTTTTTACGTAAAAACACTTTGTTACATAAAAACAATACCAAAAAATGTATACAAAAAAGTATATAAAATAAAATCTACATTTTGTTAAAAATAAATAAATTTGTATATCTGTGTAGAAAGGGAGAAGATCAAATAGAAGAGAGAAGAGACTAGAAATATGCACACCAAAATATTTTATTTATTTACTTATTCATTTATTTAGAGATTAGATCTCACTCTGTTGCCCTGGCTGGAGTACAATGGTGTGATCTTGTCTCAATGCAGCCTCCGCTTCCCAGGTTCAAGCAATTCTCCTGCCTCAGCCTCTTGAGTAGCTGGGACTACAGGCATGCACCACCATGCCCAGCTAACTTTTGTATTTTAGGGTTTCGCCACATTGGTCAGGCTGGTTTCCAACTCCTGGCCTCAAGTGATGTGCCTGCCTCAGCCTCCCAAAGTGCTGGGATTACAGGTGTGAGCCACTGCGCCCAGCCTGTACACCAAAATATTAAAAGTGGTTAGCACTCAATGGTGAAATGTCGAGTGATTTCCATTTTCTTTACTAATTAGTTCAAGTTTTTATAATACATGTACATTGCTCTTAACGATCTTGAAATCTAATTTTTAAATTGCAAGTTGTCGGGAGAGAGAATATGATTAGCTCACCTCTGGCCCGAGCACCTGTGGACAGGAAGTGAGGTCTGCTGGTACGTAGGGTGACCTCTCTCAGAGACTGAGGGGGCTCAGTTCTCTATGAGGAGAGGAGGTTGAGGAAGGAGTGATGGAGGCTCTCATACCAGCCAGAACAATGATAGCAACAGTGGGGGATGAGAGGAAAGGCCAGATACGCGGTCTCTAAGGTGTAAACCTAGAAGATACTAGAATGATCATTTCCAATCACACTTGTCATTTCCTTCACTTAGAGATCATGAGAAGCCTCCAATGTAAGAACAAGAAAGGCCCTTTGAGGTCAGCCAGCCCAACTCCTTCCTGTATAGCTAGAGGAGCCAAGGCAGAAGTAAAGTGGCCTGCTCCTGTTTACAGCTGGTGGCAAAGCTGGGGCTAGAGTCCAGGTTTTCTGCCTCGGGGTCCAGCACTCCTTGCACCACGTTGCACTGCCTCTCCACTCTGATGCCAGGGCAGCCCATAGCTTAGTCAGACGGTGTTGGCCCAGAGCTGACAGTTAGGTCTGCTTCAAAGCCCCCTCCCTGGCTTGCAGGAATTGCAGCCCAGGGCTGGTGGTTATTCTGGGTGGTTATGAATGGGAGGGAAGAGGAACCATCTGTGGACACGAGACAGAAGCAGTGTCCACTGAACCTGCTCTTAAGTGCAGTAGGTGCTTGAGATTGAGGAGAGAAGTAAACGATATTTCTCCTGATGAGTTACAGTATCCCAAGTGTGAAAACCCCTGATCTGGTGAATCTGCAAAGCCCTTCTGTGGGAAGGGAGCCCATGTGAAGGAGTACTTCAGCAGAATGACTCTGCTTTTGAATTCTGAGATTCTGGTGGCATCTCATAAGGGAAAATCCCTTTAAGGGAATATTTGGACTAAAAGCACTCTGACAAACCCTGACTAAGTCCCAGTTACTCACTTCTAGCAGCAGTGATTTTTTTGTTTGTTTGTTTGTTTTTTACAAGATAGAGTTTGCCTTTCTGTTTTAGGGAGAAACTGATTCCCCTTTAAACCCTCTGATATTGTTTCTTGTCATATTTATGAAAACCAGTGGGAAGAGCCAGGTGCGATGGCTCATGCCTATAATCCGAACGCTTTGGAAGGCTGAGGTGGGCGGATCGCTTGAGCTCAGGAGTTCAAGACCATCCTGGCCAACATGGCAAAACCCCATGTTTCTATTTACATGTTTCTATTTTTCTATTTGAAACCCCATTTTTTACTACCAAAAATATAAAAAATTAGCCAGGTGTGGTGGTGTGCACCTGTAGTCCCAGCTACTCAGGAGGCTGAGGTGACAGGGTTGCTTGAGCCTGGGAGGCAGAGGGTGCAGTAAGCTGAGATCATGCTACTGCACTCCCGAGCAAGACCCTGTCTCAAAAAAAAAAAAAAGAAAAGAAAGAAAACCAGTGGGAATTGCTAACCTATGTTGAAGCCTATTTTATGCCTAGTGGTTCCCAAACAGGGGAAATTTTGCCTCCCAGGAGACATTTGGCAATGTCTGGAGTCATTTTTGGGTTGTTACAAGTGGCCATGAGCAGGGGGCTAGGGTGTGCTACTGGTGTCTAGTGCATAGAGACTGGGGATGCTGTTAAACATCCTACAATACACAGGACCACCCCCACAACAGAGAATTATATAGCCCAAATGTCAATAAAGCCAAGATTGCAGACCCTTGGCCTAGAAGGTCTTTCTGTAGTGGACAGGAATTTCTTAAATCTAAGAAGAATCATTTCCAAGTCTACCCTCTCTTATGGAATTAGACAAAGGGCTGTATATTAGTGTTTTCTTCTTTTTTTATTTTTATTTTTTTACTTTTTGTTCAGTTAATAAACTAGCTAAAAATCTAGCAGTTACTATATGTTTTGCTCTAAAATATCTTTATTCTAGAACAAGTGCACTCATTAATTTAAAAAGTTTTAATGAAAGTTACAGTGCCCATTTGATTAATGTGTTACAAGTTTTAGAGACCCTTCATCATGATAGTCCAATTTAAAAAATTGTACCTTACCTTAAAAGGTTTTTATAATGACATATATTATGTATGTTGTAGAAAAGTCGAAAAAATGTTTTTTAAGAGAGTTTTTTGACCAGGCATGGTGGTTCATGCCTATAATCTCAGCACTTTCGGAGGCCAAGGTGGGAGGATCACTTGAGCCCAGGAGTACGAGACAAGCCTGGCAAGCATGGCGAAACCTTGTCTTTACTAAAAATATTTAAAAAAATTAGCCAGGCATGGTGGCAAGTGCCTGTAGTCCTAGCTACTCAGGAGGCTGAGGAATCAGAATTGCTTGAACCTGGGAGGCGGAGGTTGCAGTGAGTTGAGATAGCACCACTGCACTCCAGCCTGTGGCAAGACTGTCTCAAAAAAAAAAAAGAGAGAGAGGTTTTTTTTTTAAATGATGATTCTACCACTTAGAAGGAAACATTTCAGAATATTATTGTGTATTTCTCAATGAATTTTTAAAATAGTTACCATTCTATTTACACAAATTCATTTCTCCAAAATGAGTCTTTGTAAATATTCAGTTTCCTGCAGGGTGCAGTAGCTCGTGCCTGTAATCCCAGAACTTTAGGAGGCAAAGGCGGGAGGATCACTCAAGTCCAGAAGTTTGAGACCAGCCTGGGAAACATAGTGAGACCTTGTCTCTACAAAAAATTTTAAAAGCTAGCTGAGTGTGGTGATGCACACCTGTGATCCCAACTACACAGGAGGCTGAGGTGGAAGGATCACTTGAGTCCGGAAGGTTGAGGCTGCAGTGAGTCATGATCATATCACTGCATTTCATCCTGGGAGACAGAGGGAGACCTTGTCTCAAAAATAAAATGAAATGAAAAATAAAATAATAAAAAAACAGGTGCTTAGTACTCCATCATGTAATACTGAACCCTACATTACCTAAAATCCTGTGTTGAACACAGGTCATTAATTGTTCACTATTATAAATAATCTATAATGAACATTCATGCTTTTCAGGTTGCTTTTTAAATAGCACAGCAATCTGGATTGTCCTGGAGACTTTGGGACATGATTATTTAATGCCTAGTTCATGACAGAAACAGAATAGATAGGTGTCCTACCAGTGCAGCAGAGGAAACACCATTTGGAGTAACCAATTGAAGGGAGAGTTCTGGAACACCTAGGAATGGGGATTTAAACTTGGGTAGACCAACCAAAACATGTATCTGTATATATACAGATGTATGTATGGAAATACCAAAAAGAAACAAAAATTGAAGAGATAAGCACCAAGATTTTAGCCATGGTGACTCTGGGATAGAAAATTGGGACTGGGGGAGGAACAAGAAGAGAAGAGGAACTTTGGGGGTTTTTTTCCATTATCTTCTTTACTATTTGAATTCTTAACTATAAGAATATATTCATATGTAACTTGTGTAATACTTAAGCACAATACACTTGAGAGAATGATTTGGATCCTCATGGATGGGAGGCCTGATTTTATGTCAGCAGTTACTCACCTTTTACTTTTTTATCCAGCCCTAGTATTGCTGGGCACATTGTGGATAATGGATGAGCATCCCTGGAGATGGTATATTTTGGTAAAGAAGTTCTAACATGCATTTAGATGATGGGCCTTAATAATTTGTTCTCTTCTCAGTGTATTAGACATGACTCTTCTGCATCCATCGTCTTTGACGTAGAAGATGGTAGTGGTGGAAACAGTCTAGGGCCAGGATCCTGAAGGTTTCATTGCTTTAGGTGCTGGTTTAGAGAAAGTTTCTCTGTGAAGCATGCACACCCAGTCCCTGGGCCAATAGATAATGAGATTGTTCTTTTTTCCTTCAGGCCGGACACCTGGTCCCTGGCTCCAAGCAGAGGCAGTCGGGCAGAGCTCTGATGACATCAAAGGCAGAAATTCTCAGGTAACAGAAGACTCATGTCTCTGAATGTAAAACCAGGAATTATCCTTAGGGGGCACAGAAATGGTAAGGGTATGCTTTCTCCTTAACAGTTTTATATTTTTCCTCAGACTCCTTTTCCTCAGGGAAAGCCATTTGGTGGACCTTTGTTCCAAGCTAGAATGAAACACTCACCATTTCAAAGTCTGAAGTGTGACAAAAGGCAGGGCTTCCCTGGAATCACCACTACATACAGAAGCAAGTTTAGCAACTCTGACATTCTACAACAATCATGCCAATCACTTCTCATTCTTCCTCAGTTATGATGGCCTGTGAGAAAAACTGAATAACATGTATAAAATATAATTCAACATTCTCTCTCATCTATAGAATACATGGTTTCTTTTAGCACACTTGGAGTTTTTTTTCCCCCACCAATGTTATAATTGATTTTGGCCAAATTTAGTCACAATTCAAGTACTAGTACCTACAAGAAATGAACAGAACTAGAAGGGAAGCCAGACAGCTGCTTTTGTGATAAGACAGTCCTTGAAGAAACACCTTTAGTCTCACCCAGGGCATCTTAAACAGAAATATTTCCTAACCTGGACACGACGTCTCCCTGCACATCTTTAAAAGTCCTTTGTTTCTTTGAAAACATGTATTCAGTCGAACAATAGTCCCCCCATTTCTGAATCATATGTGACAGACTACAGAGTCACTTGCAGTTAAACCAGGCAATTCTGCAGCTGTGTGGAACATCAAGGAAAGTGACCTGAGAAGGAAGAGGCTAGGTTCCTGGAAGCTAGGATGAGTTCCTCAGAGGAAAAAGTACATCCTCTAGCAGATAAGTATTACCCTTTTCTAACCACAGATTATGTAAGAATTGCAGTAACGATTCTCAGATAATCACAGGTTCAAAACTGTGCATATGATTGTAGTTAAGGAAGAAGTATATATACATAGGAAAAAAGACAGGAAGAATATACACAATATTGTTAACAGGTAGAGAGCATTCTGAGAAGATGGCAGAGGAGAAAGCACCAGGAATCTGTGGACAACAATTGCATTGGCAGAATCTGTCTGATGTAATTTGTCTCATGTATTTTGGAACTCTAGGATTCATTAAAGGCTTGCAACTTCCAGGTGAAAGCTTGGACAGTAAATTGTGCTCTTAGTACAATAGTAACTACTCATCCTCCACCCCCCAGCCCATGGCAGGCAACTGGGCACGTGTTCCTGGAGCCGCTTGCACACAGCTTGCGGAGCCAAGGTGGGCACAAAAAAAATCCCTGTCCTCCAGATACTGGGGAATCTGTTCTCTGATTGCTTATTGCTGCTTCTGATCACAGAGGTACAAATAAAGAGATGGGCAGCCATTGTTGCACCTCCTCTTATTGTTGTACCTCCTCTTATTGTTGTAAATCCCTTTCCCTCTGGCTGAAGTGACCTCCTGGGGATTTCAAGGGCTGGTGACCATTTTGTTCCTCCTGTCCTTTCTCTTCTTTTTCCCATTTGGGAGCTAAACATTAAAGATGAACATTCAAAGGCTACTACATATATGATGAAAATTAGAAAGTGACCACATATGCCCAAGGAAAGGCACGAGCTCAGAAAAGACCAAGAAGACCTTAAGATTACACCTCAGGCTGATTCTTAGCACAGAGACAGCCTACAACAATCAAAAAAATAAAACGAACAAAAACAATAAGAAAAACCAGCAAACCCTGGGGGAGAGAGAGAATTGATATCTAGAGTTACTACATTATTAGATTAAAATGTAGAGTTTTCAACAACAACAAAAATCACATCATACAAAGAAACAGGAGAGTATGGCCCATTCAAAGGAAAAAAAAAAATACATCAATAGAGACTGCTCTTAAAAAAGACCTGAGGGGAGATCTACTAGACAAAGACTTTAAAACAACTGTCTTAAAGATGCTCAAAGAACTAAAGGAAAATGTGGAGAAAGTAAAGAAAATGATGTATGAACAAAATGGAAGTATCAATAAAGAGGAAAAAAACATTCTAGAGCTGAAAAATACAACAAATGAAATGAAAAGTTTACTAGAGGGAGTAAAAGGCAGACTTGAGCAGGCAGATGAAAGAATCAACAAACTTGAAGATAGGACAACTGAAATTATTGAGTCAGAAGAACATAAAGGAAAAAGAATTAAAAGTGAACAAAGCCTAAGAGACCTGCAGGAGACCATCAAGCAGACTAACACGCTTATTGTGGGAGTTCTAGAAGGAGAAAGGAAAGTGAAAGGGTAAAAAAGACTCTCTGAAGAAATAATAGATCAAAACTCCCCAAATCTGTTGAAAGGCATGAATATAAACATCCAAGATGCTCAGTAAAGTAAGATGAACTAAAAAGCCACACCAAAGAAACACCATAATCAAATTTTCAAAAGGCAAAGAGAAAATCTTGAAAGCAGCAAGAGAGAAGTGACTCCTCACATACAAGGGATCCTCAGTAAGACTGTCAGTAAATTTATCATCTGAACTTTGAAGGCCAGAAAGTAGTGAGCCCATATAGTCCAAATGCTAAAAGAAAAAAACTGTCAAGCAATAATTTTGTATCTGGCAAAACCATTCTTAAAAAGTGAGGGAGAAATTAAGATATTCACAGATAAACAAAAGCTGAGGGAGTTTGTTACCACTAGACCTGCCTTGCAAGAATACACAAGGGAGTCCTAAAGGCTCAAATGAAAGGACATGAGACAGTAACTTGAAGCTGTAGGAAGAAACAATGACCTCACTAAAGATAACTATATGGCCAAGTATAAAAGCTAATATTATTGTAACAACAGTTTGTAACTATACTTTTTTGTTTTCTACATGATTTAAAGATAAAACATTTTTAAATTTTTTAGTTTAAAAGCTAGTGTTATTGTAACTTTGGTTTGTAACTATATATTTAGGGTTATACATAATTTAAGAGACTAGTGTATTTAAAAGACTTATTAATTTATGTTTTGGGGCACACAATATATAAAGATGTAATTTGTTCACATCAACAACTAAAAGGAGTGGTGACAGAGCTGTAAAGAAGCAGATATTTTGTATGTTATTGAATCTAAGCTACTATAAAATCAAATTATAGTGTTATAACTTTAGGATGTTAAGTGTAATTCCTATGGGCTATGGCCTGAAAGTTTGTGTCCCTCAAAATTCATACGCTAAAACCTAAACCCTAATGTGACAGTATTAAAAGGTTGGGCCTTTGGGGAGATGATAAATCATCAGGGCAGAGCCCTCATGAATGAGATTAGTGCCCTTATAAAATAGGCTTAAGGGAGCTTGTTCATCCCTTTCACCATGTGAAGTTGTAGTTTGAAGGCACCATGTATGAAGCAGACAGCGAGCCCTCACAAGACACCATATCTGCTGGTGCCTTGATCTTGGACTTCCCAGCCTCTACAAATTTAAGAAATAAATTTCTGCTGTTTTCATAAATTACTCAGTGTTATAGCAGCCTGAAAAGACTAAGACACCATGGTAACAACACAGAAAATAGCTATAAATATATACAAGAGGAAATGAGAAACAAATTTAAACATTTCACTACAAAAAAAGTCAACTAAACAGAAAAGAAAGAGTATGAGGTACAAAAAAACTATATAGAAAACAAGTAGCAAAATGACAGAGTAAATCCCTCCTTGTCAGTAATTGCTTCAAATGTAAATGGATTAAACTTTCCAATCAAAAGATAGAGATTGGCAGAATGCATTTTTAAAAATCTGATCTAGCAGTATGCTGTTTACAAGAGACTCAGTTTAGCTATAAAACACATAGGTTGAAAGTGAAAGGATGGAAAGATATATTCCTACTGTGATCAAAAGAGAGCAGGGGTGGATCTACTAACATCAGGCAAAATAGATATTAAATGAAAAAGTTTGCAAGAAACAGAAAGGACATTATATGTTAATACAAGGTTCAACAGAGCAAGAAGACATAACAATTACAGATATTAGTTCACCTAATAACAGACCATCAAAATGCATGAAACAAAACTGACAGAAATAAAGTGAGAAATAGACCTATAATAATAGTTGAAGAATCAAATATTCTACTCCCAATAATGGGTGAAACAACCAGACAGGAGATAAGGAAAGAAATAGAGAACACAAAAAAGCTGTATATAACAGACATATACAGTACACTCTACCCAACACAGCAGTATATACATTCTTCTTAAATGCACCTGAGACATTTGCCAGGAGAGATCATTTGTTAGGTCACAAATTAAGTGTCTTAAATGATTTTAAAAGATAGATATCAGGCCAGGCACGGTGGCTCATGCCTGTAATCCCAGCACTTTGAGAGGCCTAGCGGGGTGGATCACCTGAGGTCAGGAGTACCAGATCAGCCTGGCCAACATGGTGAAACCCTGTCTCTACTAAAATACAAAAAATACCCGGGCATGGTGGCGGGCACCTGTAGTCCCAGCTACTTGGGAGGCTGAGGCGGGAGAATTGCTTGAACCCAGGAGGCAGAGGTTGCAGTGAGCTGAGACTGTGCCATTGCACTCTAGCCTGGGCAACAAGAGTGAAACTCCATCTTAAAAAACAAAAACAAAAGATAGATATCAGACAAAATATCTTTCCTAACACAGTGGAATAAAATTATAAATCTAGAACACAAGTAAAACTGGAAAATACAGAAATTTGTAGAAATTAAACACTACACTCTTAAACAACCAATGGAACAAGGAATAAATCAGAAAGGAAACTATAAAACACCTGGAGATTAATTAAAATGAACATACAACACACCAAAATTTATGGAACATGAAAGCAGCGCTAAGAGGGAGATTTATAGCTATAAATTGTTACATTAAAAAACAAGACAGTTATCAAATCAGCAACCTAATTTTACAATGTAAAGAACTAGAAAAAGAAGAACAAACCAAACCTAAAGTTGGCAAGAAGGAAGGAAATGAAGAAAATTAGAACAGAGATCAGTGAAATAGAGAATAGAAAAAAATACAGAAAATCAACAAAGCCAAAAGTTGGTTATTGAAAAGATTAACAAAACTGACAAACCTTTAGTTAGATAGACTAAGGAAAAAATAGAGAAGACTCAAATTGCTAAAATCAGAAATGAAAGTGGATATATTACTACTAATCCAACTGAAATAAAAAGGATTATAAGACAGTATTATACATAATTTTATGCCAAAAAGTTGGATAACCTAGATATAATGGACACATTTCTAAAATTACAAAACCTACCAAGACCAAATCTCAATGAAATAGAAAGTCTGGCTGGGCATGGTGGCTCACACATGTAATCACAGCACTTTGGGAGGTTAAGGTGGGAGAATTGCTTGAGGCCAGGAGTCTGAGCCAGCCTAGACAACATAGTGAACCCTGTCTCTACAAAAAAAAAAAAAAAAAAAATTTAATTAGCCAGACATGGTGGTGCGTGGCTGTAGTCTAGCTACTTGGGAGACTGAGGAGAGAAGATTACTTTAGCCCAGGAGTTTGAGGCTGCAGTGAGCTATGGATTGCACCATTGCACTACAGCCCAGGTGACAGAGTGAGACCCTGTCTCAAAAAAGAAAGAAAGAAAAAGAAAAGAAAAGAAAAAGAAGATAGAGAGTAGAAGGATGGTTACAAACTAGTGGGGGAGTAGAGTTGGGGATGGTTAATTGGTATAAAAAAATAGAAAGAATAAATAAGACCTACTATTTGATAGCACAACAGGTGACTATAGTCAATAATAATTTAACGGTGCAGTTTAAAATAACTCAAAGAGTATAATTGGATTGTCTGTAACACAAAGGATAAATGCTTAAGGGGATGTATACCCCATTTTCCATGATGTGATGATCACTCATTGCATACCTGTATCAAAACATCTCATGTACCCCATAAATATATACACCTACTATGTGCCCACCAAAAAAAAGAAATAGAAAATCTGAATAGACTTATAACTAGTAAGGACATTTAACCATTAATCAAATGTCTCCCAAAAAAGAAAAGCTCTGGACTTCATGGCTTCATTGGTGAATTCTACCAAACGTTCAAGAAACTAACCCAATCCCTCTAAAATAGTTCCACAAAATTGAAGAGGAGGGAACATTTTTTATCTATTCTATGAGACCAGCATTATCCTAATACCAAAGCCAGACAAAGACACTACAAGAAAACTACAGACCAATATCCCTTATAAACATTGATGCAGAAATTCTCAACAAAATACTAGCAAATCAAATCCAGTAGTATATTAAAAGGATTATATACCGTGACCAAGTTGGATTTATTCCTGCATGGCAAAGATTATTCAATATATAAAAATCAGTTAATGCAATATATGGCATTAATAGGATGAAGGGAAAAAACACATGATCATCTCAATCGATGCAGAAAAAGCATTTGACAAAATTGAAGACCTTTTCATGATTAAAAACATTCTCAATAAACTAGGAATAGAAGGAAACTCCCTTAGCATAATAAAAGCCATATATGAAGAATCTACAGTGAACATGCTCAATGGTGAAAGACTGAAAGCTTTTGCTTTAAGATCAGGAACAAGGCAAGGATGCCTGCTTTCATCGCTTCTATTCAGCAAAGTACTGGAAGTCTATCCAGAGCAGTTGGGCAACAAAAAAAATAAAAGGCATCCAAATTGGAAAGCAAGAAGTAAAATTATCTCTGTTTGCAGATGATATGTTGTTATATGTAGAAAACCCTAAAGATTTCACCAGAAAAAAGCTGTTAGAAATACTCAGCAAAGTAGCAGGATATGAAGTCAATATACAAAAATACGGTTGTATTTCTACATACTAACAATGAGCAATCTGAAAAGAAAATTACAGGAACAATTCCATTTATAATAGCATAGAAAAGAATGAAATACTTAGCAGTTAACCAAAGAGGTGAAAGACTTGTATAATGAAAACTATAAAACACGGCTGAAACAAATTAAATAAGACATAAATAAATGCAAACACATCCCATGTTCATGGGTTAGAAGACTTAATATTGTTAAGATGTCAGTATTACCCAGAGCAATCTACAGATTCAGTATAAACCCTACCAAAATCTCAATGACATTGTCTTCAGAAATAGAAAAACCCAGAATCCTAAAAGAAGAATCCTAAAATTCATATGGAATCTCAAGGAACTCCTTGAGATAGCCACAACAATCTTGAAAAAGAAGAAGAATCTAGGGGACTCATACTTCCTATTTCAAAACTATAATAATTGAAACAGTGTGGTACTGGTGTAAAGACAGACATATAGACCAATGGGATAGAATAAAAAGCAATAAATAAATAGAATAAAAAGAAATAAACCCTTGCATATATGGTCAAATGATTTTAACAAGCATGCCAAGACCATTCAATAGGAAAAGGGTAGTATTTTCAACAAATGATGCTAGGAACACTGGACATCCCCATGTAGAAGAATGAAGTTGGACCCCTACTAATACCATATGCAAAAATTTACTCAAAATGAATCAAAGACCTAAATGTAGGACACGAAACTGTAAAACTCTTAGGAGAAAACACAGGGCAAAAACTTCATGACATTAGATTTGACAGTGATTTCTTGGATATGACACTAAAGACATAGGCAACAGAAGAAAAAATAAGCAAACTGGACTTTGTGAAAATCTTTAAAATTTGCATATCAAAGACAATATAAAAAAGAAAAGGCAACCCACAGAATGGGAGGACATATTTGCATATCATATATCTGATAAGAGATTAATATCCATAATATGTAGAGAACTTATGAAACTCAACAACAAGAAAACAAATAACCTAATTTAAAAATGAGCAATGGACTTGAATAGACGTTTCTCCAAAGAAGATAAACAAATGGCCAATGAGCATAGGAAAAGTTGCTCAGCATCACTAATCATTAGAGAAATACAAATCAAAATTACAATGAGACAACACCTCATACACATCAAGATGTCTGCTATCAAAACAAAACAAAATTACAAGTGGTGGCAAAGATGTGGAGAAAATGGAACCCTTATGCACTGTTGGTGAGAATGTGAAATGGTACAGCTGCTGTGGAAAACAGTATGGCAGTTCCTCAAAAAATAAAAAACAGAATTACCATATGATCTGGCACTTCCACTTCTGGGTATATACCCAAAAGAATCTAAAGCAGAGCCTGGAAGAGGTATTTGTACACCCATGTTCATAGCAGCATTATTTACAGTAGCTAAAATGTAGAAGCAGCTTGATCCTTTTGTAGTTCATGAGCGCGATGATTGGGTATTCATGTGCATATGTGAGATGTGCCACCTCTGAACCTTGTTACAACCTTGGCACATTACCCATCTGACCTGAACTTGGAAAAGTAAAATAAAATAAATAAAATATAGAAGCAACTCAAGTATCATAGATAAATGAATGGATAAACAAAATGTGATATACACATGTACAGTGGAATATTATCCAGCTTAAAAAGTAGGAAGTTCTAAAATATGCTTCAATATGGATGAACTTTGAGAACATTATTCTAAGTGAAATAAGCCACTCACAAAAGACAAACACTATATGCTTCCATTTACATAAGTACTTACGGTAGTAGAGACAGAAAGTAGACTGGTGCTTGCCAGAGATTAGAGGGAAAAAGAAAATTGAGAGATATTGTTTAATGGGTACAGAGTCTCAGTTTTACAAGATGAAAAGAGTTAAACAAAAGTGGGTACTGATGATTGGTTGTGCAACATTATGAATGTATTTAATACTCCTAAATTAGACACTTAAAAATGATTACTAGTCAGCTGGGTGTGGTGGCTCATGCTTGTAATCCTAGCACTTTGGGAGGCCAAGGCAGTTGGATCACCTGAGATTGGGAGTTCGAGACCAGCCTGACCAACATGGAGAAACCCCATCTCTATTAAAAATACAAAATTAGCCAGGCATGGTGGCGCATGCCTGTAATATCAGCTACCTGGGAGGCTGAGGCAGGAGAATTGCTTGAACCCATGGGCAGAGGTTGCAGTGAGCCGAGATCATACCATTGCATTCCAGCCTGGGCAACAAGAGTGAAACTCTGTCCCCCTCCCCCGCAAAAAAAGTTACTAGTGTAAATTTTATGTTATTTATATTTTACCACAATAAAAATGGAGAAAAAACGTTAATAGGCATTCACTCTGGAAGATTATGGCTGATTTCTACTTTCTTCTTTTTGCATTTGTGCAATTTCCAAGTTTTCTACAATGATTATACTATTCCCGTCATCAGGAAAATACAGTAATAATCATAATCATGTTCCTTCATATTTGTATGGCTCTTTACATTTTTCAGTTAGCTTGCATAAGTTATATCATCTAGTCCTTTTAATAACCCTGTGATGGAAGCTGGAGAGATACCTTTAATGCCATTTTTATAGAAAACTGCTCTAGAAATTTGAAGAACTTGCCCATGTCACAATGCCCAGACCTTCTGACCTCTTGTCCAGTGCTTCTTCCATAAGGCCTCACTGCTTTTCCTGGCATGTTAGAATCTCCAGGGACAAGAATCCTCCTCACTACCAATGTGTCAGACATTGTGCAGGATCTGGTTCCCAGCTTCATGGCAGGCGTGCACCCAGATCACCTGAGTCTGGTGGTTTTGATCTCCGCCTGCCAGTCTAGTCAAGGTGGATTGTAATGTCTCCTTTGGGCGTTCCACAGTCAAAAAGATCCTTATATCTCACTGGATACCATCTTAATTCATTTTCTTGCAGTGAGACACAAAACAATCACCCAGAGAAATCACTGGGTTCTAGACATTGCAAACAATACCCCAGGGACTGCTCTTTTGCATGGATAGAGTGGTCAGTGCATGATGGGTGGGAGCCCTGGGCTGGAAGTCTGAATGCCTAAATCTGTTTCTTGCTTTTCCACTGCCTTGACTTGGGATCTTCAGCACGTTTTTTGATTTCCCTGAGCTTTCTGTCAAGTGAATTGCTGATGATCGGTTCTATAAATGCTTATAAGACAGTATTAGGTCCTCACATACCATCAACTATATATCCCATTTCATCACATTTCCACCCACAGCCCCTTGGGTAAAAAGCAGCTCTTTGCATAAGCATCTCCCCAAACTTGACAGCCTTGCATGAATGAGAAGCTGCGGTGCCCAGCCTGTTTGGGGGAGGTGGAGGAGGAGGGCTTTCATGTGCAAGAGTCTTCTAACTCCACCTGGTAATGTTCTGTTACATTTCCACAGTTATCTCTGAAGACTCTTCGGTGAGAAGACAGATGAAGCCAAGGTCCTGGGGTTCCAGGTTGCAGAACATGTCAGACCCCGCCCACTCCATGCTCAAGCTGTAATTCAGTTGGCATACAGGCTTGGAATTGAGAATTTATTTATTGTAAATATGTGGTTTGCACGGGCTTTAAAGCAGTATTTTAATGGACTTTTATTTCAGTAATATTTTTTAAAACACCCCTCATTTTTCCGTTTTTTTACACTGCATCTTGGCATTTGTCTGTCAGCTCAGATAGAGCCCTGTCCCTCCACCTAGTGCCCACTCCATGACTGTGAATACGCTTGCAGGCTGGCCCTTCCTAGATTCTGAACCGTTTGTAGAGAGTCCTTCGTTTGCAGGTAGCCCCAAAGTTATAAATATCCACAACGGCTTCTTATTGGCATGATTTTATATTCTCATCACACTAACTGCAAAATCAAACCAAACAATGCCTTATCAATGACGCAGCTCAGAGGAAACAGTGTGTTCCCCACACCCAGACAGTGCCGTGCAGCCTCCAGGGAACGAGATGCCATGTCTCGCTTTCATTTTGCAGTACAGGGATTTTTTTTTTTTTTTTTCTGCTTAATGTAAATATATCACAAAGTAAAGGCAAGAGTGGGCTTGGCCCCTCAGATGCCGACCACAGGGCCCCTTTTGTAACTGAATAATCCTCCAAGTAGCCAATGCTCCTACTGTTTACAGTGTCCCTAGTGCCCAAGTCTCCGTCACTTTCCTTCTGTTCCCTCCAAGTTCCCAGTCCCATCCCGGTAGCCAGCTTTACGAGATTTTGCTATTTCTTCCCTGCAGATTAAAAACATACACAACTCATCATTATGCTAAACTACCCATTGTATCTCAGAGGTCTCCCCTTCTGCCCTGGCTTCAAGTGTGGACTTCATGGAAAATATGACATGAAAAAGTGTAGAATGAAACATCGTGTGAAATACCCGCCACAAATACCTGGTGCCTCACCGCCCCCTTCTTAGGACCCTTGGAGCCACCCATCGGGCAAAACCTAGCTCCCTTCTGAGCTAAAGGAGAACCCTGCCTGACAACTCCACATTCATCCCCTTGTGGTGAGCACCTGTCCGTGGGGAGATGTGTGCAAGCTCAGCCACTCTGAATATGGAAAAGGGCAGGCCGGGCTGGGCCTGCTCTTCACTCCCTCTTCTTGATCCTGCAGGGAGGGGAAGTGTGTGCCTGATCCCTGATGTTCCCCATCCTTGGTCGGGGAAGACTGTGACAGAGGAAGGAGAAAAAATAGAAGGAAACAGACTGATCCCTGGGCTGTGCTCAAAATAGCTGCCCTTTAAAGGAAATCAGGCAGGGAGGGGAGGGAAGCCAGTGAAAAAGAAATTTGCTTTGCAAAACCCCACACACACATTCACCCCCGAAGGATATCGTGTCCAGACCAAGCCATCCAGAAAGGCAGCCGGTCAGGAGGGTGTGGGCAAACATGACTGCATCTGCCCCACTGTTGTCTGGAGTAAAGACCCAGGTGGTGTCCTGCCGCAGTGCTGTGCTTTCTCATTCCAGATGGAAGCAAGTGAGCCAGGGTCAAATTCCCGTCTCTGGGGGAATGAATCAAGCCAAAACTGTAACAGCTAAATCAATAGAAAAGAAGTTGTTGCAGGTCATCAGCTCTGGGCATAACTAATTTGTTTTATTGGTTCTGGAAGATTTCCAAAAAGCCAGAATGTATTATTATAACATTGTCCACTCTACCGCCCTCACAGTTGTATAAAATAATTATAAAAGTTTTAATGATCCTGATTAAGAAGACCCTAAACAAAGGCAATTCCACCTTCAGAGTAGACTGCCTGCCCTAATGAGGTGTTTAGGCATTCGTGTCCCCTGTGGCTGGGATGGAAATTAAAATAACACTATTTAAGGACAGAGGGGGCCGGGAGCAGTGGCTCACGCATGTAATCCCAGCACTTTGGGAGGCCGAGGTGGGTGGATTACTTGAGGTCAGGAGTTCAAGGCCAGCCTGGCCTACATGGTGAAACCCTGTCTCTACTCAAATACAAAAAATTAGCTGGGCGTGGTGGCTCACACCTGTAATCCCAGCAATTTGGGAGGCTCAGGCACAAGAATCACTTGAACCCTGGAGGCAGAGGTTGCAGTGAGCTGAGATGGTGCTACTGCACTCCAGCCTGGGCAACAGAGCGAGACCCTAATTCAAAAAAGAAAAAAAAAAAAAAAAAGGACAGAGGGGAGGAAGGAGCAGAAACCAAAAATGGCAATTAGGGAGAAATCTCAGGAATGTGGCATCCCATCTCCCCTTGAGACCTATCACTGAATTCACAACCCTTGGAGCTCATGCTGGTGCACGGAGTTCCTTTGGCGGTGTAAAGGTTTAACCCCTTGACTGTAAACTCATACTTAGAGACATCTAGGTCATACCGTCCCCACCATTGTCATATATTCTCACTGACACTGCAGTCTGTGACTCCTCCAATGTTTCACCTGTATTTTATTTTTATTGATGTCTCCTTCTGCAGATTAATTTCTTTGTACTTAATAAACTTTAGTAAGTGGAAATGCTTCCAGTCGTTTCCTTGTTAAAACCCATCAATGTTCACCAATATTAATCTAAACCAGACATTTTTAAGGATCAGGAGAAGTTGAAGTTCTAAGAATGACAGGAAAAAAATAGATATTTATATGGATATAGTGCTTGCTGTAACATACTGTGTTAGATAACAGGGCCTTTCTTTCTTGAGCTATAACTAGCCTAACTGATATTTGGAAAAACCAAGCAAGAAAAAAAAAATTTCTCAGGTGCATTTTTTAAAAAGTAGGTAACACTATATTCAGTTTGATTAACATAGAATGGGCGGAGTATTGCTTATAAATTCTGCTAAATTGTGTTGAAATAGAACAACCTTCACCCTAGGTGCACTTAGCCCCACTCCCACCTCAGCAAACCCCTCAAAAAAGCCTCCTGTAGGAATAGAATTGTCTTGAATCCCCCCGTAGCATTTTAAGGTGGACCTTTGGGAACAGGGTTCAGGGGAGGTGAGATTTATCTGCTAGGCAAGCTATCTCAGAGATAGTGCTTGGAGGGCAAACCAGGATCTGAATCTCCATTTTGCCTCTTACATGTTGCCTCTTACAGTCTGTGCCTCAGCTTCCTCTTTTGTCAAAAGGGAACATAAATATGTATCCGAGTGTATACTGGTGAAGATTCAATGATGTAATTAATACACATGGGCAAGCCCAGCCCTTGGATCACAACGGAGCCAGTGACTGCACACCCTGCACCCCGGGGAGCAGTCAGTTTGCTGATTCCGTGCTTGGGCACAAACAGGGCTCTGCTGGCTGCATCCCAGGCACTCACTCCATTCAGTATTTGCTGAGCCGCTCAGACCACACTTCACTAACTCTGCTGCTGGATAACAATGAGAGAGCAGTCATTAAAATTCATAGATGTTCCTGAAATAAATCTCATCTAGAAACTAATTTCAAAGCCGGTTACTACATACTTTGCATCAGAATTAGTTAAGGGGCTGTTTTATCGCTTTTATTGGTGGAGGTACAGATTGGCTCTTTCATGGCCAAAAGGGCCGGTCTGAGTGGGGAAGAAAAAGTAAGGGCCGAAGACAGTCTACAAAGTGGATGATGAACTTCAAAGTCACATTGAGTGTGGCAGTGGTGAAGTAGCTAGAAGTGTAAGCGCCTTTTATGGAGTTAAGTGTGGGAGACATGGTTCCTAGAGAGGGAGCAAGTTAATGGGAAGGGCTGTGGACTCCAGAAGCAAGTTCCAAATTCTCAGACGGTGCCCCGGGAGGCTTCAGCATCCTCCATCCACCCATTCTGTTATGGGTTGAATTGTGTCCCCACAAAATCAATATGTTGAAGTCCTAAGCCCCAGTACCTCACAATGTGACCTTATTTAGAAATAGGCCCATTGCAGATTCCGTTAGTTAAGATGAGGTCATACTGGATCCGCGTGGGCCCCTGATGCAATATGACTGGTGTCCTTATAAAATGAAGAAATTGGACACAGACATAGACACAGGGAGAACGCCACATGAAGATGAAGCCAGAGATAATCAGGATGCTGCTTCTGTGGGCCCCAAAGTGCTGAAGATTGCCAGCAAGCCACCAGAAGGTGGCAAGAGACATGAAACACACTCTCTCTCACGGCCCTCAAAAGGAACCAACCCTGCAGACGCCTTATTCCTGGGACGTCTGCGCTCCAGAACTGGGAAGCAGGAAATTTCTCCTGGTTAGGCTGCCCAGTTTGTGGTACTTTGTGACGGCAGCCCCGGCAAAGGAATACAGGCTCTGTCACCCAGAGCTGTGCAGGAGGGTACAATGTTTATGAAAAGAGAACTGGGAATAAAATTTCAGAATTAGCAGTTCCTTGTCATGTAAACAGAGCAGTCATCTACCCTGACCTTGAAACAGGTCACTCACTGCAGGTGACTAAGTCCTATCTTCACGAGCCAGACATTCAGTTGCGTTTTGCCTGTCACAGTGGAGAGAGAGTCATGGAAAGCAAGCTGGCATTTCTGGGTCACAGGAGTGGAGAGAGCTGGCTTTTTCCCTAAGTGGCATCCTCTCCTGTTGTGGCATTGCTAACGCCTTGGAATCAAGATGCCTGGTACAGAGAGTACCAGCCACTCTGATGATCTAGACTTCCATTCTAGTAACTGTGGTAAAATACACATAAAGTCTACCATCCTTACCATGTTTAGTGTTTAATTCATTTGTGTTGTGTACATTCATATTGTTGTACAACCGTCACCACCATCCCTCTCCATAACTCATCTTGCGAAACTTTCTGAAACACTATACTCATTAAACAGTAACTCCCAATTTCTCCCCCACACCAGCCCGAGCAACCACCCTTCTAATTTCTGTCCCTATGATTTTGACTGCTCTAGGTACCTCATCGAAATGAAACCATATAATATTCATGACTGGTTGATTTCACAGAGCATAACATCCTTAAGGTTCATCCATGTCGTAGCATGTCAGAATCTGCTTCCATTTTTTTAAAGGATGAATAATATTCCATTGTATGGATATAGCACATTTTGTTTCTCCATTCTTCCATCTGTGGATACTTGAGTTGCTTCCAGATTTTCGCACTGTGAATAGTGCTACTATGAACATAGGTGTGCAACCCTCTCTTCCAGACCCTACTTTCAGCTCTGTTGTGTATACCCAGAAGTGGGACTGCCCGATTACAGGGTAGTTCTATTTTTAGTTTTTTGAGCAACTCCATACTGTTTCCCACGATGGATGCACTGTTTTACATTCCCACCAACAGTGCATAAGGGTTCCAATTTCTCCACATCCTCACCCACATTTGTTATTTTCTGGTTGTGGTTTTTTTTTTGTTGTTGTTGTTGTTGTTGTTGTTTTTGATAGTAGCTATCCTGATGGGTGTGAGGTGATACTTTGTTGTGGTTTTATATTTAAAGACTGAATTTACCCACAGAACATTACATAATGCAAGAAACTGCTGAACTGACTGTTTACTGAATATTCCAGCCAGAAAAATATATCTCTTCTCATACATCTTCTATGTTGTGACTGAGGCCCACATTTATTTATGAGACACAAAACAGAAGAGGCCACTCCACTGGATGTTAATTTCAGGGTTTTTTTTATTGTATGCTTGATGCATTTAGAGACAATTCCAAGGGCAAGCACTGGATAGGGATATTATCTGCTTTGTAGATATTTGTACAAAAGACTGTTAAGACTACATGGGCAGTTCCCACTGCAGGAAACAGAATGATTTTCTTTTTTTTTTTTTTTTTTTTTTTATTATTCCCTGCCAATAGCATTTTCCGTCTAACACATTTAAATTCTCACAACATAATTGCAAACATGTACATATTGGTTCCCACGAGAAATCTGCAGGTGACATTTGGGCATGTTTGGAGTCAATCAGATAAAGCACATTATGACAGAAACCATAAGAGGGGAGCTGGGACCTGGGACCTGGGACTGTGCAGAATGAAAAGCCACGGCTACGGGAAGCATAAGCTTGTGCTGCAACAGCACGTGCACATGACCTGCCACTCCTGGCCCTCCACGGGGCATGCCCAGCGAGGGCGCCTCCTCCCTCCCTCCTCCACGTGCTTCCTTCCTAAGGCTGAGAGCTCAACTGAAGACCTTCCTCAATAAACGACAGAGGGCTCTTCAGTCAGCAATGCAGTTAGTGGTTTCATGACAGACACACTGGTACCACCCGGCTTCCCTGCAGAACCAGCCAGACCTGTATAACACCTGTACCAATGTGGGATGACATCAGCTAGGAAGCAAAGTAATTTGCCTGGTTGATGATTATTTTGTATACCTAATGATTCACCCAGTAGTAAGGATCCCCACAGCTAAGATCTAATGGGCAAATACCTGCTCTGTTAGTTTATAAGAAAGACTCGTTCTAATAACACCGGGTCTTATGTTATTGGGCACCAAGGAATCTCCATAATTTCAATTATATCTTTATTCTACCTAAAGTTTCAAAGCACCTCCAAGAATGAAAGGGTACTATTTCTGCTTTGCTAATTTACTCCTGCCAGAGCTTCTGTCCTTGAATATGAGGGCTATTTTCACCTATAGTCAATCCCATCTATTAGACAAGACTAGCTAGCTTATGTTTGGTTATAGGGCAAGGGAGTGGGGGAGAGATTCTGTCCTTTCTGGCCATGGCTTCTTTCTGCACAAGCATGCTCAGCCCCCACCCCAGTCTGAAAAGATACACAAAGGGTCTCCTAGGAAGCTACTTATACACTGTGACCCTTAAACATAATTTTTGCATTTCATCTTGAATATTCATGTTGCCCATACTGCCTTCAGAAAAACAATCCCTGGTCAACAAATTATTCATGTAACAAGCATTTTTCCAAAGCAAAATCTGTTGGGAACATTTAAAAATGAACATTCCTCACCATAACAGCCCGCTCGAAACCCAACAACCTATTTCCAGCTGTTAATATAAGTACATAAAATCCCTAAAAGTAAGCGCAGCCACATCAGCAGATTCTCTGCTCTCTTCTTCTCTTTCTCCACCCATTCCAATGCACAACTGTCCACCGCACTTAGAGACCACCTCCAGACCTGATGGGAGCTGCCACGCCCCTTTTTACTTTTGCCAGGCTGTGCCATGCCCTCTAGTGGTAGGACTAGGACATCACAATTGTGGTGTAGAGTATTAGCATTAGCCAAGACAGCCCTCAATTAGGGCTGCCTTAAATCTTTAAGAAGCTTGACCAAGGTCCATGTCCCCTAACAGAAGTAGCCATTGTGTTTCCCAATGGGTAATGACACAAAGCGGGTAGGGTTATCCATGGCCTTTGGCCCATAGAAATGAAACGAGGCTTCTATGTAATTAATTCTCACTAGACTTCTTTCGGTCAAATTCTGAATCACCTTGGTTATCTCAGACATATTAAACTGATGAGACATTTCATAGTAGGCGAAGGTGAAATCACGCAGTGAAATTTAGAGCGGCTTTCTGCATCATCTTGCTTTACATAGCCACTTGGAACATGGACTTGGGAGGGGAGAGGGACCTACGTCACCCTTGAACCTCACTTCCCCCCGCTTAACAGTGATAGAAAGACACTTTTAGAATAGCCGCCCCACCTAAAAGGACAGTCTAAATTCACCAACAGTGAAAGCCCAGGCCAAACCTGCGTGAAGCTCTTAGCAGCTACAGGCCACCATTATTGGTTGCCATTAACTCTGTCAGCTGAAATCATCTTCCCATCGCCCACAATGTGTGGTTAATGATTTTATATACAGAGTTTACAAAACTGCTGAGCAAAAAGCTCATGGCACTCCTATACTCATGCTCTTGGAGAGGTGGTAGAAAAAAAGAATGGGTTCTGATAAAACCTCTGAGCCTCACTGTTCACATCCATGTAACGGGGCTGGGTTCCCTCAAAATCTCATGATACAGCTTCTGGGAAGGAGTTATTAACCCTGTCACTTCCCAGATTGCTGATACTCACAATGTTTCCATTTGCAGATTCCTGCCAAGAATGAGGCGGCAGGATTAGGCCCCACCGGTGCTCTCCCACTAGCTGCTGTATTTACGTACACTTCTGTTCATCATCTCTGCCCATTTCAGGAGTGGCTGAGAGCTTGAATAGGTGGCCGTAAGCTCCCCACCACCACCCCGCGCCCAGTGCAGCTACCCGCCTGAATGAAGGCAGCTCCTGGGACATGAGAGGTGTGAGGAGTTGGGGGAAGATCCAGGGAAGTCAGCTGCTTTGTATTTGGATTTGTGGGATGTAATGGGCTTGGCAGGAAGGGTGGGGCCTGAACTGGTATCCTGCAGAGAAATGCTTCTATATCCATCTGTTACCTCCTTGCCCTCTGTCTTCCCAGTGCTAAGCCCATCTGGTCTTCCTTGCATGCTTTTCTATGCTCTGATGGTAAGTCAAATCCTTTAAGTGAACCCGACATTGGAAACAAATCAGTTTAATTAAAGTCTCTCTGCTGAGATAACGTAGTGACTGCTAGGATTCCAGCTATTTAACTAGAATCTAAATAGTCAAGAGTTCCTCTTTTTCTTTCCCTCGTGAGCAGAGTGAGTCACCGCTCTGTGGGTGGAACTGTGCCATAAGGCCATTCAATCACTCCTGGACTAGCTGTTGGTAACTAGACTGGGAATCATTTCTACACAAGGAATCCTGCGGTGGTTGTGCTGCTGTGTAGGGAGAGCTGCCTCCTGGGACATCCATGCAGGGATTCAGAAGGCCACCAGCATGGCTACCTCTGAATCTCAGAAGTGAATAGGTTCTAGCTAATAAATGATCAGCTCTCCTGTGCGTGGAAGCAGCTCTGCAGTCCACCACACGTAAGCACAGTGCACGGAAAATGGGAAGACAGCTTCTTCAGAAGCCCAGGATGTAGGAAGGAGCCAGGACTGGAGAGGGGTCCCTTTCTTCCTTCCCACTGGTCCTGTCCCCCGGAAGACACCTGTGGAGACACTGTGCACCATAGGCATGCACTCACGGGAGGCAGGGAGGTTCCCCTGGGCAACACACACGAGAGCCCTGTGTGTGTGCACAAATGCCTCTTGTTAACCTGAAAGAAATCGCTACTGAGGGAAAGACTAAGACTTCAAAAGAATTTGCTTTTCCCGCGAACTCGGCACTGTGGAGCCTGCCTTTCAAGGCTTGATGAACTCTAGTCCTCTTGTAAAAGGCTAATGTGTCCATTGCCACTGAAATACAATAATAGCAGCTTAAAATCCACAATTAGTCACACAACCGAACAACAGGCAACGGGATACATGTTACACTGCACGGGAAGGAGACCTACATTGCAGAAGGGGACACTGTGAGATTCAAGGCGGAACACAAGGTAACAGTTTGATCTGGCTTCGGAAAAGGAGGCCACATCTTAACTTTCTCATTTTACTCAAACAGGAGAGTGGTTTGTTTTGCTGGTAATTTAGTAAGGTGGGAAGTCTTAAATAAGAAGGGGAAAGGGAGCGCTTACTTCACTTAAAGAACTTAATCTCTGTGTCAACACAGTCATAGAAAAGGTCCCCCACTTCTGCAGGGTCCAGGGGCCCGGAGCTGGTCAGGATTTCTTCCATGGCTTCCAGGCCTTGCTTCTCCAGCTCCAGCATGGTGCTCCTCAGCTTGCGACCTTGCTCCTGAGGAAGGACACGATGGCTTTAGGTGTCAGCAAAACAGCGGGGGGCATTGCAGCAGACACTGAAAGCCTCTAGGGGGCCAGCTGGCTTCCTGCTCAAGGTCCTGTCCTCCTCACACTCCGTTTCTCACACGACTGCTGCAGGGATTGTTCTAGAATGCCAGTGTGGTTATGTCACTGCCTGACTTAGAACACTTGCACAGCTTCCTGCTGCCTTTAGGACAAAGCTCAGATCCCAGAGTGACACTGAGGGAATGCTTCCCCTGCATCTCCCTACTCCTCAGCTGGACTGAATTCACTGCAGCCCTCTGGCCTCTGATGCTGTCTCGCCCCTGCACAGGTGGCCCTGCCCTCTGGAGGGCCGTCCCCTTCCTCAGCGCTTGGTCGACGTGCACCCATCTTCAGTCTCCTTGCAAAGCCTCTCCTCTTCCCCGCACAGTGCCACACCGTTCCCCCTGCCATGGGCGCTGTCTCCCACCTTGTGCTGGCTTGCCTCTGCAGCTGTGGTCCCTTGGATGGGAACCGGGCTCATTTCTATCCTCCAGTGACTGGGAGGGCACTCTCAAAAAATGTTCATTGAATGAAAAAAAAAAAAAAAAACATGGATCAATGAATAAACAGGTGCCATGTCTCTCCCCTGTTCACTCTTTTTCTGAGATGGTGAGTTCACTTCTTCCATGGGACTCACTCATTTACAGCAGATGATAGTGAAAGCTTCCATTTGCCCCACGAGTCCCAGAACTGAGAAGCTGCTCTCACCACCCGCCCACCACTGCGCCACGCAGCGTCCCGTGACTCCACCTGAGAGTCGTTTCTAAATTTCAAAACCCACCAGCCTCAGCAGTCTCATCTCTGTGAACACACAGCCCTTTCTACCTCTTCATTCAAATTAACCAAATATCCACCACACAGCGACAGTTTTCATCTACGGGGGGCTTACGGCCATCCACCAAGAACATAAGCACCGTCAGGAGCTACTGTGGACAGCCCTGGAGAAAGCGCAGTTGAATGCAGTGGCAGCATGCATGCTTGCGATCTTCTGCCAGGCTTTGCAGGCTGGTGGGGAGAAGAGATGTAAAATACCTGGGCGACCTTTACGAGTCTAATGGTCTCTTCTGTGGAAGAGCAGGCCAAGCTCTCAGAAAAGTGAGACAGCCCTTCTCAGAGATGCTGTCTGCATTCATCTGGATGGACTGCTTGGGTTTCCCTCTTGATACCCTTTTTCTATAGTCCACCATGTCAAATGCAAGAGGCTCACCCCATCCACAGCACCAATTTATACAAAAAGTCCTCCTTTTGGGCCCTTCAGGCCAATTTGGACCTACCTATTAAAAGCGGTTACATAAATAGTTCAGGAAAACTGATGAGTGTCTAACAAACACATTCCTTCTTCCTCTCTTCAGCAAAATACAGGCTTGAATTTTATATCAAGTCCATCAGGGGTGGCTGCTGTGGACACACTGGGTGCTGTGGAACGTGCTTTGGGGGGTTTTCTTGTTTGAACTGATGACTTATCACTTTATTAACAAAAGGCATGAGACTGGGGAGAGCTGCACTTTGAAGGATTACTACTTCTTTTTTAAAACTAGGAATATGAGGCTGGGCGTGGAGGCTCATGCTTGTAATCCCAGCACTTTGGGAGGCAGAAGCAGGCGGATCGCTTGAGCTCAGGAGTTCAAGACCAGCCTGGCCAACATGGTGAAACCCTGTCCCTACTAAAAATACAAAAAAAAAAAATAAAAGAATATTTTATAAAACTGAGTTTGGACTATAATATTACTTTTGTATTATAACATAAAATTTACCATTTAAAAACTTTAAAACGTACAGTTCAGTGCATTAAACTCATTCACAATGTTGTATGACCAGCACCACCAGCCATCTCCAGAACTTTTTTGAAACAACATATCATTGTATCTTTAAATAAAATGTTGCCAGCAAATACAACTTTTTACCCCTGAAAGTACATAAATAATTTTACACAGTATGTAACAGTTATCCCTACTGTACTGCATATTCCTATTATTCCTATGTAAACAGTAAATGTAAGTAAGATACTCAGCCTGCTGAGTTCCAGAGTAACGTGAGAAGGAGAAGCTTTGTCTTAATTTGGTTTCAAGAGCCTGGGCAGGAAAATGAACACCAGCTTTCTAGGAAAGGCCCCAGGAACCTGGCCTCTGGGAGGAGCCTGGCCACACTGGATGGGTGGGGGGGGGTCTCGCTTGTCATCTGCTTCCCTGCCTCCTTCCTCGCTGACCTCGCCCGCCCGCCTCCGCCTCCGTGGCCCTCGTGCAAGCTCACCTGATCACTTTCGAGGATGGCACGTGCCCACTCGTGGGCTTTGTACAGCTCATGCCGGCGGTCTGGCTTCTCCTGGAACCGAGGCTCCTTTTTGGCAGGGTCGTCATCCCCAAAACAGGGAGACTGTGTTTTGGGGACAAGTTTTACGTCATCCACAAAGATGAAAGGCTTGAATATGGATCTGGAGAGGAAGGAGAGGCACTTCAGCCAGGCAGAGGTTAGGGCCCAGGAACAGCCAGAGACTATCCTTTTATTCAGCAAACATTGCCCAAGCCAACTTGTGGGAGGTGGTGGGTGATGGGTGTGGGTGATGGGTGGGTGGGTGGTGGGTGGTGGGTGTGGGTGATGGCTGGGTGGGTGGTGGGTGATGGGTGTGGGTGATGGGTGGGTGGGTGGTGGGTGGTGGGTGTGGGTGATGAGTGGGTGGGTGGGAGCCAGGAGAGACATAACTGCATGTTTTAGTCGCTATTTTAGTAAAACTAGCAGTCATTTACAAGCTGCAAATTCCTCTACTTACAGTAAAGAGACATCAAAACAGACTTCCTTTGTTCTGAACCATTTGAGAGGACTCTTTTAGCAATAAAAAGTGAGGCAAACAGTGTTCTGAGACACGGTGCAAGGAGCCATCTAGCTGAGCAAGAGGTTTGCCTTTTTTTTTATTTTTTTATTTTTTAAACCGTGGTCTGAGAAGCAGCCTCTAGGAAAGGAAGGGTCTTTTGGTTTGGATTTGTTTTTAGTTTCTTCTGAGGTTCTACCTTACTGAAAAATCTATGGACTATCTCTGACAGACCCAAGGAGGGCACAGAGTAAGAAAGATGACAGAAGAGGCCTTGGAGGGTGCGCACCACACAGAAGTCCGGTTGTGTGAGAGAGCTAGCACAGGGCACAGCAGGTAGCTAATGCCCTCTGGCTCTCTTCAATTCAGTTCTCAAGCAGGATGGATGTTATCTTCAGGAAAATGGCTGTGCGCATGCCTGCATGTGTGTGTACTTGTGCAAGTCTAGGACACATCACCACACACACACACACACGAGAGCCACGCATATAAACAGCTGTGGCCTGGGATCCCAGGCCAACAGGGTGAGGGGCCAATACAGCTGACTGTAACACCGGGGAGACAGCCTTATCCCACCCTCCCTACACCCAGAGGAAACACTGCTGGATGAGAGGGCTGCACCCGGCAGGCATGGGCACCTCTGGGTCCCAAGGATTGCCTGTTTTCAGCTGTACCATGCGGCAGCACCTGCAATAACAGCAGGAGAGAAGGAACTCCCCATACGTGCCCCATATGTACAGGCTAGATTTGTCAGATTTGGACATTTTTTTCTCCTCTCAACAGGTGCACTGTGGCTCATCCTGGGTACCTCAAGTGGGCTAGAGGTGAGCTATGATGTTGATTCCCTCAGCCCTGGGGCATCTGGGGCTTGAGGAAGCCAAGGCAGCCTTGCCAGTGTGCCACACAGGTATTAATATTTTCAGGTATGGGCCAGGTGTGGTGGCTCACACCTGTAATCCCAGCATTTTGGCAGGCTGGGGAAGGCAGATCACTTGAGGTCAGGAGTTCGAGACTAGCCTGGCCAACATGGTAAAACCCCGTTTCTATTAAAAATTTTTTAAAAATTAGCCAGATGTGGTGCAGTGCTCCTGTAATCCCAGCTACTCAGGAGGTTGAGATGGGAGAATCGCTGGAACCTGGGAGGCAGAGGCTACAGTGAGCCGAGATCATGCCATTGCACTCCAGCCTGGGTGACTGAGCGAGACTCTGTCTCAAAAACAAACAAAACAAACAAACAAAAACTATATTCAGGTATGCCATGACCTGAAAAGGGACTGGAAGCCAGTAACCCTTGCTACCCAATTTTGTTCTTGGACTTGCAGCAACAGTATTGGCTACAGAACCTCAGGCCCCACCCTGTCCTGCTGAATCAGAATCCGCATTTTTAATAAGATCCCTGTGGATTCATGACATATCCAAGTCTGAAGAGCACTACTAAAAACACAACAGTAATGAGATGTACCCTCTTAGGTTAGCTTTCTGATGTTGCCATGGGACAGGAGTCTCAAGTGAGAAAAGAAAGACACTGATCACAATATGCAAAATTGGGGCCCAGACTAATTTAATTTCAGTATTAAAAGCAGTAAGACCTTCGTACCCCAAGTTGGTAAACTGAGTGGTACTAGTTGAGGACTAGTGTCAAGTACTCTGCTGTTCTCTATAGGTGACGTAAATATAATTGGAGACTGGGCCCATCCTCCAATCCACTGGGAAGCACAAGGCATGCCAGGCTGCGCCCACCTGCTCAAAGTCAAGCCCTGCCAAGAACCTTCCCTCCCCAGCCATCATCAAAAGAAGTCCCCCCTAAAGACACAGGGGAACTATCCTTGCACAGAAGGAACACACACTTCCACTTCCTACAGCCCTTGAAAATAAATGATTGCTCCACCCCTCCACTGAGTGTTGAATGAATGGCTGTTGAATATGAAAAAGGAATTATTGCAAAACCTAAAACTGTTTAAACCAATTTTGACTACATGAAATTGAATTCTCTAATTGGTGAGTCAGTTGATTCTGCAAAAGGGCTGCAGATGGAGCGCTCACTGAAAGAGGGCAATGGAGCAGTGGGGAGGAGGAGGGCCAGGAGAGAGCACGCCTAGTCATCCACAACCAGCTGCCTCCAGGCTACCTCTGGGCTCTGACAGCAGGACTGCCTCACAATAGGCAGGCATCCTACCCTTCAGGACCAGACAGCACTAGGGGTTTCCTGGGAAGTCAGTGCATGTCACACCAGCAGCATCAGCCTCCTTGGCTGGCACAGAGACCCTTCAGTGGTGGACAGGCCCGCGGCTCCCGCCCAGCAGCCCAGTCAGCTTGGTTCTCATCTTCTCAGCTCCAGGGCCCTGCGCTGGGCAGAACTGGGCAGAGCCAAGACTCCCACCTGGGCTGGTAGGCTTCACAGTGGGGCTGGTGCAGGCTCAACACCTGGCAGCCAAGGGAACTGCGACCACGCCCTCCAGCGGAGCCCACTGAGCAGGCACCATGCAATGCTACTTCATTCAATCCCCATGCCACTCCAAAGCCCACTCCAAACCCAATGGGAGCGGTATCTTTATCAGGAAACCTGCCATTTCACCCCTAAAACCTCAGTGCTTCCCTTACTGCGCATCTCAGGTCTCTTCTGACACAGAACCCCTTGGGAAAGCCATGCCAAGAAGTGAGGGAAGGGAACAGCCTGGCAGCACCGCTGGGCGGAGCCACCTCCCGCAGGGCAGGGCAGGTAACTGGGCTGGGACTTGGAAGGGGGGTGTGAGTCCCCGCTCTGCCTCCGACCCACTGTGGGCCCATGGTTTTCCCTCTGTGGCTCTCGTCTGACTACAGTGATCTCAACAGTCCCTCCCAACTTCAACTAGTTTATTTCTATTTCTGTCATGAAGCTTGTAAACTGGTGATGCCAGCTTCAGTAAGCTCATGCTGACCACAGTCACGGTCTTCTGTATCCAATAGAGGATAAATGCCTAGTAAAAACTCAGAATGCCCTATGTGATGTCACCTTAAACCCACCCCAAGCTCACTGGAATGGAGAAGTTAATCAATGAGGGTGTCTGGTGGCTTTTCTAAGAGAAGAGATACCATAAGTTTGTCCCTCTCATCTAGCCATTTTAGTTTAAAAAGAATACATAATAAATATGAGGAGGTTCCCAAAATATTCTAAAGCAGCCAAAGCTCTCCAAAGATTTTTTCAAAGTTTAGTATATTCAACTAATAAAAAATATAAAGCCTAAATGTATTGAGGTGGTTAAAAGCTTGAGATTGAATAAATAAATAAGGATATCTAAAAAATAATAACTACATGAAATATTAACAAAAATTATTGCTGATAATAATTGCAATATTAATATTTGTTTAAACCAGGATGTGGAAATTATCTATAATTCAGGTTTTATCATTTGTGTCTATGTACCCAGAAAAGGGGAACGGGGGTAACTCAGTGGTTCCCAAACGTTTTGATTTCTTGGCAATCTTTACAGAAAAACACACTTAGAATTCCAAATAGGTAAGGAGATACTCTGACATTTTCCCACAGGTGAGCCACAGATGGTAGCTTCTTAAATGCTACTTGAATTAATAAAAGCCCGTTAACAGATACACCCACTGTCTCTACCACGTACAATTAGCAGATACACCCAACCGTGCCCAGCCCACCTGACCAGGATGAGGCCCACTTCATCACACGCATGGGATGCCCCCGAGTGTCCCGCGGACGGCTTGGATGCGGAACACAACTGAAAAGGCTCCAGAAGGCTGATTCCGCCTCTGTCCTCAGGGCTGACTCTCAGACCGACCTTTGGAAAAGTCACCAAACCCTGGGTTGGGAATTTGCCCCAGTCACTCAGCCTTCTGTGGTGTGGTGTGACAGGAATACAAGCTGATGGGCCCAAAAGGACAGAGTGCTTCCAATGGCGAGGCGTAGCCCAGCAACCAGTTCATGAGGAGGTTCAGAGCTGGCTGAGCTACTTTAAAGGGACCTTGTGAGGTGCAGTTAAACTAATGAGACCACGAGCAACACTAAAGGAAGCCTCCCTTCAGCCTTCAGCTCTCACGAAGACGAATCTAAGGGCTGAGGCACACAGTCCCATGACACGATGCACAGCGTGGCCTTGCAAGCTCCGTTGCAGAGATCTGCAGAATTTTAGCCTTGAGTGACAATGTGAGGCACAGCCAAGAAACATACTCCACTGGACACACCGTTCCCTCATCTGTCCCTTTTTCCCTCTAAAGCCTTGTGAGGGAGGCAGCATGCCAATGCAAAAAAACTATTTTCCAATCATTTGTTTTCTCATTTTGGAAGAACAGCAATATTATCATGAAAATCTCTAACATTTTATAGCACAGCATAATTCTCAAAGCATCTGCATTCAATTCTCATGGTACTCTTATTCATTCATTCATTCATTCAGCAAATATGTGTTGAGTCCTGGCGGAGTACCAGATGCTGTTCTAGGTACTAGGGATACAGCAGTGAACAAAGAAGGGCAAACATTTCTGTCCCATTTTACATATGAGATGACTGAGGCTCACAGAAGCTAAGTGCTTTGTCCAAAATCACATTCCTACTAAGTGGCAGATCTAGAAGTAAATTCAGATCTAAATGCAAGGTCAGTTTTCCCCACTACCTCTCACTCTTATATTCTTCTGTTAGTTTTTCCATACACCTTGCACTACTGCAGAAAAATAAAATACTTCTTGTGCTTTAGAATTTATAATTTAATATCAGTGGCTAGCCAACAGTGTTGTCCTCAAACATGGCTCTGCTCTTACTGAAGATGCAGAAATTCTCTAAACAACAAACAGGCTGATCCTGTGACCTGGAGTTCCTGGCAAATCTACCGAGGAGAGTTAGCACAGAAAGAACAACACATAAACCCCTGTTCAGAGGAAGCTGCCTACATTTGAACCAATCTCAAATAAACCTGCAATACCAAGTTTCTCTCAAAAACGCAGGTGCCCCTCAGAGTGGTTCATCTATGTTTATTCCAGCTTCACTGTGAGAGACTTTAATCATAGAGTCAAAGTCACACCTGGGTCCCATAAACATACACACTTTCTATGTGCCCACAAAAATTAAAATAAACCAAAAAAAAAAAAAAACGTTTAAAGTCACACCTGGCTGAAAGCAGAACTAATCCATGAAGGGAGTTTCCATTTTAAAGGGAAAGAGAACCAGTACTTTTGAAGCACTGAACAGCCTTAAGGATGGTGGGCTGGATTCAGAGGCTCTGGGAAGTTTCGAAAAGTCAGACGTGTAGGACAGAGAGAGGAGACGACTGGTGTTGGAAGAATTCAGAATGGAATTGGAGGGGTAGCCACCACGTAGCCTAGGGCCTTCAGCTCTGTGTCTATCTGTGCAGGCTGTGCCCCACGTGGCTCCAAAGGCTGCATCAGTCATGCTGACCAAGGCTCATAATGTTTGCTCCAGTAATAAAAAGCTGTTTCTGACATTTGAATTATCTAGATGGTAATGTCTTGGCCATTTTAACTTCTCAATTTAACTTCTCAAGATTAGTACAGTGGCCCAGCACTTTGGGAGGCAGAGGCAGGTGGATCACCTGAGGTCAGGACTTCGAGACCAGCCTGGCCAACATGGTGAAACCCCATCTCTACTAAAAATAAAAAATTAGCCGGGTGTGGTAGTGGGTGCCTATAGTCCCAGCTACTCAGGAGGCTGAAGCAGGAGAATTGTTTGAACCCAGGAGGCGGAGGTTGCAGTGAGCCAAGATCGCGCCACTGCACTCCAGCCTAGGTAACAGAGTGAGACTCCATCTCAAAAAAGAGAAAAAAAGATGAGTACACTGAGAGGAGAAGAGGAAGAAACAAAGAAAACGCAAACATAAGTAAGGAGGTGGGGTGGAGGGGAATGTCCTGGCATCTCTCCAGCACCCTGCCACTAGTTAAAGTGGCTCAGACACGCTATTTTCTTAGAACTTCTACGTTCTCCCCGCCTTCTGGTTTACCCATCCTGTATCTTGAGTATTTATTTTATTTTATTTTTGAGACAGAGTCTCACTTTGTCACCCAGGCTGGAGTGCAGTGGCTCAATCTCAGCTCACTGCACCATTTGCCTCCCAGGTTCAAGTGATTCTCCTGCCTCAGCCTCCAGAGTAGCTGGGATTACAGGCGCGCGCCACCACGCCTGGCTAATTTTTGTATTTTTTTTTTTAGTAGAGACAGGGTTTTGCCATGTTGGCCAGGCTGGTCTGGAATTCCTGACCTCAAGCGATCCACCCACCTTAGCCTCCCAAAGTGCTGGGATTACAGGCGTGAGCGGCCACACCTGGCCTGTATTTTGAGTATTTATTTGTGTATTTTCCTGCATGTGGGGGCCTCTCAGTGGTGTACTGGTCTAACAACTACATCTCTGAAAAAATTAGCTCAGATTTATGGCATTTGCCAATTTCTGTAGTGTAAATACCCCCACTGTGGCCCATTTCAAGGGGCCAATGACATCACCACATGTGGAGTTGGGAAGAGAGGCTCTCTTCACAATCAGCTCTCCGTGGTTCCAGCACACTGTAAGACTCCGAATTTCACACTGTCTCACAATGCTAAGGTACTTCTCTACTCCTCCCCCCTCCAATTCTTCACATCAATGAAGCCTTAACAAGTGCTGGCTTCCTAGGAAATGGTTTCCAAAGGTCAGAACCAGTACACTAAAGCCAATCGGTGTCACTCTTTGAATGACTGTGGCACACACTGACTCCGCACAGTGTTGATGTGATGGAATTTGCCTTCTCAATATTATTAAGTGAAGAACTTCTGCATCTCCCTCAAGCATTCAAACTCTGCCTTCAGCATCTCCTTCCACCTCTCAACCTTACATAGTACCTAGCACATAGTAGGAGGGAGGGAAGGAGGGAGGGAGGGGAGGGGAAAAGAGGATGTGAGCGCAAATCATTTCAAGGAAAAGATCTATAATTAATACAGTGAGAAAAGGACAGAGAAGTGTCCAGGCAGGCAGACAACAGGAAGATCATGTTTTTTGGTTTTAACATTAACTGGGAAGGGTAAAGACTAAAGTGTGGTTCTTTTCCAAGTCCGCTACTATGAAGCGATTTCTAACATTTTTAGCATTAACAGAAGCCAAAATCTCCCTAATTTTCTTGCCTAAAAATCTAAGAAAAGGTAATTATGTTTCTTGCTGACAAAACACAGTAAGTCGAGCATGCTCAATTACAGAGAAACACTGAAATGTTGAATAGAAAGAATAACAACGTATGACAGTTCTACAGTCACGGTAGGAAATGCAGCTCTTTTACCATGGAAGATAATAATGAATGTCTTCCAGAAGGGTCTTAATCTTCTATAACACAAGGTCTTTGAAATTAATTTAACCATGAATAATTTTCTTTTAAAAGCACTTAAAATTTTTTCATTTTAACTATCAGAAGGCTATTGCCCAGCCATTGTTACAACTGGATTAGGCTGTGTCCTTCAGCCTAGGAAGTAGAGTTCCTTTACATCAGTATCCTGGGCTCACAAGGCCCTGTCTCCTGAGCACAGTTAGAGCCAGTATCTGAGACATCAGGAACAACAGGAGTTGGTTCAGCTCAACCCACTCTTTGAAAGGCTCCTGTTCCCTAAAAAGCCATGCCCAAATACTTTCGCAGAGCATTCCAGACACCTGAAAATAGAACTCCAAATATCTGTATGTACCCCTGTCACCCAGCAGGGTCCTCACAAGGGGCTATTGAGCCACTAGCATTAGGGGAGCAAACTAGGTCACAGTTCAGGAGGAGGGAGGCCCAGACACAAGGGGAAGACGGAGCCCCAAATCCGCTGGGCCAAAAAGTGGGTAGAAGGTACAGCCATGGAGCCCAAGGATTCAGAACTAGGAGACAAAATCAAGAGAATAGCAACTGGACTCACACAGGAGGAGCCTCCTGAGAGGCTGCCAGGAGCAGCGTCGAGCAGTTGAGGCTCACTGACAAAGGCTGACAGGGGTGCCACGGGAGGGTGCTGGGTTTGTTTCACAGAGGGGCTGGGGGTAGAGGAGCAATGGGCACCTAGTGACCAGCACCATCTCTGGGAGGACGCACGGCTCTAGCCCGTGGTCATGTGGTTTCATGCCTCTCTGCCTTTGCACGTGCCGTCCTCTCCACCCAGACTGCTCTTCCTGCTTTTTACCTAACGAACCCCTACTCTTCCCACAACGCCCAGTGCTCAAGAGCTCCGTCCTCTGTGAAGCTTTCCCCTTCATCATCTCATTTGTGCCACCATTTTCCTTGTACACACTTCATCCATGGTATACAACAAACATAATATTTGGTACACAGTAGGTGCTTAGCGTTTGTTGAATGAATGAGTGAATGAAAAACTAAGAACAGCTAATACTGAGTTCCCCAGTCAGGTCTGGTTAGAAAGATCTATTGACGTTGGCAGTAGTTTAAAAATGAGGCCAAAGAGTCACAAGAGGCGCTTCACTTTTCCCCTGAGGCATCTAAGAATCAGTCCCTAGCAAGATGCAATCATTGTCTTATATTCCTGAAACAGTAAAAGGAGAATAAATATTTTCAGCTGCAAAACGAATGAAATGTAATACCAGCAAATACCCTGGAAGCAGATTCAAAGGTTTAACAAGCTGACTTTCAGACAGTGATAATGACGATCAGCCAATGGAACACCCAAAAAACCACCAGAGAACCTACTGGAATAGGCAGCCTTCTAGAGCCTTCCAGGCTGAGGATCCAGACTTACCTGACAGATTCCTAGGTCCACCTCAAAGATTCTCATACAGTAGGTTTCAGTCAAGGAACCTGTATTTTTTGAAAACTCCTCCAAGTGATTCTAGCAATGAACAGATCTAGAAACCACTGGACAGCTGGTTCTAAGCTACTGATGACGTGATTCCTGATATACATGACAGAATGTTCCTGGGGAGAGGTGCTGCTGTCTGCCTGGGAGATCAGAGATTGTCTTCATAAATAATCGTAAAATCTACTGTGTATTGACTTGGATTATCTCATTTAATCCTCCCAACAAGCATGTAAAGGTAGGAGCTGGTATTATCCCCATTGTACAAATACAGAAACTGAAGCTTAGAGAGGTGAAATAACTTATTCAGCTACTATGGGGCAGAGGTTGGATTCAAAATCCTGGCAGGCCATTCTAGAGGCTGCGTTCTTTATCCCCGTGTAATGCTGCCTTTTTGCTGAAGTACAAGGGCAGAAAGCAACCCCCTAAACCACAATGTCTTAAAGAGGGGCCAGTACACGTGAAGTTACTTCCATCTGTATTGCCTCTGAACTGTTTTATTCTCTAACTCACAAGAACTGGTTGTTCTGATAAATCATGAGCATTCCCACATCTCTCTGTCTCACTGTGTTTTGTTCATTTCTGTATCCCTCATGTACCACACAATGCTTAGCCCATGATATACACTCAGTAAATATTTGATATTAGGTTGGTGCAAAAGTAATGGTAAGGACCACAATTACTTTTGCACCAACCTAATAAATTTAAAAGAACTACTAGATTCCCTGACTGTCATAAATACTACATGACTAAAACCAAGGAATTCACTTAATCAAACCCCTTGGTGCTACACTGCCCACAATGAGGCTGACTGAAAAATGTGACTTTGTTATCCAAGGGGAGGACATGGTCAGGCACTTACTACGCACTTGCTGAATGAGCTTTCAAGGGAAGCAGTCATGTTCTCCCTATGTGACCAGGCCTCGGACAAACCTGGAAGGATCGGGGGTCCCAGTGAAGTAGTGAATGCACGGAGCGCTTCTATTCTGCGGCAGGACAGACACTCCACTGGCTGTGGTGAGGAAAGACTCGGAGTCTATGCACACTCCACTGGCTTTGTCCCGTAAGGTGTTCATCATAGTCTGTACTGTGATGCTTTCTGCAAAAACACGAAAGACAGACAAATGGAAAGAGCAGATACAACACAAAACTGTGGCGGGCCACTAACTAAAATCCATTCACTCTGTTCTCTTTTTAGTAATAAAAACTCTGAAATTATATCTGGGACTGTAATTACCAAACTACAGAGTCTATTTCCCCACTTCCCTTGTGACTATATGTGGCCATGTGATAAATGTTGATCAATAGGAGGCAAGCAGAAACAATGTGTGCAATTCCTCATCACACCTAAAAACAAGGTATGTTTGCCTTTTGTTTGTATTTTCTCCCTTCCTGCCAACTAGGAGATGCAAACAAGTGGACCACAAATGGAATTCCTGTGTTGAGTCACAGTAACCAGCCATGGCCTGGTCATATATACCTGAACTGTAAAATGGGAGAGAAATAACCTACTATTTTCTTTAAGCCACGTTAATGTGGGGTGTCTTTGTTACAGCATTTAGCTGTACCTCAATCAGTACAATAACTCAATAGACATCCACAAGAAAGTATGCACAATCTACTAGGCACAGTCCACCAAGCTCGCTCCCATAAACTCTTGCTGGTCAGAGTCAATACTCTATTTGGAGAATGTCCTCTCTGCAGTGGGAAATATACGCACAGAGAGGCATTTAGAATATTCAGAGCCATTAGGACTGTTGGCTGTGACCACAGATAAACAGATAAACAAATCCTTGATTACATGAGATCCCATTTCTACAACTTCCCCTGGGTTATAATTTGTTAAAACACTATTTCAGTCTGTGTTCACCATGATGGAACTGAAGCATCACATGGAGAGAAGGTTTGTTGGCACATTCACATCCTCTTTATAAATCTCTACTTACATGTCATACCTAGAAATATTAACAACAAATCCTTGATTGCTTCAACTGTCCAGTGTTCAGATTTCCTCATTGTCTTATAAATGAGCCTATTGATTTGAATTGGAATCAATCAGAATTGGAAACGTCTGCCTCTTGTTTTTTCCCCTTGCATCTTTTTTTTTTGAGACGGAGTCTGGCTCTGTCCCCCCAGCTGGAGTGCAATGGTGCAATCTCGGCTCACCGCAACCTCCACCTCCCAGGTTCAAGTGATTCGCCCACCTCAGCCTCCCCAGTAGCTGGGACTATAGGCATGCACCACCACGCCTGGCTAATTTTTGTATTTTTTTGGTAGAGATGAGGTTTCACCATGTTGGCCAGGCTGCTCTTGAACTCCTGGCCTCAAGTGATCCACCCTCCATGGGCCTCCCAAAGTGCTTGGATTGCAGGCATGAGCCACTGCACCCACTCAGCTTGCATCTTAGTTGTCAGAGTCATCTTTCCTGTAGCTGCGCACAGTGTAAGCTTTGCAGATGGCATCCTCATGGCATTATTTGTTGGGAACAGGCCCCCTGAAATCTAGCCATAAACTGGCCCCAAAACTGGCCATAAACAAAATCTCTGTAGCACTGTGACATGTTTGTGATGGCCATGGCGCCCACGCTGCAAGGTTGTGGGTTTACGGGAATCAGGGCAAGGAACACCTGGGCCACCCTGGGCGGAAAACCGCTTAAAGGTGTTCTTAAACCACAAGCAATAGCACGAGCGATCTGTGCCTTAAGGACATGCTCCTGCTGCAGATAACTAGCCGGACCCATCCCTTTATTTCAGCCCATCCCTTTGTTTCCCGTAAGGAATACTTTTAGTTAATCTAATACTTTTAGTTTATCTATAATCTATAGAAACAATGCTTATCACTGGCTTGCTGTCAATAAATTCATGGGTAAATCTCTGTTCAAAGCTCTGAAGGCTGTGAGACTCCTGATTTCCCACTCCACACTTCTATATTTCTGTGTGTGTGTGTCTTTAATTCTTCTGGCGCCATTGGGTTAGGCTCTCCCCGACCGAGCTGGTCTTGGCAATTATTATATTAAATAGCGTATTTGTTCCTCTATCCTCTGTATTTCCTGTAAATTAGTAGCTAGACCTAAAGGCTTTATCAGATTTACAGCTGATGTTTTGGCAACATTATTTAATATCTTTCATCCAGCTAGATTTTTTAAATTAAAACAATTTTGATTTTTTTAAAGCTCCCATTTAAAAGTGAATATTTTCTTACCTTCCTACCCAGAATATATTACATAAGTACTATAGCAAAAGTCCTAAAAGTGTTCTAGATTAAGAGCCAGGAAACATTTTCCTTCCTTTTGTTTTTTTTTTTAAAGAGACAGGGTCTCACTCTGTCACCCAGGCTGGAGTGAGGTGGTGCAATCACAGCCCGCTGCAGCCTTGAACCCCGGGGCTTAAAAAATCTTCCCACCGCAGCCCCCTGAGGAGCCGGAACTATAGACACGCATCATCATGTCTGGCTAATTTTGTTCATTTCTTTGGAGAGATGAGGTCTTGCTGAGTTACCCAGGTTGGTCTCAAACTGAACTCCTAGCCTCAAGTGATCCTCTGCCTCAGCCTCCCAAAGTACTGTTATTATAAGCATGCACCTGGCCTGACAGTAAATATTTCAGGTTTATGGGCCATACAATTTCTGTTGAAACTTTCCTGTTGCACCTGCTCAACTCTGCCATTATAGTGACAAAGCCGCCCCAAACAATATATAAATAAATGGGTGTGGCTACAGTCCAATAAAGTTTTATTTTCCAAACAGGCAGCTGCCAACAGGTCATAGTTTGCTGACCCCTGTTCTAAATGATCCAAAACTTTGGCTTATAAAATACATGCATCACCAACAAATATAGAATGACTGTTGCGGGTTTTTTGGAAGGATTTCCGCATAGGCACAAAAGAAAGAAGCTATCTAGTCACCATACATATACCTAAATATGGATTCTGATTAAGTTAATAACTAGGGGCTGGGTGTGGTGGCTTAGGCCTGTAATCTCAGCGCTTTGGGAGGCCAAGGCGGGCAAATCCCTGGAGCCCAGGAGTGTCAGACCAGCTTGGGCAACAACATGAGACCCTGTCTCTACAAAAAAAAAAAAATTAGCCAGAAATGGTGGCACATGCTTGTAGTCCCAGCTACTGGGATGGCAGCAGGGGTGCAGCTGAGGGAGGATCACGTGAGTTCAGGAGGTGGAGGCTGCAGTGAGTCGAGATTGTGCCAACACACTTGAGCTTAGGCAACAGAGTGACACCCTGTCTCAATAAATAAATAAATAAATAAATAAATAAATAAATAAATAAAGTTAGTAACTAGTTGGCAGATGGAGTGGCAACAATTCAACTCATCAAGTGTCCATGGAACAAAAAACTATACAGGGGGCCCTTAGATGAGTAAGAGACAACACCTCTGCCCTTAAGACCCAGCAGGCTAGTGCAGCAGGGGAAGATGAGTCAAATATATAACTCATCATAGTGATGTAAGAGGATGGCTGCAATAAGTACTACAAAAGGCAACACAATGACATCAGAGATTAAAGGAGAACAACATGGGTAGGAGCAAGAAACCTCCAGGGATGAGGAAGCACCATGTAAAAATAAATACAAGTTGTTTTCTTGCCTGCACATCAGGGACTTTTAGCACAAGCTGGTCTTTACATACAAGGGCTATTCTGTATTCCTCTTTGTTCACCCTTCTAAGCTCAGACAAGTTCTCAGAAACAGCTGCAAGAGAAAGGGTTATGAGAAGGAGAATTGTGAGGGAGAGACTAACTCACCTTCTTGTTTTTCTAAGCTGTCTTTGCCAGCACCGCAGTCTAGATGATCCTCAACTGGAGAAAAGACTTCGGAAAAATTGAACTCGCCCTCTCCTGTCCACCAACCTTGGCTCTGAGCGTAACTCCTGAGTTCCGGATGCTCTGCATCCATCTTAGTGGTGAGCGAAAGCCGATTGCAAATGCACCTCACTCCCTCTGCAGAGAGTGCAAAGCCCCATTAGTTAAAAATATACTTATAAAGACTTAATCAAGAAATGGAAATTTATAGGGAATCCTTTCCCTGAAACACTGACTTTAACCACAGGGAGGAATCCGTTTAATTTTTGAAGAGAGAAGCAGACAATCATTGAGCCTCTTTCTAGGAGACCTCCTAAAAGGTCTGACCAGTCTTGACTGGGCATTATCACATTTTAAATGAGCAACAGTCACTTTACCCATCTTAAAAGCATAATCAAGAGGAAATATGTAAGGCTCTTCATTTTGGCTAAATAAGCCCCAAGCATTCATTAGTTACACACAAAAAAAGGGACAGGTGCTTTGAAAGAGGTACTGAGCTAACAAGACTTGGCCATCCATAAGAGTGTCCTCTATAATAGAGAGGCTGTTCCTCTACAGCAATGCTCTATCGCATCTATAGAAAGCCCCCTCCCTGAAAAAACACTTTACATCCCCACTCCTTGCCCAAATATATATGGTTTTTTTTAAAAAAAATACAAATCAAATACTTTATTCAACTTTTTTTTCAGGTCTCAACATTTAGAAAACCACATGGCAATGATAACGAATCTTTTTAAAATAACTGAATATATTCATGAATATATGTATGTCTGGGTACATGTGCGTGCGCACGTGTGTGTGTGTGAGATAAAGTGTGTGTGTGCGTGTGTGTATGTGTTTGAAAAATCTATGGGAAATTTTTTCTTATAAAAATAGAATTGTGACTAAATAAGTCTAGAATCACAAATGCCTGCATTCTGAGTATATTCCACTTTGATGAATGAGGGCTTAGACCAGAAACTCTCCTACCAGCTGGCCGGCTTGCTATGTCTTCTTCGAAGCCTGAGCTGCAAATGCACACAGGACAACTCAGCCTTCCAGCTTCAAGATGCTGTCTAGGGCACAAACACTAGGAAGTTATCAGCGCTAGCTTAAAAGGGCCATTCCTGTTTGCTGCTTCCAGGGAGCATGCTGATTTTCCAAATTCTTGGAGAATGAAGTGAGATAAAGAACCTAAACTACAAGCTACAGGAAAGCCATCACTGCCTGAAAACCAGTTCTTAGAGGCAGGATCAGTGCTGGACTAAGTTCTTACAGTATGTTTTGCTTCACTGATTTACACTTCCAAAATAAGCATTCCTGGCTGGTGGGCATTGGTCCTTTGTCATTTATCTTTTCAGAGAGGACCATACAAGTACAATTATAAACAATTAAAAATAAAAATCAGTTTTGGCCTAAACAAGTAATTTTGACATCATTCATACTAAGCTATTAAAAAAATACTCTTGAAAGTGACTCTACAGATATTAGTTTCCCAGTGGGCAGATTTATAGCAGGCATTTGCTTTCAAGAATGTTAGCCTTTGGGAGACAGAGTGCATTAAATCTTACTGCAATCCATCACACCGCTGCTGGGATCAGACGACATGAAGTCAATGAGTCCAAGAAATGGCTGGGGTTCTTCTTTATTTAAATATTTAGTTAACTAACGGCAGAATTCATTGTGTGTAATTTTTAAAGCTACATTGTGAAGAGACGCTCGGCTTTTGAAATGTAGTCATAGATCAAAAAGTGTTAGGTTCAACTTAAAAGCAATATGACTGCTTTGAAGCATGGATTACTAGCACTCTTGATGGAACCATTCAATAGTAAGACTTCATTTCAGGAGGGATTTTTATCAAGGAGTTTTAAGTTCCTGCATTGCAGGAGAGTTGGAGACCTGGTGAGCTGCACTGGCTGCCTTAGTTCTAGAAATACTTTAAGAGCTGGGCGAGTAGGTACACACCCTGGTGGGTGGGTACATGCTGGGCATATGAGGTGGAGAAACTCTCCATGATTGCTGACGGACACCACTAGCCCATTCTGCACCCTTGTGAGATAGAAAGAGGCCACCCCCACCTCCAGACAGACACAGCCTTCATACAGCTTGGCCAGGAAGCCACAGTCTAGATTCACTGCCTCACTGGGGCAATTTTGTATAGAGTACAATGTACCCATCATCCAGAGAAGCCCTGAACACTGAACTAACTTTGTGCACAGAAAACAGGCTTGATTCCCATCTACTGTGATAGATCTTCTGCTTCTAACTCGGGTCAAATTTGGTTCAATTCACCCCTAAGATAGGGATGGCACACAAGTTTCATCCCCAACATCATTTTGGATTACTTGGAAGAGACTTCCTGGTAAATTTAGTTAAGAAAAATACATAGGCCAAGAATAGGTTCAACGAAAGAAGAGTGTTGTAACCTACTCCTCCACCACCAGCATAGGAGGGAAGAATGGCAGTGCACACGCCATGTGGTCACCACCCAGTCCCAAGGAGCTGCTCGGGTCAATTCCCTCTTAGGACTACTTAGTCCTCTTGGAAGCCCTTTAACCCATTCTGGGATCTCATCCTGTCCAGAAAATGAGGATGCTGAGGTGGGGATACAAAACTACCGCTCCCACCCCTAACACTTCCTTCCCCAGGGCTGTGTTAGAAGCAAGATGCTGCAAGGGCCGCAGAGCAGCAATTTTACAGGCACTAAATCCTTCTGGGTGGACCATCTAATCCTCTGCTCTTCTAGAAACACTGTCTCACTGTGAGAGAGATGAACTTCACTCACAGAGAAATCCCAGAGCAGCACACACCGGTCCTCACACAGATCTAAACTCCTATTTTAGAGAACCATGGCAAGCACAAAGATCTACAGGGTTGGGGGTGACAAGGGGTTACTGTTCAGGGAAGGGACTTGTTGGCCTATTACACAAGAAGAGTCACCATTCTCTTGGCCAATTAATAGAGTAATAGTTTAAGTCATGGAATTCCTGGTAGTCAAAAGCAGGCTCTTCCCAGAAAGCAAACAGAAAATACGAAATGTTAGAAGACTGCTTCACTCCAGGTTCAGGAGACTCCAGGTTCTCTTCTTGGAGGTACCCAGAAATGAGAGGCATGCCAAAGCATGACAGTCTCACACAGAGAGGACCCGCAACAGCACATCTTTCCTCCAGGTCTGACACTGTACGTGCAGGCCACCCCCATCTCTGTGGCCTTCCCTGTCCTCAGAACTCTCCACCATCCACACCTGCTCACCTGTGACTTTCTCGGCAGCCCAGTACTTCCCTACGGTCTCGAGCACCCAGGCTTCATCACGATCCACAATCAGATATGCACTTTGGAAGCTGTGGCAGGAGTTTGCATCTTCATAGTAATTCCCACCTTGTCCGTGTTCTTCCAATAAGGAGACAATGACATCTAAGGCTTCTTTAGCTGTTTCCCCTCTTTCTAAACCAAGCCTGCAGGAAGGAAACCAGAACTATACTTCAGTCATTTCATACCACAGGATTGTTACTAGAGTAACCAAAGACTGGGCAAGGCCGAGTTATGAAGCATGCCAACATGTGTAAACATGCTAAGTCTGCAGAACAATAAGCAAACTGATTAACTGCACTGTATCTCAGAATACACTTCTCACATATTTGCTTTAAAAACCAAATGGGATAGCCAGGCGCAGTGGTTCATGCCTATAATCCTAGCAGTTTGGGAGTGGCAGGAGGATTGCTTGAGCTCAGGAGTTCAAGATCAGCCTGGGTAAATATAGTGAGACCTCTTCCTCAAAAAATTTTTTTAATTAGCCAGGCATGCATGGGACACACCTTGGCAGTCTCTCAGCCACTTGGAAGGCTGAGGTGGTACTGAGCTTGGCTGCCAGGCTCGAGGGTAGCTGCAGTGAGCCATGATCATGCCACCACACTCTAGTCTGGGCATCAGAGTGAGACCCTGTCTCAAAAAAAAAAAAAAAGAAAGAAAGAAAGAAAGAAAGAATAAATCATAGGGGTGTTTTCTGTCTTTCGCCATTTCCCTTCCATTGACAGACAAATCAAACCTGAAAGGCCTTCCTGGGCACCTGCCTGTCTTCCCCTCTTCTGACTGTGTCTCCCACAGAGCTGGCCGGCTCAGCTCTAGCCCTTACACAACCACCTCTCTGTGGCATGTACTCCCTCCTGACTCTAACCTGGGCAAAAGGAAATCAAGGCCAAGTCCGGCCTTGATCTCTATTATTCTACACCAGGGATTTTGCTTACTTATTAAAAGTGTTCAAATGCCAGACATTATCCTGTGTCCAGAGAGGACATTGTCCTCTGTCTCTGTCTCAGAGACCTTACTAGGAATGGGCAACTGGTTGAGACATAATCAGTCTTTTCTACATATATCTCCTCCTACCTATCAGCCTACGTCTATTGGTATGGCTTACAGCTTCAGTCATCAAAAGAATATGTATTCCCTTTGAAGTGAGACATCCATCTCCCTCCAGCCTTTCCAATTAATAAACCCTTTAAAGAGGGCACTGATATGGTTTGGCTGTGTCCCCACCCAAATCTCAACTTGAATTATATCTCCCAGATTTCTCACTTATTGTGGGAGGGACCCAAAAGGAATTGGGGGGCCGGTCTTTCCCATGCTATTCTCGTGATAGTGAATAAGTCTCACAAGATCTGATGGGTTTATCAGGGGTTCCCGCTTTTGCTTCTTCCTCATTTTCTCTTGCACAGTACTTCCCTCTGTGTGACCTTGGGCAGGTTATATATTTTGAACTTCAGTCTTATGTCATCTATAAAATGAATGCCCACATCATTTAGTTGCTATAAGAGTAGGTTTATGAGATAACATCCATGAAAATATGCAGTGCTAGTGCCTGTGAGCAGGAAAGTGATCAGTAAATTTCTGGAGGTAGAACACTGTGGCAGAGAAACATGACTCAGAGATAAATGGACGCAGCTTCTAGTTCTGGCTCTGCTACTCACTGGCATTATGATCTTCAGTAATGTGACCTTTCCAAACCTTGATTTTTCTCATCTGCAGATTGAAAACAATACCACCTCCCTCTATGGCTGCTATGAAAGAGGATGGTACATGCCATGTACTCAGGAAGTGTCCATTTATTCATCTGTTCATTTGAATTATAATTCCGGTGGCAGGAACACAGGAGTCTTAGAACCCGGGCAATGGCACTACTACAATGGTGGTACAAGCCAGTTCTTGGTGAATTTTCAACTTGAAAAGTAACAACTATTCAAATTTATCTAATTTGATGCTTCCTAAAGGGATATTTCACTATGCTGCCAGGGAGAAGAAAAGCTAATACAACTAATCTATAGGCTGAATATTATAACAGGCTTGTGTTTGTAGTCAAATAATTACATGACAATTCATTTGACATTTCTCATTTTAAGCTTATGTAGCAAGACTCGGTTACAAGGCAGTGATTTACAGAGCTGAACCCTAAAACCTTAGGAGAGGGATAAAAGAATAAACCCATTAGAAGATTGAATTCAGCTGACTTTTCCTTTGGTCAATGTCATCTCCTCCAAAGAGAAGGAACAGAAGCAGGCACTCATCTTGAGGCTCCAGAACAAACAAAGGTGCTGTGAGTGCCTCTTGGAAGCCCAAGCTGTGCACACTCAAAGGCCTCCTTCCTCCTTTCCACAGGTCCCTGGTAGCCCCCTGGTCACAATGCCTCATGCAGACATTCCAGGCAGAATCCTGTTCCCAGGGCCTTTGCAGGGCCCCAACTTGCCCGTGCAAACATGTGGTAGGAGCATGTGAATACACAGTCAGCTGTAACAGCCCCGTCTTCGGAGCTTGTGACTTATCTTTTTTGATTTCTAGTGCACTCTTCTGATGTTCTGCCTGTGTGCATTCCACACTGAGGCCCTAGCACGTGCACTTGCCCTCCCATGCTGACTTTGATGTCCTCTGGCAGAGTTGGCAACAGGACCTCAGCACTATCCACAGACCTAATTCTGATTTCACCCTCCTATCCCTTGTGCCAGGACCGTGGGTCAGAGATACCCCTTTGTCCCACCTGATTATTCCCACCTGCTCTTCCTACCGTGCGATGAGGACAGAGCTACTGCTCCATAGGACAAGGGCCGTGAATAACACCAGGGTTACACCATCGCCCTCTGCAACTGAGAAATGCAGATGAATCCCATGGCACTGGGTGCAGAAGAGATGCCAGAGAGACCTGGGGCTGCAAGTCACACGGCATCCAGAGGCCTATGTTAAAGCCATTCCCAGCAGTCTCACCTCCTACATGGGGCAGATTCATGTGATTCCAGAAGAGGGCAGTGCTCTCTGGCCCCATGCCTAATTTCACTTTGGCTGCTACCCTTCCGCATGGGCAGGACCAGGACAGGGAAGGGGAAGAAACTCAATGGGCCAAGGTTAGAGTCCCACTGTAACATCTATCTTCTGTGCAGTTCAAATCCTTCCAAAGTGTGTGCTTTGTCCAGCTTGTTCTGGGCCTGGGAATTAGATGTTCCTGAATTCAATTCCTAGTTTTATGGGACAATCTTTCCTTGGGAGCCCATGACCTTCTCACAGGTATGTCAAGCTCACCCTGCCCGTTCCTGAAAAGTTAACACATCTCACTGAGAAAGATGGGTCACACCTGTACTTCCCCTGCTTAAAGCCCCTTTGTTTAGAAACTGCTTATCTTTTCAACATCTGTGCCTCCATGGATTAGGAGACCCCTGTCCCTTTCTATCTCAAATCAGGTAAAACTAGATTTGCCATGGACATATAATCACTGACTTGGGAAAAGTAATAAAAAGAGGCAACACTGTCCCCTTGGAGAGATGGGCCTGGTATTCTTACCGGACTCAGGTGCAAATAATCTTCCTCCACCCCACAATCAAGCAGTCTGCCAGGCCCTTCTGGGGTCAGGACCTTTTGGAAATTGGAAATTCCCAGCCTTCAGCCGGAGGGCTGGAAGCAGGAAGGTAATGCTGTGAAGTGATTGCTTGTCCCCCTGGTTTCCCCAAAAATTCATATGTTAAGCCTAATCCCCAGTGGGATGGTATGGCAGGCGGGACCTTTGGGAGGTGACGAGGTCATGAGGGGTGGAGGCACCATGATGGGATTAGTGTCCTTAAAAGAAGAGCCACCAGAACACATCCTCTTTCTCTGTTCTCTGCCATGTGAGGATACAGGGGAAGATGGCCGTCTGCAAACCAGCAAGCAGACTCTCCCCAGACACTGGGTCTGCCGGCGCCTTGATCTCAGATTTCCCAGTCTCTAGGAATGTGAAAAATAAATTTGTGTAGTTTAAACCCCCTAGGCTATGGTATGTTTGTTGTAGCAGCCCAAATGGACTAAGACGAGTAATAACACAGGTGATGGATGTGAAAGTGATCTAGGGAAAGAGCGTGTGAAACTTTTTGACTTATCTCCATCTCTCAGTGTCCTGAAATTCCTGTGTCATTGACAGTTGAAGTAAAATGTGTTCCACCACATAGAGGAGTGGCCTCTCTGAGGTTAGCAAGCCCTGGGATCCCTGGCTTAGCCGCCTTCTAGCTCTGGGGCCTTGGGCAACTCCTTTAATCCTCCTAAGCTCCAGTGTCCTCACTTCTCAAAGGGAGGAGACCTACTTCACTGGGTGACTGTGAGAGTTAAATGAAATAATATGTGCAAAGCATGTCTTACCATAGTGTTCAGGAAATAGTAACTCTGATTACACAGGTTCCTCCTGCCTACAAATGGTGACTGAGCCTCCTTTTAAATCACCTGGGTCCTCACATTCACCAACAACCTAAAGACAAATTACAGACCTTTCCAAATTTTCACACTGGCCTTTTGTCAAGGACTTTTGTCATTTTTAACATGCTGAAGGTCTGATGGAATGTGTCCAAAATTATAAGATGTTCTGAAATATTGGAATTGACTAGGTTTTAGTGCCATTGTTAAACACAAATGGGAGTAGCAAAAGTCAGTGTGCAGGAAAAAAAAGAATAAAGTAGTTATGCAAAGGGAAGAAAGGGCAAGAAACACTCAAAGAAGGCAGCAATCTGCTGGAGCCAGTTGCTACCAGCTTGGAGAGCAGATGGTTAAATTTTAGAGATTTTGAGCCAGTTGTGAAACTGTTGGTAGCTTGAAACCCATTACGGTGGGAGTACTTACACTAAGGAAATTGAAAAAGGACTCAAACAGCGCTGCCCCTTCCCTCCACCAGGCTGGTTATTAAACATTTACCAGCATACTTCTGACAAACAGGTTCCAAATGCTTCCTAGTTCTCATCCATGTTGAGGCCCAGACCTATCATGTCTGACAGACCTTGGATTATAAGTGGCACCCTAGGCTGGGTGTGGTGGTTCACGCCTGTAATCCCAGCACTTTGGGAGGCCGAGGAGGGCGGATCAAGAGGTCAAGAGATCGACACCATCCTGGCTAACACGGTGAAACCCTGTCTCTACTAAAAATACAAAACATTAGCTGGGTGTGGTGGTTAGTCCCAGCTACTCGGGAGGCTGAGGCAGGAGAATGGCGTGAACCCAGGAGACAGAGGTTGCACTGAGCCGAGATGGTGCCACTGTACTCCAGCCTGGGTGACAGAGCAAGAGTCTGTCAAAAAAAAAAAAAAAAAGAAAAGAAAAAATGCACCCTAACATCCAGAAAATAAATTCCCCTTTCTTTCCTTCCCTTTTTTCTTTCTTTTTTTTTTTTTTTTTGGAGATAGAGTCTTGTTCTGTGACCCAGGCTGGAGTGCAGTGGCATGATCTCAGCTCACTGCAACCTCCCCACTTGGGTTCAAGGAAACCTCCCACCTCAGTCTCCCAAGTAGCTGGGACCACAGGCATGGGTCACCATACTGGGTTAATTTTGTATATTTTGTAGACAGAGGATTTTACCATGTTGCTGAGGCTGGTCTTGAACTCCTGGGCTCAAGCAATCCTCCTGCTTCGGCCTCCCAGAGTGCTAAGATTACAGGGCATAAGCCACCATGTCAGGCCCTTTTTTTCCTTCTTTTAGACAGGGTCTCAACCTGTCACCCAGGCTGGAGTGCAGTAGTGCAATCCTAGTTCACTGCAGCCCTGACCTCATGGACTCAGCAATCCTCCCGCCTCATCCTCTCAAGTAGTTGGGACTACAAGCATGCAACAGTGCAACCAGCTACATTTTGCATTTGTTTTGTAGAAACAGGCTTTTGCCATGTTGCCCAGGCTGGTGTTGAACTCCTGGGCTCAAGTGATCCTCATGACTCGCCTCCTACAGTGCTGGTGATAGCAGTGGTGGCCCATCTGGAGGAGCCACTGTGAAGATGCCAGCTGCAATGGGGAGGCGGGGCCTGGGTTGCGTGCTTTGTGAGGCTGGTGGGAGTCCCGACCCCTACCGAGTTGGCAGGGTGGGAGCCCCATGCTCCCAGGCACAGCTGCAGCTGCTCTGGACCTGGGCATCCCTGTGCTGTCAGGAGCCCAGGAAGCCCTTGCCCCTATAGGCTTGGAAGTACCTGCTTCCTGCTCCCTGACCTCTTCCTGCTCCCAGCGCCTGCTCCAGTGCACAGCACAGTTGTGGCTGAGCCCAGGTGCTATCGCAACCTGGCTGGGTGTGCACATGCTCAGGTGGTGTTGATATACCAGCCCCCTGCCGCCCTGGGCTTCTCCAGACTTTGGGCACCAATAAGCACGGGAGGGAGGTTGGGAGGGCTGAGGGCAGCTCAGTGTGAGCCTGCCAGTGCCCCCCAGGATGAAAAATCTAGGCACCATGGATGGCATGTTAATGGCAGGAGGCAGACAGGTTCCTGGGAAAAGAGCAGGTCTCCAGTGAAACCCCACCCTCAAGCCAGGAACGGCCTGAAGCCTGGACTGCCAGTTCCGGGTGGAGTACGCAGCTCAGAGTGAGAACTTATGGTGCTTTTTCCGGGCCTGCCCATGACCCGATCAGCAAGCACTTCCTCCTTTCTGAGCCCATAAAAACCCCAGACTCAGCCAGACTCACACAGACACTGGGATTACCAGCTGTAGGAAGGAGCTACCAACTTTGGGCCTCCTTGACTCATTGGGATGACCTGCCTGTGGAAGGGAGCTACCCACTACAGGTCTCCTCTCTGCTGAGAGCTGGATACTCGTCAGGATGACCTGCCTGCAGAATGGAGCTATCCACTTTGGGTCTCCTGAGAGCTGTTCTGTCACTCAATGAAGCTCCTCACCACCTTGCTCACTCTCCAGCTGTCCATGTATCTCATTCTTCCTGAACATGGGACAAGAACTTGGGACCTGCCAAATGGTGGAACTGAAAGAGCTATAATACAAACAGTGCTGAAGCATGCTTCCATCCCCCACCATTTGCCACATTGCAGGTGATGACAAGGAGAGAAGAGCTGCAGTCTTTTGGGGAGTCCAGACCTAGGGGCTCCCCGAGCCAGGGCTGTGACACCCTCTTTGGGGCTCTGCAGTTCCTGGCATTTCCAAGCTGCCAGGCACCACCATGTTCCTTGGTGACTGCAGTGGAAGCCATTTGCAGTATGCCTGGTCCAGCTGCAGCCTCGCACAGAGCTAGCGCCTGTGCCAGCGCCTGTGCCGATGCCTAGAACTGCCCATCCTGCTGTAGCTGGCACACCTGGCTGTGTGCAGTGGCTGGACCCCATGCTTGCTCACATACCCCTTATCCCTCTGCGCCTGGCTTGCCCTTGGAAGGCATGATATCCAGGCCAGTAGCGTGAGCTGAGTACAGCGTGCCGGGTCAAGTGGTAGAAAAAACCCAGCAGCCTGACCAAAACTCAGGCAAAGGTGCCACCAGCCACAGAGGTTTCTGGCTGGAAAAGCAACACCCTAAGGATCATGTGACACTGAGATTACAGGCACAAGCCAGTGTACCTGGCCAAATTCCCACTTTTATGTTAGCTTCTACTGGCTACTCATTACTTGGAACCAACTTCATGAAACATGCAAAAATGTGTACGTGTCTTTATGTGCCTCTTCCTCAGGAGAAAGGGACTAGTGGTCAGAGAACAGTGAATCAAAAATAACAGATGAAGCTTAGCTTTCAGATAAATGTCACTGAAAACACATTATAAAAACAGTATTGCCTAACGCTTACATTCCCATAAGCCTCTAGGAAACATACACAAATTATACCTTTATCTTAAAATCACTGCCTATTACATTACTACTGTCATTCCCTTATGTCTCTTTGAGCTGAGGTTGGATTTCACATGCTGCTGGAAAGTACAAAGTACCAGGATAAGTATAGGGGTAAGTGCTGTATTCATTGAATAATTAACCACAGTCTAGCAGGCCCTTGAAAGAGCACATGAAATGGATATAGCCTGCTCTCATAGGAGCTGTCCAGGGAGGAACTGGCACTAGGCGCAGAGTGCAAGCAAGGCCAGAGAAAGTAGTGGTTCCTTATACAGCAATACCTAGGGAGGCACTGAGCCCCAAATTAAGAGAATGCAACCAACTGACAGAAAGTTTCCCCTGGAGCAGTGGTTCTCACCATAACCATGCATCAGCACCAGCTGGAGAACTTGTTAAAACAGGTTGTTGGCCCCTCGGTGTGAAGTAGGGACCCAGAATTTACATTTCTAGCAAGTTCCCAGGCGATGCTTGTTCACCAGCCACACTTTGAGAACCACTACCCTAGAACTTGCCATTCAAACTGTGGTTTTTCGACCTGCAGTATCAATATCATCTGGAGTTTCTTAAAAATTAATACAGGAATTAAATCATTAAAAAGGAAATCTGGGGCTGGATGTGGTGGTCCATGCCTGTAATCCCAGAACTCTGGGAGGCTGAGGCAGGCGGATCACGTGAGGTCAGAAGTTCGAGACCAGCCTGGTCAACACGGTGAAATTCTGTCCCTACTAAAAATACAAAAATTAGCTGGGTGTGGTGGCATACAGCTGTAATCCCATCTACTCAGGAGGCTGAGGCAGGAGAATCGCTTGAACCTGGGAGGCAGAGGTTGCAGTCAGCCGAGATCATACCACTGCACTCCTGGGAAACAGAGCAAGACTTGTCTAAAAAAGAGAGAGAGAGAATGCTGGGTAATGAGCATGAGTTACTTTTAAGATTTTGTTGGTATGAAATGACCCTTCAAAATCTGGCTATGCTTGGCTGAACTGATCATAGCTGCTTTAAAGATGAAACCAGACCCTGAACTCAAAGATCCACTTAAGGTGCAGAATGGAGCTACCCACTTCGGGTCTCCTGAGAGCTGTTCTGTCATTCAATGAAGCTCTTCACCACCTTGCTCACTCTCCAGTTGTCCATCCCCACCCTGAAGAATCTACCAGTGACAGGTCCTCTTCACACCCTTTTTATTGCAATAGCTGGACATGGCTAGCCCAAGATGGAGTTAAAGTTATATGGTGAAGGTTAAACTCTCATCCTGTCATCTACTCCGGACCTTGCTAATTATCACAATGCCAAGTCTGTGACAAACTATCTTCTCTGTCTACCTCCCTCAGCCTTGTAGCTTCAGGTCAAATGAACCTCCCCCTCAAAGCATTCACAAATATGACCAGTCTGTGATAATCTGTGAACATCCTGCAGTGTTTGCTGAAGGCCACACCATGGAATTCTGTGCCATTCACGTGGCATCAAATCTCAGATTACTTTGAGTTACCTCTCTCCCACTATCTTCTTATATTACTCTTACAATTTCCATTGTTCAATTTTCTTCTTCCTGCAACCAGACTAAAATCCCTTTGAAGCTTTGAGCTGCTTCATGTGCCCACAGAGTCTAGCACAAAGTAGAATTCAGTAAACTCCTGTTGCTTTATTGGTTGATAATCTTAAAAAGATACATCAGGGGCTCTGAAGAAAGACAAAAAATCCTCTTCCACTGTCCCTTAGAAATCAACTATTAAAATGGTAATTTTGCCTGTTCTATAAGTCCCATACTGCAAATACAATAAAAAATACTGGAGAGCTGTCAAAACATAAGCTCAAAACTTCTTGGTATTCTATACATTTCATTTTGCGAATCAAGAGAAGACTAGCTATAAATAACTGATTTTTAAAAACTGGCTTTTTCTGCCTTTTCCCCAGCTCAGGGAAGCTGCTCTTGCTGAGTTTATAAGAATGAGGAATGGTAAGGAAAGGTAAGAAAGGCAGGAAGTCACTGTGCTGCCAAAAGGGTGTCCCTGGCAAACCTCTCCATCAGGTGGCAGAGGAGTGAGTTTCTGAGGCCGCTGTCTAAATGTGCCATTTCCCCTGCAAAACCAAAGTCCAACCCCATTCCTTTTTCTAGGATGTTAGCTTTGGGAGTTCTTCGGAAGTCATCCAGTCTAGACCTCATATTGAAAAAATGAGGAAACTGTGGCCCAGAGAGGTGATGTAACTCGGTACATCCACACTGAAAGCCAAGAACTCCAGCTCCCAGCCCAATCTTCTTTCAACTATGTCATGATTTTATTTCAATTCACTATTTCAGGGACAAAACAAGGCATTTCAGAATGTTGCTTTGTTCCAGCCTACCTTCTACTTTAGTCATTCATTCAAAATTCAGTTATTGATCACTCATTACAGGCCAGGCACACAGTTCTCAGTGCTTATAACACAGGAGTGTACAGACAAAGATTCCTGCCCTATCCAGCTCGCACAGCAGGTTCCTTCTGCTGTATAGCGGCTGGGAGAGGAGAAAAAGGAGGAAAAAACAACTGAGACATAGAGAGGAAAGGAGGGAAGTGATCTCTGTTCAATTTTTCTTTTCTGGTTTATGGTTTTTCATATTTATATATATATTATATATTTCAAGTACTATAAAATCCATCCATTTAAACTATACAGTTCAGTGGTTTTTAGTATACTCACAAAGTTGTGCAGCCATCACCACACTCTAAGGTTTAGAACACTTTCAATACCCACAAAAGAAAGCTCATGCCCATTAGGAATCACTCCCCATTCTCTCACCCACATCCAAACCCCAGGCAACCACTAATCTAACTTCCTGCCTCTATGGATTTGCCTATTCTGTATATTTCATATAAATAGAATCATATAATATGTGACCTTTTGTGTCTGGCTTCTCTCTCGGTATAATGTTTTCATGATCATTATGCTTTAGTGTGTATCTGTACTTGATTCTTTTTTTTTTTTTCGATGGAGTCTTGCTGTTGTTGCCTAGGCTGGAGTGCAATGACGTGATCTCGGCTCACTGCAACCTCCATCTTCCGGGTTCCAGCAATTCTCCTGCCACAGCCTCCTGAGTAGCTGGGATATTGGCGCCCAGCACCACGCTCGGTTAATTTTTGTATTTTTCATAGAGATGGAGTTTCACCATGTTGGCCAGGCTGGTCTCAAACTCCTGACCTCAGGTGATCCACCTGCTTTGGCCTTCCAAAGTGCTGGGATTACAGGCATGAGCCACCATGCCCAGCCACTTGATTATTTTTTTATTGTTAAATAACATTCCAACATTCCATGTATTGAATCCATTGTAATCCATTCATTTACCCCATCATCTTAAAGTTTCTATCAAAAGGCACACACCATCTTTGGAAGGATTATGTTAAAAAATGCAAAGTTTAGGAAGAAATACATCCTGTCCCCATTTCCAGCCTTTTCTGGGAAGTTGTTTCAAAGAATCACCGTGCAGTACCTGACCAGATCCATCCCCAGCAAGGCTTCTATCTCGGCAGCTGGCTCTCTGGTGTTGACGGCTTCATTGGCTATGCACACTCCATGTTCATTGGCTCCCATTTCTGCCCCCCAGAGCCAGGCGGGTCTGCTTATCATTATGGCATGGGTCCTCGGAACTTGGTCGATTGAAATGTAAGTGCACTGAAAAACAAACACAGGAAAGAAAACGGCATCACCTGTCAGGTACTACCTCATTTCCACCTGGGTACTTATACTGTACCATCGTATCAGTTACAAACAGAGCCAAAAAATAAAAGGCCTTGGGAATACCCTGATTCTTAAATCTTCACAACGCAGCTCAAAAGTCTCCATGGTGAGTTTCAGTCTGTGTGGCTCATGCCAATCTATTCCTGGTGCTCACGTAATAGGGCAATCATCTTGAACCAGCTATTCAGCCAGTCATCATCCTGAACATCCTAAGCCTGCCCATTTCAACAGGCACAGGCGGCTGCCAGCATTCACCAATATTGAACACAGCTATTTACGAGCCCTACCTTCAAAAGAAACTTTATCTAGAAGCCTAAGATAGAAAGCAGATAAAAGGGAAGATCTTTGTCTAAAGAAAGCAGAACCCTGAGTCCCCCTGCAAGGACCATCGGGGTTTCCTGTAACACAGTTTGATAACTTACATGGTTGCTCTAGTGGTGGAAAACAGAAAAGGATCATAACATTTGCATTTAACTACTGCATTACACTGTGGGCTTTCCTGTCTGTCCCATTTGATCCTCACACTAAGACAAAGAAGGTGGACACAGAAGGAAACAGTCCCACGGAGGTGCATCTCCAGCTGCTCTCAGAACTGCAGAACATGCAACTTAGTGGGGCATCTTACCTTCTCCAGGCTGCGGTGGCTTTACCTGGAAAATGAGGGAGCTAATTTGAGTCAAACTATTTCTTCCCAAGTATTTTTAACCTCAGAACACTTTCTTCATACAAACTCTTACACAGAATCATAAGCACAATAAAATCAGGCCAAGTATGTCCAGGCAAAGGGAGGAAGAGGCCTGGGACCAGGGTGTGGGTAACCCTCAGAGTCTCGCCCTCCTGTGCTTCCCTTTTCCCTCCCCACATTGTGACCCACGGCAGAGGAACCTGCAAACTAGCTTCCCCATAGGGGCCTCCTGACTCTGACATTCTATGAGCCTATGACACACTCTTTGTGTGGTGGATGCTGTATTGAATTCAAGTCTCTAAGTTACACAGTGCTCTGGCGCTCTCAAGGGAGAATTTTATCAGCTGCAGGAGTCATTTACGTTTTAAACTGGGCAGCTGAAAGCAACAGCAGTCTTAGATCTTTCTTTTTTTAACTCAAGACCCAGCTATATCGACTGAATGCAGCCCACAAAGCTATTCTGTATTGACTTCCCATAATTGCTAAACCTCATGTAAGAGCTGAAACCCGTGTGGCACACACGTTGGTCAGGTGACTTTGGCTCTGCACAATTCATGTTAGGTGTTGCTCTGCACTGGGATAATGTCATTTAACTCAATAAATATTTGCAAACTGAAAGCTAATTATATCCAGAGGTTTTCAAGAGACTCTTGAATTTTTCATGGCAAACTGACAATAAAATATACTCACGATTTGTCCCCTATGCCGTTCCCAAAAGTAAGTTATTCAAAAAAAAAATAATGATGCTTGTAGAGCACAAAGTTGGCCACAGCAGTAATCAAACTGCTCCTCTGTGCTCTTCTGAAATGGAATTGACGTTTACATCTTAACATTGCACTTTATGTCAAAAAGTAGTCCAGGTATTGACCAACACTTTCCAAAACCCCTGTGCCAGTGACAACTTTTGTCTTGAAAGCAACAAGTAAATGGGAAACTAATCTCAGCTTCTTAAGCACAGATTTATTATACAGGTTTTTAAAAGGGCAGGAAAAGAAGTAAAAATTAGGAAATGGTTTATTTTTCCTCAAATTCATTTTTACACACTCATTTCTATTTTCTCAATTATTTACAGAGCACCAACAACACGCAAAGCATTTTGTGCTAAATGTTGCAAGCAGAAATCAGTGAGGAGGCCCAGGCCCTGTCCTTTTGGTTGGGGAGGAAGGCAAAGGCATGCACACAAATTCCTATGAGCCCAGGCCAGCTTCAGGGTCTCCAAGGCCTGCCTGCTTCCTTCCTGCAGCATCTTGCCACTGCCTCCTGCTTTGCTCTTCTGATCCACCCAATCCTGCTCTGCTTTTCCTCTTTCCTGTTCCATTACATTTATCCCCTTCTGAAATACTATAGAACTGACGGACTTATTGCATGTACTGTTTATGTATACTATCTCCCCCAGCTAGAGTGTAAGCCCCAAGAAGGAAAGGGGATATCTTGGTATTTAATTCACTGACATACCCCAAGTCTGGTACCTATCAGGCATCAATAAGCCTTTTTTTGGATGGGTGGCTGAGTGGATGGATGGAGAAACTACAAAGATCTAAGGGAGCATAGAAGGTAAAAGTTCAAAGAAATGAGGAACACATCCGCATGGTCCTCTAGAGGCTGGATCAAGTGGGAGAAATCTGAGTGGACTTTAAAAAACGGGCCAGCCATCAAGGTGGCTAAGGACTTAAGAGAGGAAGGGGCATGCCAAGGGTCTCCATAGTCCAGAGAGGTGTCTGCTGTGCCATGTGGGGGAGCTGCCATGATGTCATTAAGGCACAGAACTGCAAGGGCTTAATACGGACTGCCTGATTAAAAAAATGTTGACAACTGAATCAAAAAGACCAGATGGTCTTCGTAGGAGTTCAGAATATATGCAGCTAACTTGCTTTTCAGGCCAAACTCAGAATGGTGAGGAAGGAAGGGGATCCCCAAGTAGCCAGATGGGCCCAATCAGCCCTCCTAAGCACCAGACCGAAAGCCAGGCAGCCAGGCAGCCAGGCCCCGAGCCTGGAACACATGCCCCTTGCTGCATCTTTGTCACAGGCCACAGAGCATGGGCCTCATAAGGGCTCTTCTATGACAGCCATTCACACCTGCTCCATTACGTTTTAAATCTGGCTAATCACAACCAGGTGAGCTGGGGGAGGGGTAAACACACTTGTCTCATGTAGATAGACTGGCTACTTAAAATCCCACTTTGGGAGCAAATCTCACAAAATCAGGAACACTTACGCAAAATTTAATTAGCTAAACTCGGTAAAGTCAGCCATCTAGAACATGAACTCCACAGTCATTTTTAAATATAAAATCCACCCACCTTTACAACTGCCACATTATTAATGAGCCAGAGAAGTCAGATTTGAGGAAGCAAAAGAGGTTTCTCCAGGTACAAATAGCCAAAAAGCACCTGACATCTTCTTTCTGTGTGGCAAAAACAATTTAGTTCCCCAAGTCAAAATTCCTAGCTTAATTTCTATTAGAAAAGAAAAAGAAAAAAGGAAAGTCTTCACCACTTAAAAGATGGATCTTTACAGAGATGGTTCTGGTCTCAGCTTTGGTTATTAAAGTGAACTGTGGAAAGAGATGAGCAATTGATCTTTCTGCCCCACGGCCACTCCCACCCAGCCTTTCATAAAACAAATCTGTCAGTTAGTGTGACCTCTGGGTGCCCAAGTCACATAACAATATAAGAATGCCCAGAGCAGGAGTGTGCAGAAGCATACTTCTAAATGTCAGCATGCCCAGTGCTAATCAGGGGGTTCCCAAGGATCCGCCTGTCCTGAGCTTGCCACTCTCTCAGGGACCACCCGCCAGGTTAGGTTGGAGGATAGAAAACATGAGCCTCGAAAAGACCCTAGAGCCAAAGACAAAAACAATTCTGCAGAGCAAGCCCTTCACTATTTTGTGTGATTACGTTGGAAATGAAAAGCAAGATCAGCTTTATGCCGTCACTTCACCCCATCCACATTCCAACACACACTATTTCTGGATACCACCCAGTGAAAGGGGAAACAGAGACACTCACACAATAGACGTTTCAATTAATGAAACACAACCATTGTGCCTTTCGTACTGTACTCAGATGGTGAACACAACCCTGGCACCACCAGCAAAAACCACTGTGAGATGAGGTGATGAGTCAGCCAAACTTCTCAGGGTGGGGGAAGATGGCAAGGAAAATGGGATGCTTTGGAGAGATGTTTGTAGCTTTTAAAAATTTGTAGCTCTAAAGGAGCATTGATAATGATCACTGAGGGTTTTTAATTTATTTTTAATTACATATGTGAGTGTGTGTGTGTGTGTGTGTATTTTTTGTTTGTTTTGGAGATGAACTTTTACTATGTTGCCTAGGCTGTCCTCCCAACACCTGGGCTCAAGCGATCCTCCCCTCTAAGCCTCCCAAGTAGCTAGGACAAGAGGTGTGTGCCACCATGCCCTGCGTGTTTGTTTTTATTTTATTTTTTTACCCCAGTGTCTTGCCTGCTGTTTGACTGGTTTTAGGAAATGTATTCTTAAGGTTCATATACGTTTAAATAAAGACAAAAGAAGGTGCTGAGATCAGAGGACAACATCCTCAACCATACTTTAGAAGAACTGTTTTTTATTTCACTGAAGCATAAGATCTTTGGGGAGGAACAATGCAAAGGTCTGAGATCAGAAATGCATTTGGGAAAGGGGACATTATGGAAGGAAGTCCTCTGCTAAGCCATGCTCTCTTGGAAGTGAGGGAGACACTTCTGACTCCATATAAGACTGGGGACTCCAGATTCTGGAGCTGGCTAGAAGAAAACAAAAAAAGAAAGAAAGGAAGGAAGAAAGAAAGAAAGGTGGCGGGGAGAGGGAGGGAAGGAGGGAGGGAGTAGGGAGGGAGGCAGGAGGGACAGAGGGAGGGAGGCAGGAGGGACAGAGGGAGGGAGGCAGAAGGGACAGAGGGAGGGAGGGAGGGAGGGAGGGAGGAAGGAAGGAAGGAAGGAAGGAAGGAAGGAAGGAAGGAAGGAAGGAAGGAAGGAAGGAAGGAAGGAAGGGTGCAAATCTGTCCAGTGAAGGAAGGAAGGAAGGAAGGAAGGAAGGAAGGAAGGAAGGAAGGAAGGAAGAAGGAAAAGAATAGTGCACCTGTTCAGTGGTCAGTGAAGTGAGCCAGCCCCTTGGACGTAGAATGACTTGTACTTTCCTATTGTAAGAAATACTTAGAATTTACCCAGCTTTCACCCCAAGTAGCACATACCCCACACACCACAAATACATGTTTTATCTGGATAATGACAATACGGCACAACAACATGAATCAGGGCCAGGCCTGTAAATGGAGCCAATGATAGGGAAATGGACACAAATCATGAAAGTTATATAAACTCATTGATGACACTGAATCCATACAGTATTTCATGTAGTGGAAAACAGACAAAAATTTAAGCTAATTTGAAAAAAAATGAGGAAATGATAAAGACTTTAAAAAGGAAATAATGAAGACAATATTTATTAACAAAGAAAGACTCTTTTAAAAAATATTATGTGTCAAATCTAACTTTGTTATAAAGAATTCTGTCTCCATAAATTCTGGTATAATTAGCCTCTTGGACACCAAGTATAAGTAATGTAAACCTTAGCCAAAATCCCACTGTTTTTCTGGAAAAGAAGTCTAATGTTGGATCCATTTTTTTTCCTAAATAGAAGGTTCAACCATGTAAGAATGGACCTGTATCATCCATTAGCATGCATGCATACACAGGCACACACAAACACATACACACACACACACACACACACACACACACCTGCACACCATAATCCAGGAAGTTATTCCTCTCCTTCTTCAACACGTCTACCTAGAGAGAGGGCAGGACTTGGGGTCAAGTTGAGATGAGTTCTCTGATGCATCCTCAGGGAGGACAGAGGCGCTTTCAAATATTGATACCTATTTACCCATCCTACCCTGCAACCAAAAGAGACGTTATTAAAAGCCCAGAATACACAAGGGAAAGACTAAAGAATATAAAATTAGGATGTTCCAATCTGCAAACTGCAGCTGAAAAAAAATATCCAGTGTAATTTCGGAAACTGAGGAACTCTGTGCTGGAGGATCTTATTTCTTACTCTTCTAGTCTTAAGTACAGTGAATTTGATATATGGAGATGATGGCTGGATGGGATTGACTGACAGGGGGATAGAGGGTGGCTAAGTGGACAAGTTGAAGGGAGAGCCACCTGGAAAGGAGGATCAGTTGGCAGGTGGGTGAGTGGAAGAATGAGGAGTCCACACGATTTTTTGCATGATTTTTGCATGTGTCCAGAGGTTTCCCCAGAAACGTCATACTTGAGAGTGTCGAGGTCCCAGGAAATCATTTTCTGAAAATATAACCATCTATTATATAATTAGTTTCATATAATTATTAAACAATATAATTATTAAATAATATAATTATGTATATGTAATTAAATTATATAATTATTAAATAATTTATATAATTAAATTATTACATACTAAATTATATAATAGAGGGTTATATTCTCAGAAAATGATTTCCTGGGACCTCAACACTCAAGTATGAGGTTTCTAGGGAAACCTCAGGATATGTGTTTAAAATGTCATGAACTGGACTGGGCGTGGAGGCTCACGCCTGTAATCCCAACGCTTTGGGAGGCCAAGGTGGGTGGATCACTTGAGCTCAGGAGTTTGAGACCAGCCTGGCCAACATGATGAAACCCTGTCTCTATCAAAAATACAAAAAACAGCTGGCTATGGTGGTACATGCCTGTAATCTCAGCTACTTGGGAGGCTGAGGCATGAGAATTGCTTGAACCCAGGAGGCAGAGGTTGCAGTGAACTGAGATTGTGCCACTGCACTCCAGCCTGGGTGACAGAGTGAGACTCCGTCTCAAACATAAAATAAAATAAATAAATAAAATAAAATGTCATGAAATAGCTGAGGAATAGATGGGTTTTTATGAAAAGTTCTTACTCTTCATAGTTTAAAAGTCTGTATTTTAATAGTTGCTTGTATAAAAGTTACGTGATAGTAATTGTGGCTCCTAGACCTAAATATGGAGAGAACCCATCATTCTGTACTTGGGACAAGTATAGGAGATGGAGACAGATGTAACTGTAAGGGAACTAAAGGGGTAAGAGTAAGTTTGAAAAGCAGATTCAGCAGTATGTGATGTGCTAAAGATAGTTTTGGAACTGAGACCTGGAGTCACAGCAATTCTCAACACTAGTTCATTCTTTTAAAAAAAAAAAAAAAAAAATCCTTCTTCCCAATGTTCTCCTTAAAGCTTTACAAAGTGCTTTCATGCATCAGCTCACGTGTGTCTCACTAAAGCCTGTAATGCAGGCAGAGGGGGGTATTATAATCTCTATCTGGCAAATAAGGAAACTGAGTTTCAGAGAGGCTCGAAGGCCCAAGACCCTATAAAGGGAGAGGCAAAACACAAACCTAGGACCCCTCTCTCCTGGGCCAGAACTCATCCTCCTAGTTTCAGGTGGTTGTAAATTTCAACTGACATGCATAGTGGAGTGTCAGGTTAAAGGGAGGAGGGGATATTGGTGTTGAGGCCTGGAAGGATAAACGGAAGTCTACCAAGTAGATGAGAGGAGGGAAGAAGAAGGATCTTCTCAGCAAAGGACAGAAAGAGCAAAAGCACAGAAAAATGGCAAGTGTGTTATTTGCTCAAGAAATGGCAAGCAGTTCAGTGTAGCTGGGGCCTAGAGTACAAGCTGAGAGGGCTCAGCTAAGAATGAGAATAGAAAAGTAAGCAGGAAATCATACAACACTTATGGAGGTCAATTCTTATAAAAGCTTTACTCTATGACCCAATGATGCTACATTTGGAAGTACATCCAATGGCTATCTCTACACATGCACAAAATGACTTATGTACAAGGTTCTTCACAGCTGCACTTTCTGGACTAGCAAAATACTGGAAAGAACCCAAGCATCCACCAATAGAGCGCTAATTAAATAAACTACGGTATATCTCCACAATGGATTACTATGTACCTGTAAGAAAAAATAAGGACAATCTCTAGATATAGAAAAATCTTTAGAAAATGTTATTAAGTGAAACTAGGAAAGTGCAGATCTTTTCTGTAAGTTCAAAGTTACATATTAAAAAATCATGTTTAACAGTAGTGTACATAAGGTGCTGCATTCACACACAAAAATAAGGCCAGATATTCAGTTTTTTGTGTGTTTGCATAAAATACTGGAAGGATATGCATGAAATTAATAAAAAGTTATACAGGATGGAGACAAGGGAGGAAGACTTCTTACTGTGAACCTTTTAAATATCATTCAATCTTTGAACCACGTAAATATATGATTACCTATTCAAAATGAAAAACTGCATTTTAAAATGTCTTTAGCCAAATGAGTTAAAAACTTATGTCTACACAAAAGACTGCACACAAATATTTACAGCACCTATGTCCATAATTGCCAAACTTTAGAATGAACTAAGTGAATGGGAAAATAACCTGGTATATCCAGACAATGGAATATTGTTCAGTGATAAAAAGAAATGTGTCATCAAGCTTGGAAAAGACAGGAAGAAACCTTAAACGCACATCACTAAGTTAAAAAAGCCAATCGGAAAAGGCTACGCACTGAATGATTCCAACTATGTGACATTTTAGGAAAGGCAAAATCATGGACACAGTAAGATCAGTGATTTCTGGGGGCTGGGGAAGGTGGGTGAATTGGTGGAGCGCAGAACCTCTAGGGTAGCAAAAGTATTTTCTATGATTCTACAATGGCTTGTCATTATACATATAGGTACACCCACAGGATATATAACACAAAGAGTATAAACTATGAACTTTAGTTAATACTACTGTATCAGGCCGGGCTCGGTGGCTCACACCCATAATCCCAGCACTTTGGGAGGCCAAGGCGGGTGGATCACTTGAGGTCAGGAGTTCAAGACAGCCTGGCCAACATGGTGAAATCCCGTTTCTACTAAAAATACAAAAATTAGCCAGGCATGATGGTGGGCACCTGTAATCCCAGCTACTTGGAAGGCTGAAGCAAGAGCATCGCTTGAACCCCGGAGCTGGAGGTTGCAGTGAGCCGAGATCATGCCACTGCATTCTAGCCTGGGTGACAAAGCTAGATTCTGTCTCAAAAAACAATATATATATATATACTGTGTCAATACTGGCCCATCAATTGTAGCAAATGTACCACACTGATGCCAGACGTTACTAGCAGGGGAAACTGGGGGCAGGGTAAGGGGCTGTTTGGGAACTCTGTGCCTTCCGTTCATTTTTCTGTAAACATAAAACTGCTCTAAAAATAGTCTATTAATTTAAAATAGAAAAGAAAGAAAGAGAATAAAAGAAAGGAAAAGAGAGCAGGGTGCCAGTTGGGAAGAGTTCTGAATGGCATACAAATCAGCTTGGACTCTCATCCTTTAAACAATACGAAATACTTTTCAGCAAGGGAGTGATGGAGCTATGTTCTGGGAAGAAAATTTTGGTAACCCTGTACGGAGAAGAAACAGGAGAAAGAGGCCCAGGGACGAATAAGAAGATTGTAGCAGAAGAGAGATGGACTCAGTCTGAACGAGACAGGGGCAGCGGGGAGGAGATGGACACACAAGAGAGGGGGCAGCGGGACTCAGTGACAGATGTCCCTGTGCACTGGGGATGGGGACAGGGGGAAGTGAGGGTCAATGTTTCCTGTGGGCTTCTAGCATAAACGTGGCCGACAATGGTGCTGTTAGAGCAACAGGGATATATGAGCTGGGGGAAATGAATTTGCTTTCTTACCTGTGAGGTTATTTCACCTGCAGAATATGCAAGTGGGAATGCAAAGAGGAAGCTCAAAACACAGGTATGGAACTCAGAAGAGAGGTCAGAGCTGCCTTAGAGGCTAATTATGGTATATATCACACTGTACTTATGGAAGGGGATAGAATTTAACCTAAACATATCTGAGTAATCATATACTATTGGTTAACTAGCAAAAGAAATCTAGCCTCGCCCTTAAAATAATTGTAACCATGAGAGTAAAATAAGAGTTATGTAGCCTATCCACCAAAAAAGAAAACAAAATGTTTTGAAATATTCATTTCAGACATGTTTATAAATTGCTTTGTGTGATTTTTGAAGTTACTACGGCTACTTAACAAATTACCCCAAAATTTAGTGGTATAAAACAACTTTTTTAACGCTCATGGATTTGAACAGCAAATAGCAGGGATAATGCGTCTCCACTCCAGTGTCTGGGGCCTGGAATCATCTGAGAGACCGAGGAACGATAGAGAGAGGAGCGAGAGAGAGAGAGAGAGGAATGAGAGAGTGAGAGAGAGAGAGAGAGAGTGAGTGAGAGACTGAGAGAGAGAGAGAGAGAGAGGCTGTATCCTTTTATGGCCCAGCCCTGGAAGTCACAGAGCATCACTTCCACCATGCTCCACTGGTCAGAGCAATCACAAGCCCTCAAAGATTCACAGTGAGAGTGAAGGGCGTAGACTCACCTTTCCCTCTTCATGGGAGGAGTGCCCTTTGCACTGGAAGAAGGGCACGTGGGATGGGATTTGGTGCAGCCACCTTTGGGAACTTAAATCTGCCCATGTAAAAATCAAAGATTATTTTAGTTTGTATGTCTCTCAGGAAAAAAAGGGTAGAAATGTTCAGGAAGGACAGACAGGGAAGGTCAGTAACAACTCAAACCAGCAAACTTTATCCACACAGAGTCCACTCTATTCCAGGAAAAGAGAGAAATATTTGAACCCAAATAACGTGAACATTCACTCACTGATGAATACCCATTTAAAACCTAACATGCTTACCAGGGAACCTAGCACTCTTCTTCAACTGTAGGAAAGGAAAGTTCCACTAAAGTTTCAGGGGTTTTTATTAAGTTAGTGGCTCAGTAAGAGAGGAAAGTGGGTCTGGTGAAAGCCCAGTAGGAGACAGTCTGCCACCGGATCATCCAGACAGCCCATGTGAAGTCCTGCCCACCTGTCTGTTCATTTCAGTGCCTTTGTTAAATTCATGTAAAATAAGCAGCCCCTCATAGAGTTCTGTTCCTCTTTGGTGCTGATTACTGCTTTTAAAGAACTGAAACAGAGCCAGTGATTTAAGATTTAGATAAGAAAATAAAATACACATTGGACATAATGGAAGAGTTTAAGAAAAAAAAAGAAAATACAAATTGATGAATGCCTATTTGAAACCAAGCACAAACATCAGAAAAATCAGTTTATTTTGTGAAGCACAGAGCACCAAAGAAGAGAGGTTATGCAGTGAAAAGAGCTTCTTCATTTACTAGCCCTAATTTATTTTCTGCAGATTTTCATTTCAAATTACCATCTAAACACACACACACAGAGAAACACACACAGGTAAATATACTTATAAATAAAATATAACCAAGAAGGTTATGCCTTGAATGCAAAGATGGTTCAATTTGTCACATAAATATAAAGAAAAAAATAAGTGATTATCTCCATGAGTACTGAAAAGATACCTAACAAAATTTAATATCTATTCCTGAGTTGTTATTTTTAGAAATACTCAAAATAGAAATTCATGTATACTTTTTTTTTTTTAAAAGAGATGGGGTCTCACCATGTTGTCCAGGCTACTCTCAACTTCCTGGGCTCAAGTGATCCTCCCACCTCAGCCTCCAGGGTATCTGGGACGACAGGCATGTGTCACTGTACCCGGCTTACGTATACTTTTTAACATAAGCCAGGTGCAATGGCACATAAAACTACATAAATCTCAATCCCAAAATCACCAGCTTACTTAATAGGGAAGCACTAGAGACAGCCCCACTCAGGTCAGGTGCAGAGCCAAGGACAACCACTATTTCTACTACTACTTAACATAAAACCTGAGATATTAAGCCAAAGCAATAAAACAAGAAAACAATTAAAGACAGAAGAACAACTAAACAGTCTCTATGTGCAGGTGATATAACAATATACCTGGAAACCCCAAGAGAATCAATGATAAAAGCTGACACAACCAATAAAAGAATTTAGTAAAATGGCAGAAAGTACAATTAACATAAAATAGCCATCGTGAAAGTTTGACAACACATTCTGGGAATACGAAGAAACAGGCATTGTCATACAGTGCTGATGTGAATGCAAAATGGTACACCACCTATGGAAGGAAATTTGATAATATTTAATAAAACTACATTTTTATTTACCTGTGACCCAGCAATTTCATTTCTAGGCATGTATCCCAAAGAAATACTGACAAAAATAGTATTTTTAAAAGACTCAAAATAAGAATTAATGGATAATGTTTTATCATGATAAAAATATATAAACTGAGGCCAGACACTATGACAGATGCATAAGGCTGTTATCCACTTCAGTGTTGTTTGTAATAGCAATAGCCTGAAAACAACCCAAATGTCCAGCAGCAATATGGGGCTGGTTAACTATGATAACATCCATAGAATGAAACACCACGCAGTTCTAAATGAGGAATTATGACCTGCATGTACTGTAGGGAGTGATCTCCAGAATATGTTTTGAGTTGAAAAATACAAAGTAGAGATTCAACTTTAGAAAGCTGATTGAAGAAAATAAAATAGTAAAATAAAAATGAAACAAAATGCAAAGTAGAGAAAAGTATACATGGCATGCTGCTGTTAATCAAAGAAAGGAGGAAAGGGACCAGGATGAATACACACATGTGTATGTGATTTATTACATATATATGTGTAATTTTGCAAATGGAAGGATAAACCAAGATCTTCCAAAACTTGATTACCTATAGGGGAAAAGATCATGGAGTAAAGGGGACAAGGATAGAAGTCAGACTTCTGTGAATAAATCTTGTTTTTTAGATTTCACTTTAGAACTATGTACATATTTTACTTAATTACAAAACAACGGCCATAGGAGTGAGCATAGAGCTCTCCCATGACCTAGTTTTCAAGGCTATGAGCAAACCTGCATGGAAACAGGAATCAGCAGAACTGACATGACAGCTCTGACTTGTGAGCAAGCTTCCAAGAAAAGAGAAAAGAGAGTAAGTGTGACTCACGAGACCGCAATGCACGACGTACCTCAACCTTGCTCTCCTGTTCGTGATCAGCAGCTGAGAAATACACAACCTCTTGCACTTCATCTCTGGGTCGGGCTGAATTTTTCCCAAATACCACCAGACCATCCTTAGCACGTGGAGGGAAGGCCACAAAACAGTAACTTGGAGGAGCTGCAGCCATCCTGAAAAGAGAATGCCAGCGAGAGTGGAAGCAGGCCTCACATGGAACATTGCAACAGTGAGTTCTTCAAACATATTTCACCAGCTAAAAGGGTTTTACTATTCGACTGTGCACAGCTAGCTCATTAAAAGATCCCAGCTGCCAAATGAAGGTGGGGCGCCTGCAGTGGAATGACAGAGCCACCAAGACCAGATATTGTTTAATACTCTGTGGGATTAAATGAGCTCAGATTTGCAACAAACCACGGCGGCAGCCAAAAGTGCAGTGACGTGGGAGAAAGGAAAGGAGGTTATTGTTCTAGGCAGAAGACACAGACACACACCACATATACACACACTGCAATCTGTTCGCAGTAATAAAATAATAAATAAACATACCTTAATACTAACTACACAAGTGCCTCAGATCCAGAGATGCATAGCCACCACATAACAGATTTGGGGTGTGATGTGGAAATGGGTCTAGAGATCAATTGAAAGATACCCTGCTTTGTTGTTTTTAGTAGTTTTATTCCACCTCGATGACATAACACTCAAACACCTTTTGGTTTTCTGTCCACCTCCCCAGCTGCTCCTGGACTGGCTTGTTCTACCTGGCCAGTGCACATTCTCACTGCTTCATCCTTCTTTCCTCATTTAATGCTCTTTTCTAGCTGGGAAAATGCATCCATGCTCAGAGCTTCCCTTGTCAGTTACACGCTGATGACTTACACATTTAATTGCAGCCGGGTTCTCATCTTAAGCCTCTGACCTACAGACCCAACTGCCTGCCTGATATCTGAGGCTGATTTCGTCTTCTTCCCTTTTCAAGGTTCTTTATCTTGGTAGCCAAGGTAACCATCCTTGCCATTTGCTTCTCCATTATCTAATATGTCACCAAGTCCTGTACATTCTGTCTCCTAAATCTCTATGGAAACCTCCCACTCCTCTCCACCTCCACTGCCACCACCCTGCACCAAACCACCATCATCTCCAGCCTGGACCACTATGGTAACCTCCTGAGGGGTTGCTTCAAAACCTCTATTACTCCCCACTCCAAAACATTCTCCACACTGCAGCCAAAGTGATCCTTTTAGAAGGAAGATTTGATCACGTCATTCCTGCTTAAAATACTTCAGCAGTTTCCCAAGGCTCTTGGAATAAAGACCAAAATATGATCAAGTTTGTTCCCCCTTCCCAGCCCCATCTTCTACCACTCACCCCTCCACTCTCACAATGCCGGCACATATGCCTTTTTCTAGTTCTTCCAGTGCCCGCCAGACCTCTGCACATGTTCCACCCTTTGTCCTAACCATTCCCTTCCCTGCTTCCTGTACCAAAACTATCTGCCTGGTTAACTCCTGCTCTTTCTCGTACCAGCTCAAATATCACTCTAGTACTCTCATTTGTGTTGCTGTACTATACACTCTCATAGAATCCTGTCCTTTTCCTTCAAAGTAATTATCATAATCTGAAATGCTTATTTTATTACCAACAATCAATATTTAGCCTCTCCCAGCAAAATCAAAGCAATATGAAAGCAAGGACCTTTCTCTTTTGCACACCGCTGGAACCGCAGCTCTACACTATGTCTTGTGCAGAGTAGATTTTAAATAAGTGATAAACAAGTGTTCTTTTCTTGTTTATTAATAGTCCACCATACTGAAGCTGACTCTCTAACATCTCTCTTTTCTCCCGCCATGCCTCTGCACCTGGTTTGAATGCCCTTCCCTTAGTCTTTGTACATATCCTTCAGGATCTGATTCAAACCCCTTTCTCTCATAAAGACTTCTATAAAGGACTCTCATTTATTCAGCATCCACAAGCACTAATACATCCATTTTGTTCTAAAAATAATGTACATTTGTTGCTTGTATATTTCTTCACCTGTTTCAAAGAAAGCTCCCTGAAGGCAGGACTCATGCCATCCAACCATAGTAGCCCTTTCCCCAACCTCTGGCATTACAGGTACTCAAGAAACATTATCTAGTGTACCAACTATTGTATTTGTATCATCAATTATCCAACTTTTCCATGTGTTTTGGAAGTCTGAAATATAAGTGAGAAGTAAAGCAATGTTTTCAGAGAAGCACTAGAATGGGATTCAAAACTCAGCTCCACCACCCACTAGCTGTGTGACCTGCTTAAGTTACTTTACCTCTCTGAGCCTAGGTTTCCCTTTTGCAAATGTTTTGCTCCAGCCCACAGGTTTATCATGAGTATCAAACAAAATGATGCTTGAGAAGATATTTTGCAAACTGTGGAGGCCGCATAAGTATAGGATACTTTATTTGCTGGCTGGGTGTGGTGGCTCATGCCGGTAATCCCAGCACTTTGGGAGGCCAAAGCAGACAGATCACTTGAGCCTAGAAGTTTGAGACCAGCCTGGGCAACATGGAGAGACCCTGTATCTATAAAAAATACAAAAATTAGCCGGGTGTGGTGACGTGCACCTGTAGTCCCAGCTACTTGGGAGGCTGAGGTGGGAGGATCATTTGAGCCTGGAGAGGTTGAGGCTGAGGCTGCAGTGAGTGGAGATCACACCCCTGTACTCCAGCCTGGGCACAGAGTGAGACCCTGTCTCAAAAAAAAAAAAAACCACAAAACTTTATTTTGGGTTTGACTGTTAAAATAGAACTGTATCTAAAATTTTCTGTTAAGCAAACCAATCAAAATCTACTTGCCTCATTCCTAATTAGAGCAATTATCAAATTGCAGAGTCATCAATATTCTATGTTTAGAAACCTCTTTGTACGGGACTGTATTGCTGTTTCTATATCCAGTCTACTTCAGGTTAATGTCTACATGCACACTCAAGAGTTCTTCCCTGCATTGTTTATGGTAGGCCCCTCCCCAGAGTGCAGAGAAATGGGGGACCCCCCACAATTCTGAAAATAATTCCCTCCTAGCTCAGTAAAAATATCACCCCTTCCCTCTGGGAAAGAAAAGCCAGAAAGATAAAGAGGCTCCAGTTCTTTCTCCCCTTAACCTTTCCCATTTTCACAAAAACGGCTTTATCTTCAGACTGGAGGAGTAGAGAGAGATAAACAAAGAATGTGTATGCACAAGAAAGACCTAGAATAATTATGAAATCAAATGCCTTTATAGAGTGCTACTAGAATCTGATCACTGGGGGAATTGCTGGTGGAGACAAATAAAGTGAAGCAGACCCAGAGGAAGATAAGATGGGGAAAGGATGCATTTTCTCTTGTGTGATGCCTCGAGTATCTTATATGCTCCTTTTCTCCCCATCATTGGGCCATTTCAAAAGAGCTGGTGTCTTGCCTAGGAGCAGAACCTTACTTTATTTGATCCTTAAAAATGGTAGAAATCCACCAATTTTGCATTTATGAGATTTATCTATAGAATATAAATAAAACCCACGGGGTTTTGGGCAAGCACCTATTATTCGGCCAAGGCACCTGCTTAGTCAGCAAGTCATCTGGGTCGTATGATCATGAGGAGGATATAGGCAACAGAAGCCTAGGGGTATGTGGGCCAAGGGAGGCCAGCTTTTCCACTGAATTTTGTGAACGACTGGGAATGCCAGCAGGGAGCAGAATTTCAACGTCTGTTTTAATAATTAAAAAGCTAGATGAACCAGCAAACTGTACATCACATCTAGGAGCAAACTAGCCCAGGCTAACTGTCCATTAATTTTTCCTGAATCACCATGTGCGCACTGAGTAGCTTCAGAGATGACTTTTCTTTTTTTTTTTTGAGACGGAGTCTCGCTCTGTCGCCCAGGCTGGAGTGCAGTGGCGCGATCTCGGCTCACTGCAAGCTCCGCCTCCCGGGTTCACGCCATTCTCCTGCCTCAGCCTCCCGAGTAGCTGGGACTACAGGCGCTGCCACCTCGCCCGGCTAGTTTTTTGTATTTTTTAGTAGAGACGGGGTTTCACTGTGTTAGCCAGGATGGTCTCGATCTCCTGACCTCGTGATCCGCCCGTCTCGGCCTCCCAAAGTGCTGGGATTACAGGCTTGAGCCACCGCGCCGGCCAGAGATGACTTTTCCGAAAAGAAAATTTTCTGTAGAAAATTCCAAAAGATTTTTCAATGTGGTGACCACTAGCCTCAGGCAGCTAGGAAGTGTAGTTAGAACGACGAAGGAGCAGAGTTTTCCATTTTATTCAAAACTTTAATTAATTTTCATTTAAATAGCCACATGTAGCTAGTGGAAACTCCATTGGACAGAACAGTGATACAGTGTCCCAAAGAAACCCAGAAATGAAGATTTTCATATTAAGCCTTCCAGTGATCTCAGAAGTACTTATTTGTGAAGTCCTCTTATTCTAAGGATAAAATGTGCTATCATCCACGTAAATTGAATTAGCAAAGAGGAGGTGGGACACTTCCGGAAGACTGAAGAAAACAAACATTAGGAAGCAGCTACGGAACTCACCAGGCTGACTTAGATTGTGTAAGTTAAAGGTGATCATAGTTCTAGATGCCAATTACACTTCTCTTGGTGTGAATCTCATATCCTGACTCTGAAAACACCATGAGAGTGGCCCTCATTACTGTTTGGGAATCCTTTGTGTATTTGTCTGGCCAATTCCTCTATTTCCTAAATGAATTTTTGACACCTTCACTGTTCTTCAAATCTCCACCCACCTCCTCTAAGCAGAAGTCTCACTTTCTATTCCACAAAAGACAGGTGAATGGAGGGAGAATGCTTCAGAGAGAGGATACGTAGGCCTGAAGGTCCTGCAACTAGGGAAAAGGTACAGAGCCAAGAAATTAAAAAGCTGATGCAACTGAGTCCAGAGAAAGGAGGGAAGAGGCCTAGAGAGGCGAGTAGATGGGCAGGTCCACACTGAGCCTTGAAGGTCACATCAAGGACTTTGGTGTCTATTTCACAACACACAGTAAAGCACTGAAGGCTTTTAAGCCAGGTTTTAGATTGACAATTGCATACAGACAATGTCAAAGAAGTTGCCTGTGATAGGAAGGAAACCACAAAGCAGATGGAAATGATGAAAACAGAATAAGTAATTTCATTTCTATGTACTTACCCTAAGGAAACGATCAGGAATATGGGCAAGGGGTATGCGTAAGTGTTCACATAGTGGTATTCATACAGGTGAAAACCTGAAACTTACTTGTCCAGCATCAGAGAATTGGCTGAAAATGTCTGCTACATCTATCGGGTAGAATACTATAAACCCATTAAATATATGTTTGTGAAGAGTTTTTAATTGCATGAAGAAATGATTTGAGGGGACAAGATAAATTATCTTAATTATTTAAAATATACGTAGAAAAAGACTATGCCCAAACACTTGCCCAGGAAATGTACTCAAAATATTAACAGTGGGAGCCCAGCAATGAAATATTCTTTGCTTTTTCATCTTTTCCTCTAATTTCCAACTTTCCTGTAAGTATTTTTATTGATATAATCCCAGAAATGATTTTTAAAGTAAACCCAGGAAAGAAAAGCAATTTAGGAATTTTATTTTAAAGAAAAATTTTAGTTCTGCTTGTATGTCCTAATACAACTGAAATTTCAAAAGGGGCAAATTCTTATATGAGTTATAGCTAGGATGAATTATTTTATTTGGCATTGTTCTCTGATACTTTATTTTACCTTTTTTACACCCTGCCCAACTCAGAGTTGCTCAGAGAGCACACAAAGTTTCATTACTATGTTTCACACAAAAAGTGAGTTGGCCTCCTACAGTTGTCCATGTGGGAAAAGAAAAACTGGCCAATCTGGAAGCCAGAGCTCTCATGAACCTGAGATGAAACCCTTCTGAAAGTGGTTCAAAGGAACTCAATTATCTTCCTATTATTTGTCAAAATGTTGGGTAACATACCAGATATTCACACTAAAAAGAAAAAAAAAAATCTGACAAGTTACATCATTTATATATTACATAAAACATGGATTTTTAAATATTTGTTTACATGATTCTTTTTTTTTTTTTTTTTTTTTTTGAGACAGAGTTTTGCTCTGTCACCCAGGCTGGAGTGCAGTGGTGTGATCTAGGCTTACTGCAACCTCCACCTCCTGGGTTCAAGCAATTCTCCTGCCTCAGCCTCCTGAGTAGCTGGGATTACAGGTGCACACCACCATGCCCAGCTAATTTTTGTATTTTTAGTAGAGACGGGGTTTCACCATGTTGGCCAGGCTGGTTTCAAACTCTTGACACCATGATCCGTCTGCCTTGGCCTCCCAAAGTACTGGGATTACAGGCGTGAGCCACCGTACCCAGCCTACATGATTCTTAAAAACTGTTAAATTATTAATGTATGACACAGAAACTGGCTTTAAGATTTTTCTCCTTTTCCTTTATAACCTCATACAATGTTATGAAATGTATATTCTCCTTCACAAAGAAAAAAAAAAGAGTCTAAAATTCAATTAACTCCCAATCACATACACAAATACAAAAACTTAGAACATGAGAAAACTTATTTAATTCAGCTTTGAAAAGTAGAATATAAGCATTTGATATGGGGTTTTCCATCATAACTACATTCTACTTAAACCGGTGTTAAAATCAGTGAACAGTTTGTCCAGAAATAAAGCCATAATTGATGGCTTCTTAAAAAACTTACTTGTTTTGAGGCATAATTCTGAAGCTGCTTTCTGAGCCATGGGGACCCAGAAATGGGAGTGGGGTTTCAGTGTTACGCTATAGGCCTGAAACTGGATGCGGGTGTGTCCAAAGCAGTATTTTCCTAACTGTATGTTGTGGCCTTTTTGTGGTTTACGAAATCAATTTAGCGGATAGGAGCAAGTTTTTTTAGAAAAGCATTTTTAGAAAGAATTTATGCATCTCACACAGTAAGGGTAAGTACTGATGCAAGAAACTGTAATTTCAAGTTTGGGTACATACACATGCACATATAAGTGTCTATAGGTATTAAGTTGAGATGTAACATTTCTTACTGTGAGTCTTAAGGAAAAAACTTAAAAGCAACAGGCTAAAAGGGCAGGTCTGCTGAATAAGGCTTCTTTGTGGCAAATACCCATTAGGATTCTTGCCAGGTTAGCAATACACTGACAGTTCTAATTAATGAAACACTCCAATTTAACTCCCATAGATGGGTAGGCTGACAGGCATTTCCTAAGAAGCCTTTGTTAAGAGTATTTTAAAGTGCATTTGTCTGTAGTTTGTACTATACATTTATGTTCTGTGTGTTTGCCAACTGATTAATGTTGCATGCTATGGGAGGAGAGGAGATATTGAAGACTGAAGTTTAGGATAAGGATGGAAGTTGTAAATGTAAAGGTATCATGTAGCTGGTATCATTTTTGTGGTAGAGAAAAGAAGTCAGATTATTTACGTTGGCAGAGCATGAAAAAATATCTGCCACTTTTTCTCCTAGTCCCTCCTCCAATCGGTTCTCAGTGCGAGCCACCAGCTTTCCTTTAGACCAACGCTGTCCAGGAGAATTTTCTGAGATGATGGAAATAGTCTCTATCTGCACCGTCCAATACAGTAGCCACCAGCCAGATGGGCTATCTGGTACTTGAAATGTGGCTAGTGCAATGAAGGAACCAAATTTTTAATAATTTCAAATTAAACAGCCAATATTAGGCTAAGTGAGATAAGCCAGTCATGAAAAAACTTATGTAAGGCACCTAGAATAGTAAAACTCATAGAAATGGAAAGTAGAATGGTGGTTGCCAAGGGCTGGGCAGAAGGGAATGCGTTGTTTACAATCTGGGTACAGATTTCAGTTTTGCAAGATGAAAAAGCTCTGGAGATCAGTTGTGCAACAATATAAAAATGATTAAGATGGTAAATTTTATGCTATGTGCATTTCACCACAATTAGAAATAAAAATTAGAAAATTAAAGAGCCACATGTGGCCAGAGGCTACCATATTAGACCATCCAGCTTTAGCTACTGTGCTATTGGCTATGGTAAAGCATCCCTAAGCTTACTTTCTAACCACCATTGTCCTCCTTAACAAACTTCTTTCAGGATTCATGACTTCCTCTTGGGAACAAGATAGTAGTGCTTCCCTGGAGCTTACTGCAAAGGAGCTGCGTGTACCAACATTCATCCTCTGACTGGTGGCAGGAGGCCCAAGTTCAGGCTTGAGGGACTGGAGTACTGTACTCCCGTAACTAGGAGACCGCATACAGAATGTCTAGCTGAGGAGGGAGGAAGCTGTGTGGGAGAAAAGGTCTTTGTCCTCAAGTTCAGTGAGTAGTTATTGAAGGCGCGAATGCTCTGAGCCAAGGCAAGGGTTCTTTTGCATGACTGCCAGCCCGCCCTGCCCCTTTATCTCAGTGATGCACACAGTATCCCTCATCAGTTACCTTACCCATTAAAAAGAAAGCCTTGAGCTGCCTAAGAAAAAGAAAACAACTGTCTATATAAGCTATTGGTTTATTACGCGTCCTGTAAGTACCGATGACAAACTGCCTTTACTTATGTAAAGAATGAAACTCAAATATCCAGCTAGGCTTCCCTATTCTCCACACTGCCAGCTTTATTGAGCAGACTGAATACATTTAAATTCAATGTCCGTGAATTACCACCTTCCAGAAAAGCAAAGGAGAAATTATTTTATTATACTCTTCATTAATAAATTCATTTTTAAATGATTGGCATTCCTGCTGAACTGAAAATAGGACAAATGATACTCATTTATAAATTGATTTTTCTGTTGTAAACCTTCTATTGAAATAGGAATAAATGAAGTGTTTGGGAAAGGAATTATCTAATTAAAAACTGGGATGTAAATGCCAGCTGATGAAAGTCATCTATATAAATTAGCTCAGACTCATCAAGCTCTGGCCAAAAGAAAGAAAGATTTTTACTAAGTGTTTCACTGAAAGCTCATGAGAGTAGAGCATAAAGCTTTGGGACTCCACAGTCAGGGAATTCCAGCTCCTAATATTCAATGCCTTGAATGAGGAACCATGTAATGGAAGAATAACTGTATGGGCTATTAAGTGAGTAAGCAGGCTTTGAAGCCCACCTGGGTTCAAATCTCAGCCCTGTCACTTCTCCAAGCTTTTATAAAACAGGGATAATGATAGGTAGTTCATTCTTCCCAGGGTTGCAGTGAGATTTAAATGAGATAATGCTTGTACCTACTTACAAAGTGCTCAGAATACCATTTGGGACACAGCAAGGACTCAATCACTGTGAGAACAAGAGAAGGATACGTGATGAAAGCGGTCCTTTTGTCACACTCTCTGTTCAGACTTCAGACACTTTCCTCTTCACCTTTTGAAGATTTGCTTCATTGTCATTTCACGTCTTTTAAGAGCTGCTTAACAGTCTCTTTCTCCAATTTCAAGGGCAATATCTACTTCTGACAGTTAACTCTGTGGTCTTCAGTGCCAGCCTGCAGCTGACATACTTCCCAGCAGCGTGGTGTTGAACAGGGGTGACAGACTGCAGATTTGGTCGGTTTGGCCCAGAGTGCTGCATTAGATTGTGTTTTTAGAAATCTGAATTAGCAGCTAATATTTTAAGATCTAGAGATTTCCTATAGACACTCAGATATGTGGCTTCTGCTAAAAACTCAAAGATCTGGCAACACCGAATCCATATTCCCGCATGACGCCAAGACGGGAGTTCGGTAGTGGCTCCTCTATCCAGGGCCTGTATTTCCTATTGTCCCCTCCACTCTCTGACACAGAGGCCAATGAAAGGGCCACCTCTCATCACCTTTGTGTAACTGCACTCACTGATACTGCCTGCTTAGTCCTGCAGCCCCATGTGTATAGGTACAAGAGGATGACACACTTTAGAAATACCAGGCCCTAGTACCCATCCTGACTCCTCTAACTCTGAACCAGAGTTTCCTCGTATAGAAATGGAATTAACCCCCCATACACAACATGGCACTTGGATTTATATGAAGCATGCAGAAAGCACCTAGTAGTGTGGCTATATACAGCGGGCACTCAGTGTTGACTCTCCTCCCTGCTACTACTCACTCATGATGCATTTGCCAGGTTTGCACCAATCCTTACTATGCTCCTTCAACCTCTCACCAACGGTTTTCACCTGGCATAGAAGACACACTCATGTCCCAAAGTGTAACTAAAATGTACTTAACAGGGCAAATCTCTAGATCTAACCATCGATTTATAACAAATACAAATGACACCATGGGAATATGATCAGCAAAATCCAGACTACGGACAACTCTATAGGACAAAACTGATTTCTTCAACAACAACAACAGCAAACATACACACAAGAAAAAAAGATTAAGAGATGGAGTTACCTAAGAGATGTATCAACCAATTGCAATGAACATACCTTATTTGGATCCTGATTTAATAAACTATACAGACATTTTATAACACAATGGGGTAATATGAACACTGATGCCACATTTGATGATACTTAAAGAATGATTGTTAATGTCTTAGATATGATCCTGGTGGTGCTGTGGTTATATCTATAAAAAGAGTCCATTTCTTTTAGAGATTTAGGCTCAGATATTTCCATGTGAAATAATGGAATAGAAGTAACGCAGAGTGGGGCAATAGGGTGAGAGCTCAGATGAAACAAGACAGCTATGAAGTAAAAATTGTTAAAACTGGGTGATGAGTACATAGGGTTTGCTTTGCTGTTCTCTTTTGTAGATGCTTTGAATTTTCTATAATAAATAACTTGTGAAAAGCAAAGCACACAAGGTGTTTAAAGTTCTTTAAGGTTAGAAATAGCACTAGACTGATACAACAAATGTTTCCTTGGAGTTTCTACATGTAACTTGAGGGCTCAGGTACCTCCCTGAGGAAGGAATCCTGGGGCACGAAGAATGGGGAGGGAATTTAGTTTGGCATGGTACGTTCAGGCACTAGGGGAAGAGAAGAGTCCAGTTCCCTTTACCTTTGCTTCATTTCTTTTCCTCAAGTTTTAAAACATCAGTCTCTTCTCATAGGACTTCCAGTCTCATGAGGGCAAGGACTCAAGTATATCCTTATTTCCCTGGCACTAACACAGAGACTGGCACATAATAAGATCTCAATAGATGTATGCTGAGCAGCTGAAGGGAAAGGGGATATGCATATTTTGTCTTCAATGAGGGAAAAAAATCAGCAAAATCTCCTTTCAACAAGGTCCTCCCACGCTGTGGTTCAATCCATGCTATTTGGCCAAGCATCACAGTGGTCTGGGGAGTTTGTGAAAATGGCAGATTTGGCTAGACACCCCCTCCTCAGAGATTCTGATTCAGTAGGTCCAACCTGAGATCACAGGAAGGATATTTTTTAACAAACGCCCAGGTGATTCTGATCCAGTCAGTTCAGACTGGTGTATCATATCCACTGAGTATTTCTAATTCACTAAAACTGGTAAGAACTGTCCTTTGAATACTTTTTTCTTAATGGCGGAAATTATCACAAACTAGTTTGGTATTCTGTCCCCAAAACACTGCAATTTAGGTGATTAGAGGTAGGAAAATGAAAACAGCCTCTACTTAAAAATTGAAAAACCAAAATTCTAGGAAATTAATGACTACTCAACTTGACCATAACTTGACAAATTAATGGACTACTTAACGGTACACTCCCTTTCCCCCACCGACACACCAAAGAGAGCCATTTAGATGACCGTAAGAATAAAAAAAAAAAAAACCAACACGTATTTATAATATGCAATTGGCTACCTATATATATCATGGAAAGCTGAGAAATACATAAATACATAGAGAAAAGCTGATGAAATGAAAAGAGGTCACACAAATGTATACATGGTATCATTGAAATTGTGCACATTATCTAGATAAATTGCAAAAAGATTTTAAATAAATGCAGGCCAAGTTTAGTGGCTCATGCCTGTAATCTCAGCACTTCGGGAAGCCAAGGCAGGAGGATCGCTTGAGCCTAGGAGTTCAAGATTAGCGTGGGCAATATAGGGAGACCCCATCTCTACAAAAGAAAAAAAAAATTAATTAGCTGAGCATGGTGGCACACACCTGTAGTCCCAGCTACTCAAGAGGTTGAGGTGGGAGGATCACTTGAGCCTGGGAAGCAGAGGTTGCAGTGAGCTGAGATCGCACCACTGCACTCCAGCGTGGGGCAACACAGTGAGACCTTGTCTCAAAAATAAGTAAGATTTTTTAAACAAAAAGTGCAATTAAAATTTTAAGAATAATAATATCTCTGGATTGCAGAATTCTGGGCAATTTCTTTTTTTTTTTTTTTTTTTTTTTTTTTTTGAGACAGAGTCTCGCCCTGTCACCCAGGCTGGAGTGCAGTGGTGCGATCTTGGCTCACTGCAAGCTCCATCTCCCAGGTTCACGCCATTCTCCTGTCTAAGCCTCCCGAGTAGCTGGGACCACAGGCACCCACCACCACATCCGGCTAATTTTTTTTTGTATTTTTACTAGAGAAGGGGTTTCACCATGTTCACCAGGTTGGTCTCGATCTCCTGATCTCATGATCCACCTGCCTCGGCCTCCTAAAGTGCTGGGATTACAGGTGTGAGTCACTGTGCCTCCCCAGCAATTTCTTAATCTCTATGTATTCAGACATTTTCAAATTTTCCACATGAAAATGTCGAATTTGTAATGAAAATATTTTTTAAAAAAAGAAAAGAAAGAGTTGCATGAAAATAATCTGTTATCCAATTAATTGCAGCTAAAAAGTATGGCCCTGCAATAGGGCAGAGACTCTGGGAGAACCTCATAGCTCAGCCATGGCAAACAAACCAATTGTACCTTTTGGCCACATCTGATTTTGCCTCATTTGCAAGATACAGTCATAATGAGAAATATGAATTAAAGCAAAATGTCTAATTTACTGTCGTGATTCATATGGCAGATTAGTAACTGGGGAAATATAGAGTTAAATGGAATGTTGTGCTTCAAAATCTACATTTATTCATAGGTAACTAATTATTTTACAAAAGTATTCAAGTCACTTCAGAATTTACCTATAATGCAAAATATTTTTATATGATGTTTCCCAATTTTTTTTTTTTTTTTTTTTTGAGACGGAGTCTTGCTCTGTCCCCCAGGCTGGAGTGCAGTGGCGCGATCTCGGCTCACTGCAAGCTCCGCCTCCTGGGTTCACGCCATTCTCCTGCCTCAGCCTCTCGAGTAGCTGAGACTACAGGAGCCCGCCACCACACTTGGCTAATTTTTTTTGTATTTTTAGTAGAGATGGGGTTTCACCATGTTAGCCAGGATGGTCTCGATCTCCTGACCTCGTGATCCACCCGCCTCAGCCTCCCAAAGTGCTGGGATTACAGGCGTGAACCACCGCACCTGGCTCCCAATTTTTTAACGTCAAAAATTTTCAGCCGGGTGCGGTGGCTCACGCCTGTAATCCCAGCACTTTGGGAGGCCAAGGCAGGTGGGTCACGAGGTCAGGAGTTTGAGACCAGCCTGACCAACATGGTGAAACCCTGTCTCTACTAAAAATACAAAAAATTAGCCAGGCATGGTAGTGGGCACCTGTAGTCCCAGCTACTCGGGAGGCTGAGGCAGGAGAATGGCTTGAATCCAGGAGGCGGAGGTTGTGGTGAGCCGAGATCACGCCACTGCACTCCAGCCTGGGGGACAGAGCAGGATTCCATCTCAAAAAGAAAAAAAAGAAAAAAAAAATTCATGAACATTTCCACATAAAGTCATTGTAATTTGCTGGGGAAAATACATGATGAATATACGTTATGAATTTAGTAACACTTTTAATGAATCTGTATGCATGCAATGACAGGAGTCCTTACATAGTTGAAAAATAATAGTGTAGATACATGCCTCATTATACTGTGCACATTCAATGCTGGGACACACGCGAATTCAAGGACCACCTACAAGAACTTCACCATACCCAGCGATTCTCTACCCACCTCTGTGTGCATTTAAAATATGATCCCACTTTTTAAAAATGCAGTCTTCGGCCGGGCGCGGTGGCTCAAGCCTGTAATCCCAGCACTTTGGGAGGCCGAGACGGGCGGATCACGAGGTCAGGAGATCGAGACCATCCTGGCTAACACAGTGAAACCCCGTCTCTACTAAAAAATACAAAAAACTAGCCGGGCGAGGTGGCAGGCGCCTGTAGTCCCAGCTACTCGGGAGGCTGAGGCAGGAGAATGGCGTAAACCCAGGAGGCGGAGCTTGCAGTGAGCTGAGATCCGGCCACTGCACTCCAGCCTGGGCGACAGAGCGAGACTCCGTCACAAAAAAAAAAAAAAAAAGCAGTCTTCATGCACATCTGTCATGTAAGAACTCTTTTATGGATTTTGTAAGTGAAGGAAAGAGGAGAGATTAATTGAATGGCATCCATTCTTGGATACTTTTTTTAAAAAATGCATTAAGGAACAGATAACTTACGTAGGATTCATTTTTACTCAAGCTAACCAAATTAGAAAAATATAGTTAGATCAAGTTCACTGTAAGAAAGATATTTTCCTATACATGGCAGGTTGGAAAACAATTTTCCTTCTTTCATAGAAAAATAAAGAAAGGAAGAAAATGATTTGCATAAGATTATCCCTACAGGCTAGACCTATGCAGTCAGGATAATCACTCTAAGAGGTTATATTATGGCTTTTTTAAAAAGTCAGATAGACCCAGATTCCAGGGTTACTCCTCTACTTACTAAGCTCCTTATCTGTACAATGGTGCCATGTCAACCATGTACAGTTATGAGGATTACATGAGATAATATATGTAGAGTGTCTGGAATAGAGATAAATTCAAGAAAGGTTTGTTCCTTTAACTTGATCATAAAGAACAGGGTTCTAGGACTGTAATGATGATGGACACAAAGGATGAAGGATGTGTTTGAAATAGGCAGGCTGTGGTTAGCTGCCAAAAGCATTCTCTGTGGGAAATAGGGAGGTACTGAGCAAGCCACATCTCGGGTCCTTTCATTTCCTTCTGTTCTTATTTTTGACATTGCTGCCATTGTGTCCACTAATTTGGCAAGGTTGCTTTGAATTATGACCTTCCTATTCCCACCATCTGTCTTCCTCTCCCATCAAAACAGTGCATTGTCTATTCTGATCTTTTCCCATTAATGTGATTTGATATGTACTTTGTTAACTCTGTAAACTGGGGTTTAAAAAAAAAAATTTCCCAGTCATCCTTAAAATGGTCGTTAGCCATTTAACTCTCCATCACTAAAAAATTAGCCAAACATTCATTTCCTACAGAAGAAATAAGGTAATAAGAAGTAAATTTTCCTGGTCCAAAAACAAAGGGTTACTTTATGTCTAGCAAAGTGGAATTTAAAACTACTTTGTAAAAGTCCATTAATAATGTCCATTAATTCTAGAGCTATTTGTTGTGTTTTATCATTATCAAATGTAAACCATTTTATTATCAAAAAGGAATCTATATACATCTATGAATACATGATTATGTATATAGCTATATATGCGTGCATATACATTTATGTAAATATAAGTATAGGTAGGTAGATAGAAAGATAGGCACATAGATGGATGGATAGATTTTAAAAGACCCAGAAGGATTAATATCTAACTGAGAATTGAGAGTGAGAGTAAAGATGGGGATAAGGAGATAGAAACTTTAAATTTTACTTTATCTAGTTATATAGTTTTCAAATTCTTCACAGCAACTCATATTGCTTTATTGGTCTTTTAATTATTTTCTAAAATCTGATCATTTCAGTGCTTAAGAAGAACACTTTAAGACATTTCACTAATTCTTCCAGGTCATTAGGGCACTGCTAAGTGCAATTAAAAAAAAAAAAAATACACTAAAGCTTTCCCTTAAGAAAGAGGTGAAAAAGACACTCAGAAAAGCTTTTGATCACTACATAATTTTAGTTAGGATTTTTAAGCCAGATGAGTTACTAACATATATTTTGAGTCCCTAACCACCTACAAGCACTATATTCAACTGCAGGGAAAATGGAGCTAAGATGTCTCAAGGTTTTTATCTTTTGGATGAAGAGTTGTCTATGTATACAACCAACAGAGAAAGGTAGTAACCCAACTTAGGATATTGATCCGAAATGCTTCTGAGAGCTTTCAAAGATGCCTAGCTGACAGGGGAGTAAATTAAGCACTGGGAGATTTAGGTTAAATACATAATCATTAAGACCAGAAGAAGGGATCATGAACCATCTCAAGCTCTTTCTCCCAGCTTCAGGTGAAGTTCCAGTTGGGAGGCCCCAGGCTCCCTACCCACTAGACTGACTGAGTGAACTGACATTCCACCCAGTTCCCTTCAGCCCCATACAAGATTGGGTGAGGGCCCTCATGACACTGGGAGCTTCTGAGGAAAGGAAGACAGGTAGATGTGACTAACACATACATTGCTTCTTACCTTCTTGGACATAAAGAACCTCACCTATCACAAAAAAAATTCATGAGAGTATGTGGTCTTTGCCATCCCTTCCACCTATGAGAGCTTCATAACCATGCCTAAGAGATGTTGAGTAGAACATTCCATAGAAGGCTCAGATTGCGGGTAGGTATGGGAGTGAGGGTAGAAAGGAGGCAAAGAATGGCGGGAAAGGACATGCCTGTCACTAGTACAGGCTAGGCACAAAGTCTTGGAGGCCTGTGGCTGATATGCTCTGATACAAAGCAGGCAATACTCTAGCTCACCCCCACTGACTCTTTTCCACACTTATGGGCTCTTCCATTGGTTTGTTTCCCAAATCAAACTTTTAAAATATTGACAAAGTGTTTCCAGTGTTCCTCTGGGTCTATGATTGGAATTATACTGAATTTATAGATTCATTTGACAGGGGTAGCTAAAATAATCACCATCATAACATCTAAAATTTTATGTTAGAACGTTAAGCATTCACTATGTGCTTAATAACATGCTAAGTCATATATATACATATGTGTGTGTGTGTAATCACTTAATCCTCACAATAACCCATCACACAGATATTATCTCCATTTTACAGCTGAGAAAATGGAAGCTACAAATGGTGAAGTGGCCAGGTGCTACAGCCCATGCCTGTAATCACAGTAGTTTGGGAGGCTGAGGCAGCAGGATCAGTTGGGTCCAGGAGTTCAAGACCATTCTGGGCAACCCAGGGAGACCCTATCTCTACAAAAAAAATAAAAATAAATTAGTCAGGTTTAGTGGTGCACACTTGTGGTTCCAGCTACTCAGAAGGCTGAGGTGAGAGGACAGACTGAGCTCAGGCGGCAGTGACCCATGAATATGCCAATGCACTCCAGCCTGGACAACAGAGCGAAACCCTGTCTCAAAAAAAAAAAAAAAAGAAAACGAAAACTGGTGACATGGTGAAGTACTTTGCTCAGGGTTGTATAACAAATAAGCAGTAATAAGTAGTGGAGTGAAAATTCAGACTCCAAAATGCTCTTAAACACCAGGCTGCCCTGACTCTATCTTCCCGATCAAGAGCAAGAAGTGTCGAAGTGTCTCTTCTTCTTCTTTTTTTTTTTTTTTTTAGACGGAGTCTCATCCTGTTGCCCAGGCTGGAGTGCAATGGCAATCTCGGCTCACCACAATCTCCACCTCCCAGGTTCAAGCAATTCTCCTGCCTCAGCCTCCCAAGTAGCTCGGATTACAGGCATGCACCCCCAGGCCCAGCTAATTTTTGTATTTTCAGTAGAGACGGGGTTTCACCATATTGGCCAGGCTGGTCTCGAACTCCTGACCTCACGATCCGCCCACCTCAGCCTCCCAAAGTGCTGGGATTACAGGTGTGAGCCACCGCGCCCTGCAGTGTCTCTTCTTTGGTGTGAAGTTTTTTATAAGTTCATCATTAGAGTTCTATAGTTTTCTTTATAGGGATTCTACCATTTTATGTCAGTTTACTAGACAGAGATGCACAAATCCTCAATGAAGAAAACTCTTAAGACTTTATGGTGACATGGCAGAAGATTTAAAGTACAGAGAATGTTCCTGTTCTTTGCTAGAACAATTCAGTGTTATGTAAAAGAGTCAGCCCTCCCTAAATTAATCTGTGGAGTCAATATGACAGCTATCAACATATAAATAGGGCTTTTGGAGAAAATCTGACAAAAATGATCTTGAGGTCCATCTGCAAAGGATATGTGGGATTAGCCAAGTTTCAGAAATGAAAATTAACGAGGAATTACTAGACTTGCATGGAATTAAACTATATTATAAAGTTTCAGTATTAAGACAGTTTGTTACTGATAGAATCAGAAGTAGAAAGTCCTGAAATATAGTCATATAATGTAGGAAATTAGCATATGATGAAGACTGAATTTGAAACTGAGATGAATAAGTGTTGCCAGAATAACTGACTATAACAGGATGGGGAAAGGAAGAATGAAATCTGTTGAGATGGGCCAGGCGCAGTGGCTCACGCCTGTAGTCGCAGCACTTTGGGAGTCCGAGGTGGGTGGGTTGCTTGAGGCCAGAAGTTTAAAAGCAGCCTGGCCAACATGGCATAACCTTATCTCTACTAAAAATACAAAAATCAGTCAGAAATCAAAAATCAAAAATCAGATTACAGGTGGCGCACACCTGTAATCCAAGCTACTCGGGAAGGTGAGACACAAGAATCACTCGAACCCAGGAGGCGGAGATTGCAGTGAGCTGAGATCGCACCACTGCACTTCAGCCTGGGCGACAGAATGAGACTGTCTCTTAAAAAAAAAAAAGAAAAAAAAAAAAAAGAAAGAAATCTGTTGAGATCCCCAATTCACTCCTAAGCCAAAATAAATTATTATAGTTTAGAATTTTAAATTTTTACAATTAAAACCACAAAAATATAAATCATATGGATAAATTTTTAAAATAACATTAGCAAGCAAAAACATAAACTCAATTCACCAAGGAAAATATAGACTTAATTATAAAATAACTTAAAATTTCTTGTGGGATAAAATTTTTTTAATGAGAAACTGGGAAATACATCTGCATTATACATGAAAAAGAGATAATTTCCCTTAATATATATAGAGCTCTTACATATCAATAAGAAAAAGATGACCACCCCAAAGGAAAAATATGCAAAATATATAAGCACCAGTTAAAAAAATAATAAATATAAACAGCCAAAATATTTACTAGAAATATTTCTCTCACTCACAATTAAAGAATTATAAATTAAAGGGCCGGGCGGGGGGGCTCACACCTGTAATCCCAGCACTTTGGGAGGCTGAGGTCTTGAGGTTGGGCGTGGTGGCAGACGCCTGTAATCCCAGAGGTTGGGACAGGAGAATTGCTTGAACCTGGGGCGGAGATTGCAGTGAGCCAAGATAGCACCACTGTACTCCAGCCTGGGCAACAGAGCTAGACTCTGTCTCAAAAAAAAAAAAAGGAATTACAAATTAAAATAAGGTGCCATTTAAATACATAAGGTGAACAAAGATTTAAAAATTTGATAATATCTAGTCTTGACTTGTGTGGGGAAAGTAGCTTTGGGTAATTTGGCTAAATCTAACAAATTAAACGTGACCAGTGAAGTTGGTAGACAGCTCTTGTTCATCTCATTTTAAAAGGAAGGAGACCAGGCTGGGCGCGGTGGCTCATGCCTGTAATCCCAAGACTTTGGGAGGCTGAGGCAGGCAGATCACAAGGTCAGGAGTTTGAGACAAGCCTGACCAACATGGTGAAACCCATTTCTACTAAAATGTACAAAAATTAGCTGGGCATGGTGGTGCACGCCTGTAATCCCAGCTACTCAGGAGACTGAAGCAGAAGAAATCACTTGAACTGGGGGAACAGAGGTTACAGTGAACTGAGATCAGGCCACTGCACTCCAGCCTGGGCAACAGAGTGAGACTCTGTCTCAAAAAATAAATAAATAAAAATAAAAATAAAATAAAATAAAAGGGAAGGAGACTGATAAGTGGTGTGCTCAAGGCCAAACTCCTAATTACAGGTGGGACCAGAGCTAGGTCCCAGGGCCCTCTCTCTGTACTGGGATGCATTCATCTCATTTGGATATGTGAACACAGACGTGTCAGAATGGGGAAGTTACTTTCCAATGCACTGTGCAGTTATGTCAGCTACTCAGGAGTCTAAGGCAAGAGAATCGCTTGAACCTGGGAGACAGAGGTTGCAGTGAGCCGAGATTGTGCCACTGTACTGTAGCCTGGGTGATGGAGGGAGGCCCTGTCTCAAACGAAAGAAAGAGAAAGAAAGAGAAAGAGACAGAGAAAGAAAGAAAGAGCAAGACAGATGCGAACCATATTTGCAATTTTATATATTCTAGTAGCCACATTTTTAAAAGTAAAGAGAAACTGGTGGAATTATTTTTAGTAATGTATTTTACCCAATATATCCAACATACTACTTCAATATAAAATCAATATAAAATTATGAGATATTTTAAATCCTTTCTTCATATTAAATTTTTGAAATTGTGTGTGTATTTCACACTCAGCGTATCTCAATACAAACTAGCTGCATTTCAAGTGCTCAACAGCCACATGAGGCTGGTGGCTACCAGATGAAACAGCACAGATCTAGACTCTCTAATGAAAATGGATTAAAAAAAATAACTTTTGTTTATCTGTTTCTTATTATTCTTCAACAGACACAAATTGCATGCATTTCTGTATTTTTACAACTTGTTATTTTAAATATCTTTGGCATATCTTCACATTCATCCTCTAATTCAAATTATTTTTCTAAATGGCACACGTCGCATCAGCATCTGTCTTCACTTCTACATATATATTCATACCTAGCTCCTATCTGCTCCACTGCCTCAAGACATTCTCCCTGTTCCCTGCCTCTTGCCACCTTCTCCCTCTGCACATCACTGGCTGTGAAGGTTCAGATGCCCAGAAGAAACATTTTCCATACCTTCACCACCTCTTCACACTAACCCATGCACAATTTCTAGCTCTGCTTTAGTAGATCTAAGGTCACTGACTCATGACTCAGAAAAGTCAAACGCAAATCACAGGAAAAGCCTGTCTTCACTGCTTCAAAGTTATGTTTAAAATAGGCTTGTTATTTACTTTTACTTAAAATTAGAAACAGTCAAAAAAAATGAAATGCATGGCCCACTTTGGTTCCTTTTCAAAATAAACTGGTCTAATGGTTCTCCACAAACACAAGCAACTAAATTTTTAATCAAAAAATGTACTTCTCGCCTCGAAGACTTTACTAAAATAATGTTTTTGGCTCTTAACTATAGAAACAGTTTCACCACTAGAAAATGTGAACATGAGGTAGGTATAGCTTAAGAAGTTAAAAGTCTTGAATTAAGAAATTAAGGTGTTGTCATTGACTTTAAACACCTATAGACTTTGTAATTCATATTATAGTTTGGTTTCCCATTGCTCGAAGTTTGCCTTCCTAATAATGAGACTTGCTCTTCTCCCCCAGGCTCTAAAAGGTAGCATGTGGAACCCTGGGGAGTTATGAGACCTGGATTTGGGTCCTCACTGCCAGTTGCCAGCCAGCTATATGACCTTGGCGTCCATTCGCCCTGCTGGCCTCAGCCTTCCTGCTGTAAAAAGGGGGTTGACAGCATGCTCCTTCAGGCTGCCTCCAGCTCTGCCCCCTGACCTTAGCTCATCCTCCTCTTTTCCATTATCCCTGAAGCATTTGCCTCCTCATGCATCTCCTCCTACCAAAAGACAAGATGGCTGGCAGCACGGAAGTGAAAAGGGAAAGGCAGGCTGTTTAAAAAAAAAAATTCTAAAATGAGTCACCTCTCAAGAATTTCCCATTTCCTCATGCCTGGGTGCTTGCTCGTGTCACTAAATCAGTTCTTCCAATGAAACACGCTCTAAGAACCTGGTATTTGTTATGTGCACTGCTCTTGGATGATGTTTATAATGTGCACCCATCTCTTTTAAGAGCTTGTAGGTATCAAACAACCTCCAGGTTGTGCATCAAAAAGACATCAGCAGCCACAGAGTCAACTTTAGTTGAGCCTGGAGACAATCAGACCCAAACCGTAGAGTTTTAACTAGGTTTTGTATCAGCTTTTGATAAGTTAGGAAAAATAATTACAGCTATCCAAACTTACCACTTAACATCTCCCAGGACCCTGCAGCACCTTAAAATCTAGCCAGCTCCAAGAATCACGCCCTACTCTGTACCCGGATGAGCCTTGACTCACACTAATTCCCTCCCGGAGGCTTAAATCAGGGGGCGGCTGATGGCTGTGGTCTGTGCTGCTTCCGTCTGGCCTGATTTTTCATGCTGCCATTTTGAATTAGCATAGGTCTCCTCTGCAACTGATGCATCTTCTAACCAGGCTGAGAACACAACACGCGCACACATACACGCACGCACGCACCCCACCGGGCTGCAGGACGCGAGCGTAAGTCAAAGCACTTGCAAGCTAGAATCAGACAGGAAATCCAGAAAAACCACGTTATTTAACAGAACCCTACAAGGTCAGCTTTGAGTCAAGGCAGATAACAGTTTCCTTCGATGTTTTCATGGACATTTTTATTCCCAAATCCGAGTTCTCCTCATTTCTCTAAAGTTCAGGCGCCCCTCCTGCTTTGCAGACCACATTCCTCTCGGCCCTCACGAGTGAGGTCGCCAAATACTCGACGCCTCAAGAGCGAGCCGAGGAGGCAGAGGCCCACCAAGCCGGACAATCCCTATCCCGGGAACACGCGCCGACCTCTCGGCAGCCCCGCCCGGCGCCCCGCGGAGAAAACGCCCGGGTGCGGCTCGAGGGAAGTTGTGTCAAGTCCCACGCTCGGCCCGCGAAGAACCCAGCTGCGGCCAGCGCGCGTTGGCCTAGCTGGGAGGGCTGTCCCGGGACACTGTGCAGCGGCCGCGGGCCAGCTGGACGCGCGGGCAGAGCCGGGCCGAAGGCGACGGGCGTCTCCTGGCAGCCATGTTCGCGGCGCCGGCCCGCGCAGCAGGTACGGCACCTCGGGGAAGGTGCCTGGCTCGCCCCGGACCCGAGGGTGGCGAGGCCAGGGGCGCACGGGCACATCCCAGCGGGCAGCAGGTTGGCTGCCAGGAAAAGGAAACCCAGGAAGAGCAGCGCGGGGAACCCGGCTGCGGTGCGGGAGCCCGGGGCGGGCATCCCTCCCCTGCACCCCCGCAGTCCCCGAGCCGAGTCACCCCGGCTTCAGGCCGAGGCCACCTCTCCTCTGACCACCCGCCCAGGCTCCCAGCCCGCCCGGGCCAGCACCGAGAATCGGCCTGGGTTAACGCTACCCGCGGGTTCGGAGGGACAGCGGGAGGAGATGAGGCGCGGGAGGTGGCGATGGCGGGTGGGGGTGAAACCGCTGGGGAAGCAGCGCTGCAAATGCCCTGCGCTCCGAGACGCGGCTCACCTGGGGCAGCGAGATCCGGGCTCCGGGCTCCGCTCTTTGCTCTGCGGTGCTGAGGCTGCGGCCGCCGAGGGTGCGGGTGCTGCCGGGGCCGGATTACTGCGGCGACATCGGGGGCTGCAGCTGCAGTGGCGGAGGCGGCCGCCGGGCGCTTCCCCCTACCCAGACTCCAGGCGCTGGGGCCCGCCGCCCCCCGCAGCAGCTGGCCCGACTCACGTGACCGCGGGGCCCACCCTCCACCTCCCCCACCCCGGCCCCCGGGGCCCCACCGCACCCCGCGCGTCTGGCTGCAGGGGCCGCGGCGCTGCTCTCCGCGGAGTAGGGAGGGGGCCTGGGAGCGGGAGGAGCGGCCGAGAGGGCGGATCTCGCTGCAGAAAGTGGCCCCCTCTTTGCTAGATTTTTATTTCTTGGTTGTGGCTCTCAAAAGGGAGAACCTGGGCTTTAAGGAGCCAGGCCCAGCATCCTTTCGGCGCCTCTTCCCGACGTTTGGTTGCTACGTCCGGGCCTCGGCGCCCAAGCGAGATTTCCCAGGGGAGCAATGTGTCCCGTACCTTGTTGACTCGCACGTCCAAGTCAAGTCCCTGGTTTAAAAAGTGCCGTCCTGTACCATGTTGGTAAGCCAGACCCTGTCCCAGGTACCTGGACATTGTGGCCTAGAGAGGTTAAGTAACTTGTCCAAGGTCACACAGCACGTAGCAAAGCCAAGATTCCATATCTGGGTTCATTTATGTACAGGGACGTGTGTGTGTGTGTGTGTGTGTGTGTCTGTGTGTGTGTTGATGCCAGCGTCAACTCCATCTTTTATAAGTAAATAAGAAAAGACTGTCTCAAAAGATGTGAAGACATGGTTCACAGGAAAATAAATGCAATTCTACCCTGGCACATGAAAAGATATTCAGGCTCTCTTAACTGCAAATCAAACATGTGGGGTAGCATCTTCCACCAGCCAGATTAACAAAAATCAAAACATTTTGAGTCTTGCTCTGTCGCCCAGGCTGGAATGCAGTGGCAAGATCTCGGCTCACTGCAACCTCCACCTCCTGCCTCCCGTCTCCCGGGTGCAAGTGATTCTCGTACCTCAGCCTCCCAAAGTAGCTGAGACTACAGACCCGCGCCACCAGCCTCGCTAATTTTTTTGATTTTTAGTAGAGATGGGGTTTCACCATGTTGCCCAGGCCGGTCTCAAACTCCTGAGCTCAGGCAATCCGCCTGCCTCTACTATCCAGCTTCCTTTAAAAAAGGAGAATGATCTTTATGTGCTAATACAAAACTATTTCCAACCTATACTAACTAAAGAAAAATAAGCTAGGTGCAGAACGTTGTGTGTGTTATTTGTGGGGAAAAAAAAATATATAGTCTGTACTTATTTTTGTAAATGCATAGAATATCTTTGGAAGAGTAGGTAAGAAACTGTAATAGTAGATGCCACCAGGGAGCAGAACAGGGAGTCTGGGTGCTGGGGAGACTTTTTTAAACCACGCCCTTTATATGCTGAGCCTGTGCTTACAGTCTGACATATGAGTGAACGGATAGTGGGAAAGGGCTGAGGAAGTTGGTGTAGGTACTGCAGAATAGAGTACTGGTTCATAGACTCTTGGAGCACAAAGGTACTTTATTGTTCATTTAGTTTAGCCAAGAAAACTGTAGCCAATGAGTCTAAATAATCAATATTAGAAATTTCTAGCGGGCTTATTCCTGGGTTCCAGCCCACATCTATGGAATTTAGAGTCTTTGGGGCTGGAGCCAGGGAACCCGCATTTTGTCAAGCTCTTTAGTTGTTTCTCTTGCACATTAAAGTCTGAAAGTCCGTGGGGGTGTGGGTAGGGAGAGCGTTAGGAAAAATAGCTAATGTATGCTGGACTTAATACCTAAGTGATGGGTTGATAGGTGCAGCAAACCACCGTGACACCTGTTTACCTATATAACAAATATGCGCATCCTGCACATATACCCCAGAACTTAAAATAAAAATAATTTTTTTTAAAAAACGTCTGAGAGTCGCTGTTTTATTTTTTGTTTGTTTTGAGATGGGATCTTGCTCTGTCACCCAGCCTCAAGGGAAGTGGCTCACTGCAGCCTCTACCTCCTAGGCTCAAGTGATCCTCCTACCTCAGCCTCCTGAGTAGATGATACTACAGGCATGCGCCACCATGCCTAGCTACTTTTAAAAATATTTTTGTAGAAATGGTGTCTCACTATGTTGCCCAGGCTGGTTTCAAGCTCCTGGACTCAAATGATCCTCTTGCCTCAGCCTTCTAAAGTGTTAAGATTATAGACGTGAGCCACTGTGCCCAGCCAGAGTCAGTTTTAAATGTCTAGTTTAAGAGTACACCACTACTAGAAAGGCAAATGCAATCCTATGCCTTCCTGTAGCCAGTATATGTCATTTGTGGTGTAAAGGATGGCACTTGCACCCCACGGTGCTCCCTTGGAGGCAGCCATATGCTCAATACACAGATAGGGGATACTGCCAACCTGCCTGCCTGGCCTGAAATCTTTGAAGCCTGTTGGTTTGTCCCTACACAGCCACAGGAGCTGTGAGGCCAGGAGCCCAGGAACACATTGAGATTGAAAGACACCTGCTTTCCCCAGGGTCTGCATGGAGAACCTTATTATATGGCACTATGAACGCTTATTAAACAGTAACGATGACTGGACCTGGTGGCTCACGCCTGTAATCCCAGCACTTTGGGAGACCGAGGTGGGTGGATCACGAGGTCAGAAGATCAAGACCATCCTGGCCAACATGGTGAAACCCCAGCTCTACTGAAAATGCAAATATTAGCTGTGTGTGGTGGTGCGTGCCTGTAATCCCAGCTACTCGGGAGGCTGAGGCAGGAGAATAGCTTGAACCAGGGAGTCGGAGGTTTCAGTCAGCCAAGATCGTGCCATTGCACTCCAGCCTGGGTGAGAACTCCGTCTAAAAAAAGAAAAACCAGCAGCAATACATTTATTTTGTCTCTGCTTTGTATCCAAGAGACAGTCCCTACTATTATTTGAGCTGCATAAATAGAGATAAGAGAACAGAACCGTCCAACAAATGCAGGGAACACCACGAAATATCAATAAGGGCTTTAATCATTGGCCTCTATCAATTATGTGAGGTTTAACTTTGAGTAAATTATAAGATTTCCGTGAGCTAGCTTGCAAGGAAGAAAAAATGTCTTAAATGACTTGCAACTGTTACACAGTCATTTATATTCCATCTAGTCATATTCAGAGACTTAAGAGCTAAGAAATAAGAGTATATAGTCATATTCAGAGACTTAAGAGCTAAGAAATAAGAGTATAACAGATTTCCTTTTTTCTCTTCTGCCCTGAGAAGGACATGCTCTCTACAGAGGTTACTCTGCAGCTGAGGCAGAAGGAGATTATAGCTAGAGGCTGTCTGCTGAACAGGTCTGGAGGGTACACTCAGTGATGACCACAGATACTAATAGTGTTTTCAGTTTGGAACAATTATGAATAAAGCTGCTAATAATATTTGTCTACAAGTTTTATGTAAGTGTAGGTTTTCATTTCTCTAGGGTAAACATTAGGTTGGTGCAAAAGTAATTGCAGTTTTTGCCATTACTGTTTTTAAAATGGCAAAAACCTCAATTACTTTTGCACCAACCAACCTAATACTTAAGAGTGAAGTGGGTGAGTCATATGTCAGGTGTATAGTTAAATTTATAAAAAGTTGCCAAACTGTATTCCAAAGTGGTTTTTTACCATTTTACATTATATCAGAAATATATGAGAGTTCCAGTTGCTCCACATCCTTATCAACAGTTGCTATTGTCAGTCGTCTAAATTTTATCCATTCTCACAAATGTGTATTGGCATCTCCTGGTGGTTTTCATTTATATTGCCTTTTTTTTCTCTTTCTTTCTTTCTTTCTTTCTTTTTTTTTTTTTTTTTTTTTTGAGACACAGTCTCACTGTGTCTCCAGGCTGGAATGCAGTGGTGCGATCTTGGCTCACTGCAACCTCTGCCTCCTGGGTTCAAGCAATTCTCCTGCCTCAGCCTCCTGAGTAGCTGGGACTATAGGTGCACACCACCATGCATAGCTAATTTTTGTATCTTTAGTAGAGATGGGGTTTCACCATGTTGGCCAGGATAATCTTGATCTCTTGACCTCATGAGCCACTTGCCTCAGCCTCTCAAAGTGCTGGGATTACAGGCATGAACCACCATGTCCAGCCTATATTTCTTTGCTGATTAATGATGGTGAGCAACTTTTCCTATACTTCTTAGCCATTAATATATGTTCTTTTGGGAAGTGTTTAAGTGTCTTGCCTGTTTAAAAAGTTTTGTATTCTTAATTAGTATTATTATTACATTTTAAGAATTCCTTATATCTGGATACAAGTTCTTTATCATATTTATGTATTACAAATATATTCTTTCAGCATATGGCTCACCATTTCATTTTATTAGTGGTGTCTTTTGAAGAGAAGATTTTAATTTTGTTATGCTCAATTTATCAATATTTTTTCTTTTATAGTTAATACTTTTTATGTCCTATCTAAGAAATTTTGCCTACTCCAAGGTTGCAAAGATTTTCTTCTATGTTTACATCCAGAGATGTATAGATTTTTAGCTCTTATGTTAAGACCATGGTCCATTTCAAGTAAATTTTTGAATAAAGAGAGGTAAAATTCCAAGTTTATTTATGTGATTATTCAATCATTCCAGCACCATTTGTTCTCTCCCAGGATTTACCTTGCTATTGACAAAAGTCAATTGGCCATATAAATGTAGGTATATTTCTCAACTGTCTCTTCCATTCTATTGGTCTATATAATTATCCTTTTTTTTTTTTTTTGAGCCAGAGTTTCACTCTTGTTGCCCAGGCTGCAGTGCAATGGCATAATCTTGGCTCACTGCAACCTCCACCCTCTGGGTTCAAGTGATTCTCCTGCCTCAGCCTCCCAAGTAGCTGGGATTACAGGCATGTGCCACCACACCTAGTTAATTTTGTATTTTTAGTGGAGAAGGGGTTTCTCCATGTTGGTCAGGCTGGTCTCGAACTCCTGACCTCAGGCGATCTGCCCACCTCGGCCTCCGAAAGTGCTGGGATTACAGGCGTGAGCCACCGTGCCTGGCTATGTATTTATTCTTACACCAATACTACACTCTCTTGATTACTGTAGATTTATATTAAGTCTTTAAGTCAGGCAGCTTAAGTCTTCCAACTTTGTTCTTTTTCAGAACTGTTTTGGCTATTCTAGGTACTCTGCACTTGGTCATAAATTTTAGAATCAGCTTGCCAATTCCTATACAAAATGCTGACTGGAATCACATTCAATCTATAGACCAATTTGAGAATTTACATCTTAATAATATTGAGTCTTCCAATCTATGAACATGATATATTTCTCCATTTTTTTAGGTTGTCTGTAAGTTTTCTCAGCAAATATTTAGAGTTTTCAGCATACAGGTCTTGGACATATTTTATTTAATAGTTATTTCATGTTTTGGGGTGTTATTGTAACTAATCATTTTAAATTTTATTTGTCAATTGTTCATTGCTAGAATATAAAAATACAATTCGTTTTTGTATATGGATCTTATATCCTACAACTTTACTAAATATGCTTACGAATTCTATTAACTTTTTCATCATTCATTAGAATTTTCTCTGTACTCAATCATGTTGACTAAAAATACATTTTTAGTTATTCCTTTTCAATCTATTTAGTTATTCCTTTTCAAGCCTTTTAATTCTTTTCCATATCTTATCGCATTTGCTAGGACCTACTTAATGCTAAAGAGGAACAGTGAGAACAAACAAGTTCAGTGATTCACCACTAAGTATGATATTATTTGTAGAGTTTTTTTATAGATACCATTTATCATGTTGAGGAAGTTTCCTTATTTTCCTACTTTGCTGAGAGTTTTGTTTTTTCGTTTGTTTTTAATGATGAATCAGTGTTGAATTTTGTCGGCTGCTTTTTCTGCATCTATTAAGATGATCAAATGCTTTTTATCCTCTATCCTGTAAATATGGTAAAATACAGTAATCGATTTTTAAATGTTTAACTGCATTTGGGGGATAAATCTCAATTTGGTTATGCTGCATTATCTTTCTTATATATTTCTAGGTTGAATATGCTAATATTTTGCAAAACATTTTTGTACCTATTTTTATGAGAGATATTGGCATATAGATTGATATGTAGTATTCTTTTTTGGTTTTGGTATATAGGTGATACTGACTTCATAATATAAGCTGGTAAGTGTGCCCATCTCTTCTGTTTTCTGAGTATTTGTAGGACTGGTATTTTTCCTTCCTTGAGTATTTGATAGAATTTGCCAATGACTTCATCAACCTGGAATGCAGTTTTGATTGTGAAAATATCTTAAATTATGAATAAATTTCTTAATTGATATATGGTTATTCAGGTTTTTCCTTTGTCCTCAAGTCAATTTCAATAAATTATGTCTTTCAAAGAAATTGTCCATTACATGTGAGTTGGTGAATTTATTGGAAAAATAATTTATAGTATTTCTTTATTATCCCTTTATTATTCATAGCATCTGTAGCAGTGTCTCCTCCTCTGCATTTCTCCAGGTAATTTGTGTCTTTTTCTTTTTAAGGATTAGTCCAGTAGAGATTTATTGATTCCTTTGATCTTTTTGAGGAACCAATTTTCAGTTTCATTGATTTTCTCTATTGTTTAAACTTTCTTTTATTTACTTTGAGTTTAATTTGCTTTTCTTTTTCTAGCTTCTTTGAACTTAGATTATTGATCTTAGATTCTTTGTCTTTTCAAAGTATATGTAGGAATAAACCTTTGCCTTTAAAAATAAACTTTATATAAGTATATAAAGGTATAAATTCCCCTCTAAGCACTGCTTTAGCATCATCCTCCAAATTTGATATGTTATGTATCAGTTTCTTCTGGTTGCTGTAACAAATTACCACAAACTTGGTGGCTTAAAACAACACAAACATTTCCTCACAGTTATGGAAGTCAGATGTCTGAAATCAGTGTTACTGGGATGGACTCAATGTATTGACAGGATCTGGCACCATCCAGAGGCTCTAGGGGAGAATCTGTTCCTTGCTTCTGTCAGCATTTGGTGGCTGCCAGCATTCCTTGGCTTGTAGCCACATCACTGCAATCTTCTAGGCCAGCATCTTCTAATCTCTCTTTCTGTTCTGTCTTCACATAGCTTTCAAAACTCTCTGTGATCAAATCTGCCTGTGTCTCCCTCATAAGGATACCTATGATTGCATTTAGGGACTGGCTGCTAATCTAGGATAATCTTCCCGTCTCAAGATCGTTAACTTAATCATATCCATAAAGTCCTTTTTATTGCCATATAAGATAACATCACAAATTTCAGAAATTAGGATGTAGATATCTTTTAGGAAGCCATTTTCATCATACCACATGTTGTATTTTCATTTTCATTCATTTTATTTCACTTCATTTTCATATTTTCTAAGTTCTCATATTTCTTTTCCCCATGGGTATTTTTGTTTTATGGCCCAGCTATAGACCAATTTTCCGTGTGTGTGTGAAAAACCTGTGTATTCTGCTGTTGTTGAGGGTACTGTTTTATAAAAATCAATTAGATCAAGTTTGTTGATAGCATTGTTCAAGTCTTCTATTCCTTATAGATTTTTTTTTTCCATATTTGTTCTATCAGTTACTAAGAGAGGATTGCTGTAGCCTTGAACTGTATTTGTGGATCTTTCTATTTCTTTTAGTTCTGTCAGTTTTTGCATCTTGTATTTTGAGGGTGTGTTATGAAGTATATACATACTTAGAATTGCTATGAATTATTTTAAAATGTCTCTTTTTTCTCTCTGATAATATTTATTGTCCTGAAGTCTACTTAGTCTAATACTAACAAAGTCACCCTCCTGATTAGTGGTTGCATAGTACATTTTTTCATCCTTTTACTTTTAAACTATGTTTGTCTTTATAGTGGGATTTTGTAGATAGAATGTAATTGGATCTTGCTTTTCATTCAATATGACTTTTAAAAAATTTTAATTGGAGTGTTTTAATCAGTGTTTCTCAAATAGGGGCAATTTTGTACCCAGGGGACATTTGGCAATGTCTGGAGACATTTTTGGTTGTCACAATGGCAGAGGCCGAGGAAGTCTCTACTAGCATCTAGTTTATAAAGACCAGGAATGCTGTTGAACATTCTACAGTGCAAAGGATAGCCTCCTATAAGCAACAATTTTTTGTTTTTGAGACTGGGTTTCACTCTGTTTCCCAGGTGGAGTACAGTGGCACATTCATGGTTCACTGCAGCCTGGGCCTCCCAGGTTCAAGTGATCCTCCCACTTCACCCTCCCTAGTAGCTGGGACTACAGGCTTGTGCCACCATGCCTGGCTAAGTTTTCTATATTTTGTAGAAATGGGGTTTGCCATGTTGTCCAGGCTGGTCTTAAACTCCTGTGCTCAAGCAATCCACCCCCCTCAGACTTCCAAAATGCTGGGATTACAGGTGTGAACCACTGTGCACAACCCCTACCACATTTTCTTGATCCATTAATCTGTTGATGGACACTTAAGGTGATTCTACATCTTGGCTATTGTGAACAGTGCTGCAATAAACTTGGGGGTGCAGATATCTCTTTGAGACACTGATTTAATCCTTTGGATATACATCCAATAGTGAGATTGCTGGATCATATGGTGATTCTTTTTTAGTTTTTTTGAGAAACTCCTGTACTCTTCTCCATAATGGCTGTACTAATTTACATTCCCATCAACAGTATAGAAGAGTTCCCTTTTCTCTGCATTTCTGCCTGTATTTGTTATTTTTTTGTCTTTTTGATACCAGCCATTCTAACTGGGGTGAGATGATACCTCATTGTGATTTTGATTTGCATTTCCCTAATGATTAGAGATGTTGAGCATATTTTCATATACTTATTGGCCATCTGTATGTCTTCTTTTTAAAAATATCTATTCAGATTATTTGCTCATTTTTAAATTGGATTATTTGTTTGTTTATTTGTTTTGCTGTTGAGATATTTGAATTCCTTGTATATTCTGAGTATTAATTCCTTGTCAGGTGGATAGTTTGGAAATATTTTCTCCCATTCTGTGGGTTGTCTTCTCACCTCACTGATTCATTTCTAGTTTTGAAAGATATTTTTGCTGAGTATGTAATTTTTTGGTTGAGAACATTTTTCTTTCAGCACTTTAAAGGAACCATTCAGTTTTCATAAGACACTGCCATAAGGCTTGCATAATTTCTGAAGAAAAGTTTGTATTTGATTACTTTTCTTCCCCTGCTTATATCTTTTTTCCTATGGCTACTTTTAAGATTTTTCTCTTTATTTCAGGCTTTGAGGAGTATGATTATGATGTATCTTGGTATGTTCTTTTCTGTGTTTATCCCACCTAGGCTTTATTGAGTTTCTAGGATCTGTAGGTTTATCATTCCCCTTAAATTTTGGGCCATTATTTCTTCAAATATTTTATCCAGTGCATCCTTCCCCTCACAAATTCAGGAACTCTGATTACACATATGTTAGGCCACTTCATATTGTTCCATACATCACTGAGAGTCTGCTCTTCTGCTTTTAGTCTCTGCTCTCTGTGCTTTATTTTGAATAATTTTGCTTGGTATTTGTTCAAATTTAGTTATATTTTCTCCTGTAGCCTCTAATCTGCTATCATCTGTGAAATTTTTATAGCAGTAATGTATTTTTCCTTTTTGAAGCTCAGTTTGGTTCTTTTCTTTTTTTTTTTTTTTTTTTTTGAGGTGGAGTCTTGCTCTGTCACCCAGGCTGTAGTGCAGTGGCATGATCTCGGCTCACTGCAAGCTCTGCCTCCCGGGTTCACGCCATTATCCTGTCTCAGCCTCCCGAGTAGCTGGGACTACAGGCGCCCACCACCATGCCCAGCTAATTTTTTGTATTTTTTTTTAGTAGAGATGGGGTTTCACTGTGTTAGCCAGGATGGTCTCGATCTCCTGACCTCGTGATCCACCCGCCTCGGCCTCCCAAAGTGCTGGGATTACAGGCGTGAGCCACCGTGCCTGGCCGCCAGTTTGGTTCTTTTTATATTACACATTCCTTTCATATGTATTTTTCTTTAAATCCCTGATCATATTTATAATATTTTAATAGCTGTTTTAAAGACCACGTATGCTAACTTCATAATTTCTGTCCATTTTTAGTCTGTTATTGATGATTGATTGATCTCCTGTTTCTGTGCCAGTCTTACAATTCAGATGTCAGGCTTTGTGAATTTTATGTTGTTGAGTGATTAACTTATTTTTTGTGTTGCTTTAAAGAGTGTTGGTGTTGGGCCTTGTTCTAGTGCTCAACACGATGTGGAAGCTGCCAAAGCCAGGGCTTCCACCCTCTGAAGCCACAGCCCGAGCTGTACATTGTCCCCTTTCAGCCACAGCTGCAGTGGCTGGGACACACGGTACCAAGTTCCTAGGCTGCATACAACATGGGGACCCTGGACCCGACCCACAAAATCACTTTTTCCTCCTGGGCCTCCTGGCCTGGGATGGGAGGGGCTGCCATGAAGGTCTCTGGCATGGCCAGGAGACATTTTCCCCATGGTCTGGGGCATTAACATTAGGCTCCTTGCTACTTATGCAAATTTCTGCAGCAGGCTTGAATTTCTCCTCAGAAAATGGATTTTTCTTTTCTACTGCATTGTCAGGCTGCAAATTTTCTGAACTTTATGCTGTTTCCCTTTTAAAACAGAATGCTTTTAACAGCACCCAAGTCACATTTTGAATGCTTTGCTGCTTAGAAATTTCTTCTGCCAGATACCCTAAATCATCTCTCTCAAGTTCAAAGTTCCACAGATCTCTAGGGCAGGGGCAAAATGCTGCCAGTCTCTTTGCTAAAACATAACAAGAGTCACCTTTGCTCCAGTTCCCAACAAGTTCCTCATCTCCATCTGAGACCACCTCAGCCTGGACCTTATTGTTCATATCACTATCAGCATTTTGTCAAAGCCATTCAACAAGTCTCTAGGAAGTTCCAAACTTTCCCACATTTTCCTATCTTCTTCTGAACCCTCCAAACTGTTCCAACCTCTGCTTGTTACCCAGTTCCAAAGTTACTTCCACATTTTCAGGTGTATTTTCAGCAACGCCCCACTCTATAGGTACCAATTTACTTTATTAGTTCGTTTTCATGCTGCTGATAAAGATATGCCTGAAATTGGGAAGAAAAAGAGGTTTAATTGGACTTACAGTTCACATGGCTGGGGAGGCCACAGATGGGAGGTGAAAGATGGGAGGTGAAAGGCACTTCTTACCTGGTGGCGGCAAGAGAAGAATGAGGAAGAAGCAAAAGCAGAAACCTCTGATAAACCCTTCAGATCTCATGAGGCTTATTCACTGTAATGAGAATAGCAAGGGAAAGACTGGCCCCCATGATTCAATTACCTCCCCCTGTGTCCCTCCCACAACAGGTGGGAATTCTGGGAGATACAATTCAAGTTGAGATTTGAGTGGAGACACAGCCAAACCATATCACTGTCCCTTCTCTTTGCCTCCAAGCAGAAAGATGGGTGGTTGTTTGTCTCATTTGTTTCCCATCTCTTGAGGATCACAAGAGAAAGGAAACAAATGCTGTGCCTGTTGTCCAATGTCTGACAATTGTTTCGTGCATTTTGCTCCATTTTCTAGTTGTTCACAATAGAACAGCAAGTCCTATAGCAGTTTTTCCTTCATAGGCAGATGTGAAAGTCTAGGAGCACAAATCTTATTGCCTCCAAGGAACCAAATGTCCTGGTGTAGACTCAACTAGACCCATTATTTAGGAAATACAAATGCACAGTCTATTTGTAGAACCTCTTCAACATATCAGTAAGAAACATTTATCTGACACATGTACCAAAAATTGCACTCTTGCTACAAGAATAAAAAAGGGGGCCGGGCGCGGTGGCTCACGCCTGTAATCCCAGCACTTTGGGAGGCTGAGGTGGGTGGATGACGAGGTCAGGAGTTCAAGACCAGCCTGGCCAACATGGTGAAACCCCGTCTCTACTAAAAATGCAAAAATTAGCCAGGCGTGGTGGCATGTTCCTGTAATCCCAGTTACTTGGGATGCTGAGGCAGGAGAATCGCTTCAACCCAGGAGGCGGAGTTTGCAGTGAGCCGAGACCATGCCACTGCACTCCAGCCTGGCAACAGAGCATGACTCCGTCTCAAAAAAATAAAAAATAAAAGGAACATCATAGCCTCTCCTCTCAAGATGTCGGAAACAAGCAAGGAAATAAAGTATAGAGGTAATATAAGTAGACATTGATTATATGTTGCTGTCAGGGTAACCAAAGGTTATACAAAAAAATACACGGATCTGACATATTAGGAAATGTAAGCAAGTTTAAAAGATGGCCATCTCTCTCAAAACTTCCTTTTATTAAAAATATTTTCTTAAATAGTCATAAATGAGGGTTACCCAAACCTAGACCATTAAAAAATTATATATGACAATTTTGCCTTGTCTTCTAAACAGTGTTATTGATTGACTAAAGAACCCTATGCATAGATTTTGAGGAGCTTAAGTGCCGTAGGTGTAATTGCGAAATGCCTTTAACACATTGCATATAGAGGTATTTTCCACTTAGTACTTCTTTCAGTGTATAATAATGGGAGGAGGAAAAAAGACCTGTCACTGGGCAAACCTCACGGGAATGAACCACAGACAGTGCTGTGTGAATGAGGCACTTATGTATGGGTAAGAAAGCCTGCATAATTGCTTTATGTATAATCTTATGAGAACCAAACAAAGAAGCTGACAGAGAAGCCACGGAAAGATGAGAAAGAAAAGCACTAGTCAAGATTAGTCAGCCACCTGCCTTAATCCTGTGACAACTGTGTTTAGGAGGTTAGTTTTCTGAATTTGGTTACCATAGTAATAGACCTTTAGAATGTCCTTAAATCAATTTACAGAATTACTGTTCATATTAAGCAACACAAATAGGTTTTAGGTTGTTAACATCTATTTTTAAATTATTTTTAGAAATGAAATGATCCATCAAGCCCTTTAAATATATAATTTAGAGAACCATAAATTGTATTTTGGCAAAGGGAAGTTGTAAGGTCCTATTCATTATTATTGGGTGATGGGTTTATAAGTTCAATAATTCAAATATGTCATCTTAATGAATGACTCCTAATACATTTTAAATAAGATAGAGTTCATGAATGTTTTAGACCTAGCTTTAAAACCAAATATGTATGCTTCACACTCATTCCTACACCTCTAGGAGTCATCTGTGGGTTTAGCCAATTGTATGGATAATTTAAAGGGGAATTGCTGAGACCTGGTCTAGTTATCATCCAAGAGCCGCCTAGAGGAGTCAGACTTGGGAATTTCAACCGAACTCTTTCTTTTTTTTTTTTTTTTTCTAGTTTATATGTGTGGAAAAGGCCCACTTCATTTTATGCAGTTTTTAAATTGGGCTTTTTAATATTCTAGTGACATCTGAAGCTACTTTTTAACAGTTGAAGGCTTATCCAGAATTGTAAAAGTTGATTCTCTTGTATCTGCAATTGCAAGACCACTGCTCACTTAAAATATTAATAATATAAAACTTTAAACAAAAGTTGCAATTTTCTAATTCTTCAGAGAACTAAACAAAGTCTGCTTAAATTGCTGTAGATTGGCGTTCAGTTAAAGGAGGTCTTCGTTCATGCTATGAGTGATTAAAGGATTCCTGGCCAGGTATGGTAGCTCACAACTGTTATTTCAGCACTTTGGAAAGCAAGGTGGGAGGACCTTTTGAGGTCAGGAATTTGAGATCAGCATGGGTAACATAGCCAGACCCCCATCTCTACAAAAAATTTTAAAAGTAGCCCGGCGTGGTGGCGCGTGCCTGCAGATTATTTGAGCCCAGAAGTTGGAATGGAGGTATAACTGCACTATTGCACTCCAGCCTGGGAGACAGAGTTTGTTTTGTTAGTTTCAAACAAAACAAAAATCCCCAGTGATTCCATGTATGAAATTTCTCTGACTCTAGAGAAAGAATATTTTGTTTGAGGCATCCTTGTATTTTCCATGAACCATGGAAAAATATTAGTTTATTTCATGTCAGATGAATCGCCTGACTTTAAGAGAATTGGGAATAATCTAGATACATGAAAATATTTTAGTATTTAAATTCCTGATTATTTTTCACTTTCCTTTTCATGGACTTTCTACCCCTAATCATAAACCTAGCCCTGGGTTTTTACTATTTTTATTATATCCCTTGTACTGCTGGTTCTAGATCCTGTAGAGCTGCAATCAGTGTCTTGTTCACCTTTGAATTTCAAAAAGCACCTATCATATTAAAATAAAAATTAAAGGTGGAAATTATCTTACCATCAAATGAATTTATCAGATAATCTGTTTAGCCTTACCCTGTATACAAAGAAGGGACTGAGTTTTAAGAAGTACTAGACAGGCCGGGCGCGGTGGCTCATGCCTGTAATCCCAGCACTTTTGGAGGCCGAGAGGGGCAGATCACGAGGTCAGGAGATCAAGACTATCCTGGCCAACACGGTGAAACCCCGTCTCTACTAAAAATACAAAAAATTAGCCAGCCTGGTGGCGGGGGCCTGTAGTCCCAGCTACTCGGGAGGCTGAGGCAGGAGAATGGCGTGAACCAGGGAGGCGGAGCTTGCAGTGAGACGAGATCACGCCACTGCACTCCAGCCTGGGTGACAGAGCGGACTCCGTCTCAAAAAAAAAAAAAAAAAAAAAGAAGTACTAGACAATGTCCAGACTAGGCAAATCCATAGAGAAAGTAGACTGGTGATTGCTTAGGGCTGGGGAAGTAAGGGAAGGTGAGGAGTAACTGCTAATGGGCACGGGCATGTCTTTTTGAGGTGATGAAATATTCTAACAATAATTGTGTTGATGGTTGCACAACTCTGAATATACCAAAATTTATTGAACTGTAAAAAAAAAATGTACTACATATTAACTTTAAAAAAATAAAATAACCCCACCCCCTAAAAAAGAAATATTAGATAACCATTGAACACTCACTAGCTGAGGAAAACAGGTAAGAAGTAAAGAGTTAACAGTTTTGAAGATATTATTGCCATAGCAATAAAGCATTAGGAAAAAAAATCCAAGGAGTGAGTTGATTTACTGCACAGTCTTAATGTAAGAATCAATTAACTTTAGTAGGCTGCTTAGTTTTCTTTAAAGATTATGATACAAAACCAAAAACCTTGACTATTATTGTATGTGGCAAGGAAAGCACATGGCATTTTGTAAAAGATTATATACCTTATAAAATTTAGCCAAAATAATATAAGGAAAAACTTAAGTGAATATTCTCAGGGAACTATTGATATAAAGACACCAGGAGAGAACGATTATAATCTGGGGAAATTTGACAACTCCAAATGGGAATTTCATTGCAAGATGTTTTTTAAATTTTTCCCTATTTTCCTATAAGTACAATGCTGTCTCTTATTTAAAGGCACATCACCTTGTATTTGTACTACTATTCCTTTCGGTTAGTCTATTAAGTCTAATTAAATTTAACTACTAAAGAACCACTTTAAAAATCTGGAATGTCTTAATATATTTTGCAAAAAAATAGCTACATAACAATTTCAGCAGATAGGACCGTAATAGAAGAGGATCACCAATATGTGGTTGAATGTTATAATATCCTAGTCTCTTCATAAGAGGTAAAAATTAAATTGAGTTATATTAACATAAAATACATTTTGGCAGAATAAGTCCAACAAATGAATGAGAAAATGCTACATGAAATTGGAACTAAGCCCCAGTGGGTCTCCTTATCCTTATTTCATTCTTTATAATAGTGAAAACTGTTTCTCAATACCTCAATTTACTTTGTGCATGGAATTGTTTTTACTACAATTGTTTACTGGAGAGGAAATTGTCCTACTGCAGTGCGGAATTTTGAATTAATTAAATAACTTATAAATTCCCAGAAATCCCCAAGTGGGATATAATTTAACTGTTACTAGACAAGGGGATCCACTTTACTGTGGATTTTTAGAGTAAAATCTCAGCAAATATCTCATGTCATTTGTTTTTAGATGATCATAAAACAAAATTGATGTTAATCTAGCTCACAGGCACTTAGACTGGTTTTATAGATTATGGGCTGACTCATACTCACTATAGCCATCCATTTTATACCAGCGGCTTCATTAGCACTTCAGGAGGACAGATGACTGGGAAACAAAGGAATCCACAGTATGCTACATGGTGCACATTTCCCAGAGTCTTCCAACTGTTTTTATCCTTTTACTTAAGTATGTCAAAATGAGCTACTTTATTCCCACGTTGAAGGGAGGAAAAGATTATCCCTAGTTTTAAATGGAGAACTGTTAGGAAATTTTACTTAAATTATGAGTGAAACACAGAAACATGGGCAAAGTACATAATGACAGACACCAAATGCACAAAAAGAAATTTAACTGCATGGCAAAGACAAGTTTTCACAGAGGGGTACCATGTACTAGAGAGAACATTTCAATTACTATCTTTGGTACAAAATTACACAGTGTATATACACAGTATCTACTATATATATGACATACACATACTATATGGACATACACACATATATATACATATATATTTAGGATAGTCTTTTTTTTTTTTTTTTTTTTTTTTTTTTTTTTTAAGATCGAGGTCTCCCTGTTACCCAGGCTGAAGTGCAATGCTGTGATCACAGCTCACTTCAGCCTCAAACTCCTGGGCTCAAGCAATCTTCCCATCTCAGCCTCCTGAGTAGCTGGGACTACACACATACTCCATGATGCCTGACTAATTTTTTAAATAATTTTTTGTAAAGATGGGATCTCACTATGTTGCCCAGGCTGGTCTCAAACTCCTGAGCTCAAGTGATTCTCCTGCCTCGGCCTCCCAAAGTGTTGGGATTACAGGCGTGAGCCACCATGGCTGACTAGAAGAGTCATTTATTTTTTTCCTAAATCTGCTTGTACATTCTTCTACAGGGGTATGTTGCAGATAATTCTGAAAAAAAAAATATATAGAAGAGTAATTTTAGGGAAGTTCAGTGCTCTTTTCCTTCTTCTGGTAGGGAAGATGTTCACAAAAATGTATTTATTGACCATTAACTTTTTGCTGTAAGAATTCAGTCATAAAAAAAAAATAGTTTTTTTTTGTTGTTGTTGTTGTTTTTGAGACAGAGTCTCACTCTGTCATCAGGCTGGAGTGCAGTGGTGCGATCTCGGCTCACTGCAATCTCTGCCTCCTGAATTCAAGCAATTCTCCTCCCTCAGTCTCCCAAGTAGCTGGGACTACAGGCACGCACCACCACACCCAGCTTATTTTTGTATTTGTAGTAGAGACCGGGTTTCACCACGTTGGCCAGATGGTCTCGATCTCTTGACCTCGTGGTCTGCCTGCCTCGGCCTCCCAAAGTGCTGGGATTACAGGTGTGAGCCACTGCACCCAGCCCATAAAAGAATTCTAACCCTGGGGAGGATGGTATCTCTACACAACTTATCTTTTGGCCTTTATACTCATTTTGAGGCACAATTAGTTGCCCCAATGCACAATGCTTTCTGGAATACATAAAAGAATGTTCATAGAAAATACAAATATAGGAGACTGTATTTACAAGGGCAGGGAACTAGTGAAGTTATCTGTCCCTCAAATTCAGGTTTTTGGACCACCTGCGTCAGGGTCATCAGCAAGCATGTTAAAATGCAGATTCAGGCCCAGCATGATGGCTCACACCTGTAATCCCAGGACTTTGGGAGGCTGAGGTGGGTGGGGGAATCACTTGAGGTCAAGAGTTTGAGACCAGTCTGGCCAACATGGTGAAACCTGGACTCTACTAAAAATACAAAAATTAGCCAGGCAGGCTGGCATGCACCTTTAGTCCCAGCTACTTGGGAGGCTGAGGCAGGAGAATCACTTGAACCTGGGAGGCATATGTTGCAGTGAGCTGAGATCGTGCCACTGCACTCTAGCCTGGGTGACAAAGCAGGACTCTGTCTCAACAACAACAAAAACTGCAGATTCACAGACCCAATCCAATAATTAATGAGAATCTCTGGGGATTCAGGAATCTGCACTTTTAATACATCCCATGTGATTCTGCCGTGCACTAAAATGTGAATCACTGCTACTTTTCTGCAACCTTTAAGAAGAACTAAGGTGTGCGTCTCATTTTACTTGTGGACGGAGCCCTGACAGCAATGTTTGCTACGGCCTCCTTCTGCAGTTAACCTAAAGCAAGGAGCTGGAGGTAGACGAGGCAAAGGTAAAGGAGACCAAAACAGCATTTTAAAGAAAAAATCATTTATCTTCAAACAGGCTCCAAACCCAAGGTAAGAATGTATGGATTTCATTGTACTAAAGGGAATACACAAACCCTACTAAAAAGAATGCTGGCCAGGCACAGTGGCTCACGCCTATAATCTCAGCACTTTGGGAGGCTGAGGTGGGCAGATCATCTGAGTTCAGGTGTTCGAGACCAACCTGACCAACATGGTGAAACCCCATCTCTACTAAAAATACAAAAATTAGCTGGGTGTGTTGGCATGTGTCTGTAGTCCCAGCTACTCAGGAGACTGAGGTGGGAAGATCACTTGAACCTGGGAGGTTGCAGTGAGCTGAGATTAAAAAAGAAAAAGAAAGAATGCTGAGGATATTAAGAGACAGAAGTACTGGCTGGGCGCGGTGGCTCACGCCTGTAATCCCAGCACTTTGGGAGGCCGAGGCTGGCGGATCACGAGGTCAGGAGATCAACACCATGCTGGCTAACATGGTGAAACCCCGTCTCTACTAAAAATACAAAAAATTAGCCGGGCATGGTGGTGGGCACCTGTAGTCCCAGCTGCTTGGGAGGCTGAGGCAGGAGAATGGTGTGAACCCAGGAGGCGGAGCTTGCAGTGAGCCGCGATCACACCACTGCACTCCAGCCTGGGCGACAGAGTGAGACTCTGTCTCAAAAAATAAAAATAAAAAAAAAGAATGCTAAGGATATTAAGAGACAGAAGTACTAGAAGTACTATAATAGTAATGCATAGTAATGCTTTTAAATGAGCATATAAGTTTATAATCATTTAGATATCTTAGATTTCAATTTAAGGTAAAATGGGCAAGAAACAAAAAACAAAAATTCTTATGTCCAAGTGCTCTGCATCTCTGGTAAAGAAGTTCTTTTTTATTTTCCTAGGGTTATTATTATAATGCTAATTTACTTTTTTCGTTTTTTGTTTCTCCCTGCATCTGATAGTGCTCTTTTTTTTTTTTTTTTTTTTTGAGATGGAGTCTTGCTCTGTCACCCATGCTGGAATGAAGTAGCACAATTTTGGCTCACTGCAACCTCCACCTCCTAGGTTCAAATGATTCTCCTGCCTCAGCCTCCCTAGTAGCTGGGATTACATTTGTGTACCATCATGCCTGGCTAATTTTTGCATTTTTAATACAGATGGGGTTTCACCATGTTGACCAGGTCGGTCTCGAACACCTGACCTCAAGTGATCCCCCACTTCAGCGTCCCAAAGTGCTGGGAGAACAGGCATAAGCCACCACACTCAGCCTATAATTTACCTTTTTAACAAAAAGGTAACAGAATATATTTTCCCATAACATGCCACCAAATTCCTTTTTCTCCTTTTGCAATTTCCAAACAACACTGAGAAATCACCTATATATACACAGTTCAACGGGGGGAGATAGCATGCTGACCTCCACATAGCATCAGAAATATAAGCGATAGGCTGGGCACGGTGGCTTACACCTGTAATCCCAGCACTTTGGGAGGCTGAGGCAGGTGGATTACCTGAGGTCGGGAGTTCAAGACCAGCCTGACCAACATGGAGAAACCCTGTCTGTACTTAAAAAAAAAAAAAAAAAAAAAAATTAGCTGGGCATGGTGGTGCATGCCTGTAATCCCAGCTACTCTGGAGGCTGAGGCAGGAGAATCTCTTGAACCTGGGAGGCGGAGGTTGTGGTCAGCCGAGATCACGCCACTGGACTCCAGCCTGGGCAACAAGAGTGAAACTCTGTCTCAACAACAACAACAAAAGAAAAAAGAAAAAGAAAGAAATATAAGCAATATCCCGCACATCATTAACAATATAAAAACTACAAATTCATTTCCACAAGGACATATCCAAATGGCTAGATTCTTCATCTGAATAAAAAATCACTGTTTCTTGTTATTTTCATGGCAACCCCGCATTTCGTTTAATCACAGAGGGTATTTTATAGCGCTGATTTACACAGTAGGCATAAATCATTGTGTCCACCTGCTACACACGATAAAACCCTAAACCAAAACAACAGTGACAATAACCATCACCCTCCCTCCTCCCCATCAAGAAACCAAAAACACTTTCTTCAGTGCTAAGAATTAACTATTAACTATCATGCTAAAGGTCAAGACTTAATGCATATTTCAAAGCAACTTAAATCAAACCACAGCTTTTCTTACAAATATACCTATACAGAGCAGATAATCAGAGGCACGTTCAAAGTGTCGCTGTACCCCTCTCCTTCCACTACCTGTCCATCTTCCTCACTTTTGGTATAAAATTTAGAATAATAGGTAAGAAAATCAATACAACTACTGAGGAAATTGGTGTTGAAGAATTTTTCACAAAATCAGTTATTTCCCAAATAAATTTTATTTTGAAAAGAATATCACAATATAGTCATGTAAATTTAAATATGGCACATTGAGCAGTATTGACACAAATTATACAGTCATGGCACAACACATTTTGGTCAACGTACCATATATATATGATGATGGCCCCACAGATTATAATGGAGTTGAAAAATTCCTGTCACCTGCTAGGGACGTCTTGATCCTGACCCTGCATAGACCTAGGCTAGTGTGTTTGTCTTGGTTTTTGACCAAAAAGTTTAAAAATTCAAAATTTAAATATATAAAAGCTTATATAATAAGGATATAAAGAAAATATTCTTGTACAGCTGTACAATGTGTTTTAAGCTACGTTATTACTAGAAGAGTCCAAAAATTGTTTTTAAATAAAAGTTTCTAAACTAGAAAATTTACAGTAAGCTTAGTTTATTATTTCTATAAAAATTGTAGAAAAAAAATTTTTTTTTTTTGAGACAGTCTTGCTCCTCTGTTGCCCAGGTTAGAGTTGCACTGTTTTGATCTTGGCTCACTACAACCTCTGCCTACTGGATTCAAGCATTTCTCTTGCCTCAGCCTCTCAATTAGCTGGGACTACATGCATATACCACCACACCTGGCTAATTATTGTATTTTTAGTAGAGATGGGGTTTAACCATGCTGGCCTGGCTGGTCCCAAACTCATGACCTCAAGTGATCCACCCACCTTGGCCTCCCATAATGCTGGGATTATAGGCATGAGGCACCACAACCAATCAGAAGAAAAACATTTTTTATAAATTTAGTGTCGCCTAAGTGTACAGTGTTTATAAAGTCTACAGTAGTGTACAGTAATGTCCTAGGCCTTTACATTCACTCACCACTGATTCATCCAGAGCAACTTCCAGTCAGCTCCATTAGTAAGTGCCCTATACAGGTATACTATATATATATATATATATATTTTTTTTTTTTTTTTTTTGAGATGGGTTGTCACTCTGTCACCCAGGCTGGAGCGCAGTGGTATGATCATGGCTCACTGCAGCTTTGACCTCCCCAGGCTCAGGTGATCCTCCAACCTCAGTTTTTGTACTTTTAGTAGAGACGGTGTTTCGCCATGTTGCCCAGGCTGGTTTTGAGCTTCTGGGATCAAGCAATCCACCTGCCTCAGCCTCCCAAAGTGCTAGGATTACAGGCATGAACCACTGCACCTGACCAGATTTTTTACAAAATCTTTTATACCATATTGTTATAGTATCTTTTCTATGATTAGATATGTTTGGATAAGCAGACACTTGCCATTGTGTTACAATTACCTACAAGATTCAGAACAGCAACATGCTGTAGCCTAGGAGAATTGGCTATATACATATTCTACATGTGTAGCAGGCTACACTATCTAGGTTTGTGTAAGTACACTCTATGATGTTCCCACAACGATGAAATAACCTAATTAGACATTTCTCAGAGTGCATCTCCATCGTTAAGCGAGGTATGACTATACATGTGAAGTCACAGTTCATGTCTGATCATTCCCACTAACAGAAGGTGCAAAGGTATGGTGAAACCAAAAAAACCAGGTAACTTAAAAACCAAAACTTGTGCATATGTTTTCATTTTATACTTGTGTCCAAATGTTTAGATGAGAACTGATACAAATTCACAGGTTTTTAAAAATGCTGCCTGAATAATCAAAACTCTTTTTACTTTTCTTGCCCTACTATAGATAGCATCAGTAATGTTTTTGCAGAGTAGCACCGTAGGACAAACTACTCTCTCCTCCCGTCATAGAGTATAAGGCTCTCTGTATTATGGCTTAAAACATTAGCAATGACTTAATAGTTTTAAACACACAGCTGATTTTGTTGGAGAAAAGTGTTACAGTATAGTCTTGTTAAGAACTTTATGTTTCACTGAGGAAAACATGAATATATAATCAGTGAAAGTGGTCTACATATGATGTAATAATTGTTCATAATTCTTTTTAAACAACAAATGGGGGTAAATAGGAATGAAAGAAGTAAAACACATCTGGAACCTCGTGTTGTTCAGGGTTTTTGAGGCAATTCAGAGCTAACTGCAAGATTATGCTATGAATCTGGAGCCATTTAGATATAGTGAGAATTCTAATGTACCAGAAACAGGCAGAAAGCCATCTTCAGAGAATGAAGACTCAAAGATAAACAGCGGAACAGCAAACTAAAGAGAGAATTAGGCACAAGGAAAAATTTCACTTTTTCATTAGTAGAGGGCAGTAGAAGACACTGAACTTGGGGACTGAATACTGATTACCACAGGTTAGTGCTAACCCTGGGCATAACAATCAATCTTTTTGAATGACAATTTCCTCATCTATAAATTAGGTATAGTGAGAACCACCAGCTTATTTTATGACTCAGAGCCATGAAAATCAAAGATAATAATGCACTTAATATCATTTTGTACACTATAAAGGGCTATTCTTAGAAAATGAAGATTTGATGACTTAAAAAAAAAAAGAATTAAAGATAAAAGCCAATTTAAAATAAAATTATAATTTTTTTTTTATTTTTTTAAGTCCAGGATAGGTATTTATTCAATAGCAGCTGCTGTAGGTCTGCTTAATTTTTTTTTTTTTTTTTTTTGAGATGGAGTCTTGCTCTGTCACCCGGGCTGGAGTACAGTGGCACAATCTTGGCTCACCGCAACCTCCACCTCCCGGGTTCAAGCAAATCTCTTGTCTCAGCCTCCCAAGTAGCTGGGACTACAGGTGTGACTAATTTTTGTATTTTTAGTAGAGACGGGGTTTCACCATGTTGGCCAGGCTGGTCTTCAACTCCTGACCTCAAGAGATCCACCCTCCTTGGTCTCCCAAAGTGCTGGGATTACAGGCATGAGCCACCACCCCCAGCCCACTTCAGTTTTTGATAAGACAGAAATGGGAAAATGTAGACTGGTTTACTACTTTATCTTACGATACAATGTTATTGTAGTATAATATACTATAGACTTAAATATACCATTAAAGAACCAGGAAGGATATTCCGCTAGCCTTAAGAAGTAAACATTGAATATAAATATAACTCTCTACCTCATCTATAACATATTGATAAATTTTATTACAAAGAAACTAACACATAAATGATTTGTCCTATTTATCATAATAGGCCACCAATTACTAGGAGCCAAGCTTCATCAGCTTAAGTCCTAGGTAGCATGTCTCAATGCATACATATTTATATGTTATTAACCATGTTTTCTTTTTTTTTTTGAGACAGAGTGTCCAGGCTGGAGTGCAATGGCATGATCTCGTCTCACCGCAACCTCCGCCTCCAGGTTCACGTCATTCTGCAGCCTCAGCCTTCCTGAGTAGCTGGGATTACAGGCACGCATCACCATGCCCGGCTAATTTTGTATTTTCAGTAGAGACGGGGTTTCTCCATGTTGGTCAGGCTGTTCTCGAAATCCCGACCTTGGGTGATCCACCCGCCTCAGCCTCTCAAAGTGTTGGGATTACAGGCATGAGGCATTGCGCCTGGCTATTAACCTTGTTTCTAACTTCAGCATTGCACATCTCCTTAGTAAAGCAGTAGCCATTAACAAGTCAAGTCCAACCACCATTTTCCTCTGGTCCTCAAGCAGAGACTCAGAACCAGTTACAGATAAACTATTTCATTATAACATGAAATAGCAAGCCTTGGGCTATTGCAAAAGGCTTTTCAAATGTTGACCTCTAACTTGGAGATAATAGAGGGAAGCAGAAATATAGGGTGCTAATTTGTGCTATAACCTGGTCTCATGTCGTGGTATGTTCCCAGTTGCAACATTTTAAATTTACAAGTAAGAAAGTAAAACAAAACTTCATATCTGTGAAAGTGAAAAATTGTCCAGAAGTCTTCTATGCAAAGACAAATTAGCTTTTTCTTCCCAATAACTTACCAGAAAGAAATAGGTACTTAGAAACCCTAAGGGGTTCTTTAAATAGGGGTCAGAAAAAATATATAAAAATAAAAAGCAAAGCAAGAAAGAACGTTGTTTAAAAATAAAATGTTCTTTAAAGATGACTGCCCTCTCTTGAAAGATGAGTGCTATATTAAATGGGTAGATGTATCTCTATAACTCATCATGTTTATATGTAAATTCTCTGGCAGATATAAACCCATCTTTGTCTTCATCTTCTTTATCAAAAATATCCTCCACCAAAGCATCATGATGACTTTCATTCACCACCGCACCATGTTTTTCAAACTCCTTCTTTAAATATGCTTTAACCTATAAAATAACAGATCCCATTAATAACTTGGATTCATAAGATACCCACATTAAGCCAGTCAATATCACAGACATGGACTGTTATTATATTTAGTTAACTGAACTAAATATAATAACTTATTGTAATAGTTAACTAAATATAATAACTTCTAAACAGCCATTTTATGACATAGTTCTAATGATAGTTAAAAAATTATAAGAAACTTTTTCCCTTAAAAAAACTGTTGATAAACTGCTACAGTGGAGACACAAAATATTGCTCAAAGGCAGGGCCAGGTGTGGTGGCTCACGCCTGTTATCCCAGCACTTTGGGAGGCCCAAGTGGGAAGATCACTTGAGGTCAGGAGTTGGAGATCAGCCTGGCCAACATAATGAAACCCCATCTTCACTAAAAACACAAAAAAAAGGTTAGCCAGGTGTGGTTGCATGCGTCTGTAATCCCAGTGGCACCATCTTGGCTCACTGCAACCTCTGCCTCCCAGGCTCAAGCAATCCTCTTACCTCAGCCTCACAGGTATCTGGGACTATAGGCATGCACTACCACATCTGGTTAACTTTTATATTTTTTGTAGAGATGGGGTTTCACCATGTTGCCTAGGCTGGTCTTGAACTCCTGGGCTGAAGCAATTGATCTGCCTCAGCCTCCCAAAGTGCTGGGATTAGAAGCATGAGCCACTGCACCCCATGGACACTTCTCTTAAAACTAAATAGTGGCATCTTTGACTTGAATAAATGTCTGCAAGTAGTGGGTCTTCTGGGTTTGGTTATGATCATGCCACACTGATTAAGTCTAATCACAACCTTCCAATCTCAGAAAGTCAGGCCTGATAAGTGCCTAGACTACAATTTTCCATTTTCATTTTTTTTTCTTTTTTTTTGAAGTGGAGTCTCACTCTGTCACGCAGGCTGGAGTACAGTGGCGCGATCTCGGCCCACTGCAACCTCCAACTCCCAGGTTCAAGTGATTCACCTGCCTCAGCCTCCCTAGTAGCTGGGATTACAGGCACCTGCCACCATGCCTGGCTAATTTTTGTATTTTTAGTAGAGACAGGGTTTCACCATGCTGGCCAGGCTGGTCTCGAACTCCTGACCTCAGAAGATCTGCTTGCCTCGGCCTCCCAAAGTGCTGGGATTACAGGTGTGAGCCACTATGCCCCGCATCCATTTTCATTTCATTCAGATATTTAAAAATATAAATATTGTTTTAAATTTCCCACAAGATTCACCACAACGCAAATCAGCCTACATTTTCAGTTTTAATCACATCGCCTCTCTTCCTTCTGTTTAGACCAGCAATTTCAAATCCTCTCTCCCCCAGCTTTCAAGAAGTACACATATAGTATATATTTATTTTTAAGTTAAAGTGATTTAATGCAGTTTTTTAAAAAAGGGGTGGGGGAGAGCTGATGAAACTCTATGGATTAATGTAGAATGTATTTCTAGGATATATTGTGTGAATAAAGCAAAATGACAAAACAGTATGTATAGTTTGCTACCTTTTGTGTAAGAAAGGGGGAAATAAGAGTGTATTTGGATTTGCAGAAAGAAACATTGGAAGGATATATTAGAAACTAATAAAACTGAGCCGGATGCAGTGGTACATGCCTGTACATAGCAAGACTTCATCTCTACAAAAAAATAAAATAAAACAGAGAGAAAGAAAAAAGTAATAAAACTGGATGTGGGAATAATAGAAGAGGATGTAGGTAGGAGAAAGACTTTAAAAAATATGTAAATAGGCTGGGTGCGGTAGCTCACGCCTGTAATCCCAGCACTTTGGGAGGCCGAAGCAGGCAGATCACAAGGTCAGGAGCTCGAAACCATCCTGGCCAACATGGTGAAACCCCATCTCTACTAAAAATATGACAATTAGCTGGGTGTGGTGGCGTGCACCTGTAGTCCCAGCTACCTGGGAGGCTGAGGCAGAAGAAAAGCTTGAACCTGGGAGGTGGAGGTTGCAGTGAGCCGAGATCACACCACTGCAATCCAGCCTGGTAACACAGCGAGACTGTCTAAAAAAAAAAAAAGTAAATAATAGAAACAAAGTTTTCCTATGTTGGCCAGGTTGGTCTCGAAGTCTTGGCCTCAAGCAATCTTCCTGCCTCAGACTTCCAAAGTGCTAGGATTACAAGTGTGAGCCACCTCGCCCAACCAAGACTTTTAAATAAATGTCTTTCTGCTGGGCATGGTGGTTCACATCTGTAATCCCAGCACTTTGGAAGGCCAAGGTGGGCGGATCACGAGGTCAAGAGTTCGAGACCAGCCTAGCCAACACGGTGAAACCCCCATCTCTACTAAAAATACAAAAATTAGCCGGGCATGGTGGTGCAGCTACTTGGGAGGCTGAGGCAGGAGAATTGCTTGAACCTGGGAGGCGGAAGTTGCAGTGAGCTGAGATTTTGCCACTGCACTCCAGCCTGGGCAACAGAGCAAGACTCCGTCTCAGGAAATACATAAATATCTTTTTGTTTTGAACCATCTGACTTGTTATATATTCAAAATTATTTAATGAAAGGGAATTAAAATTTATCTTGGATGGAAGAAAAAGTCATATGACTGGTAACACTATGAGGTGTTATAAATTTAGTGGCTGTGGATCATGAACCCCTGGTTCGTAACAATTTGGCTTATTCAAGACTTAATCATTTCCTGGCCATTAGAATGAATTTGATCAAAGCATAGAAAGGGACTTGATATCTGACCAGTCAGGACAGAATGGAATATGAGTAGATAAAAAACAGGGATAAATATCTCTCTCCACTTCTTTCCCCACAGCAGCCAGACTAAGACAGGTATGTGTAACAATGGCCGAATTATAAGGAGAAGCCTCTTTTTCCTTTCTCTTTACCCAAAGGCTCAGACTTTGATGGGGCTGGAGCCCTGCTGTGTAAAACCCAGGCTGGGGTCTCCTTTATCTGGGGCAACCTGAACAAAACTGAGCATGTAAGTTGCTTGCTGTTAATTGCTAGGAAAACACTACAAGATGTATTTAACAGCCAGTCTACAGTTTTAACAGAAACTGTCCACATGAGATATTTCTCAGGACAGCTAGCTTCTTATACAGTAACTCCAGATGGAAACGGTCTTGGCAAAATTGTTTTTTCAAAGACCGAAGGGTAAGGATAAGATACAGTGAACCCTAAGCACTGGGAAGAAAAAAAGCAAACGATTGAATGGTGCTTTTTAAGTCTTAATATATTTCTCTCCAAAACAATGATTTATTATGAAAAAGTCCACTTTCAAAGCATCAGTATTTTAAGAAAACTTATAAATAAATGTTATCTAAATAAAAGTAAATTTTAAATATACACATATTTAAAAAGTGAGTTACAGAAACAAAACAAAACCCCAAACAACCAAAGAAAAGCAGAAAGAGGAGTAGGAAGAAGGGAAGGTCACCTCATCTTTAGAGAGTTTCCAGTCATCATTAAGATCCATTTCTTGGAATGATTCATGGGATCTTGGTCCATTTCGAATCTCCAGGAGATCAATATTAAATATCAGGGTACTTTCTGGGGGAATTTTACCTGACATGAGGAGAGAAGGCAGAAAGTTTTAAAAGAGCCAAAAGTTTTAATAATAGAAAATTTATGGTAATGGACAAAGTATTTTTTTTAACTGAATTAAAGAGCCTTCCTAAGATTGTCATATATGATGAAAATTATGTATATTATATTTTACTCAAATAGAATAGAGTAAAAGAAGAAATAATATAAACTAGCAGAGCAAAAGCATTCTATCTTTGGCTTAACAAAATGTAAATACACACACAATGCATATATATATATACACACAGAGATGTACCTAATGGCTTGGGTATTAAATTTCTAATATAATTAATATATATTGTATGTGAAGAAGGACTTAAAGGGTCTTAGATAATTCGGAGTTAAGTATATTATAAGTAATAAACTAACTTTTTGGTCAGAAAGTCCTGACCTAGAAATACATATAGTATTGCCATTTCTACCACTGGAAGGCATTTCTACCTATATAATTGAGTGAGCTCTGGTGTCACACTGTCTGAGACTGAAGTTTACATTTGCCCATCTCTAAGCCTCAATTTCTTCATCCATAAAATGCAGATAATAAATTTCCTACCTCAAGAGTCTGTTGGGAGGATAAAGGGAGAAAAATCCATGCAAAATACTTAGCATTAAGCTTGACAAATAGTAAACTCTCAATACATGTTACTGAGGTATAATTTTCTCACAGGCTTTAAAAATAATGCAGGAAGGTTTAACAATTTCAGAAAGTTAGGAAACACTACCTCAGACATAGAACATTATATATATGTTGAAGACATTTCATGGGATGGGAGAAATTAAAATGAATTTCTGAGAGGGGAGACTAAAAATCTTTAAAAGTGAAAAGAGCTTTGTTAAAATCCCAGGAACCTAAAACAAACGAACACCCATCTGTGGAGTATGGACAATTGTTTTCCTCAAACTTGTTTCCTTATAACTATATTTAACATACAGGTCTGAGTAAACATGTTAAATATTTCTTAGTCGTCCTCCCCCCATCCCACATATTTCCATGAAAGGGCATTCATAAATTCCAAAGAGAAGACTTATAAAGTGTCCTGAAGCTTACCATTTCAGATCTAGACAGAGATGCGACACGTGCTAGGTTGCTGATAAAACTGGTATCTTTCCAAAAGAGGCATGCAAGCATGTACTAAAAGACTACAAAATTAGTGTTAAATACAGATTAGAAAAATTAGTTTCATGGCATTCAGTTTGAAGGAAATGACTCAAATTTAGATCTCTACTTATTGTGAAGTAAACTTGAGTTAAATATAGTATGAGAAAGAGTAATGGACGAAAACAACATACAGTAGTCTCCCCTTGGGTATGTCCCAAGAACCGCATTGGATGCCTGAAACCGTGGATAGTACCAAACCCTATATATACAATGCTTTTTCCTATACATGCATATCTGTGATAAAGTTTAATTTATAAAATAGTCACAGTAACAGATTAAAAATAATAAAATAGAATAATTACAACAACATATCACAAGAAAAGTTATGTGAATGTGATCTGTCTCTCATTCTCAAAATACCTTAATATTTTCAGACTGCAGTTGACCACAGGTAACTAAAACTGTAGAAAGTGAAACCACAGGTAAAGGGGGACTACTGTATATAAATACTAAAGGTGAGATAATAAAGATAAAATGAAAAAATTCTCAGTATCAGAAAAAATTTTCTACATACTTGGTTTTCTTCTCTAAAGAGGATTATAACTAAAAGAAGAATTGAAATTGGTTAGTAAATCTTATCCTATGAACAAGATTTGTACAGATTTGTATATTTTGGAATACATAATGCTTCCCATATGGCATCTATTTTCCTTCTCAGGAAATGGGCTGGGAATCCTGACTCCTCACTTTGTCAGTGGTTAACCTTAGACTTCAGGATGCTATAAAGTCTGTATTTATACTGTATCAGAGTGGTTGTCTGGTTCTGATGACTACTTAAATTTTTTTTTCTTCATTACATAAGTAATACATGCTCCTTGTAGAGCATGTACTTGGATGATAAAACCAGAAGTAAATATGATTCCCAGTATCACAGTCCATTCTTAACATTCTTATTTCCTTGTGATTAACTATGTATATGTACTTTTTCCTATATTTACTATCACATTATATATACTACAGCTTTATTTTCTACTTTTATATATAACACTGTATCTCACACATTTCAGATATAATTTTTAAACTCTTTGGAAATGGCATTTTAAATAACTGGGCCATATTTTATTTAGCTAAATTCTTATCAATATACCACTTAGGACGGTTCCAATTTTTTGCTTAGAAACAATGCAATGATGGATATCCCTGTTCACAAATTTTTTCCTGATATCTAATTATTCCCTTAGGTTTGAAGGAATTATAGAATAAATGCATATAGACATCTTCAGACCTCTTTTTTTTTTTTTTTTTTTTTTGAGACAGAGTCTCACTCTATCCCCCAGGCTGGAGTACAGTGGCATGTTCTTGGCTCATTGCAACCTCTGTCTCCTATGTTCAAGCAATTCTTCTGCCTCAGGCTCCTAAGTAACTGGGATTATAGGCGCACGCCACCATGTTCAGCTAATTTTGTATTTTTACTAGAGACAGAGTTTCACCATGTTGGCCAGGTTGGTCTTGAACTCCTGACCTCAAGTGATCCATCCTCCTTGGCCTCCCAAAGTGTTGGGATTACAGGCGTGAGCCACCATGCCTGGCTCGGGCCTCTTGATATATATCACAAAGCAGCTCTTTGGAAAGTTGCAGGGGTTCTCACTTGAATACCAGTATATGTGTCTGCCCTGAAAAACTAGCACAAAAGCTATCCGGACCAGTTAGCCAGCTTGCTTCTGCTTTGTGACACAGGGAGAATTAAATTCATTTCATGTCGCTCTATGATTTTTAAAAAAATACATTATTAAAAGCTTTATAAATAAATTTTAAATTGGCAATTAAAAGAACTCCCAGTTTGCTGTGGGAGACTTAATATTTGTGAAGTACAACCCATATACAACCCACATCTAAAATGTATTCAATACTTTAATAATCTATATAATAAAAATAACCTATTTCACAGGTTCAACTCATCCAAACACTTATGTTAAGGGATCTTTCTTTCTGCATTGTTACAGTAAATTGGTGAGTTTCAGTCCGGGAAGATGAGAACGTTCTGAAGATGGATAATGGTGACGGTTCCACGATAATGTGAATATATTTAATGCCACTGAACTGTGTACTTAAAAATGGTTCAAATGAAAAATTTTATGTATATTTTATCACAATTAAAACCCACCATATTGGTGAACAGTATTAATAGAGCTCAATGTTCTTTTTTTATTGTTAGTATAGTTGCCCATTTAGACATTAAACAAACTGGCCCTTTCAATTGATAATCAAGACATAATACAGTTGCTAAAGGAATACATGCCCCCATTAACTTCTAGGGAAAAAAAAAAGTTGTAGTGACTGTAACTTATGTCTCCTAATCCAGAGACCAACTCTAGTGCTATAGTAAGAAATACAGAAATACTATTACCTTTTCCTTCTTTTCCATAGCCCAGAGCAGGAGGAATGATGAGCTTTCTCTTCTCTCCTACACACATTCCTTTCAAGCCCTGGTCCCAACCTTTGAGAGCCTCCAGGATGCCCAGGGTAAACCAAATGGGTTGACCATTGTTATGTTTGTGACTATGATAGAAAGAAAACACATTACAACTCCTTACTAATTCTAAAAAAATTTCTTTAGTGCATTTTCCCACCAGTAAGTGGTTAAGTTTATTAGTTTAAAATTTAATAAATACAGCTATTCTGTATTTGCACACATACACACACCTCCAAGTCAAGTTTATAGGAATTCAATTCACTGCCCATCTTTCTTGATGCAAATTTCACATACTTGACTGGGCTTAAGAAAGACAGAGGAAATAAAAACAATTAACAACCATTTGAACATTTGTCGTATACCAGGAATTATTCTAAATTTTATTTTATGTTTTGCCTCTGAACCGTTACAATAAGCTTATAATGTAAGAACCATTACTACCCCATTGTACAGATAAGGAAACACAGGTTAAGTGTTCCAGTCTTTAAACCTAACTCCGAAGTTCAAGGTCTTAACCACAAAGTTATGTTGTCCCAGGAAGGCCACTAGGTTGTAGAACAGGGAGAAAATAATGGAAAAATGGCTGAGTTTGGGAAGGAGATTGAAAGGCTAAGGAGAATTTACTGCCAACATATGTGGGTCCATATGCACACAAATATGGAGAGTGAGAAGCACAGTGTCTTACATACTGCCTACAAACTTTCCTTAGCTGCGGCCTGCTGATGGCTCTGATGAGTAGAAAAGGCTGCTTTTCATCCCTAAATCCCCACTCAGACCCTAGCCTGGTTTCCTCCTCAGGGGTCTATAGTGGGGCTATATAGGAAAGTCTGGAAGAGTAGCCCCTCAAGGACTGGTGTATTAGTCCATTTTCCTACTGCTATGAAAAAATATTCAAGACTGGGTAACTTATAAAGAAAAGGAGGTTTAATGGACTTGCAGTTTCACATGGCTGGGAGGTCTCACAATCATGGCGGAAGGCAAAGGAGGAGCAAAGGCATGTCTTATATGGTAGCAGGCAAGAATGAGTTTGCAGAGGAACTGCCTTTTATAAAACCATCAGATCTCGTGAGACTGACTTACTATCACAAGGAGGACAGAATGGGAAAAACCTGTCCTCATGATTCAGTTACTTCCCACCAGGTCCCTCCCACAACATGTGGGGATTACGAGAGCTACAATTTAAGATGAGAATTGGGTGGGGACACAGTCGAACCACATCAACTGGGGAAGAGGGAAATAGGATGTCCTGGATCATAAGCTGAAGAGAGTCTAGCCTAGGAAAACCAACCTGCCAAACTAAATACAGGGGGGCTTGAGGGCTGAGTAATGTCTGATCCCTACTTAGCTCCCTTTCAGCGCAATAAGGAAAATACTCTATTCAAGGATATCTTGTAGGTAAGAAAAAGAAGTCACTGTACTAGGCTTCATGATTACTAAATCTCGGTAATGCCATTTTTTCCTGTAATTTTGCCCAATGATCAAAGAACAAAATGCCAACTGGAGAAAATTTGGGAAGGCTAGAAATGAAAAAAGCAGGAAACATTCTACTACTCATTACTGACTACAATTTTAGCACAGTTCTTGTTAGGGCTAAGCAATTTACCCCATAGGTTATGGTTCTAGAGATGGCAAACGTGCTTACAAACTGATCATTTGATGGTATTTCTTTTTCTTCAGAGCAGAGTCTCGCTCTGTTGCTCAGGCTAGAGTGCAGTGGTGCATTCTCGGCTCACTGCAGCCTCCACCTCCCAGGTTCAAGTGATTCTCCTGCCTCAGCCTCCTGAGTAGCTGGGACTACATGTGTGTGCCACCACATCCAGCTAATTTTTGTATTTTTGGTAGAGAAGGGGTTTCACCATGTTGGCCAGGATGGTCTTGAACTCCTGACCTCACAATCCGCCCACCTCGGCCTCCCAAAGTGCTGGGATTACAGGCGTAAGCCACTGCGCCCGGCCCATTTGATGGTATTTCTTCATGATGTTTACAGTTAGCAGCTTCTGACCATTTACATGGAGGCTGCATGATAACAGTCCCCTCATCAGGTATTAGAACTCAGTAGCAAACTACTAAATAATATTCCATGGCTACCACCAAAGTCAGCCCAGGTTTTTGGTTCAGAGATCTGAAAGAAGTCAGGCTGAGTCTAAAAGAGATCAGACTAAAAATAACAATGTAACTGAATATTCAAAATGCAAATCACATCATTTAATGTTGGCTGTGGCATTCACCTAGTTGACAAGAATAAAGGGCTGTTGAGAATTCTAAGGCAAGCCATGTTTCTGGAACTTTTTCCCAGGGCTAACAGTTCAGAGAAGAGCCCCATTCATTTCCCCAACCCTCAAGAGAGACCAGGTCTGAATGCCCAGTAAAGGCAGTTTATTAGAAAACTAGGCCAAGGATGGGCTATGAAGATTCACTGTTTTAATTCATGTTATTCCCTCTACGTACAACATCCTTCCTTCCCCACTTTTCCCCTGGAAACCTCCACTCATCTTCCAAGGCTCACTTCAATTACGGTCTCTGGGAATTTTTTCCCTTTCCCCACCCCCATGGAGCATAACTACTTCCAGGTGCAGTTACGCTTTGCTGGCACTTTGAATATTCTGTACCCTGTATCACTTGCATTATTTACTTGTCTTCCTCCCGCCTGTAGATGGTATACTGTTAGAGGACAAGAACCTGCTTCTAGCCATCTTTGCGTCTCCAGGACCAGACTTGTGACCATTCAATAAGAGTTTGATAGATGGACAGATTAATGAATAGATGAAGATGATTAGAAGCTAAAATTTCTGAATCTCCCTAGCACCCAGAACATGGCTTAACACCAAGGAAACGCTCACTAAATACTTTCATAATGGAATGAATGGAACCGATGCCTAATTGAAAATCATTAGGCTGTAAACCATTTCCATGTTCCAATTTCTTCATTTATAGAACAGAAATGATAGTGTAACCACCTGAAAATCCTTCACCTAAACTTCCAAAACCACACCCACCTCATGAATGAAGTGTGACTCTCTAGAAAGAAGCAAATGACTGAAATCATGGTCCTGTGCCTTGACCAAAATATCATCCGTCAGAACAAAAGTTAAGTAGGTCAGTGAAACGGCATTAGTATATCCTTCAACAGGCAAATAAGTGATTGTGTAGTTTGCTTTTGAAGTCGCTGTGAAGTTTTAGGTGAACATCACCCACACCACATTAAAAATGGAATCAAGTCATTTTCTCTAAGAAATGGAGTTTGAGATATGAGCATTTTTTTGGGCTTTTTCTACTTATTGCCCAATTATACATCCAGATATATTTCTGCAATATTTCAAAGATTCTAGTTCTAATTTTTATAATAAAAAAAACTGACAGCCTTTTCCAGACCACATGTTTCCAGTAAGACCTTCAAAGGCCTCGCTCGCTACATAAAACTGGCTTTAAACAATTTCCTTTCCCAAAGAAGGAAATAAGATATTTTGGTTTTGTAAAAGAGGTAAAACCAGGTACAAGCCACCTTTCCTGCTGGAGAGCTGGCATAAGTGAGTGAATTCTTAATTATTATTTTACCTGCGGGGCATAATTACTTACGTGGAGTGAAATAAGGAGCCGTCCTTTTCTAAGTAGCCTTCATAGTGGACCAACATCAAATCCCCTCCTTTGGTCTTGCGATGGCAGATGAATGGCTTCTGGAGAACTTCAATTTTCACTTCTGGTTCAGGGATCAGAGCCCCAATCAAAGAAGTGACGAACAGCATCAAGACTGCGTTGCACAAGAAAAGTCTCATGTTGCTGAAGCAGGAAAGAAGTCCCTACAAAAGCAGCGAAAGGGCGCTCAACTTCATAGATTTAAGAACGTAGTTCAAGGCTTAGGGACAACGGCTTCAGGCAAGTTTAGGACTCCCCCCTTCTTAGAAGACGTGGCACATTTACTACCAACTACTTTCTCAGGGGGCGCGAACCCACCTTTGAAGAGTTAAGCCCAAATGAGGGCCTGATTGGTTCTTATGACGTGGCCGCTGGGAATAGCGGCCTTCCATTGGCTATTGGTGCTGTCCTTCAGGAAGCTCTCAAGCCAATGACGCTGCAACGATGGAATTTACAGCCCGGTTGAGCCGGGCAGCTGCCAAGCGGCGGATCATCCAGTGTGGTCCTAGAGCCCGGGGGTTTTCAGAATTCAACCCCCGTGGATTTTGGGAGAGTGGTGGGGCGCCGACATAACCGGAAACTCCTCCGGCTGATTTATCTCTTTGAAGAGCCCCGCTGAGAGACGTAGGAAGAGTCCCGGGCCTTATGAAACAGTCGGGGTTCCAGGAAAGTCTCGTTTACTCTCGCCGTTGGAGAGCGGTCCTCCAAGATGCCACGATCCTAGGATTTTGCTATTGCTCGTAAACTGTAAAGACTGACATAGTGCTTTAGGAATCACAAAGCGCGTTCCTGTTGCATGAACCTCACTACAACCAGTAAGGCAGGTTCTTTTTTTCCCATTAAAAAGAGAAGTAAATTTAGACCAGGAGAGATTAACTGTCCTGCTTAAGGTTATTTGGCCCAGAAGCAGATGAGCTCTGCCTTCAAACCAGGTCTGATTCGTTCCACAGCACCACGTCATGTTATGGCTGCTAATAATTTATTCCTTAAGTTACCTTAGAGGGTAAATAATGAGTTACGACTTGCAGACTTCCGCTTTAAAGAAGAAATGGTAATCATGGCTACGAATTACACAGTCTCATCTTAGTTTACATTTTCTAGTTTTCTATTTTTCGCCTAAGTTCAAAAGCAATGCATGTTCATTGTAGTCAATTTGGAAGAAATTGGAAAGCACTAAAGTAGGATTTCCAGATAAAATTGGGGAGTCGAATTAAATTGGAATTTCAGATACATAACGAATAATTGTTTTGCATTTTTATTTACTAAATCAGGCAACTTTACACTAAAGAAAAAGAAAGCTCGTCGGTACTACCACCAGCCGCAAATAATCCTCTTAATATTTTGGTGCATGCTTCTGTAACATATACCTAAAGCGATTTAAATCGTATTGTACTCTTTTCCCACCTTCTCTTTCCACTTAATCTGTAGTTAACATTTTTTTCTGGTCAAATATCCTTAGCACAGTGCATTTCCGCACTCTATGTGCATAGGAATCCCCCTGGAGATCTTGTTTAAAATGCAGATTTTGATTCTGGAGGTCTGGGGTGGGTGCAAGATTCTGCATTTCTAACAAGCTCTTTCTTAGGTGATGTCAATGCTCCGAGTCAGTGGACCAACACTTCCAGTAGCAAGACCTTAGAGTCTGGACAACACCTGTTTACACTGGCCTCATAGTATTCTACCCTGAAATTCCAATCATCTCTTTACGCCCTATTATCGGCTACCTCAAGTGTGTGAGATCAATTAGGCAGCTTTGGAAAAAGAACACAGGGGGTATCGTGAGAGGTCACGTAGACCCCCAAACGTCAGGCACCCTTTACAGTCAGAACTGTGCTCTACACTTGTCTCAGGGGCGTTCCTCCTCCCATCGCCTAGTCACCCGTCCGCGTCTCAGGACTCAATTTCCCTGCGTGCCTTGCCCACAAAGTCCGCCCCGCCGCTGCCGCCGCAAAATCCCGGAGTGGATTTTGGGAAGGGGCGCGCGAGCGGCGCACTGGGCATGCGTGAGCGCGTCCCGGGCCCGGCAGGTCGAGGGTTCAGGTAGTGCGCCGTGGCGCCGCCTGCGACCGGCAGCTTGGTCGCCGCACTTCGGGGGCTTCGGCTGCCCCTCGGATCCACGTAGGGCTCGAGCCCGCGCCTCCTTGTGAACAGCGTGCCTGGCTTCGCAGCACGGGCTCACCGGCTGACTGGGCTTCTCGCGCCGAGGCCGCCGCAGTGACCCCGCCCCCGGGCCGAGGATGTGAGGCGGACCGGGCGTCCCCACACCGGGCCCGGGCGCCGGGAGTGGGCGTCTGGGCCGCGCCGGGTGATGGCCCTGCTGCCGGTGCTCCTCGCCTCCTGGGGTCTGGGGCAGTGAGGGGGCCGGCGGGCGTGGGCCAAGTGGCCGCGGGCGCCATGGAGGGGGTGCTGTACAAGTGGACCAACTATTTGAGCGGTGAGTGGCCGCGCCGGGCCAGGGGCGCGCTGGGGGCCGGTCCTTTGTCTGTGCTGCGGGAGGGCGGTGTCTGGACTCGTCCGGGGCGGGGGTCACGGCCCTTTCCTGAGGCCAGCGTGGACCGGGAGTATTTCCCAAAGCAGTTCTCTCACGGGACCGTGTCACCCTGCTGGACGACACGGCCCTCTCTTGGGATTGAGTAAGAGCTGTGGCTGCCCTTTCGCTTCAAGGAAGGCTACAAAGACTGAGATTTGGGATGACTTGAAAGGCACGGTGCTCTCATGGCAGCGGGAGGAAAGCGCAGACGTCCCGCCGTGGGGTCCTCTGGGAATCTCTTGAATTTTGGCGAAGGAACCGGACTCCCTTGGCTCGCAGCTAGGTTGGAAGGTTTCAAAAGAATGCCAGCAGTAACCTGGAATTCCACAGGGGAAAGATCCTTTATCAAAGTCCTCAGTGCAAACATTTTCCCTTTGTCACCTTCTGAGTCATCTGCGTGCACACCAAGGTGTCAGAGTCCCAACTCCACAGTTTCAAAGCTCTGCACAAGGTTTTTATATTTTCTCGTTGAGCATTTCCTTTTGTTTTACAGACTCTGAAATTACCGTTAAATGAATGCAAATATTTGCAACTTTCTTGCCGTGCCTTACAGATTGGCTTTAAAATAGTACCCGCCCTTTTTGCTAGTTTGTGGAGGTAAAAGCTTCATATTTTGAGAAGGTTGTAACTATTCTACAGCTGTGAAAAATTATTCGGAACGATCATTCTTTTCATGTATGCAACTAGTATTTTTAAAAAACCTACTATATGCTGGAAACTGTGCTAGCCAATTTTTTGGAAGTAAACTTTTTATCACAGAAAATAGATTAGGTCTTTAAACTTTTAAAGGCAGTGTGTTTGAAAGCAGAAATGTTCCCAGTATCCCTTAGAGTGGGTGAGAGACGTTTTTCTTTCTTTTGTGGGATAATTTTTAAAAGGTTGTAGTATGGTAATGCGCCGGGTGTTTTAAGAATGGGTGTGTTTGGGAGGATCAGTTGGCATAGTAACTTCGAGGAGGTCACACATAGCACAGCCAAAGGTGCCCGTGTTGAGCGTACCCAGAATCTCTTCCCTTTGCCTAGTATAATTAGCAGTGAGTTCGCCTGTTTATTTTTTTCTGTAATCATTAGTAGAGACTAGATGAGAAGAGGTTTTTCTTGTTTGCTTCAAGGACCTTCCGTGATGTCCGCAATTAGATTAGATGACAGTAACTCAAAGCTAGGCTTTGGTTTGGTGGATGCCAGAGGCTGATCAGCACTGCTAACCTAAGGGGAGGAGGCTTGACCTGGCAGTTTTCCTCTTGAGGTCTCTTTAAGCTCTCAGATGCATATACTTGAGTAAAATTTAGTTGCTGGTCCTTCAATCCTTTCCATTCATTACACACACTTTTTACCTTTTTTTCTTTCATATTCGACACTCTTCTTTTTTTCCCATTCTTCCCCACCCCCAACTTTTTTTGTTCTGTGGGGTTCCCCCCCCCTTTTCCTTCTCCTTTCTATATGGAAAGTTTAGTCTCTTGATACAGTAACTATTTCCTGGTAGTGAAATGCTTTTGCTGTTATTGTTGCTGACTGTCCTTGTGTATCCTTCAATAAAGCAGAACTCTCTAGAAGGATCATTTGGAATCTTTGTCTTGTGATTCCTATCTGTTCCTAAAAAGAGTCTACTTTTTTCTTCCCAAAGTAAGAGAACTTAATGCTGTGAGTGGTGCTAGGGTGGAAACCCTGAAGAAGAGGGCACTGGAGCCATTGCCAAAGACAGCTTTACATGATGCTGCTTGTTCCCTTAACCCACGTGCCCCGTCCTTGTAGGCATACTGTTCATAGAAGCCCATCACGCCACTGGGTACTTTTCCACATACACTTAGAATGATGGTTCGGCATATTCTCTCCTTTTAGGAGATAAATTTACTTGGGAAAGAAATGGTAATAGCCTAGGAGGATCACATGCATTCTTGTTTCCTCCACTCTCCACTTTTCTACTTGGTCTTTCAAAATGAGCATGTTGTGTTAGTGACAAGTTACTTTTTCTTTTTCTGAAGCTTGTTTTAAAAAGCAACTTTTTTTTTCTTGTAGGTTTACACATGGTAACTTTAAAATACATGTAATCCCAATCCAAGTTTTTGTTCATTCTGAATTTTTCTCCAAAGGTAGTGTATAACCCATGCCTCTGTTTGTGTGGTTTGTGTATTTGTCATGCTGACAGCTTGATATGGGATGCCTTGTGTCAAATTTGAGTGAAGTTAGGAAATCAGTTTATCACTTGGTCTTTTGAATCCTTAGGGGATGTTGTTAATTTCATTCAACATCTACTGTGCTAGGCACAGGGGAAGGAATGTTGAACAAAGCCAGTGCCCTTCTTGAGCCTACAGTCTGGTGGGGGAAGAAAGATATTTATTGGATAAGTGGTTAGAACCATGTTTCATTGTGTGTGATTGGTTGGGGAGGAGGGAGGGCAAAGAGGCTAGTGCAGGTTGTTAGAGAAAGCTGCTTTGAGGAAAAGTTTAAGCAGAGTCTGAAGGATAAATCAAGCTGTTAATAGTTCGGTGGAGAGGCCAAGGCAGAGGTGTAGTTAGAGGAAGTAAAGAACTTTTCAGGCACAGGGAATGCCAGTGTCAAGGCCCCAAAGCAGAAGGGAGACGTGTGAGTTTGAGGAAAGGAAAGAGGACCCGTCTGGCTGAGAGCTGAGGAGAGTGAGGCTCCAACAAAGATGCAGGGGTGTGCAGGAGGCCAGATATTTCAGGGCCTCATAGGCTGGTTTAAACACTGTGATGTGATTGTGTGTGTGTATGTGGGTACATGGATGCATGCATCTATGAAAGAAAGAGAAGTGATGAGATTGTTTAAAAGCTTACTCTGGCTTTAGTGTAGCATAGAATGTTTTCTGGTTACATCTTTGTATCCTGCTGCATTTATTGTACTTCACTAAATACTACGTATTATTATTTTGTGAGCTTCTTTTGCCTCTTGAATTTTAAATTGATAGGTATTCATTACTGAAGGTTAGAACTCATCAAGCCCTGATAGTAGCATCTGAGGTTTACATGAGTGTATTTCTAGAATGCAGAAAGAGAAAAGAAGTCTCTTTCTTTAAATGCTAAGCATATTCAGGTATTCTATCCTCCTTCAATGAAATATTTAAAAAAAAAAAGTTTACATGTATTTTCCCTTACAGTCTGGTGCCATCCTGCCTTTTGGACATTCCGGGATTTAGTGCCAGTACCTTTCTTCAGATGTTAGAAGGTTAAACTTGGGATGAAAAGAGAGTGAATTAAAAACATGTTACAGATTCCCACATTGTATGAGATACGCTTCTAAAGAAGCACTGTGTTTGTTAATTTGTGTCTTTCAAGACCTAAAAGTTAGTCAAGGAGTATCATACATGCAGGGGTACACATTAATGCTCTAGAACACTGGTTGAGGAGTCAAAGAGACCTGAAGCCTGGCAAACAGCCCTGTTACTGCCAACTGCAGGGTACTTTAGCATTTTGAGCCTTAGTGTCTTCCTCCATGAAAATAATGGGATTTACCAGTTTATAATTATAAGAACAGTTAAAAATTTATTAGTACTTACAATGTGCCAAGCACTTTTCTAAACATTTTACATAGATTAACTCAGTCTTTGCAGCAATTTCAGAAAACAGTTGCCTTTATTATGCCCATTTTCCAGATGAAGACACTGAGGTATAGAGACATGGATTTGCTGAAGGTCACACAGCCACTTATTAAGTGGCTTCAGAGTCAGTGCTCCATTAGACAATACTTTTAAAGGTCCTTCTTGCTTGATCATTATGTAATTCTAGCTGATTCATAATGTACCTATATTTAAAGTATGTTTGACCTAGAATAGCAAACTCTATTTCGGGAGTGGGAAGTGGAGAGGAATTCAGGAGTGAAGAAAGCTTTGACGCCCAATGTTGTGCATATGTTTTGCCACAAGGAAATTTCCTAACCTGTACTTTCTACTTTGTAGTTTTAGGTCCTTTTCCTGCCCACTCAGCTGATAGGAGGGCTGCTGTCGTGAACTCTAGCCAGCCGCGGGCTGCTTGCGCCTCTCCAGCAGGTTAAGGCTCAGGCACATTGCATTACTGCATCCTGAAAATAACAAAAGCCTGCATCATACTGGCCAGGTGGTCTTCATTAAGGAATAATTTTGTTCCCCCTCAGGTGGAGGAAGGTGACTCTTGCCCTATATACTAGTGCTGTGTAAACAGTACCAGGAAGACATCTGGAATATGAGGATTCCTGGTTTCTCAACCACTGGTCAACCCTTTTTATTGTTAACATTTTAACATCTTTATGGAGTTAATTCATAAACCATAAAATTCATCCATTTAAAATGTACAAGTCAGTGATTTTAGTATATATAAAAAGTGTAACTATTACCATGATCAATTTTAGAACATTTTCATTATCCCAGAAAGAAACCTGTACCCATTAGCAGTCACTCCTACACCTGCCCTTCGCTGTTGGCAATCACGAATCTGTCTGCACAGATTTGCCTCTTCTAGGCAGTTTATATAATTGGAATTATATAATATGTGGTCTTTTGTGGCTAGCTTCTTTTCCATAGCATAATGTTTTTTTTGGATAGCATGTATCAGAACTTCATTCCTTTTTATTACCAAATAATATTTCATTGTATGTGTATATCATGTTTTATTTATCCATTCTCAGTTGAAGAACATTTGGATTGGGCTGTTCTTCTTGTTTTTGTTTTTGTTAATTATTATGAAATAACACTGCTGTGAACAGTCATGTACAAGTTTTTGTATAGACATGATTTCATTTCTCTTGGATATCTATAATACCTAGGAGTGGAATTGCTGGAGTCATATGATAACTATTTAATAATTTGGGAGACTACCAAATAGTTTTCCGTAGTGACTACACCATTTTACATTCTCATCAGTAATCAAAGAAGTTTCTGTCTTCACATTCTCATCAACCTCATTATTGTCTTAGTATAGCTATCCTAGTGGATGTGAAATGGTGTCTCATGGTTTTGGTTTATATTTCTCTGACTTGATGTTGATTATCTTTTTATATGCTGATTATCCATTTGTATATCTAGTTTGGAAAAATGTCTGCATTTTTTGCCCATTTGTTTGGGTTATTTTTTCATTATAGAGTTGTAAGAGTTTTTTCTTTTTTGGAGATAGAGTCTTACTCTGTCACCCAGGCTGGAGTGCAGTGGTGCGATCTCTGCTCACTGCAACCTCCGCCTCCCGAGTTTAAGCGATTCTCCTGCCTCAGCCTCCCCAGTAGCTGGGATTACAGGTGCCTGCCACCATGCCCGGCTAATTTTTGAATTTTTAGTAGAAACGGAGTTTCACCATGTTGGCCAGGCTGGTCTCGAACTCCTGACCTCAGATGATCCGCCTGCCTCAGCCTCCCAAAGTGCTAGGATTACAGGTGTGAGCCACTGCACCCGGCCAAGAATTCTTTATTCTGGGTATAAATTCCTTGTTAGATAGATGATTTGCAAATATAGTTGACCCATGAACAATGCAGGAGTTGGGGTATCAACCCCCACAGTCAAAAAATCTGCATGTAACTTTCGACTCCCCCAAAATCTTAACCAGTAGCCTGCGAATAACCAAAAGCCTTATGACGAAAAGCCTTATGAATAACTTTAACAATTAACACATATGTTATATGTCATATGTATTGTATACTGCATTCCTACAATAAAGTAAGCCAAAGAAAGGGTTATGAAGAAAATTATAAGGAAGAGAAATACATTTACTATTCATAAAATGGAAGTGGATCATCATAAAGGTCTTCATTCTTGCTGTCTTCACATTGAGGAGGCAGAGGCAGAGGAAGAGGAAGAGGAGGGGTTGGTTTTGCTATGTCAGGGTAGCAGAAGTGGAAGAAAATCCGCATGTGCACCCTTGAGATTCAAACCCATGGTATTCAAGGATCAACTGTATTTTCTTTTCTGTAGGTTGTCTTTTTCATTTTCCTCCTGGTATCATGTGCAACACAAAAGTTTTAAATTTTGATGTAGTCTAATTTATCAGTTTTTTCTTTTATTGTTTGTTTTTGGTGTTACATTGTCTTAGGAAACCATTGCCAAACCCAAGGTCATGAAGATTTAAGGTTTTAAAAATAGTTTTTAGCTCTTACATTTAATTCTCATCCATTTTGCATTAATTTTTGTGTACGATATGAGGTAAGGGTACAACTTTTTTTTTTTTTTTACCTGGATATTCAATGCTCAACTCTTTACCGTGTAATTTATGGTTTTAGTGATAAAGTCACAAGCCAGCATTGCACCAATGCTTAAGTGTAAAAGGTTGGAGTCAGAGAGCCCTGAGTTTGAACCTTTGCTCCACTACTTAGTAGTGCTAATACCTTGAGCAAGTTACTTAATCTTCCTGAATCTCAGTTTTAAAATGACAGCAACAATAATAGCCGTACTTAGGTTTGTTAAGAATATGCTGTGGATATTTAGCTTAATGTTAGCAGTTTCTGGATCGTGCCCGTTAGTGTCAGACACTCTGCAGACATGCTCCACTGTGTACCAGGAAGGTTCATAGTTCACTTTAAAGGTAGGTTAATTAGATCACTGTTTTGATTAATGATGCCCAGAAACTTTAGTCTGTGTGTATTCAGCCTTCTATTTGCAAATTGTGGTTCCTCGTGGATTCTTTCTCATATAATTATTGGCCATTGCTGTCTCTTCCATTGTGAAGTGTCTATTCAAATCTTTAACCCATTTTTAAAAGTTAATTGTTTTTATTACTGAGTTGTGAGAGCTCTTTATATATTCTTATTTATTTATTTCGAGACAGTTTCACTCTGTCACCCAGGTTGGAGTGCAGTGGCGCAATCTCGGCTCACTGCAGCCTTCGCCTCCCGGGTTCAAGCAATTCTCTGCCTCAGCCTCCCAAGTAGCTGGGATTACAGGTGCCTGCTACCATGTCCGGCTAATTTTTTTTTTTTTTTTTTTTTTGTATTTTTAGTAGAGACGAGGTTTCACTATGTTGGCCAGGCTGGTCTTGAACTCCTGACCTCGTGATCCACCCTTCTTGGCCTCCCAAAGTGCTGGAATCCCAGGCATGAGCCACCTCACCCAGCTATATATTCTTAATTAAAAGTCCATTGTAGACCGGGCATGGTGGCTCACACCTGTAATGGTGTGGGAAGCTGAGGTGGGCAGATCGCTTGAGGCCAGGAGTTTGAGACCAGCCTGGCCAACATGGTGAAGCCCAGTCTGTAATAAAAATACAAAAATTAGCTGGGCGTGGTGGCACACGTGTGTAATCCCAGCTACTTGGGAGGCTGAGGCAGCAGAATTGTTTGAACCCAGAAGGTGGAGGTTGCAGTGAGCTAAGAGGTTGCAGTGAGCCAAGATCACACCTGTGTTCCAGCCTGGGCAACAGAACGAGACTCTGTTGCAGATAGATAGATAGATAGATAGATAGATAGATAGATAGATAGATAGAGACTCTGTCTCAGATGGATAGATGGGTGACAGAGCAAGACTGTCGCAAATAGATAGTGTAAGACTCTGTCTCAGGTAGATAGGATAGGATAGGATAGGATAGGATAGGATAGGATAGGATAGGATAGGATAGGATGAGATAGATAGATAGATAGAATTAGAGTAGATAGTCATCAAGATGAGATAGATAGATAGATATGAGTCTGAACTTAAACCATGGTTTCCTCACTCCATTGTCTTGAGTTAAGGTGCTGGTAAGACATATGAGAAGCAGTGTGCAGAACAAATAAATATTTAGTTTGGTAGCGCAAAGCACACAGGAGAGGTGACCTACATCTTCTAGCAGAAGGTTTTAAAGATAATTTGATATAATGTATTGTAATTATAGTTGGTCTTCTCACCATCTACATGGTAGACTCTTAACTAATCTGTCGCTCCTTGAAGCTGGGATCTTTTCTCTAAATCTCCAAACCTGACACATTATAACTGCTCAGAAAATGCTTTGTGAATTAATTAATGGTAAATTAAGAAGCCTATAATTTAGCTAATGCTTGATTAACTGTTACAATGAGGAGTGTTTCTTCTTTCTTCCGTCCTGCCCAGCTACAACAGAACTCTTACTGACTGACCTGGCAGAGGAACCCAAGGCTTTGCTGTCCACATCCCTGTCTGGAACTCCCCTAGAGAAGCTGAGGTTGGGGAGGGCTCTAATGGGATGAGGTATGGCTGAGCGCTCAGGTTGGACATTAGAAAACACCAAGGCTATGGAGGTCAGGGGTAGTAAATGAATAGCTCTGCTTTGCTTCAATTTAAAATGGTAGATTATTTCACTATTAACATCTCTATATAGCATACGTAATATATGATATCATAATATACATGGGTTATGAACATAGAAACCATAATTTATAATGAATAAATTGTCTTGACTCAACATTTCAGATTGTCAATCCTATCAAGACATTAATTTCACTTTTTTTCTTGGCATTAGTTACTTTCTCTTTTTTTATTTAAAAAAATTTGTTTGGAAACAGGGTCTTGCTATATTGCCCAAGCTGGTCTTGAACTCCTGGCCTCAACTGATCCTTCTGCCCCATGAGCCACCGTACCTGGCAGTTACTATCTCTTGAATCAGATTCTGGGAAAGATGGGAGTTTTCTGTTACTTTGTGTTAGGATAGGTTTTGAAAGCTGAGAGAGACTTCTAGGCATCATCTAAACTCCAGCTGAAATTTTGTAGAAAAGGAAACTAAAGCTGAAAGAAGTAAGGGACTTAACCTTTTCTTTCTCCCATTCTGTTCCCCCTTTATTATGGTCACTAATTTTTCCTCTTATTGTTAATGAAAAAGCACCTTTTGTTCACTTTTTTTCTTTACTTTTGGCTAACTTTTCTAGAAAGAGTTTAAATAGTCCCTTTTCATTTTTTTTTTTTTTTTTTTCTGCATTTCTACACAACAGTAGTTCTTACGGATTTTTTTTTTTTTTTTTTAATCTTCAACTTTAAGTTCAGGGGTACATGTGCAGGTTTGTTACATAGATAAATGTGTGCCATGGTTGTTTGCTGTACAGATCATCCCATCACCTAGTTATTAAGCCCAGCATTCATTAATTTTTCCTGATCCTCTCCCTCTCCCAACCCCTCTTAAGGATTTTTAAAATTCACAATATGTTAATTTTTAAATTGTTTTTCCTGTTAAACAGTAAGATTATGAACTTCTGCTTTCCCAGAACACCTTAATTTTTAAGGCAAAAGTTCTGAAGGAACTGTGGTAGACTGAAAGGCAGAATGATATACTCTAGCATGAGGCTAACTAGTAGGCATTCTACTAGTTGTTTATTTAAGAGTCATTATTGGGCCAAGATGTAATAAGCCCATTGTAATTATTACAATAAACTGAACAAAATACAACAATAGAATATTGCATTTTTTTCACATGCACATGGAACATTCACCAAGATAGACCATATTCTGAGCTATAATAGTAAACCTTGCCAAAACTTGTCAAAAGAATGTTCTGTGTCTTTAATAGAAGTAAACTACAGACCGGGCGCGGTGGCTCACGCCTGTAATCCCAGCACTTTGGGAGGCCGAGACGGGCGGATCACGAGGTCAGGAGATCGAGACCATCCTGGCTAACACGGTGAAACCCCGTCTCTACTAAAAATACAAAAAAATTAGCCGGGCGTAGTGGCGGGTGCCTGTAGTCCCAGCTATTCGGGAGGCTGAGGCAGGAGAATGGTGTGAACCCGGGAGGCGGAGCTTGCAGTGAGCCGAGATCACGCCACTGCACTCCAACCTGGGCATCTGAGCAAGACTCCGTCTCAAAAAAAAAAAAAAAAAGAAGTAAACTACAAATTAATAACAGGTGTAGAGAATCCTCTGAAATATTAGGAAATTAAACAGTACACTTCAGAGTAGCTTATGGGTCAAAGAGAAGGTCTCCAAGAAAATTGCGAAATAATTTGAACTTAAAATGAAAGCACAACAGTGGTTGGCCAAGGGTAAAGGGAGAGGGGAAGGCTTGATCACAAAGGAGTAATACAAGGGAATTTTGGGGACAATTTTGGTAGAATGGAATTTTCTGTATCTTGATTATTGCGGTGGTTATTAAAGGACTATGCATTTATCAAAACTCAGAATTGTTCGCCAAATAATGAATTTTATTTTATGTAATTCTTAAAACTTTTAAGTGTCTATTTAATGGAGTACAGTTTTTCATAGTGATGTGTTTGGATGAGGCACTTGTCACAAGGCTGCTGCCAGAAGAATGAAGCGAAGCTACAGTACTTTCTAGTCAGAAGTGGGTATGACTCATAAGTAATTACTTTTGGTTTGGATCTTTTAAGGGAATAGGAACATCTCCATTTAGAAATTTTGACTTAAAAACGGTGGTTGCTGTTGGGAAATTTAAAAAAAGAAATTTTAGTGTAAAGTTAACATGAGGTATGCCAGTTTAAATCCAAATATAAATGCATTTTTTGAAGAAAGTTATGCTCATTGAAAACATATTGTTCAACATTAATTGAACTGAAAAGCCTTTTGGCTAAGATTTTTTTAAAGTAAATTTTACACAGTTGTTTGTCCATTAAGTATAGAAAGGCACTGCACTATGTGAGAAAAGAATAAGCTGGTAGCAGTTTTGGAATAGTGATTTTTAAATCTTTAATTTCTTTGAATAATGTTTTGTAGTTTTCAGTGTTTTACACTTATTTTTAAAAATTTATTGTTGGTCAGCTGTGGTCCTCACGCCTGTAATCCCAGCACTTTGGGAGGCCAAGGTGGGTGGATCACCTGAGGTCAGGAGTTTGAGACCAGCCTGGCCAATATGGTGAAAGCCCATCTCTACTCAAAATACAAAAATTAGCCGAGTGTGGTGGCGGGCACCTGTAATTCCAGCTACTTGGGAGGCTAAGGCAGGAGAATCGCTTGAACTCGGGAGGCGGAGGTGGCAGTGAGCCCGGGTCACGCCATTGTACTCCAGCCTGGGCAACAAGAGTGAAACTCTGTCTCAAAGTAAACTAAAATAAGATTTTTTCTTAAGTAGTTTATTCTTTTTGATGTTATTTTAAATGGATTTGTTTTCTAACTTTCATTTTCAGACTGTTCATTGCAACTGTACAGAGATACAATTTTAATTGTATGTTAGTCTTATATCCTATTTCCTTGCTGAACTTATTTATTCTAGTAGTTTTTTTTTTACTGGTTTCCTTGCGTTTTGTTTTTGTTTAAGCCCGTCTGTGTTTAGAGCTGGGTTTGCTTCTTCCTTTCCAATCTAGATGTCTTTTATTTCACTTATTGACTAATTGCCCTGGCTAAAAGCTTTAGTACAATGTTGACTAAAAGTGGTAAAAACAAACATCCTTGTCTTGTTTCCAATCTTTGAGGGGAAGCATCCTGTTTTTCAACTTATACACATTAACTATGGGTTTTTTGTAGATGTCTTTATCAGGTTGAAGTTCTCTTCTAAGTTTGTTAGGTATTTTTATTATGAAAGGGTGTTAGATTTTTGTCAAGTGCTTTTTGTACGTTTTGTGAGATGATCATGTGATAGTTTAGAGCTTTTGTGTTTGCAGAAAGACCCAGTTCATGCAGGCTTAAAGTAAAAAGGGATGTTTATTGGTTCATTTAATAGAAAAGTCTAGGGGGCGTCTTACCTTCAGGAATGATGTGGGCTGATCAGGGGGTTCAAACAATGTCATCCAGATTTTCTTCCTTCTCCTTCTATCCCTCAAATCCTTCCAGTCCCATTCCCTTTGTGTGTGAATCATGTTTAGGTCCTATGTGATGGCAAACTGCTGCAGGCAGCTGCAGGCTAACTTTCTTAAGACCAGAGAGAAAAGAAATAGTCCTCATTTCTTTATGCCTTTGCCCAGTCCCAGTAAAAGTCCCAGAATTGTCTCCAGTTGGGCCACTTGCCCATTCTGGGTATCATTGAGGATAGGGGATGTGAAGCTTCATTTAGGCCTAAATCACATACCTACCCTGGAGCTGGTCACCCCCACCCAAACCCCATGGATAGAGTGTGGAGAAGGGAGTTTTCGTCCGTGGAAAAGTACTAGGTAGATGCTGGATTGCCAAAAATTAAATGTCAAGTATACTTTCTGTAGTGAAACAATCCAGGATAACACAAAGTGTATGAAATTGGTATTTAAATACTCTTTTTTAACCCCCTACCCCATCCCTGGCAATGATAGCTAATATGAGCTAAAACTCTCCCCTGCTCGTTGAAGTTTCATGTGTAATCCTTCCAAGCAGGGAATTTGGGTGATACCACATTGCATCTCTAATAGAGGATGGCATAAAAAAGGGTGGAGATTGGATAGGAAGATAGTCTAGTGGTCATCTAAGGGAGCAGGGAGTAGTTCAGACCAACAGTTTTCATCTGCCCTTTAGTTCCCTTGACTGATCATTTCTGAGATAACTGCAGATTAATTTAAAATAGAAACTGGATTAATGGTCTCTTTTTCATCCATGCCTGTTTTCTCTACAATTCATCATTCCTGGGCCGTATCCCAGTTTCCCAGCAGTGGACATTATGAAAGAGCAGTATGTCCTGGTGCTAATCTGAACTCTCTCCATCACTCTGCATTTAAATTTTGTCTAATAGGAATGAGATTTCTCTGGTCTCTTAATGTGCCTTTTGAAACTGCAAGAATTTTGTGCTTTAAGAAAAGTTTTTCCTGGTCACAGTTTGTGTAGTTACAAAGGACAGAATAAAATTGCCATATATTGAATATCCCTTGTATAATTATAACCTCCCCTAGATAAATACAGAACCTGTTATAAGGAAGGTAATGTTTCAGTTGCTATCATAATTTACCAGCTACCTTTTTTTTTTTTTTTTTTTTGAGACAACATCTCACTCCGTCACCCAGGCTGGAGTGCAGTGGCGTGATCATAACTTACTGTAGTCTCGAACTCTAGGCTCAGGCAGTCCTGTCTCAGGTGTATCACCTTGCCCAGCTAATTTTTAAAATTTTTTGTGGAGACAGGATCTCACTATGTTGACTGGGCTGGTTTTGAATTCCCAGCCTCAAGCAATCCTCCTGCCTCAGTCTCCTAAACTGCTGGGATTACAGGAGTGAACCACGGAACCCAGCCTTCAAGCTGCTTTCAGAATTTACTGCAGCTGTGCTTTGGGTGGGGTTGAGAGCTGCTCTTCAACATTTTTCAAATTCTTGTAAGATAAAACTAGTTTCGTACATTTTTTTCAATTTTAGGACACTTTTTTTTTCACATTTCTTTTTTTTTTATTATTATACTTTAAGTTCTAGGGTACATGTGCACAACGTGCAGGTTTGTTACATATGTATACATGTGCCATGTTGGTGTGCTGCACCCATCAACTTGTCAGCACCCATGTAAAAAACTCGTCATTTACATCAGTTATAACTCCAAATGCCATCCCTTCCCCCTCCCCCCTCCCCATAATAGGCCCCAGTGTGTGATGTTCCCCTTCCCATGTCCAAGTGATCTCATTGTTCAAGTCCCACCTATGAGTGAGAACATGCAGTGTTTGGTTTAATGTTTTTGCGGAAGTTTGCTGAGAATGATGGTTTCCACCTGCACCCATGTCCCTACAAAGGACACGAACTCATCCTTTTTTATGGCTGCATAGTATTCCATGGTGTATATGTGCCACATTTTCTTAATCCAGTCTGTCACTGATGGACATTTGGGTTGATTCCAAGTCTTTGCTATTGTGAATAGTGCTGCAATAAACATACGTGTGCATGTGTCTTTATAGCAGCATGATTTATAATCCTTTGGGTATATACCCAGTAATGCGATGACTGGGTCATATGGTATTTCTAGTTCTAGATCCTTGAGAAATCGCCATACTGTTTTCCACAATGGTTGAACTAGTTTACAGTCCCACCAACAGTGTAAAAGTGTTCCTGTTTCTCCACATCCTCTCCAGCACCTGTTGTTTCCTGACTTTTTAATGATTGCCATTCTCACTGGTGTGAGATGGTATCTCATTGTGGTTTTGATTTGCATTTCTCTGATGGCCAGTGATGACGAGCATTTTTTCATGTATCTGTTGGCTGTATGAATGTCTTTTGACAAGTGTCTGTTCGTATCCTTTGCCCACTTTTTGATGGAGTTGTTTGGTTTTTTCTTGTAAATTTGTTTGAGTTTTTTGTAGGTTCTGGATATTAGCCCTTTGTCAGATGAGTAGATTGCAAAAATTTTCTCCCATTCTGTTGGTTGCCTGCTCACTCTGATGGTAGTTTCTTTTGCTGTGCAGAATTTGGCTTTTGTTGCCATTGCTTTTGGTGTTTTAGACATGAAGTCCTTGCCCATGCCTATGTCCTGAATGGTATTACCTAGGTTTTCTTCTAGGGTTTTTATGGTGTTAGGTCTAACATTTACGTCTCTAATCCATCTTGAATTAATTTTTGTGTAAGGAGTAAGGAAAGGATCCAGTTTCAGCTTTCTGCTTATGGCTAGCCAATTTTCCCAGCACCATTTATTAAATAGGGAATCCTTTCCCCATTTCTTGTTTTTCTCAGGTTTGTCAAAGATCAGATGGCTGTAGATGTGTGGTATTATTTCTGAGGGCTCTATTCTGTTCCATTGGTCTATATCTCTGTTTTGGTACCAGTGCCATGCTGTTTTGGTTACTGTAGCCTTGTAGTATAGTTTGAAGTCAGGTAGCGTGATGCCTCCAGCTTTGTTCTTTTGACTAAGGATTGTCTTGGCAATGCAGGCTCTTTTTTGGTTCCGTATGAACTTTAAAGCAGTTTTTTCCAATTCTGTGAAGAAAGTCATTGGTAGCTTGATGGGGATGGCACTGAATCTATAAATAACCTTGGGCAGTATGGCCATTTTCACGATATTGATTCTTCCTATCCATGAGCATGGTATGTTCTTCCATTTGTTTGTGTCCTCTTTTATTTCACTGAGCTATGGTTTGTAGTTCTCCTTAAAGAGGTCCTTTATATCCCTTGTAAGTTGGATTCGTAGGTATTTTATTCTCTTTGAAGCAATTGTGAATGGAAGTTCATTCATGATTTGGCTCTCTGTTTGTCTGTTACTGGTGTATAAGAATGCTTGAGATTTTTGCACATTAATTTTGTATCCTGAGACTTTGCTGAAGTTGCTTATCAGCTCAAGGAGATTTTGGGCTGAGATGATAGGGTTTTCTAAATATACAATCATGTCATCTGCAAACGGACAATTTGGCTTCTTCTTTTCCTAACTGAATACCCTTTATTTCTTTCTCTTGCCTAATTGCCCTAGCCAGAACTTCCAACACTATGTTGAATAGGAGTGGTGAGAGAGGGCATCCCTGTCTTGTGCCAGTTTTCAAAAGGAATGCTTCCAGTATTTGCCCATTCAGTATGATATTGGCTGTGGGTTTGTCATAAATAGCTCTTATTATTTTGAGATATGCTCCATCAATACCGAATTTATTGTTTAGCATGAAGGGCTGTTGAATTTTGTGAAAGGCCTTTTCTATATCTATTGAGATAATCATGTGGTTTTTGTCTTTGGTTCTGTTTATATGCTGGAGTACGTTTATTGATTTGCGTATGTTGAACCAGCCTTACATCCCAGGGATGAAGCCCACTTGATCATGGTGGATAAGCTTTTTGATGTGCTGCTGGAATCAGTTTGCCAGTATTTTATTGAGGATTTTTGCATCGATGTTCATCAGGGATATTGGTCTAAAATTCTCTTTTTTTGTTGTGTCTCTGCCAGGTTTTGGTATTGGAATAGTTTCAGAAGGAATGCTACCAGCTCCTCCTTGTACTTCTGGTAGAATTCGGCTGTGAATCTGTCTGGTCCTGGACTTTTTTTGGTTGGTAGGCTATTAATTACTGCCTCAATTTCAGAGCCTGCTATTGGTCTATTCAGGGATTCAACTTCTTCCTGGTTTAGTCTTGGGAGAGTGTAAGTGTCCAGGAAATTTTCCATTTCTTCTAGATTTTCTAGTTTATTTGCGTAGAGGTGTTCATAGTATTCTCTGATGCTAGTTTGTATTTCTGTGGGGTTGGTGGTGATATCTCCTTTATCATTTTTAATTGCGTCTATTTGATTCTTCTCTCTTTTTTTCTTTATTAGTCTTGCTAGCAGTCTATCAATTTTGTTGATGTTTTCAAAGAACCAGCTCCTGGATTCATTGATTTTTTGGAGGGTTTTTTGTGTCTCTATCTCCTTCAGTTCTGCTCTGATCTTAGTTATTTCTTGCCTTCTGCTAGCTTTTGAATGTGTTTGCTCTTGCTTCTCTAGTTCTTTTAATTGTGATGTTAGGGTGTCAATTTTAGATCTTTCCTGCTTTCTCTTGTGGGCATTTAGTGCTATAAATTTCCCTCTACACACTGCTTTGAATGTGTCCCAGAGATTCTGGTATGTTGTATCTTTGTTCTCATTGGTTTCAAAGAACATCTTTATTTCTGCCTTCATTTCGTTATGTACCCAGTAGTCATTCAGGAGCAGGTTGTTCAGTTTCCATGTATTGAGCAGTTTTGATTGAGTTTCTTAGTCCTGAGTTCTAGTTTGATTGCACTGTGGTCTGAGAGACAGTTTGTTATAATTTCTGTCCTTTTACATTTGCTAAGGAGTGCTTTACTTCCAACTATGTGGTCAATTTTGGAATAAGTGCAATGTGGTGCTGAGAAGAATGTATATTCTGTTGGTTTGGGGTGGAGAGTTCTGCAGATGTCTATTAGGTCCACTTAGCACAGAGTTGAGTTCAATTCCTGGATATCCTTGTTAACTTTCTGTCTAATGTTGACAGTGCGGTGTTAAAGTCTCCCATTATTATTGTATAGGAGTCTAAGTCTCTCTGTAAGTCTCTAAAGACTTGCTTTATGAATCTGGGTGCATATATATTTAGGATAGTTAGCTCTTCCTGTTAAATTGATCCCTTTACCATTATGTAATGGCCGCCTTTGTCTCTTTTGATCTTTGATGGTTTAAAGTCTGTTTTATCAGAGACTAGAATTGCAACCCCTGCTTTTTTTTGTTCTCTATTTGCTTGGTAGATCTTCCTCTATCCCTTTATTTTGAGCCTATGTATGTCTCTGCACGTGAGATGGGTCTCCTGAAGACAGCAAACTGATGGGTCCTGATTCTTTTTTTTTTTTTTTTGAGACGGAGTCTCGCTCTGTCGCCCAGACTGGAGTGCAGTGGCGCGATCTCGGCTCACAGCAAGCTCCGCCTCCCGGGTTCACACCATTCTCCTGCTTCAGCCTCCTGAGTAACTGGAACCACAGGTGCCCGCCACCACCCCCGGCTAATTTTTTGTATTTTTAGTAGAGACAGGGTCTCACTGTGTTAGCCAGGGTGGTCTCGATCTCCTGACCTTGTGATCCGCCTGCCTCGGCCTCCCAAAGTGCTGGGATTACAGGCATGAGCCACCACGCCTGGCCAGGTCTTGACTCTTTATCCAGTTTGCCAGTCTGTGTCTCTTAATTGGACCATTTAGTCCATTTACATTTAAGGTTAATGTTGTTATGTGTGAACTTGATCTTGTCATTGTGATATTAGCTGGTTATTTTGCTCGTTAGTTGATGCAGTTTCTTCCTAGCATTGATGGTCTTTACATTTTGACATGTTTTTGCAGTGGCTGATACCAGTTGTTCCTTTCCATGTTTAGTGCTTCCTTCAGGAGCTCTTGTAGGGCAGGCCTGGTGGTGACAAAATCTCTAAGCATTTGCTTGTCTGTAAAGGATTTTATTTCTCCTTCACTTATGAAACTTAGTTTTGCTGGATATGAAATTCTGGGTTGAAAATTCTTTTCTTTAAGAATGTTGAATATTGGCCCCTACTCTCTTCTGGCTTGGAGAGTTTCTGCCGACAGATCTGCTGTTAGTCTGATGGGCTTCCCTTTGTGGGTAACCCGACCTTTCTCTCTGGCTGCCCTTAACATTTTTTCCTTCATTTCACCTTTGGTGAATCTGACAATTATGTGTCTTGGAGTTGCTCTTCTCGAGGAGTATCTTTGTGGCGTTCTCTGTATTTCCTGAATTTGAATGTTGGCCTGCCTTACTAGGTTGGGGAAGTTCTCCTGGATGATATCCTGCAGAGTGTTTTCCAACTTGGCTCCATTTTCCCCCTCACTTTCAGGCACACCGATCAGACGTAGATTTGGTCTTTTCACATAATCCCATATTTCTTGGAGGCTTTGTTCATTTCTTTTTCCTCTGTTTTCTCTAGACTTCTCTTCTCGCTTCGTTTCGTTCATTTGATCTTAATCATTGATGCTCTTTCTTCCAGTTGATCGAGTTGGTTACTGAAGCTTGTGCATTTGTCACATATTTCTCGTGTCATGGTTTTTATCTCTGTTAGTTCGTTTATGGCCTTCTCTGCATTGATTATTCTAGTTATCCATTCTTCCATTCTTTTTTCAAGATTTTTAGTTTCTTTGTGCTGGTTACGTAGTTCCTCCTTTAGCTCTGAGAAGTTTGATTGACTGAAGCCTTCTTCTCTCAACTCGTCAGAGTCATTCTCCGTCCAGCTTTGATCTGTTGCTGGCAATGAGCTGCGTTCCTTTGGAGGGGGAGATGCATTCTGATTTTTTGAATTTCCAGCTTTTCTGCCTTGCTTTTTCCCCATCTTTGTGGTTTTATCTGCCTTTGGTCTTTGATGACGGTGACGAACTGATGGGGTTTTGGTGTGGGTGTCCTTTCTGTTTGTTAGTTTTCCTTCTAACAGTCAGGACCCTCAGCTGTAGGTCTGTTGGAGATTGCTTGAGGTCCACTCCTGACCCTGTTTGCCTGGGTATCAGCAGTGGAGGCTGCGGAAGATAGAATATTGCTGAACAGTGAGTGTTGCTGTCTGATTCTTGTTCTCTAAGCTTCGTCTCAGGGGTGTACCCAGCCATGTGAGGTGTGAGGTGTCAGTCTGCACATAGTGGGAGATGTCTCCCAGTTAGGCTACTCAGGGGTCAGGGACCCACTTGAGTAGGCAGTCTGTCCATTCTCAGATTGCAACTTCCATGCTGGGAGATCCTCTGCTCTCTTCAAAGCTGTCAGACAGGGTCATTTACCTCTGCCGAGGTTTCTGCTGCTTTTTGTTTAGCTATGCCCTGTCCCCTGAGATGGAGTCTACAGAGACAGGCAGGCCCCCTTGAGCCGCGGTAGGCTCCACCCAGTTCGAGCTTCCCGGTGGCTTTGTTTACCTACTTAAGCCTCAGCAGTGACAAGCACCCTTCCCCCAGCCTCGCTGCTGCCTTGCAGTTAGATCTCAGACTGCTATGCTAGCAATAAGGGAGGCTCCATGGGCATGGGACCCTCCCGGCCAGGTGTGGGATATAATCTCCTGGTGTGCCGTTTGCTAAGACCCTTGGTAAAGTGCAGTATTAGTGTGGGAGTTACCTGATTTTCCAGGTGTTGTGTGTCTCATTTTCCCTTGGCTAGGAAAAGGGATTCCCTTCCCCCTTGCACTTCCCAGGTGAGGCAATGGCTCACCCTGCTTCAGCTCTCTGGTCAGGCTGCACCGGCTGACCAGCACCGATTGTCTGGCACTCCCCAGTGAGATGAACCCAGTACCTCAGTTGAAAATGCAGAAATCACCCGTCCTCTGTGTCGCTCGTGCTGGGAGCTGGAGGCTGGAGCTGCTCCTATTTGGCCATCTTGCTCCGGGATGGGGGTCTTTTTTCACATTTCAACAACCGTGAAATCAAGAAGCATCTTAGAAACCTGTGCTATGTCATTGTTTAGTTGGTAGAATTTTTTTCTTTCTTGTGTCATGTAAAATAATGGTGTGTCTTAAAATCGATGATGTGATGGTTTATTCTGGTTGGATCTGGAAGGATGTTGTGGAGGCAGTTAACATTTGAATCAATAGACCTAATAAAGTAGATTGCCCTTCCTAATGTGGATGAGCCTTATCCAATCAGTGAAAGACTTGAAGAGAACAAAAAGACTGAGTAAGAGAGAATTCCTCCTGCGACTGCCTTGAGCTGAGACATTGGCCTTTTCTAGCTTTCATTGGTTCTTCTTGGGTCTTGAGCTTGCTAGCATGGAACTTATCCTGCTAGCATGGAGCTCTCCTAGCTTGCTGATTGCAGCTCTTGGGACTTCTCAGTCTCTAGTCACATGAGCCAGTTACTTACAATTTCATTACATGCACACATACCCACCCACACATCTTTATAATACCTTTACACAGACACCCTAACACCCTACTGGTTCTTTTTCTTTGGATAACACTGACAAATACAGATGGGTCCTAAATTTGATAAAATACAGTAATTGAGGCTGTTCTAAATGCTTTCTACACAAACGTCATGGTGGATTTGGGGAGTGTTCACACCAGCCAGCATCATGGGAGTTGAGGTGTTCACACCAGCCAGCGTCATGGGAGTGAAAAGATGCTGTTGTTCTATACCAGGACAACTTTCTGGGAGTGGGGAGCCAAGGTTTGGGAGCTTTCGTGCCTTAAGGGGCAGTATAGAAAGAGAGTTTTCTTCCCAGCTCTGTTGTGTACTTCCTTTGTGACCCTAATTAGGTCACTTAATTTACCTGGGATTGGTTTCCTTATCTATAAAATATGCTGGTTGGACTGTGTGATTTCAAAGACCTCTTCCTTTTCTCAGGTTCTCAGAAATTGACTCTTCTGTTTCAGTGAGGGGAGGTGGCCTAGAATGTAAATAAACACTTTTGCAAAGAGCTGAAACGTCACCAATAATGTCTGACTCCTGGAGCACTGATTCTCTGCCCAACAAGATACAGTCTGAGGATTGATTTGGTTTTTCAGGTTGTAATGTTTGTACAGGAGTGGTGGCCTTCACAGTTGAATTTTTGTCGAATTTGAAGCCAAGGTCTAGAAGTATCACATTGTTTGTTTGTTTGTTTGTTTGTGACAAGGTCTCACTCTCACTCAGGTTGGAGTGCAGTAGCACAGTCATGGCTCACTACAGCCTCGACCTTCCAGGCTCAAGCAGTCCTCCCACCTCAACCTCCTGCTGGGACCACAGGTGTATGCCACCACACTTGGCTAATTTTTGTATTTTTATTAGAGATGAGTTTCGCCATTGTTGCCCAGGCTGGTCTGGAATTCCTGGCTTCAAGTGATCCACCCACCTTGGCCTCCCACAGTGTTAATATTATAGCTGTGAGCCACCATGCCTTGCCAGCATCACCTTCTGAAATAAAAATTTACAAGTTCATCCCAAGAAGTTTGCCAGCTGCTAGCGTAGAGATAAGGCCTAAGGGTTCCTGACACTCATTAAAGGGTCTAGGTCTCTGGGAAAGAAGTCCTTTATATAAAATGTAATAAGAAGAGCAAAAGCCATAGTTTAAGACAAGATTACTTATCTTTGGTGAGAAGATAAGTTCAGATATTATGGGAGAGTGGATGCTGAGAATTAGTGTTAGTTTTATTTAAAGAAGTAAGAGACATGGTACCTGGCAGGCCTGAGTATTACGCTTTCTGGAAAAGCAGACCCTGATTAAGTAAATGATGAGCGAAATATCTTGCCTACTTACCCAACTCCTTCACATAGATTTAGTGCTGACTATTCAGGCTTCTGGTTACAGTGTAGTTCCTTGTTCCATGATCTTGGGCTGGGGGTGCTCCAGGAAGTGCGGTAGCCTCCTATTAAAACGTAATAAAGTGATACCTTTGGTGTCCTACCCACTTGGTTTGTGTGAATCAAACCCCAAGGGCCCATCAGATGTCTGTAGCTGAGCAGCCCGTGGGGCTCTGCCTTCTCTCTGGCTTCCTCAGCCATGGCAGTCCCATGAGAGAAATGTATCCCTAGAGGGCTATGGCATTTCAGAGAAAGAAAAGAACTGCATCTGACTGAGGAGGCCTGAGAAGACAAGGTTTACACAGAGATAGTCAGGAATGATTTTTTTTTTTTTTTTTTTGAGACGGAGTCTCAGAAAAGATCTCCGCTCACTGCAACTTTCGCCTCCTGGGGTTCAAGCGATTCTCCTGCTTCAGCCTCCCGAATAGCTGGGATTACAGGCACTTGCTGCCACACCCAGCTAATTTTTGTATTTTTAGTAGAGATGGAGTTTCACCATGTTGGCCAGGATGGTCTCCATCTCCTTGTGATCCGCCCACCTTGACCTCCCAAAGTATTGGGATTACAGGTGTGAACCACTGCGCCTGGCCGGGATGACATTTTATGAAGAGATCCAATTGGAGCAAAAGTTCAGAGACAGAAATACAGCAAATAAGTGCTTTGACTAGAATATAGGGTGTGTGAGAGGACTAGATAAGATGCATATTTCTACTACATATGGTTTGTCCCCTGAAATTCTCTAATATTGAAGTGAATGTAGTTAAGCCTTGAATGTTTTAAGATTACCTCATTTCAATGGATCAATACTAAATAGTAAGTCAAACAATGTTACCTTTTCCTAAGGGTCATAGGATTCTAGACAGGCTTCTTAGTTGGTGCTCTGTATGACATTTGTTGAAAGGACCTTGTCATCTTTGTTGCCTTATTTCTAAGTTTTGGATAATTTTTCTTAGAAGAGAGGAAGGCAAGCGTGTGATAACTGTAATGTTCAGGACATCCTAATTATTCGTCTTAGAAAAAGTAAAAATCACAGACTACTGGTACTGTATTAGGAAAGAAATAGAATACAAATCTTTTATTTTTGTAAATCCTATTACCTAGAGAGTCATCAGTGTACTTGTTGCTTATCCTTCCAGACTTCTGTAATCATGTGACTAAAAAATACATACCTCTGGCTGGGCGCGGTGGCTCACGCCTGTAATCCCAGCACTTTGGGAGGCCGAGGCGGACGGATCACAAGGTCAGAAGATGAGACCATCCTGGCTAACACGGCGAAACCCAGTCTCTACTAAAAACGCAAAAAATTAACCGGGCGTGGCAGCAGGCGCCTGTAGTCCCAGCTACTTGGGAAGCTGAGGCAGGAGTATGGTGTGAACCCGGGTGGCGGAGCGTGCAGTGAGCCGAGATCATGCCACTGCACTCCAGCCTGGGCGACCGAGCTAGACTCCATCTCAAAAATATATATATATATATTTTTGGGGGCATTTTTAATTTTATAAAAATGGAATAAAACATACAGGTCTCTCTAACTTAATTCTTTCTCTTACAATAATCCTGGCAATGTAAAGCTCCTTGGAGCTAACCCAGTATCCTATGTTAGGCTCTATTTCTGTATCTTGGGAGGTACTTCATACACAGGCAGTAATTGCAATGATGCTCTTGCTTTTGTTTTCAGGTTGGCAGCCTCGATGGTTCCTTCTCTGTGGGGGAATATTGTCCTATTATGATTCTCCTGAAGATGCCTGGAAAGGTTGCAAAGGGAGCATACAAATGGCAGTCTGTGAAATTCAAGGTGAGGAATCAAGCAACTTGCGAGTTTTATTTTTCTCTCTGTTTTCCCTCAAAAACAAAAAAGCCCCTGGCCCCTGCATACCTTTCTCTGCTGCTTCCATAGTACAGACCAAAGGACGTAGTGTTATGTGTCAGAAGAAAGCCTTGCAAATAAAACCCAAAACTGTAGCCAACTTTTATAAGAAGATTGGCTAAGAGGTGGTCAAAATAAATGAGAGCAACGTGCTTCACTATTCAACTAGCACTCATTCCTTAGTGACCTGCTCACCTGGGACCAGTGGCTGTTAGCAAAACTTGAAGTCTTTACTGCAGCATCAAACACTTTTGTGTTTAAATCAGGATGGACACACACACACCCTCCACCAAAACAAAACAAACAAAAACCTAACAGACTTTCAAATAGTCTTTACTTCTTGTTTTTGTCTTGAGACATGCTGACAAGGTGTGGCTCAGAAGAAAAACAGATTAAATGGGAATTTAGATAGTGGATGTGGGTGAAAGAGTTCAGTTTACTTGTTTCTTCTCCTGAAGGCCTCTGAGAAAATTCTCACACTTTTGGTCTGACTTGTCAAGGGAAGTAGAAGATGGAAAAGATTGTATTTTTGATTATTTCCCAATAAATCCAAGGAGGTAAAAAACACACCCTTGTTTCTTGGCCTCAGAGCAGCCTACTTAACACACATACCCACTGAAAGAGAGGTTCCTTCTCTATTCCGATAAGGGATCAGTTTAACTGAAAAGTTAAATTGGGTGATTATTGTTTGGGCCAAAGTCTTGGTGATGCCTTGGGGGTATTGCAAGGTTTTCCCTCTTGATTAACAGAGATGTCTAAGATGAGATAAGTGAACAGAACTTTGTGTGAATTAGGAGAGGTAATGAGGACTGGCATCCTCTTTGGGAAGTAGCCTTCAATGACTGCCATCATTTAAGCTGAAGAAGTTGGGTGGGATGGAGGCTACCCAGACAGGGCTCTTCTAGGTCTCTGATCTCCCTTTGTCTTGGTCCCAGTTCATTCTGTAGATAATACACGCATGGACCTGATAATCCCTGGGGAACAGTATTTCTACCTGAAAGCCAGAAGTGTGGCTGAAAGACAGCGGTGGCTGGTGGCCCTGGGATCAGCCAAGGCTTGCCTGACTGACAGTAGGACCCAGAAGGAGAAAGGCAAGTATTGATTGTCCTTTGCTGTGGAAACCTTGGGAATCACCCACTGGCATCTCTGATTTCCCTTGTTTGTTATCTTGCTTCTGACCAGAAGTATCATGCAAATGCTATGTATCTTAGTATAATGTAAGCCAGGGTCCATATCTAACTCTTCTTTCTTGGCATAGCATAGTGCAAAGAGTGCAGGCTTTGGAGCCAAACACAGCTGGGTACACATGACGGCTTTGCAGTTTATTGACTGTATAACCTTGGCATTGGTCACTTAACCTTTCTTACTCTTAATTTCTTCATCTTTTAAAAAGAGGTAATAGATCCTACCTCAGGAGGATTACCATGAGGATTAGTGATGATAAAATGGTTGAGTATCCAGTCTGTGGCCAAACTTGACCTTTGGTGAAGAGTAGTTGAGCCGGATAAGCCTTGGATCAGGGTGTTTTCTGTAGCAACACCCTGCTCCTCCTTACTTTTTTTCTGGGGTGGGATGGGTGCTTAATTGTCAGGTTCCTGTTGCTTCATGCTCATTCACTGGACATTGTTAAGTTCTCCAGAGAACCGTGGCCTGGCTTTCTCTTTGGACTAGGGCAAGAATACCAGGGCTTACTGCCTGGGTCCTAGTTGCTACCTTCCCTGCCCCATGGCCCTAAAGGTACCCTGAAGAGATGAGCTGGGGTGGGGTGAAATGGGAAAAAGTGTTCCAGGGAACATCTATCATGACAGGTGTGGCAGTTGTGCTTAACTCTTTACATAGATTCATAAATTGGCCTCTTCATTGGTTGTTTTAATGTTAAATTGGGAGCAAATTCTAGAAGCTTTTGGCTTCGACTCAGAGCAGATGGTAATGTGTATGCAGTTTTTTTTTTTTTCATGAAGAAGGAAACAGAAAAGTAGTAACAATTGTAACTGAGCCCACAATGCCAGGGTGAGTGGAGAGCATTGCTAATAATAATGGCGGGGTGCCATTAGTCTTGACAAGGCAGCATACCAAACCAGTCCTCAGCTGAAATTATGAACGGTGTTCTTAGTGATAATTGGACGCTACAGAATGTTTTTCCCAGGTAAGAGTAGAGCACTGCATTAGTAGATAAACAGCTATGACCCCATTTTATAGATAGGAAAAACTCTCTGGCAGAACTGAGGCCAAAACTCTGAACCCCTTAGCTCTGCTGCCAGTTCTGACAGGAGTGGGTCAGACAGTATATTGTCTCCTTCTTTGTATACTGGTGATTATTCGGTATGTTGACTTAATACATAATGTATACTACTTTAAAAGACTGGAGATCTACTTTTTCTGTTTTTTCTTGTTCTTATGTCTTCACCTGTCACATTTGCAACCATACTTTAAAGATTTGTCTTTGGGCATATGTTCTGTGTGGTATCCTAACTAGTAAGGATTCCACTTCTGCGTAGTATCCTAACTAGTAAATCAGTTGTTTGTTTTGGTTACTGAATTATCATCATTTTGTTATTTAGAGTTTGCTGAAAACACTGAAAACTTGAAAACCAAAATGTCAGAACTAAGACTCTACTGTGACCTCCTTGTTCAGCAAGTGGATAAAACAAAAGAAGTGACCACAACTGGTGTGTCCAATTCTGAGGTAAAATATTATTTCTTAATATTATTAATATACATGAATAATATAAAAGAAGTGACTACCAGTATAGCCAATTCTGAGGTAAAATATTATTTTATTAATATTACTGATATACATAAAAAGCACCAGACATTCCTTCAGGTGGTGTTTACTCTCACCTAATTTTATGACTGTCTTGGAATTTACTATTTTATAGAGGAAAAAAGTAACAAAATTAAACAAAGAGAAGCAATATGTACATTTCATCTTATGCAAGTGTATAGCTTTCCTTCCTGGAATGAATTGGGGATTAATTAATTGATAATATTTGAAACTTTTAACTTTAGTACTGTCATACTAAAATATGTTTCTCTCCAGTTTCATATTGTTTTGTTAATTACAGACTTGTGTAGCCATTTCTATAGCCGTAGCTATTAAGATGCCAACTTAGTGTCTTACATTGATGTGCGTCTATGAGACTAACAGTATTTTGTTTTACCTTTGTAACTGGGCTTTGGAATACACTAGTGCTTTCAAAGATGGAGACACAGCTTTTTTTCTCTTCGTTGTCAGCAAGGATTGTGATTTTTAGTATATATTAATATAGTCGTTATTCACTTATTTTAAAACATACATTAAAAGATTTCTCTGGTGTTAAGCTGTGTATAGAATGGCTCACATTAACCAGGGTGTCTGCTCTACTTTCAAAGAAGTTTCGATCTGACAAACAATGCATCTGCAGATTATAATGAAAGATTTTAATTTATTTTCTTAGGTAGTAGTAGAACACTATACTGCTGGTAGTACGTGTGTTTTGAGTTTTTCTTAAAAAGGTGATTTAATCCACTTGCATTCACTTCCTTTTGGGTGCTCTTACTCATTCAGCAGCTGCCTAATATGTATGAGATAGACTGTGAGGGGACTGGGAGGGAAGATGAAGGATACCAAAAAAAGCATTTCAATCCTGCTCTTGGGAAGTTTATAATCTAGAGCAGTGATTCTCAACGAGGGATACTTTCGGTTGTCGTGACTGAGGGAGTTACAATTAATGCAACGTAAATTGAACTACTTTACTACCTAAGGCTTTCAGCAGCTCCCTCATTGCTTGTAGGTTAAAGTCAAATAGTGCTGATAGTTACTTGATTAATAGATAAATTGGGCTTTTCTTCTATAACTGATGTACATATTTCAGCAGGTGGATACATTATTATTATTTTGTGGACAACCTCTAAGGGCATTCCACAATTGGGCTTTTTCTTTTTTGGCAAGGTAAAGGAGTCTTCCACTCTGGTTTTTTCATAGGAGGGAATTGATGTGGGAACTTTGCTGAAATCCACCTGTAATACTTTTCTGAAGACCTTGGAAGAATGCATGCAGATCGCAAATGCAGCCTTCACCTCTGAGCTGCTCTACCGCACTCCACCAGGATCACCGCAGCTGGCCATGCTCAAGTCCAGCAAGGTAAAAGTCCAGCTCAGTTTGGCTGCAACAAGGCATCATGAAAAGTTTCAAAGTTTATAGTGAGTTATGTTCTCTATTACCCTTTAGTGACTTATAAAGACAGTTTTTTAATGGACTTTGCTTTATGTCCTTTTTTATATCTGTCCTCAGCACCCCATATCCAGTCAGTTACTTGTGGCAATTTTACCACCTAAACATGTTTCTAATGTAGCCTCTTTCCAACCCCTTGTCCAGTGAGTCTTGCCTAAAGTTGTGATAGTCTTCTAACTATTAATAGTTGCTTTCAGCCTGACCTTTCCAGTCAACCATATTTCTATTAATGCAGTATAAATTGAACCACTTAACCTAAGCCTTTCAGTGGCTCCCTCATTGCCTGTAGGTTAAAGTCAAAACTTCTTAACTGCTTCCCACATTACCAGCTCTTTCTCTGTCATTACCTAGCTTGAACATATTCATTGCTTGTGTTAATAGTTCCTCCCACACCTTTGTGCCGTTTTCCAGTGCCGGGAATGCTCTTCACCTCTCTTTCCTGGATTAGCTCATACTCATCCTCAAAGACTTAGTCTCTTACCCGAATCCCTAAATTGGGCTAAAAGCCTCTCTTATACATACTCCTATTTTATTTATATTCCTTGTTTTGTACTGAAATGATATTTAGAGCAGGAACCCCATAGTGTCTACCTTTATACCTCTAGTATTTGATATAATACTTGTGTCATAGTTTGCTACTTATTAATGTTTAATGAGCATAACTGAAATTACAAAGAAAGCTAATCACTGAGTTTGACTGTGATAATTAGGTCTGTCAAAAGATCATCTTCCTTTTACTTAGAAATGTATTTGTATAAATAAGAAGGACTAGGTGGAATCAATGACTCCCTTTTGGGAAGACCTAAAATTGTTTCTGTTTAGTGGGGCTAGTGTATATTATGGTCATATGGTCGTATTTACCGTTTTGTATGTAATAAGATCCTCAATATGTTCTGTTCAAAGTTTTAACATGTGAACTTTCCTTTCTTTGCTTCTTTTAAAGATGAAACATCCTATTATACCAATTCATAATTCTTTGGAAAGGTACAGTAGCTATTTTTCTTCTTGCTAAAAATTTTTAAAAAAAGGATATTTTTATTCCTTGTTTAAAAAAAGATACTTTGATCATGTAATGGTTTTTCTCAGGATTTGAAATAATATGGAAGTGAACATATCTGACTTTCCTCTTTTGAATGAGCCTGAATCAACCCAGAGCAGACCTTTTATTTAGCACTAATAGGGAATATGTTGGCATTTTCCCTAAGATGGATCTCACCCATCACATCTAGTAACTTTTAATCTCTCTAGGGTGTACTGAAGGTTGAAACTTCTCTTGTAGAGGAAACTTCTCTCGGAGCTTTGTTTTAAGTGTGCTTTTATCTAGAAATGATAGTAGTGCTATTTTGTTGTGTTTAAAAATAAAAATCTTAGGTAGTGTTGCAGGTTGAAAAATAACCTACTATCAAAATCTAAACTATTTCTGTTCCCCTAAATGCTCCTTCAATTTTTAAGGTGATTTAACCCATGAAAGTGGGTTAAATTACTGTAGCCTCAACATCCCGGGCCCAAGCAATCCCACCTCAGCCTCCCAAGTAGCTGGGACTACAGGTGCATGCCACTATGCCTGGCTAATTTTTGTTATTTTTTTGTAGAGACAGGGTTTCACCATGTTGCCCAGGCTGGTCTTGAACCCCTGAGCTCAAGCGATCCACCCGCGTTGGTCTCCCCAAGTGTTGGTATTACAGGCCTGAGCCACTGTGCCCGGCCTCAAATTATTTAATAGTTCGTCTCTTTATATACTATTGCTTACTTCTTTATTACAAGGATTGTTCCCAATTTAGTTATTTCCAGTTTTCTCCTATTCTAAATATTCTTACTAGGAGCATATTTGTAGGTTTTTTGTTGTTGTTGAGGTCTTTGCCTCTATATGCTCCTACATTTTTAATTACTAGGTTGAAATACAGTATTTTTTTTTTTTTTAAGAAAATAGCAAATACTTTTCCTGAAGTTACTATGTAGCTTGGACCCTTCCTCCTTATTTTTATTAGAAGAAAATATTTTTGTTCTAATTAGGCTAGGTATAATCACCTAATTATAATAATAAGATATTATGATTGTTCCTTTAACTGATAGAATTAGCTGTTCTACATGCATGTTAATTGGCTTTTTCTGTTACCCTAATGTGCTGACATTTCCCTCTGGATGTGTTTTGATCCTCCTGGGTTTTTTCTCTCAGACATGCTTTATAAGGAGTACTCTCCCTGGCCGGGCATGGTGGCTCACGCCTATAATTCCAGCGCTTTGGGAGGCCGAGGCAGGTGGATCACCTGAGGTCAAGCATTCAAGACCAGCCTGGCCAACCTGATGAAATCCTGTCTCTACTAAAAATACAAAAAATTAACTGGGCGTGGTGGCAGGCGCCTGTAATCCCAGCTACTCAGGAGGCTGAGGCAGGAGAATCACTTAAACGCGGAAGCCGGAGGTTGCAGTGAGCCAAGATCATACCATTGCACCCCAGCCTGGGCGACAGAGCGTCTCAAAATAAAATAAAATAAAATAAGATAAGATAAGATAAGATAAAGTTACTGGCCGGTCAAACACAGAGAAATGGCCAGTGGTGTAGAGAGAGAGAAGACCCCCAGGGAGAAGTTGAGGAAAGTAAAGTGTACAAAGTGGCACTTGGAGAAAGCTGATTGAAAACCAAAGAGCTGTCAATGACTATTTCCTGATGCTGCTGGGGAGCAGGAAGATTGGGACTGCTGAGGGTGCTGGGAAAGCCATTAAGGGCTCTTTGATTTCTAAATTGCAGCCTTGAGGCTGGACTGCTCCCATCACAGGCCTTGGAGGCAGAAGACTGGGAGGTTTGGGTTGATTTAACAATTCTTTCAGTGGATGTTGAAAGGATCACATTTACCTGGGCAGTCAATTTATGACCAGGCTTGGCAGGTGGCTCATGCCTGTAATCCCAGCACTTTAGAAAGCTGAGGTGGGAGGATTGCCTGAGGCTAGGTGGTCAAGACCAACCTGGGCAACATAGTGACACCCCATCTCTACAAAAAATTAGAAATTAACTGGGCATGGTGGCAGGCACCTGTAGTCCAAGCTACTCAGGGTGGAGTGCTCAAGTAGGAGGATTGATTGAGCCCAGTATATTGAGGCTGCAGTGAGCCGTGATTGTGCCACTGTACTACAGCCTGGGTGACAGAGTGGAGACCTGTTTCAAAAAAAAAGACCAAATAATGACTTTCTGGCTTTTTTTCCTTTTAAAAAATTTGCAGGCAAATGGAGTTGAGTACTTGTGAAAATGGATCTTTAAATATGGAAATAAATGGTGAGGAAGAAATCCTAATGAAAAATAAGAATTCCTTATCTTTGAAATCTGCAGAGATAGACTGCAGCATATCAAGTGAGGAAAATACAGATGATAATATAACAGGTAAAAACAAAAGTAAAGTCTGAAACAAACCAGTTTTAGATGATAGAAGATTTGGGAATTTGATGTATATCCACGATAGGGATTAACCTCAAGACCATGTAGTGGTGTCTCTTAAGGAGGATATTGGCTGGGTAAGATAGGTTTTGTGACTGAACAACATTCTTTCATCCAATCTGACCCTGACCTGGTGTTGAGAAGGCAGAGTGAAGAGGAAGATTCCTGCTCAGTGTTCTTGGCTGTGTTCATGGGCTGCAGTGAGCAGAGGGCCTTCAACCCTGTATCTTAAAAGTCCTTTGAACTTAGATTATGATGTTAGACTTAACAGTGTGTAAAATTACCGCAGTTCAGTTTTTCATCCTCCCGGTTTCTGTTGGGCCTGAGGATGTCAGAATTCCCCAGTCACCATGAAGTTTCTACGCAGTCTTCTCTGTGTTTACCAAGCCAAAGTCCCACATTTGAGGTAATAGGTCTGTAGTTCAAATATGCTAATCCCTTGGCACTAATCGCTAAAATCTACTTCAGATCAAAGACAACTATATTAGAGCTTTTAATTATAAGTACTTAATAATTTGAAAATGAAATTAAAATTTCCTCCTCATCTACCTTGAAATAAGAGACCTTGTTTTTTCTTGATGAATTGGGGAGCAGTGTGAGAGTTGAGGGAAGGAGCTGTGTTTTCTTAGCTGTTAATCTGAGAGAGACAATCCACACATCATTGAAGTCTTATCTCTTGGGTAAATAATAAAGAGAGGAGAAAATGTCTGTCCAAACAGTGCAGTCATTTATTTGCTCTGATAATTTTGCTTCTAGGAATTGTTCTTCAGTGAATAGTTAGATTTAAAGAGAAAGACCTATTGACAGGGATGTTCTTTTAGGCATTACAGTCATTATTTGCAGTAGTTACATTTTATTGAGTCACCATGACCACTGAATTAGCAAATACTAAACTGTTGCTCCTGGGGGAAATACAGGGTTAGGTTCCTGCAAGCCTCTGGTCACAAAATTTTTGTCTACCAATCAATACGTAGCCTTGTTTTATGTGTGTTTTCGTTTAAAGACACTTTAATATGTATTGTTGATTCATTAACATTGAACTCACAGCAAACAGCACTATTACTCATGCTTGAATGAAGCTTATCTAACACACATCTTTTTTCCCTTAGGCACATCACAGCCTTTTTGTGGGTAGGAACACTAGACGGTACTATACTTGGGAGCCCTTTTAAACAGCAAAAACAACAAAATGCACAAACATGCGTAAAATGTGGCACTAAGGAAGGACATTTGTCCGTCCTATGAGAGCTGAAACAAGAAGGCAGAACATCACATTGCTCTACCTCAGCTAGGAATATGTGTGTCCAGCAACAAAGTTTTCACCACTCTGCACATGTCCACAAATGACTGCAAAAGTGCCGCGTGTATTGATTTTGGGGTTACAAAATAAATTTTAGCAAGTAGACAAATTCACAAATATGTATAGAATGTGCTAATAATGAGTAGTGATTGTATTTATAATTGTAAAATTTTGGAAGCTACCTAAGTGCCCCTCATGGGTGTGATACAATATAACATGGTCATTAAAATCATGGTTTTGAAGGGTTGAATGATGATGATACATTGTTTAGTGAAAGCAAGCAGGATTCAAATCTACACATATTTCAAGTTTTGTTTGTGTCTGTAGATGTATGTATATGTGTATGTGAAAAGTGTTTCATGAATTTTTATTTCTATGTATTTTTCTGTGTTTTAGAAATTTTCAACAATGAATATGTATTTTTATAATAAATATATAATAGGTTAGTAATAGATATTTTCTACTTTGCAGTCCAAGGTGAAATAATGAAGGAAGATGGAATAGAAAACCTGAAAAATCATGACAATAACTTGACTCAGTCTGGATCAGACTCAAGTTGCTCTCCAGAATGCCTCTGGGAGGAAGGCAAAGAAGTTATCCCAACTTTCTTTAGTACCATGAATACAAGGTATTCTAGACTCTCTAATATCACTGATGCTTGGATACTAGCTTCTATTCTGGAAAATCAGTCATGGTGTTCCTTTCAGGTGACGGCATATTCTAGGAGAATAGAGAATGTAGTATACCAAGTACCTGCTTTACTGTTTGCTCTTTCTTACCAATGAATAAGAAGGAACTGATTGTGAAGTGTGCTCGGTGAACAAATGTTAGCTTGCTTTGGTGGATTATCTTTGGAAAATTATTTTATGAGACCATATTAGAAAAACAGTCATTGGGGCATATCAAGTCAAATGATTTGCCCTACAGAGAGGCAGCTGTTTCTATGAATTACCTCTGAACTGCAGAGTGCTGATACTGTATTTTCAATCTTTTCTCCTCCATATCACCAAATTGTGTAGCTTTAGTGACATTGAGCTTCTGGAAGACAGTGGCATTCCCACAGAAGCATTCTTGGCATCATGTTATGCTGTGGTTCCAGTCTTAGGTAAGATTCCTGCAGTTGCCTTACATTCATTCATCTCTAGAATCTGCCTCACTGTAGTTATTTTGCAGGAGAAATACCCCGAACTGTGTGTACAGTGAGATGACCCTTCTTAGCTATTTGTTCAAATCACCAGACACATAGTTAAAACTTTGTGACCTTAAGCATTATTGCATATTCCCATTTCATTTCTAATTATGATTAAATACTGACCTCAGAATAGTGTAATTTAAAAAGGGGATCTTTCTAGAAACCATACATAAAAGTAAAAAAAGTATTTGAGGAATAGGCCTTCAAATATATTGGCACTGTGAAAAAATGTGTTTTACCAGTTAAAACTTTTTTGTTTTTGAGACAGGGTCTTGCTTTGTTGCCCAGGCTGGAGTGCAGTGGCATGATCTCTGTTCACTGCAAACTTCACCTCCCAGGCTCAAGCAATCCTTCCACCTCAGTCTCCTTGGTAGCTGGACTATATGCGCATGCCTGGCTAATTTTTGTATTTTTTTGTAGAGATGGGTTTCATCATGTTGCCCATACTGGTCTGGAATCCCTGGGCTGAAGTGATCCTTCCCTCCCAAAATGTGAGCCACCATACCTGCCCAAAACATATTTTCTTTCTTTTTTTTTTTTTTTTGAGACAGAGTCTGGCTCTGCCACCCAGGCTAGAGTGCAGTGGCGGGATCTCCGTTCACTGCAAGCTTCACCCCACCAGGTTCATGCCATTCTCCTGCCTCAGCCTCCCGAGTAGCTGGGACTACAGGCGCCTCTCACCACACCCGGCTACTTTTTTTGTATTTTTAGTGGAGACAGGGTTTCACTGTGTCTGCCGGAATGGTCTCCATCTCCAGACCTCCTAATCCGCCTGCTTCGGCCTCCCAAAGTGCTGGGATTACAGGCTTGAGCCACTGCGCCCGGCCTCCAAAACGTATTTTCAAAGATTTTTTAAAGATATATTCTCTCTCTCTCTCTAGATATATATGTAAAACATATATATCACATGTATATCACATATCACATACGTATCACACATATATCACACACATATCTCACACATATATCTCACACATAATCTCACACATATATCTCACATATATATGTAAATAAATAAAATATATGTTATGGCTGGGCACAGTGGCTCATGCCTGTAATCCCAGGACTTTGGGAGGCTGAGGCAGGCAAATCACCTGAGATAAGGAGTTTGAGACCAGCCTGGCCAACGTGGTAAAACCCCGTCTTTACTAAAAATACAAAAATTAGTTGGGCATGGTGGCGCATGCCTGTAATCCCGGTTATTCAGGAGGCTGAGGCAGGAAAATCACTTGAACCTGGGAGGCAGAGGTTGCAGTGAGCCGAGATAGCGCCACTGCACTCCAGCCTGGACGATAGATAGCCTGTCTCAAAAAAAAAAAATGTATATGTATATATGTTATGTGTATATATAGGTGTTGTATTTATATTTATAATAAATATATCTATATTATATAATATATATAATAAATATATAATATATATTAAATGTTATATGTATTATATAACATTTATAGATATATAGATATATCTATATATGTAACATTTAAATTATATGTAATTTATATATATAACAAATATATCATTTTATATATTATATATAGTGTTTATATATATAAAAAAGTTTATGTCAAATTCGCTTTTACTTGTATAAAGTCAGTAATACCAAGAATGGCTAATGTGTTGAAATTTGCTTTATGACCCATTTAACAATACATCTTTTGTAAAAATTGAGGTATAACTTGTGTAGGACTTAACTGTTATGATTCAGTGAATTTTGACAAATGCATCTACCTCTGTAATCCATATCCTTATCAAGAAATAGTATGTTTTCATCATCCTGGAACGTTCCCTGTGTCACTCAGTCTAAAATAACCATTTTATTGATTTCTGTCACCATAGGTTAGTTCTGCCTATTCTGAAACTTGAAATAACTGGAATATTATACTCTTTTGCCTCTGGCTTTTCTCATACAGTATGTTTTTGAGATTCATCCTTGTTGTCTGTATCAGTAGTTCATTCCTTTTTATTGCTAAGTAGTATTCCATTAAATGAATATACCACAATTATTTATTCACTCTCTTATTGATGGATGTTGGGTGGTTTGTAGTTTGGGACTCTTTTTTTTTTTCTCTTGAGACAGCCTTGCTCTGTCACCTAAGCTGGTGTGCAGTGGCACTATCTTGGCTCACTGCAACCTCCACCTCCTGGGTTCAAGTGATTCTCCTGCCCCAGCCTCCCGAGTAGCTGCGATTACAGGCCTGTGCCACCATGCCCGGCTAATTTTTTTTGTATTTTTAGTAGAGACAAGGTTTCACCGTATTGGCCAGGCTGGTCTCAAACTCCTGACTTCATGTGATCCGCCCACCTTGGCTTCCCAAAGTGCTGGGATTACAGGAGTGAGCCACCGCTCTTGGCCAGTTTGGGACTATTATAAATGAAATTGCTCTGAACATTTTTGTGCCCATGGGCCTATGCTTTCATTTCTCTTGAGTAAATACCTAGGACTGGAATTGCTGGTTCATAGTTTAATTTTATAATAAACTGCCAGACAGTTATAATGGTTGCACAGTTGTTCATAGTGTATGAGTATTCTAGTTGTTTCACGTCTTCACCAGCATTTGGTGGTGTCAATATTTTGTTTTTGGCCATTCCTGCATGTCTCAGTGATATTTCATTGTGGCTTTAATTTGCATTTCCATGATGACTAATGATATTGAGCACTTTTATTGGCCATCGCTATCTCTTCCATTGTGAAATGTCTGTTCAAATCTTTCACCCATTTTTAAAAGTCAATTGTTTTTCTTTTTATTACTGAGTTGGGAGAGTTCTTTGTATATTTTTAATTAAAATTTCATTGTAGACATGTGAGTATTTTCCCCCAGACTATGGCTTGCCTCCTCCTTTTCTTAATGATGCCTTTTCAGAAGTTTTAAATTTTGATGAAGTCCAGTTTCTTCTTTTATGCTTAGTGCTTTTAGTGTCTTAAGAAATCTTTACCTATCCCAAAGGTCATGAAGATATTCTGTTTTCTTCTAGACTCCTCTAACTTTTACATTTGTGCCTATGAACCACTGGAATTATTTTTTGTGTGTGGTGTGAGGTAGGGAGTTGAGGCTCATTTTTTTTTCCCCCTTGTGGTATCTGGTTGCTCAAGAACCATGGGTCAAAATATGTTTTCCCTTTTACATTGCTTTGGCAACTCTGTCAAAAATCAGTTGAACTTATAATGCTTATAATGTGGGACTGTTTCTGGACTCTCTCTTCTGTTCCAGTGATCTTATGGTATCTTAATTATAAGGCTTGAAATCAGATAATGTAAGTCTCTCAGTTTTTTCTTTTTCAAGGTTGTTCTGGAAATTCTAGGCCTTTTGATAAATTTTAGCTGTTCAATTCCTATTTAAAAGTCTTTTAGGATTTTGATTAAGATTACATTGTATCTGGAAACCAATTAGGGGAAAACTGGCATCTTAAACAACATTGAAGGCAGGGCTTACTGGCTCATAACTGTAATCCCAGCACTTTGGGAGGCCAAGGCAGGAGGATCGCTTGAGACTAGGAGTTTGATCCTGACCTAGGCAACAAAGTGAGACCCTGTCCCTATAAAAAAATTAGCCAGGTGTGATGGCGTAAGCCTATAGTCCCAGCTACTTGGGAGGCTGATGCAGGAGAATCACCTGAGCCTGGGATATCAAGGCTGCAGTGAGCCGTGATTGCACCCTGTACTCCATCCTAGGTGACAGAGCAAGACCCTGTCTCAAAAACAAAAACACTGATAATCTTCCAATTCATGAGGATGCTATATCTGTTTACTTAAGTCATTTTAATTTTCTCTCAAGAATGTTCTATATAGTTTTTAGTGTATAGCTATCATACATCTTTTGTTAGGAATAAAGTTAGAATTTTTTGTTTATTCTGTTGTAAAAAGTGTTTTATTTAATTTTCCAATTATTAATAGCATGTACATATAAATTGTGTTTATATGCTGAGTTGTTTTTATAATCATGAATGAGTTAACTTTATAAAATGTTTTTTCTTTATTTGCTGAAGTCATTTTTTTTTTTTCCTGTAATTTGTTAATGTAGTGAATTACATTGTTTGGATGAATTTCATTCATTATCTTGATATTTGTTTCTATCATCTTGCTACTTATTTTCTGCTTTTCTCTATATGTTCTTTGTTCCCTTTTTAAAAACTCCTTCCCTGATTTCTCACCAGTTAATCAATTTTTTTTTAGTATTCTGTTTTATTTCCTCTTTTGGCCTCTTAGCTACCTATCTTTGTCCCTGCCTTTCTTTTAGATCAATCAAGTTTTTTTTTTTTTTTTCTTTTTAGAGTTCCACTATCTTTTCTCTTTTGGCTTTTTAGCTATACCTCTTTGTTTTATTTTTTAGTCATTGTTCTTGCCCAACAGAAATATTCCAACCACATATGTAATTTTAAGTTTTCTAGTAGGCACATTATCATAGTAAACAAAAATTAATTTTAATAATGTATTTTAAAACCTAGAATATCTAAAATATCTCAACATGTAATAAATATAAAAGAATCATTGGGCCGGGCGTGGCAGCTCACGCCTGTAATCCCAGCCCTTTGGGAGGCCAAGGCAAGTGGATCACAAAGTCAGGAGATCGAGACCATCTTGGCCAATGTGGTGACACATGCCTGTAATCCCAGCTACCCGGGAGGTTGAGGCAGGAGAATCGCTTGAACCAAGGAGTTGGAGGTTGCAGTGAGCCGAAATCATGCCACTGCACTCTAGCCTGGTGACAGAGCGAGACTCCATCTCAAAAAAAAAAAAAAGAATAATTAATAAGTTTGGGCATGGTGGCTCACGCCTGTAATCCCAGCACTTTGGGAGGCTGAGGTGGGCAGATCACTTGAGATTAGGAGTTCAAGACCAGCCTGGCCAACATGGTGAAGCCTGTCTCTACTAAAAATACAAAAATTAGCTGGGCGTGGTGGTGGGCATCTATAATCTCAGCTACTTGGGAGGCTGAGGCAGGAGAATCGCTCGAACAGAAGGTGGAGGTTGCCGTGAGCTGAGGTCACGCTGCTCCACTCCAGCCTGGGGACACAGTGAGAGACTCCATCTCAAAAAAAAACAAACGAAAAAACCAAAAGAATCATTAATGAGATATTTTGCAATCTCTTTTTCATACTTAGTCTTCCAAATTTGGTATGTAGTTTACCTCCAGTACATTTTGGTTAGTACTAGCCACACTGCAAGTACTAGCTAGCCACATATCTAGTGGCTACCATATTGGACAGTGCAGCCCTAAGGATTACTATATGAATCCTAAACTTATAAGATTGTCTTCATCTCACCTGTCACTTAGGGCCTCATTATAACTCACCTTGGAGTAGTGTAATAGAAAAAGATGATAATAGTATCCTGGAAGCTTTTGAAGGTGTTTAGATAATGATTTGGAAGCAAAAATTAAAGTTGTTGAGGATCTGCTAAATTTATTATTTCTTTATTATAAAAACATTGCCACTTAAAATTGTTTTTTCAGAAATGTTTTTGATCTTTTCTTCTAGACAAACTTGGCCCTACAGTGTTTGCTCCTGTTAAGATGGATCTTGTTGGAAATATTAAGGTGAGCATACTGGTTTGTCTCTGTGGAAACTTTTAAATAAAGGAAAATGTTGTCAACATTTTTGTGCTTGGCAAGAATAGATCAAAAAGTGGAAAATGTATCACTGTTCTTTAAGAGAGCAAGCATCTTTCTTCTCACATTGTGAATGCTCAGTAAGGGAATTACTAAGCCTTTATTATATGCTAGAGTTAAGCTTTATGGGGAGTAGAAGATTCATTTTTAAAATGAAACCAGGACTGCCTTTTCATGTGCACCGTGTGGCTCAGTAGGGTTTCACTCTAATGTCCACACTGATTCTGTGCTTTTTTAAGTTGAAATGATGACAAGTTATATTTTTCTAAAAGCTAGGTTATATAATGAAAATAGCTGTCAGTGGCCTGGGACTCAAAAGGCCCATTTCCAGTGGTAGTTGTGGGACCATCAACAACTCACCAAATTTCTCTGAGTCTCTTCTTCCAGGTAAAATAAGGGATGGGTCTCCTTTTAAATGTAGATTAAATGTTACCTTCTTGAGGATACAGTACCTAATAAAAATCTGTCTTTTTTGTCATTGGAGACTAGTCTTTGAGGAAGCACTATTAGGAATTCCTGTAGATATACCTTTCTTTATTGTATTTAGGTGGAATAGTTGCAAGTAGTCTTATTAGAACAAATGATTGTTGAGTTTTATACTCAGAGTGAAAAGTATCTGCCAAAGACAGCCATGAGAGAGGTTCTGAGGCAGAAAAAAGAACTTAAAGAACAAAACTTTAAACCCTGAGACTATTTAATTCCAGTTTAAGCTACATAGAATTCTCCAAAAAAAATATTATCATGAAAACATAAGGAAGAAGGTAATAGAAGCTTAATTTGTTTTCTTAGAGGCCTGCTTGCCAAACTTACAAGTCTCAATACTATACTGAGTTGCTTGATAACTTCGGCATTTTAAACTTAGGTTGTTTCCCTGCTTTCCCTGCAGAAAGTAAATCAGAAATACATAACCAACAAAGAAGAGTTTACCACTCTCCAGAAGATAGTGCTGCACGAAGTAGAGGCGGATGTAGCCCAGGTTAGGAACTCGGCGACTGAAGCCCTCTTGTGGCTGAAGAGGTGAGGCAGTTGGGGTGGGACAGCAGTTAAAATCTAGCTAAAAAAAAATTACCAGCAAAAAAAATTGTTGCACAAAGGAGACTGCTTCTGAGTGAAGGATCTAGTTGAATTGTGTAGCCTTTTCTAGAAGGCCTAATGAATAATACCACTTTTTTTTTGCCTCCCTTTTGATGGTGATAAATATTGTTAATAAGTATATAAGATAGGAATCTTAAAGGCATTAAAGTCAACTGGCTTCTCTTTAAATCAATAGCTCTCCAACTTCAGTGGCATCAGAATCATCTGGAGGACTTGTTAAAAACACTAGACTCAGAACCAGTTTCTGGTTGAGTAACTCAGATGGGGCCCCAGAATTTGCATTTCTAGCAAATTCCCAGGTAATGCTAAAGCCACTAGTCCTGGGACACATTTTGAAAACCACTTCTTTAGGTATATCAGATGAGATGAAGGATGGGCTCCAGAGCAAGCTAAAGGGAAGTGAAGGGAAGAGGTTCAGGAAGGAATGCCATATGATTTGACCTATTCACTGCTGTGCCTGAGATGTTACTGAAATGGAAGCTAATGTCTGCCGTTTCTTTGTACTCATTCAACATAAGGGAACTTTGAAAGTAATATTTCTTCCTTTATTTTGTTTTAGAGGTCTCAAATTTTTGAAGGGATTTTTGACAGAAGTGAAAAATGGGGAAAAGGATATCCAGACAGCCCTGAGTAAGTGTTCTTTATGTTTTGTCAGATGAATCAATAGAATGTGGAATGGAGACCCCTAGAGGAGGATACAGGGTATAGGGGATATTTCTGCTTTTCAGGATTTCATTTTGTTTCTTTTCTTATTTTGTTATTATTCATTGCTTCCTATATGCTTTGTTTTAAAAGTACCTATGAGACAATGACCTGGTAATCTAGATATAACTTACTAAAAATCAGTATATTTTAAAGAAGTGCTGAATGGAAAGCCATCTCTTAAATATAATAGGAAGACCTAATATTATCAAGAAGTTAGTTTTCCTAAATCTTCAGATATATTATAGTCCTTGAAAATCATACATATCCAAAGAAAAGCTTGAAGTCCATAACAGCGGATTGGCGTGGGGGAATCCCAGGGATATGTCCTGGAGTAGGATTAAAGGTTTTCATCATCCTGTACTCCTCAAATATATAATGCTCTGTGCATCCCAGTTTCTAGTCGTGGAGCCAAAATGGGATGAAGGGCTTGGTCAAAGGAGATCATCTTGTATCTCCAGCACCTTAAGGTAGTGACTGCAACATTGTAGGTGCTTAATAAACATTGGACAGGTAGGTAGATGGATGGATGTGTGGATAGAGCCATTTATCAGACCAGTTTTGGAAAATGTTGAGATTTGGAAGCATCCTTACAGTGCTTCCAATGGAGTGGCTGAACTCTCACCGTTGATCTGTAGGAAATTCTTCTAGCATGGGCCATGAGGCATGTGTGGAGAAAAAAATGAACTGTGACAGAAACTAATTAGATGCTTCTGGTTTGAGAGGGAGCTAGTGTTCTCTGTGGCTTTTTTTCAGTGTCATAGTTGGGTTCTACTTCCTTCTGTTAGTTCTCTCTCTGGGCCATGAGTCCTCAAGAATTGTGCCCTCACATGATTTCCCGAGTCTGCCCCATCTAGCAACTGCTGATCTGCCATAAAAATGAGAGCTGACATTTTGATAGCACTTTGTGAAGAATTTAGACTTCATAAACTTAATCCTCATTTCTATCCATTTTTACAGGTTAGGGAACTGTAAGATTAAAATATTGCTTAAGACCAACATAGGGAGGCCGGGCGCGGTGGCTCAAGCCTGTAATCCCAGCACTTTGGGAGGCCGAGACAGGCGGATCACGAGGTCAGGAGATCGAGACCATCCTGGCTGACACGGTGAAACCCCGTCTCTACTAAAAAATACAAAAAAACTAGCCGGGCGAGGTGGCGGGCGCCTGTAGTCCCAGCTACTCGGGAGGCTGAGGCAGGAGAATGGCATGAACCCGGGAGGCGGAGCTTGCAGTGAGCCAAGATCACGCCACTGCACTCCAGCCTGGGCGGCAGAGCGAGACTCTGTCTCAAAAAAAAAAAAAAAAAAAAAGACCAACATAGGGTCTGAAGCAAAGTGGCTTTGACGCCCCTGCTTTGAAGGTCCACATTTCTCCTACAGAGGGTCTTCTCCACCATCCCTGGGCCACCTGCATTTTTACATTCCCCATACATCCCTGAATTTCAGAATGGTCTCAGTTATATTCTCCCCTCTGTGTCCTGATTTCAAGTACTAAAAGTGTATTCAGCATGTCTACTCATGCCCCCTAGCCCGTGTCTGTCAAGCTTTATGGCTTGTGGAGTGATTAGGATCAGGAGCTCTGGAGTGGCTCTCTGGATTCTGCCACTCATTAGTGCTCTGCCTTTAGGCGAGTTATTTAACGTCTCTGATCCTCACTTTCCTCATCTATAAAATGGGAATGGTGATATTATTTCCCTAATAAGTTGGTTGTAAATATTAAGTAGGTGTATGTGCATGTGAAAAAATTACAGAAGTATTTGGTACACAAAACAGTATGGCCGGGCGCGGTGGCTTATGCCTGTAATCCTACTACTTTGGAAGCCTGAGGCAGGAGGATCACTTGAGTTCAGGAGTTTGAGACCAGCCTGGGCAACATGGCAAAACTCCACCTCTCCAAAAATAATACAGAAATTAACTGAGTATGGTGTTGCGTGCCTGTAGTCCCAGCTACTTAGGGGACTGAGGTGGGAACATTGCTTGAGCCAAGGAGGTCAAGGCTGCAGTGAGTTGTGGTCGTGCCACTGTACTCCAGTCTGGGTGATCAAGTGAGACCAGACTCTGTCTAAAAAAAAACAAACACTGCTCAGTTGTCAAGATTAGCATCTATTGTTGTGATAATGATGTTTTGTCATCATTATCATAATCATGATACATGAAGTTAATAACCTGCCAAAAAATAAGACTTACTTGTCCCAAATCAGTAATGGAAAGTTTACAAAGCTTAGGTGCCAAGCCAGAAACTTCTCTTCAAACTGACTTATTAGTATGGAATTTTCATGCCAGTAGAAAGACTTCTCCACCTGTTGGAAATGCAGAAGATACAGGGTTCAGCACTGCGTGCCCAGTGGACTCCGCATGTCTTATGCTGCTATTACTTTGTTAGGGCTGTGTATGGAAGGGGAGTAGGACAATGTTGATCCCATTTAGCCCACTGCAGGAGCTGGGGTGGAACAGAACCCATCTGCTTATGGGCTTTGACCGCCTGCTAGAGATAGAAAGGAAACTGAGGATATACCATTTCTGTCCAGTCCCAACCCTGATTCTGCCCACTTTTCTCTCTCCTTTTCTCCTCAAGGTTTCTCATCAAACCTTGTACTTGATTTGGAGACTGGGCCCAGGGGATGTGTTGACTTTGTGAAGAAAGAGGAGACTTTGAAGGGCAAATGCTGCTTTGTGACTGCAATAATCACAGCCAGTCTCAGCTTTTTCTTCCCTCTCTTCTCCTTCGGCACAATTTTTGATGGAAAAGAGAAGGGAGGCTGTAAATTTGACATTTTCATCCTGATGTTCAGGCTTATTTCAAAGAAGTTGTTTATGATTTAAATCCTATCTTTGATTGTGGAAATCCCTAGATTCTTGCTGCTGCTCAGAGTGAGGAGATAAAGTTCCACTATTAAACCCACCCTTCCTCCAAAGTTCCCCTATTAAACCCACCCTCCCTCCCCCACAGACACAGACACAACAAGCTCTGTGTAAACGGTTTTTTGAGAAATGTTTACACAATAGTCATTCAGAACCTGTAGGTTCCTTGATGCATATTTCTTCTGGGATAATGGTTCCTTTTTCTCATTTTGAAGTCCCAGCCTTTATAAGTAGAACTGATACCTTGTTTGAAATGAGGGAGGGTGAATAAGTAGGTAAAAGAGTGTGCAATTTATATGCCATTTAAAGGCAAATTTGTTGACTTTTTTAAATTCTAAAGTTGAATTTAAAAACAGCTATCACTTATAATAGAGCACCCAGTGTAACTACTACACTAAGTTCTTGATAAATATTTTATTTAATCTTCCAAATACTCTCCAGTGAATAAACTGAGGTTTAAAGAGGATAAATACTTTCCCTAGGGTCTCAAAATCTCCATCAGTGGTTCTCAAGCTGGTCCGAGGTCAGCAGCATCTTTATCACCTGAAAACTCATTAGAAATGCAGACTATCCAGTTCCACCCCAGACCTGCTGAATCAGACACTCTGATGCTGGGGCCTGGCAGTCCATGGTTTAACAAGTCATTCGGGTGATTCTAATCAATGCTAAAGTTTGAGACCTAGTCATCTAGACTTGGGCCTTTGAGGTTCACCTGTCACTTGTCTACATCTTGATCATTTTGAGATTTTGACAGCATCTAAGAGATTTTTAATAAGCAGAAGTAAAACCGCTGAAATTAGTTATAGCATCAGTTGATTTTGCCTCCTTTTCATCATAATTAGACAGCTTTCCAATAAAAATACTGCTTAAGAAAGGTTTGAGGTGAATGTTCATGAAACTTGTGTGGTCTTAGTGGCCTTGGAAATAGGACATTTATATGTAAAAGTCCTAAATAACATATAGTAGAAGTCATGACTCAGTTACCTTTCTGGAAAATGCATCTCTAGTTATTGCATTGCTGCAACTCTGTGATCTGGAATACTTCCAGCATCTGGAAGAGGCCTTAGACTTTCCACTGCCCCTTTTTGCAGTTGAGCCATTACTTGGCTTCCCCATAATGATGATCAGAGTGGAACATTTTGGGTGGTTTCATGCTAAGAGCTGCTCTGTTCCCTTAGTGTCCTCTAAGATTCTATAGAGGTCATTTTCAGGAGGGAGTTGAGTTCACAAGGCAGATATGTTTAATGATCTGCCTTAGAGCTGAGTCCCCCTCTCCATTGCATATTCCACATCAAAAAGAGGTTTTGGAAAGCATCCTTGCAAGTGGAAGGAAGGAAAGTTGCTCTGGCATTTCATGCACCATTGTGTTAAATGTTATATGCTCTGTGCTCAGTGGGATAACATATTGCCACATACCTCACTTCAGAATGATCCCATAAATGTCAGTAAAAATTAACACAACCAAGATCCTTCTCTGGCATAGAATAGAAAAGATTTTAAAAGGATGCTCAATCACGTATTTAATATGAAAGGCTTTCATGGACAAGGAGAGATAAGTGAGAGAGATAAAGTCAGAACTCATAATCAGATATTTGACATCAAATCATAACTTGGCCATTCTGAAAATACTATGGAACGTGAATTGTTATACTCTTTCCAGAGCCATTTGCAGCATATGCCTCCGCTGACAGGACTGGCTGGCAGCACAAGCGTTAGTCTTAACAGTGCCTGAAGTTAACAAAGGGCATCTCTGGGTACTTGCTTTATCTCTTTGCACTTGTTATTGTCCATACAACTCAGTTTACCTTAAGCTTAGTCACTATGAAGAATTCAGAGGTTACTTTCCTAGTAGCTCTGTTTTTAAAAATACATGCCCAAGTGCTGTAATCCCAGCGCTTTGAGAGGCCAAGGGAGGCAGATCACTTGAGCTCACGAGTTTGAGACCAGCCTGGGGAACATGGCAAAGCCCCATCTCCTCAAAACATACAAAAATTAGCCATGTGTGGTGGCACAAGCCTGTAGTTCTAGCTACTTGGGGGCCTGAGGTGGGAGGATCACTTGTGCCAGGGACGTTGAAGCTGCGGTGAGCCATGTTTGCACCATTGCACTCCAGCCTGGGTGACAAACCAAGATTCTGTCTCAGAAAAGAAAATTATAAATAATTCAGCCATTTAACAAATATCTACCACTTGACCTAATAGAAAAAATAGTTCAATACAGTTAAGTACCTACATGTCACCCCTTAATCCTGTGACTCCCATCGTTTTCCAGAGATCATCATCCTGAATTTGCTGCTGTTCATTATGTAATACATGTTTTTATACTTTTACTGTATATTTATGTGTCCATAAGCAGCGTCTAGTATTGTACTACATGTTTTAAACTTGTATATGTGGTATCATATTGTATACATTCTTCCTTCTTCACTCAGTGTTTTCAGATTTTAGCCACTGTTGACGCTTGTAGTCTTGGCTCATTCCTTTTCCTTGCTGTTTAGCAGTTCATTGTATGAATAGACCACGGTTTAGAAAAACTAATATACTGTTAATGGACACAGTTGATTACAGATTTTCACTGTTAAAAGCAATTATACAATGTACATGTTTCTTTCACACGTGTTCTCTATCACATGGAAAATTATGTCCAGAGAGCACACCAGAAAAAGGAGGAGGCTTCTCATAGCTAAGAGGGACTGGCCCAGGGACTTTGGCTGTCTACAGACTGGTAATTCATGGAGCCTTACTGCTTGAGAAGCTGTGCTGCCAGAACAGTGGTTCTCAAACTCTAGCCTGTATTAACCTCACCTGGAAGGCTCCTTGAAACACAGATTGCTCTGTAGGTCTGACGTGAGGCTGAGACTTTGCATTTCTAACAAGTTCCCAGGTGATGCCGAGGCTGCTGGTTTGGAGACTGCACTGGAAACTGCTGCTGTAGTACATAATAAAATTGGAATGGCTGAACCACATGACTGGATATTGCCAAATTGCTCTCCAAAGTCTATAATTACCAGCAGAGTAGTGAGAGTTCCCAATACTCCACATTCTTTTTAGCACTTGTCATTGTCAGCCTTTTAAATTTGTGCCTGATGGCTGTAAAATGATAGAATATTGCCAAAGTTTTTGTTCTTAGATAACAAGTAAGGTTGAGCAGCTTTTCCTGTCTTCATTGGCAATTTGATTTCCTTCTGGTGAGTTGCCTGTTCATGTACTTTGACCACCTTTCTCTTAGGTTTCCTTTATCGACTCCTGGGAGTTCTTTTTATTTCCTGGATATTAATCTTTTTCAGTTATGGGCTAAAATGTCTAATCTTCTTCAGTTATGGGTTAAAATGTCTTCTTTCAGTCTGTGGCTTACCTTTGCTCTTTATTTATGGTGTCTTTTGGTATACAGAAGTTTCAGTTTTTATGTAATCAAACATGTCATTCTTTCTTTATGGCTTGCATTTTTTATATCTTGTTTAAGAAATCCCTTTTTCCCTTGAGGTCACAAAGATGTTCTCTGACATTTTCTTCTCAAAGTTTTGTAGGTTTGCTTTCATATTTATGTCTTTAATCTTCTTGGAATTTATTTTTGTGAATGGTGTAAGGTGGGGATATAATTTTATTATTTCCAATCAGAAAGCCAGTTGTCTTAGCAGCATTCATTCCATCACCTGTTCTTTTCCCCACTTGTGTGTAATACCAACTTTGAGAGAGAAAGAGAGAAAGAAAGAGAGAGAGATCTGTTCTAGACTCCATATTCTGGTCCATTGTTCTTTCGCCCACCTATGCTTTAAAAAGACATGAGTTATCGGATGAAGATTCTTACTTTTCTGAGTTACTGGACCGTTCTCTCTAGAAGTCATAGGACCTTAGGGCAAGCACACTTCCCCAGTGCCTATCTGTTTCCCACCAGCCTCCTGCCAAACTTGACTACCTGCTTTCAAATCTCCTAGTTCCTAATTCTTGCCTCAGAAATGTCTAGTCAAGCACATTTGCAGAGCTATGATTGTCATTTCCTCAGCCTGGTGAGTAATTCCGTCCTTTTTGGCTTTGGTTATCTACTTTCCAGGCTTTCTCTTAAGACTTAGATTGATATTTCTCTTGTCTTCTCTACAAGCCAAATAACTTTACCAATTATAGGTTTACAGTAGAAAAACACTTTCCTATACAAAGTTCCTGGACAGAATGGTTGTCCACCAACAGTAATGGAAGGGTTGTTCTCTTAGTTACTATGAAAGCTTTAGGCATAATCGCTAAATACCTGATAGCAAGTTTCTGAGTTACTAATAGTAAATGAATGAGAACTGTGCTGTTTCCATAACCAGAATAAGGTGCTAATTCTTTCAGAAAAACGATTGGAAAAGGCCTATTTTTCATTTTTATTACATTGTTTACAGAGTAAATACTAGTTTTTTGACAGAATGTTGTGATGCAACAAGAGTGTCCCCAGGTCTCATTGCTTTTAACTTTGTGACCTTGGGCAAGTCACTACCTTCCTGGGTCTTCCATGTCTTCATTTCTAAAAGGAAAAGAATTAGGCAAGGTGATTGTCAAGGCTTCCTACTCAGAAATTTTGACTCAGTCTTTGGGGAACTGACACATCTCAAAGAACTGGGAGAAGGGTATCATTTATGTCTTTCAGAGGCCAAAAATACTCCCAGATTATAGAACATGCATGATGATAATGAATGGGTATTACAGTGAAGATTAATGTATTTCATTATCTAGTCTTCTCTAGGTAACCAAAATAGGTCAGGCTTAGACTTCATCTTATTTTCATGCAGCCAGTCTCACATGGCAGGGATATTTGCAGCCTAGAAGTCAGCTAAGGACTTTGGGAAGTCTTTTTTTTTTTTTTTAAATGACTTTTATTTCATTTGTTGATTTTAAATTGCAGCAGTGATCTCAGTCAAGACCCAGCCCAAATTCTTTTGACACACCTTCTCCCATTAGATCATCTGGCCCACATTTTGCCAGGTGGAACTCTCCTCTGGCAAGGTATAAGCATAACAAGGAACAGCTGCTTTGTCTACTAGGGCCAATGGGAAGACAGATGTGCTGCTGTACAAACACTCTCCCATCCTTAAGCCAGGCTCCCCATGCTGTTTGGACTCACAGCACCTTTGTCTTCCTTGTCTTTTTGTTGTCTTTTAGAAGAGGGCATGGGAAAGAGTTTCTAGGCTTTTTTGAATAGTTAGCTTGAATGGCAATGTATAGGAAAAGTATAAGGTCTCTGAGGTTGGCATAACACCGAATCCAGAGTTTTTTTTTTTGAGACAGAGTCTCTCTCTCTCTCTGTCGCCCTGGCTGCTGGACTGCAGTGGCACTACCTCGGCTCACTGCAACCTCCGCCTCCCAGGTTCAAGCAGTTCTCTGCCTCAGTCTCCCGAGTAGCTGGGATTACAGTTACCCACCACCACACCTGGCTAAGTTTTGTATTTTTAGTAGAGACGGGGCTTCACCATCTTGTCCAGGCTGGTCTTGAACTCCTGACCTTGTGATCCACCTGCCTCAGCCTCCCAAAGTGCTGGGATTATAGGCGTGAGCCACCATGCCTGGCCCAGAGCTCTTTTAAAAAGCAATCTGTCCAGCCAGGTGGGCCTTGGAGCTGGAGGGTCAGGCACCAGTACAGCTGTTATTTGCTACAGACTGTAAAGAAGTGTGAATTTCAACTTGTTACTTCCCTACCACAATTCTGAATCAGAATGATCATGACTTTGCTAACAGAAGAAGGTAATATTCTCTGTACAGGGGGAAAAAACTAAGAATATTTTTCCAGAATGCCCACTGTGGTTATCTCTGGGAGAAAGGATTATAGGTTTCTTTAGCTCTCTCCTTTTAAAGTATTTTCCTTATTTTCAACAATGGACATCAATCGTGAAACCCCAAAAAAGCAATAAATGTTATATTTTTCAAAACTTCCACTATGCCTCAGGTGGAAGATCATAATTTTTGACATGATGGATAAAGGTCCTCACAATTTGGCCCAACCCAGTTTGCAAGCCTTGGTGTTCTTCAGATCCAATGAATTTTGCTCACCATCGCCCAGCATCCCATGACCTCTCACAACGCAGTGATGCTCGCTCTGTCTGCAGCACCATCTACCACTCTGCTCTCTACCCTATCCAGCCTTCAGGATTCCTTCTGAGAATTTTTTGTGTCCACACGGCTCCCCACCAGCCCAGGCTGAATTAGTTTCTCCATTCTTACTGTTCCTGTAGCACTGCATACAGATATGTACTCTAGCAGTTACTGACTTATACAATAAAGATTGTTACACGACTGGCTCTTCTATAAACCATCAACTTCTTGAGGACAGGGAATTGACTGAATTTAAATCACCTAAAGATACTACTGTGTGGTAGACTTGCCCTGAATTCTTGTTGAATAGAGCAGGTGTTCATGGTAGATATCCACCAGCAGATTTTAATGGTATTTCTTTATTTCTAATGGCATTTGATGCCCTGCCTGGAATACCAACACAAGAAAGAGGATTCGCAGTATCTTACCTTGGTAACTTACCTCAGGATGTTTTCCATGGACCTGTACACTCTTGCCAGCCCAGATGGCTGCTCAAATGGTTGAAAATTTGGTTGTCTTGCTGGTTTTTATCAGAGGCCCATCGGTACTATACACTTTGTGAATCAGCAACCCCTTTCTTCACATTTCTCAGGATATCCTCACTAAGGTCTTGTATACCATCTGAAATTTCCTTGATGCCATATGTCTTCTTACAGAGAATCACCTATGTTTTGTTTGGTTTACATTGAAGACATACATCTTTGACCATGCCCTAGTTTACTCAGACTGTTCTCCTAAGAAAAAAGTTAAATTTAATTTTGGGTTCTCCTTTAGGCTCTAAGAGTCTTCTTCATACTTGAATGTATTAATTATCACTTATTGCTCCTACTTTACCATTAACACACTGGATAATGGCATTCCAACATATCCTAAGCTTTAGAGAGCCAAAGGAATCTGTTGTTATATTTCACATGTACAGTCTTTTATATAAAATATATTGCAATATGTATTATGTATTTTATGTAACATAATTGCATTTTGTGCAGATTTGAATATGTAAAATTGAAATGGTAGGATATACTAAAAGTATTAATAAAGCCTCACTCCAATTTTTAAAGTAAAGTTGACTAGGATGACATAATTTCAAAACTGGAAGGCTTGAGTCAATTGTAAACTGTGTTGAAGCTGCAGCCACATGGCAGTGCCATTTTGGCCAGTAAAATGCAAATAAATACCTGACTTCCCTTGACAATGTCCTGTGAACCACATTGCTTTTCACTGCATAGGAACTTGTACTTGTGGTTTTAGTGTCTCTTTATCTGTTATTTTAACATCTTCTCTTGTTAGAATTGAAAATATTTTTGTAGCCTTAGAATGTCACACTAAGCATTCATGAAATGGTGGTAGTACTTGTGCTGAAACTAGCACATGAAAATAAATACGCTTGGAATAGAATTTAGATACGGAGAAACATGAAGAAGGTCAAATAGCCCCCATGGTACACTGTGCTGTTAATTTAGAAATGAGTGCTCTGTTGCTACTGGAGATGATGCTTAGGAAATAAAGTGGAACATTGAAATAAAAATGCATCATGGTGATGTAGATCTGTGCTTCCTGAGAATGCATTTAATCCTGTGGAGAAATCAGTTTTGAATTTTGCATATATTGAATTATTCAAATTTCAGGAACACATCCTTTGCATAAAATGCATCCATCTGGTTCTTGGAATTTTTTTCATAATTAAAATTATGATATGCCAGTTTCAAAATCTCCTTTTAAAATACATTGGGACAAAAATTATAGATTAAAGTATGAAACATGAATGACTTTTATTAATATAGTTCTCACCAATTACTTTAGCTTAATAACTTCAAGCCATTCTTTCCATAAATATTTTTGAAGGTTTCTAGCTCTAATACTGTATATCCAGGGTCATAGGGTCATTTAGGACAAACATTTGGTATCTCAGAATAGAATGTTAAAATTGGAAAGAACCTTAGAGATCATTTTACAAAGGAGGAAACAGATGGTTAGAGAGGGCAGCTAAGGGACTGGCTCAGGGTCACAAAACATTTCAAAATATTTCTAATTGTATTGTCTCAATTTTTCAATATCCTTTCCTCCTCCTTTGTTTCTTCATATGTATTGACCTTTTCCCACCACGATAATAAGCTGAAGTTCAGATATATTGATGGACCCAGAGTAAGAGTGGAAGTGTCTGCATTTCTTTAAAAAAAAAATTTTTTTTGAGATTTTTTTCCTGCTTTACATTTTTGGGGTCCAAAATCTTGTAATTAGATTTTTTTCATAATTTCCAAATACCAATAGTATTGTGCTACTATGCATTATACAAATATGGCCAAGCACGGTGGCGCACACTTGTAGTCCCAGTGCTTTGGGAGGGCAAGGGGGGAGGATCGCCTTAGCCCAGGAGTTCCAGAACAGCCTGGGCAACATTGCGAGACCTCGTCTCTACAAAAAATTAAAAATCAGTAAGCTGGGCGTGGTCATCCACACCTGTAGTCTTAGCTACTCGAGGAGCTGAGGCAGGAGGATCACTTGAGCACAGGAGTTCAAGGCTGCAACTATTATCACACCACTGCACTCTAGCCTAGGTGACAAAGCAAGACCCTGTCTCTTTAAAAACAAACAAGCAAACAAAAAAGTACATTATACAAATAGCACATCAAATTCTGATGAGAGTGTTCCTCATGGAGTTTTTCTTCTTTTCAAGATAACGCATATGGTAAAACATTGCGGCAACACCATGGCTGGGTAGTTCGAGGGGTTTTTGCGGTAAGTGATCCTTCTTATCTCCTATTATTAACTGTATTGGGTGTGCCAGTGGCTAGGGCTAGAAATCTCTTCTTATCCAGTTATTTATCTAGTTACGATTGTCAGAAACAAGGTAGTGTGTGTGTGTCTGTGTGCGTGTGTGTGTATGTGTGTATAGTGTTTTTGTTTGCTTTGTTTTTGAGGATAAGAACAAAATGTTATTTATTTCATTTACATTTATAGGCCTTTGGTGTGTGGAAATGTCAGCAGTAAAAAGTATCTAGAATAGCAAAGACTGTTAAAGAAATATGAATAAAAGAGTTGATGCTTTACCCTAGCCAATTCTAATTACTCTAGCCAGTTCCAATGACCTTGTGAAGATTTGCCTCATAAGTGGTTGTCTTTCTGATAAGGTAGTAAAAAGCTTAAGTATCCTAGCAGAAGTAGGTAGGAAGCAGTGACCCTAAATACTTATCATTGAAGGGAAATTATGCATTCAGGTGATGTAGTCAACCTAATAGCTCCCTCTGCTGCTCATTGTATTCATTCCTTTTAATTCTTAGGTCTTAGTTGATTTTTTTTTTCCCTAATTGAATTTTGTCTTTGAATATTAACTGTATTGGGTGTGCCAGTGGCTAGGGCTAGAAATCTCTTCTTAGCCAGTTATTTTCATCGTGAAGGTGTTTTGTATTCATATGTTTTGGCTCTGATTACCCACCACCCTCTTCTTCCCAGCATGTTTAACTAGGAAGAACAGAAACCTGAGACTCCTAGTCTCCTGGGGAGGTCACTTATCCTGCTTTATAAAATAGCAGGAGTAGGTGGCTCCTTTACGTCAGCAATACACTCTGTGATTCTTCCCATCCAGGAGAAGGTCAGTCTTAGTCAAATCTGGTCATGAAAAGGCAGTCTCATGCAGTTGTATGTCAGGAAACCTCATAGAAGGTACTCACATTCTTTGGAAGGTTGGGGAATAAAGTAGCCTTGTAGATGGTATCTTTTACGGATGTAAAGGATGTATCATTTGCCTAAAGAAAGAACTGTTTGGGTCATGCTTTATTAGGGAGGCCAGTAAAGTGGGAAGAATGTACAGCACAAGAAATCAGATTCTAGTGAAAATGAAATATTTTTTGAAAGCATGGAGATTAAAGCTCCATATCCCATTCACTGTTCACTGGGATAGGTGCTGGACCAAATGAAGCTACAGACTGCTCACCCTTACCTTCAATACACCTTGAATAATCATAATTGCTTCCATGTAGCTATTGGCACTTGTTGTGTACCAGGCACTCTAACAGGTACTTTCATATTCTTTATCTTCATTAATTCTCAGGATTAACTCCCACTATTTTATACTTTCAGAACAATTAATTCCAGTCCCCACGTACTAGAGTGAGGCTATGTCAGAGCCTAGGTCTAAACTCAGATCTGTTATCTCCAAGGTGCTAGTGCTCACCTCCATTAGAGCTCTCTGCAGTGAAGACAGTCACTGAGAGGCCTCTACTGAGTTCTTAGGCAATGGATGCTCACTGTGTACATTGATCTCCCTGAGTGAATATTGTGATTGCTAGCTTGTGCCTGACACCTGAGTTGCCCCAAAACAAGTGTGGGGGGAAGGGTTCATTATAGAAGGCAAAATTTAATCCTGAAATATTGAAGATCCCAGAGATATTGTCAATAAGAATGCAGCTATAGTAGAAAACTTATCAGCATAAATCTTTTTTTCCTTTATCCTATACTTTAATGGATGCAAAGCATAAGTCTTTAAGAGGACTTTATAACTTTATTATGCTAATTTAGACTCATAAAAAATTTTAGAAATCATGGTAGAAAGGGAAGAAATTAAAACTGTCCATATTTTCCTTTTTTAACATTTTTGTGTTTTACCGTCTTAGCTTCTTAATTTACATATTCTTTTAAATATTGACCTATTTTATATACTTAAATATAATATAGATGTTTATATATACATGCATATCGTATATGTGTATAATTATCTTTATTTTGTATACTTACTCTGTATGTGTATATACATTTTTTCTACCTTTAGCTTGTATAATTTTATATCCCCCCAACTGAATAGAATCTATCATTATCATTTTTAAATGCCATAAAAGAGTCTTTGAAAAAAACACTATTTTTAGTGACTGTATAATATTTTCCCTAGTATGGAGATATCATAATTTATTTGCTCAGTCCTCTGTGTGAGAGACTTAAGCTGCTTCTAAGTTTAGAATAAAACAGGTTGGAAATAAAACAGCATCTGTTTATATGCATTTTTGAATAAAATTCTTATTTCCTCAAAATAAATTCCTAGAAGCAGAACTGCTGTGTCGAATACTAAGAACTACAACCACAGTTTACAGTTTTGAGCACTTAACATGCACTAGATGTTGTTTTAAGTGCTTGACATACATAAATTTCTAGGTCTCATAACCCTGAGATATATTCCATTATTTTCCCTGCTTGTAGACAGAGAAACCTGAGACACAAAGTGATGAGGTAATATACCCAAGGTTGTAGAGTAAAAACATCTTGAAGGCTTTAAATATTATTGCCAATAAAGGTGCCGGTTTTTAAGAAAATAGATTATGTGATGCATTTGGCAACAGCCTTATCAGTAGAGGAGTCTGTAGCTAGATTGGCCCTTTCACCCTCTCTATTACTCTCCAAGTCATGCCTACTCCGGAAGGTTTATAAGTTTTCTAACATGGTAACTTGCAGAGCCAAATTCATGTTAACTAATCTCAGTTGCTGCGGGAAACATTGTTTACATCCAAGGAATTTGACTTATCAGCCAAATAGTGACTTTTTAATCTTTGAATTGTCTACTGAGCTGATATCCATTTCAGGCAAGGTGGCTGCCTCCATCTTGGTCACTAACTAGCCTTCATTTGACCTTTTTGGTTTCATCTTCAATCAGACTGGACAGTTGAACTCTATTACTGGTTCTCCCTTTTTTTTTCTAGAGTGCTGATGGCTGAGTGTAGAATTCTAGGTTAATAAACATTTTCCCTCCAAATTTTGAAGACATTCTTCTATAGTCCTCCGGCTTCCACTATTACTATTGTAAAATCCTATTCTGTTATATATAATCTGTTCCTTGTCCCTTTCGAGATGTTTTAGATTGTTTACTTTATCCCCACATTCTGAAATTTCGTGATGCTCCCTTTTGGTCTTTATCACTCATTATGCTGAGCACTTGGTTAGGTCTTTAAATCTGAAGACTCCTATCCTCCAGTTCTGGGAGATTTTCTTTTGTTATGTTTTTGGATAACTGCCTTCTCTTCATTTTCAGTTTTCCTACTCCCTTGTACTTTTACCATTATCTAAGTATTTATCATGTGCCAGGCAGTGGGCTAAATACTTCCTACAGATCCCATTAATCCTTAAAATAAGGAAAGTGATATTAGTCTTCTTCTGTAAATAAGGAAACTGAGATTCTAGGAAGTTAAGCACTTTGCATAAATTCCTCAAACTAGTATGTGAAAGATCTGAGATTCAAGTCCAGGTCTGCTTCATCTAAGTCTGTGCTTTTTAGCCACTGCATGACAATGCCAGTCACTCTCTTACTGCAAAAATGGGGAGGGCTGATTCTCAAAGACTTTCAAAGTATAAGGAAGATCAGGAAAGCAACTGTGGAATGATAATTCAAGATTCTCCAAAAAGCCTCTGCTGAGATCTAGTGAACACCAGAAGACAGATTTTAGCAAGCTTACGGAATATTGGCCCGCAAAGGAAGAGAAGGATAAGATGCCTAGGAAATCTGTTAGGGAAGTGGCATAGTATGGTGGTGTGATTGAAAAACACAGAGATGATCCAAGTTCAGAGCCTAGCCCTGGCACTCATTAGCTGTATGACGTTTACATATAAAATAGAGATATAAACTGTACGGGGTTCTTATAAAGATCAACTAGAATAAACTATGTTAAAGCATCAGCGCACAAGCAAACAACAAATGTTAGCTCCCTTCCTTTCTAGAAAGCATTCAAGAGCACAAAGGAAATATTGTTATATGGGGGAAAAATAGAAGATATGCAAAGAAATATATAGAGATGAGATACGAGAATGAGATGCCCTGGAAGACGGGCCATGTGGGAATAAAGACCATGATGGCAATATGCATATAGATTCTGAAGATCTGAGGGGAATAGTCTGGATCACACTGTGGATCAGAAGGGAGCTTTTCTCAGACTCTCTCTCAGCATTCCCTGATGTGATAGCATTATTTATCCTTAAGGTGGCCCAAGTACACACTTGTTTCTTCTAGCCTTAAAGTTATTTGAATTGGTCCTTGAAACATAATTTTAGAGAAGCCACAAATTAGAAGGGTAGTCATATTTCTTTACTCTTGCTCTTCTCAGCTGTTTGTATGTGTGAAAGTATGTGTGTGCATGTGCACATGCATAAAAATAAGTGTGTGAGAGACAGACTTGATGCAGATTCTCATGGGTTATTCTTTTGCAGTTAGCTTTAAGGGCAGCTCCATCCTATGAAGATTTTGTGGCCGCGTTAACTATAAAGGAAGGTGACCACCAGAAAGAAGCTTTCAGTATTGGAATGCAGAGGGACCTCAGCCTTTACCTCCCTGCCATGGAGAAGCAGCTGGCCATACTGGACACTTTATACGAGGTCCACGGGCTGGAATCCGATGAGGTGGTATGATGGCTGCTGGGCAGCACCTCCTAACTTCAGGGATTAAAGTGCTAAAGTGTTTTGTTGCCCTACTTAATTTCCAGCAACAGCCTCAACCCTCTCCAACCCCTTCACTTTGGGGGATGGACAGGAGGCGGCAAAACCCAGTGCTTTTATAATTTTTAAAATGCGTATGTGTTTTGTTTAAAGATCAAGGTGCTATATATTTCAGTTCAGCAGGCCTACTGGAAACCAAATGATAAGCTGCTGTAGACTTGAACAGCAAGTTATAAGAGCAGATTTAACAAACAAATTTGCTGTTATTGTGTATTGTATTGTTTTTATATTTTAGTTCTAATGGGCCACCCAAACCCAAGCTGAAAATCAACAAAACCCATATTAATCCATAATTCATAGTCAGTATTTCAGCCAACTTAGACTAGACATTTGGAGGTAGTATAAGCTGCTTTGTTGAAGCTGTGTAGAGTTTGCTGTTCCTAGATGTTCTTCAGTGGACCCTCTTCATTGCAACTCTGTCAGTGATAAGGGCCTGTGTAGTAAGGATGTTCAGGGCATTCACGTGACAATGCAATTGTGGGAGGCGAAGAAGATGTGGACAGGAGTCCCATCCTTGCTGACAGGCATGAGACCGTTGCTCTGAGAAGATTAATGGTGTGCCCTAACCCCAAGTTGGAGGGGAGAATATGAGAGAGGCGGGACAGGTCATTTGAGATGACACCTCCCAACTGCCTGCCATTTACCAGCATGTTCCCCATGCATTATCTCAATTGGACATCACAAGGAATGATACTCAAAGGGATTATTACCCCACTTCAAAAGCAAGGTTTAGAAGTTGGGGGATCTGTTCACAGTCACATAGTTTCTAAGCAGAGGAGCCAGTTAATTTCCAACTGTGACCTGGACTGCCTCTGCACCATAGTCATATGGAGTGCTTGTTCAAACAGCAGATTCCCAGGCCTTATTTTGACCTAAAGAACCAGAGTCTAGGTGGTGGGACATAGGAATCTGCATTTCGATAAACTTCACATGCGATTCTTCTGCACACAGTATTGAAAAGCAACTAGATTAAATTCTAGTTTACAAAATTACCAGTTTTCTTCAAGAACTAAATGATATGTCCTTTTTTTTCAAAAAGGAATAGGCCGCCATTTAAATAAAATAGCTAAATGGAGAGTGAGAAGTGGAGCAAGTTTACTCAGCAGCATTCTTAATTGAGCCAGCATTGACACCCAGCCAGTAGGCCTTTGCATTGCATTCAGGGGCCATGGCTCTGAACCTGCTTACCAGTTAATCTCGGTTTAATCAGCAAAAATGCAGAGCAAGCAAAATGTAGCTGTTTATCAATCTCAGAAGCTTTGGGACAGCGTCAGAGTTGAAAGGTGAGACTTAAGAAAACAGTTTCTTAAACTTCTTAAAACTTAAGAAACATTATTTCATAAAACAATGTTGAGTGGGCATTCTTCTGCACAGTGTGATGCTCCAACCCTGGCCCTAGTCTCAGTAGATCATGCTGCCTTGAGTGTGCATTGGAAAGAAGCCATGGGTACCTTCCCCATTAGAGGCTACTTCCTTCTAGTAACAGGAAGGGAAGTTCCAGCATAAGGTAGTTATCCAGGGTCAAAGGTCCTTTGAGGGGCTTGGTTGAGTTGAGCATCATCTCTAGATGATGCTGTTCCTGCTGCAGATCTCTAGGATGGAGGGAATTCTCTCTTTAGTCAGAGAAGTTTATGTAGGGAGGGGTACTGGTTTTGCCTTTGTGTGTTTTTAAACAAATGAACATTTATTTAGCTCAGATTAATTAGGTATTTTGCCCACATAAAGACTTCTGGAAAATACTTAAACTTCAAAAATCAGTATCACATGTTTTAAGGCTAGGGCGAAAGGGGGGGTATTAAAATGATGTTGATTATTTTGTATTTTGCCAAGGGGTGTGTGTGTGTTATTTCCCTTCCACTCTCATGAGCAGTGAGTATAGATCTCCTTCTCTGATTAGTAAGAATATGATGGCAGGACTTGGGGATAGTCCCTGCCCTTGACATAGCCCCCTAAAACGGAAAAAGAAAAAGCAGCCAGTTTTTGCTTGTAGTTGGAATGAAGATGTTTTAGGTATTGTACCATTTAGAGGGGATGATACCAGGTGGTTGGTAGAATTGTGCAGCGTGATCATTCTAAACAGCTGCTGGTGCTCCCTGCCACCTGAGGTGAACTCTGTGGTCTCTTGGAGAGGTAGCAGTCTGAAAATACCTCAGGTTTGCCACCCCAGCTCTGAATACACACAAAAGGAAAGCTGCTCAGCATGGCCATTTTGCATTTGTATAGGTAGTGCCTAGATGTACACAACTCAATTTGCCGAGAATGAGGGGCTTAATATTATCTGAGATCATTGAGAAACCAGATCAGACAGAATAGCTTGAATAAGTTGCATTTTCCAATTACCCTGTAGAAAGAGGGTAATATTTTTAATAGGTATTTTCCCCACTGGAGCATATTAAGTTTGCCTAAGATGTATAAAAGTTTAAGATGTATAAAAGTTTGCTTAAGGAACTGAGGATCCTTAAATAAAAATATTAGAAATTGAACCTAATACTAAACAGTAAATTCAGCTTAACCTGAATCCGGGCATAGTCAGAGGTTCCTCCTACATCCACAGTATTTGCTCTCTGTTGTAGTTAAAGTCATAATTTGTGCTGATGTGTAGTCACTTTGCAAGAAAGGGGCAATGAGAAAAGATATTTAAAGCTTTCTCTCCATTGCCCTCCAAGACTTCTGGGACACCTAAGTTTACTTTCACCATTGCTGTGAGAGGAGGTGAGAAAACTCTAGTATTTTGTTGGCAGAGTAATCACCTTGTTGTCATTGCTCAAAGCATTTTTAGGATTATTTTTCTAGCATAACCTTTAGAGAGAACTGGAAGAAAAAGGAAATTGGTCTGTTAGGTATTATAGACACAAATAAGTAACATTAGGCTAACCCCTTATGAGACAATTCCACACAATTTCATTGTGCCTGTACTTCTCCCTATGGTAAAAGCCAGTGTTTACACTTTGTAGGTATCAGGGTGTATTTGTTGAATTAAACAAAATATTTTCAATGATGGCAAGTCTCTTGACTTTTAAAAGCAAGCTAGATTCCTTATAGCTAATGCTGGTGAGAAATGTTAAATTGGAGAGATCCCTTTTGGGAGTGAAACCAAATTGTAACTGTGAGGAGATGATCTTCTCATTGGCTCTTGATGTAGCTCTGAAGGGAGTTCCAGAAGAGGAGCTCTCACAGAATGTTGGGCCTGTGGGCCCAAGACATTGACTTTGAAGGGTAGTTCTCATTAGGATATATAAGTAGTGGCTTCAGGCACCTTCTTACCATTATTTGCATGTCATTCTGATTATTAAACTTCCCCCAATGCCATATTCAATGATGAGGGATTTCTGAACTTCATAGTCCAGCCTTGTTGCTTTTCTCTCTTCTTTGCTGCTGAAAATTGCCAGCAGTACTGCCATCAGCACGCCAGATCTGCCCCCACTTATGTTTGTTCTGCCCCATTTCTCAGGAGCAGCTTCTAGCACATATGTAGAGCATCTGGCACCAACTTAGCCCAGGGCTGGGTGCCTGATCAGAGGGGATTCTGTTTCCCCACCTCCAGACTGCAAGAGCTTCTTAAGAAGGAGCCCATATTCCCATTTGTAGCTGGAAAGCCGGTGAATGACATGACATGGGGCACCTAGGAAAGATGATTATTAGAGGGGTGCAGCTGGAAAATTTGCACTCTTCTCCTTTTGGTTATTACTTTCCATGTATATTAACAAAAAGTTGATGCTTTTAACTTTATATTTTCAGAAAAGTGTTTTTAATTAAAAATATGTGATAGGGACCAAATAAGTAAAGTACATTTTTCTCCACTAAATTTGAAGTGAGGGAAAGAGGAGCTGAAGTAAGAGGTTTTTTTTAAGGAAACTTGATCTGATTGTGAAAATCATACATATGGAGAAATATCAGATAAGGCAGTAGAGTCAGAGGGTCATGAGCAATAGACGATGATGTGAGGCATTTGGGGAACTTTCTGGAGGAAAATTAAGTTTTTTCCTAGCAAACTACCATGTCCTATGAGAACCTGGTTATATAATGGTGCATTTCTGAATCACTGATTAAAACCAGTTGCTTCTGATTTTAGTCACAGGTTTTACAACTATTCAGCTCTCCCTCATGTTTCATTTCTTTTTTTAAGCTAATCTATCAACCTTTTTTAAATTTTAAAATTTTTAGATGTAGAATTTATAAGTAAAATATATTTTCAGCCATTGTTCTGTTAGCTGAGCTAATGTGTTTGGTCTTTGAGGGCCTGACTTCAGATACTCTGTGATCTTGTAAGGTCTCCACACAAACTTCATTATGTATGGTAAATTTGTATTCCTATGAATTGTATATAGAATGCTTTCGTTAGAAGTACATTCTACTTCTGTACGTCCCTTTGTAATCTGCAGTTGCTTACTCAGGGGTTTCATAGTCATTTCATAAAAAACAATTCACTAGCTGTCTAATGGTATTTTAAGACTGTTTATCTGTATTACAAGGTCATTAGGAGTTCTTTCAACAATTCCATAAATATACTGTTTACTAGACCTTCCCTGTAAATGTTCCCAATTCCCATCCTGTCTCAGACAGTCAATAGTCCTGTGTACAGTGACCATTTGCATGATTTCTCATTGCACTGCTGCATTCAGGCACTCCAGGGCATGATTAAACAGTCATTAACAGTGCCTCTCTGGTACAGTTGATGCATGCATTGATCTTTCTCCTCTGCTGTTTTTATATAGCCTTTAATTAAAAGGAAAAAAATACCACTACTCTGCAATGCAAAAGTCTTCAAAATTCTTTGTTTCCCGTATTAATCACTTCTGTTCCAGAGTGAACAAATGTTTTCAGCTAAGCTATGTGAGAATGTAAGAATAACATCCTGCTTGTTCTAAATATTTCATATATTTAAAGTGTGGTCAGTATTTCCTCCCTGTACCTTACAAACAGAAACCACCCTGGGATGGTGGATATCCCTTACAAAGTCGATCTTACCCACACAGACTCCTGTGTATACATGTCTGTTTATAGGTGTATATGGAGTCAGTGTTGATAGGAAGGATGCTCTAGAAGTACTTCTGTTGTTTCCTAGAAGGCTATGAGCCAGTTCCACGGCATGTTTAATGTATAATTCCCATGTATCATGAGAATTTCACTAGAATGTCATTAAACAGCCCAACTACCTCATGTGAAATTGGCTGTGGACAATCTGTCAGATGAGAAATGTGGTCAGATAAATTTAATCTGGTTGATAGATTTAACAAATTGATGTCTACATAAAGAAGAAACATGATAGACCAGATGCCAAAGGCTAAAATGTACATAGATTTCCTTGGATTAATTTTTTAAGTCACTGTTTAATTCCATGCCTAGTATTCTTATGAATGTTTGTGGTTTCATAGATTTATGCACTTTGAATATCTGTCACGTGCAGTATTAACGTTACCTGTTCTTGTCTCTCAGCATTTTGAATGAGCATTATAATCAGAGTAGAAAGCAAGTTAAACTATAAAAGTGTCAAGTGGCTTGTTAACTTCTTAATTTAATGGGCCTTTACTTAGAATATAATATGTTGGAGCCTCTTGGGACCAACCGATGAGCGACAGTTTCATGTTTAGATTTGTATTGTTTCTCTGTCCAAGTCCTTATTCTGTATCTGGCGGGGAGGGGGGAAAGGGGAGGGTTTTACTTTTTTTGCAAAAATGTTTGAAAATATCTGTCAGATTTTATATTCGTTAGTTATAATAAACTTATTTTTAAAGTATTAAGTTCTGAAAGATTTTTGTGTGGTTTTCTGCCTAATTGAATATGTCAATAAGAAGTCTCATTTATGCAACACACATGACTTGCTGGGCATCAACCTAAGCCCTTTACAAATATAAGCACATATCATCCTCCTAATAACTCCATAGGGCAGGTACTGTTGTTATCCTCGGGTTACAGCTGGGAAAACTGAGGCATATATTGGGGAAGCCCCTTGCCTAAGATCCCACAGCTAGGAGGAATAAGCCAGGCTACAAACCCAGGCAACCAAACTCCAACATGATTTTTTTTTTTTTTTTTTTTTTTTTTTGAGACAGTCTTGCTCTGTTGCCCAGGCTAGAGTGCAATGGCACAATCTCAGCTCACTGCAATCTCCACTTCCTGGGTTCAAGGGATTCTCATGCCTCAGCCTCCTGAGTAGCTGGGATTACAGGCGTGCGCTACCATGTCTGACTTGTAATTTTAGTAGAGATGGAGTTTCACCATGTTGCCCAGGCTGGTCTCGAACTTCTGGCCCCAAGTGATCCACCCACCTCGGCCTCTCAAAGTGTTGGGATTACAACTTGAGCCACTGTGCCCAGCCCCAAGCTCCAAAATTTTTATGAAACTGCTTAAAACCTAAACAAAAGATGATTTTGAAGCATCAGAGGGCCTCTGGAATGGCCTTGCCCTGGGTGTTTTAAGCATTCAAGAAAGACTTGCTCCTTTCAGAGGTAGCTATGTTCTTTGGCTTGGTTTAATTCTGTTTTCAGAGACACTAGATGCAGAACAATTAGTAGATTAATTTGCTAAGCATAATGTTTCAGTGGCTGTGTGCTTAATTAGATGACATCAGTAGCAGACACTTTTTTGCCTAAATCACTTGATGCCAAAGTAGTGTTTAACCTGTCAGGTTTCGCCTCTCATACACTTGTTTGTGCATATTAGGATACCTACAGATATGTATGACTGGCATTGGAGAGCTGTCCTGTCCACTCGCTTCTCAGGGAATCTTCCCACTATTGCCCACTTGAGCCCTCTCCAGCTGCCTCTTTAAACACAATAGCAGAGTCCATTAGAATTAAGAGTGGGAGGGATTGAAAGAAGAGAGACACAGGAGTGTTGAGTGGTAGGTGCTTGAGCAAAAGGGTCAAGTAGAGTTGGGACTGGGGTGGCTATGTTGCACCATGTGCAAGAGAAGGAAGAAGAAAAAGCTGGTGTAGAGGAAGGATGGTATAGGCACACTGAGAAGCACTGATGCAAAATCATGTAGTAGCCAGGGACACCAGCAAAGTTTCCTTGAAGGCTGGCTTCCCTTTCCTAATTCCAGCTGTCTGGAGGCCCTTGTTCCTTGCCCTAAAGTTCCTCTTCTTGAGAAACCTGTACCTTTACAATACACTGCCTTGACCTTTTTACTTGCACGAATTTTAATAGGCCACTATCCCTTGAGACAATCACTATGACGAGCTCCTCTATCATTGTTTCACACTGAATATAGACAAATCTTAAAGCAAAATCCAAATGAGATATGTTGAAACACCACTGTCTTCCTCACTGTGTAAGAAAGGAAGTGCCTTTCAGACCAGTCTGTATGGGCTTATTCTAAGTTATGAGCAGTACCCCACTGAACCCCAGGATCTTTCTCATAATGGCTTCTTATAAATCTGAAACATTAGTACCGCTGGAGCAGGCTGTGTAAGGACCAGCTATCTACCTCTGGCCTCTCTGTGCCTAGGTGAAGGAGTGTGCTCAGATGGGAGGTATATGAAGGGAGTTCATTTCTGTTCTTCAGCTGTATCCTTTGGGGCGGTTGGACTGCTGTCTAGAGGATGAACAGAGCTGGTTTCAGAAAAAGAATGTGTTTGGATGTCTGTCCCAACTTCCAGTGGGTAGAGGAGTACAGCAGCCTTGTGGTCATGAGGGTCCAGCTAAGGAGAACAGAGTGTGGCTGTGCATGCCACTTGCTATTACTCCAGAAACTGCAGGTACTGATGCATTTTCTGTTCTACCATCACTCTACGATAACCTGGACACACTGGAAGATCTGTGCTCATCTGTGCTGCAGTAGAGAAACCAAAAGAACAAGAAGGAATAGAATGACCCTAGAGTTGATATTTTTATTTTTTCTTACACTCATGTTGGTAGGTTAGAAGAGATGCTCTTTTATGATATAAGCACATGTCCTGTGTGTGTGTGTCCACATGGATTGACACACACATCCTGCCACTGTCATTATTGTCATCCTCTCCAGAGGCATGAAATGGAGATAACCACTTTTGGAGCAGTGTGGTTCAGGTTGATGGAGAATTGATGAACGATGATGGTCTGACATCAGCACTGAGGACACAGATCACGTTTGGGGTGATTTGCTATATGAATGCATTGTCCTCAGAGAACAAAGTTGTCGCATCTTTGCTGACACTTGTATATGGCCAGTTTTAGGACCTTTTGCTTTGGCTTGAGAGTCCAGCTTGTTGGAAAGGATTTTAGATATTGTGAAGTCAAATCCTGCTTCAGAGTCTTTTATGAGATCACCTTAGACAGTGAATTCCCTCATCCTCGCCTTCCCCTGATCATTATACTTCAGTGACCAACCCACTTCCCCAGAGTTCTGTGGAGATGTGATGATTCTTCACCTTGTTCCTAATTTAGACCTGGCTCTCTGCTCTCCTCCCTACAGATAACCCTTCAATTATACTTCAGGCACAGGTCACTCACCTGGGTTGTGGTCTCGGAGCTCCAATCCAGACCCAGCTGCCTCCTGACCATCCCTTAGAGACCCTACCTTCACTTGAAACCCCAAAGCCAAACTTGGTTGCACCTAAAGCTTTTCCATCCAGGTCAGTTGAGTCACCATTGTTCTAGTCTCTCAGGCAAGAAATTCGGACACTCCGAACTCTTCTCTCACTTCCTCACTATACCTGCTGTGACAGCAAGGCCTGCCTCCGCCTCCATACTCCCAGTGCTGTGCACAGCTACAGCTTGATCTCTGGATTCTCTGCTCTTAAACCTGTCATGGCCTTCCAAACCTGAAAATGCTCCCTGTGACTCTATGCCAGGCTTTAAGTCCCTTTACAAACTTGGTATGCCCTTTTCCTTATTCCTGGAAACCCCTCAAAATCTTCCCAGACTCAATAAATCTCTGCTATGGATTTTACCTCTAAACATCCCCTGCATTTCTAAATGATACTTTATGAATTACAACTTAGGGATGGGAAGTGTGACTCCAAGGTAACTGGACTAATTCTTTGGTGTTAGGTTCTAGTTATTGGCGTAGCCACATCTCTCATTAAATCATGAACTTTACCTTCATGTCAGTGTGCCCCGCACCTGACAATGCCTTCCTTGTCTGTGGTATATTTCCAAAACTGTCTTAAGAGTTGGGCGTCACCACCATGTGCTTTGTGATTCTTTCAGATGTGTTAGTTCTGTTAGCCAGCTAGATAAAAATATTTTTGAAGCAAAACCATACACTTCTATTCCCTCCTGCTTCCTTGGCTGCTCAAGAAATACTTTGAGCGACTGACCACACAGAGTATAAATAATTTATGTGTTTTTTATATTTTGTCTTTGTTAATGCACATGCAAAATGTTTGTATTTTATAGGTGCTTATATATATCAAATTATGAACGATTAGAATGCAAGGTCCAGCTCATGGTTCTCACCCTGTTTGTGCATTAGAATCACTGGAAGGACTCAAAAACCAAGCAAATAAGAAAAAATATATATGCCACTTATAGCTGGGCATCTCCCAGACCACTTTAATCAGGCTTAGGAATGTGGCCTGTCACTGACGTTAAAATCTCCCCAGTGATTCTAATTTGCAGCCCAGAGTGAGAACCCCCAGAGCTGCTGGTTTAGTCCTTTAAAATTGTACTGTGGGATCTTTCAGGATAATTTTGGTCAGATCACAGTCACTTCATCCCCTAAAGCTAAACCTAAAGAACCACCAGACTAAATAAAATTCAAAAAGTAAAACTCAGTTTAAAAAATTCACTAGCATCCAGGCAATGGAAGGAGCTCCACCTTGTTTTTATGTCTTAAACTTCAAAAGATGACAGTCAAACAAAAAGACCAGATTTTCCTGGTAAGAAAGAAGAGCTCCTAATCCCACCTGCTAGAGGGGATTGGCAAGATGCAGAATACTCATTGAAATTTCAGGTTTTGGAAAGAAGTTGACTGGTGAATAGGGGCAGGATGAGTATCTTTATCTCTTCCTTCCTTTGAGTGGGGGTGTTGTAGGGTGGGGTGGGGTGGGGGTGGGTTGGGGATGGAGTTTGCTGGGGAGAGATGGGTGAAACAGAGGACTGGAACTAGCTCATCCCTGAATTAAGAGACAAACCCACATTCCAAAGACTGTGTCCTCTGTACATACAGTAGATATGTCTTCTCTCCATTCAGAATTCACTCTGGTGCAGGACTTAATGCAAGTATCAGAAGACAGAGCAGAGTCCAGTCCTCTAGTAAAAGCCTCTACACAGCTCCTTCCTCCTCCATATAGACACAAAGACACGGACAGGCTGGGCTCATACTTGGCTGGTACACACTAATGTGGCTGTGCTGGTTATTAAAATATCAAAATACTTCCACACCACAATGGAAAGAATCACTTATCCAAGTGTCTCATGCTGTTCTGGCCACCCCAGCCCCTCTCACAAGAAGCCCCCCACTCCAGACCACCCTACAGACCAGCAACTACAGGAGTAACATGTGGCCTAGAGCTATGACCAACCTCTGTTCTGTCTGCTCAATGTCTGTGACATGTTGGTGCTTAAATATTTTCAGTGTTATCCATTCGGAAAGTATATAGAACACAAGCCTACAGGGCAAAAGAAATAGATGCCAAACAAGATGGGAAATATGTCAAGGAGAATACACCGACACTGTATGAAGGCAAATACCTGGTCTTAACAGAGCTGCTCACCTTAAAGATGAGCAAATGTACGGAAGATGGCCTGGCAACTATGTGACTATGCTACAGCCAGAAAGGGGATGGGGCGGAGTGGGAAACAGATGAAACCAATATGGAGAAACAGCTAGCCCAAGAAACAAAAGTTCCCACAGGTGTGTTGTGCTCGCAGAGAACTTAGAAAACATGAACTCAATAAAATAAGTACTCAGGAACTGGTGAAACAACAGATTCAGATAAAAAGGCAGATGGCAGAGATAAGAAAACTTGCCTAAAATAATATAGAACAAATAAATGTATTAGAAATAGCAAAAAACATGGTTGAAAATGGAATTGATAACAGAAGAAAAGGCTTGAAATGATGCAGAGAATGAATTTTAAAAACAGGGATTCAAGTAATTCCTGAAAGGATAAATGTAGGAGTATCGAGATATTCTGACATAAGAGTAACTGATGACCAAAAATAAAAAGGAACTATAAAAGTATCTGTAGATAAAATACAAAAGATTTTTCCTGAAACGAAGGAAGGAATCTTTAGATTAAAAGAGTGCACTATGTTGTAGGAAATCCAACAGAAAACACTTGACACCAAAACATACCCTGATGAAGATCCTGAACTTCAAGAATGAAGAAACAATTCCTCACCATTCAGGCAGAAAAAGCAAGTCACCAAGGGACCTCAAACTTCCTTTCCACAAGATTCTGTGACAGGAAACAATGGAGGAGTATTTCCAAAGTTCTGAGTAGGAAAAAAGAATGACTCAAATGTATTATTGCCAACCAAGTCGTCAAATCTAATGTCAAGTTCTCTTAAGCAGAACACAACACCCGAGTGCCCTTCTTAAGGAAACCATTTGATAGGAAAGATGAACCAAATAACTCAATGATGGATGAGCTGGTAGAAAAAAAACTGGTGGTGAACCAAGATCAAACTGGAAATTATAGTCACAGTTAGATACAGATTATAAATATTACAAACCCTAAGATAGCTAATAAATTGGGAATGGGAGAAGGGAGGATATAAGAGCACTCATACCCTCTTATTTTCATAGCAGAGACTTGCTACTGTCTAAACTTTTTTCAAAAACACATAATTTCTTAAATTTTTTGGTAATCTTTTAAAAAACAGATTTCTAAAAAGAAATATGTATTGTTCCAGTTCACTTTAGTTTCTTAAATACAACCCAATTAGCTGAATGCTATTTATTTAAAAATAAATGTGATAAGAAATAAATTAAAAATAAATGTGATTCTACGTTTATAAAAATTCCTCAGCCAGGCATGGTGGCTCACACCTGTAATCCCAGTGCTTTGGCAGGCCAAGGCAGGAGGATCGCTTGAGCCCAGGAGTTTGAGACCAGTCTGGGCAACAGAGCAAGACCCCTTCTCTACAAAAAAAATCTTTAAAAATTAGCCAGGCATGATGGTGCATGCCTGTAGTTCCACTACAGGAGAGTGAGGTGGGAAGATCACTTGAGCCCAGGAGTTCAAAGCTGCAGGCCACTGCCCTCCAGCCCAGGCAATACAGCAAGACCGTATCTCTAAATATATATTTCCTCTATCTCTCTATGTAGAGACAAATCAAGAATTATATTCACCCAAAGTGGATTACCATTATTTTTAGGTGGGTGTTGATTTTGTTTTACTCTTTTTTTTTTTTGTACTTTACTATATTGCTTGACTTTTGTTTGATACCCATGATATCTTTTTATTTTTTAATGGAGGATGGGAGGTGTTATTCTAGAAACAAGGTTAAAAATCACTGTAGAATGTGGTGGGCCCCTGGCAGGTGCTGCTCCTTATAATGACATTTGCTTCATACCTCCTATCAAGGTTCTTTAAAATTGCTAGCTTTATCTCACCACCTTTTTTTTTTTTCACTGATATTTTTTCTCACAAGTTGCTATTCCTTTATCCACATGAAGCTATTGCTCATCCAAATATTCTATTTTATACAACTCATTAAGTGTTGGGACATTCTTTTGGGGCTAAAAGGAAAGACTGAATGCCAGTATGATACCTAGGGACTGGACTTGCCCAGTGCATCTGAAATAAATGGAAAATCAGGAAAAAAAGCCATTTGGAGTGGCTGACAGTCATCTTACAAGAAGCCAGAAAGACTCTTAGCAACATGGGGATTTTGCACATGAATTGGCTGCAGTTTATCAAAGGAGCTGAAAGATTTCTTTCTTTGTGCTTCTGTGAGTTTGGAAATGAAATGTCAGTCCTTTCTCTGCCCAAGTGAAATTGCTGGGCCATAGAACTTTAATTCAGGATTAGCTTATGCTGATCAAACCCAGCCATCCAGAGATGGCAGATGAGAGAATGAAGCAGTAAACTTTATTCTACATGCGTTTGTTTTAAGGACCATTCAGCCTTATGTTCATAGAAGCCCATGGAAACCCTATAATCTCTTGTGGCATGTGTGTGAGCAACTAAGGACCCTCTCTCTGTGTGTTACACAAGACTTTTATAAAATCCCAAATCCTCAACTTGATTAGTATGAAGAGATGATCACAGGAGTGTGGAGCGGGAAGACGCCTTCATTCATAGTGAGAGTCATATTGCAAAAGATTGTTATAAGGATCAAGTCGGGAATTGTGCACAGTGTCTAGCACCGGGCAAGAGCTACAAAAACGGTGGTGGTGGTAATAATAATCGTTGTTATTGTTTGAAAGGGAAGTATGGCTCCATCATGCCTGGAGTTTACCTGGCGGAATAAGCCTTTCCTTATTTGGTCCACTTGTCCCTGCCCTCACAGAAGATTCACTGCTGCCCCTAGTCTCCCCGCTTTGCACTGTGTGTCATGGCACCTTCAAGAAGAAGACCCTCATCTAATCATGTCTGTATGTGAATGTGGCACTACCTCTTCCTTGCCTGAGCCCCGGAGCCAGCTGCAGTGCTTCACAGCTGTATCCCAGTTGGAGGATTCCAGAATGGCTAACTGAGCATTAGGGTGCACCTGACACTCTCCATAGGACCCCACTCTCCATACTCCAGAGGATGTCTATTTTTCTGCCTTCATCTCCTCCCCTTATTCTGGAGCACACTCTTATTCCTTTGAATGAACTGCATTCTCCACTCTGAGCTCTGGTTGGGCTGCCGGTCACAGTTCCCAGGCCTCTGGCCACAGCGGGGGCATATGATCCAGAATAGGCCCATCATGGGACTTCCCTGGGACTGTGTATTTAGAGACTGGGAGAGAGGATCCCTTTCCCCTACGGTTAAAGTGAGATTGAGAGAAAGAGGATAGGGATATGACATTGAGTTCTGAATCGAATCATGCCTGGGGCCACCTCCATGCTTGCTTTTTCTGGTTATGTAAGTCAATAAGTCTCACTTTATTTAAAGCTCGTTGGAATTAGGATTCTATCACTTGTAACCAAAAGAAGCCTGGTAAGTTTTCAAATAAGTCCAAGACATGCCTTTGGTCAGGTTATCAGGTTTTCTCTCAATGCTTTCCTCCTCTGCATAACATATGGGCATGTTATTTTATAGTGGGGTTAACAGAAGAAAATTGAGAAACATGCCTAAACTGGGGCCAACTGGGGTCCAATTTCAGTTATAACTATTTGGTCTGCTGCAACATCAGGACACTGGGCTGTTAGCTTTTACTTCTTTCCTAAATTAGAATAATAATTATGAATACTTGTGTACTACCAACCATTGTGTGAAAAACTTCATATAGGTTCTCACTTAACCCTGAGAGTAGCTGTGAAGTGGACACTATTATTAACCCCAATTATAGGGGAGAAGAAGAAATGTTGCTTGTCTTGCTCAAGGTGGGTGAGAAAGCATGTGGGCAGTAGGACTGTGAGCCCAGACAGGCTGCCCCTAAGCCCACAGCCTTACTACTATGTGGCTATGTCCTGTGATATAAGACAGAGCAGAGGCTGGAATCAGACTGGGGGTCAAATCCCAGCACTGCCACACCCTCACCGTGGGATTTTGAGCATGTTAGTTAACATCTCTGGATTCACTTTCTCCTCTGTATACTGAGATAAAGAGATTACACAACCCTGCTCATAAGATTCTTGCAAGGATTAAATGAGGCAAGGGATGTAAATCACCTGGCATGTTGCCTTACTCTCCTGGACAGCCAAAAGTTTGGTGTTTTCATCATGACCCACTTCCAAGTTTCCTAAGCTCAGCTGCCTGCCGCATCCATGGGTATTCAGCTCCAAGCAGCTCCTCTGCTTCCTTCTCATCTTCCTGGGTGTGAGCATGGAAACCATGTTGGACTTGGAATGGTCAGATTGGACTCCAGTGCTGCCCTTGCAGTTTACAGTCTGGGTCACCTTGGACAAATCCTTTAACCCCTTGATCCTTTGTTTCTTAGTCACTAAGACTGAGATGGTGTTGTTATGAGGATTAGCTGAGATGACACATTGCTAGCATATAGCACTGTGCCTGGCGCATGGCTAGTACTAGTTATGATAATGGAATGGTTAGGGGACGTATGTATCTGTTTCTGACGGGTAGCTAATTCCTTTTCAGCTCACTCTAACTGTACCTAGACAAAAAGGAAATTACATTATCAGAAGGGACATCTTTAGACTGTTCATAAATGTCATCACTCATATTTAATGTCTTTTTCTTTTAAGTTCCTTTTAGTTCTTTGATTTAATCTGCTAAATATTAGGGATTGATAGGAGAGCAAGTTTCTACTTTTTTTTTTTTTTCCAGATGGAGTCTTGCTCTTGTTGCCCAGGCTGGAGTGCAGTGGCGCAATCTCGGCTCACTGCAACCTCCACCTCTCGAGTTCAAGCAATTCTTCTGCCTCAGCCTCCTGAGTAGCTGGGATTATAGGTGCCTGCCACCACGCCCGGCTAATTTTTTGTATTTTTAATAGAGCTGGGGTTTCATCATGTTGGCCAGGCTGGTCTCGAACTCCTGACCTCAGGCAATCCACCTGCCTCAGCCTCCCAAAGTGCTGGGATTACAGGCGTGAGCCACCGTGCCCAGCCTTTTCTTTCTTTCTTTTTATGATTTCTTACAAGTTTTTATTTTTATAAAGTACTTAAAATATCTCAAATTTCAGAAAACAAGATATTTAATCACATATCCAAACAGAATTCTCTAATATAGCCCCTTATCAATTCCCTGCCTCCAAATCTCTCTCTCATGAGGAGACCTGTCATTGGATTTAGAGTCCACTCTAATTCAGTATGACCCCATCTTGACTATATCTGTAAAGATCCTATTTCCAAATAAGGTCACATTCACAGGTACCAGAGATTAGGATTTAAATATATCTTTTGGGACTGGGCACTGTGTGTGTATGGTGGTGTACACTTGTGGTCCCAGCTACTCAGGAAGCTGAGGCAGAAGAATCGCTTGAACCTAGGAGGTGGAGGTTGCAGTGAGCAGAGATCATGCCATTGCACTCCAGCCTGGGCAACAAAGTGAGACTGTGTCTCAAAAAAATTAATTAATTAATTAAATGAATCTTTTAGAGGAACACAATTCAAATAATAATACTAGATATCATTATACCTAAGAATATGATAGTATTTTCTCCCCAAGATTAAGGAACAAGTAAGGATACCTGTTGTCACCATAACCACTTCTATTCATTATTGAAGTTGAGGTCATAGCCAGAACAGTAAGTCAAGAAGAGACAATAAAAGGCATACAGATTGAAAAGGAAGAAATAAAAACTACTTGCAAATGATGTATATAAAAAAACCTAAGGATTCTGCAAAGACTATTTGAGCCAATAGCTAAATGTAGGATGTTTGCAAGATGGATCAAAGTAGAAAAGTAAATTGTAGCTGGGCATAGTGGCTCACGCCTGTAATCCAAGCACTTTGGGAGGCCAGGGCAGGCAGATCAGGAGTTCAACACCAGCCTGGCTAACATGGTGAAACCCTATCTCTACTAAAAATACAAAAATTAGCTGGGTGTGGAGGTACACACCTGTAGTCCCACCTACTCGGGACTCTAAGGCAGGAGAATGGCTTGAACCCGAGAAGCAGAGGTTGCAGTGAGCCGAGATCGCACCATTGCACTCCAGCCTGGGCAACAGAGTGAGACGTGGAAAAGAAAAAAAAGAAAAGAAAAGTAAATTGCATTTCTACATACCAACAAAAACAATTCGAAAATGAAATTTGAAAGACAATGCCATTTAAGACAGAATAAAAATCTGTTTTAGTCTATTGGGGCTGCTGTAACAAAATACCATAGACTGGGTGGCTTATCAACAATGGGAATTTATTTCTCACAGTTGTGGTGGCTGGGAAGTCTGAGATGGTGGTGCCAGCATGGTTGGGTTCTGGTGAGGGCTCTCTTCCAGGTTGTAGACAGCCACCTTCTTGCTGTGTCCTACATGGAGGAGGGAGCAAACAAGCTCTCAGGGGCCTCTTTTATAAGCACAGCAGTCCCATTCATGAGAGTCCTACCTTCATGATCTAAGCACCTCCCAAAGGCCCCACTTCCTAATACCATCACCTTAGGCACTAGGATTTCAACATATGAATTTGGGGAGAACACAGAGATTCAGACCATAGCAAAATTTGTAATCAGGGAAAATTTAATAAAATATGTGCAAAATCTTTACACGCTGAAAACTATAAAAATATTCTGCAACAAGTTAGAGAAGACCTAAAGAAAAGAGCTATACCACATTCATGGGTTGAAAGATCTGATATTGATAAGATGTCAGTTCTCAAATAGATCTCAAGGTTCAGTGCAATCCCAATCTAAATACCAGCAGGTAGATATGACACTAAAAGCATGAACAACAAAAGAAAATAAATAAATAAATAAATTGGACTTTATCAAATGAAAAACCTTTTGTGCATCAAAGGACATTGTCAAAAAAATGAAAAGATAACCTACAGAATGAGAGAAAATATTTGCAAATCATACATCTGATAAGGGACTAGTATCTAGAATCTATGAAGAATTGTTATAACTCAACAACAGAAAGACAACCCAATTTAAAAATAGGCAAAGGACTTGAATAGACATTTCTCTAAAGAAGACATACAAATGGCCAATAAGCACATGAAAAGATGCTCAACGTAGTAGGGAAATACAAATTAAAACAACAAGGAGATACCATTTCATACCTACTAGGATGTCTGTAATAGTAATTTTTAAAATGCAGAAAATGAATATTGGTGAGGATGTGGAGAAATTGAATGTCTTGTCCATTGCTGGTAGGAATGGAAAATGGTGCAGCTGCTGTGGAAGCAGTTTCACAGTTTCTGAAAAAGGTAAACATAGAATTACATTATGATCCAGCAATTCCACTCCTAGGTATAGACTCAAGGAAATTAAAAGCAGAGACTTGAGAGATACTCGTATGCCAATATCCATTGCAGCATTGTTCACAGTAGCCAGAAAGGGGAACCAACCCAAGGGCCTATCAGCAGATGAGTGGGTAAACACAATGTGGTATATACAAACAATGGGATATTATTTGGCCATAGGAAAGAAATCAGGATCTGAAACATGCTAACATGGATGAATCTTGGAAATAGTATGTCAAGTGAAATAAGCCAGACACAAAAGGACAAATATTGTATGACTCCACTTATATGAAATATCTAGAATAGGCAAATTCATAGAGAGAGGAAGTAAATTAGAGATTACCAGAGGGCAGCCAGGTGTGGTGGCTCACACTTTAATCCCAGCACTTTGGGAGGCATAGGTGTGAGGACTGCTTGAGGCCAAGGCCCAGAATTCCAGACCAGTCTGTGCAAACACAGGGCAAATGCAAAACAAAAGCCCTTCTCTACAAAAAATATTTTTTAAGTTAGCTGGATATAGTGGCTCATGCCTGTAGTCCCAGCTACTCAGGAGGCTGAGGCAGGAGGATTGCCTGAGCCCAGGAGTTGGAGGCCACAGTGAGCTTTGATTGGGCCTCTGCACTTCAGCCTGGGTGGTAGTGCAAGATCTTGTCTTTAAAAAAAAAGAAAGGCCGGGCGCGGTGGCTCAAGCCTGTAATCCCAGCACTGTGGGAGGCCGAGACGGGTGGATCACGAGGTCAGGAGATCGAGACCATCCTGGCTAACATGATGAAACCCCGTCTCTACTAAAAAATAACAAAAAAAAACTAGCCGGGCGATGTGGCGGACGCCTGTAGTCCCAGCTACTCAGGAGGCTGAGGCAGGAGAATGGCGTGAACCCGGGAGGCGGAGCTTGCAGTGAGCTGAGATCCGGCCACTGCACTCCAGCCTGGGCGGCAGAGCAAGACTCCGTCTCAAAAAAAAAAAAAAAAAGAAAGAAAAAGAGAGAGAAAGAGATTACCAGGTGCTGGAGGATGGGGAATTATTGTATAATGTTTACAGAATTTCTGTTTCGAACAACAAAAATGTTCCAGAACAAAAATGTTCCAGATATTGTGCACAACAAATGATGCACAACAATGTGAATATTTTATGTTATCTATGTTTTATGATAATTTTAAAAAATTAATAATGTAATATACCAAAAGTTATTGCATGAATTATGCACTTTGAATTGTATACTTGAACTGTACACTTTAAATGTATGAATTGTGTGGTATGTGAATTATATCTCAATAAAGTCGTTCTAGAAAATACCAGCAATGTTTTTGTAGAAATTGGTGTGCTAATCCTAAAATTTATGTAGAAATGCAAAGGACCCAGAATAACCAGAATAATCTTGAAAATTAGCAAAGTTGGGAGACATATATTAGTGAATCACAAGACTTTCTCTAAAGCTGTACTAATGAAGATGGTATGTATTGGTGTAAAGGTCCATGGAACGAGAAAAAGTTCAGAAATCAGGCCCCACTTATATAGTAGTTGATTTTTTATCAAGATGCCAAAGCAATTCAATGGTGAAAAGATCACTTCAACAAATAGTGCTAGAACAACTGCTTATCTCTATGGAAAAGATAAACCCTACCTCACATCACACACGTGAAATTGTTTGAGATAAATTATACAACTGAATGTAAAAGTGAAAATTCTGGATAAAGCTCCTACAAGGAAACATAGGGCAGTATTTTTTAGGATACAAAAAGCACTAACTATAAAGAAAAAAATGACAAATTGGACTTCATCAAAACTAAAAACTTTACAAAAAAACAAGCCATAGATGAGGCACAGTATTCACAATACCTGCACATATGGCTGAGAAAAGCTTTGTATCCAGACTCTTACAACTCAATAATAAAAATACCAGAACAAATCATTAAAAAATGCACAATGACTTGAACAGCTGTTTTATAAAAGACTACATACAAATGCCAGTAAAATATGAAAAAGGGTTCAATATCATTAGTCACCAGGGAAATGCAAATTAAAACTAAACTGAGATAGCACTGTATACATCCACTAGTTTGGTGAACATTAAAAGAACAAAAACAACAAACATTGGCAACTGGAATTACCATACGTTGCTAGTTGGAGTCTTAAATGGTATAACCACTTTGGAAATTGATCTGGTAATTTCTTTTAAAGTTAAACTCTATGACCCAGCAATAACGCTCCTAGGTATTTTTGCAAGATAAGGAGTTTTTCCGTAATAGCCCCAATGACCCATCTTCTCCTAGAAGATACATTCTGCCTATCTGTTGATAGGCAAACTGGTTTGTCTCTTCACTTTGCTAAGTGAACAGATAAACACATTTTGGTGTGTGGAAACAACGGAATACCACTCAGCAATCACAAGGAGAAAACTACTGATAGACAATATCCAGCAGCTTAGATGAACCCCAGAAACATTATGGTGAGCAAAAGAAGCCAGATACAAAATAGTGCATACTGTCTTATTCTATTTATATGAAATTCCAAAACAGGCAAAAGCTAATTTATGGGGCAAGAAATCATAACATCGGTTGCCTGGATTATAAGGATGGGTGTTGAGTGGTAAGGGCCACAACAACTTGCTTTTTTCTTTTTTTTTTTTCTGAGGCAGATTCTCAAGGTTTCTTCCTTAAACCAATTAATATGGTACATCTCATTAAGAGATTTTCTAACCTTAACCATCCTTGCATTCCTAGGATGAATCTAATTTGGTAATGGTGTATTTTTAGAAGACATTTCTGGAATCAGTTGCCCACTGTTTTATTTAGGATTTTTGCATCCATATTTAGAAATGAGATTGGGCTTTAATTTTTCCTTCATATACCATCCTTATCTGATTTGCCATCAGAATTGTTACGCTTTGTAAAATGAGGTGGGCAGTGTTCCCTCATTTTATATTCACTGGAACATTTGTTTTAGATAACGATTATCTGTTCTTTGAAGTCTGGGTATAACTGGTAAACCTTCTGGGTTTAATGGGTTTTATTTTTATCTTAATTTAATTTTTTTTTTTTTAGTATGGAGGGTAGATTTTAAAACTCCCAATTCAAGTTATAAATCTAACCAAAAAAAATGTATTTCTTCTTGAGGAGTTCTGTTAAGTTATATATTTCTAAGAAACTGCAGTTTGTCTATGTTTTCAGTTTATTAATTATGGGTTTTAAGTAGAATTGTGCATAAATGACCCTGAGAACTTACTCTGTGTAGTCTGGACAAGATGCCTGCTAGGACTGGTTGCGCCTTCTCCTAGAGAGAGAGACTGCACCCAAGTTCAGCTTCCCACAGAACCAGTAGCTCCCTTCCTTTGGCAGGAGGGTCTGTGGCTTGCCAGAACACCCCAGGTGTGGGGCTTTCACAGCAACTCCAGTAAACAACAAGCACTTAAATACAAATAACTCATACTAAGCAGTCTGTATGCCTCCCACAAACAAAGTTAATTCTCATGCTGGCACTGGTAGAAGATAGAAGAGCCTGGGGCTAGTGATACCCATGAAATGCAAACCCACTGTGGGTCTGGCTCATCACCCTGGTCCTGCCGTGATTCTCTGTCCAATAATGGGAGGACAGCGATTCCATCTCAAATGGTAGTTTATATACCATTGGTCATCTCTAATTGCTCACTCTGTCTCTCTATTAAGTGCACTAAAGGTTTGTCGTGGTCGTTTTCACTTTTATTTTGGAATAATTTTAGATGTACAAAATGTTGCAAAGTTAACACAGAATTCCCATATAACTTTCACCCAGTTTCGCTAATGTTGACATTTCATATGACTATGTGCATTTGTTAACAGAGATTAACATGGCTGGGCACGGTGGCTCACACCTGTAATCCCAGCACTTTGTGAGGACTAGTCAGGTGGATCACCTGAGGTCAGGAGTTCGTGACCAGCCCGGCCAACATGGTGAAACCCTGTTTCTACAAAAAATTAGCTGGGCGTGGTGGTGGACGCCTGTAATCCCAGCTACTCAGGAGGCTTAGGCAGGAGAAACACTTGAACCCAGGAGGTGGAAGTTGCAGTGAGCCAAGATCGCGCCATTGCACTCCAGCCCGGGCAACAAGAGTGAAACTCTGTCTCAAAAAAAAAGAAGAGATTAACATTAGTGCAACACTGCACTACAGACATTATTCAGATTTTCCTTTTTCTTTTTTTCTTTTTCTTTTTTTTTTTAAAGACAGAGTCTCACTTTGTCACCCAGGCTGGAGTGCAGTGGTACAATCACGCCTCACTGCAACCTCTGCCTCCCAGGCTCAAGCAATCCTTTCATCTTAGCCTCCCAAGTAGCTGGGACCACAGGCGTGCACCACCATGCCTGGCTAATTTTTAAATTTTATGTGGAGATGGGTCTCACTTAATTGCCCAGGTTGGTCTCAAACTCCTGGGCTCAAGCAGTTATTCACATTTCAGCAGTTTTTTCATTAATATCTTTTTCCTGTTTTAGGATCCAATACAAGATAACCACACTGCATTTAATGTCATCCTATTTAATTTTGTAAAACTCAATTGTATTGAGAAAAATTAACATATCATAAAATTTACCCACTTAGCATATATAATTCAGTGCTTTTCATTATATTTACAAAATTGTGTAGTCCTTACCATAATCTAAGTTTAGAATATTTGCATTACCGCCAAAAGCAATCCTGTACTCATTAAGCAGTCACCCCCTACTCCTCCCTCCTATAGCCCTAGGCAACTAATTTTTCTGTTTCCATTGATTTTCCTGTTCTGGACTTTTCATATAAATGGAATCATACAATGTGTGTGGTGTTTTATGTCTGGCTACTTTCACTTAGCACATTTTGCAGATTCATCCATAGCATAGTATTTATCAGTACTTCATTCCTTTATATTGCAGAATAGTATTCCATTGTATAGGTATATGGCATTGTGTTTATCCATTCACCAGTTAATGAGCATTTGGATTGTTTCCATTTGGGGGTTATTATTAATAATGGTGCTAGAATATTGTGTACCAGTCATCATGTGGATGTATGTTTTCATTTCTCTTGGGTATGTATCTAGGGGCACAATTGCTTGGTCATATGGTAACTGTGTTTAACATTTTGAGGAACTTCCAAAGTGTTTTCCAAAGTGGTTGCACCATTTTACGGTCCACCAGCAATATATAAGGGACTCAGTTTCTTTACATCCGCATCAGTGCTTGTTACTATCTGCTTTTGTTTTTCCTTTTGTTTTCAATATAGCCATCCTAGTGAGGGTGAAGTAGATATCTCATCACGGTTTTGATGTGAGTTTTTCTTTTGGTTAATGATGTTGAGCATATTTTCATGTGCTTATTAGCAATTTGTATATCGTCTTTAAAGAAATATCTATTCAAATTCTTTGCCCAACTTTTAATTGTGGTGTTTTCTTATTTTGAGTTTTTTTGTTTGTTTTGATGGAGTCTCGCTCTGTTGCCCAGACTGGAGTGCAGTGGCGCGATCTTGGCTTGCTGTAACCTCTGTATCCTGGGCTCAAGCAATATTCCTGCCTCAGCCTCCCAAGTAGCTGGGATTACAGGCACACACCACCATGCCCGGCTAATTTTTGTACTTTTAGTAGAGACGGGGTTTCATCACTTTGGCCAGGCTAGTCTCAAACTCCTAACCTCGGGTGATCCGCCTGCCTCGGCCTCCCAAAGCACTGGGATTACACGTGTGAGCCACCACACCTGGACCTTATTTTGAGTTTTAAGAGTTCTTTATATATCCTGGATGCAAGTCCCTCTTCATGTATATGATTTTCAAATATTTGAAAATGTTTGTCAAAAATCAATTGACTATTAATATAGCAGTTTTGATTTCTGTAACTTTGTAACAAGTTTTGAAATAAGAAAATGTAATTCTTCCAACTGTGATCTTTTTGTAGATTGTTTTGGCTATTCTGTGTCATCTTATTTTAAATTTTTTTCATTTAACCACTTTTGGTTTTGGGATTTTATTTGTTGTTTCTTAGTTTTCTATTTCATTCATTTCTGTTTTATTTTTATAATTTCCTAGCTTCTATGTTCTTGGGTTTGCATATTTGCTTTATAACTGTAAAAATGAACATTTATTTTATCACCATTAGGACTTTTTTTTTTTTTTTGAGACAGGGTCTCGTTCTGTCATCTAGGCTGGAATAGTGTGGCATGGCCATCGCTCACTGCAACCTCTGCCTCTCAGGCTCAAGCAATCCTCCCACCTCAGCCTATCAAGTAACTGGGACTACAGGTGCATGCTACCACACCCAGCCAATTTTGTATGGAATGATACATTTCTCAGAAGTACCCCTGTAGTTAAGCAACACATGACTGTATATAAGTATATATATATTTTAAATCCATCAGTTTAAAAATAGACTCTCGGATATAAGACATAAAAAGCCAACCATAGGCTGGGCGCGGTGGCTCAAGCCTGTAATCCTAGCACTTTGGGAGGCCGAGACGGGCGGATCACGAGGTCAGGAGATCGAGACCATCCCAACATGGGCTAACATGGTGAAACCCCGTCTCCACTAAAAAATACAAAAAACTAGCCAGGCGAGGTGGCGGGCGCCTGTAGTCCCAGCTAATCGGGAGGCTGAGGCAGGAGAATGGCGTGAACCCGGGAGGCGGAGCTTGCAGTGAGCTGAGATCCGGCCACTGCACTCCAGCCTGGGCGACAGAGCGAGACTCCGTCTCAAAAAAAAAAAAAAAAAAAAAGCCAACCATATGCTATTCACAATAGGCATGCTTAAAATCTAATGATCTAGAAAGACTAAAAACAACGGAATGGCAAAATAATTACCAGGTAAATATTAATTTTTAAAATTGATAGCACAGAATTTTATAGCCACAGCAGAGGCCAGAACACAGTGTAATTATGCTGCTATTAGACAAAAAAGACTTTAAAAGTATTTAGGGATAAAGAAAGTCACTGCAAAATGAAAACATGAACAATTCACTAGGAATATTCGACAGTTCTGATTTTCTGTGCAACAACTAACAGCATAATTGACAGAAAGAGATGGAAAAAATGAACAAATTCACTGTCAGTATGGGGTAGACAAAAATAGAATATGAAAGGTTTGAACATGGCGATTTTCATGACTCAGCATATACCAAAAAGTCAAGATTTTCTGACCACAATGTACTACAATTTGAAATTAGTTAACAAAAAGATAACTCCTTACAAAAAACCTTAAAAAATACTTCTAAATGATTCACATGTCAAAAAAGAAGTCATAAATGAAATGAGTACATACTTAGCACTGAAAGAGTATGACTACAATACATAATAAAATCTGAGGGATGTAGCTAAAGCAGAACTTGAGTCATTTGTGGGTTTAACTGCACACATTCAAAAAGAAAAAACTGGCCAGGCATGGTGACTCATGCCTGTAGTCCCAGCTACTTGGGAAGCTGAGGTGGGAGGATAGCTTGAGGCTGGTAGGCGGAGGTTGCAGTGAGCTATGATCATGCCACTGCACTCCAGCCTGGGTGACGGACCCAGACCCTGTCTGGAAAAAAAAAAAAAAAAAAAAGCCCATCTCTATAAAAAAAAATACAAAATTAGCCAGGTGTGGTGGCAGGTACCTATAGTCGCAGCTATTTGGGAGGCTGAGGTGGGAGGATTACTTGAGCCCAGGAGTTCAAGGCTGCAGTGAGCCGTGATAGACCACTGCTCTCCAGCTGGGGCAACAGAATGAAACTCTGTCTCTTTAAAAAAAAAAAAAATTTTAACATGTATGCTTAACTTAAGCTTAAAGTTTATCAGTATCTCTACCTTTCTCCTAAAATATACAAATAATCTTAGAACATTTTAACACCAGTCACTTGCCTCTTGTCTGACATGTTTTTGTCATCTGATAGTTTTGTGCCTCCTTGTTTTTATGTCCCTCAAATTCATCATCATTACTATTAGCAGTAGGAGTGGTGTTTTCTACAGTCAGTGGTTGCTCCGGTTTACCCACATTTGCTATTTCTTTGGAGATCATTAGTTCTTGCTTTCTGCATCTTTCCTCTGGTTTTGATTTGCTCCTTCTGGAAGTAAAATGTTCCCATAGTAATATTTTCTGGAAGGGCCTATGAATGGTAAACTCAGTCTTTGCCTAAAAATGTCTTTTTTCTGCCTCACTTTTGAATTACAGTTTAGGTAGTTATAAAATTCTAGCTTATCAATTATCTTCCTTGTATATTTTGAAGATATTTTTCTGTTGTCTCCTGGCCTCTGACTATTGAACACTGTGCTGTCAACTTATTTTTTGCTTTTTTATAGGTAGTCTGTCCTTTATCTCTGGTGGCATTTAGGATCTTCACTTTGTTTTGTGGTCTGCAGTTTCCCTATTATGTCTAGTGTAGATTTATTTTCATTTCTTATCCTTGGACTCAGTGCAGGCTTTTATTCTGCAGATTCTTTCCTTACAATTCTAGTAGAGTCTATGTTATTATCTCTTTGAATACTACCACCTCACTATTCTCCCTATTACTGTTTCTGGAATTTCTATTAAATACATATTAGACTATCTCATTCCTTGCACCTCATAACCTCCTTTTAACATTTTCCATCTCTTCATCATATTGCTGCATTTAGCATAATTTCCTCAGATGGGACCTCTAATTTACTAATTCTCCCTTCAACTTCTTTTTCAGCTTACAAACTTTTAATTTAATAGCTAGTTCTCATTTCTAGACATTCTAATTTGTTTCTGTTCAAAATATTACTTTTTTTTTTTTTTTTTTTTTTGAGACAGAGTCTCACTGATGCCCAGGTTGGAGTTCAGGGGCATGATCTCAGCTCACTGCAACCCCTGTCTCCCAGGTTCAAGTGATTCTCCTGCCTCAGCCTCCCCAGTAACTGAGACTACAGGTGCACACTACCATGACTGGCTAATTTTTATATTTTTAATAGAGACAGGGTTTGCCATGTTTGCCAGGCTGGTCTTGAACTCCTGACCCCATGTGATTCACCCACCTCAGCCTCCCAAAGTGCTGGGATTACAGGAGTGAGCCCCACCTGCCCCACTTTTGGGGTTTTTTTTTTTTTTTTTTTTTTTGGTTACAATAGTAGCTAAACTCTGTGCCAAGCATATGTGTACTTTTCTAAGCACTTTACATATATTAACACACTTAATCCTTACAACAACCCATTGATACAGATACCATTAGTATACCTACTTTACAGATGAGGGACTTGAGGCACAGAAATATTAAGTGACTCACCCAAGGTCACCCAGGTGGTAGGTAATAGTGATAAGATTTGAACCCAGCACTTTAGCTTCAGTTTCTGTGCTCTTAACTACCATGCAACAGTGCCTCTCATGAGGTTTGTTCTTTTCTTGGTGTTTTAATTACATCTTAGGGCTTTAATAATTTTAAACATGTTTATTTTACATTCCCTTTCCAATTGTCATTCTATGATATGAAGTTTTAGGGTATCTTTTAGTGTTATTTATTGTGTCTGCTGACTTTTAAGTCAGCAGGATTTTGTCCTCCTGCATTTCATTATTTGTGTTTGTGAGCTTATCTTTAAAGAAGCCTGTTTTTCTGTAACAATCCCCTGTGACCTGGTTGTAGATGTGTCCCTCAAGAGCAGTTTTGCATTTGCCACAGAAAGATCACCAGATCTGGACCTCTTTTTTGGCTGTTTATCATTTTGGGAGTCATTTATCATCATGGTTCCTGGACCGTCTGCAAACTTGAACCTCCAAATTTGAGGTAGAAACAGACCCTGAGAATTAATTTCTCAGAGGATATTTTTCTCCATCCAGACAGAGGCATATAAATTCTTTTTTGTCTCTCTGTGCCAGTGAATCGATGGTTTTCTTAATCTACTCTTTTCAGGATGGGTGTAGCCTTTTAAAAACTGCTGCAGTTTTTTAACTAAGCCCAGCTGTGGCAGCATCCCACATCCTTACCACTCACTTCCCTCTTTGTTACTGACACACCTGGAGACTTCCTTTCTCTCTTTCCAGTTCATTCATGCATTTAAAATAATTTTCGCTGTATTTTGTCAAGCATTTTAAGGCAGTATGGCAGGAGAGTTTTCAGACTGTTTTCTCATATCTTCTTTTAAGAAAATTAGGAGTCTCATTCCACCCTTTAAAAAAAGTATGATGTTAATTATTTTCTCTTGGTAAGAGTGATTAAAAAATTGGGGATATCCATAGAAGTGTTAGGAGGAAAATGCAAACTACTCATTGTACCACTACCTAAAAGTGGCCATGATTTATATGTTTTCTCCTTTTTGTATTATATGTGTTTAGATATACATATACATATATGTGTGTGTATATATATGTACTATATAACTTGATTCGTGTGTGAATATCTGCTTATGTGTGCGATTTTTCATCTAAAGTGTATTGTATTTTTCTTACATCATTAAAATTCATTGAAGAACAAACAACTGAAGAAAAACTTCTGTCTTAGAAGCATAAGGATAAATGGGGGGCATCTTCCTGCATATATTTGATTAGCTGTTCTGCAAATCTACACTTCTGCACCTAGAAGTAAAAAAGGGACTAGCTGCACTAAGAGCCCTAGAATCCTAATTAACATTGTGCTGCTGATAGATGCCTTACATTTAAAGCAAGATCATTTGTTTCTCTCCCACAGAAATGATTTTCATTGACTATTCTGAATAACTTTATATTTCCGGTCTCCAGTTTGCTGCAACTAAATCTTAACTACTCCCCCATTCTAGCTTTCTTGTTGAAATTTCTCTCTGAGCAAAGCCTGGAATGTCTGAAGTCATTCCCCAACACAGTTGCTAGAGATGGGCTGTGAAATAACAGAATTTAGCAGCAAGTCTCTCCACAGGCCAGTGTATAAAAAGGATCTGAAACCTAGGCTGGGAATGACAAGTATGCTAGAGGGAATGGCACTCCCCTGCCCGCCTTCCAAAAGCAGTTTGGCTTCAGGAGAGTGGGTGTGTGTTTCACTTGGTCTTGCAAATGTAGGTCTAACTTTGTCACCGCCTTTCCGTCTGCCCTCCAGCATCTGTGCCCAGTTGACGTAATGACTGTGGAAGGCAGATTGAACACTATTGAGAAGACAGTCTGGAAATTGCGAGAGGCAGGCAGGGTCAAGGATGGAAAGCATTCTTGGGAGACTGGGGTTCTCAGCTCACAGTAATTGAGAAATCGATTCAAACCCATGGCATACAATGAAATTATATGCATGTGTGTGCATTTTCTAGAAGTTACCCCATGGCCCTTCCAAGTTAAGTTAGCACTATACAATGTCTTGGCCAAATGAATTTGAGCTCCAAGTTAGGTACTTGAGACTCAAATTAGTTCCAAGCTAGTTTCTTAAAATTTATAGTAGAAATAATAGCCTAAAAATGTAATTTATTAAAAATTAAATTCAGGGCCAGGCACGATGGTTCCTGCCTATAAACCTAGCACTTGGGGAGGCTGAGGTAGGAGGATTGCTTTAGCTCAGGAATTTGAGACCAGCCTGGGCAACATAGTGAGACCTCATCTCCACTAAAATAAAAAATTAGCCAGGCATGGTGGCACACACCTGTAGTCCCAGCTACTCAGGAGGCTGAGGCGAGAGGGCCACTTGAGCCCAGGAGTTCAAGACTGCAGTGAGCCATGATCATGCCACTGCACTCCAGCCTGTGTGACAGAGCAAGACCCCCCCTCCAGAAAAAAATTAAAATCTTTAAAAAATAACAGTTTTGATTTACAACTACCAGAATTTATGAGAAAAAGAATTTTAAGTTTCAAAAGTTTAATGTGTACACTAAAAAATGAAAGCACAAAGCTTACGTTGCCAATAAGATATTAGAAACAGATTAGAAGTATAACTACACAACTCTACTTCCTGCAGATTAAAGTTTGCCAAGACTTTATTTATATTTTTATTTTTTAAAAAATTTAAAAACTGAGATGTTGATTCATTTCTAACAGGGACACACAAATGTCTGATGGTAGCCCAGAAGGGCTGTCACTCAGAATCAGGTGGGTGCAGAGTGGCGTGCAGGAGATGATGACCTAGCATGAGACAGGATGCATCACATCTGGGTGACGCCTCTCTCCAGGGAATCAGCCTGGACTAAATGCCTCTCCTGGGTCAGGATGCCCCGCATGCCCCGAGATGCCTTCTGGAGAGAAGGAAGTATGTGAGAGTATCCTGAGTTAAGTGAGATCTAAAAGGCCTGAGAAAACCCTGAAATGACTGAGTCTATCTGGAGCTTATTTGATTGTTTTTCTGCCATCAGATAGAATGAGATCTCAAAAGACAAATTAAATTATATTACAAGAAAATAAAACTCAATCGCTTGCCTATTTGAGTTTGTGGCCTGTGAAAATCTTGTCCACCAAACTACGAGAAGCAACATGAGGGGCTTTATGATAACTCTGCAGGTAGGTGGGCATCTCATGGAATCCAAGGGGAAAGGCATGGGCTAGGCTGAGAAAGGACTAGAACCAGGAGCCGAAAGTCATTGGGATCTTTTCTCAGCTGCCACGGCTGCATATCTGTTTCTGTCTTCTCTCTCTGAGGCTCATCTTTCTCCACGTCTCCCATTCATCTGACAGAATATAGTGGCATCAATGCCTAAGTTACGTGACACAGTTTTAGCCACATGCAGATTCTACCTTTCTGTATCTTGGTCTCATTCCCAAATTCTTGGACAAGAATCTGATTGGCCCACTTAAGTCCCATGTCTGTCTTCCTCCATTCAATCAATGGTGGCCTGAGGGGCATTAGCCCATGGTACAGATATGACTGCTGTGGGTTTATCACCTTGGGTCAGGGGACAGTTCCCAGGTAATTGGAAATGGCTGTGAGCTGGGAGGACACCCCAAAAGATGATGACTTCTCAGTCACTATGGGACCTATCCCTCACTTTTCCCATCTAGAAAATAGAAGGAATAATATCTATAATATTCCTAATTTTAAGTGAAGGCAAAGGGAATTAACATGTATTGACTTCTCTCCATGTAGGAAGTCAACCAGCTTAGCACATCCTGAAAACAACCCTAAGAGGTGGGCATTTTAATTTCCTTCTTTATAGATAAGAAAATTGATGCATGTGGAGGTTAAATACCATAGTTAGTACATGAAAGCTCAGATCTAAACCCAGACAGAACCTGTGCTGCAGCCCTGGAAGCAGCTGTTAAGATTGAGATAATGTCTCAAAGCCGTGCATTACATTCTCAGCTATTAAGAAGCTGCCGAGGACAGTATCTTACATGTAATAAATGCTCAGAATTGGAAGTCTCATTAATAAGAGCACTCTCCCTTCAATTGCAGAGGAAGTCTTATCACAGAATGTTTTGCTCCAATTAATCCACCAAACACCTCTGGGAAGTGGGCACCCATCTCCTTTGGAGAGGTTTCTGCCAAGACACATTTTATTACAATGAAAAGGGAGATGAAAACAGCCGCTTATACCTCTTTTAACTGTAACTGACCTTCAGCCACCATTTTGCTGCAATGGATTTGAGAGCTTCCATCTGCTTCATGTTGAGGTGTGAATTTGTCACCTTAGGAACCTGTTGTCACAGTCTTTAGGATGTATTTATGTGCTCTGATCTTCTGGCCTCCTGATGCTAAATATAACTCTTTTTTATTGGTACCGAGCTGATGTACAAAACTCAGGCTCTTTTTGTGAATGTTTGCTGAATGAGAGATTTGTTAACACCTACTGTATTCTCAGCTCTGAGAATATTAAATCCCTAAGATACAATGCAAGCCTCTGAGAGCAAACAGTCTTCTCTGTGCTATCAAAAAGCTAAGAACTTGGTCATTAGGGAATTGGAAATCAAAGCCACGATGAGATACCTCTTCATACTCAGTAGGATGGCTATAATACAAATAATTAAAAAAACAAACAAAAAAAAACAGAAAATAATGTGTTGGCAGGTGTTAAAAGAAAAATCTTTAGACAAATTAAATTTAACAGAGTTTAACTGAGTAAACAACAATTTGAGAATGGGGCAGCCTCTAGAATCAGGGCTGCTACGTGGTTGGCTAACATTTACGGACAGAAAAGGGAAAGTAATGTACAAAAAGGCAGAAGTGAGGTACAGAAACAGCTGGATTGGTTAGCTCAGGGTTTGCTGTATTTAAATACAGTTTAAACAGTTGGCTGCCTGTGACTGGCCAAACTAAGACCTGTAAAGGAAAGCAACATGCCTGTGATTGGCCAGAACTCTGCGATTGGTGCAAGTGTAGGTTACAACAGTCTGTTTACATATCCAATTAGGTTCCAGTTAAACCTTTAGGCTGAACTGAAACATGTAAGGAGGCAGCTTCATGCTAAACTTAATTTAATACAGTGATGTGGAGAAATTGGAAAAAAACACAACTAAGAACCAATTTTAAAGTCACCAGTCAGGTCTAGTTTGGGTGAAATTAATGCATGTTCACTTGAGAGCATTAGTTGAAACTTCCTGTAATTCAATTGGCTTGATTGGTGGCCAACTTGCTTTGGTTAAAGATACAAATAAGGGACTTCAAACACCGTAAGTAGGTTTCTGGTCTGCTTCTCTGAGCATTAGTACCACAGGTAGAATGATCATGTAATTGATCATCCAAACTGTGACAATTATTTCCAAGACAAATGCTAAAACAAAAAGGACACTGGGACAATAGGCCAACCCATGGCTGCCTTTGCTGGAGAAACACCAGTAACATATTGACAACCAGACAACTGACTTTTTCTTTACCAAATCAATCATGGTAGATCTTACCATTAATCTATTTAACCTGTGGGAAAAATGTAACAATGGCCCAATGACTGAACCAAAGGATACATACTGTGATTTACTAGGAAGCAGCAGTGGCAGGGTTCCACATGAAAAAATAGGTATCTTTTTCTCTTTTTCAGGTCTGCCTCTTCTTTGACCCATGCATGCTACCGTTTTCTTCCATGGGAGGTTGGTCAGAAAGTGGCAGCTCAGGGTAGATGTCAGGAAGACAGTAGTCAGAAACAGACCCAGAGAGGGATTTGGGCCACTGTGATAAGAGAGGAGTGGTTAAAGGTATGAAGAATTTACAGTTTATTGGCTCGGCACGGTGACTCATGCCCGTAATTCCAGCACTTTGGGTGGCTGAGGCGGGCGGATCACTTGAGATCAGGAGTTCGAGACCAGCCTGTCCAACATGGTGAAACTCCTTCTTTACTAAATATACCAAAATTAGCTGGGTGTGGTGGTGGGAGCCTATAATCCCAGCTATTTCGGGGGCTGAGGCAGGTGAATCGCTTGAACCCAGAAGGCGGAGGTTGCAGTGAGCAGAGATTGCACCACTGCACTACAGCCTGGGCGACAGAGTGAGACCCTGTCCAAAAAAAAAAAAAAAAAAAAAAAAAAACCTACAGTTTATTGATTTCCTTTTCTTTACAAGGAAAAACAGTTGGCTGCCTTCATGTGTGACTTTTAATCTTGTATCTCTGCCCAGAGGCACATTTTGGAGATGATGCTGTTTAAATTTCCAAATCAATAAATAATCAGGGTCAAAGATCCAAAACTAGCAAATTGCTATTTCCAGGAAAAGATGCTGGCCTTGTCAATGTGATTCTGTCCTGCACATACCAGGGAGTTCACACTTTTCCTGCCCAGTCCTAGAGTTGCTTGGAGCTATTCATTCTACAGAAGTTCCATCCAACTATCTTGGTATGATTGCCACAAAGAACGTTTGAAGAGGGCTGAACTAGGTGGGCCTTAGAGACCTATAAAGGAAAGTAACATGCCTAGATTTTTATGTGTATATAAAGCACTGTAAGCGCTATGACTAAAGAAATGAGAATGTCAGTGTGAAACTTTTTGTGATTCTGCCTGGGCGTCCATCAGATGGCCTTTCTTCTAAGAGGTAGAATCAGAACACATTGGCTTAGACGCTGCTGTAGAAAACTGGCCCATCTGGCTATTCTAATTGTTTCAGAAAAGAAATACCACTGTATCTATATATGGATCTCTTGGTGTCCTCACTGCCAAATATACATAGATCATACAAGACCCTAAAACTGTTATCTGTTATGCTTTTGGCTACACTTTCCACTGGGCTTTTTTCCCCCACTTTCTTAAATAAGGTTATTATGACTCACATTCAGCTTCCTATATTCTATGAATTCACCCCCTTCCAAGAAGTTGTTTTTTTAAAAATCATGGTTGTCTAAAAGCTTTATAGTTGTAAATTTCTCCTTTCCTTATGGTAGTACCTTGCTGTCTGTATAGAAAAACAACCACAATGTAACTGTTGAAATAGATACCTTTTGCAATGTCTTCCCAGCTCAGTACCCCCTTCCACTGAGAATATCTCCATCTCCATGAGACATAACGTTTGTGATGGTTCACTCTGCTCTCCTGTCCGTGAAGGGACTCCTGAGTTTGAGGTGCGCCAATCAAATTGGAGCTGGGGTTCAGTAATAGACAACCTGTTAATTGGAATGAGGGTAATGGAAACTGATGAGCAGAAGCTGCCATCGTAGAAAAGCATTCTCATCCACATGCTAGGAGAAGCAGGAAAGTGGATATTTTAAGAGAAGAACAGAACAGATGTGCAAAGTAAAGGATGGAAAATGATCTGGCTAGAGACAAAGAAGAGGAGGGGTGGGAGAGAGAGAGGAAGGGACTGGAAATAGTAGTTCCTGGTAGTTTTCTAGTTGCTGGTTCTCAGCTGTCATGAAACCCACTCCTGTCCTTGGGTTCTGTGAGATATTCTAGACTTTTATACAAAGGTCTCCTGATTTTTTCCCCTCTAAGCTAGCTTGAATGAGTTCCCGTTATTGACAACCAGAAGACCATTGACTAAGACAACTAGAACCTACTTCATCTTCTCATCTCTTTTGAGTCCCAGAACAGAAGAATGAACCTGGATTCTTCCTGAATTAGTGAAATACAATTATAGACATTTAGATCTGATATAATTTAATCCAACATATTTATTTTATGGATGAAACAGTAGTGTCCAAGGAAGTTACATGGCTTACCCAAGGTCAAGGTCACACAGTTAGGGGATAGTAGAATTGGAACTAAACCTTAGGTCATTTGAATGTCAGTCTGGCTTTCTTTCCACTAAACAAATCTGCCTTTTAATGAAAACATTCAGCGTCACACTTGGTGCAGAGAACAAGTGCTCCCTCTTCTGAATGATGTGGTAGATCCTGCAATCAAGGGATTCCCGTCCTCAAACACAGTGGTGGGCCAGAGATCCAGGCTGAGCTTTTAGAGTATCACAGACTTCTAGCATCAGTGATTGGCTCAGAGGTGGGCTTCAGCTCCAAGTAGAACTACTTAAGGACTTTTTAGGGAGAATAATCAGGCACTTAGAAGGAGAGAATGTGGATCTCTCGTTTTTGAGCTCTGAGAAATTAAGGATCACATGAGCTTAGAGCTGCTAGGGGTTGTCTTTTCAGCATGAGAAGACAGACTGCTGAAGAACAGAGCCAGCACAGAGGAAAACAGAACCGAGAGATGGAGAGAGATGGATACCCGATAACTTTACCTGGGCACCTAGATTTAGCCATGCCTGAAGTTATCTAGTTCCTGAACTTATCAGTTACCTGACCCAGTGCATTTTCTTTTCTACTTAAGCTAGTTTGACTTGACTTTCTAGTATATGCAGCCAAGTAAGGTATAATACCAAAACATTGATGGCTAATCCTAGTTTAACTTTACATGCTTTTGCTTCTTATTTTTATATGCTACAGAGAGGCTATATCTATGGGTCATTGTAAACAGATGTCAGCTATTTTGGTTAAAATGTATTTAATATGACTTATTAAGACTAAACTAGGAGAAGTAGTGACAAATACAACTGTGTGTGTGCTTTTGTTTTCCAAGGAAGAAGAATAAGTTTGTCCTAAAGCAGTAGATGGGCTTTTTTCGTTTGTTTCTGACCTCTTTTACACTTTTAGGACTTATGGAGGACCCCAAAGAACTTTCGTTATGTGGGTTCTGACTATCAATATTTACTGTATTAAAAATAGAAACTGAAAATCTTTAAAATATTTAGTGATTCATTTGAAGATAGCAATGATGAATGCATGTGAACACAAATAATATCTTAGTATTATTATAAAATTAGTTTTGACCCTGCAGGCCCCCTGAGATCTGTTCTAAAGAAAAATGTCAGTTTGTGTGGGATAAAAAAGAGTGAAATGTAGGACAAACTTGGAAAGTGAGTTTTATTTGCCTTCGTTTATAATACTTGAGTCTGAAAAGGAGCTCCATAATCTGTTGAAATCTTAGCAAAGTTTGCCTAATTTTGGTAAGCCTTTTTCGTTGTTTTACTGATTAATGCTTTCACCGACAATGTAAAAGGTTATTCATTACTTGCTGTGTAATCTGCCTGCATAGCAAAGATTCTAGGTCTTACCAGAATAATTTCCTGTGCTTTCTGTTGACCTTACTAGATCCTCGACTATTTAAAAAGAAAAAGTACAAAAGGTTTTCACTTATGAAAGAGCAAAGGTTCTTTTTAATCATGTTGCCTTCTATGTTTATTTCAAAATGCTTTTTTTGTGACTCAAATAAGTAATAAAGTATTGTTTCTAAGGCACCCAAGATCCTATCTTAATCAAGCATTCAAATATGTTCTGATAAGTTTTTTTTTTTTTTAAATTTTTGTTCTCACAAAAAAATCAGATATTAAATTTAGGAAAAAATAAAAAAAGATCAGATTTTTTTTTTTTTGCCATTCTTTCATCACAATTTTTTAACCTTTTTTATGGTAGTAAAATACATGGAACATAAAATTTAACATTTTCCCTATTTTTTAATATATAGAAAATTAGGATATCTATTACACCTAAAATATCTTTGAGATTTTCCAGTGGGTCCCTTGAAAATCACAAACTTGTTTCTTTCATCACATAAAAAGATAAGGGTTAGGTTTCTTTGATGTGTTACTATTGTAGGATTTGTATGAGAAGAGTTATCAAACCAGAGAAGGTACTTAGTCTTTCCTAGGTTAAATTTGTGTAGATAAAATATTGTTAATGTAACTATTTCAGAAATGGCATACAGATGGCCCCTAACTTATAATGGTTTGACTTATGATTTTTCAACTGGGTTTATTGGGGTAGTAAGTGCATTTTTGACTTCTGACATTTTTGATTTACGATGAGTTTATTGGGATTTAACCTCATTGGAAACCAAGGAGCATCTGAACTTTAGAGGAAATCCCTGGAGATATATCAGTGCCCTGACTGCTCATGATTTATTTTTACCCTCAAGGAAAACACTGATCAAACTCTTATGAAATTGGTGTGTTTTCTTGTATTTATCAGAGTCCTGACAATGCTTTGCCCAATGATATTAGACAACAGTGTAGTGTTCTCAATCCTAATTTCAGTTATTATTTAAAATGTTTCCTTAGCCTGGCCACAGTCTTAGATTTTTAATTTGAATTTACTATCTCCTAAGCTAGTTGTTTTCAACTATGGAGTTTTATAAAAATTAAAATGCCTAGGCCCTACTGCTGAATCTCTTTACTTCATATATTTGGTATATTATGTCTCATAATTATGTTATATCTCAATGTATTTTTCTCCATAAAAATTGTGTTCCTCCATTTTTATAAATCAGATTTTTTTGAATGCAAACTTAATTATTATCCTTAGAGACAACTTGCCTATTTTTTTATTTTTATTTTTTGGAACGACTTTATTATCTTTGGCATGCCACAGAAGCAACCACATTTCTTTACTGGTTGCATTATAATTATGCACCCCTCATCTGACCTGTCACATTTGAGGGCTACCAGTTATAAATTACAAACAGCCACTCTAGGTCTCTGTCATCTGCAGATTTTTTTTTTTTTTTTTTTTTCACTCTGAGGCTTATGTGAAGGCCCTGCTATGAGCTACAGGCCAGATTTTGTGTCTTCAGCCAAGGACAGTCTCAGGCTTGTACTAAGGCCCTGCAGGCTTGTGTGAAGACCCTGCTAGAAGCTACAGGCCAGATTTTGTGTCTTCAACCAAGAAAGACAGTCTCAGAGCTTCATGGCGAAGGACTATATTGGATACTTCAAACTGTTGATACTTTAAAACATAGACTCTTGGGTATAGCTTTCTGAGCTGATATCTCTTAGATAACTCTCAGCTCAGATGAGTAAACTCAGTCAAGATCTCTAGGGCTCCTTTTAGTCTGGAGAACTGCTAACCCAAGATCCTCAGGACAAGAGTTACTTACATAAGACTAAATGAACTGAGAAGGGACATTTTATTGTGTTTTTTAAAATAATGTTGTTGATTTTGTTTCAATGTTCTATAGTCTGGTTGTAGACATAAACCGATTTTTTCTAAGCTATCTATAACCTATAAAATTTAGTAGACTAGTTTTGTAAATTGTATTAGTTCATTTTCACACTGCTGGTAAAGACTTATCAGAGACTGGGCAATTTGCAAAAGAGAGGCTTAATGGACTCACAGTTCCACATGGCTGGGGAAGCCTCACAATCATGGTGGAAGGTGAAAGGCATGTCTCACATGGCAGCAGGCTAGAGAACTTGTGCAGGGAAACTCCTCTTTATAAAACTATCAGATCTCATGAGAGTTATTCACTATCATGAGAATAGCGTGGGAAAGACTCGCCCCCATGTTTCAATTATCTTCCACTAGGTCCCTCCCACAACATGTGGGAATTAATGGGAGCTACAATTTAAGATGAGTTTTGGGTGGGGACACAGCCAAACCATATCATAAACTGAAATGAAACATCTAAAAATTGTATTTGATTCTCACTGATCCTATAGAATCCAGAAACTTACTGAATCTCTTTGCTTTTCATGGCAGTATAGTTATATGTAAAAGCTCAACAGGAATATCTTCTCCTTCTTACTAGGATATAATTGGATGAATCGGTTGTACAACCAGGGGCTTACCTGGAGTGTCCTTTTTGAGAATTATGCTTATTTTATCAGATGTGACCAGCCACTTTTCAGAAGCTAAAGTTGACTTTACTTATGGAGCCAATGCATACAAAGCCCTCCTAGGAAAACTGGCTGGTGTCTGGCTTATAGGATCCTAGCCTTACAGGAGGTGAGGAATATTATTCCTGTCAGGCCAGATAACTCAAGAAATTTGGAGAAATTTTAAAAAGAAAGAAATTAACCAAAACATATAGATACTATGGGTGACATTTTTTGGTTAAAGCTTCTAAAAGATCATTTGGGATTCCTTATTCAAACTTCTAGACAGAAGTTAACTTTGTAAGTGATTAACACTACATGGACCTGGATTTTGCAAGCCAAACTTAAGAATAATCTTCCTTTGGAATTGTTATGATCACGAAACGATAGGGGACACCAGGGAAAAATTGTAAAAGACTTTGAAATAGACCAAAAGGTGGACTGGTGTCTTCAGTGGAAAACTGTGCCTTGTTTTAGAGCACCCCCCTTCCAAGTTTTCTGATTCTATAAATGATGTGCCTTTCATTATCTTTGAGCTCCTATATAGAACACTTCCAGGAATGTAAAAAGTTCTTGTCTATAGAAATAAAAATTGTGTTCCGTGAATAGCAATTGATTATTGTCCCATGGATATTAACCAGTTTTACATCTATTTGTACATTCATTTCAGCATTCCTGATTCAATGATAAAAGTGTAGTACATTGAATGCTCCTATATAGCATCTTATTAGTTCCCTTATGAGTTAATTAAGAAGTTAAATAAAATCTTTGATGTTTCAGCCTCTATTTTTATGTGTCATGATTTTACCTTTTTCTAAAAAGTATCCTTTAAAGTTATTTGCCTATTGTATATTTTCCTATTTCTTTGCTTTCACACTTTCTCTATTAGAAATTGTGTCTCTTGTAAACAGCATATAGATGAGTTTTGCTTTATTTTTATGTATTTATTTATTTATTTATTTATTTTGAGACAAAGTCTTGCTCTGTCACCCAGGCTGGAGTGCAGTGGCATGATCACAGCTCACTGCAGCCTTAACCTCCTGGGCTCAAACGATCCGCCCACCTTAGCCTCCTAAGTAGCTGGGACTACAGACACAGGCTACCATGCCCAGCTAATGTTTTATTTTTTGTAGAGACAAGGCCTCACTATGTTGCCCAGCCTGGTCTCAAACACCTGAGCTCAAGCAATCCTCCTGCTTTGGCCTCCCAAAGTGCGGGGTTTATAGGTGTGAGTCACTGTGCCCGGCTGTTTGGTTTATTCTGTCTGGCACTCTGTGTTTTCATCTGTGGGTGAAGTCACACCTTGATTCCCATATTCACATTGATTATGATTACACTTAATTGGAATTAGTTATTCCACCTTGGCTTCTTTTTATTCCTTTCTCGCTATCTACTGGATTGATGGAGATTTTTTTATTATTTTCCATTTTTCTTTCTACTCGTTTGGAATTTTTCATTCTTTTTCTAATACTTAGTGGTTACCTTTGTGGCAGAGACTGTTAGATGCCCTGTGTCTTAGTCCATTTTTGTTGCTATAAAAGAATACCTGAGGCTGTGTAGTTTATAAAGAGAAGGGGTTTATTTGGCTCATTGTTCTGCAGGCTGTACAAGAAGCATGGCACCAGCATCTGCACCTGGTGCAGGCCTCAGGCTGCTTCCACTCAAGGTAGAAGAGAGAAGGGGAGCCTGTGTGGAGAGATCACAAGGCAAGAGAGGAAGGAAGGTAGGGGAGGGGGCAGGCTCTTTTTAACAACCAGCTCTCGGGAGTGAACAGAGTGAGAATTCACTCATTACTGCAAGGATGGCACCAAGCCATTCATGTGTGATCCACCCCCATGAGCCAAACACCTCCCACTAGGCCCTGCCTCCACCACCAGGGATGAAGTTTCAACATGAGGCTTGGAAGGTCAAATATCCAAACTCTAGCACCCTGCAATAGTCATTCTCCTTTTCTTCCTTAGCAATAAAATTCTGGAAAATATACCTTGCTGAAAAACTACTGATACAAAGGAAACAATAATATGTAACAGGAAGTTGCTGGTTGGGACTAAAAGAGTAATTACAGTTGGCCTGTGTTCCTCTGTCCTTCCCCCTTTTATCCTGCTTGCAACGTGGGTGTAGATGGAACTCCGGAAACCATCATGGACCATGAAGCAACTCTGAGGATGGAAGCCACACACTAAGGACGGTAAAGCAGAAAGAAGAGCTAAAACCCTGATTATTAAGAAGCGGCCAATTCCATCCTGCACTGCCCACCTCCAGATCTCATTCATGTGAGAAACAGAAACTTCTATCTTGTTCAAGTCACTTTAGTCAAGATTTTTATTATCAGATGAATGCAATTTCTAATTGATACACCTTAAAATTTTCAACATGTACACCTGATTTAACAAAATCTAGAATTAAGTCAATACCTCTACATGCATTATAGACCAAAGGTCATGCTATAAGAACTTTGGGTATATAGTCACATTTTAAAAATCTTGTTTAATCACTGCATTCCTTCCCCATCTCACTCTGTCACACACTCACATATTTATTTTCTCAGATCCTTACAAGTTCATGAGGCATATGTCCTTATTCCATTTTTACAGATGAGAAAACTGGGGTTTGCAGGGGTTAAGTAACTTATCCAAGATCACACAGTTAATTAGTGGCAAAGTTATAATTTGAAGTCTTTCTAACGCCCAAATGTTTCCATCGTGTCACATATCTGAGCTGTGCTCTTTCCATTAGCCACTTTCCCATTATCATAGCTGATGACATGCACAGCCACCATCTGGGGCAGGCTTTAGTACAGCACTCTGTGCCATCATCCAGATCACCGAATCATAGTAAATGGGTGTGTCATAAGAGATAAGGCTGCCATAGAATCACAGCAGCTTCCGGCTTAGTAAATTACCTGGATACACACCTTTTCCTAGAGGAAATCCCACATCTTCATAGGAGATCTGGTGTAATGCTCTTGGGACCTCTCTCTAGAGGAGAAGCTAATATCACTGGGTACTAGTAAGCCTCAACAAACATAATAGAGACAGAACTGTCATCATTATCAGAAAAGTAACAGAGAAAAATGTTAAAACAATGGTTTTGTGACCTTAAAGTCTGTGTTAGTCCCTTAGCACCACCGCTGAGATTTTGCCGAAAGGGACGTTTTGTGTGTTGGGCTTACTGAAGCAAGCCCTTGAAAGTGTTCAGAAATAGGGAAAATGAGAAACTGTTCCAGCTGAAAATACGGGCAAGGGGGAATCATTGAAGAAGACAGAATATTGAAGTGTTCAAATGAATAAAGAAGCTAAAACCCAAATCGTAAGTATTTCTGTTTCTTTGACATATATAAAAGGAAAATGTTTACCAGGTGAATGTGATCAGCTAGGCATGTTTTGAAGGCAAATGTAACCAAATCATGTAACCCCTAACTTGCTCAAATTCTACATCCCAACCTTTCAGAGGAATGTCCAAAAAGGAAATAATTTTGTAAAAACTAAGGTTGGAAGATTCAGAAAGAAAATTCAGAATGAATTTTCCTAGCCCCAGAGTAGCAGGCTGAAGGAAATCCTTTTCCAGAGCTTTACTGGGCATTTGGGATAAATCACAATGACTCATTTATATAGATCTTCAACTTTTGCTGATCTTCCAACTTGATTTTCTTTCAGACTCTAGTTGCAGTGACACATAACCTTTGGCACAGGCTTAACTCATATCTGTCCTCTACTTATCCTCCCCGCCCCACTGCCGGGCTCATTGTTTTGGAGCACAGTGCAGGGAGAAGACAGCTCTCATCCTTCCTGTGTTGCTCTCCTGGGAGTTACTTCTCCAGATCCTATGGTCTTTTCACCTCTCCCATCAAACACCTCTCTCCTGACCACCGTCTCATGGAACCTGGGGTCTACAGTCCCTCTTGATACAATGAGACAACCTTGGGCTCAGGTGAAGGGTGAATGTGGAACCACCTACGCTTCCCTCTCTACCTACCTCCTCCTACTGTATAACTCCTATGTGGATAGAGCAGATTTATCAAAAAAGTAGGACTAATTAAACAGACTTACAACATAGGAGTGAGTGAATCAAAGGTCAAATTATGTTAACATCAAACTTACACTAGAATAAAAGCCATGGAGAACTTGAGAACAGAGATGGGCAGAAGAGTCAGCATTAGCAGGACAGTCTAGGGTGGCCTGTAGATTCCATACTGAGCTCCTGATGTCCTAGCCAGTGGGGTTTGAATATGTCTCCTCTTCTTGCCAACACACATCTCCCAAAGGCAAATGGTGATTTTCAGAGACAGCAAAGTCCAGATTTCTATAAATGAACAGAAGCATTCCTTAAATACGATGAAGATTGTACAACTCTGCCTGCTGGTGGGGATAAGTTTTTTTGTTTGTTTGTTTTGTTTTTTGAGATAGGGCTTCCCTCTGTCACCTAGGCTGGAGGGCAGTGGTGTGATCATGGCTCACTGCAGCCTCGACCTCCAGGACTCAAGGGATTCTCCCACCTCAGCCTCCCAAGTAGCTGGGACTACAGGCACATGCCACCATGCCCAGCTAATTCTTGTATTTTTAGTAGAGCCAGGTTTTCACCATGTTGCCCAGGCAGGTCTCGAACTCCTGGGCTCAGTCATCCACCCACCTTAGCCTCCCAAAGTGATGGGATGATTATAGGTGTGAGCCACCACACCTGGCTAGAGAGAAGTTTTAATTTTCCTTCTACTTCCAAACCACAGCCAAAGGCTATAGGAACACAAGAAAAGGGGTATGGGAGCCCCTGGTGTTTCTTCACCTACTGGCTGCACAAAACACCTGGCTGGAGTTCTGAAATGACCACTGCCCTGTGCATGAGGCCTAAATACATCCCTACAACCTGGGATGTCTCACAGAACTCTCCCCAAGCAGGAGGGAGGCAGGGCAAAGGTTTATTATCTTCTTAGCTAAGCAACTGTTGGCTTTTCCAGTTGTTCTAAGGAAACAAAGTTTCAAGCAGCTTCTGCAGATGGACTTTCCAGGATGAATTTCAGCTGCTTTATGTGCACACCCTTTCCATTAGTTAGTAAAAATGACCAAAACACGACTGTTGCAAGACCTTTCTCTCTAAATCTGTGGTTCTCAAGTAGGGGCAATTTTGCACTCTGGGGACATTTGGCAATGTCTGGAGAAATTTTTGCTTGTCACAGTGGAGAGAGGGGAGGGTAGAGAGAGATGCTACAGGCATCTAGTGGCTGGAGGCCAGGGAATGTGGCTAAAAATCCTACAATGTGCAGGACAGCCTCCAATAACAAAGAATTTTTGGCTTCAAATATCAATAGTGCTGCTGTTGAGAAACCCTGCTCTAAAGACGTGGGAAAAAAATGAGATTTAGGTTCATCTGTGACCAATATTACCAATCATATCATCCTCATGTCACTCCTGAATTTTACTTTAAAAATTCATTAGCTGATCTTCTTACACATCATCCCTAAGAAGTAGATTAAGAGTAATAATGGCATGTACTAAGTTCTTACTATGTGCTAGGTTCTGGAATAAGGACTTTATATACTTTATGTCACTGTTGTCCCTGTTTTCAGAAAAGAAAACTGAGCTCCGAGCAATGAAGGAAGTTGCAACTGGACATAAAACTTAAAATGGCAGAGGGAGGAATCAATGCAGACATAGAGTTCTGAAGCTTTTGCTGTTGCTCTCAATGCATTTCTAAGGAAACCCAACAGTATCCATTTCACTGACCAATTGCTTTGTACCCAAAATTCTATTTTTCATAAGAACTTTTCATTTTCTGACAAAAACTATTTGTTAAATAAACATAACTTCATAATTGTGATTATTCATCACTTGGAGCAAATTTGACTATTTTAAAACACATGGATTTTTTAAAAATCCACTTTAAATGGTGGTGCCAGGTAAAACTGCAAGGAAGCTTGTGCTATCTGGAGACACCCATATTTTTTTTTTTTTTTTAAGGAACATTTTGTAACTTTACAACAGCATATTGCATTTTTATATTCATGTGCCTATCTCCTTCATTGTCCTGTGTATTAGTTTTCTACTGCTTTGCATGAAGAATTTAAACAGACCTAACAGCTTAAAACAACACCTATTTATTAGTCCACAGTTCTGAAAGTCAGAAGTCCCAGCACAGCCATGGCATCACTGGGTTCTTGCTCAGGTTCTGCCAAGGCTGAAATCATAGTAATAGGCTCAGTTCTTGTCTGGAAAAGACAAGTTTGAGAAAAAAATCTGCTTTTGAAGCTCATTCGGGTTGTTGGCAGAATTCAGTTCCTTGCAACATTGGCCTAGGCAAATAATTTATGACTAAAACCCTAAAGGAAGTGCAACAAAAACAAGAATAGACAAATGGGCCTTAATTAAACTAAAAAGCTTCTGCACAGTAAAATAAATAATCAACAGAGTAAACAGACAACCTACAGAATGAGAGAAAATATTTGCAAACTACGCATCTGACAAAGGACTAATATCCAGAATCTACAAGGAACTCAAACAACTCAACAAGAAAAAAACAACCCCATTAAAAAGTGGGCAAAGGACATGAATAGGTATTTCTCAAAAAAGACAAACAAGCGGCCAACGAACATATGAAAAAATGCTCAACATCCACTAATCATCAGAGAAATGCACATTAAAACCACAATGAGATACAATCTCACACCAGTCAAAATGGCTATGATTAAAAAGTCAAAAAACAACCGATGTTGATGAGGGTGCAGAGAAAAGGAAACACATACACGTGTTGGTGGGAATGTAAATTCGTGCACAGTGCTTGGTTCAGAAGACACACTTTAAAGAAAAAAGCTGGCTGAATGTTTATAACGTGTCTGTGTTTGTAGTGTTCACGTCCTGCGGGCGAGGACCCTAGTGCATTTTCTGCAATCCAGTAATGCCTGTCCGGTACATGGCAGCCAGTGAGCACTCAACAGGTGCAATCGTTGGGCCACACACTCTTGTTTGAAAATGTGCTTTATCCTCTTGACCTTTTTAGGTTATGCAATGTGAATTCAAGCTGAATAATACTGAAGCCAGTCTTACGAGACTTATTTCTAAGAAATATTCAGCTTTATTAACGCAAATAAAAATAATCACACGCCCTTCCTTTGCAAGTGAACATTCATATTAGTGTCTGATAAATGCATTAAGACGACACATTCCTTAAATCAATCGGAGAACAGAACTTTGGTTTCTGCAAAAAGAAAAACTCCCTTTTCCCTAGATTTTCTCAGCTCCTCCAGTGCTAGCCCCAGACAAGGTCTAAGTTATCTGCAGTTCTTTGGCCTCCCTTGCATTTAAATCGCATTTGGGTAAACGCTTCGTGGGCTTTCTAACTCCACAGAAACGCTAACCAGGTATTGGGCGCTCGCACCGCTTCCAGGTAACCAGCGAAGCTGCGGATTCCAGGCCCGCGCTGTGACGTCACCGGGCTCGCAGGCCACGGCGCGGTCTCAGGCTCCGGTGATTGGCTGGGGTCCATGACGTCACGGCCCGGGGCGGTCCCGCGATGGCCAGGGCCCCGGGATGCTCCGGGTTTGTTTAAAAATAAAGGGGGGCGGGAGCGCCCAGGAAAATCCGGGTGCCCACGGGGGTGCCGGCTGCCCCTCCCGCCGCCCCGCGTCCCGGCCCGGCCGCACCAACCCCCTCGGCGGCCCGCAAGGGGGCGGGGGGAGGCGGGGCGGAGGAGGAGCCGCGGGCGCGGCGCCGCGCTGTCCCTGGCCGCCGCCCGCCCCACTCCGCACCGCATGTAAACAGTCCCCGCCGGCCCAGCCCGGCCCCGGAGGAGCCCGCGCAGGCCGAGCCGAGCGCCGCGCTGCCCGCCCGGGAGAAGGGCGCCGAGGAGCGGGAGGGCGGGCGGCGGCGGGAGGCGGGCGCGGGGCCGCAATGGATTTCCAGCAGCTGGCCGACGTTGCGGAGAAATGGTGCTCCAACACGCCCTTCGAGCTCATCGCCACCGAGGAGACCGAGCGCAGGATGGATTTCTACGCCGACCCCGGCGTCTCCTTCTATGTGCTGTGTCCGGACAACGGCTGCGGCGACAATTTTGTGAGTGCCTGGGGGAGGGACCGCCGGAGCCGGCGGGAGTGTGGACGCAGCGGTGCATCCCTGCGCCCGGGCTACCGCGCGGTGGGCGGCGGTGGGCGCCTAGTGGGGGGGCGTAACCCGCGTCCTACTCCCCGCATGCTCCTCCGGGGAAGCCCCGGGCCGGGTGGTGCGGCCTCCGCGCCTCGGGTGGGGCCCGGTGGGCGGCGGGCAAGGCGCCCGGAGGATCCGGGGAGCCGGGTCGGGGCGGGAGGTGTGGCGTCCCCCTAAAGGCCACCCCTCTCCCCGCTGTTGCGGGCGCCGTTTCGGGAACCCGACCTGACGGCCAGTGCGCGTTGCCTGGCGTGGAGCATCCCTGGGGTGTGGGTGTCACCCGCGCCCGAGCAGCCTGGGCTGGGGCGCACAGATCCTCCGGCAGAAGCCCAGGTCCAGAGCTTCCCACATCCAGGCGTCCCGTCCAGGTTAGGAATCCCGCACCCATCCCGTGCCCAGCCTCGGCTCCTCGCCTTGCCCCTCCCGGGAGAACCCCGCTCCCCGCCCTCGCAGGTTAGTCCCTGCACTGCCTGTTTGGACACAAAGCTCTGTCCATACTAGCGATGCCCGATCTCCTGGACCTTCGTTGCGGAATTACACCCCGGATCTTAATACGCACGCGCGCCTGCGCATACACCCCCAACACACACACACTTATGCTCACACACTCACCCTCACACGCGCACACTCACGCACACACGCGGGCACGCCTCTCCCCCTGCCCCCGCGCTGCCCTCGCCGCCTCTCTGAGCTGCCCGAGAGGTGTGTGTTGGCCCGGGCAGGTTCTCTCCAGCTGAGGCGGTGGCCCCAGCCTAGCTGAAGCCTGTCGGCGTTTCCAGATGAGGGGGAATCCCCTCAGCCCCGGCTCAGGGGGACCGGGAACTGGAACTGCGGTGTCCAAACCTTCCACTTTGAATCCTGCGCCCACCTGGGATCCCGGCTCTGGCAGTTGAGGGAGGGGATGCAGAGGGCAGGGGAGTCGGGGTGGGAGGGGCGGAGTAGGGCGAGCACGGTGCTCATGAAGTGTTTGTAAGGATGGGGAATAAATAATGATCCCCAAATGTAAGATGGAGGCGGCCGTGGGCGCGGGTGACCGTGTGGTCGCCGGCCTTGTGGGCGGAGGTGGGGCGGTGTGGGGCGCGGCCTGGTGCAGGCTCCTCAGGTGGGGGAGACAAAGCTGGGCCGTGGTCCTGCAGCCGCGCGCCCTGACCACCTATGGGAAGTTCGCGAAGGAGTTGGGGAGACTGCAAGACCGCCTTTCTTGGTCCTGGAGAGGTGAAGGCTTGTGTATGTCTGGCCAATAAAGCATTCCCTCCGCGCACACGCACCCCCCGAAGAGGGCAGGGATCCACCTGGACATTCCAGAAGTGGCACTCCAGAAAAGGGATGGCCTTGTGTGACAGCCAGATATGAGTTCTGGCTCTGTGACTGTGCTCAAAAATACCCACCCTGAGCTCAGTTTCCACATCCAAAAAAATAGGTATAATAATGCCAGCACCGAGGTGTTCATATAGGTGACTCACTGAACAGTCCCTGATACACAGCAAGAGCCCCACAAATTTGGGGTTAGAGACCTGGGGTTCCCCAGAATTTAGAGCTTGTCTCATTTTTTAAAGAACGTTGGTTTTCCCGCTGTAAAATGGGGCTAATCAGAATGCCTCCAGAAGAACCAACTGAAAAATAATATTAATGCCCGTAAGCCCATCTTAACAGTAGGTAAAGTAAGTAAATAAGTGTTCTTTTTGCAAGGAGTGGGAGATCATTAAAAAGGGATTCACTCCATCGCAAAAGTGTGAGAAAACCCCCAGGATACAGTGGAAAGGGCACCAGAATCCAGCTGACTGTAAAATGTTAGGGTTTGGCTAGGGTCCCTTCCAGCTCTGGGCTTCCTTCCTCTGCCAGCGTCCTTTCTCCCTCCTGACCATGTGAAACAGGACAAGAATGGCTCATGGTTCTGGATTTCACTGGGGAGAAGCCCACACAGCCTTCCTGCTGGGACTGCCCAGGCCATACCCAAAGAAATGACTCCAAAGACAGTAAGTGGGCCAGGAAGACAAAAGGCTGTTCTCTTGCCATGAGTATGTGTATCCAACCATCGTTCAGAAGTAAGAAGTACTATATTATTTGTATCAGGCCTTTCTCTTGAGGCCACCCATATTTTAAATATTTTCCCATCTGCATGAGAAAAATGCTTGAAAGTGCCATGTAAACTGACAATTTAAATAGAATAGATGGAAAGATAGAGGATGGGGGTGGGCAGATGATTCCTTGGGTGGAATGGAACTTTCTCCAAGTTCTGGAGGCTCTAATGGACAAGATGCCAACCTCAGGAGTTTTCTTAGCCAGACCTCTTGAATCTGTCCCAGGCCAGGTTTGTCAAGCTACTGTTTGCCTCTAATAAGTGTCCTGCCTCAGTTCTTTTCTTTTTCCCAGGAAAATGTATTAAGCATTAGACAAAAATGTGAGATGAGTGGAATTTCTGTTAGTTGAAGGACTTAGCAATAAGAATATCTACGTGAGCATTTCTCGATTTACAAAAGTATTTCCACATCATTCATTCATTCATTCAGCAAACATTTATTGAGGGTTTACTTTGTGCCAGGCGAGTGCTATCTTGAATACAAATAGGATCTCTGCCTTCATGTTCCTGGGGCAATTTTTACTTGTCTAGGAAGCAGTGTGGTGCGGTGGTGAAGCACACAGGCTGTAGATCAGATTGTGTGGGTTTGCACCTCAGCTCCCCACATTTGTGTGCCTTGGGGAAGTTATTTAACCCCTCTATGCCATACTTTTTCTTTTTGTTTGTTTTTCTTTTTTTGAGACAGTCTTGCTCTGTCACCCAGGCTGGAGTGTAGTAGCACAATCTCAGCTCACTGCAACCTCCACCTCCCAAGTTCAAGTGATTCTTGTGCCTCAGCCTCCCCAGTAGCTGGGATTAAAGGCATGCACCTCACACCCAGCTAATTTTTCTATTTTTAGTAGAGACAGGGTTTGTTATGTTGCCTAGGCTGGTATCGAACCTCTGGGCTCAAGTGATCCTCCCACGTTGGCCTCCCAAAGTGCTGGGATGATAGGCGTGAGCCACTGCGCCTGGCCTCTATGCCATACTTTCTACATCTGTAAAATTGGGATGATAATATTAGTACCTCCTGGGCAGAGTTGTTTGAGAACAGTGTCTAAAGTAGGGGCAGCTTAGATAGTCTAAGCCACTGTCATTTTTCATCGTATCTCCTAACTTGTCTCCTTGCTTATAACCTCCACCTCACTCTTACTGTAAGTACTGAAGTGGGGGTACTAAATAGATCCAAAATGACTGCTTGGGGAGACTGACTCTAAGCCACTCTCTACCCAGCAGTCATGTTGGTTCTATTTAAAATATAAGCCAGATCGTGTCACCACTATTCCCCACCTCAGCTGAACTGACTTCCTATCTTTTATAATAAAACCTAAGCTCTTGCCTTGGCCTCAGGCCCCCACATGATCTACCTTCCTGCCACACAGAGCCTTCTAGTCCTTAGACGTGCCAAGTGCATTCCTGCCTCAAGGCCTTGGCTCTTGCATTCTGTCTGCCTAGAACCCTCTTGCCCCAGATCTTTACACGGCTGGTTCCTCGATACTCCTGAGGCCCAAGAGAAACCTTTCTGACGACATGTTCTTTCACCTCACCATCTTTTATTCTTCCCATAGCACTTGTTAGACTTGGCATTCTCTTTTTGTTCTTCTGCCTCCCCAACTGGACTCTAAGCTTCATGAGAGCAGAGGCCTTGTCTGTGTTATCACTGTGTTCTGGCATTTGGAACAGCATCCAAACATGATGGGTGCTCAGTACATACCTGTAAGGATGAGTAAATTATAGTCTAGTGTAAAAGACATGTCAAATGTCAAGAATTCAGTTTCAAAGAATAATAATAATAACCGTCACTTATGTTCAGTTTTTTATGTAGCAGACGCTGCTCTTGGCACTTTACATATGCCAACTCATTTAACTTTAGTACTCTCACAAGGCCATCTCTATAATTATCTCTGTTTTACAGAGGAAGAAACTGAGACATGGCAAACTTTACTAACTTTTCCACAGTTAATAAGTGGTAGAGCACCTTGAACTACAGCCCTGTATTGAATGCATGGCATCACAGGAGTGACAACAGGGGACCCCATCTAGACTGGGTTCAAGGGTCGCTTCTTATTGGGCCTCACAAAAATTCGTTGAGGTAGATATTATTATTCCCACTTTATAGGCAAAGAAACTGAGGCTCAGGGAGTTTAAGGGGCTCATCCAGGACTGTACCACTAAGAAGTGACAGAGCAAGGACTTGAGCCCAGAGGCCTGTCCTCTCCACCATGCAGAATGGCCCACAGGTGGGGTCAGGCCAGTAGTTCCAGGGGCACGAGATCAAGGACGCCTGTTTATTTTTCCTCCATTCTGGGTCCCTTGCACATACTTTCTCTATCTTGCTCCACAGCCCATCCCATCCATGCCGACCCTTGCCCCTCTGCCAGGGACCCCTCTCTGTGGGCCCCATCATCAGGGCCTGCGGTGAAACAAAGCTGCTAGTACCCTGTGTGTGGAAGGAGTTCAAGGGCATGGCCACCCTACCTGGCTCTACAGGTTTGACAAGGGAGGGCTCCTGGCCCTGGTCAGTGGGGTCCGCGGAGTCCTTTCTGCCAACTTGGAAGGTCCTTGGGGTCCTGGCAGGCTTGGAATGGGGTTTCAGCAGCCACTTGGATGCCAGATAAACAGAGGGGCACTCCTAGGCACGGAGCACCAGCTGCGTTCCTTCCTTGTCCTGGGCCACGAGAAATGAGGTCTCAGAACAAAGAGCACTGCCCTGCCCCTCTGGGGGCCTGGATGCTGATGACTGCGGGAGAGGAGGGATTCATTTCCCAGATTGCCCAGCCTTTCCTGTCAGCCCAGTCAGACACATGTTAGACTCTAACATTTTGTATAGTTTAATCCCTCCTCAGCACAAAGACAAAGGTAGTAATCATGATATTATTAAAGAAAAGGGCTTTATTTATGGAAGAACTGTGATTTAATTTTACACGTGTTTATAGAGGGGTGTGTGTGTGTATATATATCCCCATTTGTGGTCTGAACACATCTTTATTATTAACTATGTGATCAAATAACAGCCTTCTTATTTTGGAGAAAGAAAATAGAACTTATTTAAATGAGATTGAGTCACGCTTATGTGGTGGTATAGTGGAGAGAAAGTACTTTCTTGTCTGATTTAAACTCTACCCTGTTTCCTCCTCTGTCAGATAGGGACAGTCATGCCTGTATTACATGATTAGAGTGAGGATGAAATGAGCTGTGCGTGTGACGTTCTCAGTAGACAGAAGGCATTCCACAATGGCGGCGCGTGTTCATACAGAGAGGTTATTTCTGGGAAAACGATAGGTCCTTTGTATATTCTTTGAGTGGTAGTCATGAGGAGAGTAGTTATGTTAATATGAGCTGAAGTAGATGGGAATAAGCGCTTTTTGGGCCCCTGCTAAATGAGAGTCGGTCTACAGGTTGTCTCCTGAAATCTTTAGATTCCCCCTTATTTTACGTGACTTACAAATGAACACACTGAGGCTCAGGTTAAACATTGTGCACAGAGTGTAGTTGAAAGGGTGTACACTCCTCCGTTGACATTCTGGCTCTGCCCTTGTTCCCTGTGTGACCAAAGGCAAGTTACTTAACCTCTTTGAGCCTCAGTTTCCTCACTGGTAAAATGGGTCAGTGGCTGACACACAGATTGGGTTAGTCCTAGGTGTGGCCAGCTGTGCTCTTCCCACCATGTGCAGAAATATGTTTTGAGGTGGGGCCGGGTGCGGTGGCTCACACCTGTAATCCCAGCACTTTGGGAGGCCGAGGCGGGCGGATCACCTGAGGTCAGGAATTCAAGACCAGCCTGGCCAACCTGGTGAAACCCTGTCTCTACTGAAAACACAGAAATTAGCTGGGCGTGGTGGTGCGTGCCTGTAATCCCAGCTACTTGGGAGGCTGAGGCAGGAGAATCACTTGATCCTGGGAGGCAGAGGTTGCAGTGAGGGGAGATCGCACCACTGTGTTCTAGCCTGGGTGACAGAGGAAGACTCCATCTTACAACAACAAACAAACAAACAAACAAAAAAACAGAAAAAAAGAAATATGTTGGGAGGCATGTGGTGAATTGTGGCTTTTATCTTTTTCTGCCATCTGTTCCCAGGACAAGAATCAGGGTTTTGTTTTGTTATTTTGCTTTAGAGACGGGGTCTCACTCTTGCCCACGTTGGAGTACAGTGGTGTGATCAGAGCTCACTGTAACCTCGAACTCCTGGGCTGAAGCATCCTGCTGCTTCATCCTGGCAAGTAGCCAGGACTACAGGTGTGCGCCACCATACCCAGCTGTTTTTCTTATTTTTTGTGGAGACTGGAATCTTGCTCTGTTGACCAGGTGGTCTTGAACTCCTGGCCTCAAGCAACCCTTCCGTTTTGGCCTCCCACAATGTTGGAATTACAGGTGTGAGCCGCCTGGCCAGGGATCCATTTTGGATTAAGACACACCAGTTCAAAACGGACTCCCTTGGTACCGAGTGGCAGAAAACCCCCACTTCAGTACTACGGTAAGAGTGAGTCCCAGAGGGAGGAGACACAGGAGTGCGTTCTTACCTCCCCTGCCACCCCCACCCCGCTTAAGCACCAGGAAGTCCAGCTTCTCACCCACCGGGACTTAGATAGTAGGGGCGCACACATTGTGCTCCCCCAAAAATATCTGTAGGATTGAATTACCTTAATGACCGGAAACCACGTTTTGGTAAACTGGATATTCCGATCTACATTGTACAAAACAGGAAGGTGCTCATTTTCCTATTTGCAGGTGACATAGTTAATGTTGTCTTAGGCTGGGCGAGCTTTTATGGTAAACTCTGGCCTGACTTCACAGGAAGAAGGGTCACAGATGGCCTGTAGTCAAGTCAAAGTTCTTATCGGATTTTCTGTAGGAAAGAGTAGACCACTCAGGCCAGGTTCGATGACAGCTACTTCACTGCAGCTCAGGCCAACCTGAGGTTTGGAGTTGGCTATAGTCAGTAATGGCAATTGCTGAAGTTCTCCCGGAAAGATATTTAAATGTCACACCACCCCCAACCCCCTTCAAATGTGTAGTTAGCCAAAGTTCTTTTTTTTTTTTTTTTTCTGAGACGGAGTCTCACTCTGTCACCCAGGCTGGAGTGCAGTGGCGCGATCTGGGCTCACTGCAAGCTCCGCCTCCTGGGTTCATGCCATTCTCCTGCCTCAGCCTCCCGAGTAGCTGGGACTGCAGGCGCCCGCCACCACGCCCGGCTAACATTTTGTATTTTTAGTAGAGAACGTGTTAGTAGTTCACCATGTTAGCCAGGATGGTCTCGATCTCCTGACCTCGTGATCCACCTGCCTCGGCCTCCCACAGTGCTGGGATTACAGGCTTGAGCCACTGCGCCTGGCCGTTAGCCAGAGTTCTGCTGTGCCCATGGTTCTCAAAGTGTGGTCCCAGAACCAGCCACACGAACATCACCTGGGAATTTGTTGGAAATACACATTCTCAGCTCACTGAATAGTTCATTAGCTAAATAAACTGATTACCCAGCAAAGGTGGATACATTTCTATTCTGTTATTGTGTTTGAGTGATACACTTTTCTCAGTTAACTTTGCAATTTAAACCCCCACCACCCCACTCTGATCCACACTGAAGCTGGAGAACCCCTGCTTCCCTTTAGTCCCTGAAGCCTTCCCAGGCATTTCTCCTTTTGTCCAAGGGAGGCCTGCAGGCTGCCAACGCTCTGACTACTGCCTTGTTGGAGAGTCAATATTTTCCATACCCAGATTCATGTTTGCCAGGGCATTGCATTGTTCAGAGCATTGTTGAGAGCTAGAGGTTCTCTGATTCCTGCTATAGTTTTTTTCCTGGTCAAAATGAGTATTTGGTTACAAATGCTTAAAATATTTGCCAAGTTGAAGTTACTGTGGCCACGCCCAGTACCACAGGACTCCGGGCCTTCAGTTGTCCATTTGTCTTTGTACAGGACTAGATCCTATTTTCAGGATCACCAGCCCTGCCCCTAGATGGTCTCTCTGCTCCCCTTGGTTTTGGAATGGGCCCCTGTATCTTCCTAAGAGAATAACTGCTCTGCCCGCAACCCCCCGCCTGTTAATTTTCCTGAAGAGCACGTCTGTTTTATCTGTGGACACCACCTCATGAGATTGATAGTGCCTCTTTCTTTGCATGGGCTACTTAGAAAGCTTTGTTGGCAAATCTGTGTCCCATCTGTAGCAAGTAGCCAGGCCCTCATACCTTGCTGTTTGTCCTGGTCTCACTCTTGGATCGATCTCATGTCTCTTCCTTTGTCTTTTTTTTTTTTTTTTTCCCCCCAATGACAGACTTATTTTTTTAGTTCATTTTGTCTTGTATCCCGTGATACTTTGCCAGCTGCCTTGATTCATTTTGAAAGGAAGGAATTTAAATGGAACACTTCCTTGTTATGAGATACAATGGATATGAGACAACTAGCATTTAGTAAATGATGTCTTTTAAGTGACTCTGTACACCCGGATCTGTCTGAGTCCAAACCCCATGCCACTCTATCATGTGGACAAGGATTCAGTTACAACATTTTTTAAACCTCAAAACCTAACAGAACTGGTAATACAGGTGGAGATAGCCAAATGAAGGCAGTTTAGACAGAAGGCCCTTTTGTGGATGTTAAGTCTTCCTTCAACATACAGTCCTAAATCGCTCTAAAGGGAGAGTAATGGAAATTGTGGCATGAACAATCTCTTCATGAGGTTAGAAATGCCTTAGAAACACTTAGCTAAATAAACTGTCTGATTACCAAGCAGTGGTGGCTACACTGCAATGTATGATTCTGTTATTGTTTGAGTGATATACTTTTCTAAGTTTACTTTGTAATTTGAAGCCCAGATGTACTTACTTTTTAACAAAGTAGGTTTACAAGCTTTTCATAGGTGCACCTGCTTCTGAATTAACCTCAACCCAAGTTGCCTCGGGCAGTGCTCTCAGTGAGTCACATTGGGTGTCTGATTTACTCATTGTATGACCATAGCCTTGTGGCAGATGGTAAGCCCACCCTTTCCCCTCTGTCTCCCCCATCCTCCTACAGATGCAAAGGGGGAAAGAAGGTACTTACGTCCACCATTTACTGAATATTCACTGCATGCCAGCCAGGCACTGCGCCAGGTACTTACTCAGCTACTCAGCTTCAAGTTTTCTGAAATGTGGTGCTAGATGTTAATCCCCTCTTTAACTTGGGTAATAATTTGAAATAAGCTGGAACTTTTACACATTTGAGTATGAAAATGGATGCTGAGCCGAACTTACTAAAGTAGAACTTTTGTTGTTCTTGCAGAATCTCCACTGATTAAGAATCAAGTGGCATAATGGATATACAAGTGCTTTGGGCTATTATACTTTTGTACAATGGAAGAGACTATTACATAAATGACATTGTGGTGGTTTGACAGCTTTAAGGGCCTCTCATTAGTAGGGAAGAGCATTTGAGCTGTTCACTAAATAGAGAGCCCAGACGTTGTCTTTATTGGGTTGGGGAAGTCTCTAGAGAAGTCTGCTGGCATGAGAGCAACGTGTGTTGGAAATGGACCTTTACAACTATGAAACACAGATAATTGGGGTATAAAGATGGTACCTTGGCACCTAGTTATTCTCATTTGGATCTGGGGAGTATTTAAAGTCTGTAGGTGTAGAAACCCTGCAATGAGAAGAAAGGAGAGGAAATGTGTTTATTGAGTGATAGGGATATGGGGCAAGTGTGTGCTTGGCATGGACCATGTCTCCACATAAGACCATATCCTCCTATCTAGCCCCAGCATCTTGTTCTTATCTGCCAGATAGCTTTCTCCCAGACCTCAATACTTTTTTTGTTTGTTTGTTTTGTTTTTTGGCCAGTGTTTAGCCATCATGGATCCGTCCCAACTAAAGAGTGATTCTTGTACCTGACAGATGCTCTGGTGTTACCCTGGTAACCCCGTGTCCCTGACTCACTTAGATATGCAGGGCAGGATCTTCTGCATTAAGAATGCTCAAACCTGTTTCTTGGCCTTGTTCCAGATCTTTGAACATTTATGGGAGAGGCTTGCCTAGTCTTAAAGATGTGCTAAACTGGATATCCTCATATGGAAAAAAGCCTTACCCAGTCTTCAGAAAAAATAAAACCTAGACTGGGCATGGTGGCTCACGCCTATAATACCAGCACTTTGGGAGGCTGAGGCAGGTGGATCGAGACTAGCCTGGGCAACATGGCGAAACCCTGTCTCTACCAAAAATACAAAAAAATCAGTCGGTTGTGGTGGTGCACACCTGTAGTTCCACCTACTTGGGAGGCCAAGCTGGGAGGGTCACTTGAGTCTGGGAGGCAGAGGTTGCAGTGAGTTAAGATCATGCCACTGCATTCCAGCCTGGGTAACAGAGTGAAACCCTGTCTTTAAAAAAAAGAAAAGAAAAGAAACAAAAAACCCAAAACCAATCTCCTCTTAGTATGTGTTAGATTGTGAAATGATGCTTCGGTATGATGTCCTCTTAAAGCATTTTAGGAAAGGGAAGTTTTCAGAAAGGCTTTGTTTTCCAGTGACATAGTGGTGACTTGGTGGGTTCTCTTAAGTTACTTGCATTTGGAGGTAAATTTACCACCATGCCCACTCACAGGCCGATCTGGGTAAAGAATGTCTTGTTCCAGTTAATGCTTACAAACTGTGCTTAATTAATCTTTCAGCCATAGCTGAAAGCAAAGTTAAGGATTTTGAAGGCAAAGGCTCTGGTTTCTCCTTCCCATGTCTGAAAACCGCCCTTAGCCTGCACAAGGTGAACAGTGGAAATCATTGGTGAGGAATGGCCACCCCCTGCCCTCTTTACTGTGTAGGAGCACATCTGATGACGAACAGAGCAGGTGAGGTATGGACCAAAAGCTTGGGGGCGTCTATAGATTAGACATTTTTTTCATACCTTTCAACACAAATCAAGAATGAATGTATGAATTTTACGTAGAATGGAGGCCTTCTTCAGATTCGTGTCATTAAGAAAATCTGCTTGACTTTTCTGAACTTCACACTGAGTGTAGTGACTTTGTGTCTTTGTTTTCTCCTTCCACCACCCATGGGCACGCAGCACGTGTGGAGTGAGAGCGAGGACTGCCTGCCTTTCTTGCAGCTAGCACAGGATTACATCTCCTCCTGCGGCAAGAAGACGCTCCACGAAGTCCTGGAAAAAGTCTTCAAGTCTTTCAGACCTGTAGGTGCCTGCTTGGCTTCTAACCACAGCTTGTTTTCTATGGTGATTGTGTTTAGAATAACAGGGGTGGTGGGGAAGGTGGGCAAAACCTGGGATGACTAATTGTTTTTCTCTTGTCTGCCCTGTGGCTTAGAGATAGCAGCCAGTATAGGGAGGGGTGGGAGGAGAGGGACGGGATGTGACACAGCTGTTTGCTGCAGGGATGATGGTTATTTCTAGCATCACTTGAGTTGAGAATCCCTGATGGGGGGGAAGCAAACAGATCCTTTATGAGACAACTGAGTATTCCTGTTCTCCTCCAGGAGACTTAGAACCATGGCACTTGCAAGCCCGATGGAGGTTCTTTTATAATAGTGGGGCCTATATTTGGGGATTGCTGGGAAGCTGTATACAGGTTATATTAATACCTCCACGTTTGTGGGTATGGAAAGGGATGAAACTGGATACTGGCTCTATTCTATTTTTAAAAAGTCTCTTATATTAGCTTACTGTTGCTTTGTTTTCCCCTTTTGGGATTTAGGAATGTGTATTTCTGTGGCTAGCTGACAGTCTGTTTTCATTCTAGCTGATAAACGTTTAAAATGAATACTGACTTCTATTTTGAAGATTATCTACTTCTTTCTATCTTCATTGGAAGATAAAGTCCCATCACCAGTGTCTCAATGTTTCCCCTAAGTTCAATTCCCTGCCCACTGTAAATACTGCACATGTTCAATGGTATTTGCTAGAATTTCTATTTATTTTTTCAAATCTGTTTTAATGCTGTCTCCTCTGCTGCATTTTCCAAGCTTTTATCCTGTTTCTTTGAACATAGTAGGCTTGGTTGCATAGTAGACTGTGTCTGATGATACTTCATTTTGTAAGTCTGTTTGGTCTTCTTTTGTTTCTGCTAGTTCTCAGACCTGGTATGTTGTTTCTCTGTGTGTGGGATTATCTCTGGGTGCTAGTTACTGTATTTGAAAGTTTACATGTAGGAATAAAGCGAGGCCTGAGATGACAGTACCTTCCTCCAGAGAGGATTTTTGTTTGCTTCTGTCAGGACTTGGGGGCCTATTAGTCTGAGACACCTTAGCACAGTGTAAGGCTTGTGGTTCTCCGATGGCTCCCGGGGGTGAGAAGGTAGGATGCGGGTCTGGCCTCCTGTGGCTCCTCCTCGTTCTGAGGGTGTGGGCCTCTGGGGGCTCAGCTTCAAGTGGGGATGGTGTACAGTCTGCTCCTTTGGAAGACCCTGGACTTTCACTTTGGTCCCTCTAGCTGTTAGAGTAGCACGAGAAAGCAGTGAAGTTTCTAGCTGCTTCTTCCAGGTCAACAAATGCCCTCAGGACAAAAGCAGCTTTTTATATTTGGCTTACCTCTCCTAGTTCATACTTTATATTTAAGAAGCTGTTTTTCATATTTAATTCAGCTTTTTTAGTCATTCTCAATGAAAGAGTTGGGCCCAGTCACTTTGTGCACCATTATAAGAAGTGGGATTTCACTGGCTTTTGTCACTCTGATTTGCTTAAGCAAATGATAGAAATCAAATAGAGTGACAAAAGTCACTGAAATCCCTTTTTTGTTTGTTAATTTTCTAAGCCAGTTTGGCACATTCAAAATAGATACTTGACTTAAAAGTACCAGTCTGTCCCACATTCATTCATTCAATAAATATGTATTGGGTACCCACTAGGCACATGGCACTGTGTACTGCATTGTTCCTGGCACTGGAACTAAAGCATGAGAAGCTTAGATCTCACAGAGCCTGTGCTCCAGTGGGGGGAGACTGGATAGACAAGGACACACATAATGTTGTGAAATGATGCTAGTGATTAAGTGCCAAAGAGAAAGGAATCAGGGAACGGGGTAAAAAGTGTCAGGGGTCCTGGAATTTTTGAGTAGGGAACCAGGGAAGGCTTTGCTGAGAAGGTAACATTTGAGGAAAAACTTGGAGTAGAGAGTGGGCCATGAGGAAATCTAGGGGAATAGCATTTTCGGTAGAGAAAGCAGCAGGTATGAAGGCTTCAGGTTGGACGACACCTGTGTCCAGGGAGCAGGAGCAGCCAGTGTGGCTGAAGGAAGTAGAGAGAGGTGAGCCGGAGGAATTCCAGGAGTCTTGCAGTCACAGAAGGACATGGGCTCTTACTCTGGGGTGATGGGGAGCCCCCCAAGGGGTTAGGCAGAAGAGGGATGTGACCTGACTTCACGTCTTGAAAGTCTCTCTCTGATGACTGTTGAGAATAGGCTGTGTAAGGAGGGACAGATTGGCCACTGAGGAGGCCATTGCTGTCATCCAGGTGAGAAATAGTGGTGGCCTGGACTGGAACAGTCACGGCGGAGGTGGGGTGAGGGATTGGATTCTGGAGATACCTTGAGAGTAGACCCAGCTGGACTTGCTGGTGGATCAGAAGTGGAATGTGGGAAAAAGGGAGAGAAGGGGGACTCCTGAGTTTCTTGTCCAAGCAGTGAAGGGAATGGCCTAGCCATCTACTGAGATGGGGAAGGCTGCAGGGGTGGTTGGTGGGGAGTTTGGGGTTGGTAATGTCAGAGCTCAGTTGTGGACATGTCAGTGTTGTAAATGCCTGTTAGACATTGAAGAAGGGAGATCACATTAGGCAAAATTTAAAAGAGATGGATTCCTCTAAATTTTAATTAGAATAATACCTGTTGGCTAATGCGGTTCGCTTTGCAGCATGTTTCCTCGCAGGGGCTCACTCACTGGCCTGCCGCCGGCTGCTCTTTGTGGGTGTTGTCTGTGGTGGCAGGCAGCCTCCCCCCCCCAGCAGGACTGGCTCACCTGGGAAGGGGAGCCCCAGCCGGTAGTCATTGTGCTGTTTTTCTTTACCAAGTCTCCGGTTGTGTTTTGGTAACCAGGCTAGCCACATGTAAACGAGGAAACAAACGTGGTCCAAAAGAAACCTGGATGCGTAGCTGAAGCAGTTGGATTGGTTGAGGATGTTCTTTCAGGTGGCGCTGAGATGTGTCACGCGGGCCCACAGCTTTGATTTGCTGTAACTGGGCTTCCAGGTTTCCTTTCTGAAGTGGAGCTTTACCTTGTGGGCAGGGATGTGGCTCCCCAGGTGAGGAGGCCTTGACCTGGCACAGCACACCCTTTGGTGAGGAGGTTTATGGGCTGGGCCGCCCTCTGGCAGGGCCTGTTTGCCCGAGGGCAAGGCTGGTGGGAGGCACCTTCCCGGGCTGGTAAAGATGAAGTGCTGAAGGCCTCAGGTTTCTCCCAGTCAGGATGCGCCCCAGACTGGATGAGAAGGAGCGTCACAAACCCGAATAAAGGACCACAGAGATCCCTGGAGAAACTTTGATACACTCCACCTCCACCAAATAGAGCGCTGCTTCCCAATGGCACCATGTATCTGTTTGTTTTATATAAGGGAGCTTTGTTAAAAATAAGACATAGGTAAGGGTTTTGTTGCTGTTATCACAGTTGAAAGTATCTGTTGAAGAAACGCTTACCCAAATGCTATAGCTTATCAAGTGGTTAAACCAGCACATCATTTCCCTGAAAATACACGGGAGTCTCATCAATCCATGCAGCTGCTTTTGTGTTTATCCTGGGCCAGCCCCAGGAGGTGGGTTTTTGCCTTCATCTTAGAGCAGCCCCATCCCGGGCTCTGCACGCCTCTTTTCCCTTGGCCACCCCATTGCCAGCCCTTTCCCCCTGCAGGCTCTTCAGAGAGGTCAGTTGCTATTTGTTGACGGCCTTCTACTGCCCTTTGGAACATCAGTCAGACAAATTCAGTTAACTTTGCTGAAGCTTGGGCACTCTTGCATCCATAGGCCAAAAGAGGGGTATCACCTCTGGCCTTCCTCAGCGGTCCTGCCCACAAAGCTAAGGCTATGCCACTTTATCTAGCACTCTTTTTACACTTTCAACGTACAAACTTTGGGCCGGGCATGGTGGCACATGTGTGTGATCCTAACACTTTGGGAGGCTGAGGTGGCAGGATCTCTTGAGTCCAGGAGTTTGAGACCAGCTTGGGCAACATAGTGAGAACCTATCTCTACAAAAAATAAAAACACCACACCAGGTGTGGTGGCTCTCTTGTGGTCCTAACTACTTGGGAGGCTGAGGTGAGAGGATAGCTTGAGCCCAGGAAGTGGAGGTTGCAGTGACCCATGATTGTACCGTCGTGCTGCAGCCTGGGTGACAGCGTGAGAGCTGTTTAAAAAAATGAAAAAGAAATACAGACTTCATAGCTATACACATTATCCCCCTCTCACTTGCTAGCCTTCCCCCTAACTGAAATAATCAATGTCTCAAAGTTTCCCCTCCCCCCAAGAAATCTGTTGTTGGATTTGAACATTTAAGAAAAGGTCTGCTTTTTTCATTTAAGCCATCTTACTCTTTTATCTTTCCTCTACTTCATCATATTTTCAACAAAATGTATCAGTGTTCTGCTGTTGCCACAACACTGCTTCCAAAGGCGAGGGGCCGGGCTTAGGAATCCCAGGTCTTGCCCTCAAGGAGCGGACTTTCTGGTAGTTGAGATGGCCACGTAAATGTACAGGGGAACCCCATCACAAGACAGAGCATGCATTTGGGTCCAGATACTCCTCTAGATGCTGTGCATGGCAAGTGAGGAAGTCCTATTCCCTGCTCTGCCTACTGCACTCTACTGATTCTTGGGGGAGCTATTTCTGTGAGCATGTTCTGCAGGGGGTTGCTTGTCATCTCTTAATCCAATTTTGAGGGAACAGATACAACAGTCATGAAGAACCCAAGCTCTGTTGGCAGGCTACCTGGATTTAAGTCTCAGTTCTACCACTTGCTGGCTGTGTGACCTTAGACAAGTTACTTAACCTCTCTGTTTTTCAGTCCATTTGTAAAATTAGAAAATTAATGATGATAGTTCCCTTAGGGTTGCAGTGAAGATTAATGGAGTTTTTGTTGGATACTCAGAACAGTGTGTTACCCATGGTAGGCACTAAGTCATTGTTAGTGTGATGTGGATGGGATGAGGATACTAGACAAAATACTGTGGAGAAGTGAACAGGTTACCGTTTGGGGGAACCTTAGATTATTGGTGAAGAGAGAAAACAATTTGCTAAGTGATTTCAACATGAAAAGGCATTAGAAGGGCAAGTCAAAAGTTTATCAACATTGGTTTTGGTAAAATTACAAACATTCACTGAGCACCTGATCCACACGACTCACTGTGTTAGGGGCTAGGACTCCAAGGAGGACCAATGGAAGCTCCTGTCCTCCCAGAGGGCCACGTGGCCAAAGTGCTCAGGGTTACGAATGATTTTTATTTTCTTCTTTTCCACATTTTCTAAGTTTTCTGTGATCACATTATCAGAAAATATATTTTTTAATGAAACTCTGTGGCTTCCAGTGTATTCAAAGTACTAGGAGTATCAGCGTGAGCAGGCTCATTGAGGAACAAAGCCAGGCAGTGGCTTCATGAGGAGGTGGGACTGAAGAATAGCAGGACCTAGATGTGCTCAGAGCAGGGGCAGGGCTGGCCCAGGAGGAAGTCCGGGAAGGGTCCTTCTTGGCTGCCTCAGCTCCATTTCCTTGGAAATGGCTCCATGTGGTGGAAGGTAGACCTGCTCTGCCCTGTCTTGCTCCCATGCCGTTTGGCCTCTAACGGGTACACTTGGCCTCAGTGCCCCCAGCTTTAAAATGGGGGCACTACTGATTTAGCTGTCTTGTGGATTCATGGGGAACTTTGAAATCAGACTGAGAACCCAAAGGATTGTCAAAACCCAGACACTCTGCTAAATTTGGTCTCAGTTTCTGGCTTCTAACAGGTATTAGGAAATGTTTATTGGTTGGGTAATTGAGTGTGGATTCTGCTGGCCGTCTTCCCTTGAGTGACCCACACTCTACTCCACTCCGGTGACTTGCTAATGTTGATGACTCAGAGAGGTATGATTTTTACCTATTTTTCTTGCTACTGGCATGTCATATCCAAATGGCACATGTATGCAAATGACAATGCCAGGCAGGCTGTTGTTGGCACCCGCGAGCAGGTACTGCTACTTGTAGTGGTTTCAGAAACCCCCATCTATCACTTTGGTAAGTGTGAGTTGGATAATCATCAGAGCCTTGCGTTTTTCTTAAGTGACCCTCCGTTGACAGTTGCTGGTCATACACGATTGAGCTAGAGAATGAAACAATGGTTATGGACCTAAATAATGGTGATCATGCCGTTCAGTTTTCCCCACCATCTTTTCATGTTTTATATTTAGTGTCAACTGACAGACTTACTGCTGGGTGGAAAACAGTTTACAAGGGAAAAAATAGCCTACTATTTCCAATTTAGCAGCAAAACTAGATTTTATCTTTGCCCTTTCGAATCCTCTCAAAGTGTTATGGCCTTAACAAGGAACTATTGCTTCCTCGAGTGTATTCTTCTCCTTACCAACATTGTGGACGTTAGGGTCCTGAGTGCCCTATTGCCCTTGCAGTTTTGTGTGCTGTTTGGTTGTTGCTGCTTCCACGGCCCACCCTGGAGGTGGATCCTGTGGTCCTTGTAGATTCTCACTCAGTTGGCCCAAGTCCTCTCCCTGGGGTTGCTGTGTGACTCTGCGTTTCTTCTCTCAAGAAGGAGAGACATTTCTGCCAGAAAAATCCCCCTAATTCTAGTTCACTGGCATGAGCAAGATTGATATTTTCAGTTTGCCACGAGTGGCTGGAGAGCTGCGGGTTAGATCCCACAGGAAAATCCTGTGTCCCAGAAAAAGTCCAATTCTTGCCTCTGCTCATGGAGTCTGGTCAAGAGCCTGGAAAAGAGACAGAATCCACCTGTGAGAAGCTGCCTAGGTGGGTCAGGGAAAGTTTGATGCGAAAAGATTATGCACACATGTGGGTTTCATAATAAACATTGAATGTTGACAGTTTCTCTTTTTTTTTTTCTTTTTTCCTTTTTTTTTTTTAATCACTCACGTTATGAACATTCAAACCATTCTCTTTTTGAGAAAGTATGATGGCCTCAAAAGGTAAGAGAGTGCCTCCTCCTGCCCATTGTGCCACGTCCATCTTGCCACCCTTTTTTCCTTAGGGTCAGGACCCCACCAGGGGTTTCTGCATCCTGCCAGCATCATGATCATGAAGATAAATGGTGCCACATTTCCCAAATACTTTAGAGTTCTACCACCCTTGGCTCTTGGACTAACAGTATCCCCATCACCTGGGAGTCTGTTAGGGATGCAGAATCGGGTCCAACTTGAGACCTGTTGAATCAGCATCTGCATTTGAGGTAGATTGCTAAGCACATTATCCACACCTACACATAGTTAAGAAGAGAGACTGCTTAAGGGGAGTCCCTGGAAGGTGCATATAAGGATCTCTGAAGCCACAGGGCACGTGCTCGATGCACCAAAGCCACGGTTGATTGGCTGTGCTCTCCAGGGCATAGACACCACCTCCCCTTCTTTTATGAAGACCCTCTAGCCCACTGTGCTGAGTGCCCCCCCCCCCCCGCCCCGAGACAGCAGCTGCTAAATGCCAGCTCAATATGACCTCGCGTAGTTTACACTATTATCCAAAAGACCTGAAGTTGACCCTACAGATAACAGATACTCTCCTGGGTCTGAGGAGCTGAATTCTCCAGAGCTGGCAGCTCTGCCTTTTGGGTGCAACCTGTTTGGATGCATGGGCCCCAGCAGTGCTTATGTGATCACCGATAGCTCAAAGGAAGCTTTGTGGACAGCAAGACCCTGGAAATGCCAACTCTCTTGTCCAGAGTGAGCATAAATTCTTTTTCCCAGTCAACTGAAAAAAAATTCACTGAAATAGGAATAAATGATTATAACTGTCAGGAATAATTTAAATGTACCAGTCACTTTCATTTTTTGGCCCACCTTTTCGGTATGAGAATGTGTGGTTGCAGTAAAAGCCAGGGCTCCAGAATTCTTCCCAGTCTGTGTGTATGCCTGTCTCTTCTTCTTGACTGTTGAAAATTGGGATCCAGAAGTTAAATTTAGACTTGCCAACCATAGGTGGCATTGAGCATAGAGGTGAGGATGCTAGATTACTACATATCTGTATGATACGTCCCTTAGAATTCCAGGCAGTCTGTTTCTGGTGCTTCCTATCCATGCTTCCAAATTGTCCCTCCTCGTGAATGTGGACATTAGCATTTCATATTGCTTTTTAAAAAAAGATTTATTCCCCAGTGGAAAACATTGAAACCTCCAGCTAATAGGAATAGCATTAACAGCTGAATGGGAGTCTCCTGGGTGGCCTGGTGGGTAGGGGTGTGAAGTCTGCTATCAGATCACCCAGGTTTGAATTGAATCCTGGCTCTGCCACTTACTGGGTGACTCTGGGCAAGTTACTCAACCTGTCCAGGTCTTATCTGTAAAAGGGGGACAATAAAAGTGTCCAACACAAGGTTATTATGAGGAGCAAAGGAATTAATGTGTGTAATTCTGCTTACGACAGTGCGTTTGCTGTGCCAAACCCCCTTTTTATTTTATTTTATTTTATTTTATTCTAATCTATTTTATTTTATTTTATTTTTTAGACGGAGTCTTGCTCTGTCACCCAGGCTGGAGTGCAATGGCACCATCTTGGCTCACTGCAACCTCTATCTTCCTGGTTCAAGCGATTCTCTCATCTCTGCCTCCCGAGGAGCTGGGACTACAGGCACACGCCACCACGCCCAGCTAATTTTCATGTATTTAGTAGAGATGGGGTTTCACCATGTTGGCCAGGCTGGTCTCGAACTCCTGTCCTCAAGTGATCTGCCCGCCTTGGCCTCTAAAGTGCTGGGATTACAGATGTGAGCCACCGTGCCTGGCCTTAACCTTAGTAGGGAAGGCACTAGGTTCAAGAGGCCAAAGAAGAGACCCAGAGCCAGCAAATGAGACATGGGGTTTTACTGTACTGACATACAGGGGAGAGAGTCCAGCGGCAGGGGCTGGGCAGGAGAATTGCCTTACATGCAGTCCAGTGGCGGCAGGCTGGACCGAAGAACCACGTGGTCCCGTGGTGGTGGGCTGGGCAGGAAAACTGCAACCTCCTGCAATCAGTGTGCAGTGTATATAGGATTTTCACTCAACACCCTCCCGCTAATGACCTCCACCTGGCAACATTCATTTAACCCAGAACACAGGGCCAATTTTAATCCTCTATAATGACCCATGTTCCCTGGGATAGGCCATAGGCTCACGTGTTTCTACTCTCTTCGCCACTCCCGGATTCCCTAGCTCCTTAGAGATAATATAACTAGATTACATTACGTTACGTTACGTTACATCACATCACATATAGTTATGTAGGGCTCCATAGTTTGCAGATCATGGCTGCCTTCAATCTCTCATGTCATCTCCATAGTTACTCTGTGAGATAGAGCGGGTATCGTGGTTCCCGCTTTACAGAGGACACTGAGGCTCAGCAAGGTGGTGACTTGGCAGAGGTCCCCAGCTAACTAGTGATCTGGCCTCTGGACTCTAGTGTCAGTGTCTTTTTCCACACACCCTCTCAATAAATCTGTAGACCCTACACTAAGATGCCTCAAAAGTCCAGAAGGCCACAAAGAACTGCCTCTGCTCTTTCCCCTTTCCAGAAGGGCAGTGAGTGAGCAGCTCTTGAAAGAGCAGTCAGAAAACTTCCAGCCCAGGGACCTGTCAGTAAGTGCGTTGGTTTCATCTGAGGTAAGGTAGGGAGCTGGAAAAAGGAACAGCAGAAGAGAGGTGGTCATGGCTACATGCTTGGTTTCCTGGGTCTTTTTCAATAAGGCACCCTAAGCTGAAGAGAGGAAGGGTATTTAGTGCTACCTATGGTTTGGGTCAATATGAATCACCTAGGGGTGTTATGGAACAGAATCACCCATGGTACGTCTCTTTCGGATAAAGACGGCAAAGATGCAGATGCACACCTCAGCTGCACCCTTTTCATCCAGGACAGCCATTGCTAGTTGGCCACAATGTTTTCCACGGGGCCTTAGGATCCTCCTGAAACTCCAGGCAGCCTCTCCCTGTCAGGTCTGTTAAGTGAGAGGAAACCAACTGGTCATTTCTGTTTTAGTGACATCCCTTCAGTACAATGAACAGTTATATATATATTGTTCAGGTGTTTAGGTAATTTTGCAGCTCCCGGTGGTGGCAATAGTATTTCTATTTTACCAGCTATTTAAATGTTACCACTTACTCGACACTTTCACCTTGCTGTGTCATTGAGCAGCTCTCCAAATAAAAAATTGACCACCAAGTGTAGTCATCAACGTGCCTTACGACTAGCCATCTTTTCTCTCTTTAGAGGCAAACTTTGTTTTTTATTCCATTTATGAAAATCTGGAAGGGAGACAGGAGCTGGAAAAAGAGACTTGCTTCTCCCAAGCACACTCAAGATCGGAGCACCCACTCCGGGGAGCTGAGAGCGCTCTTCCTGCCCTTCCCCTCTACGTCCGCAGAGTCTCTGAGGCAGCTGCAGCATGCCCAGCTCTAAGGGGCGAGCATGTGTCTGCAGTTGGCTGTGTACGCCTTGGCAGGCCACGTGCAGTGTGACCAACAATGCCTAGCAGATGATTTTGTCCTGAATGTGTTCATAGGGCGCTGGGAGACCTGGGAGAGCTGCAGCTGGAGAACTTCAGAGTGAAGGCATTATTTTCATCAGGACTCCCTTTCCCTTTCCCCATTTCAGCAGTGGGAGGGAGTGAGAGGAAGGGGGTGACAGGACACTAGGGAGGCAATGCAATTGAACAGAATGGTCAGTCTTCTTTTTACTGTCTTGATGCAGTTAGTGTTTAGATCACTGGGGCCACTCAGTGAAGGTGCTTGAAAGTGATGGCCCTGGACACCCCTGTGTAAGAAGTCCTTGGGCCACAAGCAGACTGTAGATCTAATGAAGGCATCAGGAGACAGAAGCCTGGTTATCACAGGCAGGCCTGACAGCCAGGGCTGTGGCTTCCTGCCTGCACCAGGAGGTGGTGTTCTTATTGATGAGGCCTAGCAAATGGCACTTGGTTTCTAACCAAAGACCAGCCAGTGCTTTAAAAAAAAAATGTTTATTTTGAACTTCCCACATAATTATACAGCAATTGGAAAATGCAAAAAGATAAAAAGGAAAAAATTACCCATAATCTCACAATCTTTAAAAAAAAAAGGCTTAAAATTTGAGTGTATTTTACTGAAGTCTTTTTTCTATGCATATGTGTATAAATTTTAAGAACTCTGGATCAGGTGTGGTGGCTCATGCTTATAATCCCAGCACTTTGGGAGGCCAAGGCAGGAGGATTGCTTGGGTCCAGGTGTTGGAGACCAGCTTGGGCAACATAGTGAGACCCTGTCTCTATTAAAAATATGTAAATATATATACACACACACATATATAAAGAAACTCTGGGCCAGGTGTTGTGGCTCATGCCTGTAATCCCAACATTTTGGGAGGCTGAGGCAGGCAGATCACGAGGTCAGGAGATCAAGACCACCCTGGCCAACATGGTGAAACCCTATCTCTACTAAAAATACAAAAATTAGCTGGGCGTGGTTGTATGCGCGTGTAGTCCCAGCTACTCAAGAGGCTGAGGCAGGAGAATTGCTTAAACCCTGGAATTAGAGATGGTGGTGAGCTGAGATTGCGCCACTGCACTCCAACCTGGCAACAGAGCGAGACTCCGTCTCAAAACAAACAAATAAGAAAAACTCTGTATCATAATAAAAGTGCTGTTTTGTCATGCTCTTTTTACACTTAGGTGCATCTTTTTTATGTCACGTCGTTCAAAAAGGCCATTTTGAGTGGATATATAAGATTCCATTTCAGTAACACCATAACCATTTTGCTGTTGAACATTTTAGTTGTCTCTACATTTTTAGAAATGTGTTACAAATAATAGCACCAATGAATAATAGCACCATGTGGTTTTAGGACAGAAAATACAGAATCAGTTTTTGACATCTTGGTGGGACAGTCAGCACAGTTCATTTCATACTACTGCTAACATCCCAGATGTGTGTGCGGGCACATAGCTAGCTCTCTGTGCATATGTGGTGCCACATTTTGATACTTAAAAATAGAGACTGTCCAGGCTCCCCAGTAAAACCTAGCCCTTTGGGCACTCATCCGTTGAAGGATTGACATTTCCGTCTAACAAGTTTATGAAAATCATTGTAGGGGTGGTTGTCGGGGAAGTCTGCAGCTGCTGAGTTAAGTGCTGTTTACTGTGGATCTGATGCCTTTGGTTGTCTTCCTGCCTGTGGTCCATTTGGTGCTCACAGCTGCTTTTCTCTCGTTCTCTCCCTGTAGTTACTGGGGCTTCCGGATGCAGATGACGACGCGTTTGAAGAGTACAGTGCTGACGTGGAAGAAGAGGAGCCAGAGGCAGACCACCCCCAGATGGGGGTCAGCCAGCAGTAAATCTGGGGGCTCCCCTGAGAAGCAGAGTGAGCCCCACGGTAACCTAGGCGGGGCCACTGTCTCTCCTGGGTTAGCATTTTGCATTAGCACTTCGAAATAGGACGTCTGGCTCCCAGCATCCAAATTAAAATGAAATACCTTTTTAACGACCACAAAATATCTGTGATGAGCTTTGCTCAGAAGTGACCTGAATTTCACTCCCGCTTCAGTGGGGTTTCTATGGAGTTGTCTTGGTAGCCTTTGCCATTTTGAATTTAGAGTCCATTTTGTGGCTGACTATTCTCTTGAGTTTATGTTGGAGAATTAACATTCGCTGACTCGAATGTAGAGAACTCTGAATGTATTAAGGATATGTTTTGAGTCCTCACAGGTGACCTTACTGAGGGAAAGCATGGCAGAGAAGAAATGCAGTCTGCACTTTTTATGTACTTTTTAAGTGTCCGTAAGTGAAAGGTTTTGCTTATAAAGCATGAATTTTAATATCTAGTCATTAAACTGCACAAGTGCAAATACAAGGGCAGGAAAGGATAATCACTTAGCTTTGGAGTAAGAGGGTAAGAGAGGCCCAGAAGCCTTTAAGTGTTTTGCCATTACTAAGTTACCTGGGTATGTAGCGACTGGTTCGTGGTTAGGTGTAAATGTTACTTGCTTGTTCGATTGCTTCAAAACATGCTAATTCCAAAGCCACTTTAAAAGTCTATAGTGGAAAATATAGATAGGGTGAAAGATATAATTTATTGATTTTTAAAGCTGTTTATAAGCCGTCCCACGTATAAAATGAAACATTTTACCTTCTCTCTTTCTAATGAGATGGCCACTTGTTAAATCATGAAAACATCCAGAATCCAAGTGCCACTTAAACTTTGAAGCCATAGTTAAATTTGATAGAAAAGTAAACCAGGATTAAAAGTTTTTACAAATATAATAGAATCCTTCTTTACTTTTTAAGTCTTTTATTTAAAAAAAAAAAAAAAAAGCCAAGAAAAGGATTCCATTGTGTAATTTATTTAAAAATTTAATCACATATCTCGAGGGACTTAATTGTGGTGTATTTGTAAAGGGACATGAAGGTAGGAATCTTTTAATCGTGGGTTAGCTTGGTTAAAAGGGGACGTTTTAATAATCAAGATACTCAGACAACTCACAGAAACAACTTCTGTAATAACTGGAAATACTGCTGTTATCATTTCGCCAACAATTACTTACTGGGGAAATCCTTTGTAATGCTAACATGGAATTATTCTTGGACCCTTCTGCATCCCTGGTTCTAGTAACTTAGGATGTGGCATGCCTCCTCTACAACACTAGATTAAACCTAACATCTGGGGTGGGTACGTTTCAACAGTCACACATGTGCCTGTTAGGTTGTCAAAGTTTTGAATTAAAAACAAGCAGTAGCAGCAGAGGCCACAGAACTTATGGGAGTCTTGTATATCTTCCAGGCATGTCGGTGTAAACCTGATTGTCTCGACATTTTCTGTTTAATTGATTGGTGCTGTGAGGAGTTCGGCTGCTCGTGGTGAAACAGCGTACTCCAGTTTTAAGTCATCGGGTAAAATAATAGTACAGTGGTTTCCATCTGTGCTTCAGTACCCACTTTCTGTTCTTTTCTTGAAAAGTCATACTAAAGGTTAATTTCAAGTAAAATGAATTTCCTTCTGAGTAGCCTATTAGTAAAACACAACTTAGTGTTTCTTCCATTGGGGTGAGCATATTCTGCCCTTTGCAGCCCTGCCTGTGTTCTGATTGGCTCCATTCATGAGCAAAGGTGATTGTGAGCTGTAGATTACATAGATGTCGCCCAGGTTTTGTAACCTCCATTTTAATGCAGTAAGCCCAGAAGAATGACTTCTGCAAGTGAAATGAGGAAGCTTCACTAGCTTGCTCCGTTGGAAGGTAAACTGAAATTTTATACATTGAAGCTTAAAATCTAAATTTACATATGTTTGGAAATGGAATGGACATTAACATAAAATGTATTTTATCAAAAAAGTGTTTAGACTTTGACCAAATACATGTTGGTATTATTATGTTAATGTTCTCTGTTTATAAAAATTGAGTGGAGACAGACTCAGCCGTTCTGTGGGCTGATGAGAATTCTGGGCTTTGTTTTGCACCAGGGGTAGGAGACAGAGAACATGTCCGTATGTTACTTAATTTCCATTGCAAAATCCCAAACAGCATTAGCAGATCGATTGTTTCCCCTAAAACTTCCTTTTTCTGAATGTGTACACATCCCTTCTTGCGCTCACACACTTGCCCACACACTCACTTCTTGCTGCGCTGTGGCTGCTCTAAGCAGGGCTGTGCATGGTGCAAAGCTGCAGTCAGTGAGCCTGGCAGCCTGTGGTTTCTGTTATGGAAATGGTTCCGTGGTGAAACATGCCCCTGACCCTTCACAGACTTACACGTATACTCACCAGGAGGTGGCAGCGGTGTGGGAGGAGTGTTGACCTTGGACGCAGGAGAGACACCTGGGTTCTAGTTCCAAGTCAGCAAAGGATTGTGTGACCTTGACAAGTCAGTTAACTGATCGTGAACAAGGGGCGTTCGCCCTTCCAGCTGTAAACACTGCCCTTCTGTGCCTGCCTTATGTGTGTGTGTGAGTAAGGAGCAACAGTCAAGGAAACTTTTAGTGATTCGAGAAGAAAATACATGCGGGATCTTGCCCAGGTGCTGCCTTTAGGATGCTGACCCCCGCACTACCTTAGAACATGTTGGTCTGTGAGTGCCCAAACCCCTGAGGGCTCGATCTCATGGGGCTGATGAAATTCTCTTCCTTAAAGGAAAGGGAAAGGTGAGGCCCCAGAGGACTTATCTCAGCTGTATATGCTCTGCCTGTGGAGACATGGCTTTTCTTTGTGTCATGGCAGACTGGGGCTTTGGAAGTGGTGTGTGTTTATCTTACCTGAGAGCGGAAGATGTGTAGGAAGAACAGCTGGAAGAAAGAGAAAGATGAGTACCAGTACTTTTTGCCATGTTATCCAGTAGAGAGAAAGTGACAGTGAAAGTAAAGAGAGAAAGTGTGTGTGTTTGTGTGTGTATGTGAGAGAGAGAAAGAGAGAGAATGAGGAATGCTTGATTGCTTGCTGATCACTGGGCCAGCTCTGAAATCCGAAATCATGCCTTGATAACATTACAAAACCGTGATCCTGGGTTTGAGTGAATCCTAGAGACATTGTTGTTATGGCTGCCTGGTTTCCTCAGCCTGATCACCATGTCGAGCAGACGTCAAGGAATCAGAGTGAAGTACGGAGCCAGGGAGGGAGGTGAGGCCCCGTGCAGTGCCTGTCACCACTGTGGATTCACCTGCACTCAGGTGTCCATTCCTGTCTCCCAAGCCCAAAGCAGCACATGATGCAATTTGTTTTCCAACAAGCAGAGTGTGAAAATTCTCTTATGTAGGGATCCTCCTTGTGTCCTGGTGCCAGAATTAGGTTTCCAGTGTACTTCACGAAAACTTCTCTCCTTTATAGTTGCTGTCATTTTTCATGTATAAACAGAAACCGTCTCTAGCACAATATATTTTTGAATATTGTTTCTGTTTCTTAAGAGCACAATGTATATGGACCTAGGGGAGCTGTGGTCCCAAGTGTCACTGGAATTTATATTTTAGGAATAGGCTTTGCATGTTAAAATTCACAAGTTCGGAAACTGGTATGAACAGATCTGATTTCCCACAGAGAGGCATGAAGGAATAGGTAGGACTTAACTTGGGGTGGGAGGAGATGAATGAAGGAAAATGGGAGAGTTGGGGTCTGACAGTTACCACCTGAGCCCCAGGAAAACTGTTTTCATTTTCACGGCTGTCTCACTGGGGGCCTGCTTTCCTCAAAGGAACTGACTGTATGTTGAGAGGCAATGCCTTGTGTTGGCATGGCTTTGCCACTGTAAAGGTGCCCCCCAGCCAAGGAGACCAACAGGGACCCTGCTCATCTGGTGGGTATCTTTCCTTCAGTAAAACCAGCTGCCAGCCTGAGAAACCTGTCTTTCCCAAGCGCAGGCAGATCTGAGAGGGGCTCCAGGCATCTGGCGGGTAAATCACAAAGCAAACTTGGGTCTCCTTGGCAGCAGGGAGGAAGCAGAAGTGCCCCCTCAGGCCAGAGGGCAGGGCCCACCTCCTCACCGTGCTTCAGGGTTGTAGAAAGAGCACAATTAATGCTCAAGCGATCACAGACCCCTCTCCCCTGCAGTGGGTGTTAGCTCCAAAGAGATGCCATTGCCGATCACCCAGTCTTCGGAGAAGCCTAAAATTTCTTTGAATTAAAAACTGATCCTCTTTCATAAAGACCCAGTCACTTCTCCCAGTTTAGTGATAACAGGTATGACACAAGAAGCTGAAGTCTTTTAGATTTTATGGAGAGTAGTTCTGAAACCTGCCAGAATGCTGGTAGCCTGTGGTGTCCATGGCGATGGGTGTCCATGGTAAAATATCTATAGCTCCTGCTTACCAGGCAAATTGTTAAATAATATGTTGCCTTTTATATTTTTATTTAAATCTGGATTACAAAAATATAGTACCCATGAGCATTTCATGTTAGAAACCCCATTTAAAGCACTGTAAGGCTGAATAGGCACAAGCGATTAAAAGTATATGCCAGGCCACATAAAAAGAAATGTTTTAATTTGCTTAGAGCTGTATTCAAGTTGTTCGGCACCAGAGAGAAAGCTGACAGTCTGTTCTTTGTAAACTGCCTTTTCATGTTTTTCTGTTTTGTTTTGTTTCTCGAGTTTCATTTTTTACTAAGCCCCTTCTGATACCTAGGCAGATAAAGATAAGAGCAGTGCTCGGTACAAATGTCAGCTCTGAAGAGGAGGAAGTCAATCTTCAATGCTAGGGCAGATCTTCACTATCCATGGTCCAGTCTTAATTTGAGCATGAGAGCAAAATTTAGTCATCTACACAAGAAGCAAAAGCAAGGAATAGTTGTTGAGCTTTTGTTTTTTGGTTGTTTCTTTCTTTCTTTTTTTTTTTTTTTTTAAGGCAAGAAGTGTTGCCGGTAGGGTATGTGTGCTTTCTTTGCCTTCCTATTTCCTTTCAAAGAAATCTCTTGTAAATTACAAAACTGTGAAATGGGTTGCCAAAAACTGTTGCCCTTCGTTAGATGCTTCAAACAGTGTAAATCCTGTACTGCACCCTGTCCACCTCTGCTCCCTCCTCCCTCCCCTGAGATTGAGGACCTCATCCGACCATGTAATTACCATTCGCTTGCTATTAAAGAGCCTTTCAAACTCTGGTGGTGTTTGCCTCTTTTTTTTCTGCCTCCACAATGTTTGGTCCTAAAGGACACCTAATGTGGCTTATAAATGAAGAACAAGGAGTAAAGGACTGGCAGCTCGCTGTGTGGTTGCTGTGTGTGAGGAGGCTGGGGGAAGAGAGGGAGGAGCTGGTGACATGAAACACTGCCATTGTTCAAAGATTAATCATTTCTGTGTGATGCATTCATATGTCTATTCTGATGCTATAACTGGTAGTTAGTAATTTTCTTCTTTGAACCAATACTTTAGTTTTGTGTTTGAGAATCCTATTTTTTTCTAGCCTACTTAGGAATTCTTTGTGGCATCAATTAGAAATCTGTATTCTGTGGTCATTCTATGACATGACACCATGTCTCCACCACCTTCCTCCTGGTTATTTATTCACTAAACATGGCATTTAAATAACTTATCTGGAAGTTGATGGTAAGTTCTGTTATTTGATTAAGAGCAAGTTTCTTTCTCCAAATGAATGGGTCTCCATAGAGAGACCCATTAGATTTGATTAGATTTGAGATTGGCTTCACAGGCACAGCATAAAGGCTTGTGTGTATGTTAGATAGTGTGTGGTCCTTTGTTTTCGATGCCGCTGTTAGAGATTGTACTCAAGTGGTGAGCTGTGTGTCAGCATTTCCAACCCCGCTCGGCTAAGGTAGTGGTGCAGCAGCGGGGCAGGCGAAGCCTTACTGATGGACTGCCTTTGTTACAGTTATTCTATCCGTCTCAGAGATAGAGTTCATAAAATGCAGGTTGGCTCCTTTAAGTGCAGGGACTGGTGTTAAAAATACCCATGTTTCCCCCTCGTAATCATTCTGAAATCAGTGGCTGAGGGCAAGAGGTTCTAGCCCAGACTCCTCCTGGGCTGACTGTGGCCCTAGGCATGACCCTCCCCCACCCCACCCCATTTCCGGCTTTGTTTCCTCATCTGTAAAAATAAAGAGTGGGGGACTTGTCCCTGAGTTCCCTTTGGGCACTAGCCCTGACTTGTCTAGGGGAGTCAGGAGTCAGTAGGGAGGACAAGAAACACAGTTATGGAAACACTCACAAAACCAGGGTGGGGCGGCCAGGATTGGCAAAACTGTCCTGGGATTCTGAAGCCCTTTTCCCTAGGATCCCTTTTGGAATTGAAGACGCCAGCTGATACTGTGGCTGTGTGTTAGCCCGAATGCTTATGTCCCTGCACGTTTCTTCTGCCTTCCCACACCTTCCTTCTCTTCGTGAAAGTAATAAGGAGTCAGAACTACAACAAAATGAAATTGGGGTGTTTAGCTTAGGGATGTAATCAACAGTCTCACTCCCTTTAGAAATTAGCCTTGTTTCCATAGTGAAGTTGGGCCAAGTGGGATCCTCCATTGTCCTAGAGTTCATTGTGTACAGGTGTGGGTTGAAGGACAACAAAATAAAACCAGACCCACCACCCAGCATTTAGACCCCACACCGGGGCTGGACTAGGAGGACTTGGTGTCCGTGTACCCGAGTGTCTGTCGGGGTGGCGTTGCCCGGTGCCCTGCCAAATCCGAGTGAATGAACATTCCTGTCTCTATTTAGCAGACTTGGCCCTTTGGAAACGCAAGAAATGCATCCTGAAAAAGCTGGCACTGTGCTTCCCTTTTAGGGCCACCACACGCAAAAATCTTCGAAGTACTTTCCCTGTCTCTGACCCTCCTTTTTTCCTTTTTGGAGTAAACAATGACACTTGTAATGATCTGGGCAAGTTTTAATTAGGCAGTCAAGGAACAAGGTAGGCATTTTTTAAGGGATCATTTAAAGTAACAGAAATATTTTATCCTTATTTTGTAGGGAAATACGGCAATAAATGTACAGTGTAAAAACCAGCAGTAAAATTAAGTTGGCCCTTTGGGATGCTTTTTAATTAGAAGCCTCTAGAGGTCAGCACCACATAAAGAAAGGGCTTCTGAGTTCAGGGTATGATGCCCATTTCCTTGTGGAGCTTTTGGGAAAGGAGGGTTGGCAAATGTCCAGGCTGGGGAAGGAGAAGTGGAGAGCCTTTTTCTTTATACATAAATCCTAACATTTGACTGGGTTGTTTTTTTCCCTGCTCACCCATCTTTCTCTGCAGCTTGCACACCCCTACGTCACACACTGTCAGTTCGATAAACATGACTTATTGACCAGTCAATGAAGTGTTCCTTTCAGCTCATGCTGAGAAGGGCTGGGGAAATGCCGAAGATGAGATGGAAGGCACATTGCATTTTGCTTGGAGCAAGGTGGGAGGATGCTGGGTGTTCCAAGGCCTTTCAAAATATTTGTTAGCCCACAGCCTGTTAAACTCTGCAAATTCCAGTGGAACGTCAGGAAACACAGGTTTCTCCCTAGAATCCATATCTGGCTCCCTGAAGCCTGCACAGATCAGGGGTGGGCTGGGGGAGGATTTGAGCATCTTCAGGAGGTCTGGCCAGAACTGAGATAGTTGGGATCCCCTAAAAACTTGTAGACATGCCTGTGGATCCCCAAAGTACAAGACCCACGAGCTCTGTGCAGTGATGGCTACAGGCTTCACAGACCACTTGAGTTCAAGTCCAAGACCAGAGGCAGCCTTGGGAGGCCACAGAGGCTCCCAGCGTTGCCCCGGGGTTTCATTTTGGCCCAATAAGGAACAGGAAGGGAAAACAATACAAAGACTTTCCTCCCTTCTCTTTTGCTTGCCCCTTCTGTTCAGGGTTTACTGCTCCTGTCTACCAAGGAAGTCTTGACTCACAACACAAATCGTATTGACAGTTATTCTTTGCTGGGTGATTAGATGAGCCTTGGACCCTGAGGTTCTTTCACTCACTGAGAAGATACATTGGTGGAAAAGACAACAAATATGTATGTCACAGGCACGATGGAAGCCCAGTCTTAACATCTTAGCACTTAGTGGCCTAACAGCAGTTTCACTAGTACCATTATATTTCAAAATGCAGGGTTTGGATCCTCGTGAGTGTGGACTATATTCCTTGCAAGTATGGAGCAGTCTGATGACTTTTCAATTGTTTTGTAATGAAGCCAACAGTGCTGAGTAGATGTGCCCCACCTGTGTGTGCTATTACATACACAATTTTTTTTTGTAACAAACTTTTATGTAGTCCTTGCTAAGTACCACACACTGTACTAAGTTTCTTTTAACTCATTTAATCCTTCCAACAGTCCTACAAGGTAGATATTATGGTTGATATTCTCTTTTTACAGATGAGGAAACTGAGGCACAGAGAATCTAAGTAACTCTCGCAAGACCACACAGCTAAAAAGTGCCAGAGCTGGGATTTGGACCCAGGCAGTTTGGTTTCAGAACTCTTAACTACTCTGCTGAATAACAAATGTCATGGGGGTTGGTCTTACGTTTACTGAAATCTCTGACTTTTTTCACACCTCAGCACAGAGGCCCTGCCTGCCCATACACCTCTTGCAGTGCATGCTGCTAATATCCGTGGTTGCCTGAGAACAGATGGAGTGAAGAGAGCATTTCCCTCGCTGTTTGCCTTGCCTGTGGTCAGGTTGGCCGTGCAGGGTGGTTTAGGATAATAGCAGACACATTTTTTTCTGGTATCCATGTACTTGCAAAGATTTATGAAAGTGACTGGAAGAACCGGGGCAACAGTTTATAAAATAAGAGGATCCTCAGATGGGGGCAGAACTGGGGAAACAACCATTGGCTTTCCTTTCTGTACCCTTCTTTCTAGATCTTGGTCCCTGAGGAGCCCTTTACAAGGGTGTTACAGACTCCTGTGTCTCCCTCGTCATAGCGAAGGGGCTTTTGCTCAGACTTACCTTGAAGCAACCAGCAGCAGAAATGCATTCTCTAGTCAAGAGGAGGCCTGGGAGCAAGAAGAGAGCTCTCTTCGTCTGCTGATATGTGATAACATGCCATTGAGTCACCGTCCCACACCAAGGATTCCAGCAGTCTGTCTGTGGCTGCACCCCTCAGCCATCCAGATACATTTCTAGCCTGCCTTCCTGCTCCACGCAGAGGCAGCGCACACACACACCCTCGATACCACTGCCGCTGCTGGATGACTGTCGTGCTACTGTGCAGAAGGAATGAGTGCAAATCTGAGACCCCCTTTCAAAGGCAAACACAATTCACTTTTGAGCTCATTAGCTCATTTGGACTATCTCTGCCACCATTTTCTCCATTCCTATGGGAAAGAAAGGCTGGCCAGATCAGTATCCCATAAAAAATGCAGGCACCCCAAATCTGCTGTTCTTGCTTCTAAGATTCTGAGTGCCATCACATAGTTCCCGAATGACAGGCTTCAGGCCCTGCCGCGGCAGAGTGGGCTTGCTGGTGAGTGGCTACAGGGAGAGGGTGCAAAACCTCAGGAGCAGCACTTTTGTGTTTTCCAAATGATGCACGGGTGAGAGAAAGGAACGCAGGAAAGGTGAGTCAAAAACCTTTGGAAATACAAAAATAAGGAGCATAGGGCTGCACAGGTTTGGAAAGAGGAGGAGGCTGTGTCGTGATGAATGCACGTTGGGTTTCTGGATCTGATGCGTGCCTTCCCGCATTACTTTGGTCATTTAGATGTTTAGTTTCTTCTACTTAGGAATGTTAAGGGGGCATTTTGAGCCCGGGGCTACAAGGGGCAAAAAAAAAAAAAATACAAACTGTTATGCAGAATCAACTTTGGAATGGATCTGGAAAGTCATAATTTAAAAATTTCTGACTTCAGTATTCCCTAAAGTCAGAAATGTAAATCCAATAATGGGAAAGGATGTGAAATGTACAGTCCCCCCTCAAGTCTCACTCTGGGTGGATGCTTTCACCTCATCAGATGCATCTGGGAGAGCTGGCCCGGGTCTGTCTGTCCCACTAGACCCCTTGCTTCCTCACTTCTCTCCCACCTTGCCTGACATGGAGCACTTTGTAATAAAGAGGTTCATTCCCTGAATTTAATATGGGGTGTCATCAAGGCCTTTACTAGACAGCAAGCATATCCTCTCCTTCCCAGCAGCGATGACCTCCCCACAAGAACATGCCCCTCGCCGAGGTCTTCATCTCTCTCTAGAAAAGGAGACCCAAGGAGCAGCGCCCAAGGCGGAGCCTCCGCCTGGATGTGAAATACTCAGGATGCTACAAAATCACCGTGGTCTTCAGTCACAAACGTGTGTTGGCCGCGCCACCATCCTCTCTCTGCCAGCACACAGGAGGAAAAGCAAGACTCACGAAGGACATTCCTGTAGGAGGAAGCAGCAGAAAGCACCCTAAGCGAAGAAGAATGAGACACCGTCCCCATACACACATTCTGGGAAATACAAAACATGCCCTTCATGTTTCCAAGTGGCCTTAGTTTTCAAACCGTACTCAGAGAAAACTCCCTGTATGAAAAAATGACTCTTGTTTAGCCCACATTGTTTGCCAGCTGGCTTTCCATGGCAGCTCTGGCTGGAGAGAACCCTGGATACTTAAGCAGTCCTTTTCCTTCCTCCTGTTGGGATGATGTGTGGGGAGAGTGAGGAAGAGGGAGTCGAAAAAGGGAAAGGGATGAATGAAGTCATCTCAGCGCACATGGATTGTTTCTTTGGTGTTTTGTGGAGATTTCACTCCAGGGGGCTTGGGCCAGCCAGTTTACTTGGGTAGAAGCATACTTTGCTCACCTGGCCAAGGTTTCTCAGTGAAGGATGGCAGGGGGCTTAGACATTCTTTGCCATGCTTACTTTTCATCCTGTATATGTAAAGTTGACCAAAACCCTCACAAGGACTGTGATCCGATCTGCTTTCTGCCATCATCTCCCACCCTCCTGCCTATCTCGTATCCCCAGGCTAAAACTGGTGGTTTGGCTGAGGAGTGGGTTATGCTTCATGGTAGAGCTAAAGTTATCCTGATCTCTCTTGATTTCCCCTTCCTTCAAAGACTCCATTTCTGACCCTGGCCAGCTCCCAAATAGCTCCTGTAATTGGTTACAAGCAAGGCTAAGTGAGATAGTGATTTGATTCTGGAAGCACAAACTGGTGCCCCCATGGCACTGGAGAAGCATCTTCTCCATGTTCACCTCGCAAGCTTTTGAAAAAACCTGTCATTCAGAAGCAAGCCAAAACTGTCATCTCACTCGATGCTAATGAACTCATCAAATCCATTCGCAGGGTTTCGGCTCTTCAGAACGCTGGCCAAGCCTTTGCTTAGTACACGAAAGAATATTCCCTGGGGTGCTTTTCAAACCCTATTCTGACCCCATACCCTAAACTGTGGAAGAACACAAACACAGTTGGCCACATGCTCTTGAAAAATTCAATCTGAAAGCTAGTGTTGGTTACTAAAGATAGGATTTTGATAAAAGTAAAACACTGAGACGTGTATGCTGCTTGCCGCTAGGAGTTCTTCTCCCTGGAGGACAGTCCTGCCTGCCCGCTGCTGTGGAAGAGCATTCCATATGTGGAGTGGAGCAGGGCAGCTACTGGGAAATACAGTGACCTTGACCTCTTACTCCATCAACAAAATAATGGCACTTTTATGAGACCTCTAGAAATAGAACTTTTTATCTGGCACCATCTTATGCTATGCTTTGGAGCAGTGATGTCACCAAGGAGACAGAAACTAGGGAATTCATCCTCTTGGGCCGGGTGACTAATCCTGTTTCCCAACCTCAGAACATTTGCTGATGTCATCCATCTTCCCAAAACCACACCAGCCTGGGGGTAAGAAGATAGTCACATCAACTCACAAATTCACATTTCTGTGACTCTATCGCATACTGTGGGGATTCCCAACCCTTCTCATATTCCTCCCTAGTATTCCGGGAGGTGGTCCTCGGGGGCTGACTCCTGTGCTTGCCAAGTTCATCTTCTATGGCACCCGGTGTTCTCCCTGGCTTTAATGCACAGCCTCTCTTCTGATGCTACAGAACCCCATAATGGCAATGGGTTTGCCAGAGCCCACAGAGGGGCACAAGGTCACCCACCAGAGGAGCCCACTTTCCTGCCACTGCCCACCAGTGTTTACCCTGAAGCTGCCAGCACAAGGCGGTGAGGACCTGGGTGTGTGGTCCAGGGTGTTGCTGCCAGTGACTACAGAGACTGCCACACCAATGAGCAATGAGTGATGCCCCAGTGACAGCTCGCTCCATTTTTATTCATCTTTTATTCCAGCCACTCACTGAAGGGGCATGAGTCCAGACAGTTGGACATTGCTCTGAGTAACAGAGCCAGAATCTCCTTTTCATCCAGCCTTGCCATTGTCACCCATGAACCCAGTTTATGAGCTTGACATGTTTTCCTTAGGATGAGCTCTGCCCACTGAGGCTCCTTGGGTCCTCCTATAAGCAAGCTCCTAGCAGATCCACCCTCCTGACATACCAGTATGTCCAGAAACAACATTAGCTGGGTCTTGCCATCCAGCTGAAATAGGGTGAATAATTCCTTTGGGTGGCCCTAAGGTGCTGAGTGGAGGGGATTTAGCCAGGGCAGAGGAAGGCTAAGGTCCCCAAAGTCTCCCTTCCCCCATAGGAAGTACTTTGGTGAGGAGGCTGTGGGTCAGGTGACTCTTTACACCTGTGAAAGCTCTTTTGCTTAAAGTTGACCATTAAAAAGTGATTTATTGGCAACCTCAGGGTAACAAAAGCCTGGCTCACCAATCAAGGCCAGCAAGTCTCTCAAACTTTAAGGCTCCTAAGAATCACCTGGTGGTGGGGCTGGAGCAGAGGCAGTGCCTGTGAAACATGCAGATTCTTGGGCTGCACTCCGGGGGTCTGCTGGACACAGGAAGCTGCGAATTTACAAATACTCCAGGCTTACAGTTTACAAATACGTCCGGAGGTCCTGATGTAGGTGGTTCATGGACCACACTTTAAGAAACCCTGGGTTGAGCCTGCCTCCAGGCTTACCATGTCATTCACCATGTCTACAGGGAGCCAAGATTCATCACAATGTGACTGGGTGCCAGGAGCTGGGCAAAATTCCTTCATGATCCTAACGCATCTCATTCTATAAAGATAAAATCCTTGTACAGATGCCACAGTGATCTCCATTAACATCTCAAAACTTGGGGGAAAAAAAAAGTCTCCCTTCTAAGCTCACATGGTGACAGAGCTGGGGGCAGCTGGTTGTGCCTAACTCCAAGGCATGGTCTCTCATCTTAGAATGTCACATTGCTTCTGTGACATTTAGGGGACACGAATGAGCAGAGGCCAAGTTGTATTTGGCAGCAGTGCTTGATTGCATAGAAAAATGACAACACTACCCTTGGTACATCTATTGGCCCCAACAGGAAGGAGATGAAAGTATTGCAAAAGGAACAGCGAGCCTAGACCGAATCAGAGGACTCCCAGAAATTCACTGCACTCTCCATGATGTAATTACGCCATTAGGTTGGCCAGTTGAAGATTACACTTCAGAAGAAGTCAGAAGGCAGACGTCATTATCTAAATAGGTCATTCTGTACTCATTTCTTTGTTTACTTGTTTCTTGCCAGTCATCCACTGGATCATAAACCTTATGAAGGCAAAGCTCTTTTTGTCCTGTTCTTCACAAAATCCCCGTGTTTAGCACAGTCCTGGCCTTCTGGAAACCTTTGTGGAATGAATGAATGAATGAATGAATGTATGGGTCATGGGGAGATGAAAGGCAGTGTTACTCTTTCTGTGGGGGGGACATAGGAAGGCTGCTTCACTCTCAAAGCAGCGCATTCTCACTCATTCATGTGTTGAGTGGCAGGTGCTGGAAGTCAGAGCACCCAAGATGCAAGCTCCTGTGCCCCTGCCCTGGACCTCAGGTCTCCAACAGTTGGGCATGTGGTTGGTAAGTCTCTGAGATTTTCAGATATATCGGGGAATAGAAACTGGAGGGGGTGGATGGTACAGGTCTCTGTGCCCCCACCCCATGATCCCTAGATGACCATCCAGAAAGTGTCATCAGCCAACTGGAAAGTCATGAAGCAGAAATAGCCCTAGACATATTCTAGTGGGAAGGCAAGAATGCGTTCTGTGTCCCCTCCTGCTTTCCAACCTAAGGTAGAGGCTGCCCCGGGCACAAGAGCACTTTCAGATCACTGGTGTAGCTTTCCCAAAGCTGCTTGCCTCTGCACCATCTCTGGGAAGATTCAGAAACTGCCCCATTCCAGCGGGATGGCCTGGGGGCAGAAAAATGCTCCATGTGCCTCGCAGGCAGAGGTGGGAGCTTGGGGTGGCATTTCTCTAATGAAGTCACCTAGGTTTTCGCATTTAGAACTGTGGACATCCAGGCTCCTGCTCACTGCTCTCAGAGTCACCAGAAGCCTGGAATGATGAGGCTTCTTTTCAAACACTGTTTAAGAATCTTTGATGAATCCTCATCATCTGCCATCAGGCACCACGATTTCATGATCCCCAAAGGAGTAGGGCAGGTTCCTGAAGACCTCCTGGGGCCGGTCCACCAGTGCTGGGCCACTGACTCCATGGAAGCAGTTGGCACAGCTGGCCTTTGAGACTCTGTGCCTTCAGAACCTGATGTAGTCTGGCTGTGTCCCCACCCAAAATTTCATCTTGAATTGTAATTCCCATAACCCCCATAATCTTTAAGTGCCAAGGGAGATACCAGGGGGAGGTAACTGGATCAATGGGGCGGCTTCCCCTGTGCAGTTCTCATGATAGTGAGTCTCATGAGATCCGATGGTTTTTTTTAGTATCTGGCATTTCCCCTGCTGGCGCTCACTCCGTCCTGCTGCCCTGAGAAGATGTCTACCTTTCCTTTGCCTTCTGCCATGATTGTAAGTTTGCTGAGGCCTCCCCAGTAATGTGGAGCTGTGAGTCAATTAAACCTCTTCATACATTACCCAGTCTCGGGTATTTCTTCATAGCAGTGAGAACTGACTAATACAAAACTCTATTTGTTTCTCGCGTCCATCTGCCTTCCTTTTCCAGTTACATCATTCTAATTGCTGTTCCTTTCCTACTTCTGGGTTCTTACCTCCCTTCTCATTACTGCTGTGACACATTCTCCCTCTACTGACTGGCAGCCTGCCCTTCTCCCTGCTGACTGTTCAGGCAGGCCTTGGTGACCACGTATGTTCACCCCAACCATAGACTTGACCCTTTTGCTTCAAACCCCATAGAAAAATTGGCATTTCCTTGCTATTCTGAAAGATGGGAATGGGAATTTGGATTTGAGAGAACTGTAATAGAGCTCTGACACCTTCCTAGAGTCTGGGTGGCAGACTGGGTTCTGACTGGGACCAGATTCCACCTGTCCTTCCTCCTGGCAAGGTGTGTGTTAACTTCAGGGAGCCCAAGTCATTGTAACTCGTGTACACAGACAACTAAAATCTGTGCCCAAGATGGGTCAGTGAGTCCTGGACTCCCCATGAAACTAGCCACAGCTGCCAGTGCTGGTCTGTGGTGGCCCCAGGCTACGGGATTTGAAGAGCTGGCTGCCAACAGCACCACCTCCTCTCCCAGATTTATCTTGCACCATTGCGCCCACACCTGGGCCTGTGCAGAATGTACAACATGGTGCTGATGCTGTTCAGGCTGCCAGCCCATTGGAAGCACAGCAAATGACTTCTATTTATAGAGAAGGCATTCCTTGGCCACACGCAGCACTCTTGGTCTGCTGAGAAGTCGGCCAAGTCCCTGACAGACACCAAGGGGCAAGACTGCAAGCGTCCTCTGCCAGAGAAGGCATTGTTCTGTCACACACAATGGTAGGCCGGCCCTGGCGTGATGTCAGATGAGTTGACAGTAGCAGCTGCCTGTACGTTCCCTCTCCTCATTTACAGCTGAACTCTGCCAAACTCAGGGAGCAGTCCGGAGTTTTAGGTTTGGATTTTGGAAAATGAATTGCACCAAGAGGCCAGGACCGTTTTGGTCCAGTTGGCTTAGCAAGGAAATGGCCACAAGCCATAGGTGGTAATTTAGCAGTGGCTGCCTGAGTCTTTAGGGCAATGTAACCACAAAAAGCAGTAGAATGGGCAGCCAGGGCCATTGCAGGGCACAGTCACAGAGGCTGGCCAGGAGGTCTGATGGGGAGGCCTTTCCTTCCTGCAGACCCAGCCTCCCCTGGACTCCTCCCATTTCCCGCAGCCTAGCTGGTGGCACCCAAAACCCACGAGAGAGCTGCAACATAGAGCTGGGCTGTCTCAGGTAAATGCAGGAAGGGCTACCCCTCTGTAGGTGAGTGATACTAGCTAGCTTCCTTAGGCAGCCTTTAGGTTTCCATTCGTTAGTTAACTCTGGCTATACCTGAGAAGACAGAATAACCAGTCTGGTGGTTGAGTGTACGCTGTAGAGAAACAGAACCAGCCTTAGTCCCAGCTCCGCCACTTGCTAGCTGTGGGACTCTGAGCTAGTTCATTCAATTTCTCCAGTCCTCAGATTTTCCACTAGTAATTTGGGATTAAATAACCCGATAGGAAAATGAACCAAGGACACAGAGAGGCAATTCATAGAATAAAAAATACAAATGGCCAATAAATATATGAAAAAGTGTTCAAGCCCTCTAGCTGTTAGAGAACTGCAAATTAAAATAAGGCCTCATTCCTGGCAAATGTTACAAGATTGATAATGCCTAGCACTGGCACGGAAGCACTGGCACACACTATTGGCGGGAACGTAAATTGGCTCGGCCACATTAAAAGATCGTTTCTCAGCCTCTATAAAGACTTTCTGTGCAAACCCTTTGACTTCACAATCCCACTTCTCAAAATCTATCCTGGAGAAGTAATTGCATGTTATGGATATAGTGGTCAGTGTAGCATTGCTTGTAATCTTAAATAAAAGGACAGAAAGAAAAAAGAATAGCAGAAAACCCAAGTCATGAGCATGTAATTGCAGGTAGAGCTACAGGTTCTGAGATGGGAACAATTCCAATATACTTGGTTATCTAGAAAGAATATATCAGGGGAACAATACATGTAGGCCAATCACATTATATTAAAAAATGTATATTTTCATTTTTTCTAAGTAAGGCCATGGAAAAGGTCCAGGAGGCTGCACTTTCCACTGTGCACAGTGGTTACCTCTGGGTGAGGACAGTCGGAGGGAGGGAAGGAGACTTTTGTTTTTTGCTCCGAATACAGATGCCCCTCAACTTCATAAGCAAAAATTTCATAAGTCACAATGCATGTAACCAACCTGCCAAACATCATAGCTTAGCCCAGCCTACCTTAAACATGCTCAGAACACTTACATTAACCTACTGCTGGGCAACATCATCTCACACAAAGGCTATTTGATAATAAAGTGCTGAATAGCTCATGTAATTTTATTGAATATAGCACACTGTAAGGTGTCCCTTGTTTACCCTCATGCTTGTGTGACTGACTCTTGGCAGCTGAAATCTTACCACATAGTGCTAGCCCAGGAAAAGATCAAAATTCAGAATTCAGAGATGTGCATTGCTTTTGCATCATTTTAAAGTCAAAAAATCAAAAGTTGAACTTTTGTAAGACCATCTGTACTCTATATACTTACATCTGTATTTTTGCGTTTTTTACAATATACACTGTAAGGTTATTGTTGTCCTCTATCATCCCAGTTTCTTGTAAAGCCGTCAGAGCTAGACTGAATTGGGGAAGGCTGAAGCTGGAGCAGAGTGCACAGGAAATACCAGGCCTTCAGATTTGGACGTGTTAAATGTCAGGCACCCATTAGAATCTTAAGTGGAGATGCTGAGCAGGCAGATGGATAGAAGAGTTTGGAGAATCACATTTGAAGACAAGGCCCCTAGGATGTATGGGCATGAGGAGGAGAGTCCCATTAATAAGACAGGGTGGGGTCCAGAGCCAAGTGTGTGGGCACCCAAGCCCTGGATTCCAATGTCTTTAACACAAATCAATTTCTGCTATGAATCTAAACAACTATAGGGTCCTAATAGATTCTTCCCACACACTGGTATCACTGGCACCTATCAAAAACTCCTTCTGTCTTATTCTTAGCACTGCTCCCTGCTTTTCCTTTGAATGTCCAACTTGGTCTGACTGAACTCCATTGATGGTCTCTGGGTTTCCCAACTTCCCTTTCCCTTGACATCCTGTCTTTGAATCCCCCTTCTGCAAGCTTCATGGCTGCAGAGAAGTCCCGCCAACTCCTGAGTAACTCCACCCATCCCTCACTCTATTCTTCAAGCTCCAACCCAGGACAGCTCCAACATGTGTACAGTTTTTCACACAGCTGCTCATTTAATTCCCAAGAGGCAGATATATTATTAACCTCACTTTTACTATTATCCTGCCCTCTTGACAGATGAAAAAACTGAGCGTTGTGTGGTGGGAAGTGTCTTATCTTCTACTAGAGTCTAGAAAACTACCATAAACTTAACAACTTAAAACAGCCCATATTGGGGCCAAGTAACATGGCTCATACCTGTAATCCTGGCAGTTTGGGAGGCCAGGACAGGAGGATCACTTGAAGCTAGGAGTTCGAGACCAGCCTGAACGATATAGCAACACCCCATCTCTATAAAAAATTTTTTTAAATTAGCCGGGCATGGTGGCATGCACCTATAGTCCCAGCTACTCTGGAGGCTGAGGCTTGAGCCTAGGAGCTTGAGGCTGCAGTGAGCTATGATTGCCACTGCACTCTAGCCTGGGCAACAGGGTAAGAAAAAGAAAATACAACAACAACAAAAACACATTTATTATCTCACAGTTTCTGTGCCTTAGGAATCTGGGTGTGTCTCCACAGAATCCTCTGCTTTGGGAACTCTCATGAGACTGCAATCCAGGGGTCAGCTAGGACTGGGGGCTCATCTGGAAGCTCAGCCGGGCAAGGATCTGCCTCTAAGGCATTCCACAGTTGTTGACAGAATTCAGTTCCACCTGAGCAGTTAGACCAAGGGCCTTAGTTCCTGCCAGCTGTTGGCTGGAGGTCACCGTCAGTTCCTTGCCACATGGGCCTGCTTACTTTATCAATGTGTGTGACCCGAGAAGGCAATAGAGAATCTGCTGGTAAGGGAGGCTACAATCTCTTGAAACCTAATCTCAGAAGTAACACCCCATCACCTTTGGTTAGAAGCAAGTTGCTAGACCAGCCCACACTTAAGAGGAGGCACCCCCACTACACAGGGTGTGAATACAAGGAGCAGGTCACAGGTCATCCTAGTGTCAGCCCACATAGGACAGAACACCTGGGATTTGGGCATAGGCCTGTCGACCTCCAATGCTTGGCTGCTTCCTTCTATGCAACCCTGGATCCTCCATGATTGTGCTCTGCTGTGGCCTGAACATAAAGGGAACAATGATAGTTCTTTCTTCATGTGACTCTAGTAAGTACTCTTTTAGCCAGGGATGTTGAGTAATCTGGTTTTAACAATAGAAACATGGGACTTGCAAATTAGCATGGGTTTCCAAAACAGAATGCAATTTAAAGCTGAGAAGCTGAAGTGATAAACGGAGGAACAAATGGTGTTCTGTCTATAAAAGCAGCTGATAAAAATGCTGTCACCTTTCAAACCAGTCCTGCACCCCACAGACCACAGGTAAATCATCTCTCTCTACCCAGACCCACAAACTGGCCATGTGTGTAACACTGCCACTCCAGGAAGGAGGCGGGCCAGAGGAGCAGGAGAGAGCCAGCCACCACCTCACCGGCCTTCTCTGTGGGTCGCCTTCTCCCAGGCCCTTTGAGTGGAAACAGCCCAGTCCCTGATCAAAGAGTGCCCTGCAGTGACAGCTGGGAAAGATGGCAGGTGTCAGCCTTCTCGCCCCATCTCTGCCACCACTGCTCCCTGAAAACTTCTGGCAGGGATGATTCCAGTGCTGTGGCTTCTCGGCAACCCAGCTTCAGTCTCGGGCACCCCTCTCCTCCCAAGCCTGTTTCTCGGGCTGCCACTGAGTGGACTCTCTTTTCAGTGCTCCTCAGAAGAGTTACTCCAGTTCCCAGGACCACCCCGATTCATCTCCTCAACTGGGACTTTCTATCTGTAGTTCGACCCCAAATTGTATATTGATTTAATAAATATTTATTGAAACTTGCTAAAGGTCATATATATCCTTCTAAAGCACTGAAAAAGATATTCCTTATACATGGGCATATATGTACATAAATACTTGTAATATAGAGGCTAAGAGCATGGTTTTAAAATTAGATCTCGTCATTTAGTAACAGTGAGCTTTACTTTGGCAGGTTACTCAAACTTTCTGAGTCCCAGTTTCCTTTTCTGTAATGTGGACATCATTATTCCTACCTCACAGGATCAGTGTGAGAAGAAAGTGAAATAATAATTTGTGTGCGGCACTTAGCACTGTGCCTAAAACACAATAAATACTTAACAGCACTTCTGTGTAATCAGCACAGGACAGACCATTCCCAAAGATTTCCACTCCCACCAAATCATAGGCTCTTAGAAGGCTAAAACCACAACTGGCTTGTTCATCCTTATATCCCTAACACCTGACACAATGCCTGGCACATGGTAAGTGCTTAATAAACATTTCTGCAATGAGTTAATAAGTGAATAAGTAATACTGCAGTTAATGACAAAAATATTTGTCTGGTGCAACTTTCCAAGGAGCTTAAAGATCTCTCAATATTATTTAATTAGGTTTTAAAGTTCACCTTGGGGCCAGGCATAGTGACTCATGCCTCTAATCCCAGCACTTTGGGAGGCAGAGGTGGGAGGATCTCTTGAGTCCAGGAGTTCAAGATCAGACTGGGCAACAAAGCAAGGCTCCGTCTCTACCAAAAAAATATGAAAAATTATCCAGGCATGGCAGTTGTACCTGTAGTCCTAGCTAGTCAGGAGGCTGAAGTGGGGGAAAATTGCTTGAACCCAGGAGTTCAAGGATGTAGTGAACTATGATCACATGACTGCTCCAGCCTGGGCAACAGAGCAGGACTCTAACTCTAAAAAAAAAAAAAACCAAAAAAACAAACAAACAAAAAAAAACCCACAAAAAAACAAAGTTCACCTAGGATGGCAAGTAAAAGGTTTGACCATTTACTTAGGCCTTTGACCAAGGTGTAAAGGACTAAACTTGACTTGCCTAAAACCATGCAATGAATCTGGTTATAGGTTGGCATGGCTACAGGGTTGGCATTCAGATTCTTGTACTCATAGCTCCCTACTCCTACACATCTAGTGTATTGAGACCATCTTCCTAGCCTGACTGACTTGCCAATAGAGAAAAGCCCCTCTGAACTCCAAAATTTGAGGACTTTCTAATTCTCTGTGACCATGACTCACTTTGTAAGGAACCAATAAGTTGTCCCAGGCCTTGGTGCTGAGCCAATGGTGGAGCAAAAGCCAGCTGCCTGCTGTCCATTAGTCCAAAAGTAGGATCTGACATGCGAGTCCATCCAGCACCCTAGGGTTGATTTCCCTGGGGGGTGGTGTTAGCCACTCAGGATGACCAGTAGCCATTCCTGGAGAATGAGAACAAATCTCAGAATAACATGATCTGCCTCTAGTCTCAGCTTCACTAGCTCCACTTGACCTTGGACAAGTTACTTAACTTCTTTTCACTTTCATTTTCTTATGTGAACAGAAGGGAAAGTAACACCTTGTAAGGACTGAATAATATGATGTCTGACAAAAGGCACTATGCCCAGCCCAGTTCCCAGAGACTGTTTGTGAAGTGTGGATCTGAACGCAGGGCTGGTGTTAATCATCCTTTGTGCGGAGCAGCCCAGGAAAATCTTCTGGTCTCCTGTTTCCCTCTCATAGTCCAGTCCAATTCCCATTGGCACTTTGGGCAAGGCAGTGATTTTCAAGATTTATCTCAGAGCAGAACTCTTTTGTCAAGCAAACTTAATATGGAATGGAATGGAAGTATATAAAACTGATAAAGCTGAGCTCACTTGTCAAAGCAGAGCTGGGGACAACCTAGATCTCTCTTTGTGATTTGCCCCTCCTCATTTTGCAGTAGCCTCCCATACATCTCCATGAGCCCCCCAGACTTCCCAGAACTTGGATGGAACACAACTAAACTAAAGTAGTATTCTAGATGGTCTCTGTCAAATTAATAACAATATCAACACATTATTATAATTTAAATGCTAGCTATAATTTATTATTATTATTATTACAGCTAACATTTACTACAGTTGTTCTCAAACTTTAGCTTACATCAGAATCACCTGGAAACCTCATTAAAACACAGATTAATGGACCTTACCCCCAGAGTTTCTGATTCAAAAGGTCTAAGGTGGAGCCGAGAATCTGCATGTCTAACACGTAACTGACTAGTGATGGTGATGCTGGAGTGTGTGAAGACACTCTGAGAACTGATGATTTACTGTGAGCTAAGTGCTAAGCATTCTGTGTGGAGACTGTTTTTAATGCTCACAACCACACGATGAAATAGGTATTGTACTATTTACATCCCTTATTTACAGATGAGGAAACTAACCGTCTAAGTAACTTGCTCCAGGTCTTACTTACTAAGTGGCAGATTCCAATCTAGGTCTGACTCCAAAGTCCTCACTCCTAACCATGATGTTAAAATGTTAAAATAGAAACCTATTATAAGGAATAGGTCCACTTATTTGCATTCATTAACCAGTATAAATAAGTTCATGTAATGAATTGCTCTGAAAGAAAGGGTTCTAAGGTAGTTGAGGTTTGATGAAGAACAAAAAAAAAAAAAAAAAAAACCAAATCAGGAAGGTTTGAGTAACAGGCCATTGCTTATCATAGTCTGCAAGGTATTTCAAGAATTTGACCAAGAGAGACAGTACTTGTGACAAAAGATAGAAAATTTGGTCAAAAAGACAAATTTCACTTTATTATTCATTTAGTCACTAGTTTATAAAATGTTTATTGAATACATACTATAAGCTGGGGGCTGTTTGGTGCTGAAAATATGAGGGAGAGTAAAAGTAGCCATGGTTCATGACCCTCAAAGCTTACAGACCCCTCAAAGCAACAATACTAAGCTTAGTAACAATTTTGCCCAAGTCATGAAATCTTGACATTCAGCTTTGGCCACATGGTTCTCTCAGGTCCCAGCTCTTTTGGTTCTGACTCTTCTGAATCTTATTATCTTGTATTATTCACTCTATCTGTTGACCTAATACATTTCCATTCTGATGTGTCCAGTTCAGCACAATCCTGACATCATGAACTCAAAAGCCTGCCTTGTTAGTAGATTTTTTTTTTTAATGTTGACTATGGACAAGATTTGGCTTGTGTGTGATAATTGGTAACTATACGACTAACAGGAGGAGGTTTTATAATTGGTCTGCTCTTGTGTTCTTACTCATCACTGCTAATTACCCAGTGTGTCTGATATGCCAGATGGATATTTAATAAATGGTCTAATGATTGGATCTGAAATAACATATTCAGATTCAAGAGAACCATGGTCCTGGGAGGGAGGTCACACAGTTCTCCATTCCGCCATCCAGCACCATTGCTTTTAGATGAAGTTTGATGAGGCTGAATTAGATCCTGACAATTGTATGGCTTTTTTTTTTTTTTTTTTAATTCCAAGGAAATTTTCTTTCATGGGCTTACCATGATTTCTATGAGAACTTATTTTGGGGAAAATCCTCAGTCTTACTTGTTCCAAGTTGGATTTACTTACTCTGGCGAAGTTATGACCTATTAAAAAAGGGGAGAGGGTAAATTTTGACAACTGAGAAGCCAAGTTTCAGGGAACCGTGTTGTCTTAGTCTGCTTTGTGTTACTATAAGATAATACTTGAGACTGGGTGATTTACACAGAGAGCCGGCATCTGCTCAGCTGCTGGTGAGGGCTTTCATGCTGCGTCACAACATGGCGGAAGGTCAAAGGGGAAGCGGAAATGCGCCACGGGGCAAAATCCAAGGGACGTCCTGGCTTGATATCAACCCGCTCTTGTAGGAACAGATCCAGCCTTCCCAGAGTGAGATCTCACTGTCCACTGCAGTAACGGCACCGAGGTATTTATAAAGCATCTGCCCCTATGACCCATATGCCTCCTGCTAGGCCTTACCTCCGAACACTACCCCATTGGGAATCAAATGTCAACATCACTTTTGGTGAGGACAAACTATATCCAAACCATAGCACATGTGAAGGAAAAAAAAAAAGAAGAAGAAAGAGTAGAAAGACTGTAGTAAGAAATCCATGATCGATGCGAAACATGGAGTTTTCGCAACCAGCTAAAGAAACGCTATAGGCTGTCTCCTAGAGACACACATTTCTGCCATCTAATCTGCAGCTTTGTTTATATTAAAAAACAAAACTAAATTTAAGCTTCAAAGTAAAAGCTCAACATTTAGGGAGACATATGGGCTGTTTGCTTTGAATGAGGGGCAGGAGCCAGCCTTCTCCGAGTTGGCCCAGAGAAAATTTTTGAAACACAGAAATGTAATAATAACTGGCACATGGGATGTGGGGGATGAAATCAGCGCTTTCAAAAAGAAAAGAATGAAGAGAATAATAATAATAAGCCAACACATTCAGTTCTTTTGGTTAATGTCAAATTTTACTCACCAATCTTAACAGATCTACTAGTGATTACTCTTATTTGGGTATTTCCAGTGGAAAATTATCCAGTTTGTGAAAAGTCTCAGTCATTTGTTATGAAGGACACAGCTTTCATTTTGTCCCAAAATTAGATGAGACTGAATTACCCCCACCAAGATGATTCAAGCTGCCTATTCGTGCCCAGCTCTGCCCTTGCTTTTGGCAGGGTACAGCATGGCACTTAGCCTTGGCGTTATCCCTGATTGCCTGGCCAGGCCTACATCAGAGTTAACGGGGGAGGAGGAGGAGAAGAAGGAGGAGTTGGTATAGATGACTATTGAAGAGTGTAGGATTTGGAGCAGAAGGACCTGGGTTCAAAGTTCAAATTTGCCTCTTACTATGTAAGCTTCAAGTTCTGAATAAATCTTAATAATAACATGAGCTTATTACAAAGATTTGATGAGATTTTATACACCAAGGGCTTAGTTCAGTACATGGCATGTAATGGTACCTGTTGTTGCTGGGAGTCTTGATCTTAGTATGGGTGGTTTAAAAGAAGAAAGTAAGTGGGTCAGTCTTAGTTTCTAAATCCATTGTACAGTGCTGTCCAATAGAACATTCTTCAATAATCGAAATTTCTGTATCTGTGCTACCCAATACAGTTTAGTATCTTGCTACATATAGCTATTGAGCTCTTCAGATTTGGCTAGAGGAAGTGACTTTTCACATTTAACTGATTTAAATTCCAATAGCCATGTGTGATCTGTGACTACCATGTTAGGCAGCACAACTTTATGAGATTAAAATTGTAGAATCATGTGAGAAAGAACAACATTGTGAGAGAACAGTTACATGAAAATATAAGGAAGCATAGAGCTCATGGGTTTGAGCCAGTCAGAATTGCATTTTTATTGAGTCATGGACACTACTCTTATTATGTCCTTTATTGTACAAACAAAAAAATAGAAAACATTTCCAAACCTTAAATGTCAAACTGTCCAGTTTCAAGATGTATTAGTTTGTTCTCACACTGCTATAAAGAGATTCCTGAGCTTGGGTAGTTTATAAAGAAAAAGGTTTAATTGGGTTGTGGTTCTGTAAGCTGTATAGGAAGCATAGCTGCTTCTGCTTCTGGGGAGGCCTCAGGAAACTTACAATCATAGTGGAAGATGAAGGGGAAGCAAGCACGTCTTACATAGTGGAGCAGGAGCAAGAGAGACAGAGGGGAGAGGTGCTACACACTTCTAAACAACCAGATCCCATGAGAACTGACTGACGGGAGGACAGTACCAAGGGGGGATAGTGTTAAATCATGAGAAACCACCCCCATGATCCAATCACCTCCCATCATGCCCCTCCTCCAACATTGGGGATTACAATTCAGCATGAGATTTGGGTGGGGACACAGATCCAAACCATAACACAAGAGCTGTTTGACAAATTGTAATCCCACAAAAATGAAAGAGATTCAACTTTGATTTAGAATCTACAATAGCAAAATTTTCACCATTTGGTAAACAGCCATGACACATGAGGCAGCATCAAGTCTAATCACTGAGCCCTGTCAAGCACAGGAGAGCTTCCTGAGTGTCATCCTTAAGGTACATGTTGTACCTGTACAGGTGAGAGCCATTTTTTGGACAAGATAATAGAGGAATCCATGTTAATGTAACTCACTGCTGAGTTGGCAATGAGCTCACTCATTGGCAGCCAAATGAAAAAGCCCATATGGGAAGAAATTAATAAAGCTGGCATGTTTTCTGTTCCTATCAGCATAACCCAAGATATAGAGATAAATAATGTTTGTTCAGTAATGACTCAAAGGTGTCACAGGCATTTTGAGAGAATGTCTATGGTAAAGTTTAAATATTAGGACAATTATAGTCCATTGTGTCCCTGGTCCAAGATGAATAAAATAGTGTTTCAAAAAGGACTGGGTTTACATAGTACTTCATATTTTACATAAAGACTCTGCATAGTTGAAATAAAAGTGGCCTGACACTGGGATTCAAGAGTCCTGGTTTTGAGACCTGCTTTGCTGGTTTACAGTTGGTAGTTCTCAACAAGCTATTAACACTCTGTGTGCCTCAGTTTCCACACATTTGAAAATGAGGTTGATACTATCTCATAAGATTCTTATAAAGGTTGAATGGAAAACTAAAAAGCACTTTGCAAATGAGAAGCATTATCATCACCATCATCATTATCTTCATCATCATCATGTTATTTTTACTTTCTCAACAATCCCCTGAGGGAGCAAGATAGAGCAAGTAGACCATTCACAAATGAGACTGAAGGTGAGAGGATTTAAGTGACTTCCCAAGGTCACACAACTAGGAAGACTAGCATTCCCATCACAGCTATGAAAAACTGGGTGAAATTTAGCTGAGGAACATAAAGGTTTTCTATTTTGGATCTCATCCTTTAAATCATAGAATTATAAAAATGAAAAAGTCAGGACTGTGTTTAGATACAAGCAACACAGACCCCTGCCAAGGGTCTTGTGTGTTAGTTAACAACAAGGGCCAACCAACTGGACCAAATACGGCCTGCTTTGGTTAATAAAGTTTTATTAGAACACAGTCACCCTCATTCATTTACAAGCTGTCTTTGGCCGCTTTTGCACTACAACAGCAGAGCTGAATGGTTGCAATAGAAACCCTATGGACCACAATGCTAAAAATATGTACAATCTGGCCCTTTACGGAAAAAGTTTGCCAACTCCTGCTTTAGAAGGCCCCGGTATCACAAACCACACAAAAATAAATGTGTTAAAGAACACATGGCTGTTCTATTTGGTGATTGGCACTAGAAGAGTGTGACTCATGTCCTTGAATAGCCACTGTTGTGACCAGTACTCCTCAGGCCTCAGGCCCCAGATCACATCTGCCTGTGTCCTTGAGACCAAAGAGACTACCTCCGGATGCCAGGAAGTTTTGAGATTTCTGCCATTGTTCACTTGGGCCAGCAAGGCCTTGGGTCTGGAGGAGAATTTGAGCAGCATAAGTACTTAGAAAACAGAAATGAAAAATCAAGTAATTTGTCAAACCCTCCCCCAAAACAGCATAAACTACAGTAGATTCTTGCATATGAAATATCATTTCCCAGTGGAGGCGGGCGTCCTTGCTCTCTTTGAGTTTCAATTCCTGGTTTTGGATCTGGGGGTGTTCACAGATTGGCAAAGTACACAGATGCATGTGGCAACTGGGGACCATTTTGCAATATTAAGTAATAATGTTACTTGAAAAATTTTTTTAGGTAGGTCATCATATAATATGCATGAATTGTGATGCTTTTTTTCTATATTGGTAGCTAGATGGACGTTGAACAGTAGAATTGTGAATGGTGTTATTTTCCTAAAATGATTTCATTTAAATAATTTTTATTTAAATATTTGACATTGTCCATTCAGGCTGCTGTAACAGAATACCTTAGAATGTTTAATTTATAAACAATAGAAGTTTATTGCTCATAGTTCTGGAGACTGGAAAGTCCAAGGCCAAGACACCAGCTGACTCAGTGTCTGCTGAAGGCCTGTTTCTTCACAGATGGTGCCTTCTATGGGTCCTAACATGGTGGAAGAGCAAAAGGGGCTCACAAGCTTTTCACACCTCTTTTATAAGGTCACAAATCCCATTGTGAGAGCCCTCATGACCTAATCACCTCCCAAAGTCCCTACCTTCTAATAATATGAGCTTGGTGATTAGATTTCAACACATAAATTTTGGTGGGATACAAACATTCAGATCATAGCAGATATTCATGTATTATAATTTGTATTTTGCCTCTTAATTTTAAAGATAAATTTTGAATTTTTAGAAGAAAAATACACATTTGAAAGCACAAAAGTTTTAAATTGGGGGACTTTTAAATATTTATTTTTATTTAAATTATTTGATGAAAACATTCAAATTGTGTATGCTTTGAATACCAATATGTCTTATTTTTATAATCCTTTGAGCATTACTGTCAATGAAATAAAATCTAGGCTTCTCATTTTTATTGGTAGTCATGCTTTTTCAGTTTTGGCAATAACAAAAACAATATGCCTATCTTTAATTTTTTTTAAAAAAATTAGAGAACAGATGAGAAAGTGACTGAAGAGAATCATTAATATGGTCCTAATAGGGACTTTAGTTGGAATTGGGTTGATTCCATTTTACTCCAATGTGTTAATCTGTTCTCATGCTGCTAATAAAGATATACCCAAGATTGGGTAATTTATAAAAGAAAAAGGTTTAATTGGTTCACAAGTCAGTATGGCTGGGGAGGCCTCAGGAAACTTACAATCATGGTAGAAGGGGAAATAAACCTGTCCTTCTTCACATGGTGGCAGGAAGGAGAAGTGCAGAGCAAAGTGGAGAAAAGCCTCTTATTAAATCATCAGCTCTCATGAGAACTCACTCTCTATCATGAGAACAGCATGGAGGAACCAACCCCATGATCTAATCACCTCCCACAAGGTTCCTCCCGCAGCACATGAAAATTACAATTTGGATTACAATAAAGATGAGATTTGGGTGGGGACATACAGCCTGACCATATCATTCTGCCCCTTGCCCCTACAAAATCTCATCTTTCTCACATTTCAAAGCACAATTTTGTCTTCCCAACAGTCCCTCAAAGTCTTAACTCATTCCAACATTAACCCAAAGCCCAAGTCCAAAGTCTTATCTGAGACAAGGCAAGCCCCTTCTACCTAGGAGCCTGTAAAATCAAAAGCCAGTTAGTTACTTCCTGGATACAATGGGGGTACAGGCATTGGGTAAATACATTCATTCCAAATGGGAGAAATTTGCCACAATAAAGGGGCTACAGGCCCCATGCAAGTCTGAAATCCAACAGGGTAGTCATTAAATCTTAAAGTTCCACAATGATCTTCTTTGACTCCATGTCTCACATCCAGGTCACACTGATGCAAGAGATAGGCTCCCATGGCCTTGGGCAGCTCTGTCCCTGTGACTTTGCAGGGTACAACACCCCTCCCTGCTGCTTTCGTGGGCTAATGTTGAGTGTCTGTGGCTTTTCCAGGTGCACAGGACAAGCTATTGGTGGATCTACCATTCTGGGGTCTGGAGGACAGTGGCCCTCTTCTCACAGCTCCTCTAAGCAGTGCCCCAATGGGGACTCTGTTGGAGCTCCAACCCCACATTTCCCTTCTGCACTGCCCTAGCAGAGGTTCTCCATGAGGGCTCTGCCCCTGCAACAAACTTCTGACTAGACATCCAGGCATTTCCATACTCCTCTGAAATCTAGGTGGAGATTCCCAAACTTCAATTCTTGACTTTTGTGTACCTGCAGGCCCAACACTACATGTAAGCTGCCAAGGCTTGAGGCTTGCAACCTCTGAAGCAACAGCCTGAGCTGTGCCTTGGTCCCTTTTAGCCACAGCTGGGATGCAGGGTCCCAAGTCCCAAGACTGCACAAAGCCCCAAGGCCATGGGCCCTGCCCATGAAACCATTTTTTCTTCCTAGGATTCAAGGCCTCTAATGAGAGGGGCTGTCTTGAAGGTCTCTGACATGCCCTGGAGATATTTTCCCCCATTGTCTTGGTGATTAACATTTGGCTCCTTGTTACTTATGCAAATTTCTGCAGCTGGCTTGAATAGATCCCCAGAAAATGGGTTTTTCTTTTCTATTGCATTGTCAGGCTGCGAATTTTCCAAACTTTTATGCATTGTCACCTCTTGAACACTTTGCTGCTCAGAAATTTCTTCTACCAGACACCCTAAATCATCTCTCTCAAGTTCAAAGTTCCATAGATCTCTCGGGCAGGGGCAAAATGCTGCCAGTCTCTTTGCTAAAGCATAGCAAGAATCACCTTTGCTCCAGTTCCCAAAAAATTCCTCATCTCCATCTGAGCCCACCTCATCCTGAACTTCATTGTCCATATCACTATCAGCATTTTGGTCAAAGTCATTCAACAAATCTCCAGGAAGTTCCAAACTTTCCCACAACTTCCTGTCTTCTGAGCCTTCCAAACTGTTCCATCTTCTGCCTGTTACTCAGTTTCAAAGTCACTTCCACATTTATGGGTATCTTTACAGCAGCACCCACTACTACCAGTACCAAGTTACTTTATTAGTCCTTTCTCACACTGCTAATAAAGACATACCAGAGACTGGGTAATTTATAAAGGAAAGAGGTTTCATTGACTCACAGTTCATCATGGCTGCGGAAGCCTCAGTAAGTTAAAAATCATGGCAGAAGGGGAAGCAAACACATCCTTCTTCAAATGGTGGCAGGAAGGAGAAGTGCAGAGCAAAGCAGGGAAAAGTCCCTTATAAAACCATCAGATCTCATGAGAACTCAGTCACTATCATAAGAACAGCATGGGGGAACCACCCCCATGATCTAGTCACCTCCCACGAGGTCCCTCCCCCAACACATGAAAATTACAATTCGGATTATAACAGAAGATACAGTTTGGGTGGGAACAGAGAGCCAGACCATATTATTCAATATTTCTGGGAATCTGTTCCTCAGGAAAAGAAAGGAAGTTGGGGGAAAAAGTTCTGTTCCATTTTGGGACTGCACAATCCCATTTAACTTTGCTTTCCAGTGGGTTTAGGTTTCTTTTTCCAGTGACTCATTTGCTAGGAGGCTGCTTCTCAGGGGGCCAGCACAGAGTTCCTTGAAGCCCCACCTGAGGTTGCATTTCTTAGAAGGAGGAGGGAGGGCTGCTGGGCTGGTCTGTAAACAAGGCAGCCTTTGTCCCATTTATCCCGAAGACAGCTTCTTCCCCTGGGGTGCCATTAGGGCAGTCATTCAGGGAGCTAACAAAGAAAGGCATTTCTCTTGTGAAGAGAGACACTCTTCCAAATCCACCCAAGGCACTCCTGGAAAACTGGCACCAGGTGTATTTCATTACTCAAGTGGGTTCCAAGGCAAGCACTCAGCTCTGCCACCCTGGGCCTGGGGAACTTCTTCCACACTTCAAGGAAATAATGCATTCATTTTTTAGCTCATTCATTCATTTAACAAATATAGACTGCACACCTATTGTGTGCCAGGCACTGTGCTAGGCATAGGAGCACAACTGTGAATGTGGTCAATGTTTTCCTGTGCTACATTAAATAGATTTGGTCTTTGTCCGTGGTTCCTGGCACAGCACTCTTGAAACCCTTGGGATTTCCAGGAAGGAGTATTTGTGGCTGGTCACCAGAAAGACTGAGTGGTTAGAGGGTTGGAAGTCTCAGCCCACCTGCCCACCTCCTGGGATGGGAGGAGGTGGGAGCTGGAGATTGAGCGCTATAAAAACTCTTGGACAATGAGATTTGGAGAGCTTCCATGTTGGTGAATGCAGCCACCTGCCGAGAGGGTGGCACTCCCCAGCTCCATGAGATAGACGCCCTTGCGCATGGGACTCTTTTGGACTTTGCACTGTGCACTTCTTCATTTGGCTGTTCATTTGTATCCTTTATAAATTAACTAGTGTTGGGACGCTGAAAACAATTCCCCAAAATGAAGGCCTCCAAAGCCACCTCAGAAGCAAAAAGTTTTTCTCTGACTTTCTGCCCTTCTGTCTCTCAGTCACATTCTCCCCAGAGGCAAGCCATACCAGAAACTAAAATTCCTCTTCCCCAAGATGGGTTATAGAAACCAGAACCCCATTTCCCCAAAGCCAGCCATAACAAAATATGACTCTAACTCCCCCTCCCTTTCTGTGTAAAACCTGGCCATAAAGAAATGATCTGACCTACTTTGTTTTACTGTAGGTCATCAGACTCCCATTCCAGAGAGGGTCCTGTCCCACACCCAGAAGGAAGGATACTCAGAGAGGCCGATAGAACCTAGACAGACAGGCCTTGCTGGGTTTCCTCACTCAGCCTATTAGCATCGGATCTCCCTTTTTGTCCAATCATATTTTTTACATAACTCTCCATACTTTGTTGAACCTAGGCATAAAAATGGACCATTCTCCCTGTATCTTTGGGTCTTCATCTTGAAGGCTACAGGGTCACATAAAATGATGATCAAATAAACCTGTGTGCCTTTTCTCCTATTCATCTGCCTTGTCAGTGATTTTCAGCGAAGCTTCAGAGGGTGAAGGGTAAGTTTTCCCTTGGCCCAGACACCAGCAAATGTAAGTAAAGTATTTTTCTGAGTCCTGTGAGCCACTGTAACAATATGAAATGGGGAAGGGGTCGTGGGAACCCCTGATTTACAGCTGATCAGTCAGAAATATGGGTGGCCTGTGCCCTGCAACTGGCATCTGAAATAGGGATAGTTTTGTGAGACTGAGTTCTTGACTTGTGGGGTTTGCACAAACTCTGGGTTACTAACTCTGGGTTACTAACTCTGATGTCAGAATTGAACTGTAGGACACCCCACTGGTCTTGGAAAATTTGTTGGTGTCAGAAAACATCCCAGAGTTCCCTACCGCAATGAGCTTACCACGTGTGGCAGGGAAGAGAGACAGTGAAACAAGTCATTATGATAAGATAATGAGTTTGAAGAGGGGGAAGAATGAGGTGCCCAGAGGGCCCACAGCGGGGGGATTTGCCCTAACTGAGGACAGATAGAAAATGTCCCTGAAGTTGGGTGCAGTGGCTTGCGCCTGTAATCCCAGCACTTCAGGAGGATCACTTGAGCCTAGGAGTTTGAGATCAACCTGGGCGACATGGCGAAACCTCATCTCTACAAAAAAAAAAAAAAAAAAAAAAAAAGGTTAGCTGGGCTTGGGGGCACGCACCTGTAATCCCATTTACCTGAGAGGCTGAGGTGGGAGGATCACCTGAGCCCAGGAGGTTGAGGCTGGCAAAGAGGGCAAGGAAAGAGTTCCAGGGAGAGGGAGGAGCGTGGGCCTGTGGGAGGGCTGGCTGAAGACAAGGCTGGAGGTAGAGTGGGCCTGCATTTAAAGGACACCTATGCCAGGTAAGACAAACACTGGAATAATCCTAACCTCAGGATGATAACAACTTCACAAAGCCTTTCAGACACCTGTGGATATTTCTCCTTCAGAATGCTCCTGAGCCTCATTCATTCATTCAACAAGTGTCGAGGAAGCACGTTTCATGTGCATGTGCTGGTGAGGAGCTGGGACTACTCAGTGAAATCAGACGTCATCTGTACAATGGAGGAAACAACAGGCTGGCCCTGAGGAGAAGAATCATAGATGCAGGCTTGCTTCTGCCCATCACCTCTTTATGGGATAGCTCTGCTTGCAGTCAGTGTGGTTTCATTGGCACTAATGTCACCTCTGTTAGCTCCAAGGAGGGGCGTGTGACCAGGCCTGGCTAATCAGAGTATCATAATCCTTTTGGCTATTGTGATTGGTTCAGAAATGGACACATGACCTGAGTTCAGCCATTTAAATCCTTCCTCAGGACTTTTGATGGAGCTAATGAGGAAGGCACTCACCATCTGAGACAGCACATAAGAACAGGGTAAGCCTGGAGATGTCAGGAGCTGCCTTTACCACCTCATGGAAAAAGTTTGCCTGAAATTAGAGCCAACGCAGAGGAAAGGCGATCTAAAAGGTGGGTAGACAGATGCTTGAGTTCCTGGGTCCAGCTGTCCCTCCTCCTACATGGATGGGTGTCAGACTTTGTAGTTACAGGAACCAACAAACTCACTTTTGTGTTTAAGTTAATGAAAGTTGAGGTTTTTTTGACTTACAAGCAAGAATTCTGATTAATACAGCAGGTACATGGGCCACCAACTTCACAATAATCTGATAAATGCCGTTATAATAAAGGAAAGGCAAGGAGGCGGGACAGCATAATGTGGGAGGGACTGGTGCAGCTCACACTGCTGGCCCAGCTCATCTCTGTCTGCCCCACCCTGGACGTGCCCTGTGGCGTCAGAAGACAGTTTTCATGAATATTATTGGCTTTCTAGCTCAAAGTCCTGTGTAGGTGTGTGCTCAACCCAGCCACAGGACAGGTTGGAAGTGCTGAGTAGTTAGGACTCAAGGACCAACCTTTGACCCGTGAAGGATTGCATTTAGAGTTTCAGCACCCCAGCCCCCCTACTTCTGGGTGGAATAGTTCAGAGGTGTTCTTTTCTTAACCCTTCATAAGGTCCCTGGCAGGTTGTGCTGAATTGTCCATAGATGGACCTTTTTGCTGGCTTTCCTCCTTTCTCAGTCTCACTCCCCTACTCCTCACCTGGGCATCCTGGGATCACCTCCCAAGTAGAGCATTTGCATCCAAACCCTAATCTCAAGGGTCTACTTTTGGAGAACACAAACTCAGACAGAAGACCTCTGCAGACAGACCATATAGGTTTGGATCCCAATGATGATGCTTCCTGTTTGACTTTGGACAATGTATTTAATTGTATGTCTCAGTTTCCTCATCTATAAAAAGAAGATAGTAATTTCACCATCTTATAAAATTGTTGTGAGGTTAAAATGAGGTACCACCTACAAAGAGCTCCCAACAATGTAAGTGCTGCGTAAATACTGGTTATTGTTCTTTTTATTCTTCTTCTTATTGTTATTGAGTGTTGTCTAAGCATGACCCAAGGGTCTGGGAAATCTTGGAAGAGGTGACACTTTAGCTGAATCATGAAGGACCAGCAGGAGCTGGGATGAAAACGAAGGAGAGGGCCACCTCGAGCAGAGGGAATGAAGGGCTCCACTTTGGAACTCGCTTCTCTGTCTAAGCTAATAATTCTAGGAGATTATATCTTTTTGAAAGCATCCGAAAATACCTTTTTTGGATACAAGATAACTTTTGATACCACTTTTTGTTTTGTATCCACTGCAGAAGAATTAGAGTAGAAGTGGCAAAAAGGACTTCGAGTCCTGTAAGAGTTAAATCACCCAAATGAGAGGTGTGTATGCGTGTGCATGTGTGTGTGTGTGACATTTTCTCCCAAGACAGGAAAAGGGCCTGCAGAATGTAGTCCCAAGAAGAGATGTGCCATGCTCCATTTGAGTTCCTGGGGTTGACAGCAGGACTTCAGAGGGGCGTGTGTCTGGTGCACTTAGAGAATAGAGCCCAGACACCAGGGTCCCAATTTGAGAAAGAGCCCTTTCCCTGAGATTGGCATGAGAGCCATGGGCTTGGGCAAGAGCATAACATCAGAGACTGGTGTCGGCTGAAGACCAGCGAGCCCTTTCCTGTGTGTTTTGCTCCATATGCTCACTCTTGTTCTTGGTGGGTTTTCTAATGTGTTTTGTAATCTCACTTTAGTCAGGCTTTATCTACATGGTCTGGGTTGAAGATGTAGCCCTCCACGGTGGTTCTGCTTTTGATTCTGCAAAATGTCTCATGGGTATTACAGGCTTAGAACCAAGTTTTATGTTCTTTTCTTTTACCATATCATGCAAGCAATGTAAATTTCAAGTCCTAAAATGGAAACAGGCATGTGGTTAGGAACGATCATGGAATACATTTTCCCCATGCAAAGTAGGACGAAAACAGACAAGTTTCCTTGTTGTCTCAGTTTACTGATGAATGGATTTTACCCTAGCTAACCGTTTCGTTAAGCATATAGCTCTGCAGAGCGACAGTTTCATAAGAGGGTTTCAATTCTCACTCTTCATCTTATGTGGGACCAAGGCTTTCTCTCTAATTCACAAAAGACATTAAAATTCAAGTACTGTATTAATTGGGATATATTATTAGCAGCTTCAATAGAGACCCCAAATAGCAGTAGCTTAGATGGGAAAGTTTAGCTCTTTTTCATATGAAAGTCCATGCTGGCACTGTGAAGTAGTCAGAGGTTCAGGTTCTTTCCATATCATCACCTTATCATCCCCAAGGTGCTGACATGGCCCGAAAGGGTTCTTAGCTATGCCTATGTTCACGAGTCAAGCTGAAAGTCATTGAAGGATTGAGAACAAGGATATGGGAGAAATAACAAGACCAGACTCTGCAGAGATTGCAACGCCTCTGCTCCAGTGGAGTTGAAATCAGATTTGGATAATCAAAGACATGTGACACAAATTCAGCACCCATAGTAGATGGTAATTAAGCCCACAGCACTTTGAATAGTGAGGAAACCATCAGGTCTTGGGTGGTGTAGACAAGCTAAGTAGGTGTAAAGTAGTAAACATATGTGTGTATACACACATATATATGGTGTATATGTGTGTGGTATGTCACTGTGTGGTGTGTGTATGATGTGCGTGGGTATGTATGTGTGGTGTACATGTCTGTGAGATGGTGTACATGTCTTTGTGTCTCTGTCTCTACTGCATGTGTTTGTACATGTGTGTAGGGGTTATGTGTGTACCAATGTGTATGTTTATATGTGTTGTGTGCATGTGTGTCTATCCCTGAACTCTGTGAAGCTAGACTGTTTTTTCTGTCACCATTCATTGGAATAAACCATACTTTTAGGATTAAATTATTTTCTAGTCAATCATATTAAGTATAAATCTCATTCCACAAATGCACGTGTGCATGAAATAAAATATTTTCTTCAGCAGAAGTTAATTTCCATCATAACTCCCATCACCTCTTCCCTTTGAGATTGTCTGAGTTCCAGAGGACTCATGTAGCACCAGCATGTGAGACCTAGGACCAGGACTGGGGGACAGCAGGAGGCAGGGAAATTTGTCCCAATTTCCAGGGCCAGAGATCTGGAAGGGGATCTGGGCCCAGCTATGCTGTGTATCATACAGTGGTGGCCAAGCACCTATCAGATGCCCTGCTTGGGACTTGGGTTGTGGATTGTGGTCATTTGCTGTTTTGGTTGTTGATTCACTGGTGAGTGACCCCTTCTGTCCCTGCTCTTTGTGCTAGTTCAGTGCCACCCTTGGGCACATGTGAGCCAACTGCCCTCATGGAGAACTTGGTAAGTTCCACAGACAGGTCTGCCATCTTGCCACTTCCACAGATCTCCCCACTCACTCTGCTCCCTCAGACCTTGGCTTCCTACCTGCCCCTCTCTGAGTCTCAGTCTGGAGCAGGCATAGTGTACCTCCCCACAACCCACCAGTGTCAACCACTGCTGCTTCTCTGCTGTCCTTTCCGTAACCGGGAGAACTTCAGTCTGGGTGAGGCAGGGAGCAGGGCGGATGGGGTAAACTTTATGTCCTCCCGTCAGATACTCTTGCAAATCTATTACCTGTGCCCTGTGTTTTTCCTATTGCTGCCAAGGCTTAGGCTTTTGGAAATTAAAAGCCAAGAACTGACTCTTTAAATGTTTTCTCAACTTTCTGTCATGCCTCCTTATCCCAGAGGCAATGATTCTGTGCCAAGCTGACTGATGGGGAAAGGACACACGGTGGAAAGACAGAGGAGAGGAGAGAAACACATCAGAAAATACATCATGAAGCATATGACCATGCCAGGAGAACCACATGCTGCTACCGAATAGAATAAAATAGCTTCCTGCAATCAGAACTGGGGACCCTGTTTCACACACAAGTGCCTGGCACATGTTTTTGCCCTAGAAGCCTGCATAACCCCTGAGACTTGTCATTAGTGTGACTAGCTGGGGCTGGTGTCATGGGCAATAAAGGAATTTACCAAGACAGTTGTAGGTATAGAAAGGCAGAATTATTAGAGAAGGTATGAAAATATGTTGCAAGGTTGCAATAGGCAGCACAGCAGAGAAGGGGCTGTTTGCAAAGAGGCAGGGGCTGTAGGGGAGTTTATAGGGTCATACTGGAGGGGGCTACAAGTGAAAGAAGGTTGTGCTGCTGGGGCTACGTGTAGAATAAGGTCATTGTGCCCTTGGGTTGTTTGTAATTAGCCATCTCTCAGAAAAATTATTCATTGTTCTCCCCACCTGGGGCCCCTTCCTCATTGTTGCTTACTTTTCAGGACCCCACATTCCACCCCAAGAGAAAACAATGACAAATCTTTGGCATTGGGGCAGAGAACTCATCTTCCAACTACTTCCTGCTGACCTGGGGTGTAGAATTGACCCTACCTATGGTTGTTGATCTGGGAGGTCATTGTCCCAGATTGTGGGACTTAGGATATTGCATCTTGCTGGAGGAGGGGACTCATCACAGAGGGGGAACATGTCAAGGTGAAACTGGTGCCTCATGGAATCCAGGGGAGATTCATAAAAGTAGCAGGCATCCCTGGGGTGAGACAGATATTCCACTCACAGCATCATTTGAAGGTGAAACTGCTCAATTCCAGCAGGGGAAATTTTGTTTCTTAAGCCAGTTACCAAAAAGGTAAAGAAAAACCTTTCGCAGTGTGACTGCTTGTCCTTATTGGAAACCCATTTAGATAACCTGGAAGTTGAACTCAATGAAAAAGTGTTTAAATTTAATTAGATACAGCATAGGAAACCAATTTTAGAGAGACTACTATACCCTAATTACATACAATATTTCTTTCATAAATTTCCTTTCATGAATTTTCTCATGACTTACCCAGAACATCTATGACACACCTGGACTTTCTGGCTTGTCCTAAACATCCCTCTTTTTAAAACAATCAGTCATTTTACTTTAGGCCAAGACTTTACCATACAAGATCCTTTCTCATATAAAGTCTCTTTTCTACAACATTTCTTACCAAAAATACCTCTTTTATAACCTTCTTTTATGTCTCTCTTATTTCCTGATTCCTTTCATCTTGTTTAATATAAAACCTTTAACCTTTGAATTAGACAAAAATTATTTTTATTTTGTTAGGAAGTTAAGGTTTGTACTGCATATTGCTATGTGAGTACATATTGTTCATGAAGGGGGAGCAAATGAGGAGGTGATCTACATACTGTAAGTTATGCCCCCTCAAGAGATTGCTGGGTTAGATTTCTTGCTAGGGCTTGTCTGAATAAGTGTGAGCTATTTTTAAACCCCTGAGTTAGGTAGGACTATTTAGGTTGAAGTTACTGGTTAAAGATTTAGGTAGCTTTCCTGGGAGAAATAGGACTATTAGAGGGAAAGATGAATGCAGAGGTTGGGCAAATATTAAGCAGGCACCCATCTTGGAAAGTATATTTCTGTCCCAAAGGGGTATGAGGTATTTAGACATTACTGGGGACTTGTGGGAGAATGGTAATTGGATCCTTCAGTAATATAAAGAAATGTGAATCTTTTCTTTTGGAGAGAGGGGGTGTCATTTGCCCCCATTACCTGACAGGATTTGGAGGAGAGTTGCTCAGAGAAGATTAGTACAGAGTAGGCAGCTCTTGAACTCAAAAGGGAAATTTATCATTTTACTTTCCATCTCTAGAGTTGCCCTTGGCTTTGTCTTGTTGATGATAATGTTTGATTTGGAAGCCAGCTGGAGCAGAGAGCCCCTTTCACTCAGGGCCATCAAGGGTTGGGATTCTGTCCCAGGGACCCTTAGGCTCTCAGGGCAGTCTTGTTTCCAGTGGCCACGCTAGTGACAGAGGGGGCAAGCCACACAGGGCTTTTTCCATTTATTCCATTGGGTCAGTTTGCTTTCCAGTGGCCTGGCCTTCTGCACTGGTGGCAGTTACCTGGAGGGATTTTCTTAGGGCAATCTGGAAGGGGCTGGGGGCTTATAAAGTAGCCAGTAGTTGAGCCTGCCTCTTGTCCCTGTGTATTTCTCTCTTCTTAGCCCTGTCCTCCTTATTCTGCTCTCAGTTATAAAAAACTGAGGAGGTTAATTTGAGGACTTCCTGCAATGGGGCCATGCTGTGTTACACAAGAAAACTAGATGCTTCCTTTTTGAGAATCTGAAGGTTAAATTTATCTTAATGTTTTAGGATGTAACCCAGAGGTGGCTCTGAATGAAGAGATGGGGTTTCTCCCACGGTGGGACTAGAAAACGACAAGCCACTGGGGATGATGTCTACTAGAGTGGGACACAAGTCGCACTTTCTCTTGGGGCAGGCATTCCACTGAAGAAAGGGGTTCTACTCAAGTCCACTGGGGGACTTCTCAGATGCATTCCTAGAGGGGTGTCCCCCCTATTAGGAAGGATCTCCTGGCATTGGGGTCAACAGCTCTAGGGCCTTACATTGTATGGCCAATCCAGGCATGAGGAATGAGGGTGAAGGGAGGACTCAGCTGGAAAGCAGACTAGAAGAGGGGACAGGAATGTGGAGACTCACTGCTCTGTGGCCACTTGAGATCACCTGATTTGGGAACACCTGGAGCAGGAAGTCTAGCTGTCTTCATGGGAGAATTTAGACTGAGAAAGAGGTGGTCTGAGTTCCCCCAAAACATGTACAGGTTTGTCTTGGTTGAGCTTTCACCACCAATCATGCTATAAGTAAGGATTGGGGGCTTTTGACCAGAAAGGATAGGAGAGAGCCTTTTTCCCTTCTAGGCAAGACAGCCAATGCTGTTTACCACGTGGCCTTCAGGCAACACCAGAGAGCAGCCCTGACCAGTTACCGTAAGTTGACAAAGGGATACTAGAGGTTGGCTGCTGGAAGACTGAAAAGGAGAAACTGAACTAAGATCCCTCATCTGATCAGGTGATGGTGGTAAGATGCTTCCACATGGACACCTTTTAGCTTCATTAGGGTATAGCCCTTCCAGAGACTGTCAGTTGTTTCTGTTTTTGGGTGCTGTCCACGAAGGGTCCCCAGTTGGAAGAGAGAAAGGGAAAGGGGAGAGAGGTCCCTGTAAGAGTCAACGAAATGTTGCAGGTGTGACTAGCTGGGGCCGGTGTCATGGGCCATAAAGGAATCTACCAAGACAGCTGTAGATAAAGAAAGGTAGATTTATTAGAGAAGGTGTGAAAATACGTTGCAAGGTTGTAATGAGCAGCACTGCAGAGAAGTGACTGTCTGAAAATAGGCAGAGGCTGGAAGGAAGTTTTATAGGGTCATGCTGGAGGTGGCTACACGTGGAACAATGTCATTGTGCCCACCGGTTGTTTGTGATTAGCCATCTCTCAGAAAAATTGGTCATTGTTCTCCCCAACCTGGGGCTCCTTCATCGTTGTTGCTTACTTATCTTATCAGGACTCCATAAGACTATTTGAAATTTGTGGTGAAAACTATGTGTATTTCCCCATCTAGTCTAATAAGTTGTAGACTTATTTCAAAGTAACAGCAAATACCACGAATATTTTCTCAAATCCAATATTTACAGGAAATGCACCAGTCTCTGATCTGCCCCTGATGTAAGTGTCAGATGTGCTTCCAGGGCTGTGGCCCATCCCTGTACCTGGTCAAGGGTCCAGCCTGACCAATAACATCACTGTAACTCTAGGATTGAGTGCACACTCAGCCTGAGCCGGGGCTTATTGGCTCTACCTCAGGGTTGCCAGCCTTTGTCAAGCTTCCTACTTTCTGGTCCTTCTGGTCTACACTCCTACGGCAGATGGTCAGGGTCACCTTTCATGAGAAGGGAAGATGTATTGGTAGCCAGGGGCCTGCATGCCATTTCTGGCATAAACACATTGCAGGTTGCAAATCCCTGCTTCACCTTTATGAAAATGGTATTGATGACTTTCAGGGCAGAGCAGTGTTTTCTTAAAGTAGCTTCTGTCCAAAGATAATAGACATTATTTGAAAATAGGATTCTGTGATCAAATCTCTTTAGTAGGTCAACTTCTCAGACTCCGTAATATGCAACAGTGCATCATCGTACATGTCCAAGATGGGGGTATTTATAATATGTGATGTGAACTAAATTCACTTGACCACTGAACACTCTGACCCTGATAGGTCCCAGAGATGCTGCTAGGTGGAACACACTTTAAGGAATATTGTGTGGCATACCCTTCTTGTTGCAATATGTTGTTTTGTGGCTCTGACCACCATGGTTTGGGGTTAGAGAAAATACTAGCTTGTCTAAGCTAAGTGACTGAGAAACAGCAATTTGCAATCATTATGGAAGCAGCAACTCATCATTCCTGTAAATTTCCAGATAAAGAAATCAATGGCTGGGTTGTTGCCACTACTCATTTCAGAGCTGAGTTTTTCTGGCTTTGTCTAAGGTCCAAGTTGTTTCTTTTATTTATGATTTCTTTTTTGAAATACAAGCACAACCTTCAAAACCCTAAAAGATGGTGGAGACTGTGTAAAGCACCTAATGTCTTTCCAGGTGAAAAATCAGTAGCAAATTCATTATTGCATTACTTCATCCACCTGTTATTTAGTACCCTCTATGTACTGACACCTACAGAACATATAAAGTTGAATAAAGCAAAATCCCTACTCTTTGTTAAATTCTGTGTCAGCTCTGTCTGATGTCTTCAGGCATTTATGGTCTAGAAAATGTTACAGTAACACATTTATAGATAAAGGGACACATCTGGAGATGAATGAAGTAAGTGGCTACGACACATTTGCTGCTGTGAGGTGAAAAACTGTTCCAAGGCAGCAGGACAAGGAAGGAAGATGATTACTTCCTTTCCACTTAATTTCAAAAGATCTGAAATAAGGGCATGGGACCCATCTCAAGATGAGTTGTTCAATAGATGTGAGGATCCCGGCTTGGAAGTGTGAGCATCGTGGACAAAAGGAGGCTAACTCCACCGACAGCTCAGAGCCAGTGGTGCCGGGTGATCTAAACCTCTTTGTTCACTGTTGAAGACAGCATCTCTTAGATTTCCTAAATCCCACCGTTGGGAACTGCCAAGCCAGTGTTTCATTACAATCTTGGCCCTAAAACATCATAGTTCATCCAAGAATGACAGGGTTTTATGAACAGAAATTAGGCTCTGGACCAAGTTTGTAATAAATCTTAAGCTTCATTATATAGGTGAAGAAAAATGACCAACTACTGGATGACAGATTTGCCATGGAGCAAGAGAATAGACGCTGTGTGCCATTTCAGGAAGGTTCCACTGCAGATTTTCACTGACTCGTGGGGTGACTTTCTTCGGGGGCAGTAGTGCGGAAGGAGGACAATAAAAGGCAAAGGATAAAAAGCAGTTGGAGTGGATGTTTCCTTCATCCCCTGCTGTATCAAAATCACCTGAACACCCGATGAATGGTAGCATTATATGATGCTTAATAAATCTTAAAGGAGAAAACCAAATCATTTTTTTCTATTCAAGTCTAATGAAGATCTATGTGAAAAATGGAGTTTTCTCCCTTACTCAAAATGAACAAAAGGCCTATTAATACTGTTAGGATGTGACCTCACTGAGGTTAAAAATATTTTCTTATGTATAAAATGGCAGGTAAACCATTCAGGACTAATGTGAGCAGCAAGAAATATAAGAGAGAAGAGGAAATGAAAATGCAGTGACAACAACAGACTTGGATTAACACCAGTATTTTCAAAAAAGCCCAAACAATTTCAGATTCAATAGAAGCCACTTTGCCAAGGACTCCGATGCATTCCATCTATCAGCAGGCTTGCTGCCATTTCCTAAGGAACGCCCCTGGCATCTGCCCTTTCCCCTTGGTTCTTATGCCAAAGCCATCCTGTTCTCCCCTCCTCATACTGTAGCCATCATTGTGTGGCCACGAAGCTGCCAGGTTGCTCTGTTTGCTGCCACTGTTATAATCCACGCTCATGCACTCATGCATTTTTTTCTCCATCTGTAATGAAGGACATTACAGATCATTTATGAGATGACCATTGCCAAGCCTAAACAAGGAAACTAAGACTGGTCCTGGATTGTTTGGTGACCTGCTGAGGCCCACAGGTCCACAGATGTCTGATTTCTTTGAAAGGCCTGGAATCTTTTGCTCTGATGGAGAGGTGGTGCCTAGAGTTGGGGAGTTCTAGGTCATTGGAAGGGATATGGGGGGCTGTGCCCTTCTCTGGTTCCAAGGACAGTTTCTGAGCTCTTCTAAGAAAGAAGAGTTAACAACAGAAGCTGGGGAAGTTGCTTTTATAAAATGACCCATGATACTGGGGTATGACTATACGATGGAAGGTGGAGGTGAGATGCCCAGAGAATGCTGCTTGGTCCTCCCCTCCCTGCCCCCCAGTGACAGTGTCTTGCAGATGTGGGGAGGAGCCGCTTTCCGACTACTACAGAAAACTCAGCGTCTGCCTGGTCACATGTGGCATGGCAGCTTTGAGAACAGAAGCCTGTGATGAAGCAACTACAGGTTAGCCAGGAACCTGGTATAGATTAATGAGTGGATAATCATATACTCTATCTGGGAGTGTATGAGGGAGAATGAACTCAAAACATTGAAAAGAATGAGCCAACTGGGAATTTGAGACAGAGACTGCTGGGGCCTACCAATATCTGGGTGCTCTGTTCTTTCTGTGGGCATAGCTAGACAGCACTTCCACACCCCCTTGCATCTAGATGGGACCATGCAATTAGTCCTGGCCAGTGAAATGTGGCTAGAAGTGTTGGACACCATTTCCAGGCCTGCCTTCTTAAATCTTCTGTGAAGTCATACATATTCTCTATTCGTCTGCTGGCTAGAGGAAGAGGATCTAGGAGAGACCTCTGAAGTCCTAGAGGATAGCTAAGCCATAAGATGGGAGGAACCTGGATCCCTGAGTGACTGTGTGGACAAGTCTCTCATACCATACTACATCCCCATCTTTACTGGATTATGATATAGAGGAAAAATCAAAACTTTATTATGTGAAACCACTGAGATTTGGAGCTTGCTTGTTACAGTTGATGGAAACCAAAACATTTCTCCTCAAAATATTGAGGATTGCTAAGTTAAAAACACTGAAAATGCAGGGGAGCACTCTGCCTCAGCCTCTATTTGCTTGACAGCAGGACATAAATCCTTCCTTACTGGAGATGACCCTTGCTTATTGGCCTAGAGAAGGCACCAGGAGGCACCAGAGGAACCTGGAAACAGATTCTACTATTTTTCCACTGTTTCCCGCCTTTTCAAAGATGGGAACATCTCTCTCCTTTGTCTTGTCACTATGTAGTATTTACGGCTCTTTGTTAAAACATTATTTAAGCAAAGCCTCTAAGCCACTGCCTCAAGAGAGAAATACTTTTGAGGCCTCTCCCACATGACAGGTACAGCACCATGTTAATACACTTCTGCTTGTTTTTCTTTTATTAATGTGACTTTTGTTTTTAGGAGAGTGTCTCAACTAAGAACATAAAAACGCAAAGAAATAAATTATGTTTTCTCCCTTCCATAGTCGTTATCATACTGACTAATACAGAACTGAAGTTGAAAAGCCATGATGTAGAGAGAGGGGCCAAGATTATCTATTTCCTTCCCGAAAGCTTTTCCCTGAACTTTCCAGAAGTACTAATGAGAGTAAAGACATACCCCCGGGTAGTGGAGCTGGCAACCTAACTGGCTTGTTTTGAGTTTAAATTTCTTCTTAATGCCCTGAATGGAAATATTTGTCTCCCTCTCTGTAATATATTCATGTTTGCTTTAATATGAAAATACTATTTATAAAGATTTAGCCCTCAAGTTAAATGAACTTTTAGCCTGTGCCTTGGCATCCCCAAGTAATAGTCACACTGAAGTTTGGCTCCAAAGATCACTTCCCTCCCTCTTCCCTAGTCATTTGGTAAAAAGCAAAGTGACTTCGTGAAACCACCTATGTAGGGGTTCAGTAAGTTAGCACTCTTTAGATTTCAGATGCTTGCTTTAGTTCTTTGAAAACAAAAATAAAAACAACTTTTATCCATTTTTTAATACTTATGTTATAATATTAAAATGTTTAATAACTTGGTTTGACCAAAAAAACAACATATTTTTTAAAAAGTTTCAAGATTTGTTAAACAATACAAAATTACAAGCCCTTGTGCAGTGGCTTACGCCTGTAATCCCAGCATTTTGGGAGGCTGAGGTGGGCAGATCACCTGAAGTCAGGAGTTCAAGACCAGCCTGGCCAACGTGGTGAAACCTCATCTCTACTAAAAATACAAAAATTATCTGGGTGTGGTGGCAGGCGCCTGTAGTCCCAGCTACTTGGGAGGCTGAGGCAGGAAAATTGCTTGAACCTGGGAGGCGGAGGTTGCAGCGAGCCGAGACTGTGCCATTACACTCCAGCCTGGGCAACAAGAGCGAAACTCTGCCTCAAAAAAACAAAAAACAAACAAACAAACAAAAAAAAACCGAAATTACAGCTAGATAGGAGGCATGAGTGCTAGTGTTCTATAGCACTGTAGGATGACAAAGTTAACAATAATATATTACATAATTTTAAATAGCTCGAAAGAGGATAATGAATGTTCCCAACACAAAGAAATGAGAAATGTTTGAGATGATGGATATGCTAATTACTTTGATCTGATTACTATACCTTATATGTATTGAAACATCACTATGTACCTTATAAATATGTATAATTATTATATGTCAATCAAAAATAACATGAAATACATGAAGTCTGGACTTTTTATTGAAGCTATGTCCTTCTTTGGGGTGGCGCAGCCAAGGTGTGAGATGGTGAATGCCTTTTTCCTGCCCTGTACTTACAGCTCAGTGAATTTTCCTTGTGATCTAACTTGGGTCAGACTGCCTGCGAGGGTGAGACTTTAGGCCAGAATCACAACCTGGACCCTGGAGAGTCCTCTAAGCCAACACTTGATCTTCAAACAGGAATCCCTCAAGACTATCTTAGATCAGGGAGGAGACACCTGAGCCAACTCTTCGCCAAACTGGAAACTCCCCGTTCCCTTTATGTTTTCTCTCTCTCTCTCTCTCTCTTTTCTTCTTCTTTTTTTTTTTTGAGATGGGGTCTCGCTCTGTCACCCAGGCTGGAGTGAAGGGGCATGATCTTGGCTCACTGCAGCCTTTGCCTCTCAGGTTCAAGCAATTCTTGTGCCTCAGCCTCCCTAGTGGCTGGGATTACAGGCACCTGCCACCACCCTTGGCTAATTTTTGTAGTTTTAGTAGAGTTGGGGTTTCACCCTGTCATGTTGGCCAGGCTGGTCTTGAACTCCTGACCTCAAGTGATCCATCTGCCTCAGCTTCTCAAAGTGCTGGGATTACAGGCGTGAGCCACCGTGCCTGGCCCCTTTGTGTTTTCACAGTGTTTTTCTTTGCAGCTCCTTAATGATTTAGCTGTATGAATCTCTGAGAAATTCACTGTCCTCGGCAGCACGAGCTTGCTGAGCTGCTGCCATCAGCCAAAGGGTGAGTGTGACAAAGGAGTGGCCCTTAGACCCACTTCTCCACATCTTGTCTTAATTTTGTCATACAGTCTTTACTATAGATTTAACAACCATTATGTTAATATAACACCTTGAGAAAAGCTGTTGGAACCCAAAATAATTGAAAGCAGTGACCTGAAGATATATTGGTATTCCCATATTCATACAGCATTATTCAGAACAGTCAAAAGGTGGAAGAAGCCCAAGTGTCCATCGACGGATGAATGAATGAACAAAATGTGTCATATTCATACGATGGGATATTATTATTCAGCCTTAAAAGGGCAGGAAACTCTGACACATGCTACAACATGGATGAACCTTGAGGACATCATATTAAGTAAAATGATTCAGTCTCAAAAAGACAGATATTGTTTGATTCCACTTCTGTGAGGTACCTAGAGAAGTTAAACTCACAGAAGAGGAAAGTAGAATGAATGGTGGTTGCAGGGACTGGGGCAGGGAGGAATGGGAGTTATTGCTTAATGGGACTGAGTTTCAGAAGATGAAAAAAGTTCTTGAGATGGATGATGGTGTTGGTAGTACGACAATGTGAATATACTTAAGGCCACTGGACTTATATTCCAAAGTGGTTAAAATGGTTAATTTTATGTCATGTGTATTTTATCACAATTTAAGAAAGTTGTTGAGGAGTCATAACATTGGTAGAACGTGTTGGGCTGGAGGCAAATATTCCCTCGCACCCTTGTCACCCCCAGATACAACTCTGCACTTGGAGTAATGTATTTAGTTTTATATTTTGTTTGCACAGAAGAGCGCATTTCATAATTTATTTTGCTGCATTGGGCTTCTGAGCAAAGGACTAAAATGGTAATTTCCCATTTTTTCTTCACAGAAAAGAGCTGGGCTTTTGCACCTTTAATTTCTGTGCTCCCTTGCCCCATGGGGAATGATCAGCTTTTCTGTGTCTTACAGGCTGCTGAAAAGACCACCATCTTCCCAGGTCTTTATCTGGTTCTTCAGGACCCATCGAGGGAATGTCAGGGGTTGCACAAAATGGAGAGGGGTTGGAGCGGGGAGGTGCATCCTAGGAACTTGAGATGAGGCCTTTGAAGGGCTGGAAGAGGTTGCAGCCTTAATGCTAGGAAGGGTTTTGGGGGTTGGTGGATTTTGTGGGACCCCAGTGAGATATTATGTTAATAGCTGGGAGAAACGGGAGCGCCTGGTTGTAGCAAAGGTTCTCAAGGCAAGGTCTGTAGTCAGCAGGGAGGTGCTCCATGCGTGCACATTATGGCAAGTGGCGGGGAGAAGTACCCTCCTAGAGTACCCAACCAACACTGGCAGTGGCAGCAACATGACAAAAGACGCACCCAGGACAACCACCATGAGTTAAGGAACAGGCTGCATCTTTATTTTTCAGGACCAACTAAGTTTCCTGTCCTTGTGCCAGTCACTGAAGGGAGCAGAGGGAGCCTGGGCTTAGGGGGCAGCAGAGGAGTAAGCACTCGGAGCTGGGCATGAGTCAGCTGGGAAGAAACAAAGAAGCGTGTCACTGCCCACACCTTTAATAAATGCCTTGGAACGCTCCCGGCTCTCACAGTGGCACATGTTTTACTCTGCATCCCATCTGTGGCTTCTATTGTCTTCTCACACTGTAGGACACTTAAGGAGATGTGACAGATGGCTGTGTGTGTGCTCCATCCCTACAGGCAGTGTACATTTTTATACATTCCTTTTTCTTTCGTAAAAAAAAAAATGATTTTTCTTTATAGCAAAAGCAATACATTGTTGTGCTATTGTAGAAAAGTATGAGGAGAAAACGAAAGTCTTCCATAATGCTTCAGTGACTCAGATAATCACTGCTACCATTTTCGTGTATTTCCTTCCCAGGGTTCCTCCCACATTGTTTAATCTGTCCTTAGCCACAGTTCCTCTTCAGGTCCCGCTGCCCTGAGTGAGCTAATGGACCTGTAGTCAACCTTCCACATTCCCCAGGCATGGGTTCCCACAGTAGCACACTGAATTAGGAAGGTGGCATGTGACACAGAACAGAGAAAAAACTTACCTGCTTACGGGGGACATCAACTTACCAGTGTCTCAGCTGATTCCTCACCAACCACACCTAATCTCGATCCAGGCAGTTTAGTTGCCATTGAGCTGGTTTCAAAAGTTTATCGGAACTTACACAACATGTATTTTTAAAAACAAGATTGTAAGGGTGGTTAGGTTCGCAGGCCAGCTCACAAAAACTGAGGTGACTGACAAGGTAACTTAGAAATCATTGATAACAGTTCTGAACACAGATTCTAACCCCTTCTAAATTCTGGTCTTTCTGAGACTCAAACGCCATGTCTGGAATCCCTCCCCCTTATTTGAGGCCCCTCTAAATATCCATGGTGTGTAGGTTTGGCTAGGCAGATGGCAATGAAAGGTAAAAAGCAAGGTGAGAGAACTCGGTTGGGAGCGGCATGGCATCATCTAGAGTACACTGCTTCTCATTTGGGAGTCGGAGTTGAAACCACAGGCTTTGGAGTCAGTCCTGCGCCAGGTTCAAATTCCAGCTCTGCCTTTCATTAACTGTGTAGGTTTTGGGCACATCACTTAACCTTTCTGAGTCTTGGTTTTCTCGTCTGTAAAATGTGAAATAGGCCGGGCATGGTGGCTTACGCCTGTAATCCCAGCACGTTGGGAGATGGAGGTGGGCCGATCACCTGAGGTCAGGAATTCAAGAGCAGCCTGGCCAACGTGGTGAAACCCTGGCTCTGCTAAAAATACAAAAATTAGCAGGGTGTGGTGGTGCACACCTGTAATTCCAGCTACTCAGGAGGCTGAGGCAGGAGAATTCCTTGAACCTGGGAGGCGGAGGTTGCAGTGAGCCAAGATCACGCCACTACACTCCAGCCTGGGTGACACAGCAAGACTCCGTCTCAAAAAAAAAAAAAAGGTTAAATAATACATCTTTCTAAAGATGTTTGCGAAGATTAGAGGAGATAAGGCATCATTTGTCAGACTTGAGAATGACATCTTACAGATGCCCACTGCTGATGTGAACTATTTATGTTAGATCACAAATAACTGATAAATATGTGAGTTAATACATATGTTAATTAGCTTGATTTAGCCATTTCACAATGTGTACATATTTCAAAACATATTGTGCACCATAAATATACAAAATTTTTATTTGTCAATTAAAAAAAAAACCAATTCTTCCATACTGATAAATAGACTCATACAACTGTAAAGCCAAAGGCAAGTTTACAAATAAATAAAAACCAAAAACAAGTCAACGGAGTTAAAACTGAAGAGTGTGATGGATCATGTTATTTTGTTGAAATTAATTGAACTTCTCGAAATGTTGGTTTCTAGTGATGCCAGGACACGGTTCTTCAGAGCTTGGCATCCCTAGATCACCATATACTCAATGATGATTTTACTCACCCAAACCTTTCCTTAGTCTAGAGGTTGTAAACTGGAGGACCGTAGGCTGTATGTAGTCCATGAACACGTTTTATTTAATTCTCACAGTATTAATTTTTTCAATCTATTGCTATTATAGAAGAATTTAAAATTTTTACGTAAAATTTGCCTTTCCAGCTTCTCTTAAAAAGCTGGAAAACTGAACCCCACAGGGTCCATATTTCCAAGAGGCCATAAGGTCAAAGCTGAACAATAGCCCCTAGAAGCCTGAACCTGGGCTTCTAGTCTGCCCCTGACTCCACACCACCAGCTGCATTCATTCATGGACCCTGCCAACTCCTACAGGCATTTGGGTGTGTGATCCCTTCTCTATGTGGGTTGGTGAAAAGCATCTGTCCTTTCTTCACCAGCCAGTGACAATTAAAACAGTACTTCCAGACACCAACAAAAGGTGAGAAACCCAAGTGCCAACAGTTGCTGAAATGAGCAGTCCATAGCTGTAAGGTGTCCATCCAGAAGACCTGGCCAATACGCTTCTGTAAGAGCATTTTGAAATTATTATTGAAATAGAAATACAAAATGTTTAAAGTCTCTTAGGGAATTCTTAGTCCCTCCGGGATCCTTGAACCCCAGTTTGAGAACCACTGAGATAAGGGTGTCAAGGACTTAGACCAGTGCCTGGAATAGAGAAAAGACCTAATAAAAAGGCAGGGTGAGGATCTGGATAGCAAAACCTGAACAACGGGAGAGTGGCCAAGTGGTCCTATGGGCTGTCCACCTGACTCTTGAGCTACTGGGTTATGTTCACTGATGTTCAACTTGTGATTCACCATGGTTTGCAGAGCCCCTTCTTTGGGATGGTCCATCCACTCTGAGAACTCTATCCTTATGATTTCATCTTCCTGGACTTCATTACAGGGACCAAGGTAGCAGAAGGGGGCTCCTCCCTTCCTCCTTCGGAAAAGACACTACACACCTTTAGCTTCTTGGAGTCACTGTGTTCAGCTCTTAATCTCTACCTCGTGGACATTTGGATACACAAATGGAGTCAGGGCCTCCTGGAAATCAACTGGGTAAGGCATTTGCTGATTTGTTTCACACCACTTTACAAAAGGGGGTGGGAGAGTGAGGTGAGATATTGTGCTTATTTGATTTGAACAGTCTTAGAGAAATCACCAATACCAGAGAAAGGTAGGAGTATAGGCCTGGTGATCACTCACCAGAATGACAGGATGTCACTGGGCATTGTCTCGAGTGGGGACAAATTTCTAAATCCGAAGTGCCCAGTAATGATCAGGATTAGGTTGATCACCAGCAAAGGGTGAGCCCATGGCCTGAACACTGCTGAGAAGTAAATGAAAAAAGAAAAACCCAAAACTATAAGACATAGAAGTTCATTTGGCTTTGTAGATCAAATCGAGTCTCCAGGGCAGGCAAACTTTGGAGAGCCACATCTGAGTGTGCATCCTTTGAAGTTTGTTTGCTAGCTTAGGAGGAATGGAGAGTAATGAGAATGAAGACTCAAGGAGGGAAACATGGGGAAGAAGTGGTGCCTGAGTCTCGCAGGAGCTTCTGGAGGAGGCCGGGAGGAAACTACACAGAGTGGAGGAAGGGGAGAGAGGGACGAGAGCCCTTCAAGTACTTTTCTGAGAGTTGGCCAGGGACAGAGAGAGGCTGCTCAAGGAGAGGACAGTACACAGGTTTCACTCACAGAAGCCCATCAATTCCTCAATGTGAAAACCAACAGCACATGCCACCGTGGGCACAATCATGCCTAGTCCTCCTCCACTATGTCAGTAAACAGGCTCACCAACTGTGGGGAAGAAGCCTTCTCTCCAGTGGCTGGTGCTGCCGAGAACCAAGTTAGGGACTGTCGTATGTTATCAATTCAGGTGTCACAAATACACTTGTCATCCTTACAGTCTGTCCCAGTGGCCAGATTGACATTCCCATAGGAAGAATCACACTGTGTCCTCTATGTGGTGACAAACAAATGTTTGATGAAGTCAGGACATTGTCCTTGAAGGCCTTTGTTAAAGCATACATGTATTACTTAGGAAGGTCACACGGGAGCATGTTCTCAGCCGCTAACACTTGCCTGAGAATTGCTTTATTCCATTGACCTAGGTGGTTTTAGCAAGGGTGAGTGACAGAGGAGGGATGACACAGACACAAGAGGGATGAGTCTGCATAGGGAGGAAGGGAAGGAGAAGCAAACAGTCTGCATCCTGGGGTGAAGCTTGAGAAGCAACACAGAGTAGTGCAGTGGTCCTGAGGGCCCAGAGTACTGGAAGACGCTGACCGCCATCTTTGCAGATAGAAGTAACGACCTGCCACTCTTGTCCATTTAACCAGACCCAGTGAAATCTCCACCTGCCCGCAGTGATGGAAGGATGCCTTTACATGATTGCCCAGGACAGCAGCCTGAGGGGACAGTGGAGAGGAGAAAGAATCCCTAAGTTTCCTTTAGAAGCAAACACCTCCCATTTTGCAGATGAATAAACTGAGACTCAGAAAAGGCTTGGACTAAACCAGTGATCCACCCTCCACCGCCAAGAAAAGTAATATTTTATATGTGGTAAGCATTTGCAGGAACTTCTGGGCCTCTTCTTGTGAATTTAAACTCTGGACCAGGTCTGTCTGAATTTGCAGAAATATTTAGTTTCATTTGTGTTTCCTCACATTAACTCATGTGCTAAGAACAATGCTGAGAATTCTCTATGGTGTATTTCTGTCATGGGGCCAGCTGTGGCACAAGAAACAGAGGGAACAAGAAGCAAGAAAAGACCTTCAAAGCACCTTCTGACCGGCGCTGCTGAATTCCAGGGCCCAGGATTCTGGAGAAAATTCTGCCCTCAGATCTCATAACAATCAGTGAGCCTGGAGGAATGAAAAGTCCTGTAAGCGAGAGAGGACATTTAAACCTAGAGTATAGTTCCTCAGATTAAAGCCAAGCATTTCCCTTTATTATCCTGGTTTTCTTCACACCACAGGAGAAGTGAATTCCAAAGCACCACAGTGGCTTAATGCTTCAGTAAAAACCTCAGCTTTAGTCATTGTCATGGGCTGAATCGTGTCCCCAGGAAGATGTGATGAGGTCTTAACCTCCAGAACCTCAGAATGTGACCTTTGAAAATAGGTCATTGAGATGTAATTAGTTAGGATGAGGTCACACTGAAGCGGGTGAGCCCTTAATTTAATATGGCTGGTGTCCTTATTTTAAAAATGATATGAAGATACAAGGGAAGAAGGCCATGGGATGATGGAGGCAGAGCTTAGGCTGACACAGCTGCAAGCCAAGAAATGCCCAGAGCTGCTGCAACACCAGAAGCCAGACAAGGCCTGGAGCAGATGTAACCTCAGAGCCCCTAGGAGAAAGCAATCCTGCTGACACTGTGATTTCAGACCTCCAGCTCCAGAACCATAACGGAATAAATTTCTGATGTCTTCAGCTACCCAGTTGGCAGTAATTTGTCAGGAGAGCCTTAGGACACTAATACAGTCACCTTGCATAGAATTGGAACCCAGAAAAAAATGAACTGGACATGACCATAACTGAAAGGTAAGAGACTAGTAAGAGGATTAGCCCCAGTCCCAAATGGCAAATAGGGAGTCCAAATGTCACGAGTCCCCATTGCTTGCCCCTGGTAGACATGACTGAAGGATTAGGGTCCTCTCCCACAGGGCCAGGCTAAGGCCTTGGAGGACTTAGCACAGTGCTTTGGCTGCCCCTAAGTTCGGAGATTCTTGCCCTTTTCTATTTACACGGCTTCAAGTTATACTTTAGCTCCCTTGCACTTCCTTAATCTACCGTTGACTCTTTTTTCTAAGTTTTTAGTGAGCACTGGGTAAATTGAAACACCAGAAAAATTTCATGGCTGAGCAACAGGATGGGATGTAGGGTCCAGCCCAGGGGTGGGATATGGTTACCAAGAGAGAGGAAGCCCAGTGTCACCAGGAAACATGTGGGTTTTATACCCATTCTGCCCCAAAATTTGAGCCAGGAGCCATGATAGACGGAATTCAAAAAGACAATGCTGCAAGTATCTAAGTGTGAAGTCTTTGTTCTTGCTTGGCCAATTAAAAACAAAACTGTTTTCTTTTAAGGCAGAAAAGAAACCTAAATAATACTCCAATCTTCAACAAAGCTGTCTGCAGAAACAAAGAGTTTGTGCAGTCTGAGTTTTGAAGAATGTGCATTGCCTTGCCGCAGCCTTGTCCCTGGCATGGTATGGAAACCTGTATGTACTCCAGTTCTCCCTGCTGTGCTGCCTGTAGACAGAGGCATCAGTGCTTTGCTGGCCAACATTTCTCTGCCTTTCATCTCACTACTGTTCTACTGACACCAATCTCAAATGAACTTTAAACAAAGGCCTGTCTTGTCATTACACCCACTTAACTTGCTGCAATCTGTCTGTTGTCACATTTCTGTCTGTCCTTAGATCTTCGGGATAAACTGACTTTAAATGTGATCAGACCTTATGTCTCTTCATCTGTCATCTTCATGCCCTTCACACTGACAAGCAGTGTTCACCTTTTTAACCACGTGTTTACTGCTGGTGCCATTTTCTCCCCATTTACTTCCTACCATTTTGATATTTGCATTGCATTAATATGCAAATTAAACAAAATGAAACGCTTCTTAATTCAGTTGAGAATTCACAGTTCTAAGCCTGAAGACTGGCTGATTTATTTTTAAACAGATTTTTATAACTCCAAGTTTTGCTGCTGTGTCAGAAAACAAGAACATCTCCAGATGTTTTCTGCCTTCTTTTCTTTTTTCCTTCCTTCCTCTTTCTGTTTCTTCCTTCATTTCATATTTATTTATTTACTGATGTTAAAACATACAGAAAATGTACCATTGTAACCATGTTAAAGCTCACTATTCAGTGACAATAAGTGCATTCACATTGCTGCCCAACCATTGCCTTTTTCCATTACCAGAACTTCTTCATCATCCCACACAGGAACTGTGTACCCATGCAAAAATAACCCTCCATTTCTCCCAATACCCTAGGCTCTGGCAATCACCATTCTACTTTTCATCTCTATGAATTTAAATCCTTTATCTCTTCTAAAATTATGTGGGCAAAGTCATACTGATAATACATTTATAAAAGTTAATCAATTGCCCTTATCTCACACCAGACACAAAAACTAACTCAGAATGGGCCTCAGCACAGATGTAAACAAATGTGAAAGCTAAACTAAGATGTCTGGAAGAAAACACAGAAAACAATTTTGCAATCTTAGGGTAGGCAAAGGTTTCTTAGGATACTCACACACACACACAAACCCATAAAAGAAAAAAAATTGAATTAAACTTTGCACTTTGAAACCTACTATGCAGCAGAATGGAGAAAACAGTGACAATACATTTGTCTGACAAAAGATTTGTATACAGAAAATATAAACAAGTATTACAACTCAACAAAAAGAAGACAAACAACAAATTTTTAAAAACGATACCGACTTGAAAAGACATTTGATAAAAGAGGATACATAAATGACCAAGTAGGTCATAAAAATGTTTCATATAATTAGTCGTTAACTAAAATCAAAATTAAATATGACTAAAATTCCTTTTCTAGCTTTATTGAGGTATAATTGAAAAATTAAAATGATATATGTTCAAGGTGTACAACATGATGATTTCATACATGTATACATCATGAAATGATTACCACAATTAAATTAATTAACACACTCACCCCACATAGTTACCATTGTGTGTGTGTGTGTGTACATTTATGTGTGTGTGGTGAGGACACTTAAGATCTATTTTTAGCAATTTCAAGTATATAATACAGTATCATTAACTATAGTCACCATGCTGTACATAATATCCTCAGAACTTATTCATTTTATAACTACAAATAGTTGAAATTTAAAAGACTCTAACAATACAAAGTATTGACAAGGATGTGATGCAATTGGAACTCTCATACATTGCTGGTAGAAATGTGAAATGGCATGGACATTCCAGCAATTTATTTAAAAATTAAAGCATACAGATTTCCAGTCCAATATGTAAGGAGCTTAGGAGCCACTTCACCTAACAACAAGTACAAAGCTGAACAAACTGAAAAATCAACAACTGTGATCTGTCATCGAAGCGAGGTCACGAGGCAAATTACTATTTTAAAAATGGAAGAGACAGACAGGTGGATATAAAGAATCACAGGTTACCAGAGCAGAAACCCACAAACAGAAACCTCCATGGGAACCAATACTGAGATAAGAAAACTTGAAGTATAACTGATGAATTGCTGGACGCTTAGTGTGAATAAGTCTATGAGTTAAAAACTCTAGCGGGACCTGGCTGGGTGCCGTGGCTCACGCACTTTGGGAGGCCAATGGGGCAGATCACCTGAGGTCAAGAGTTCAATACCAGTTTGACCAATATGATGAAACCCTTTCTCTACTAAAAAATACAAAAATTAGCTGGGCAGTGGTGGTGCACACCTGTAATCCTAGCTACTCAGGAAGCTAAGGTGGGAGAATCACTTGAACCCAGAAGGCAGAGGTTGCAGTGAGCCAAGATCATGGCACTGCACTCCAGGTTAGATGACAGAGGGAAACCCTGTCTCAAACAAACAAACAAACAAACAAAACACACACACACAACACAACTGTAGGGGAACCTAATCCATTTGCTAAGCTTATGCCCTGGAGCTCTACCAGGTTCTCATGGCAAGGATCAGAGAAAAATCCCCTTGTGTTTTCACCAGGGAGAGAAAAGTGCCCATTTTGAAATATACCAGCCTTCTTAAGAAGTACTGTCTTAATGAGAAACTGTTTCACTAGAGCCTAAGCTATTGCGTTTTACCAGAGCCTAACCAAACTGAGGGAAAGTAATTATCCAACTCCAGCCCCTTCAGCCATCCTTTCTCACCTAAGGTGGGTAAAAGAAACTGAGAGGAATTTGTGAAGTTTCTAGCCAAGGGACACAGGTTCACTGGAGGACTGAGACTTAAACATAGGACTGTAGAGTAGGTCCTCTTTCCCCACTGTGTACTACCATATTACTAAAGGTTTATTTACTGTAGCTCCTTTCACCCATTACTTCATGTCTGGCTTGCTACAAAAAAAAAATTACAAGGCATACTGAAAGGCAAAACAACAACAACAACAAAAAACAAAAACAAAAAATGAACTAACCAAAAAAACCACAAAAGCGCAATTTGAAGGGACAGAGCAAGCATTGGAACCAGATTCAGATATGCAGGAATATAGAAATTATCAGATTGTGAATTCAAAAATCACAGTTGTGATTAATATGCTAAGGGATCTAATGGGGAAAAAAAGGCAGCATGCAAGAACAGATGGATAATGTAAGCAGAGAGATGAAAACTCTAAGAAAAATCAAAAAGAAATGCCAGGAATTTTAAAAAACTGTAACATAAATAAAGAATGCCTTCGATGAGCTTATTAATAGACAGACTGTACCTGGCTGAGGAGAGAATCTCTGAGCTTGAGGATCTGTCAGTAGAAACATCTAAAACTAAAAAGCAAAGAGAAAAAAGAGACTAAAAATTAAAAAATTAAAAAAGGAACAAGATCTATGAGACAGCTACAAAAAGTGTAAACCCATGTAACAGGAATACCAGAAGGAGAGGAAAGAAAAGAAGGAAGGAACAGGAGAAATGATGACTGAGAATCTTCCCAAGTTAATGTCAGAATACCAGGAAGAATAAATGCCAAAAATCAACTACACTTACACATAGCATGTTCAAATGGCAGAAAATCAAAAATAAAGAAAAAATCTTTCAAGAAGACAGAGGAAAAAAGGATTCAACCTACAGAGAAGCAAAGATAAGAATTACATCTAACTTCTCCTCAGAAACCATGCAAACAAGAAGAGAGTGGAGTAAAATATTTAAAGTGTTGAAAGAAAAAGACCCACCAATCTAGAGTTCTATATCCTGCAAAATTATCCCTCAAAAGGGAGAGGAAAAATGACGACTTTCTCAGACAAACAAACATTGAGGAAATTAGTTGCCAGTAAATCTGCCTTTGCAAGAAAGTTAAAAGAAATTCTTCAGAGAGAAGAAAATCAATATAGGTCAGAAACTTGAATCTATATAAAGAATGAAAGAGCATTAGAGAAACAATAAGTGAAGGTAAATTAAAAAAATTATTTTTCTTATTTTTAACTGATCTAACAGTTTGTTCAAAATAGTAATATCAACAATGTCTTCAATTTTGTGTGCTTATGTATGTGTGTGTGTGTGCGTGCATGTGCTTATGTATAAGTAAAGTTAATGGCAACATTAATACAGGGTCAAAAGAAAATAATTAAAAATATATTATTATAAGGTACTTGTACCACTCGTGACAGTATAGTATAATTTGGATGTGGACTTGGATTAGTTGTAAGTGTATATTCATAACTCCAGGATAACCACTAAAAACTTTTTTTAAAAAAAGATATAATTGGTATGCTAAGAAAGGAGAGAAAATTTTTTTTTTTAATTTATTTATTATTATTATACTTTAAGTTGTAGGGTACATGTGCATAACGTGCAGGTTTGTTACATATGTATACTTGTGCCATGTTGGTCTGCTGCACCCATCAACTCGTCATTTACATCAGGTATAACTCCCAATGCAATCCCTCCCCCCTCCCCCCTCCCCCCTCCCCATGATAGGCCCCGGTGTGTGATGTTCCCCTTCCTGAGTCCAAGTGATCTCATTGTTCAGTTCCCACCTATGAGTGAGAACATGCGGTGTTTGGTTTTCTGTTCTTGTGATAGTTTGCTAAGAATGATGGTTTCCAGCTGCATCCATGTCCCTATAAAGGACGCAAACTCATCCTTTTTTATGGCTGCATAGTATTCCATGGTGTATATGTGCCACATTTTCTTAATCCAATCTGTCACTGATGGACATTTGGGTTGATGAAAGGAGAGAAAATTGAATCACATAAAATGAATTCTGCCAAAAAAACCCAATATGACAGAAAAAGAGATAAAGACAAAAATAAAAATGAAGAATGAGGCCGGGCGCGGTGGCTCAAGCCTGTAATCCCAGCACTTTGGGAGGCCGAGATGGGCGGATCACGAGGTCAGGAGATCGAGACCATCCTGGCTAATACGGTGAAACCCCGTCTCTACTAAGAAATACAAAAAATAGCCGGGCGAGGTGGCAGCGCCTGTAGTCCCAGCTACTCGGGAGGCTGAGGCCGGAGAATGGCGTGAACCCGGGAGGCGGAGCTTGCAGTGAGCTGAGATCCGGCCACTGCACTCCAGCCTGGGCGACAGCGCGAGACTCCGTCTCAAAAAAAAAAAAAAAAAAAAAAATGAAGAATGAGGGCAGTGAATAAAAAATAGTGACAAGTAGGATAGCTATTAATCCAATATACCAATAATCTCTTTCAATGGCAATGGTCTAAATACATAAATTAAAATACAGAGATTGTCAGAGCAGATCAAAAAGCAAGTTTCAACTCTATGTTGTCTGTAAGAAACACTTTAAATATAAAGACACATACAGGTCAAAAGTAAAGTGATGGTTGGACATGGTGGCTCACACCTGTAATCCCAACATTTTGGGAGGCCGAGACAGGAGAATTTCTTGAGCCCAGGAGTTCAAGACCAGCCTGGGCAACATAACGAGATCCTGTTTCTACAAAGAATTAAAAACAAATTAGCCAGGTATGGTGGCATGCATCTGTAGTTCCAGCTACTTGAGGGGCTGAGGTGGGAGTCCAGGAGGTCCAGGCTGCAGTGAGCCATGATTGTGCCACTGCACTCCAGCCTGAGTGACAGAGCAAGACCCTGTCTAAAAAAACAAAAAAGTAGGCCAGGTGCGATGGCTCACGCCTGTAATCCCAGCCCTTTGGGAGGCCCAGGTAGGTGGATCACGAGGTCAGGAGTTCAAGATCAGCCTGGCCAAAATGGCGAAACCCCAGCTCTACTAAAAATACAAAAAATTAGCTGGGCGTGGTGGTGGTTGCCTGTAATCCCAGCTACTTGGGAGGCTGAGGCAGAGAATTGCTTGAACCCAGGAGGTGGAGGTTGCAAACACTGAGCTGAGATCGTGCCACTGCACTCCAGCCTGGGCAACAGAGCGAAACTCCGTCTCAAAAACAAAAACAAAAACAAAAAAAACAGTAAAATGATGGAGAAAGACATACCATGTTAACACTAATCAAAAGACAGCTGGGGTAACTACATCAATTTCAGACTAAGTAGGCTTCAGAGCAGGGAAGATTTATTATAAAGCTACACTAATCACAAGAGTGTGGTGCTAGTGAAAGAATAGACAGATAGCTCAATGGAACAGAATAGACAGCCCAGAAAAAGACCCACATAAATGTGGTTGACTGATCTCTAACAAAGAAGCAAAGGCAATACAATGAAGAAAAGATAGTCTTTTCAACAAATGGTGCTGGAACAACTGGATATGCACATGCAAAAATATAAATCTAGACACGTCCCTTAAACCCATCACAACAATTAACTCAAAATAGATCACAGACCTAAATGTAAAACGCAAGCTATAAAACTCCTAGAAGATAACATGGGAGAAAGTCTAGATGACCTTGGGTTTGGTGATGGCTTTTTAGATATAACACTAAAGGCACAATTCATAAAAGAAGAAATTGACAAAATGGACTTCATTAAAATTCAGATTTTCTGCTCTGTGAAAGACAGTGCCAAGAGAATAAAAAGATAAGCCATAGACTGGAAGAAAATATTTGCAAAAGTCATATCTGATAAAGGGCTTTATTCAAAATATACAAAAAAAAAAAAACCTCTTAAAACTCAACAATAAGAAAACAAACATCCTGATTTAAAAATGGGTCAAAGACTTTAATGGGCACTTCACCAAATAAGACATACAGTTAGCAAATAAGTATATGAAAAGATGTTCCACGTCACATGCCATCAGGGAAACACAAATCAACATAAGATAACACCACCCACCTATTAGAATGGCCAAAATACAGAACACTGATAACACCAAATCCTGGCAAGAAGTTAGAGCAACAAGAACTCTCATTAATTGCTGCTAGGAATGCAAAATGGTAGACACTTTGGAAGATGATTTAATTACAAAAACAGATACATTCTTATTAGATGATCCAGCAGTTATGCTCCTTGGTATTTACCCAAAGGAGTTGAAAATCTTCATCCACACAAAAACCTGCACATGGATATTTGTAGAAGCTTTATTCATAATTTGCCAAAACTTGGAAACAACCAAGATATCCTTCAGTAGGTAAGGAGATAAATAAACTATGTCACATCCAGATAATGGAATATTACTCAGAGCTAAAAATAAATGAACTATCAAGCCAGAAAAGAAATGGATGTTAGCCTGGACAACATAGCTAGACCCCATATCTACAAAAACATTAAAAAATTATCCAGGCATGATGGCTCACACTTGCAGTCCTAGCTACTCAGGAGGCTGAGGCAGGAGGATCACTCAAGCCCAGGAGGTCAAAACTGCAGTGAGCTATGATTACACCAACACACTCCAACCTGGGTGACAGAGTGAGACTCTGTCTCTTAAAAAAAAGACTTAGATGAAATTTAATGCATATTACTAAGTGAAAGATGCAAATTTTAAAGGGCTACATACTGTATAATTCCCACTGTATGACATTTTGGAAAAGGCAAAATGATAGAGTAAAACGATGAATGGTTGTCAGGGCCTGGAAAGATGGAGGGATGTATAGGCAAGGCACAGAGGATATTTAGAGCAGTAAAACTATTCTATATGATACTATAATTAGTAAAACTATGCTATAATATCATATAGAATATAAAACTATTCTATATGATACTGTTAGTAAAACTATTCTATAATATCATATAGAATATAAAACTATTCTATATGATACTATAACGGTGAATATATGTCATTATACATTTATTCAAACCCATAAAGTGCACAAAACCTAGAGTGAACCCTAATGTTAACTATGGACTGTAGATAGTAATAATGTGTTAGTGCGGGTTCATCAACTGTAACGAATGTACCACTCTGGTGTGGGATGTTGACAATGGGGAGGCTGTGCATGGTGGGGGTAGAGGGTAATGGGAACTCTCTGTACTTTTTGCTCAATTCTGCTGTGAACCTAAAGCCGCACTAAAAAATAAAGTTGTTTTAGAAAGAAAGTAAGTTAATACATATTCAAAAAACTTTAAGCATATTACCATATGACCTAGTCATTTCATTCCTAGGTATTTACCCAAGAGAAATGAAAACACACCCACATAAAGACTTGTGCGCAAATGTTCAGAGGCGCTTTATGCACATGAACTGAAAACTGGAAACAACTCAAATGTCCATCAGTGGGTGATTGGATAAACAAAATGAGGTTATCCATGAAATGGAATATTACTAGCAATAAAGAGGAATAAACTAGTGATAGCCAAAAAATCATTATGCTAAGTGAAGGAAGCCAGAAGCAAAGGCATCCACACTCTCTGATGCCATTTATATAAATTCTGGAAGAAGTACATTAATCTGTAGTGACAAAATGCAGATCAGCAGTGCTGGGCCCAGGGGCAGAGGGTGTGAAGTACTGCAAAGGGGAATGAGGAAGGAAGCTTTTGGGGGCGATGGAAATGTTCTGTATCTTGATTGCGCTGGTGATTTCACAAGTGGGCATGCCAGGGAAAAGTCATCAAAATGTACACTTTAAAAGGAAGCAGTCGATTGTATGTAATTACACATCAATAAAGGCAAAAAAACTCATCAATTAAATTAATATCAATAGTAGGCTTTCACCTGAATTAAGGTTTTTCACTTTTCAATTTTTGCTGGAAAAAAAACTGAGTTCCTCAGCTATTTTAAGGAGAAAAATCTCTGGTATGATTGTTGTTTGACTGCTCTGCTTGGAGAGGGTGAATGGAGGCGCTTGAGCATGGTTTTGAGCCTTGCCTACCTCATTCCCACTCCCAGGAGCATGGGTGATATCATTTCAGAACACATCATGAGCAATGCTCTGGTCTACCTCTGGGCCAGCATGCCGCAGACCTCCGTTCAGTCGGCTCCTGCATCCTCTAACCAATGGGAGGTGGAGAAAGGCCCAGGGATGCCCAGAACCCCAGGAGGCCTACAGATGCTCTAGATCAGCTGCACCTTCCCTTCACCTGCATAAACTCAAACCTGCAGAGGAAATTTCCTCCTAAGCCCAGATGTTAGTCACGCCACTGGGAGACTGTAAAGCCAGTGCCAGGCTGACAGAGAGGCCTGCAAGAACCTGTCTGTTTTAACAGCAGCCAGCAAAGGGAAGGAAAGCCCAAAACCCAGCCTCAGGCAGGAAGACCAGCATGCAACAGTCATAAGGAAGCTGCCCTGCTCCCCGGGGTTCCTGTGCAGGGTCTGTGTATGCATCCCTCCAAGAACGAGCACTTGGGTTTTAATTATAACCTCTACCAAACTTCTCCGCTCTCTGCTCCCACACAGATCTGCAGCTGAACATGTCCTCTGTCTAAATATAAGCATCCCCTACTCTCAGGCAGCCAGACCCCTTTAGGACCTATCTAGCCCAACTACTCCTTCAGGAAACACTATCAGCCACATCTGGAAGCCTCCACGTGGGAACACAGTGCAGACCCATGGGACACACGTGCTCAAGTCCTGACTGTGCTTCACTAGCTGTGTGATTCTGGCAGGTGACCACCAATCTGATTACCATCATCCTCATTAGTAACATATGGATAATAGCTTCCTTACAGATTAGGTGTGTAGATCGCAGGAGATTAAGCGATTTATAAAGTGCTGTATGGTCTATGAAAGTTGACTATTATTAACCATGCCTAGGGAATTCAGACTTCATATGACTTTTCTCTACAGAATCTTCTTACACTTTTCCAGGGTTAAAAAACAAAGGTGGTCTATGATCCAAAAAAGAACAAATATATTATAAAATATTTCTACCAAGTTTGAAAAAACACATTAAGGTCCTTTCTAACCTCTCTCTCCTCCCACACATACACCTTAGCTCTATAGATGAGCTGCGGCTAATGTTAAAACAAATCTATTTTCCCTTAGAAACACGATGATGACACAGGGTAGTGGGTAAAGGAGGGGAGGATTGGCAGGACAGCCATAGGAGGTTACCAACTGAGAACATTCTGTAGCTGTTTAAATTACATGGAGTACAGTATGTGTAGAATGAGAAGGACAGAGAGGTGGTTTAAGGCCTATGGAATATCAGCATTTCAAGATTGGGTAGGAAAAGAGAAGCTTACAAAGGAGAATGCGAAGGAGTCACAAAGGTGAGTATGACAGAGACTGCCAGTTGCCCCAATATCCATCCTCCCTTTCTTCCACAGTGATAGAATTGTTGGCTGTGTGCATGTTTACTTAGCTAAAGACTGCATTTACCAACCTCTGTTGCAGCTAGATGTGACCATGTGACTGTTCCAGCTACAGGATCTGAACACGACATGTGCAACTACAGATTATTCTCTTTAAGGGAAAGGATATGCTCTCTCTTACATATTTTCCCTTTTTCAATGGTGGACTGTGGCTGTGGAAAGAACCATCCTGAACCACACAGACAGGTGAGATACCTAAGGATATTGGAGCAACAAGATAGAAAGAACCTGGGCTTAGGACAATGTTGCAGAGCAGATCCAACACACGAATTCCAATGTTTGCACGACAGTGCAATAAAATCCTGTGCTTTTAAGCCACTATTTCTTTAGGTCTCTGAGATGTGACTGGACCAATATCTATCTTACCCAATGCACATAGGAAGAAGATGATTTAAAGAAGGAAGAGAAATGTGACTGACACGTCAGATAAGATGAGGACTGAAGCTTCCTCTTGGTTGAGCAATAAAAAATTCACTGGTGACTCCAGGAAGAGCATTTTTAAAGGTGATAGGATCATTGGAAGACCAATTTTAAGAGTGGGCTCAAGGCAAGGAAGGATGGACAGCAAGGATCAGCACTTTGTTAAGAAATTTAGCGGTAAGGGAGGCAACAGCTGGAGGGTGACATGGAGTTGAAAAAAATCCTGCTTCACTTCTCTGTTTCTGTTTCATGGAACTCTCCAAGAATGGGACTCCATCCTAACAAAAATTGCTTATGTTCTCAGCCTATTTTACTTACTCATAATTGTGTAACAAACCACTTCAAAAAACTTAGCGGCTTAGACTATGATGATTTATAATTTCTCAGGACTCTGTGGGTTGACTGGGCAGTTCTCTTCGTGTGGTGTGGGCTGGAGCACTAGCATGCTTGAAAGGTCCAAATGGCTGGCTGTGGCTGCTGGCTGCTACCTGGGAGCTCAGGTAGGGCTCTCAGCCAGGGGTCTTGGTTTTCTTCCGGGGGTCCTTTCTGTGTAGTTGCTCGAGGTTGCTCACAGCATGACAGCTAAATTCCAAGATGAAACCTTTCAAGAGTGCACACACATAGACTGCTAGTCTTTTCTAAGGCTTAAGCCTGAAACTAGCATAGCATCACTTTCACCACATTCCATTGTTTAAAATAGATCACAAGGCAGCCCAGATTCAAGCGAGAGGAGACTACACAAGTGTATGAATACAAGGAGGCATGGAAGACCACCAAAATAAAAACCTAACAAGTAGAAATGACCCAGAGAAGAGAGAGAGGTTGCAAAGGGGTTGGAGGGAATTTGGTGGAGGGGTTTGGATATGTTTTTATTCTAATCGTAGTGATAGTTTCACAGGCCAACTCATGTCAAGCTTATCAAATTATACACTTTAAATTTGTACAGTGTACTGTATATCAATTATACCTCAAATACATCTATATTTTTTTAAAAAGCAATCTACTTACAGAGTAAATATTTCAGTAAATTATGGTATATCCATTAGGTAAAATATTTTATAGCAATTATCAGTGATAAGAAGAGTGTGAAATAGCATGAGAAATGTTTCTGATGTAAAGACAAATGAAAAAAGCAAGTGTGAAATTCTGGGTACACTGAACATTTTGTAAAAATGTGTATATGTGGGCAAGGCTAGGAAAGCATTCACAGAATGAAAATACCACCATTAGGCAGGTGGAATAGCATGGATTTTCCCCTTCAATTGTCTGCATTTTCTGCTCTGTTGCTATATTTGCTTTATAATTAATCTCTTGATCCTTCTATTTTTGCACTCATTCTCTTATCTGCAGGCCCTCCACATGGGTCAGGCCTCTTCAGCTGAGGCTCTGGCAGTGTCAGTCCTGCGTCTGTCTAAAGCACTTTGTTCCTGTGTGGTTCACTCCTGATATAGGGCCACTTGCGCGAGAGTTGAGATGGAGACAGGCAGGGCTCTTGGGGAGTGATACAGCACTTACGTGTTCATCAATTCTAATAACAGGCTTGCTCCTTCTCCCACCTGGGGCTGTCACTCTGGCTTCCAAACCCAGACAGGTTTCTGTTTCAAAATTACTTCCTTATTAGTCATTCCCTTTCCACTTCCCTTTTCTGCCACCTTCTTATAAAACACACTGGTTCAGCAAGCTCTGTGCGTCTGAATCACTGCCAGGCCTCAGCTCCCTCCCTCGCTGCCCCAGCTGCTCCCCCACCATTTAGCAGAACCATGCAGGCATCAAAAAATGGGGAAACAGCTACAGCTGGTGTCAGCTGCAAGGTTTCTCTCCTGCCCCTCCATCTCTCCCCCTCTTTCCTGACATGTTATATTTTCACAAGAAGGGACTTGGGGAAACGTGCTATTATTCTTTTCTGGGTGTCACACAATCACAAAGGCAATCTTCCTGGGAGATGGGCTCAGTAGGGCCAATGCCAGCAATGGGGAGAGAAGGGAGTTAGGCCTTTTAATCACACTCCTTTGGCTTGGTGTATCCATTTTACCTGCCATGATGGTGCTTGCTGTCTGCTTCAGATCAGCTCTGCCCCTCCGGGTGATGAGCAAGGAAAAACAGGTGATGGCAGGCTGACATTTACAATCTCATGAGCCAAACTGCTGCCTGCATGCCCAGAAGGATGTGAGGGTACCATGATGGAGGATTGCAAGTGAGAGCCAGAGAGGCACCTGCCAAGCCCCGTCACCTGGCTGCACACACGGTGGCTGCACACACAAGGTGGAGAGGGATTGTGTGAAGGGTGCAGGGGCCAGCTCTGAGCCATATGTTCTGTTGGGGAGGCTTTTCAGCTATGAGCAGGCAGCCTGATACCTGTTAAATGGCTCCTCAAGGTGGCTACACTAAGACTCAATCCGATAAGACAGAATGGCAATGTGTTGTCAACTTGATTTGCTCTTAAAATGGGAGTTTTGTTGTTTTTTTTTCCTTTGGGTAGAAGGCCTGTCAATTTCCAGCAGGGGCAGCACAGTCCGCTTCTGGGGAAAACTTAGGTTCCTGCCAGCGGGTGGGGCAGGTGGCCTCTAACAGCGGTTTTTCTCCTCTCAGCAGTCCTGTGTTCTCCTTCAAGGCAGCCTTTCAAAGCCATCTTTTCTCCTACTTCTCTGCTTACACCTCCCGCTGCCTCTCTCACTGTACTTTTTGTTTGTTTTGAGACAGGGTCACTGTCTTTTTAACTGTCCCTTCTCTTTCCTCTTCTGTCTTTTCGTGTTCCATTTCAGGCAAGAAAAAATGCAAGCATGTGCCCATGTGCACACCCACCCAACCCACACACAAGAATTCTGGAAAGAAATAGAGTACCCAAAAGTCTTCCTTTCCAGCATTTGTGATTTGCATAATTTAAAACTTTGCATATCCCTAACCATTTCATTATTATGCTAAATATATAGTGTTTCAAAACAGTGGGGGAAAATGATCAATTTGGACCCACAATGACTTAAAATTATATTTATGCCTTATCCAGAAAGCTTTCTTTTCAAGAGGAAACTGGGTGACTTTAGAAAATGTATACATTGAGATTACTTTTTAAGGTTAAAAATGCTAACAATAATGTTGAAAAGTGATGATCCTTGAAATCATTTAGATGCTCTAAGTACTGGTAATAAAGATGTCCTATTTTATTTGAGCTTTTACAGATTGAGAAACTGAAGGACAGATAGGACTCGACTCTCCTGAATCCCAGACCCTTGCTGGGTCCCCACAAGGTGGTGAGGTCCTTGAAGGTAGGATCTGTTATATTGAAACATCTTTGCAGCCCCTTTAGGTCTGGAAAACAGTAGGGACTCAATAAATGTCTGTGGAATTTAACTATTTCCTGAAAATGACGAACAATATTAATATGTTGAACATGAGGACTTTTAGTAGGATAATTAATAATTTAATAAATATATATATTCTATATTTTCCTTATATCCTGGTAACCTAAAGGGAATTACTTGAGCTAGCAACCTGCAGCCAGTAACAGACAGCAGCAGCCACATTAAGAATGCCTTATTTTCTGGGCGCGGTGGCTCACGCCTGTAATCCCAGCACTTTGGGAGGTGGAGGCAGGCGGATCACGAGGTCAGGAGATGGAGACCATCCTGGCTAACACGGTGAAACCCCGTCTCTACTAAACATACAAAAAATTAGCTGGGCGTGGTGGTGGGCGCCTGTAGTCCCAGCTACTTAGGAGGCTGAGGCAGAAGAATGGCGTGAACCCGGGAGGCGGAGGTTGCAGTGAGCCGAGATCGCGTCACTGCACTCCAGCCTGGGCAACAGAGCGAGACTCCGTCTCAAAAAAAAAAAAAAAAAAAAAAAAAAAAAGCCTTATTTTCCCAAAGGTATACTATTTTCACATATGGCATTAATTCCTGGGAGTTTGTGAGACAATTGGGACTATTTGTACAATTTCACATAGATTTAGCTGCTTATACTGAGCTGTGTTGCTCAACCTGACTTACTCCAAAGCCCGCAAGAATGTAGTTCGGGTGTGTTTGGCAGGGCTGAATGACGCCACAGTGTTTAGTATTGGGTTAGCCCATGATTCTCCACCCAGGCTACATGTCAGAATCACCTGTGGAACATCTTAAGCAATTCCTATTTCCCAGGTCCCTCCTTAAACCAATTAAATCAGAACCTCAGGAGTGGGGTCTAGGCATTATATTTTTGAAGCTTTCTGGAGGGAGTCTCAAGAGAGGCACAAAGAATGAATGGTGAGAGGGGAGAGCTCCTTCTTGCTTTCTACAAGCTCCAAGTTTGCTTTTAGCCGATAATGTTAGCCCAGTGTTGTTCAAACCTTAATGTGTACACGTATCACCTGGGGATCTTGCTGAACTGTAGCTTCTGACTTGGTAGCGCTGGCCTGATGGTGCAGGTGCAACTGGTTAGCAGGCCACCATGGGCAGCAAGGATCCAGAGTTGCACCAGCCAATATGGTGGCTATTGGGTGTGTGAAACATGGCTAGTCCAGTTGCAATGTGCTATAAGTATAAAATAAACACCAGATTTGGAAGCTTTCGTACCAAAACATAGATATGTCAATAATAATTTTTATATTGGTTACATGTCAAAATGATAATATCTTAGATGTATTGAGTTAAATAAAATACACTGTGAAATTAATCTCACCTGTTCCTTCTTTTCTTGTTTCAATGTAACTACTAGAAAATTTGACGTTATCCTAAGCAAATTAATGCAGGAACAGAAAAGCAAATACCATATGTTCTCACCTGTAAGTGGGAGCTAAACATTGGCTACTCATGGACATAAAGATGGCAACAATAGACAATAGAGACTACTAGAGGTGGGAGGAAGGAAGTAGGGCAAGGTTTGAGAAACTAACTATTGGGTACTATGCTCACTATTTGGGTGATGGCATCTGTTGTACCCCAAACCTCAGCATCATACAATATACCCATGTAACAAACCTGCATATGTAACCCAAATCTAGAATAAAAGTTGAAATTATTTTTAAAAAGAAAATTAAAAATTGCTTATTGACTTGCATTGACTTTCTATCGGGCAGCGCTGGCATAGGAAGCTGTTCACTGCTTAGTGACAACTGCACAGTGGCAAGGGTGTTTAAATGGGACTGGAGGTGAATGCAGTGGCTGGGGGAGTGGTTACCGGCCTGGAATTCAGACTCTACAGGTATAAGTTAAGAACAATCATGGCAATCATTTATGAGCGCTTCTACGAGCTATCACTGTTCTAAGCGCTTTACATGAATTATCTCATTTAGGGCTCACAATAGCCCACAAGGTAAGTATCCCTATTATTCCCATTTCACAGATGGGGAATTTAAGGCAGAGACAGCTTCAGCAATTTGCCTCAGCTAGCAAGTGAAAGGGTTTAGGCTTGAGCTTTAGAAGGCTTCCTCTCCCTCTGGTCTCCTTCTGCCTCTGCCCTCTGTTTCAGTCCATTTGTGCTGCTATAACAAAATACCACAGACTGGGTAATTTATAAACTATACAAATTTATTTCTCATGGTTCTGAAAGCTGGAAGTCCCAGATCAAGGCGCCAGCAGGACTGGTGTCTGGTGGGGGCTGCTCTCTGCTTCCAGAATGGTTCCTTGTTGCTGCATCCTCTGGAGGGGAGGAATGCTGTGTCTTCACATGGCAGAAGGGATGGAAGGGCTGGAGACACTCCCTTCAACCTCAAGCCCTTTTATAAGGACGTTAATCCCATTCGTGAGGGCAGAGCCCTTATGATTTACCTCTCAAAGGCCATATGTCTTAATAATGTTACATTGGGCATTATGTTTCAGCATGAATTTTAGAGAGGACACCATCAATTCAAACCATTCCACCTACCTCCATGGAGGAAAGAGACTGGGGCCAAGAGGATGTAACTACCTGGAGGTCATGCCCCATTTCTATTCTAGAACATGCTACTTGATTGGTCTGAGTGGTGGCTGAAGGCAGATGTTTTGGAGAGTGCAGCAGATGGAGCTTGGGCCCCCAAATCCTTTTCAGTACAAGATGGAGTTAGGGATGGGAAGAGAGGTAGGGCAGGTGGAGTGCAGGGGGCTTCCAGCTGTACTGTTGCCCTGGCCCCCACTAATGTTAGAGGCAGGCCTAGTGCCAGGATTTGATGCCAATGCCCATGTACCAAAGGACTGACAGAGCTGAAGGTGGACTGTGTTCTGAGACTCTGCAGGTCACTCTGGCTCGGAGACTCCCCATTGCATACAACAGGAGAAGCATTACTACTTCAGTGACAAAGTCCAATGGGATTCTGATCTGCAGAAGGCCCTTCTCTGCCTTAGGGTGCAGGTCAATGTAAGGGTGGAGCTTTCCCATCCCTGCCTCCTGGTTGACCATGTTACACTCAAACTCAAAATGATCTGCCTTATGGAAAGTAGTTCCTTTGCAGTAGGATGCAAAAAAAAAATGAAAGCCTCTCTGTAGAAATAAATCACAGTGCTGGAACTTATTTCAATACTTTAGCACCCCTGAAAAATACCCTATCTTTGTTAAAGAATCCACTATGTAGGTGCAGAAAGTTGCAAAAAAGGATGAACAATATATCTGAATTTCTCTTTCTGTAAAATACAGATGGTGGTAAATATGCCCCTGACTCTTGTTTGTTGAGGAAATTTAGAGCTAATGTGGTTTGGATCTGTGTTCCCATCCAAACCTCATGTCAAATTGTAATCCCTAATGTTGGAGGTGGGGCCTGGTGGGAGGTGACTGGATCATGGAGGCAGTTTCTCATGAATGGTTTAGCACCATCCCCTTGGTGCTATTCTCATTATAGTGAGTTTTTGGGAGACCTGGTTGTTCAAAAGATTGTAGCACCTCCTCGCTCTCTCTTCCTCCTGCTCTGGACTTGTGAAGTGTGTGTTCTCCCTTTTTCTTCCACCCTCATTGGAAGCTTCTTGAGGCTTCCCAGAAGCAGAAGCCACTATGCTTCCTGTACAACCTGCAGAACTGTGACCCAATTAAACTTCTTTTCTTTATAAATTACCCAGTTCAGGTATTTCTTTATATCAGTGCAAGAATGGACTAATACAAGAGCATTCTCAAGTCTTACAAAGAAAGCTTCCGAAAAATGGAACACTGCCAGACCCTTCCACTGGCTGGGCCACTGAAGAGCAGAACTTTGAGAGCTGCAGCCCTAGGGTGCTATAACTGTCATCATAAAACATTGGTTTTCTTTGATCTGCCCTGCCTGCTCATTCTTTCCTGGGCAACAGATGGGAACACTTTGATCAACTTCAGGAGATGCCTTTGTGGTGGGCGACTTTTCCTTTGTCTAAGAGCCTGTCCCCAGCCTCATTCTGAGTCCTGGGTTCTTGCAGCATCATCTTTTCAACTGCATGTAAAATAAATTCTTGACATTCCTCTGAACTGGACATGAAAATCTTATGTTTCTTCCACTGGAAAGGGGAAGAAGAAAACGTAGCAGCAAAGTCTCAACAGCAAAGTCTCTTGAAGGTCATGGTAGGGTGAAAGAGATAATCCTCATCTCCTCTGAAATCAGAATCAGAGGTAATTAGTTTCTTGGCAGTACAAGGGGCTATGGATAGACATTGAAAGAACTTTCAGATAATGAGGTTTTTGAACTCCAGAATGAGTTGCCTGGTTGGAACAGAATCTCCTTCCCTTGAGGTCTTTAGAGGCAGGAGCGAGATCCAGGGAGTATGTAAGTGCAGAATGGCTTGCATGGAGAGGGAACCATTAGCTGTGTCTTGCTTAAAAGAATCATGGGAGTAGCTGCAGAATAAAATCAGTCTTTCCCCTCCCTTCTATATGGTCTCAAGCAACTAAAATAAGCCATGGCAGCAGTAATGACTACCTTGCGTTGTATATTTCCAAAATACTTTCCTGTTACTTTGGCAGAGGAGACTAGAGTAAAGGGAGCAGTCCACACAGCTGGTTAGCATCACAGCTGGGGCTGCACAGGGATCCTGATCAATTGCTCTTTCCACTGATGCTTGAAACTCTGAATCTGGTGAAATATTAGGGATGGTAGGGATTCCACTACAGTTTCAATTGCATTTCTGAAAACTTTCTATGTTTTAAAAAATTAAAATAATATGAACTTTGCACTATATCTCCTGGTTAACATGTTGCTGGAAGGTGGAATGGCTTGACTTCTAACTAGCCTTATTAGAATTAACACAAACCGAGGAAGCAACTACACTGAAAAGAGAGAGAGAGAGAGAGAGAGGTCCTCTGTCTAATCTGTCTAATTGCATGATCTACTTAACTGTGAGACAGTATCTCAGGGGCTTGACTCCAAACCAGAAAACCCTGGGGAACATATTGTTGGGAAATGCCCAGCCTTGCTGGAGGCAGAGAGACCAGATGCTCCGATTACAGCTACGTCATCCCAACTCGAGACTTGCGTGGCTCCTTTCCTTAAGAAATGTAGAGTGAAACTATATTGTAAAAAAAATTCAAAATTTCTTTATATCTCTCCTGTAGCTATGTAGTCAAAAGAAGGAGCAGCCAAGTCTCTGTATTCAGAGAGTTTTTTGGGGGGTGGTGAGGGCAAAAGGTGGAGTTCGGGGTTGGATGTAACATGGAAGTCAGCTGCCAATATTCACTTTTCTGAGAAATTGTGAAGTGCTCTGCTGGCTTCCCCAGGCCCTGACTGCAGCCTTTGCCATTCTCACTTTATGGTACAAGCATGTTACCAAAAATGTCAGGTATAGATCAGCAATGTCTGTGAAAATCAGGAAAATAAATATTTAATATTCTTTTCTATTTGTAAACATGAAAAAAAATAGGTTTATTGATTACTTCTGTAGAAAGTATCAATCTATGCCTTGAAAAGCGGGGGTTATATTTTTCTGTTTTAAGTTTTTGGTCATATATGTAATCTATACACACATATATACATTTATCCCCTATACACACAGCCTTCCCCGTATAAATAATCAAATGTGTGTGGGCCTCTGTGTGAATATACCAGATGGATTAAACACACACAAGGCTTACAAGGTTTTTAATGGATGATGACTCAGTGGAACTGAGTTTCATCAATTTTTGTTTTCAACTGAATGACTGGCACCTTCAATTTTACTCATTTGTAACAGAATTTGTGGGGCTCCTGGCTAGCACACGAAACAGTTCTTTTTAATCTGAGAAAGGAAGGAAGAGTTTTAACAGAGTTAATTGAGTGGTTAGGGTCCCTAGAAAGCAACTTCCCTCTGTCAGCTAACAGGAAAGGAAGAAATGGAAACCAAGCAGAAGCTTTTCTGTGTCCATGCCCTGCCTGCAGTGTTAGGAACCTCCCTCTTGAAGTAAATTGGTGAAACCCTTCTGCAGGGCAGATTGGTGATAGGCATCTACTTTGACCCAATTCCTCTTCTAGGAATTTATCCTAAAGAGGCAATTGGACAAGCATAGAAAGACAGAAGTGATGGGATGCACACTAGTGAAAAATGAAAGATTGGAGACAACATAACGTCTGTCAAGACAAGACATTATTTAATATATGTTAAATAAATCATACTGCATCCCCACAACAGGATAATGAACATTCATTCAAATGGTGATAGAGATCCCTATTTCTTGCTTGGAAAGGATATAAATAGCTATTTTTATTTTGGAAAATAATAGATGACAAAGAATGAGAGAGGAAGAAAAGGGTGAGAAGGTGAAGCTGGAGAAGGGGAAACACCATTTTCTTCTCTACAACTAATTGTTGCTGGCAGGACTTGGAGCTGCAATCTGAGAATTCTGAATTTATTTATCTTTTTTTGTCACTCATGGGAAGAGAGAATTCTGCACTTAGAGTGAATGTAATGTGCATTGTCATCAGCTCGAGGAACACCCTGCAGGAGTTAGGCAGGTCTACTCCTGGAGAAGGCCTTTGGCTAGGACTGCTGTTCACAGGCCTGGCCCATCTTTCTGTGCCCTTTGCCAGGTTCCTGCCTCTCTGGGAGCTCTGTTCTTTCCTCTGGGAAGGGAAACAGCCTGAAAGACGATTCATACAAATGCGCAAGTGATTCATCGAGTTATGGGAGCCCTGTCAAAGTAGTTACATTAAAAAAAAACCATTTAGGGAAACTCCTGGCCTGCTGGAGGGAGACTAAATTTGTCTAACTATTGAAAGTTAATTTAGATTTGTACCAAAACTCTTAGAATTTTACAAAAATTTTAATGTAGCAATTCCGCTTTGAAGAATTTATTCCAAGGAAGCAATCATAAATACACAAAACATTTAACTACATAAAGATTCATCATAGCAACTGTTTATAAGAGTGAAAGTTAAGATCTGCCTGCATGGCCAGTAATAAGAGATTGGATAAATTACATTAGCTCCATTCAATGGAATACATGATATTCCCTAAAAATATTATTGTGGGAATATACATATTGTCATGGCAAAATTTTTGTAATATGATATTGACTGAAAAAGCAGGTACCCAAATAAATAATCCCAATGTTTTTTTAAAGTATAAAAATATCAAAATGTTAAAAATATTTGTTCCTGAATTATATATGATTATTTTCTTCTCCTTATTGAATATATGTCACTTTTGAAATAAGAAATGTTATTAAAATTTTACTTTTTTAAAGACACAAGAACTCAAAGTATACCTATAGCATATGACATCATCCTATACTGTTAACTGCACAAGGAGATGTATTTGATACTACATCTGCTTTAGTATATCATTGTGATTCCAGCACCTAGCACAGTGCCTGACATGTAGAAGTTCTTCACAAAGAACAAAGTGGTAGTAACTGGAAGTCCAAATGGAGGAGAAACTCACAACAAACTCCGTACACAACTGTCTAACCTCCTTCATGTCAATTTGATAGTTAAGCTTCATGGAATGAGACCGATTCACTTTTGAATCCCTCACAGTGCCTTGCCCATAGTAGTGAGAGCTCAATAAATGTTGCATAAAACTATAAGTGATGGTTTCTCTTTTTCTCCTGGAATCATTTCTACAGACGTTCCTGCCTTTGATACATGCATGATCTGGTGACAGATCTAGTACATGACAGATCATGTACTAGAACTGGAATAATAGCCATTGTCATAGGACGTTATATAGTTGGGATTATGTTTGTTATAAAGCAACAGAAAGAAAACAAGTAAGAATGGCTTAAAAGAATTGAAAAGCTATTTCTTTCTAATGTTCAGGAAATCTAGAGGCAGGCAACCCATGACTGGAATGGAGCTCCATGGTGTCAGTGACCCAGGTTTCTTCTTTTTGCTCTGCCACAAGTGGCTTCCATTCCCAAGGTCACCTCATGGTTCAAAATGGCACCTGGAGCTCTGAGCACTAGTCTTACATCAACATTCCAGTATCAAGGAGGAAGAGGAGAATGGAGGCATGCCTCCCTCTTCAGAAGTTTCATGTACCACCTCCTCTTATGTCCCATTGGCCAGAACTTTGTCAAAAAAGCCTGATAGACATAGATTTTACTATGGGGTGCCTGGTTCCCAGCTAATGTTTAGGATTCTCTCCCTGTGGAAGAAGGATAGAACTGACATTGGGAAACAACTGGCAGCCTCTGCCACTGACCTGTCCTCAGCCCTCCTGTCGCTAGCCAATATGAGTTTCATTAAGCATGTAGCATCTACTCTGATGATGTAGGGAAGGTTACCATGACAGTGACTTACAATTAACCAGGTGTTTGGGACCAGTGCCAACAAACACTGCCTGAGAGATGAACAGACTTCTTTAGTTGCCCCGTAATGGCACATTTCTGTTTCTGACATGGTCTCCATGGTGTCACAGGGGTGACCCAGGTCACTACTCTCTGCCTAGCAGAGCCAGGCCATGAACTGCAAGTCAGCATCTTTCCTGCAGCAGTGATTGCTTATGTCCCGCATACCCTGGCTGACTGCAGCATTCAAATCATCAGAGAAATCAGGAAGTTGGAGTTAGGGATTCTCATTACATATATGAAGACAGAAATAGAAGAGGCCAAAGTTTCAGAATACAAGTTATTTGACTCTCACTTGTGAGCTCATGGGGTGCTGCCCTTTCTGACATCACTATGGGACTGACAAGCCAGTAGATCTGAGAGCAGAAAAGCAATGATTGGGTTATTTTAGAACAAAGGAAAATAAATGGTTTTATTTGATAAAAAAGCAGAGAATAATATTAATTGTATTAGCAGCTACCATTTAGCTAGGAACTGTGCAAGCCCTATGGTTGCCAGCATCCAAGAAAACCCTCAGTGATACTTGTTTCCTGATATTCATACCTTTGCATAGTCCCCTCCCACATTGAATCAGGGCTGACCTCTCTGATGAATAGAATACAATGGAAGTGGTTTTTGTGACTTCTGAGGCCAAGTCCTAAAATGCATTGCAATTTCTGCTTTGGTCTTTTGGGTTGGTCACTCTGGGAGAAGCGAGTTGTCACTTTGAGGGCACTCCATCAATCCTGTGGAGAGGAACTGAGGTCTCCTGCCAAGAACCAGCGCCACAAATCAGCCATGTGAGTGAGCAGCCTTACAAGAAGATCCTCCTGCCCCAATCTAGCCTTTGGATGACTGCAGCCCTGGCTGACATCCATGAACCTTACAAGACCCTGAACCAGTACCACCCGGCTAAACCATTCCTCGTTTCCTGACCCTCAGAAACTGTGAAATAATTAATTTTTATTGTTCTTTAGGCCACTACATTTTGGGGTAATTTGTTAGACAGCAAAACACAATGAATACAGCCTCTTTATATAATTTATTCATCACAATACCACTCGAAACTAGGTATTATTTCCCCATTTTACTGATAAAGAAACTGAGGCTTAGAGAGGTTAGTTAATTCTCCCCGGGTCAGAGAAGCTGGTAGAAGGAAAGCTGTTACTTTAGCATTGCTCTTCTTGCACAAAACCTATATGCTGAACAACGGCTCACTATGCTGCATGGCATGTGGTCCCAATTAGGATTTCCAGAATACCTGGAAGAGAAAAGCCAAATGTCCCTAAATGAATTGATTCTAGTGAGGGCGATCGTGAGGGTTACATGCCAGCATTCAAAATTATATAGACCCTATAGGCATCTGTTAATCTATGCTCTAAAATTCGCAGCCAGATTGAAACTCAAGTGCATGATTGTGTTGCAAAAATCAAAGTGAGGTTAACCCAGGGACCCCCATTTAGGTGCTTGGAATGTCGAAAGTTTCCCAAAGTTCCAGCAGAGTCTGTGCAGCCTCAAACAATTGCCTTTACCAGGGCCTCACAACCTGATGTCATTTGGGGATGCTGTATTCAAAGTTGCCTGAGTTACACAGAACAGGGATATGGTCTGTTATCTCAGAGGTGGGCATGAGCTTTATGGAGTGGAATGATCATTTGCCTCCTTATTTGCCCAAGAAATATGGGGTGGAATGATCATTATTTGCCCTCTTCTTTTTTTTTCCTGTGATGGGCCAGTTTCCATTTACCATCTTGGCTCCCTGCCAGTGTGCTGACAGTGCCAAATTTGGTTGGTACATACTTGTCAGCAAAAGAATATGAGCACTGCTCTGAAGTCACAGCAAATAATGAGCTTCTGAGATCTTCTCTTGGACTCACAGGTTTCCATATGTCTCATTCTAGCCAGAGGCTTCACTGTAAGACCAAGAAGCCTTTTAATATCTAGTGGAAGTTTCTGGTCTTGTATTGTTGGCTAAGAAAGCCAGAAATGTGGGTGAGAGAGAAGTCTGTTCTTGTTCTCCAGGCTTCCCCCATTGCACTCCAGATGCAAATCTGTTCTGGTAACCACATAGACAGCCAAATAAACAAATGAGGATGGAAAGTCTCTTGCTGAAAAATGAAATGTCACTTCTAAAACAGAATTCATGATCTTCTTTCAGCTCTTTCAAACTTCCCTTTCTATGTTGGTGCCAACATGCCCCTGAGCTCAAAACTTTGGCATTAACATTGACTGTTCCCTCCATTCAGCCTTTCAAATCGAGCCAGTCATCCAGGCTTGTCAATTACGCCTTCAAAATATCCTAGAATTATTTCTCCTCCATTTTTACTTTGCTTTTATGTCATCACCAGATAGGTACCCTTGCCCAAATGTCTTTCCCCATTAGTAGCTCTAAGCTGCCTACTGCAATGATTACAAATTTATGCATCTAGCTTTCAAGACCCTGCATAGTTTATTCCTTCTTAACTTTATTATGCTCAGGTCCCAGTGCTAATCCCCTTGCATACACATGTGCTCATGTGTACATACACAGACACAAACACTGCTGTGCGTGTACACCATGCCCTGCACCATCACTCACCTTTTATTTGGGCTGCCTTCTCTGCAGTTTTGGATGTTCCTTTTATTCTTTTTTTTTTTTTTTTTTTTTGAGACAGATTCTTGCTCTGTAGACCAGACTGGAGTGCAGTAGCACAATCTCAACTCACTGCAGCCTCCACCTCCTGGGTTCAAGCGATTCTCCTGCCTCAGTCTCTTGAGTAGCTGCGACTACAGGCGTGAGCCGCCAAGTCCAGCTAATTTGCATATTTTTAGTAGAGACAGCGTTTCACCATGTTGGCCAGGCTGGTCTTGAACTCTTGACCTCAAGAGATCCACCCACCTTGGCCTCCCAAAGTGAGGATGTTCCTTTTAATCCTTTCTTTGTCTGTCTTAACTCATTCTTAAGGAAAACTTGCTTGCCTCCTGCAGCCCACAGTCATCTCTCCTTTGACTATTTCCACAGGCTATTATTTTCACCACTGGCCAAACCACACCTCTGCACTAGCCTCATTTTCTGTATCCCTCAGCCTTCTACAATCCCTCTGGACTCAAAAGTCTTTGGGAAAACAAAAATAGAACTGATAGATGGTAAAGCATAGCCCCTGACGACCCAGCTCACAAATGCTGTTAACCAGAGCCACTATCCCAGAGACCACATTGTGCTGAGATTCATGGTTTGTTGGGTAGAAGGAAAAGCACCCGGTAATTGGCTGTGACCACAAAGATCAACCACATGAACACCCAGCAAGACAGGCATGATAAAAAGCAATAGAAGGCCTGGAGAGAAAAAAGCTGTGGTGGTAAGTGGTACTGGATGTAATTAGAGGTGGGGACAGGAGTTATGAGCAGCAGACACTCTGCAGGAGAGAAGCGAGTTGATGATGAAGTGAGAGAAGATACCAGCTCTATGGTCTGTAGAGGTGGCAATAAGCTCACTCTCTGTCTCTCTCTTGTCTCTCTCTTTCTCTTTCTCTCAATGGTATAGCCCTTAGGAATGAAGAAGGCTGGGGAAGCAGCAGCTTTCTCTCCTGCCATGTGGAACACCTCGGTATCATGTGTAACCACCTCTGCAATTATCTGCCGGGGGCAGCAGCTCAAGTACCTACAGGTACCAAATGGATAATGTAAATGTGCAAAGTAGGGCAGGTATTAGGAATGGAGAGAGGTGGGAACCATGACAAATTGAAGAGCACACACTGCATCGAAAGGTGCCCAACTGTGCCTCACATTTTCTTAAGATACCATATAGGCTAGACAAGACATATATTTGGGCCAAATATGGCCCACAGGCACCCTGCCTATAATCTTGGGGCTTCACAGGCATATGTGCAGCACATCATGACAACTGGTGATGAGAAGGATGAACTTGGGTTGCCAACATGTTGGTTATGCTCTTTCAGAATTCCAGGACTAATGTGATCTAATGGGGCTACTGTAAGTGTATTTTGGGAGGTAAGCTTGATGACATGGCTTCACCAGCTACCAGCTACAGCATGGTTAGTGGCCCTAAAGGACTTTAGATCACCTCCAGAAGATCTAGAATAAGGGGCTCATCTTATTGTTTCCTCAGTAACATTGGTGGCTTCTACTCTAGAGGCTGTGCCATAGTTAAGATTCTACTTCTGTTACCATATAACTTTTTTTTTTTTAGATGGGGTCTTGCTCTGTAGCCCAGACTGGAGTACAGTGGCAGGATCAAGCTCACTGAAACCTCAAACTCCTGGTCTCAAGCTATCCTCCCACCTCAGCCTCCTGAGTATTTGTGCCCAGATATATTTATATCAATTGATCGATAGATAGATTTTAGTTTTTGTAGAAATGGGGTGTTGCTCTGTTGACCAGGCTGATCTCAAACTCCTGGCCTCAAGCAATCCTCCCACCTCGGTGTCCCAAAGTGCTAGGATTACAGTGGCTCCACTGCGCCCAGCCTCATATTACATTTTCACTTTCCTTCTCTTTACCTCTTGGTTTCTGCTTATTCTTGATTTGTCTTGCCTTATGGCCTGCATTCTCCTTGTATTACTCAACTTCTGTCTCATAGCTGGACCAGTTAACATCTATGTATAGTGCCTTTGCTGGACAGAGCTCTCATGGCCACCAGCTGACCTGCACATGGCTGCTTTGGGCCAAGTGCTGAATATCTAAGTCAGCTTAGCGATGGCCAGAGAATCACAGTAACCAGGAACAAAGCATGGGGGCCCATTCATAAAGAACCACTTATGGTTATCCTCAGAAGGGGCTGTGAGCATAGCAGATACTTGGTGTCATGTCTATGGCACCAAGATGTCTAAAATTACATTCAGGGTAGTCTCTTTAAGAAGGCAGGGAAAAGTTAGTTAAAAGAGGCATCGGAATCAAAGGCTTAACTTAGTTCTACGGAAAGTGAGGCTACTCAAACTGGGTCTTCTTTCTGTATAAATCAGAATTGTATTTGACTGCAAGTAACAGAATACCCAATTAAGCGTTCTTAAATAAATATGGATTTTTTTTTTTTTTTTACAAGTACAGAGGTAGGTGGTTATTGGTATTGGCTCAGCAGCTCTGTGATATTACGGCAGCCATCTCTGAGATTCCTTTTGCTTGTGCCTTGTGGTTACAAGATTGCTACTGCAGATCCAGCATTGCCATCTGTGTTCAAAAAATGGAGGGCCGGAGAAGGTCCTTGACAGCATAGGCTGTCCCTTTTATCAGAAAGGCTGGATTTATGGCTCCCTACCTGCAAGGCAGGCTGGGAAATCGGGCACCTGGCTCTCCAACTAGATTGAAAGCATCTTGTTTCTTATGCATAAGGATTTTTTCATGTTGTGGTTCAATGAAGCATTGGGTGGCTTAGGCAAGAAGTGCAAGATAACAGAAAAAGCAAAGAAAAAAGCAGAGGTTTGAATATGGGCTCCATCATTAACTGACTCTGTATTCTAAAAGTAATTAACCTTGCTGAATGTTATTTTCTTCCTAGAAAAGGGAGGTACTAAATGCCTGCCTAGCAAGGCTGTTGTGAGGATTGAATATAATAACTTAATTACAGTTCTTGGCCCTGAAGAGATGCCCCCAAAGAGTCACTATTCTATTGTGGTGTGCTCTGTTCTGTTTGACGAGTATGTGGCAAGTAGACACAGAGTGGAAGGCAGCAGAACTTGGAGGTGAAGAGCATAGGCCCTAAATCAGGCCACTTGGTCCAGATTTCCCCTCTACCACTTACTAGTTGTATGACCTTGGAGATGTTACCTGGCCTCTCTAAGCTTCAGTTCCCCTGTCTGTAAACTGGAGATAAGAATAGGACTTATCTCCTAGAGGTACATTTGGAAGAAAGAAAGAAGTAATATACACAAAGCACTGGGCACTGAGCCCAGCACAAAGTATGCACACAGTAAGTGTTAGCTATTATTAATATTGATTGGATTTTTTTTCCCCTTGGCCCAGAAGTAAACCTATTGAACCAAAGGAGCAAGTGCATTGCTGTTGAAACTCTTTAAAACCAAGTCCTTTTCAATCCCTAAAGTATTCCAACTAATTATAACTGGAAGCAGCAGCATACCAAGAGTGGGTTTGGGCATGGGGGGGCCTTCTCTATATTCAGGAATTAAGAGGGTTCATTGTCTGTATATAATTTTTAAAAAATAATTTGTAAAACCCCAAGTGAAATAAAACACGGATCTGCTTTTTATGATCACCATCTCCCAACATTTCTAAACAATGTCATTGGTAAAATTACCCCCTCACAAAACTTTTGTTTGCTTAAGTTCTAAACATTGCTGCAGTGACTGTTGAGTTTTAATAATAGATCCATAAGTTGCACATCAGCACATTTTTATTACTTATCCTTTAATAAAGATTGTGTTCTCTATTAAAGTAAGGTACTGGAGAACTTCGAGTTATATAGTCAGCCCCTCATGCCTGCGGCCTCTATTTGTAACAGTTTTGAACTGGGGCTGGCTTCAATTTGTGTCTCCAACTTGAGCAGTTCTTCACATTCCTGCATGCAAACAGCAGACTCAATCAACAACACAGACTTAGTGACTGTAAACACAAAAACATGGAATTTGAGTTACTTCAATTCTGTGTGACTTTGGGAAATTTTATTTCTATTATATTTAAATTTAAATTGGCTAACAGAGCATGAACTATGAGGTATGGTATTTATTTGAGCATGTTTGAGTGATCTTTTAAAAGGAAATTGTTCTTTTAAAATTATTTGTTTTCAGAGTAAAGATCAAGAAGATTGTGCTCATTTCTGATTATTACATGATTACTGCTGAAAATAATTTTGTCATATAGAGGATGTATTAGTTCATTCTCATGCTGCCATAAAGAAAGAAAGGGGATTAATTGATTCACAGTTCTGCATGGTTGGTTGGGGAGGCCTCAGGAAACTTATAGTCATGACGGAAGGTGTCTCTTCAAAGGGCAGCAGGAGAGAGAATGAATGCCGAGTGCAGGGGAAGCCCCTTATAAAACCACCAGATCTCGTGATAAATCACTATCACGAGAATGGCATGGGAAAACCCGCCTCTCATGATTCAAGTATCTCCACCTGATCCTGCCCTTGACATGTGGGGATTATTACAATTCAAGATGAGATTTGGGTAGAGACACAAAGCCAAACAGTATCAGAGGAAGCAGAGATTAAGAAATTATTTACTCTGGTAACAAATCAGTGTGCCACAGCACAGAGGGGACTTAGAATCTGATGTAAGCCCCTCACTCTACAATTATCAGAAGGGAAGTTGTCTGAGGTCACCCAGGTAGGCAATAGCAAGGAGACTAGACAAAACTCCCCTAGCTCTTTTCGACTACTTTTTCCATCTTCTACTCCCAAGGTAACTGAAATAGAACTATAGTGTTAGTGTTTCTCAAACTGTGATAGAGAATCAAGTTCTGAAATTTTTCAATCTATTGCAGACTAATACTAGTACACAGCCCAGACTACTGGCAGTTCATCATTCAAGTTCAACCATCCAAACAGTCACTATCCTGTTGAACAAGATAAGTCCACTGATTACGCACTTGGATACAGCAGCAATATCAAGTTGCCATAAGGGTTTTTAAACGTTTACTCTCAATTTCTGTTCTTATCCCATCATAGAGTGGTGACGGTTTCCTGGCCAGCTTTGAGTAGCTCTGTATCATCTCATATAGAGTCCATAGTAGGGACTTATGGCCAGGAAAGCATCTCTGGATAGTTAGATAAGAAAATTTTAGCTTTTGGGTTGTTCTGATTTGTTAAATTTCTGTGAGGTTAAGGGCACAGGTTTGAATTACCATCAGTATACTAACTGTGTGGTCCAAACATCTTTATGTGAGTTTTCTCATCCACAGAACAAGGGAACATTAGTGCCTAGTTCAGGCGGGCTTTTAAGGCGATATGTGTGTGTAACCAAGGGTGGGGGTTGACATGTAATAAGACCTTTTGTGTATTAGCTGTTATTAATTTTATTGCCCCCAGCTCTTTTTTTTTAATGTGGTGGGAGGAGGGTATTGCAGAATGTGTCACAGTGTAGCTACTATCGTTAGGGGTGTTGTTTTTCTGGCCAGAAACCTCTGTGGCCAGTGGTGCCTTTGCCCGAGTTATTGTCCTGCATCCAGGAAGAATGAGATATGCAGACAAGTGGAGAGTGAGCAAGTTGAAGAGGAGCTTTATTGAGTGGTAGAACAGCTGAGAGGAAACCAGTAATGGGTAGCTCCTCTCTGCAAGCAGGTCATCCCATCACCTCTGCAGCTCTCAGCAAAGGCTTGGAGTGAGTGACTCCTCTCTGCAGGCAAGTTGTCCCAATGAGTGTTCAGCTTTCAGCAGAGAGGGTAGTTTCTGTCTGCTGAGAGCAGGCCCTAGCTCCTCCCTGCAGCTGGTTGTCTGGATGTCTGCTGCTCTCAGCGGAGAGGATGCCCTGGAGAGGCTAGCTCCTCTTTGCAGCTGGTCATCCAGAAGTCTGCTCTGCTCTGGCTGAGTCTGGGGTTTTTATGGTCTTCAGAGGTGGGGGAGTGCATGCTGACTGGTCAATGGGCAGCCATAGGTGGGCCCAGGGTAAAGCACCCTGCCTTCCCTCTCTGGTCAGCAGGACTGGCAGCCTGGCCCCCAGGCTTTAGGACTTTCCCAGGCTGAAGGTGGGGCTTCACCAGGGACCCAATCCCTTCTGCCCAGGAACCTGTCTGCCTCCCCCTGCTGTTCCTGGTGTCCAGCCTGTTTGTCCCAAGGGGTGCCTGCAGGCCAGTGCTGAACTGCCCTCATCCCCTGCCTCAGCTTCCCTCCCATGCTCGTTGGCACCCAAAGTCCAGAGGGGGCTGAGGGAGCAGGAGGCTGGTGTGTCAGCACTGTCCTGACCATGCGTCCACCTGGCTGGGATGCGACAGTACCCAGGCTCGGCCCCAACCTTGCTCTATGATCAGAGCAGGCACTGGGAGCAGGGAGAGGTCAGGCAATGGGAGCAGGCACTTCCAAGCCTGTTGGGGGCAGGGGGGCCTTCCTGGGCCCCCAGGGCACAGAGACGCCCTGGTGCAGTTGCAGCAGCACTCGGGGGAGTGGGGCTCCTGCCTGCTCCCTGGAGTGGGAGACCCAGCCACACCTTCCCACTATAGCCAGTGTCTTGGCAGCAGCCACTCTAGATGGGCTGTTGCTGCTATCACCATAAGGCAGCCTAGGGAAGAAGTTGTGCCAAGTCAGGAGTTAGACCTGTGAGCTCTGGCCTTGTTTTCTGGTGACCTGGCAGGATCACTACGCTAGAGGTGCATTCAGGAAGCAATGACGGGTCACCGTCCTGTGCTAGGCTTTCACTGGTCCCTGGTAGAGAAATGGTCCCTGTTCTCGAGGGTCTCACATTGTGGAGAAGCAGCAGAAGAGATGCTGTCAGCAGATACAGGGTCTGTGGCAGAGGCAGGATCCCATGCAGAAGAACCCCAGCTGGCTCTTCTCCATGGTAAGGTTCCCAGTTTGGGCTCACAGAGAGAGCCCAGTTGGGTTTGTGTTACACAAGGGCACTGTCTCCATCTTTGCTTCCCCTGAGGAGAGATTTCACCTTGTCACGGGACCCACGATGACCTTGACATTGCTGCGTCTCCTCCCATGACACAGTGGTTTTTCACCGGTTCTGGATAAATGAATTAATAATTTCCTCTGCAGTGGTGGTGGTGGCAGCGGGGGTGGAGGGAACAGGAAATACTACAGAAAAGCGGAGATGTATTTGGGTTTCGAAGGATGAGGAGGAATCTGCATTGCAAGGTGAATGCGCAGGGGTGGGACATGTTCTGTGACAATAAAAAGTCCCCATCTTTCTAAGATCTGGCTTTCTCATCTGCAGGATGAGGATAAGGAAACTGCCCTTGCCTCACTCATGGCATTCTTGGGCATGTCCTCTGACAGACCCAAGGCAGAAATGTTTTAGGCACTGTAAACTGCTGTACAAATTATTATATAATACTCAGCCCTCAGCACAAACATTGACTGTCAACAGAGAGGGTTAGAACAATTTTTTTGCAAGTCGATGAATTATTTTAATCTTTTATAAACTGAACTCTCCCAGAATGGTTTTCGTTAATGTCCAATACCCACAACTGAACCACCATGCCACTTGTCTTTTACTAAAACACTGATAAAACAGAATCCAGCTTGCCTTTGTGAATGTGTTAAAAATCATGTTTTCAGGGAGAACAATAGAAAAATACCCAATGTTGTTTGTTTGACATTCCTTGCTAGGATTTATTCAGGCTGCTGATGTCTATATGCAAACAGTACATTTAGAAGCCAAATGGGTTCTGATGCCTTATGAATGTCTTTCTTCTCCCCAATTTGCATAGAGGGGAGGCCAGCAGGAAATGTAGTGGCAATCAAATTTCACTTGTAATGAAACAATGCAGTGTTTTTGACTGTGGATGGGTGTTTAAATAATCATGACAGTAGCAGCTGGTTCCTTTCTTCCTTTGTCCAATTAGGTGCTGTTTTTTCTGCAAGGATTACTCAAAGGCAGTCAAACCTTGATCCTCCCTGGGTCAAAAGTCTGCCTGAAAGACTGACTTCTCATCATCTAAGAAGAAACGCACATTTATTTTTCTGTCTGGGTGTGACACCATTTCAGAGAAAGGTTGCTAGCTTTGAGCTGAAATCTTATTTCATCCCTGGTGTGTAGGTGAAGGCTGTTTCTTCTAGGGGTTGGAGAGAACTGTGCCAGCTGCGGCAAGTACCCAGGATAGCCAGATGCTGTCAGCAAACAAAGAGTCTCGGTGGAAAGTGAGGAAGTGTGCATTAGGGTGAAGAGGCTGAATTGCCACCTATCAGCAGCTCTGGGAAGAGAGAAGCTCTGTAAATAATCCACTTTCAGGCAGTTTAATGCTTTGAACATAGTAACAGACCATGCGCAGAAACCATCTGATAGAGCAGACTGCAAATTTCACTTCCAGCAATATGGTTGTTCTTGCACTACAATCTAAGATTCTGGCAGCCTAGGGAAAAAGAGGGAAGAGAAGGAGGGGGGCTTTGAAATATAGCCTGGCCCTCCTCCCGCCTCCATGATGCCACAGGGAAGAGGCGTCTCAGAAGGGATCCTAGCTATTGATTAGGGCCAGTGTAATTTTCTTTTTCAGAACTTAAGACTGTTTCCCACAACCTGTAGACTTCCCAGAGCAATGAGTCATTAGTGTCCATGGGGCACCTCTTACATGTGCAGCTGATCCCCAGCATCCGGAGAGTGGTATAAGGTTTTCAAAATGGTTTTCATTTACGGTGTTGTATATTTTTCCTCCCAATAATCCTGATGGGTAAGAACAGACATGGAAATTATTTCCCTGAAAAAAAAGAGGTAAAAGAATAAGATGTCATAAAAATAATAATAATAGCTCAAATTTATTGAGCATTTACCAGACTTACTATCCAAATGACCACATTTAATTCTCATAACCACCTTGTAAGGGAGGGACGCATTACTCCCAATTTGCAGATGAGAAAACTGAGGTTCAGAGAGGTTAAGTAAACAGCCTAGGTCATACCAGTAGACACAGCCATTCCAGCTGAGGCAGAGTGGTCTTCTGAATCACTATGCTATGTGGCCTGGGTCTCTTTGACACTTAGTCCTGTTCATCCCCCAGGGAGAGACATTCGACCAGTATTAAGAACCTACTGTGTGCCAGGAATAGCTCTAGACACTGGTGATGCATTCGTTCATTCAACAAATATTTCAGTATTTCCTGAGTGCTCACTACATGCCAGGTTCTGTTTTGTGTTTGGGGTACATCAGTGAACAAAGCTCTCTGTATTCCTGGAACTTACGTTCTACTCAAGCAGGCAGACAAGAAACAGGATATATTTAAGAAAATCACATGGTATATTAGCAAGTGATATACTCTATGGAAGAAAGAAAACTTACAGCATAGTAAAGGGGACCAGGAATGCTGGAGTAGGGGTAGACAGGGTACACTTTTAAATAAAGTGGCCAAGAGAGGTCTCATTAAGAAGGTGGCATTCAAACACAAAAATGGAAGGAAATGAGGGAAGTAACTATGTCCACATATAGGGAAGAGCATTACAGACAGAGAGAAGAGGCAGTGCCCAGCATGTTGAAAGAACAGCAAGAGGGTAACATGGCCAGAACTGTGAGTGAGGAAGAGACAGCAATAGAGATGTGGTCACAGCATGGTGAGGACCTAGTCACGGCGTGCCCCCATGTCACTGTGAAGACTCTTAGTGAAATGGAGCGCCCTGGCAGGGCTCTGAGCAGAGGAATGGCCTGTTCTGGTTTTTGTGTTTAAAGAACCACTCTGAATGCTATTTTGAGATGAACTTTAATGTAGCAAGGGTGGAGGCAGGGAGACTAGGTCAGAGCCACTTCAGTGATCTAGGGAAGAGATAATGCTGGCTCAGGCCGGGCAGTGGTGAAGGTAGTAAGAAGTGGTCAGATTCTGTGGGTGTTTTGAATGTAGAGCCACAAGACTACCAAGTCATTAAATCAACTGAAACCTGGAGTTTCAAAAAACCTAGAGTTAATAAAACTGTTTTCATAATAGAGGAACAGAACATAGGATTTTATGAATAGTGACTTAGAATACTGAAAATTAGTGCTAGCTAGGAAAGAACTATACTTAGACCCAATAGAAACCATGACAATAAGAAAACTAGAAAACATACATTCCTGTTGTTGTTCCTTATTTCATTAAATTCAATGTATTCACAAAAATAAAGCAAGCCTCACTAACAAAGCCACATCATTTATGACTTTGCCCTTGTGATTGTGCTGTGAGTACAGTCCAGACAGAGTTAACAGTATTTTAAGAACCATTGCTTCTTTGTTTTCCAAGCTGAACCCTGTTTTACTCCATTGGGAAATACAAATAATGGGAGAAACGGAAGTAAAATAATGGGGATCATTCCTGATTCCTATGACTATAAACACTTTGTGATTATGAGAATCCTAAGAAAAATGGATTTTCTTCTAGGTTTCATCTATTAAATGCTAATGTGGAGAACAAAGTGGCTAGATGAACTTGATTAACATCTCTCTAAAGGAAGATGAGTTGTACATAGGCAGTTGTCGTTGGCTTGGTGTTTTTTTTTTTACCTTCTCTATATAGCACAGGAAATGTTTTGCTGCTAAGACTCAGTGGATCATCACTTGTTCTTTTATCATGGGTGGGTGTGGGCAGAAGATGAGCATCAACAATATTTACTGCTTGACTCCTATGTGCCGACACTCTGCTACTGTCTAATTCTCCTTTGTATACCCAGTTTATAGTCATTTAACTCAGCCCGACAGTGTTCTTTATTGAGGTGCACACCATCATTAATGTTCACAGCTGAATGAAGATCTTGCTTTCTAAACAGCTACAGAATTGATGGTTTTATATTAAGGGAGCATTCTCCTCAATGGAGCTCACTCTTAAAAGTGGACTCTGGCATTGGATTAAGTTCTGAATATTAGGAGATCACATAGAAGGTCCATACCTTCCTGCTTGCCTGGTGGCTAGTTGTGCAACCATTACCAGATTCCTGATTAAGAAAGCATATGATGAAAGTTTCCTATGAGAAAACTACTATGGATAAAGGCCTAAGCTTAGCCTCTTCAAAATATGATTAAATATTAGGTTGGTACAAAAGTAATTGTGGTTTTTGCCTAATAGTTGAGGCATTCTTATTAATCAGCATCACTATTTCTGGAAGTTCTAGCCACTAAGAGGCAAGAGAATGAAATAAGTAAACCACATTATAATTATTTGTGAGAATTATTAAAAATAACAAAAGTTCAATCAGAAGCCACTGCTAGAAATCACATTACATGTCTTTGAGAAAAAGCCCAGGCACAATCACCCCTGTCTGGGCAGAGCCTTAGAAATCAACTTGCTCACTTAAGGCAAAGGAACATTTACTATTATATCGAACTTTGTCTACACCCAAAAATGGGATTAGAAGAAAGGGAAAGGTTTGTGAACCTCAAGTCCAAAAATAAAAACAAAGGGCTAAAAACGAAAACTCTTATTTTTTAACTGTCTCAAAAGGAAGCCAGACATTACAGACCAAGGACCACTACTATAAAAGCCTTGGATATAAAGTCAAATTTCTCACATTGTAGAACTCTATGCTGATGCTTCCTTTCCCTCCTCCTCCTCCTCCTCCTCCTCCTCCTGCTACTACTGCTACTACAACACACACACACACACACACACACACACACACACACAGAGTCAGTGCTTCAGGAGCAATGACAACAGGGGCTCTTTGTCATAACCTACTGCCAGGTTTGAGAAACCCCAAGGGATACAGTAGATGGTACAGTGATGGAGGTTGTCATTAGGCTGGATGGGGGGAAACAATTGAAAAAATGTACCCAAAGCTCAGTTTGGAGGTCCAGCATAGGAGAATGGCTGGGGGAGGCAGGGACAACAGCCTGACTCATCTCAAAGAATAGTAGAATCAAATATATCCCTCACAGCTTCCAGCGCATGATCTTTATAAGTGTGTCTGAATCTAAGAAGATTGCTTCATAGCAAGACATACTTTCCCCCGTTGCCATGGAAACAGCACCGTTCTCATGTGTCAGGAGCGCATACACACACACACACACACACACGCATGCACACACACACTGTATGTTAATACATTCTGGTGATCTTTATACTTCTAAAAAGACATGTTCAGAGCCAGAATTTTACTAATTCCTATTATCCACTTGTTATCTATTATCTCTGTTGTTATGACGTTAAAAATACTGATTTTAGATTTTTCTTCAATATAGTCTCTCCTAGAAGTGAAATAATTCATTATTTGCCCCTTCACCTACCTCCAATTTTTCTCCCACCCCCTAAATAAACATACTGTAGATCTCAATGCCTATAGTTTATTAATTTTTTAGAAACCTATTTCAGATCCTGGTCAATTTCTTTGATGGGTGTAATGATGCATTTTGTGTACTTCATATTCTTAAATATTCTCAATCTAAAATACTGTTTTCACACTGGTAAAATGGCAATTTCTGGGAAGAATGTTGATGAATCACAAGTTCGTATGAGTGTGGGACTATAGTGGTCTGGTTTAGACTTCAATCTGCATACACTTTAAAAGAAACTAAAGGAAGCTGATATGGAGAAACACATTATTTTGACAAGTGTTTCTTGGGCACCCACTATCTCCATATATGACCCACTTGCCCCTGAGAGCTGATTCCAACTACATGGAGATGCTCACAATCAATGATGAGATGGTGTGGTGCGTGAGAGTCGGGGAACAGCCTTCAAAGCTCACCACAACCAGCTGTGGCTTTCACTTTACCTGAATTAGGTCATAGAGTCATAACCTGTAAAATGAGCCACTTGGACTAGACTGTCTCCCTGGTCAGCTTCAAGATGCCACGACTATACTTCCGTTTCAGAACCAGGCCCATGGAGTGTGTGGTTGCTTAGACAGCCTCAGTAAGTCCCGTCTAGGAAGTGACACAGCCATGTCAGTGGGGGGCTCACAGCCCATCAGGCTTCCCACTCCTTGCTGCACCAGTCTTCACTCCACACGTAGGCCCTCTGGGTGGGGTGGAGCTTCTTCCCAGTGTCCCCTCCCTTCTCCTTCTGCTCACCTCAGATCTACCCTTTGTCACTTGCCTGCTGAGACCAGTCAACTTGAGGCAATCATTCCTGCCAAGTTAGCCAGTGGCTGCATGTATCACACTCAAGGCAACATTCTTACGGTAAAGGTAAAAACTTACTTTCTGCAGATACCAACCTCGGTAAAGTCTCCAATTTATTTCTTACAACAACTTACCTTCTCACGTTTTTTGTTTCAGCCTAAAGGGCAGTTTGTGGAATTCACCAAGCTCTTCACTGCCCTCAGCCTTGGCTTCTAGCCAATGCTGCTGCCACTGCCCAGAAAGCTTCTCCACTCAGCACTCTATTAACTCCTTTCCACCCTTCAGCAACAGCTTCCAAGTCTCTTCCCCCAGTTGAGCCCTCTGCTATTCTCTTTTCCGTCATAGATCTTACCAGAAAAGACAAACATCTCCCTCAGTGGATGATAGATTTCATGAAGGCACTGTGCCACTATACACCTGGTACCTGCCTGGTACACAGCAGGGGCTCGAGTTAATAACTGTTGGCTAAATACATGGATGAACAAATGAATGAAAGCACTGTCTTAACCCAAAGATGAGACAGATGGTGGGAATTGCAGGTCCTGGCACGTATCGATGGGGGAAAGATACATTTTTGAGCAGGTGAAACTTGCCTCTCATCTCCACCTGCAGTGCTCACCTGACTCCTGAAGGACGGGCACCAGCAGCAGAAAATATCATCACTCCCAAATGTAGCTTGGCCTATAACTATTTGTCAACAATAAGGCTTTGACTCACTACAAATCTTTCTTTACATGAATTAAAAGCATTTCACTTTGCATTTGAGCAAGCATGTTGGTGACAGCAGTCCTTAGAATGTGAAGCACAATGGTTTAAACATTAAATTGAGACAGTAAGGCTGAAACTTGTTCCCATCTCACAAAAAACCTTTAGCAGAACAAAGACCAGAATCCAATTTTTATCAATCAAGTCACTTTTCCCCTCTGGGCCTCAGTTTCCTCCTCTGTAGTTGAACATACCTCTTCCTCCACTTCACTCCTCCCAAAGTGCTGGGATTACAGGTGTGAGCCACCGCACCTGGCCTTGATGTTTATATCTAAAAAAAAAAAAAAGTCACTCACATGTGAACTTTTCTTTAAATAATTGGCTATAGATGACACATTTTCTTGGGAATAAAAAAGGCACTAGTAGTGCTATTTTTGTTGTGCCGATTGATGCCAGCAGATTTATAGTTGCCCTACTTGTTCTGTTTGTCTTGCCTGCAGAGTGGATAGGTGGTTGGGTAGATTGCCCTCGACTCTTTGAACAATGGCCCCAGCTTTAAAATATGCTTTCTTGTCCTATTTTCACCACTGAATCAATGTTAATTAGAAAAATCCTTTAAGCTCTTTATGTCTCAGTTTTTTCACATGTGAAATGGAAAGAGTACCTGGCTCTCCGTATGCCCAGAGAAATCTAGCACAGGGTGGTTAGAATTTGTGACTGCTGCCAGGCCAGTTCCATGGAGATGTCTGGCCTCTGGGCAGTATGGAGGCGCAGGCTTGCCAGCAGTTTATGATGCCTCTCTTGCTGGGTCCCATGGAAGGTTGCTAGATGCCCTGACTCCTGGTGTTCTATAGCCAGAGAAGACAGATTCGATGCTACTTCTAGAACAGTGCCTCCACACAGGACCAAGTCCAATCTGGTCTGATCTGTAGCCAATGAGAAAAATTAAAATGTAGTGCACATGTTTGTGTGTCTGTGTGTGAGTGTGTGAGTGTGTGAATATTCACATTGTCAATTGTTCTTTCTTCTGAGATAATGTGCTTCCCATTTTTTGGTGTGGAATTGGTGTTTTTTTTAATGTCCATAACACATACTTGTCATAAAATTTCAAAGTCTGCTTTAAAACACTGAGCTGAAGGACAACCCTGTTATTGTTTCCTAGATCTTCTGTGACCTGGTTTTGACAGTCAATGATTAACTTACTTTGGCTAGAAGAGATAATGCTAAGTGTTGGAAGTTTACTCAGCTTCTTAACTAGAAGTGCACTAACATTTACTAAGGGTACACTGCGTGCTAGGAACTGTGTTTGGTGCTTCCATGTACATTATTTTATTCAGTCCTCTTAGGAAATTCATGAGGTTGGAAGTGTTATAGCCATTTAAAATAAGGGAAATCTGAAGCTCAAAGAAGACAAACCACTTGGTCAAGGTCCTCAGTTGTTAACCATCAAATTCTGAATTTGAACTCAGTTTTTCTGAGCCCAAAGTCCATAGTTTTTAACCTCACTAGCCTAATTCCCAAAATAAAACCTCAAAACTCATATTTCAATCTGGAATATACTTGTATCAACTGAAGGCCATTTGGAGACTGGCATTTTAATTCTGAGACCTACAGAGAAAACATTAAAAGACTTTGGATACAGGGACTTACCGTAAATAGATCTGGGTTGAACAGGACTCTTTCATCCATGACGCCTTCCTATCTGCTGAGTTTGTGAGAGTCTGAAGAGCAGCCAAAGCCAGGGACACAGTGAGACCAAGTGCCTGAGTCACACTGTGACCTTGAGTGCATTCCAGAGATCAGCCTGGAACATCCTCGATTATCTCTTCTGCGATATCATCTATCCTTGATTTTCTATCATAGGAATAATCAATGTTGACTGGACTGAATGACACAGAAGCAGAGGAATCGTTTGTCCTCCAGGACGGTAACCAGCAATCAGCCTTGTATTCAGTGATATTTGGGCCAGTATTTACTTCTTTATCTCATATCTGTTTTGTCTGTGATTAAATTCCACTATGAAGGTGACTAAGAAAGCTAATGTTTTGAATTTTCAAGATTTCATCGTTAAGAAATCTGTTCAAGGAAAGGCCAAGTCTTTGGGCAGAATGACCAAATGCTCCTAAGCCTCAAGTTTGCAAAGCTTATTTTAAAAAGTAGAGTATTGGTCTTTTTCGCTAAAGGTTCCCATTCTGTAGGTCTCATGGGGGTGTACTGGAATCAAACCTGGGGATTGAAAGTAGGCAGAAGATCCAGGAACACACATTGGGAACAGTTCTAAGATACCCACATTTCATTCAAGAGGCATATATAATCATCACTGGCTGGCTGGACACTTTTCCTTTATTGTTTTTCTTTCCAACTGACAGGGATTAAGAATAGACCTTGTTGACCCTACATGCTGAGAACAAATTGCACAAGCCTCCAAATAATCACTTTTTGGAGGGTATGTTTTAGTACAAAAAAATGGACCAAACTGAAGAAGCCTTAGTTGTAGAGTCCAGAGGGTTGAAGTCGGGGAGAGGTGAGAACCAAGGTGTCCTCATGGGCCAAGAGAGGACACCCTGACCCATGCCTTTCTTAAGGACAAAGCATGTGCTGGGCACTGTCAGTGTGAAGTCCATAAATCCACACGAAGCAGTTGCACTGACTCAAAAGTCCTTTAGCATTTACAGACAGTTCTGTTTTTATCGAGCATACAAGCCAGCATATCTTCCGAATGCTGCCTGCAAATGCCAACTCTCTGGCTGGCTGCCATGCTTCTCCAAGGTAACGCGCTCTGTGTGCATGGCTGTCTTCATGACTGTTTATAGGCAGAGAACAATTCTCGTTGATCAACACCTGGGCTGAACCAGTTGTTCGATATACAGGCATACCTTGTTTTATTGCATTTCCCTTTATTGCACATCCTAGATACTGTCTACTGCTTTTTTTTTTTTTTTAAACAAATTGAAGGTTTGTGGCAACCTGGCATTGGGCAAGTCTATTGGTGCCATTTTTCCAACAGCATGTGTTCATTTTGGTAATTCTTACAATAATTCAAACTTTTTCATTATTATATTTGTTATGGTGAACTATGATCAGTGATTTTTTCTTTTTCTTTTCTTTTTCTTTCTTTCTTTCTTTTTTTTTTTTTTTTTGAGAAGGAATTTCGCTCTTGTTGCCCAGGCTGGAGTGCAATGGCGTGATCCCAGCTTGCTGCAACCTCTGCCTCCTGGGCTCAAGCGATTCTCCTGCCTTAGCCTCCCAAGTTGCTGAGATTACAGGCATGCGCCACCACGCCCGGCTAGTTTTGTATTTTTAGTAGAGAGAGGGTTTCTCCATGTTGGTCAGGCTGATCTCAAACTCCCGACCTCCAGTGATCCACCCACCTCAGCCTTCCAAAGTGCTGGGATTACAGGCATGAGCCACTGCGCTCGGCCAATTAGTGATTTTTGATGTTACTGTTTTATTGTTTTGGGGAGTCATATAAGATGGAGAACTTAATAAATGTATGTGTTCTAACTGCTCCCCCGACTGGCTGTTCCCCTGTCTCTCCCTTACCTTGGCCCTCCCTATTTCTTGAGACACAACAATATTGAAATTAGGACAATTAATAATCGTACAATGGCCTTTAAATATTCAAGTAAAGGAAGAGGAACACATCTAATTTTCTTTTTTCTTTTTCTTTTTCTTTTTTTTTTTTTTTTTGAGATGGAGTCTTGTTCTGAGGCCCAGGCGATATGTAGTGCAGTGGTGCAATCTCGGCTCACTGCAACCTCCACCTCTCAGGTTCAAGCAATTCTCCTGCCTCAGCCTCCCAAGTAGCTGGGACTATAGGCATGTGCCACCACACCCAGCTAATTTTTGTATTTTTAGTAGAGACGGGGTTTCACCATGTTGGCCAGGCTGGTCTCGAACTCCTGACCTCAAGTGATCTACCCACCTTGGCCTCCCCAAATGTTGGGATTACAGGCATAAGCCACCATGCCCCACCACATCTCTCACTATCAATCAAAAGGGAGAAATTATTAAACTTAGTGGGAGGCATGTGGGAGGCCAAGATGGGCTGAAAGCAAGGCTTCTTGCACAAAACAGTTGGCCAAGTCGTGAATGCAAAGAAAAAGTTCTTTAAGGAAATTAAAAGTGCTACTCCAGTGAACACATGAATGATAAGAAAGCAAAAGAGTCTTATTGTTGATATAGAGAAAGTTTGAGTGATCTGGATAGAAAATCAAGCCAGTCACAATATTCCCCTAAGCCAATGCCTTGTCCAGAGTAAGGCCCTATCTCTCTTCAATTCTTTGAAGACAGAGAGAAGTGAGAAAGTTGCAGAAGAAAAGGTGGAAGCTAGCAGAGGTTGGTTCATGAGGTTTAAGGAAAGAAGTTGCCTCCATGACATAGAAGTGCAAGGTAAAGTAGCAAATGCTGATGTAGAAATTGCAGCAAATTATCCAGAAGACCTAGCCCAAGATAACTGATGAAGGTGGCTACACTAAACAACAGATTGTCAGTGTAGATAAAACAGCCTTCTATTGAAAGAAGATGCCATCTAGAACTTTTATAGCTGGAAAAGAGAACTCAAGGCCTGGCTTCAAGTCAGCCTTCAAAGGACAGGCTGACTCTTTTGTTACAGATTAATGCAGCTGGTGACTTTAAATTAAAGCCAATGTTCACTCACCATTACAAAAATCCCAAGACCCTTAAGAATTATCCTAAATCTACTCTGTCTGTGCTCTAGAAATGGAATGACAAAGTCTGGATGACAGCACATCCGTTTACAGCATGGATTAGTGAATAGTTTATGCCCCCTGTTGAGACTTACAGCTCAGAAAAAAAAAAAGATTCCTTGCAAAACATGACCGCTCATTGATGATGTACCTAGTCACCCAAAAGCTCTGATGGAGATGTACAGGGAGATTAATGTTATTTTCCTGCCTGCTCACACAGCATCCATTCTGCAATCTATGGATCAAGGAGTAGTTTTGGTTTTTAAATATTATTATATAAGAAATACATGTTATACAATTATAGCTACCATAGGTAGTGATTCCTTTGATGGGTTTGGATAAATTGAAAATCTTCTAGAAAGGATTCACCATTCTAGATGCCATTAAGAACATTTTTGATTCATGGGAGGAGGCCAAAATATCAACATTAAGAGGAGTTTGGAAGAAGTTGATTCCAACCCTCATGGATGACTTTGAGGAGTTCAAGACTTTAGTGGAAGAAGTCACCTCGGATATAGTGGAAATAGCAAGATAACTAGAATAATAAGTGGAGCCTGGAGATGTGACTGGATTGCTGCAGTTTCATGACCAAACTTAAATGAATGAGGAGTTGCTTCTTATACATGAGCAAAGAAAGTGGTTTCTTGAGATGGAATCTACTCCTGGTGAACATGCTGTAAACACTGTTGGAATTACAACAAAAAATTTAGAATGCTACATCAACTTAGTTGATAAAGCAGTGGCAGGGTTGGAGAGGATTGACTCCCAATTTTGAATGAAGTTCTAATGTGGGTAAGTAAAATGCTATCAAATAGCATTGCATGCTACAGAGAAATATTTTGTAGAAGAGTTCATCAACAAGTCCATTATTGTCTTATTTTAAGAAATTGCCACAGTCACCTCAACCTTCAGCACCACCACTCTGATCAGTCAACAGCTGTCAAAAGAGGCAAGACCTTCCACCAGCAAAAAGATTAAGATGCGCTGAAGGCTCAGATTGTTAGCATTTTTTAGCAGTAGAGTACTTTTAAACTAAAGCATATCTATTTTAGACATAATGCTATTGCACACTTAAAAGACTACAGTATAGTGTAAACGTAATTTTTATATGCACTGGAAAACCAAAAAAAGTGTGTGACCTGCTTTATTATTTTATTCACTTTGTTGTGATGGTCTTGAATCAAACCTGCAGTGTCTCTGAGGTATGCCTGTACTTAATGTCATCCCTAACTGTGACAGTGCCTCTTGGGCAAGTTTATCTTTGAGGTTATTTTGGACCATGGAAGGTCACAAAGAGTGAAGTGTATAAAGGATTCCCTGAGAAAAGAGGGCTGGAACTTGAGGCAAGGTGGCAGGAGGAAGAGGAGAGAACATAGCTAAAAATAGTTAGTACGGTGTCCCTAACTAATTGGTGAAACTAGGCCAAGGTTGGCAAAACTTTTGTAGGAGAGTCAAGTCTGAAGGATGGATTAGTGGCTCCCTTGAGTCTTGATCTGGAAGAATTTCTGCAGTCACAGACAGCCTCAGCAGTGATATCCGCAATGACTGATTACTGATGTCTGCCAGGGGCCCAGGAAGGGTGTGTGTGGCGTATTTGTCAGCCATGCTCTGATGGACATGTAGCTACATTTTGAACTTTTTGGCCTTTTGCTGATCTTTATTTTCAGAAACACACACCAGCATTTCTTTTCTCATGCATATTCATGGCTATCTACTTGCTGCTCAAATAAGAGATTTATAGTAGTTTAGGCAGAATCTCTCAGAGGTATCTGAGCTAATGACCAGTAAATACCACTCAGCATATGTCTCTAGAAACTATGAGCAGGGAAGTCTCTACAAGTTGGTCACCCCTGTGTAGTCACTTTTTCTCTTTGCAACAGATGTCCAATACACAGGTTCTCCCATGCCTTGGAAACAACTGTCACCCTCAAATCCTCTGCAGTGGATCATGACTGTGGCAGGATCTGTGACATTCATTCTGGGCTTCTCACAGAAGACATGACAGAGTGATAGGAACTGTGACTGTGCCGTCACCAGCACTTTTAGGTATAACTAGCTCTCTGGAAATCTCTGCACTACTTGAGGGAGTTGGTGTCCCAAGCTGTATCCTGCTGCATGATGTCAAATGCTAGAGGCAGGCCATTTGCCTCGCTCCCTTATTGCTACACTGCCTGGCTCTTTGCTATTTTTATAAAAAATCAAGTTTTCCTTAAATATCAAAGAATTTTGGCCGGGCATGGTGGCTCACACCCATAATCCCAGCACTTTGGGAGACTGAGGCGGGTGGATCACTCAGGAGTTTGAGACCAGCCTGGCCAACATGGTGAAACCCCGTCTCTACTAAAAATACAAAAATTAGCTGGGCGCACACCTGTACTCCCAGCTACTTGGGAGTCTGAGGCGAGAGAATTGCTTGAACACGGGAGGCACAGGTTGCAGTGAGCCAAGATTGTGCCACTGCGCTCCAGCCTGAGTGACAGAGCAAGACTCCATCTCAAAAAAAAAAAAAAAAAAAAAAAAGATTTTTATCTTCAGGGAGTCCCTGTGTTTTAGTCTGCTTGGGCTGCTATACCAAAATATCGTAGACTGGGTGGATGAAACAACAGAAATGTGTATCTTTATAGTTCTGGAGGCTGAGAAGTCTGAGATCAAGATGCTGACTGATTCAGTTCCTGGTGAGGGCCAACATCACAGCCTCTAGACATAGACAGCTGCCTTCTTGCTGTGTTCTCACTTGGTGGGAAGACAGCAAGCTGCTGTCTCAAGAACACTGATCCCGTCATGGGGGCCTCCCTCAAGACCTCATCTAAACCTCATAATCTTCCAGAGGCCCACCTCCCAACACCATCACATTGGGGGTGAGGGCTTCCACCTAGAAATGTGAGGGGGTCACAAACACTTAGTCTGTAACACCCTCCTTTCTGCAAGGTGTGTTTTCATTAGAAAACACCAATACCTTAATAATATAACCAAGTTTTTTTTAACACTAAAGAGTTTGGCTGGGCGCCGTGGCTCATGCCTGTAATTCCAGCACTTTGGGAGGCCAAGGTGGACGGATCACAAGGTCAGGAGATCGAGACCATCCTGGCTAACATGGTGAAACCCCGTCTCCACTAAAAATACAAAAAATTAGCCGGGCATGGTGGCGGGCGCCTGTAGTCCCAGCTACTCAGGAGGCTGAGGCAGGAGAATGGCGTAAACTCGGGAGGTGGAGGTTGCAGTGAGCCAAGATCGCACCGCTGTACTCCAGCCTGGGTGACAGAGCGAGACTCCGCCTTAAAAAAAAAAAAAAAAAGAGTTTGACCTGAACGTTTTGTGCTTTGGGTTTTAGTGGGGTTGGTGTGCTTGTGCTACTGGGTTGAGAGAATAGAGAGCTTTAAGAATTATTAACATTTAGCAAAATAATGATGTTTTCAGTTTTAAAAAGAACAGTAAGTGGTTCGATTCCTATTGCTAATTGTAGAAAACGTCATGGTGGAACTGCGTGGGGAAATACAGAGGAAACTGCAGTGGGTTGGGGAGGAGGACCGTTTTGAACTGCTTTTTGTTAAAGTGAACTGACAATTCTGCTTGTTGAGTTGTTAATACAATGTTGAAATTCGAGTGCTGTATCTGATTTCAATTCCTGACTCCTCCACTGAGTAGCACCGTGACTCTGGGCAAGTTACTGAATCTCTCTAAGTCTCAGCTTTGTCATTTCTAAAATGAAAGTAATAGTAGTTCCTACTCCATGAGACTCAATGAGGAGAAGATTCAATGAGGAGCTGGGAGTGGTGGCTCTCGCCTGTAATCCCTGCACTTTGGGAGGCTGAGGCAGGAGGATCACTGGAGCTTCCGAGGTCGATGCTGCAGTGAGCCATGTTCATGTCACTGCACTCCAGCCTGGGTGATAGAGCCGGACCCTGCCTCAGAAAAAAAAAAGAAAAAAAAAGATTCAATGTGAATGTATGCAAGTAATTCAGGACTGTGTCTGGAACATGGTAAGTGCTCATTAGATGTCAGCTATTATTATTATTATTAGCAGCAGCATGGTGGGAAAGATACAGCACTAGGAAGCCAGAGTCCTCTCCCCAATTACTGAGGTACGTTGACAACAACAACAACAACAACAACAATAGTAGCAACACTCTTATTACTAAGCTTTTAACATGAATTAATTTACAACTGCCCTATGAGGTAAGTATTATTGCTATTATAATCATCCCTTACTTATAACTGAGGAAATTGAGTCACAGAAAGATTAAATAACTTGCCCAAAGTAACAAGGCTAATGACCAGCAAGGCCAGGGCTTGAATCCAGGCAGCCTGTTCCAGAGCTGACATGTTGAACTACCATGATATGTTGCTTTTTTTTGGTCTACACAGTTAGGGCCATGGCGGGAGGCAATGTGTAGACCCAGTAATCTGTTGGGATCCCTCTACGTCTCGGATCCTTGGGAATGTCCCTGAGTTTAGATCTACTGTTATACTCTGTATCAGACAATGAAAAACACAGTTCTAAGTCCTTATCTTGGGAAACTCTCATAACATTTGGCTTAGTGAAGTCAAATGGTACAAAATTCAAAAGTAAAAGGCACACGGTATAAAGTCTTTTCTTAGTTCATCATCCAGCCATCTAGTTCCCTTGCCCGGAGATAGCAAATGTTAGCTAATGGATCAACTTTGAGCAAATTGTTAACCCAAACCTTACCTCTTTATCATCCAAGACAAACACTGCTTCCATGCCCCACCTCCTGTCTCTGCTCTGACTTCCTGGCTGGAGACAGAATTCCCAGTAAAGCAGAGAAACAGAAGTAGTTTCTCTCCAGTGCCAGCCTCACCTTCCTTTCCCCTCTCTTTACGTCTCCCCTCCCCTACCACTCCTGGGTCTTTCTTTCCCAACTCAAACTATCACCATGTTACACTACACTAAAGGTATCCTCAGGAGAAGGTTGGGGACATCTGCTTTAACTTCCACAACTCCTTTGCTACCAGGACTATCATTCTGGGTTTATCACCAATTAACATACCACTCACGCTGTGAAGTATAAGGGCTGGTGTGGCTGGACCACCAAAGAAGACTCATTCGCTGTAATATTCCTAAACACAGAAAGAAAAAAAAATAGGATTTTCTTTCTCTAAGTATTCTAGTACTAAACCTTGTAGCTACATATGTACAGGAACAGGGAGATATCAGGACATGCTATTGATCTCATTTGTAAAACCCCAAAATAATAGCAACAACAAACTAAGCATGCACACATTGACTAGCAGATTAAACTGTTAACAGTGAATATGTTACTTACCAACTATTTTAACTTTTAATAAGAAGCATGAATTTCATTTATATATATATACACATATATTTTATATATATATATATATGATTTTCAGATCTCAGATCTTTTCTCCCCTTTTTATTGTGGTAAAATAACATACGCTTTACCATTTTAACTATTTTTAGTTAGTTGTTTGTTTTTAATAGAGATGGAGTCTCACTATGTTGCCCAGGCTGGTCTCAACCTCCTGGACCCAAGCAATCCTCCCACTTTGGCCTCCCAAAGTGTTGAGATTACAGGCATGAGCCACTGCACCCAGCCTCAACTATTTTTAAGTCTACGATTCAGTGACATTAAGTATATTCACAACGTTGTGCAATAGTCACCACTATCCATTTCCAGAAATTTTCATCATCCCAAATAGAACTCTGTACCCATGAAATAATAACTCCCCATTCCTCCCTCCCCAAGTGCCTTACAACCTTGATTCTACTTTCTGTCTCTATGGATTTGTCTGTTCTACAAGCAGCATCATGCAATATTTGCTCTTCAGTGTCTGGTTTATTTCACCAAGCACAGTGTCTTCAATGTTCACCAATGTTGTGATATATATTAAAATCCTTTTGTATGCAAAAGAATTTTTGTTCCTTTTAAAGGCTGAATGATATCCAATTTTATGTATACACTACATTTTAAAAATCCATTCATTTGTTGGCTGGATTGTTACCACCCTTTAGCTATTGAGAATAGTGCTGCTATGAAATGGGTGTAGGAGTATCTGTTTGAATCCCTGCTTTCAATTCTTTTGGGCATACACCAGAAGAGAAATTGCTAGATTCTATGGTTTATCTATGTTTAACTTTTTGAGGAAACACCATACTGTTTTCCACAGCAGCTGCACCATTTTACATTCCCACCAGCAATGGACCGGGGTCCTAATTTCTACTCATCATCATCAATCCTTTTTTAAAAAAATAGTTATCCTAATGGGTGTGAATCTCATTTTTTATCCCTCACCCCCCTTTTCCCCTGAGTCCCCAAAGTCCATTGTATCATCCTTTTGCCTGTGCATCATCATAGCTTAGCTCCCACTTATAAGTGAGAACATACGGTATTTGGTTTTCCATTTTTGAGTTACTTCACTTAGAATAATGTTCTCCAGGCTGGGTACGGTGGCTCAGGCCTGGAGAGGTTGGGAGGTTGAGGTGGGTGGATCAAGAGGTCAGGAGATCAAGACCATCCTGGCCAACATGGTGAAACCCCATCTCTACTAAAATGCAAAAAATTAGCCAGGTGTGGTGGCGTGTACTTGTAATCCCAGCTACTTGGGAGGCTGAGGCAAGGGAATCGCTTGAACCCGGGAGGCGGAGGTTGCAGTGAGCTGAGATTGCACCACTGCACTCCAGCCTGGCGACAGAGCAAGACTCCATCTAAAAAATAAATAAATAAAAAATAATGGTCTCCAATTCCATCCAGGATCCAGTTTGCTGCAAATGCCATTATTTAATTCCTTTTTATGGCTGAGTAGTATTCCATGGTGTGTGTATGTGTATATATATATGTGTGTGTGTGTGTGTGTGTGTGTGTGTATGTATCACATTTTCTTTATTCACTCGTCGATTGATGGGCATTTGGGCTGGTTCCATATTTTTGCAATTGTGAATTGTGCTGCTATAAACTTGTGTGTGCAAGTATCTTTTTTATATAATGACTTCTTTTCCGCTGGGTAGATAGCCAGTAGTAGGATTGCTGGATCAAATGGTAGATCTATTTTTAGTTTTTAAAGGAAACTCCACACTGTTTTCCATAGTGGTTGTACTAGTTTACGTTCCCACCAACAATGTTAAAGTGTTCCCTTGTTAACACATCCATGCCAACATCTATTATTTTTTTATTTTTTTTTATTATGGCCATGTGAGTTTCTTTTTTTTTTTTTTTTCTGAGACGGAGTCTCACTCTGTTGCCAGGCTGGAGTGTAATGGCATGATCTCGGCTCACTGCAATCTCTGCCTCCCAGGTTCAAGTGATTCCCCTGCCTCAGGCTTCTGAGTAGCTGGGACTACAGGCACACACCACCACGCCTGGCTAATTTTTTATATTTTAGTAGAGATGGGGTTTCACCATGTTGCCCAGAATGCTCTCAATCTCTGACCTCGTGATCCGCCTGCCTCGGCCTCCCAAAGTGTTGGGATTATAGGCATGACCCACCGTGCCTGGCCTCATATTTTTTGTAAAAGGTGTGATGGTTAATTGTGCCACTTTGACTGAGCCATGGGGTGGCTAGCTGTTTGGTCAAACACTATTGTGGGTATACGTGAGGGAACATCTTAAGTCCTGGGCTTCTACAGAGCCAGTTTCTATTAATTGCTTTTTTCCTGTATATTGCCTATACTCCTGTTTCTTTGAATGTCTTATAATTTTTTGTTGAAAATTGCACATTTAAAATGCTATAATGTGGCAACTGTGGAAATTAGATTCTCACCCTTCCCCAGGGCTTGTCATAGTTGCTGTCAGTTATTGTTTGTTTAGTGAGTTTTCTGACATAGTCTGTAAAGTCTGTATTCTTTGTCATGTTTGGTTGGTGAAGTCTCTGTATAGTTAGTTTAGCGGTCAGGTAGCGATTGGATACAGATTTCCTTAAACACCAGGGACCAATGAGTTTCCCAGTTTTTGCAAAGGGGCTCTGTGAGTAAATTGGGGCTAGCCTTCGACACTCAGCCAGGGCCTTGACAATTCTGTTTGAGCCTTCACTGCCTGCCTGCACATAGCTTCAAGGATATGTTGCACAGAGGTGAAACTTAGGGCCTTCCCAGGTCTTTGCTAAGCATCCACACAACCCTGGGCTCATGCACAGCCCTCTGCAGGCATGTGGCCTTCTAGCTCCTTAGGAATATGTCGAGTTCCTACAGACATCTCATTCCCTGGCTTTTCCTTGAAAGTTTTTGGTTAGCCTATTGTTTGCCAACTAGTATCCACTACTTCAAGCGCCTTGAAATTAAATAGTTGCCTCCAAATGTTTTCAATAAATGTCCCCAGGAAGAAGGGTTTTTGCAGCAGGTGATCTTCAGGTCAAGTCAAATAAGGACTGGCTTGCAATCAATGTCTTCCTGGGAACTCCCAGAGAGGGCAAATCCTGACAGATGTGTGGGAATGAGGTTTTGAAGGAACTCTATCTAATACTACTGTGCCTCCTCCAGTGGCTGCCAGGCTGTTGGCTTTTACTGTAATTGTGGACTGTTGATTTTCAAGGCTACCACAGAACTGGAGGAGATGGGTGATGGGAGCAGGGCAAGTTAAGCTTGCTGCCCTTACTGAGATTCAACCATTTTTCTGGAATAAACACTCCCTGGATTGCTGCAAGCCTTGGGTTAATTTACAGAGTTCTGAAAAAGTTGATTCTCACTATTTTTGCTGGTTTTCTCACTGCTTTCCTGGAGGAGATAAGTTTTGGAGATACTTACATTTTTGCCAACAATATCCTAATGAAGTGTTAATGGGGAGAGAGAGTGAGTTGTGTGAAAAAGCAGTGCTGGAGTTACTGTCAGAGGTGGAGTCATTTCAAGTGATGACAGGGCCCAGGGTAAGGCCGGGGAATGGACACCCAAAATGGAGTGCAAGCAAAGGTCACTGCTGCGGGAAGGGGCAGGCAATGGATGCTCAGACCAGACTGATGGGAGGGTGTCCACATGGAGGCTGAAATCCTCCAGGACAAGGATACTACTTGAGGGGAGAAGGAGACTGAACCAGGTGCCTAAGTCCTCCCTGACTGCAGGAGTGACCTGAGATTGATGGATGGTGTCAGTGTCAGTGCTGGGAAATGAAAGTTGTCATATGCATAGCCAGTATGGAAAACAGTGGCAGAGATATTCTGAAGACTGAAGAGGAACAAGAAATTTCAAAAGATAATTATGATATGTAACTAGATATCTTACACCAAGAAGGGAGAATTTTTGTCAATTTAACTAATGTGGTCTACCAGTAGGGAGGATTGTTGTCAATTTAATTAATATGGCCTACCAGTAGAAAAACTTCTTAGTGCCAACAAACTATTTTCACTCATCGCTGCATAAATCAGGAGGTGAAGGCAAGAACTGCAGCCTTTGATAGATGCATCTTCTTGTGGTTCACCCTCTGTCTTCATTCTTGTTCATCTTTTTTTTCTTTTGAGACAGGGTCTCGTTCTGTTGCCCAAGCTGGAGTGCAGTGGCATGATCTCGGCTCACTGCAGCCTTGACCTCCACAGCTCAAGTGATCCTCCCACCTCAGCCTCCTGAGTAGGTAGGACTACCGGTGCTTACCACCATGCCTGACTAAATTTTTTTTTTTTTTTTTTTACATTTTGTAGAGACAGGGTCTCACTACATTGCCAGACTGGTCTTGAACTCTGGGCTCAAGTGATCCTCCCATCTTGGCCTTCCAAAATGCTGACGTTACAGGTGTGAGCCACCACACGCAGTCTCTCTTCATTCTTTAAGGGAGTCTCCTTTCTCTGAGCTTATATTACCTGTTTTATCTCTGAGTTTACATGACGTTAGGGACCACAAGTCCCTGTTGCTGGAGATGACCTGCCATGAGGATCAGATTCGTGACCTGCATTTAGGCCAAGGTTAGTGAAGGACTAGAGAATCCCAAAGAGCCACACACTGCCTTTATTTTTGGAAAGCCATGTTTTCTGCAGGCTCCGAGGGTACTGATTTAGTCATCTTTGGTCTTACACACAGAATCATGAGTATTCATTATGTAAAATTCTTTTAATCAATCTTTTCACAATGTATAATAGCTGTGATCATAAAATTCTAAGCTATAGCAGCCTACAACAGTAATGTGTAAAAAACACTATACACTGAAATGTCCTAACTGGGCCGTCGCCAAGTTATGTCTGAATACAAACCAAGACATCAAGATTTGGGGCTGGAAAACACACTCTCAATGTAATTACTTAAAGCCACCATCACTTGGATTCAACTCTCACGACTGTGAAAAGCACTTCAAGTTCAGCTCTCAAGACTATGAAAGCAGAACCCAGGGGACCCAGTGTGGATTTAGCTGCCTTTTCTCTAATTTTCCAACCACATGTTCACACAAGACCTAGCAGTAAACAGCATGAGGAAAATCAAGCAGGGAAACTTTGCCTCCCCATCGAATTGCTGTAACTCCCTCTCCTGCCTGTCGCTATTAACCTCTGGAAAGAGAGGCCTGTAATTGCCATCTAGTACTCATTCCCATGCAGTCTGCAACATGCAGTGGCCTGGCTTCCATCTCCACCACTCAAAAAAGATCAACACTGATGGATGCTGTGCTCAAGAATGATGCCAATCTTCATCATTCCCTACCTGTTTGCTACTTTAGACAGCGTCAAATGACTGACCTTCATCCCCAAAACTTTCCCCTTCTTTCACCCTCTGGGATACCTCTCTCTATTTTTCCTCTTACAACTCTGACTCCACCTCTTCCTTCCCTGGCTCCTCTTCCTCCAGCAGCTCCTTGCCATTTCCTCTAAGTCCATCCTAGGTTTCATATTGTCTCCCTCTGTATCATCTATCCCTCAGTAATTTGAGCAACTTCCACCTAACGACCTAATCTACATGTTTAATCCACACCTGTGAGCTCTACGCCTCCTGTTCCAATTGCCTACTGGATGCTGACATAGATAGTTAGCAAATATCTCCAGCTCAACATGCCTCAAATTATACAAACTGTTTCCCTAAAACCTGTTTCTCTTCTTGTCTTCCCAGCCACATGGCACCCAGGCTGGAAGTGCGGAGTCATCATTAGCTATTCTCCCTCTCTCTCTGTCTCCATGTTCAGTCTATTTCTTACAAAACCATTCCTCTATCTCTCTCCTCTTCATTCCCACTGCCTTCCTCGCTGTCTCCTTGACTGCAGGAGCTTCCTCTTTTTTTCCAATCCACATTGCTGCCAGAATTCTCTCTACAATAAACAAATTTGATGAGTGTTAGTCCTTAGAGGTTTCCCAAAGCTAGGGTGATTGTATGCCTCTGTTGGCCTAGAACAGTGCTATTTTCTGCTGACTGTTCAGTTATTCTATCTGGGGAGCATGCCCATTAACTCTCAAAAGTGGCCCATTTGGATGATGAATTATGTGATCATCCTATCACAGAGCAACAGGGTTAAAATCCAAACTCTTTAACCTGGCGTACAATCTGTCCCCAAGCTAACTTTCTATTGCCATCTTTCTTCCATCCTGTTTAACTGCCATTCCCCAAACACGCCAGGCTGTTTCCCAGCTCACTGTCATTATCCATGCTGTTCTCTCTTCCTAAACACCGTTCCCCCATTTGCCACTTCTCAACTCCTCCTTAACCTTCACCACCCAGCCAAGGTAGTACCTCGTATGTGAAACAGCATATCCTGTCAAGAGCCTTCTCTCCATCCCCTGCTCCCCAGTGATCCTGTAGTGATTTGTTCAACTCTTTGTCACGTTTTCTACTTTGAATCTGGTACAACACCTGGCACATTGCAGGTCCTCAAAATATTCTGAAGGAGAGGCTTTCAAGAAGCATGAAGCCAGGAGGTTTTTTTTTTTCCCCCCTCCGGTTGTCTCTGATTAGAATTAAAAGCTTTTATTTTCCATATGGGACTTGCTTGAGAAAATCCAACATGTCAGAGCCAAGTCTATTTCTTCATCTGTAGAGTAATAAGGAGAATAATTGCTGCTGCCAAAAGCTACCCATGTGAACTCAATAAGGTAATAAAAACAAGCCCTGCTGTTGAAGTAGAATGTATTGAAATAGAGAATGAGATGAGCCTCCCATCCTCTGTCATCTATCCCTACAATCTGCAGCCTGTGTGGTGTGGGGGCAAGAGAAGATTCCGAGAACTGGCAGATGGTTAAATAGAAAATGTACCTATGGGAGGGAACAATGATTTATCCCAATACAAACGAAACTAATTTGAGAAATAACCACTTATTGAGCATGCACATGGATCAAATATTGTGCTAAGAATTTTACATATAGTTTATCTTTCCAATTTTGTAAGGAGATTGATGGATATTATGATTCCCCATTTTACAGTGGAGGAGACTGGAGCTCAGAGAGGTTAAGTAACTTGTTGATATAGTTTGGCTCTGTGTTTCCACCCAAATCTCATGTTGAATTGTGATCCCCAATGTTGGGGGAGAGACCTGGTGGGAGGTGATTGGATCATGGGGGTGGATTTCCCCCTTGCTTTTCTCGTGATAGCGAGTGAGTTCTCGCAAGATCTGGTTGTTTGAAAGTGTGTAGCACCTCCCCCTTTGCTCTCTCTTCCTCCTGCTCCTACGACGTAAGACATGCCAGCTTCCACTTCAACTTCTGCCATGATTGTAAGTTTCCTGAGGCCTTCCTGGCCATGCCTCCTGTACAGCCCGCAGAACTGTGAGTCAATTAACCCTCCTTTTTATAAATTACTCAGTCTCAGGTAGTTCTTTACAGCAGTGTGAGAACGGACTAATACACTTACCAACAGCACAAAGCTAGTAAGTGGTGGAATTGGGATACGTAATAATAATGCTAATAACACACATGTGCATACCAGGGTGTCTGTGGTGTGCTGCTCAGTTCTCACACCCACCCTATGTATTATATTATGTTATATCTCCATCATCAGATGGAGGCAATGTTAAATAACTAGCCCAAGGTCACATCACTAGGAAGAAAGGGTGCCAGGCGATTTACTCCAGTAATCTTATGCCTGGTCACTACCCTCGCTCTCCTTCAGGTCTGTCTGACTTTGCTATCTCAGCTCTTTTTATGTTGCCAGAGAATCCATCAGATGGCTCTTCCCTCCTTTCTCAAGATGTGGCCAGCAGACTGTCAGCATCAACATCGCCTGGAAGCACATTAGAAAGAATCTCGTGCCCCTACTCCAGGCCTAGGGAGACAGTATCTGCATTTCCACAAGATCCCAAGGACCTGGTCTAAATCAGTCATTTTCAATCTCATCTGCATATTGGACTCCCCTTGGGGAGCTTTAAAGAATCTGATGATAGCTGGGCACGGTAGTTCATGCCTGTAATCCCAGCACTTTAGGAGGCCAAGGCCAGGGAATCACTTGAGACCAGGAGTTTCAGACCAGTCTGGGCAACATGGCAAAACCTTGTCTCTACTAAAAATACAAAAATTAGCTGGGCGTGGTGGCACACACCTGAAGTCCCAGCTACTCGGGAGGCTGAGGCAGGAGAATCGTTTGAACCTGGGAGGCAGAGGTTGCAGCGCATTGAGATTGTACCACTGCACCCCAGTCTGGGGGACAGAGTGAGACTCCTTCCCCCTGTCCCCTGCCAAAACAAAAGAATCTGATGCCTGGACACCACTGACAGTGCTTCTGCTTTAATTGTTCAGGTACGGTTTGGGTATTGGGCTTTTTAAAAGCTTCCCAGGGGATTCTGATGCGAAGTCAGGTTGTGAACCACTCCCTTAAGCAAATACACTGTTGTTTGCCTCCTTCCTTCACTCATTCAAGTGCACCCTGGCACAATTTGCTGGGGAGATGGACGATTACAATATAGTATGATAAGTAGTAGGTCAGCACCATCCCAAAGGCCAGGGGCGCCCAGAGGAAGGCCTGATGCCAAGTCAGATTGCCTGGAGATACCAGATGAGACCTCAGGCTCAAGGACAAAGAGGAGCTCTTGGCTTTGTTGAGTGCTATGTTGAGCAGGGTGGGAGAAGGGAGAGTTCTATTCTCATTACCAAAGTGAAATTCATAGAATTTTAAGCTATCATAGATTATAGAGATTGTCTAATGAATCTAACAGTTTTCAAACCTTTTTTTTTCTTTTTTCTTTTTTTTTTTTTTTTGAGATGGAGTCTCACTCTGTCACCCAGGCTGGAGTGCAGTGGCACCATCTCGGCTCACTGCAACCTGTATCTTGGGTTCAAGCAATTCTCCTGTCTCAGCCTCCCAAGTAGCTGAGGTTAGAGGTGTGTACCACCATGATCAGCTAATTTTTGTATTTTTAGTAGAGACGGGATTTCACTATGTTGGCCAGGCTGGCCTCGAACTCTTGACCTCAGGTGATCTGCCTGCCTCGGCCTCCCAAAGTGCTGGGATTACAGACATGAGCCACCACACCCAGCCAACTTTTTAAAAAACTATAACCTACATTAGGAGAAATATTCTATGTCTCAGCTCAGAATATATATAAAGTTTCATAAAACAATGTTTAGCTTCACTAAATTCCATGCACTTTGATATTTTGATTTATTTATTTTGTATAGATGAGGCCTTACTATGTTGGCCAGGTTGGTCTCCAACTTTTGACCTTGAGCCATTCTCCCACCTCAGCCTCCCAAAACACTGGAATTACAAGCATGAGTCACTGCATCCAGCCTACTTTAATATTTTCTAGTATTTCAATACTATTCTCTTCCATTAGAAAGAAAAAAATACTGGTCATGTTTAGCTGGATTCATTTTCCGCTACACTAACAGGTCACAGTGGGCAGTTTGAAAGACCTGGACCTTATCCCTTCAATGTTTCATTGAGGAAACGATGACCCATAATAACTACATGGCATGGCCTGAGCGAGTAAAGAAAAGTGTGTCCAAGTTCCAGTGTAAAGGACTGGTGTTAGAGACGGAAAAAACCTGTATGGCACTGGTTGGTGGATACTTCAGAGGGACTTGCCTTCCGGAGAAATCCTACTCATTTTTCTGGGAAGTGAAGATACAGTCCTGTAGAGAGGGCAAGATGGCAAATTAATAAATGAGGCATCTGGGTAATTTCTAGGCCCCCTGGATATATCAGTATTACTGAATGTGAATTGTCAGTTTAGCTAGGGTTTGGGCCCTATTGGAACCACCTGGGGCCTTTGTCTAGTATATATAGGACTTCCAGTCATTCTGATGTGCACCCTTCCTCTTCAAGAGCCTAAGTTTCTGCTGATAACAAGCCTTCTCGAGGTTCGAGCTGACGGGGGTATATCCTATCTCTCCAGTATGTTGGGGCAGGCAGGGAAAACAAAGGTGAGAACTGCTGATCTCTTGAGCAACACTTTCCAACATTTTAGATTTCACAGGTCAGTGGAAATTCGAAAACAGTTTAGGAATCAATATCAGGGTGCCAATATTTCTTTGTCCCAAAAAAGGAAATGTACATTTAAAAAGGAAGAAACAAAAAACCAAATACTCCCCAAATCTATGGCCATCTACAACTATCATAAGGGAAAAAGAATCTAATCTTAGACTAAAGATAGTCTTGTGCATGAAATATATTTAACTTTTTATAGATAACAAAGCTACTGCACTGTCCTAATTTTTCTTATTTCACTGTGAACACTTTATTACAGACCGGTGGTGGTCTGTAGACCAGTGCCTGGAACTACTGCTCCAACAGATATAAACTTCTTCCTGAGGCTATTCATTCTTCCAGTGTGGAAATTTGTATTCTTTATATCTTGACTGACATGGAAGACAATTATTTTAAATCATAAAAATATCCATTAAGTCATCTGGAAAATTATACACAAGCCATTAGCTAGATTACATTAAATCTAAAAAACAAGACAGTTCTTATCATTTAGTTTCTCAAGCCATCACCATTTCAAATTTGGCCATGGATGGCTATCATTCTAGTATTGAGCACTGAAGGTAACAGGCGCTTGCTTCCTTTTTTCCTCTGCGTGATGACTGAGTTTCCCAAAGTCCTAGAGAAGCTGGCCTCACTTTCCAAAACTCTTGTTCCTCTCAAGTTCATATGTGTCAAGCTAAGTAAATTTTCTGCGTGGTGGGACTTATATATTTATTTTTAATTGTTCATCCTGTTTGTGAGCTCCAGAAAAAATTTTTTTTACTACTGAAATTCATGAGTTATTATAAAATAAATATATATGAACATTTAATTCAGTATAAAAATCCTGCTGTATTAAAATGAAAACCTAATTGTAGCTGTCATTCTCCTTATTAATATTGGTCTAGACAGTATTTTTCAATTTTTCACCCCATCATTAGTAGTTGTAGGGAGGAGTGTTAAGCAACAGAGCAAGATTTATTGTTAGTATGCCATCTGTTAAAAACTGTACTGGAGAAACCAGACACGTGTACCTCTAAACGTACTGAAATGCTACGTTTTACCAAAGAAATTCTAGGTCATTTCTAATGCCTCTTCGGAATGTCAATGAATTACTATTGCAATTGATTACAAACTCTAAAAAGTAAAAACTCATTATTTTCAAACCCTTTGAATTTGCTGTTTGTACAGATCAGGTCTGGAGTGCCTTCCTAAAAGTTATTTATCTTCCCCTTTTTTGCTTGCTTCACAAAAGCAACTGAATTCTGTCAGTGTTTTTATCTCTCTCATATATTTCTGAGAGTCAAAACTGCCTTACGAGGTTTTTTGTTTTTTGTTTTTGTCCTTTCTTTGCTAAATCTGTATGTTTTTAGTGCAGCACATTTTGTTTTCTCATCTGTATGATTTGCTTGAAGGTTTTGATATTTACATGTTATAAAAGAAAATGTCCAAAGTGTATGAAAAACACATTCCTTGTAAAATCTCATTATTTCCTAATGTTTAGGTCTGTTTGTTTCGATGTGGAGGTTGTAGAAGTTTTTTGGCATTAGTATTCTAAAGAGTTTAGTGTTTGTTTGTGTGTACGTTTTGCCTATGAGAATGATGTGAAAATGTATCTGCATCCAATCATTTGAGCAGTCCTGCAGAAGCTTCTTCCATTCCTACTGTTACTGATGCTGTCCAGCCTTCACTATTTTTTTAATTGAGGTAAAATAGACGTAACACAAAATTTACCATTTTAACCAATTTTAAATGGTTTAGTGGCATTAAGTACATTCACATTGTTGTGCAGCCCCCTCATTCTTTTTTACCTGGGTTACTGAAACAACCTTAAAAATGCAGTCTTGCTTCTAATTGTGCCGCCATTAAGGAAGGAACTAGAAATTGTATCTCTGCTGACTTATTTTCATTGGTGTATAGAAGAAAAATGGAAAGACAGAAGCAGCATTCTTTGTCATTTCTTCTGTACCTTAGACTTCTGAGTTGCTGAAAATGAAATGCAGACAATGTTCTCAGGGCAAAAAAAGGACAAGTACCTGCTGTACTGGTTCCATCCCCTGCTGCAGATCATTCCTTGCTCAGGACATTTCGGCCCAAGCATTTGTTCCGAGAACACATAGAAAATAAAAAAATTTATTTGGCATTAAAGGGTCTGGCCACTGGAAGCACAAAGAAGCTTTCAGAAGTAAATTCTATAGCTTTAAAATGTGCTGAAATGATCATTTCAAAAATTAAAAGGCAAAACTCTTAGATGGCCAAACTAAGTTTGTAAGTGAAAATAAAGAAGCCTGAACTGCTTTGGCCCCCACCAGGGCAGCTGAAATTGGCTGGTGTGCACTGAGTCTTCAGTCCTCTTGAGGGGCAGTAGAGTAGGTGCATCAGAATCAAGGAACCCACTGCTGCAAATAGCTGTGGTTGGAGCCTTTGGCAGTGCAGTTTTGTATCACTAGATGTCAGTGTGGACTTTCCCAACCTCCACCTTCTTGCCTTTGCAGGAGGTGGACTAGACATCACTTGGGGGCCTTCCTCAAGTCCTGGCAAACATAAGGCTATTTTCAGAACTGTAATTTCACCAAATATTTTGTCCACCTACATATATTGACTTTTAAGAGTTCTAGAAAACACAAACAGAAACTTTGAACCAAAGGTTGTTCTTTTTAATGCTGTGCCCTTCTAATCTCAATGCTTACATTTGGAAGCCTGCTTACAAGGATGTTCCAAGGCCAGCAATGGAAAGTTCCATGTAGGGTCTTTTAACAGCAGCATGGCCAGATACCTGCAGGCCTAGCTTCAAGAAAGTGTGGCTCCTTACACTACCAGGGCTCAGGAGGAGGGGCAGGAAGTCAAGAAGAAGTATATTAGGGCCAGATGTGGTGGCTCAGGCCTGTAATCCCAGCACTACAGGAGGCTGAGGTGGGTGGATCACCAGAGGTCAGGAGTTTGAGACCAGTCTGGCCCACATGGCAAATTTTGTATTAAAAACACAAAAATTAGCTGGGCATGGTGGCACACACCTGTAATCCCAGCTACTTGGGAGGCTGAGGCAGGAGAATTTCTTAAACCTGGGAGGCGGAGGTTGCAATGAGCCGAGATCGGGCTACTGCACTCCAGCCTGGGTGACAGAGCATGACTCTGTCTCAAAAGAAAAAAAAAAAAAAAAAAAAGAAAGAAAAGAAAAAAAAAGAGAGAGAAAAGTATATCTGATTAGCCATATAGGGATTTAGTGGCCATATTTATCAGATTTTTTTCCAAGTAGTTTGTAATCAGCTGCCTTCTGAAACCTTAAAGAATAGTCTTTGTATTAATTTTCTCATTGCTGATGTAACAAATTACCATAAATTCAGTGACTTAAAACAACACAAATTTATCTTACTGTTCTAGAGGTCAGACATCTAAAATGGGACTCAAGTGGACTCACCTAAAATCGAGGTGTCAGGAGGGCTGTGTTCTTCTTGGAGTCTTGGGGAGAATCCATCTCCTTGTCTTTTCCAGCTTCTAGAGGCCACCTCCATCCCTTGGCTGGTGGCCCTCTTCAGGCTTCAAAACCAACAATAGCCTTGAGCATTTCTTTGAACCACTCTGACCCTGCCTCCCTCTTTTACTTTTAAGGAACCTTGTAAGCACCCTGGGACCACACAGACCACACAGGACTAGCTCCCTATCTCAAGATCCTGAATTTATTGACAACTGCAATGTCTCTCTTGCTCCGTAAGGTAACATATTCAGAGGTTCGAGGGATGAGGACATGGATATTTCTGGGTGGGTGGAGTCGGCACTTTTCTGCCTACTACAGTCATTACTTTTAAAGTAATACATGATGCAATTTTTCAGGTGATGAATTTTTTAACAGACTAATTCAGTGTCACAAACAACTGTTTCTATTGGAGACTATGTTGGAAAATAACAAGGGCTACATTTCCTTCGCTTATGGAGTGATAACAATGAAAATTAATTTGCCACACCCAGCATTCGTATTTGGTCACCTTCCAACTGAACTGAGCACTAACTCCACTCCTTTGTTGACCCCTATGCTCAGGGTGTCCATTCCCAGAACAGCACTGAGCAGAACAGGGTGAACATATACAGAGAGAGCTGGAGACATGATTCCCACACCAAGAAGCACTGAACAAAGTGAAAGCCAGTGCACTGAGGGACCAGACTAGGGTAACTTGTGCATACCCCTGTGCAAATTCAACATACAGCTGGAGGCCTAAAGCCAAGAGAACCTAACCCCATGCCTTGCCATAACTACAAGGCTGGTTTTGTTCTGCCTATGTAAAGCTGAACTCAGCTCCCTTTCTGGATGAATTTCAACTTCTTAGCTCAGTACGCCAGGTCAGTTACATGCAGCCTTCCAGCCTATTCGCTCACCCTCTCACCTGTTACTCTTCATTCCAGCTATAATTAACTGCTTGAAGTTCTTCAGCTACTCAAAGCCCTCTCTTGCTTCACAATCCCTCAGCCTGGAATGCCTATGGGTGCTGAAACCAGAAGTCTCTCAAGACTCAGCCCAGCGTCCCTTCTCGAACTACATCTTTGTCCTTCACCAGTCCCCATCCCTTCAGTCAGCTCCAGTATGCCTTTACCACATGGTACTCTGATCATCTCTTCATTTCTATCTAAGTCCCTTGACTAGAAGCTATAAGGTTTTTGAAGCTATATGGTGTTTGATTTAACTTTATATGCCCAGATGCTCAGCCACTCTATTTAAAGAATGAAAATATCTCCAGTGTGGGTCCTGAGGTATTCTGATGTTTCCCTGCACTAGGAATGACCCAGCTCAGGGCTATGTTCCAAAACCTACCCAGTTTAGACTTGTATCCCTAGAGTTCAGCCAGAGCCCAGCTAGCTTCTGGGAAACAGAGGGTGGGGTAAATTGACCAGGAGCTCTTGTTGCTCCATCTTCTCATGGTAGAGGAAAGGCAGTCCCGCAACTATGCCTTACCCTTTCCAACCTGGCCTAACTTGGGGGCGTAGATCATTCAATAGCAAACTCAAAGGGAATTGGCCCCCTAAGGCACAAAGTTGCCCTGGCTGAACAGTGGGGAAGACAGCCAACTTCACACACAAACTTAAGGTGGTGATGACAGTCTGTTAAGTCAGTAGTAATTCTGGACATGCATTAATCACTGCTGCCTGCCCTTAGTGAGCCATAGCTGTTACTCAAAGTCTCTTGCATATAGATTGTCTTCAGGCTCTCTAGAAGCAGGCACTGTGGGGAGTTAAAAATAAAGCAGAAATAGAGTTCCTGTACTTGGGAGGCTTAAACAATCTAGTCCTAAAATGTAGGGCTTGCCTTTATGGGGGCTTTTGGCTACCTTTGAGGGAGGAAGTGGTAAGAGAAAATGTCTCATAATACATTTTAATCATACATGTGCAACAATCATTCACGTACAGTATTCATGATTTAAGCAAGTGACAGGAGGCAGTTTGGAGGGTGCATCTGCATTGGAGGAGGGACCGCATGCATTATGTAGCAGAGAGCTATTTTTTCTCCAAGCTAGTCTTCACTTCTGTAGGCTGGGAAAATCCCCTCGGTACCGACCCCATGATACATTTTTCCACTAAATTTTATGTCTTTTTAACAGTATGTCCCCAGTAAAGATCTTGGATTCCTTTCAAAACACTATGTATGGAATATGAGAGTTTCCTTCATAATGGAGTAAAAGCATCATGGGTTGTGGTTGGTTGGTATTAACAGTTTTTAAATAAGGGCTCTTAAAAATAAAAAAAAAAAATGTTCGAAAGCCCAAGTGAATTAATTGAGAATAGAACACGATATAAATATTTAAGCTCTTAATAATACTACATACCATTTTGGTAAGCAAAAATTAAGTTATTTTTATTAGCAGGTGCTGACATTGTATCTCAAGCTGTTTTTAGAAAGAAAAATGATTCCGGAATCTATGTTAAACATAGCCATAGGGCTTCGGTCATCGATTAATCAACATGAAATGCTTTTGTGACACATTTAAGCCTATTTAGGACCCAAAGACTCTTTAGCCAAAGTGTTAACTGCCCTGTGGAATCAAAAGAAAAAAAAAATGTTTAAGGGTTTAAATATTGGAGATTTCAAATAGGTAGTCTCTGATATCTTAATGATAATTTCCTTTCAAATTTCATCTATCTATCTATGAGTATGTGTACACACACACACCCCCCCACACACATCCATCCATCCCATGGTGGAAAGATATAGATTTGTCATCATGACATATCATACTATCATCATTATAGCAGTGATGTAAATACTTATTAGTAAACTACTGCTAATTATTACCAATACATCCTTATGCATCAATAATGTATTAAAATTTCACAAAATGCTAAAATCAATTCCAGTGAGTGTTAGTATATATTGAACTGTAAAATGTCACAACCTACTGGAGATAATATGGAAATTATTACAATCTGCTAGGAATAATAACATTGAGATTAAAATTTGTTTCTCTATTAACACATTTCAAAGTACTCTCAAATAGAGACTGAATCTTTTGAGAATCATAACCACTCGGTGAGACTGGTATTACTATATGATCATCTGTGTTTTACAGAAGAAACAGGTTTAGCCAGGTTAAGTGGCTTGCCCTAAATCCCGCAGCTAGTGTTAGACAAAGCCAGGGCCTAACCCCAGCTTGAGCTCAACCACTTCATGGCATGTACTTTTAATCCTGTCATGATTGGCTCTTGTCTTTTGCTTCTCATTAAAAAACCAATGCAAGTACAGGGAAGGGAAGACAAAATTTTGTTAAAGATATTACATAAACTTTTGATGTTTTCTGAACAATTACCCAACAATGTGATTCGTAAATACTACAAACTAAGCTTTTGAATTTAAGATGTAAGTTTCTAATCACCACTAAGATCTTGGACAGTGTATGTAGGATGTATTAACACATATGTAGGATGTATTAAGATTCATTTTAATGTTTAGATGGTCCATTTGTTTCTTTAAAAAGTAAAATAATAGGAAAATAGGCCTATTTAAAAATAGGTAATTATACATATAGTCCTATTTTGGTAGAGATGAGGTAGTGTACGAACACTTACTTGAAAAAAAGAAAAAAAAAAACCAAAGCCATAACCATCTCTTAAATCCTATAACAAGGGGAAAAGTGGGGTGGCAAAACCTTAGCAAAATGTGTAGGGCTAGTGCTGGCTGCAGGACAGCCCTGCACAGAGGCTGTGGTCCCTGACTGAGAGGACTAATGGGTGTCACTATGCAAATTTGCTGGCCCACACATCAAAGGTCTGATCCAGCAGAGTTTTAAAAGAGAAACCAAGAGAGGAAAGAGGAACGCAAAGGAGAGTAAGGGAATACAAAGGGAAGAGGCTCGCCCCAACTAAACTTCAAACTAGACAACAACAAACTGATTGGTCGGGCATTTTTATTGAAAGCCCAGAAGTAGCTTACCTGTTCCAGTGTGGGTTTGTGGCCAATAATTTTGTCAATGCAAAGTGCTTTAACAATACCTAATTTTGCACCCCCAAAGCCTTTGGTCAACCTATCATTGAACAGCATCAGGAGGAATATAGTGTATTTTGAAACCTTCAAATTTGAAACATTTTAAAGAGCTGGGCTCTCGTCTCTTAATAAGGTCATGAAGGCATTAAAACAACAGTTCTGATTGTAGAGGAAAGCGCCATTTAGACCAGTGCTTCTCCAAACAAGAGTCTGAAGTCTGACGGCAGCAACATCACTGCGCAGTTTGTTAGGATGCAAATTCTCCAGGCCCAACCCTGAGCTATGGAATGAGAATCATTGAGGGTGGGGCTCAACAGCCTGTTTTAACAAGGTTTTCCTGTAATCCTTGTGTGTGCTAAAGTTTGCAAAGCACTGATGTAGACTACTGTTTATCCAAGTGCAGATTACAACCCCTTAGGGGGTTATAAAATCAATCCAATAAGCGGTGACCAGCATTTTACAAAAGTGAAGTCAAATAGAAAGCAGAGTGCATTTCTGATAGCATGGGTATTGTCTCAAAAATCCGTTGCAGTTCTACATATGTGTATACCTGTGTGTACTCATTTGGATGAAGCAGCACTTTTAATTTTTGAAGAACTGGTAGGTATAATAAAGAAGTGACGGCTGGGCGCGGTGGCTCACGCCTGTAATCCCAGCACTTTGGGAAGCCGAGGTGGGTGGATCACAATTTCTGGAGTTCAAGACCATCCTGGCCAACATGGTGAAGCCCTGTCTCTACTAAAAATACAAAAAAATGAGCTGGGCATGATGGCATGTGCCTGTATCCCAGCTACTCCAGAGGCTGAGGCAGGAGAATCGCTTGAACCTGGGAGGCAGAGGCTGCAGTGAGCCTAGATCCCACCACTGCACTCCAGCCTGGCGACAGAGCAAGACTCCATCTCAAAATAAATAAATAAATAAAGAAGCGACACATTTTCAATGAAGGCAGAACTATTTGGTTGACAATAACATACATCGAAAGCTTCATGCTGGTGACTGGAGAGAGATGAGAAAGGTGAGGAGAGAGGAAAGAGGGCCAAGGAAAGAACATAGAAGGCCAGCATTTTATCTCCAGAATCCTTGTGGGGAAAGAAACAAAAAGGCCCACCAGTGAGGAGGTGGAAGGGGCATCCACCGCAAGGGAAATGTCAAGGAGAATAAGAACATAAGTTAATGAGTGACATTCAAGAACTAATCGTTTTAGTACAACTGGTGAAGATATATGTATTCACTCACTCATTCATTCATTCATTCATTCATTCACAAAACATTTTTTGTACCATTGCAAGACCAGACACTATGTTAAACACTGGAGGTCCAGACATGAAGTTTATCATGGAGCCAATTGTGACAAGCAAGATGTGTAATAACAGTAACATGATCAGAGCTATGAAGGAGTTATTGTACAGCACTGAGTGGGAACACTGAAGTCAGTCTGTGATGCTGGGATGGGGAAGGAGGTGGCAGGAAACATCTGCAGAGGGCACTTAACCAAAATAATGACCATATCTTTTTTTTTTTTTTTTTTTTTAGCCCCCTCTAAGCAGGACGTCAAAAAATTTGGTGGTGAACTCACAATTGTTCCTCTCCACGGAAATCTTTAGTAAAAGGCGAAAGATTTAATAATGACCATATCTTTTTTTTTGTTTTTGTTGAGACAGAGTCTCGCTTTGTCGCCCAGACTGGAGTGCAGTGGCCAGATCTCAGCTCACTGCAAGCTCCGCCTCCCAGGTTCACGCCATTCTCTTGCCTCAGCCTCCCGAGTAGCTGGGACTACAGACGCCCGCCACCTCGCCCAGCTAGGTTTTTGTATTTTTTAGTAGAGACGGGGTTTCACCGTGTTAGCCAGGATGGTCTCGATCTCCTGACCTTGTGATCCGCCCGAATAATGACCATATCTTAACATGATATTGCATATAAAGCACTGAGTACCTTTGTTTTTCCATTAAATATGTGTTTGTGTACATAGATACACGATGCATGTCTTTATATGTATACATATATTCTCCGTTTGTTTAAAAACTTGATTCCCATACCCTAAGAGTGATGAAAATCATTACATAAACGACTTATTGCAAATAGTGAAAAATGACAAAGTTATTTATTTCTGTAGTTTCATAAAACACCACTTGTTATTATTTTCAAGTAGAGACTAGACATTTTCAAAATGGGAGTCTCAGAGCAGGCTATTCCCTGGGTATCCAGACCCCACTCTGCCGTGAAGAGACCACACCAACACCGAGGAATGCACTGAAGAGAATTTTATTACATTCAATTTTAGAGAAGTTATAGGATCTTAAAGATGCAGGTGCCCTAGGATTTAACACAAAAAGTCGGCCAGGTGCGGTAGCTCACACCTGTAATCCCAGCACTTTCGGAGACCGAGGCGGGTGGATCACTTGAGGACAGGAGTTCGAGACCAGTCTGGCCAACATGGTGAAACCCTGTCTCTACTAAAAATACAAAATTAGCCAGGTGTGGTGGCACGCGCCTGTAATCCCAGCTATTCTGGAAGAGGAGGCAGGAGAATCGCTCGAACCCGGGAGGAGGTTGCAGTGAGCCGAGATCGCACCACTGCACTCCAGCCTGGGTGACTGAGCGAGACTCGGTCTCAAAAACAAAAACAAAAACAAAAACAAACCTGAAGTCCAAAAAAGTAAAATAATTTGCTCACTACACATAATTTAGTTTGGTGTTGGGCCTAGATCTTAGGTTTTGTGAGTCAGGTGCAGCATTCCTGGCACGACGGTTTTTGCCCTACCACGGAAGGTCAAGTTGGATTATCCCGAGTTCTTCCAACTCTGCGCTTCCTCCCAGGTTGGTGTTTCATGAGTGAGTCTAATTCAGATCAAGCTGGCTTTTGAGATTCTGTTTTTTTTTAAATCAGTGTGTAACACCAACACCCACCGAAACCAAATGGCTCTGGGCACAGGACACAGCCATTCACGCCCCCTGCCAGGAAAAGCTGCAGCTGACACAGGCTCCTCCAGCGTCGGCGGGCCACGTGCGGGAGGAGGGGCCGCCTTCTGGTTGGCGCCGGGTGTCCGTCCCTCCTATCAGCGTAGGCCCCGCGAGGAAGACACGGGCTCGCCCTGGCTGGCGGGGCGGGGCCAGACACCTGTCCATCACCGAGTCCACGGGTGGCAGCACCTACCACACCGCAGTACCTTGGAGAGGCGGAGCAGGGGCGGGCAGGTCGCGGCCAGGGGAGGCGGAGCAAGGCCGGCAGGAGCCAATCGGCCCTGCGGCGCGAGGGGGCGGGGGCGGGGTCACCGCGCGCGACCCAAACACACGGGCTGGGCGCACCCTGCCGCCGCGCCGCTCCGCGGTCTTCCGGCGCGAGGGCCGGGGAACCTCCTCCCCTCCCGGGCACCCCCACCTTCGCGGCCCAGATCCTCCCGCCAGCCCGGCCCCTCCTTCGCAGGGGGAGCGAGGCGACGGTTGCCGGGAAGCGCGCGCCACCCCTCCCTCCCATTCTTCGTCCTCCCATCGCGCGCCACCCGTTTTTCCTCTTCCTCCGTTAATAACAGCTGGGTGGCTGGGGGAGGAGGGAAAGTGGCCCCGGCGGAGTCTGGGCCGGCGCCTCCCACTCAGCCGCCAGCCGCCGTGGGAGCCGGAGGATGGCGGCGGTAGCAGCGGCCGCCCGAGAGGAGGCGGTGCCGAGGCCCGGGGCGCCGAGCGCGGCGGCAGAGAGCGGCAGCAGCCCGTCGTGGCGCACCAGAACCGAAACCAGCGGCAGCCGCACGGCCACCTGAGCCGCCCGTTCTTGCTGGAGCCAGCGAGGGGTGCCGGCCGCCGGGACCTCTTCCTCTCCGCTCCTCTTCGTCTCCTGCGCCCGCGTCAGGCCGCCGGCCTCGCCCACTGCCCCGAGAAGAGCGCGCCGGGCGCCGACTGCCCCTCGGGGCGCCGGGCGGCGGCCCTGGACGTGCGGGGGCCTCTCTGGGCCGGCCGCGGCGCCTCGGCCCTGCCCTCTAGCTCCTGCGCTCGCTCCCGCCCTCCCGGCTCTCGGGGCGCAGCGCGCGGGCCCGGCCCAGGGCAGGGCGGACATGGGCGCCAAGCAGAGCGGCCCGGCCGCCGCTAACGGCCGCACGCGCGCTTACTCGGGCTCGGATCTACCTTCCAGTAGCAGTGGAGGGGCCAATGGGACCGCGGGCGGCGGCGGGGGCGCTCGGGCTGCCGCGGCTGGGAGGTTCCCGGCTCAGGTGCCCAGCGCTCACCAACCCAGCGCCTCAGGCGGCGCCGCGGCGGCCGCGGCGGCCCCAGCAGCCCCGCGCAGCCGCTCCCTCGGCGGGGCCGTGGGGAGCGTGGCGTCGGGGGCCCGCGCGGCGCAGTCCTCCTTCAGCATCCCGAACAGCAGCAGCGGCCCTTACGGCTCGCAGGACTCGGTGCACAGCAGCCCTGAAGACGGCGGCGGCGGCGGCCGGGACCGGCCGGTGGGCGGGAGCCCCGGCGGGCCGCGCCTGGTGATCGGCTCCTTACCAGCTCACCTCTCGCCGCACATGTTTGGAGGTACGGACCCCTCTCCGCGCGCCCGCGCTCGGTCCTCCCGCGGCTGCACGTGGGTCGTGGCCGCCGGCTATTTTTACCCTTCTCCTTTTCTCCTTCGGCCGGGCAAGCCTCCATCCTGGGAAGAAACCCCCGGCACTTAACTCCTGCGGTGCCGCTATCGCGTAGACGCGTGGTTTGGTTTTTAAACATCGTGAGCACCCTCACCTCAGCGGCTCCCCGGTAGAGAAAGTCTGTTTTCCATAGAGATGACTGGAGCAAATGTTGTTTTACAACAAACAGACGAAACAGCCCTTGTGGTTGTGGCTTTTAGTACCAGGAAGTCAGGAGGAGACCCGTTGCTAAATGTAGTTCTATCTGGGGACTCAGTGGGGAACAGTTTTTAAAGGCCAAAAGTCAAAGGGTCTCGAATGAACGCTGAGTTACCATCTTTGGACCGACTTTTAATATAAAGCTGTAATCCTTAAATCTGTGTCAGTCCCACTTACTATGTCACTTTAATTGTATGAATGCGTTAATGAAAAGTTTGTTTTTAAACCTCACTAAACCGCTACTTAAGGTCACAGTTAATGTGAGTCCTGCTTAATTTGGAAAACATTTAGAAAATGGAAAAATTTCCTAAGGAAGTAAAAATTTTGCAAATCAGCCTACAAGGTACAGTCATTGGCTAGGTTCTTTTGAAGAGCAGTGTTGACTAGAGGTAAGGAAAAGTCAGTTGTGAAAAATGGGCATTTTTAATAGCAAAAGATGGCTTTACTATAGAAACAAGAGGAAGGGTGCATTGTCCTGGGAAAATGAATTCTTCTTCAGTTGTGTTTTATGCTGATCTACTTTATTGCAAAACGCTAATAGTAAATGAATCAAGACCACCTCCCCTCCCCGATTTGTGAAAATAAATAGAAGTATAGAAGATAAGCATTCCCATTTCATCGCTTTATGCATCCGATATTAGAAGAATTCGCAGCTGAGCACAGATTAGCAGCGAAAACAGCATCCCCTACATTTTTGTGCCTCTTTTACTCATGTATTTGAAAAAGTAGGAACTTTGAGTGGAGACTTAGTAAAGTGGAATACGTAGTAATTTATCTGTTCTAATGTTCTGTACTATCAGCATACACGCCAGCATAAATTAAAAATAAGAATGTCATGTTTAATTTTTCCCATCTTTTAGTAACGCTTTGCACATTCAATATGGAATGATGCTTGACTTTTAATTAGCTACCTTGTTTTAAAGTAATTTTTGCTGCTTAAAAATATGCATCCCTCTTAAAATTAGGCCATTTTAAAAAGTCATTTGCTTTTGAGTAAAGGAACTCTACTGGTGTCCTTAAAGTGATTTGATCACAACTAACCTACCAGTTGAAGTTGCTGTAGTCCACATTGAAGAATATAAAAGGCAGTTTCTGAGAATTGGTGATTGGTGTGAGATTGAAGGGCAAACTGGTTTTTAATATTTATATTTTTAAAGTGAAAATTTGCATTTAGCAGTTATCAAAAGGTGAATATTTAAGTTTGCTAAAGAAGGGTGAATAGGAAAAGCCTTGTCAAGTTAATAGTTAATATTTATTTAATATGCTGATTTTTAAAAATTCATTTTCTAAGAGCTGATAATTCCCTTTGAGAAACATTATATTTCTGTGGGTTTATTTTGTTAAGTAAATGCATTCCGTTCAGAGCAAGGGACAAACAGTTGAGCTCCATGCTTCCTAGTAAATGAGTAAATCAAAATACCTAGTTGCTTAAAGTTGGAGATAAAGCATTTATCTTTTTTCTTATCTAAGTTCTAGGTTTGTGCACTCACTATAGTTCTTTTAGTGCTGTTGGGGTTGGGTGACTGGGACCTAGTAGTACAGTGACAGTTTCTGAGGAACTTATAGCAGCGTGTCTCAACCGGCTTTGTGGAGAGAATTGTGCTGTAGTGTGCAATGCATTTTAACTTTTAGCTCCAGTGCATTTAGGACGGTTTTAGTTATGTATCATTCTTGGAACAGTTGAGAAAACAGTCACTGAAATAATTTCCTGTGTTTGGTGATTCAGATGAGGAACCTCAGTTGAGAATTGCTGGAAAGGGATTGGAGAAACTACCTATTCTTATATGACAGGATCAGATGAAAGTGCCACATCCTGAAATTTTTGTTGAGACAGGCAGATGGAATACACTTATGTAAAAACCCATCTTAGTGGCGTGCTTTACTGAGATTTTTACCTATATTTTAGTGGACAGGTTATTAGGAAAATAATAGAAGCATGTTTCTCATCATCTTGAGATTTAGGGAGCTAGATGAAGACTCATAATTAAAAAAATTAGACTTGACTATACTTCACATTTACTTAATTTTTTTAGTATCTATTATAGCATTATTGTATTTATTCAGTTACAAATTGTATAAATGGTTATATGCAAATAACTCCATCTGAAAACTGATAAAAGGATTATTTCAGTATTAATGGAAAGTTCATATTGTTTTTTGTAAAACTGTTGTTTTAATTGTTGTTTAGATTATTCACATCTCCTAATAAGAAAATATGGTACCAATAAGAGTCAAAATTATTCTCTTGTGAGCTGTCATGTAATTTATAGAGAATGAAAAACAGTCCCCCCACTTTTATTTTTAACACTTAAAGATTCTAGCAAGTGGAATTGTTAGTAGTTCCCTCACAATGAATTGCCACATTGAACGAGGAAGTTTTCTGTGTTGGTTTTATGTTTTCCTGTCTTTTGGACATCTATTTTGGCTATATACGCTCTTACTCTCTCTAGAGACTGGAAGAAAAATGCCTAATCCAGATATTTCAGTTTGTAGAAATTTCCTAGAATTGAGTTGTTGGACATCAGAATATGATTATATTTATATGGGAGTTTTTAGGTGAAGTAAATCTTGTCTTTGTTATTCTTTTCAGACTGGGGAGTGTTAAAGTGAACAGACACTCTCTTGACTACTGCTAGTATTGTCCATCACCTTTGTTTTAAAACGGGTCTTAAGGGTATTTCCTAATATTTAAAAATCTTGATAGTATCTTAGAGAGGGTTTGTTTGCCTTTAATTTATGTCTACTTTTTTTTCCACTGTCAAGTAGCTTTGTGCATAAGAGCATAACATGAGTGGTAAAATAGCCTTTATTGATGCGGCAAGGATGGGGTAGATGAATTGGGCTATAGAAATATACCAATAAATGGAGATTATTTCCAGAGAAATCGTGTGGACTTCTATAATGTGTCCTTGAGTCCGGAAGTGAAAATGTAAAATGACTTAATCTCAGACAACCAGTGGTGTGGGGTTGCTTTTGGCCTCCTGATTTTCTTGAGCTTTTTTGGGTGTGGCTTGCTCTTGAGTATTTCAGTAGTCTGATTGTCATTCAGGTGCCTTGTTACTTGTGAAACATGTTTTCTTATATTGAAGGAGTGCGGGTTACCTCTTAAAACTGAATATGTTGAAGAAGACCTGTATTTCTAGGAAGATTTCTCTTAATTTGTAAAGCAGATGTGAAGTTTTATGGTGTTAGGTTATCTTCATCAATTAACCATTATTGAATTGGTCTCAGTTATCACTTCTTACCAATATCAAGTGCCAAAATGTTTGAATTTGGGATATTGTAATTTATTTCCTATTCTTGAATGTTATTTTGTGCCATTGAAGGCTTTTACGGGGAGTGGCAGAAGAGGAATGTTTGCCTCTTTCTAAGAAAAATGAGCCTTCTAACCACAACCTCTGCCACTCCTGAAGTAACAAGAATTTTGGTGGTTATTGTTTCTCACTTGTAATTTCATGCCTTCGTATTATATGCTTTGCTGTGTGTAAGTGTGGCCTATGTCGTGGAAGTTTCTGCTTTGGGGATTTTTTGGAACTATTCTTGACTGCAAGGTGGGGAGGATTGGTGAGTTGCACAGGGCGTCACCTGATCTGAGAGCAGCATGACCTGAGAACCTGGTATTTTGATGCTTTGCTGGCTGGTGCAGTGCCTGAGGGAGTAAGAGCCCTGTTGTTGTAAGATAGTGTCCTACTCCCTCAGGCATATCTCCAGCAAGTCCCTTGCTGTCCTCCAATTTGATTGCTTTGCCTGATGACTAGTAAGTAAGTTCTTCTGACTACCAAATATCGTTAATTAGATATCAACTTTTAAACTATTTATTATTGTTTGGGCTTGTAAGGAGAATTGCCCTAATGTTACACTTATTACATCTACTAAGTATTATGTAAAATTGGGTATATTGGCAAATGTGTTAAAAGAGAGTGTAGGAACTGCTTTATGTAACAAATTACTTCCTAAGTTTTACGTTATGTAAATATTCTTAAGAACTATTGTTTATTTGAAATGTTAGTCTGTGTTTTAATTTTGCATGTACATGACATTTACTTGTTTAGAAATTGGACAAAACTTAGGCCTTTTTGTAAAAAAAGAGTTCAGAAATGCCTTAGGTTCTTTCTGATTTTATTCGTTTTCTAAGCTGCTTATTAACAAATGACTACAAATTTAGCGGTTCTAAGCAACACATTTACTACCTCGCAATTTCTATGGGTCAAGAGGCTGGGCACAACTTAGCTGTGGCCTCTGTAAGACTGCAGTCAAAGTGTTGGCCAGGGCTGGGTTGTTATCTAGAGACTCAACTGGGGAAAGGTCTGCCCCCAGACTTCCTTGGGTTATTGGCTGAATTTATTTCTTTGTGTCTGTTAGGTTCAGAGCAGCTTGCTTCTTCAAGGTCAGCACAGGAAGAGAGTCTAGCAAAGGTGAACTGGTGCTATGTTCTTACATAATCATGTACACGTAATCACATACAACCCATTGCCTTTGCTGTATTTCATTGATTAGAAGCAAGCCATAGGTCCAGTTCACGTGCAAGGGGAGGGAATTATACAAAGGTTTAAACACCAGGAAGTGTAGGAACCAAGAATAGTCACATCAGTTCTGTCTGCCACATGGATTATAGACTTAGATTGACAGTTGAACATGTAACTTTTTTGTTAAACTCATTTTCTATTTACTTTTAAAAAGTTGTCCTAATGCATATGGTAAGTATAGTATTAATAAACATGAATCGAGCCCCTTTTAGGGGCTGCGCATTGTAGTTACTGAGGGTTCAAATATGGGGCTTCTTTATGCACTGCTCAACTCTCCACTGAATTTGGGAGATGGGTATATGTGATTATTATACGGTGCAACAAATTCTGTAATAGAACTGTTAGCAAAATGCTTAGTGAAGTATCTTTGTCTAGGCTAGTCAAAAAATGCTTCCCAGAGGAGGGTACATTTGAACTGTAGTTTGAAGGATTTAGAAGTTTTACGGAGAGAGGGCACTATAGACTAAAGAGAAATCCACAGAAGCGTGGGTTTTGATAGGGCATACTGAAAAGTTAAATATGTCTGGACTGCAGGGTGCATAGAGGAATGATGAGAACCTGAAGCTAGAAAAATAGAAAGTGGAGCCAGTTGAAGGATTTTGTAGTGCTATAGGTTTGTTTTATCTCATGAAGTTTGAAAGCAGGGGGAGTATCATGATTAGGCCATTGGGCACAATTAACAATCGTAGTTTACATGGATGGCAACCTTCTCTAGTGGTGCAGACTTCAGGCCATATGCAGCAACCCTTATCAGGATTCAGTTCTTAAGGAGAGTGTGATAGCAGGAGGGTAAGTTAGGATTCGAATTTTAGAATATAACTGATAGAAGATGCCTATGTTGAAAACATGGCATTGGTGAGGGAGAAGAAAAGTTAGATTTGATTGAGATTTCTACGGTAGAACTGATAGAATTGAGAACCAGGGTACATAGTGATGTCTTTAACCAGTATTAAAGATGAAAAGAACAAGTTTTAGGAAATGATAATGAGTTCCTTTTAGGCCTGTTAAATTTGAGTGGCTGTAGGATTTCCATCTGGATAGAAGTATCCTTTAAGTGGTTGGAAACATGAGTCTCTAATTCAGGATATTACAAAAAATTGAGAAATCAATATTCAGGTTATAAATGAATCCAGAAAGTGGTTAAGATTACTAAGGGATGAATATAAATCGACGAAGGACAAGGATGGAATCCAGAGAAGCAAGTATTTTAAGAGACAGGCAAAGGAAGAGGCCAGCAATTAGAATTCAACCACAGGGAAAGGAAGTTTTTTAAAACCTTTTTTTTTTAATTATAAAAATAATATCTGTTCACTAAAGAAAAATTAACATACAGAAAAGCATGTATAAAAATCGCAAAGCATTTGTAATCTTATCACCAGAAATAACCAGAAAAAAGTGTTAATGTCTTTTATATATGTATTTGTTTTAGACACAAAATTAGGAATATTCATTTTTATATTGTTTTGATTTTAACCTTTCTGATGTTCTAATACAAAGTTTTAAAGCTACGATTTTTCCTCTAAGAATTGCTTTACCTGAATCCCACTGATTTTGAAGTGTTCTTGTTAACATTCAGTGAAAAATGTATTTTAATTTCCCGTATGATTTCTTCTTGATCCATGGGTTACATATCCTTTGATAATGTGCTCTTTCCATTTCCACCAGTTTCTAACATCCTATTAAAATTTTTTATAACAGCATTTTTAATTATTACCCAGTATTCCAAAAATCACTCAAATATTTAACGAGGACCCGCTCTTCTGGACACTGTTCTGGAGATACAGCAGTGAAGAAATAAGATAAAAATCCCTGCTTTTAGGGGCCTTATTATTCTATTTGGGAGAGAGAGTAAACAAACAAGTAAAGTAAATAGTGTGTTAGGGCATTCAGTGTAATGGAAAAAAATGGAGTGCAAAGGCTGATAGAGATTCTGGGATGGAGCCCTGTCTGTAGTTGCTATTTTAAATAGGGTTTTAAGGATGACCTCACTGACAAGGTGACAATTCAAGCAGAAAGTGAAGGAGCAAGCCATGAGGATCTCTGGGGGAAAAACATTTTCAGGCACAGGGAACAGCAACTGTAAAGGCCCTGAGGCATGAGTGTACCTGATATGTAGATTTACTGCAGCTGGAGTGCAGAGGGCTGTAGAAGATGAGAGCATAGTGGGGTGGCGTGACGTTGGGACAGAATCATAAACTGCCTCGTAACCACTGACCTGTAGTTTCTGGCTTTGGTTTTAAAATGGGATGGGGAGACACTGGAGTATTTTTGTGCAGAGGATTGACATAATCTGACTTGGGTTTTAAAGGATTACTCTGGCTATTGTGTGAGGTGGCAAGAGTCAGCAAGGAGGCAGAAATCCAGATGAAAGATAACAGTGGCTTGGAGTAGGGTGGCAGTGCTGGAGGTGCTAAGCCGTGGCCAGATTCTGGATATCCATGTTTTGAAGATAGAGCTACCTGGATTAGATGTGGAGGTATGAGAGAAAATGAAGAGTCAAGGATTTATTTGGTTGTTCCTTATGGTTGAGCATTTAGTTTGTTTGCAATTTGGTACAGTTGTAATAAAATACTGTTGCCGTGAACATCCTGGTAAGCAAATTTTTACAGTTTTGTTTTTTTTTTTTCCCTTTGGATGGAGTCTCGCTCTGTTGCCCAGGCTAGAGTACAGTAGTACAATCTTGGCTGACTGCAACCTCTGCCTCCCAGGTTCAAGTGATTCTTGGGCCCCAGCCTCCCAAGTAGTTGGGATTACAGGTGTGCACACCATGCCTGACTAATTTTTGTATTTTTAGTAGAGACTGGGTTTTGCCATGTTGGCCATGCTAGTCTCAAATGCTTGGCCTCAAGTGACTCGCCCACCTCAGCCTCCCAAAGTGCTAGGATTACAGGCGTGAGCGCCCGGCCAGTTCTTAAAAATTTATCAGCGACATGGGATTGCCAGAAACAAAGATATGCTTTGTTCAAGGCATTTGATCTTTATTGCCAATTTGCTCATTAGAAATGGAAACAGCTTCTAGCAAGGTATAATCTTTAGGACTATGTAAAATTTTTTAACCCATAAAAACTTGTGTGGTTTTTGATATTTATAAGTGCAGATTGGTAGATATATTTTGAGTAATATCACCTATCAGAGTCATTATTTCATTTTAGAGCTCTTTTTTTTAGCAATGAAAATATTTAGTGTGTCAGAAAATTATAGGTATATTCAGCCATTTCAGTTTCATAAGTTCTGACCATGTGGAATATCCTAATTTTTGCTTGATTGTGGTTAGTCTGTAATAGTTCTTTAATTTACCTATTTATATGTGAACTGAGGAAAAAAAAAGAACAAAGAAGCCAGATATACATAATGGATTATTTCTTTTGTGTAATATGTTTCAGAGAGCCAGTGCTCAGTTTGGACAATAAATTTTGCTATTTTTGTTGGTTTTTAATTTTTTCCTACTGTTACCTCTATTCTGTTCTTTCTCATTTTGTAAAGTTAATTTTGTTCTTTCTCCTAGCTTCTTAGTTCTTTTATTTTTTATTGAATATTTTTTAATGATAAAAGTGTTTAAGGCTGTGTTTACTTCTTGTTACATATAGTCACTTCCCATAGCTTTGGATACTTACCATTTTCATTATCATTGAGTACACATTTTCTTTTTCTTTGAAAAGTCAGTTCTATCGAGGAATAATCATGTTAACTGCATTTTGATATTTTCTTTTACTTGGAAGTTATTTTAAAGTGTGGCTTTATTGTGGTTGTCCTTACTACTACCCTTTCGTTACTTCTAGTGTTAATTTAGAAATATTGAACCGTGACTGGGCATGGTGGCTTACACCTGAAATCCCAGCACTTTGGGAGGCCGAGGTGGGTGGATCATCTGAGGTCAGGAGTTCGAGTCAAGCCTGGCCAACATGGTGAAAGCCCATCTCTACTAAAAATACAAAAATCAGCCAGGCATGGTGGCAGGTGCCTGTAATCTCAGTTTACTAGGGGCTGCTGAGGCAGGAGAATTGCTCGAACCCAGGAGGCAGAGGTTGCAGTGAGCCGAGATCGTGCCACTGTACTCCAGCCTGGATGACAGAGCAAGACTCCTGTTCAAAAAATAAAAAAAGTATTGCACCATGGTCAGAGAATCTTAAGTCTGTCAGTTGTAAAGGATAGAAGCATAACTCAAAATAACATTAGGTGGAAAAACTGTATATTGTTTCAAATTACTGAAAAGAATCCTAGGTTAACTTAGAGAATTGAAGGAACTAATGCAGGAACCCAGGCCCCTGGAGCTGAAATTTAGAGGGGGGGGGGGGGGGGGGGGGGGGAGAGAGAGAGAGAAAGTGTGTGTGCGCGCACGTGTGTGTTTATGTCTTTGTGTCTGTGTGTGTCTGGGATTACAGGTGTTAGCCACTGCCCCCAGGCAGTATGGGCCTTTAAGCTGGGGCCTTGAGACTCTGTACTTTCAACTACATGCGATCTTTCAGGCCTGAAGGGAGTATCTTTCTCTACCTCCAGCAGAAAGGACTCAGATTAACTCAGTTTGAGTTCTGTATGTGTCCATAAATTACAAAAGCAGAGATGGGATGCACTTTATGTCCAGGCTGTATTCTGTTATTGTGGGGAAGAGTTTAAGTCTTCAAGTCATGTTTCTTGGGCTGACCTTAAGCAAATTTCTTAGTTCCTCTGTACCTCTGTTTTCTCATCTCTAGAATCAGGCCAGGTGCAGTGGCTTGCTCCTGTAACCCCAGTACTCTAGGAGGCCGAGGGGGGCGATTGCTTGAGCTTAGGAGTTCAAGGCCAGCCTGGGCAACATGGGGAAACCCCGGTTCTACCAAAAATATAAAAATTAGCCAGGTGTGGTGGTGCGTGCCTGTAGTCCCAGCTACTCCAGAGGCTGAAGCAGGAGGATCGCTTAAACCCAGGAGGCTGAGGTTGCGGTGAGCCAGGATTACACCACTGCACTCCAGCCTGTGTGACGGAACGAGACTCTGTCTCAAAACAAAACAAAAACCTGCTTTTGTAGTATTGTGAGGGTTAAAGTAGTCCACATACTTCATGCCTTTATGCTTCTAACTATTGAACGAACCTCTTCAATGAATGAAAAAGTTAAAACATCCAAGATTTATGCCCCACTTCCAGTCTTACCCTCCTCAAAAGACCGTGTGCTTTACTCTGATACCATATTCGTTTCACTTGCCAACTGCTCAGACTGCAGAAGCAATCCAGTTGTCATTATTTTTATAATATGTATCTTCCTTGTATTTACAGAATTCTCCTCTGGACATTTAAATTGAGTTTTTCAGCACATTTACCCTGCTAAACACATGGTAAAAACTTTGTAAATATTGAATGTTTCCCAAAATGTATTTGATAACTACTTTATTGTTTTAAGATAAGATTATTATCAGAATTATTGCTGTGTTTAAATTATATATAAAAATGTATTGCTCTAGAAAGAAGTGGTATGCTTTGTTTTTATTTGTGTAATGTAAATATAGATAAATTAATTTTTGAACCAAATAGGTATAATGTAGATTATATAAATGGAGGCAGTTATAAAATAGCCTTAGAAGTAAAATTATACTGTGCTTATAGCTCTTTTATAACCATTTGAAGGTGTTACAAAGTGTTATCAATGTGAGTGTGTTTTGTGGGCGGTCGAAGATGGTTGGAAGGATGGTTGATAAGGTAGGTCAGTGTTTTCATTAAGTGCGTGCTGCTGCTTCAGGGCAGAGGCTGAAAAACTTAGATTTTTTTTTTTAGTTCCATGATTTACTGCATCTCAGGCAACCTGGATGACATGGCATTTACTAAAGCAATTCGCTGCTTTGCTGGTGCTTCAGCACCCTTCAGTCCGAGAGTCCTGAAGTCTTGATTTGTAATTCTCCAGATTTCCTGTCTATCATAGCACTTCTTCACAAACAGTGTATCTGGTCACCTTGAATTCTCAGTTCCTTAATAACTCCTTTTGTCCACTCTTCCTACCACTTTACCGTATACAGAGTTCTTTGGAGGATTGCCATTACTTTCTTTAAAACAAAATAAAATTAAGAATTAAGGATATTTAATATTATTGGCCACTTTAAGTGTCTTTATAAACATTGAACTAATACAGTCACTTTCATATAGTAATTTATGTGTTAGGATAGTTACTTCATAAGACTTTTGAGTCTATGTCATAAGAAGTCGGTGGTAGAGTAGATAATTTCTTTAGCTGTTATCTGGAGATGAGACTCAGAAGTTAGATCAACCACTTGTAGTATTTTAAGTGTGAGTTATTCTATATTTTAGTTGTGAAATGTACAGAATCTAATTAACTTTTAATAATTCAGAGTCCTTTTCATACTTGGCTGCTTTTCTTTTCCTGTACAATTTTGTTTTCTCTTTTGTCTTTTAAAAAATTGTTAGTTAAAAACATTCTTTAGTTTTACAACCCTCCCTCATTTGTATAAATCTCCTCTCAGATTATTCATATAATATTTCCTGAACGTCATTTTCTTGTTAAAGTCTCTTCTGGGACCCTCTGACCTACCGTGTTCTGAACTGATTATCCTGAGATCGCTTTTTGTTCATCATCATTTTGGAAATTGCATTTACCTGCCTCTCTCTTATGTTCAGTTTCCTGGTTCCTTGAATTTGTGTGTCTTCTTTCTTGACGTTCTCCATTGTTTTTAGTTGATATAATCTCGTAGTTCCTACTGAGAAAGAATATGTGTAAGGTAAAAATGTTTTGAGACTTCCATTTCTGAAAATATTTTATTTCTGCCCTCATTTTTGATTAGTACTTTGACTTGATATAGAATTCTAGGTTGAAGTTATTTTCCCTGAGAATTTTAAATGTGTTGCTTTGTTGCCTGCTGGCTTCTAGTGTTGCTGTCGAGCACATAGACGTCATTATGGTTTTTGATCCTTTGTATGAAAATTTCATTATTACATGCCTTGGGAGGGAACTGTTTTCATTCATTGTGCAGCATATTTGGTAGGCTCTTTGAGTTGGCTGCTTTCTGTGATTTTTTTTTTTTTTTTTCCATTTTTTTCTTTCATGATTTAGATGTTGTACACCTAGAGTAATCCTTTGCTTTTTCTTTTTTCTCTTCTTTTTTTATGTCCTTGCTTTTTGTTCTTTTTTTCTTTTGGGGGATTTATTTATTTATTTAAAGACAAGGTCTCGAGACTCTGTCACCTTGGTTGGAATGTAGTCGTGTGATCCTAGCTCACAACAGCCTTGAACTCCTGGGCTTAAGTGATCCTCCTGCCTCAGCCTCTTGAGTAGTTGGGACTACAGGTACATGCCACCATGCCCAGATAGGGACTTTTAAAAATGTGATCTTATAACTCTTCTGTCAATTTTTATTTGTTTCTGTAATTTTAATTTTTAACTTAATTTTTAATGTTTTTGAAATTTCTGAGGTCTTTAAAAAAGTGTGTTTTCATATATTCCATTTTTGTTTTGTGGGTACAGTATCTTTTTCTAAGAATATTACTGATATGTATTTACATGTACATCTGTTTGTGTATATATTTATGTGCAGGTTTGTATATGTGTGTGTATGCTTTGTTCCGTTTCCTGATTACTCAGTTTCTTTCCACTTGCTTTTTCTGTTTGTTTAGCTTCATTCTTTTGTTAGATATTTTCCTTAAATGTTTGGTGATCTTTGGCTAACTCCTGATACTGTTAAAGTGGGAGATCACTAAAAAGCAAATTGGAAGCTCTCTGTGCGTGTAGTGTCCTCTATCTGGGCCATTTTCTCGGGAGTATTACTGTCTTTTTTCTTGGGCTGGTCATATTTTCCAGAAATGGCTTTTCTTGCCTGGAAGACGCAATCGTTTATGCTAGTGATCTAAGAGCAGAGTGAGAAGAAGATTGAGAGTCCTAATACTCAAAATGATGCTTTCATTTAATCTCCATATTTAGTATCAATACAGGACCTCTGCCTTCAGCTATTCCTGTTGTCTGCAAGTCTAGAAACTTTTCCCTCTCCAAATAACAAACTTCTAGTGTAGTGCCAGGGTTGGGGTTGCTTAGCTGCTGGAAGTCAGGGAGGACAACTGGGAGATCTCACAGCTTCTTACAGAGACTGGCAATGAATCTTTCTTTTTGAGGCCTGCCTTCACCCCTGCTTCCAGGGATATCTTGTGCTTGCCAATTCTGGTGCCTGCTGTCAATCAGTTTGCTTCTCTGCTTTCCTAGTTCTGCAGTGAAAATTATTACTCATTAATTTTCTTTCCAGAGTCTAAAGGTACTGCTTTTTATTTCATTTTCTTGATTTTTTTCTAGGTGTATTCCCTTTAAAAATTACATTTTTATCATTTTAGTAGGATGTTTGGACTGAGCAGAAACTAATGAATGTGTACAACTAGTTATCTTTACTTAGAGGTTTTCTTTTTTTAATTGCAGAAGAAATAAGAATTCACTCCTATAAAAATTTAGATGTTGCAGCTGGGCGTGGTGGCTCACGCCTGTAATCCCAGAACTTTGGGAGGCCGACGCGGGTGGATCACCTGAGGTCAGGAATTTGAGACCAGCTGGACTAACATGGTGAAACCCTGTCTCTACAAAAATTAGCCGGGCATAGTGGTGCATGCCTGTAATCCCAGTGACTCGGGAGGCTGAGGCAGGAAAATTGCTTGAACCCGGGAGGCGGAGGTTACAGTGAGCTGAGATCGCGCCATTACACTCCATCCTAGGCAACAAGAGTGAAACTGTGTCTCAAAAAAAAAAAAAAATTCAGATGATGCAATAAAAGTGGAAGTCACTTTCAGTCCTCTGGTATGAATGAACATGTTCAACTAGTCCCCTTTATCTGGAAGTTCTCTTTTTTTAATTGCAAAAGAAATAGGAATCAACCTCTATAAAAGTCAGATAATTAAGATAAAATGACAGTCACTTCCAGTCTTCCTTTGCTGATCCCATTGTCTTCCCAGATGTAACTGTTATTTTTTTATATGTATACTTCCGTTTTAACTCATTTACATACTTTTAAGTACATAGAAAAAAGTAGTTTCATTTTGTATGTGATTTTGTGATGGAGGCTGTTACTGGCAAGAATGTGGTCATACTGTGTTCCTCTAAAACCTACTTTTTCTCCATAATATGTATTTAAAGGAGTTTTTCATGAGAGAACATATGAATGCAACACATCTTTTTTTTTTTTTTGAGATGCAGTCTTGCTCTGTCGCCAGGCTGGAGTGCAGTGGCACGATCTCAGCTCACTGCAACCTCTGTCTCCTGGGTTCAAACAATTCTTCTGCCTCAGCCTCCTGAGTAGCTGGGATAACAGGCACACGACACCACGCCTAGCTAATTTTTGTATTTTTAGTAGAGACAGGGTTTCACTATGTTGGGCAGGATGGTATCGATCTCTTGACTTCGTGATCCTTCTGCCTCGGCCTCCCAAAGTGCTGGGATTACAGGCGTGAGCCACCATGCCCGGCACAACTCTTCTTTTTAAGTGTCCTGTACTTGCTGTTCCATAGTACATATGCACCATAGTTTACTTAACTGTTCTATTAGTAAATGTTTAGAATGTTTATAATTTTCTGCTTTTCCAGTGTTACTGTAAACATCTTTATGAATACGTTTTTGTACATATGTATGTTTTTTTTTTCTAGGATGATCACTATTCTGATACCAACAAGTATATTGCAGTATAATTCTAGCACGAATTACCTGAAGTTAGTGTCAGATGCTGCAGGTGCTTTTGGGAAGGACACTATCCCAAGAAGGCTGCTTTCTTCAAGTGGCACTTCAAGTGCCGGCCACATCTCAGAGGTCTCCAGGGCACCTGCATTTCTGCCCACCAGGCTAAAATTTGGGGAATTCCATGATGCCTCAAGTTTGATAGTTGACTAGTATGACTCACAGAACTTAGGAAAACATGATACTTATGATTCTTGTCATTTAGTTTTATTATAAAGGATATAGATCAGGATCAGCCAAGTAAGAGACACACAATGCCAAGTGCAGGAGGATCCTGAATGCGGAGCTTTCCTTTGTTCTCTTTGTGGAATCAGGCTGTGGATCCCTCTTGGCATATCTGTGTGTTCATGAACCAGGAAACTCCTCCAACTCTAGGTGTCCAGACTTACTTGGATTTCATTATGAAGGCATGATTGACTGAAAATTGGCCGGTCAGTTGATGGAACTCAATCTCTAGCTCACCTCTCCCCAGAGATCGGGCTGTCCCAGCCCTCTAATCACGTGGTTGGTCTTTTTGGTGACTAGCTCGCATTCTGAATTGTCTATTTAAAGTCAGGTGTGATCCAAGAACTTCATGAATAACAAAGACACCCCATCACTTGGAAAATTTCAAGAGTTTTTGAAGTTCTGTGCCAGGAACCAGACAAATTCTTTATTATACAACAGACACCTAGAAGTAGAATTTTCTGCTTGAGCGGTAGGCACACTTCAATTTTTAATAAATATTGAAAACTCCCCTTTACAAATGCATACTAATTTATTCTGTACCAGCAGTATAATTTCCTATAACTTTTCTGTTATTAGATGGTATTCTATTCTCTTTTCCTCTATTTTGCTTGATGAAAAATTTGATTTATTAGATACATTTTCCAATTGCTAGTGAAAATGGGCATTTTCCCATGTGTTTATTATTAGCTACATGTTTCTTTTTTCAATTGCTGATTCATTGGGTTTGCCCGTTTCTCTATTGGGTTATTCATCTATTTTATATTGATTTGTAGTTTGTTATATATTTATTAGCCCCTTTTTTGTTGCTGTAAAGAAATACCTGCGACTGGGTAATTTATGAAGAAAAGAGCTTTAGTTGGCTCATGGTTCTGCAGGCTGTGCAAGAAGCATGGCACCAGCATCTGTTTCTGGAGAGGGCATCAGGTTGCTTTCATTCATGGTGGAAGGTGAGGAGGAGCTGGCATGTGCAGATCAGATGGTGAGAGAGGGAGCAAGAGAGAAAGGGGAAGGAATGCTAGACTCTCTTCAACAATTAGTTTTTGCAGGAACTAAGAGTAAGAACTCACTCCTGAGAGAATGGCACCATGACATTCATGAGGGATCTGTCCCCACACCCAGACACCTACCGTTAGGCCCCACCTCCAACACTGGGGATTAGGTTTCAACATGAGACTGGGAGTGGGCCAAGGGGCACCAGAAGAACCATATCCAAACCATAGCACTATATTATACATGTTAGTCTTTTGTGTTTATATGTTTTAAGTATTTCCTCCCATGCCATTGGTTTCTAAAATTAAGTTTTTACAAATTAGATTTATTGTGTTAATTCTAATGGTAGAAGGTTATGAATTTAAATTAAAATGGTATTTATAAGTTTGTTGCTTCCCATGAATGAAGAAAGGGCCTTTATTGCCAAGGCATTTTGTGATTTTAGCTAGCTTAGATATGTTGGATTGAATTCCATAGAAATTTAAACTACATCGGTTCCTGTCTGCCTCCTTATTTTTTGGAACATTTGAACTCCTTAAGAGTTGGAAGGAAGAAGAGAAAGAATATTTATTGTGGCAGTAGAATGGGAGAAGTCTAAAGGTGATAACTAACTTAAAATTTCTGTGGATGTTATTTATCCAGCTCACCCCCCTTTGTTTTATTAAAGGTGATTAAGAATTGGCCATACTCCAAGTTACATAATTCTATAAATATCAAATTCTCTATTATAATTTGTTGTATATAATATTTTCATACCTTTTACTTTTAGAAGTTTTTACAAATTACTGTGTGATAAATTCTGTACTTTGTTCTGTATGGAATATGGAATATTCCATATTCTATGTAATAGAAGACTTAATTCTTACATTCAAAATTTTATTACCCCAATTTCTAAGAGATTTTCTAGAGATTAAAATGCTGGGGTTTTTTTTGTCATAAAACCCTCAAAAATACATATTAGAAATAGCTTCAGTAAATATTAATGAAGCTTTGTTTCTAGAACTCTTCATTGTATATGGTATTTGAATGTATTTTAATATGCCAGCGTGAATGTTATTTTGCTCATATGGATCTTGTATAATAATATTACTTGTTCACATCTGTAGATACTTTATAGCTTACAAAAGCATATTGATATCCTCTAATTAAATTCTTCAAGTAACACTTTGCAAAAGGCAAAGAACATTAATTTCCTCACTTTATAAATGAGAAAACTGAGTCTCTGAGCTATGTAGAAATTTGACTTTTAAGTAGTATAACTCATAATAACTCTGAATCAGTCCAGTGCTTTTTTTTTCGTTTCACAATGAGTGTAGTTTCCGACTGATGCTGTAACAAATTACTGTAAACACAGTGGTTTAAAACCACACAAACTTGTTACCTTTCAGTTCTTGAGGTCAAAAGTCTGAAATGAGTCTCACAGGACAAAAATCAAGGTGTTGGTAGGCTGCTTCTGGAGACTCTAGGGGAGAGCCTGTTTTCTTGCATTTTCCAGCTTCTAGAGGCCACCCACATTTCTTGGCTTCTGGCCCCTTTCTCCATCTTCAGAGCTAGCAACATTGAGGCAACACTTAGCACACTGCCATCTCTGGTTTTGACTCTTTTGCCAGACTCTTCCATGTTTTAAGGACCCTTGTGATTACATTGGGCCTACTCAGATAATCTAAGATGATCTCCCTATTTTAAGATCAGTAGATTTAGCAACTTTAATTCTACCTGCATCCTTAATTCCCCTTTGCCATGTACCCTAACATGGTTCCAGGGATTAGAATATAGACACCTTTGGGAGGCCATTCTGTCTACCACACTGTGATAACTCTTGTGTATCCTTATTGTATAAGAAAAATTGCAGTGTTTTTTATTACATAGTTAGTTATCAGAAGAGAAAGAGAAATGGTTGAGATTAAACTGTAAAAAAAAAAGATAATTTGAGTAAACGTTAGTGAGCCATTAGCTGTTACACCTGAAAGAAAGTTATGAGTTGTTTCTCTAAAGGAATGTTATATGACTTTCTATGAAACACAGTATAAATCAATGGACTTGCAGAATTGGGAAAAAAAAGGAAAAGAAAAGAAAAAACTGCAGTGATCATCTGGTTTAGTTCCTAACTTGAATAACACAAAGCAGAGTTGTCTTTTATTTTTATTTATATTAAGCACAATGTTAAAATTGTGTCTAGTTATAGAAAGAATTTTTTAGGTTACAGTGAGAGGATCCCCGAGGAGTCAGTTACAAAAACTTCAGGTGATCCATGAAGCTTTTGTAATTGTATATAAAATTTTGTGTTTTATGATCATTTTTCTAGAGGAATAATTTATAGTTTTCATTAGAATTTCAAGGGGGATTCTGTCACCCCCAAATTAATTACAAACCGTTGATCAGAGATTTTTTTTTCATGTCTAATTGAAGTTCTTATTTTTGGGAGTACAGCTCTCTGATGTTTTTGTACGGTTTTTTAATTCTTGAAAATTCGTATAATACAATATTAAGCTTTTGCTATGTACTGGGTGATAATAATAGTGGGTGTCATATTCATGGACCCTGGCTTCGTGGAGCTTGGTGATTGTCACATTCTTCTTGCGATCCTTTTTTAACTGTTTTGATAATTTTTTTTTCTTGAGCTTTAATTTTATCATCACCAGTTGCTGACCTCTTAGTGGGAAGGAAGCAGCTGTTTTTTTCCTTTTTTAAATTGGGGATTAATTTGCATACAGTGGAATGCACAGATCTTTATTTTACTGTAAGTTCTGGGATATATGTGCAGAACATGCAGGTGTGTTGCATAGGTATACATGTGCCATGGTGTTTTGCTGCACCTATCAACCTGTCATCTAGGTTTTAAGCCCCGCATGTATTAGATATTTGTCCTAATGCTATCCCTACCCTTTACCCCCCACCCGCCGACAGGCCCCCGTGTGTGATGTTCCCCTCCCTGTGTCCATGTGTTCTCATTATTCAACTCCCATTTATGAGTGATAACATAATGCGCAGATCTTAATTGCCTGATGTGAAGAGTTTTGACAGATACGTAAATGGTGTACCAACATACTGTCAAAATAGAGATTACTTTCATTACCTCAAAGAATTCTCTCATGTTCCTTCCCAGTCATTCCTGCCCCACTGCTAAGAGGCTGATTATTGTTATGTATTTCTCTTGCCTTTGACTAGTTTTCCTGGTTGTTGAACTTCATATAAATGGAGTCATACAGCGTGTACTGTTTCATGTCAGGAGTTTGGACAACTGTAAAATGAGGTTTAAAAAGGGTAGTCATTAGAAATGTTAAGAAAATTCTTGCTATTGCCCTTTTTCCCCTTCACTCTACCTTCCCTAGCCCCCACCCTGTCAGTTACTGTGTAGTAACACTGCAGTCTAATTTGTGGGCACTAAAACTAAAAATACCCCAAGTTTTTTTTTTTCTTTCTTTCTTTTTTTCTTTGAGACAGAGTCTCACTCTATCGCCCAGGCTGGAGTGCAGTGGCACAATCTCAGCTCACTGCAAGCTCTGCCTCCCGAGTTCAAGTGATTGTCCTGCCTCAGCCTCGTGAGTAGCTGGGATTACAGGCACATACCACCATGCCCACCTAATTTTTGTATTTTTGATAGAGACAGAGTTTCACCATTTTGGCCAGGATGATCCTGATCTCCTGACTTCGTGATCTGCCCGCCTCGGCCTCCCAAAGTGCTGGGATTGCAGGCGTGAGCCAACGCACCTGGCCAGAATACCCCAGATGTTTAATTAATGATAGATAAGTGAGGCTTGAGTGTGTAGATATCTCTAATAAAAGATAAACTTAATTAGAATCTAACACTTCCTGTTTTATCTATTCTTTAATTTTGCATTATCTGATTAGCAAAGTTTTTGGATGATATTAAGTGTTTTAAATAGGATTCACTACAGCAAAGTGGGATATAGTGGTTGATTCATTTGCAAATTCCGAATCTCCAGGAAAAGGACAAAGTTCAGAGAACTTTATTTTTAGGATAAGTGTTTCCAAATTTGGGAGAAATTTCACTGTTCAAGGAATACAGAGAAATGGTTGAATGAAGATTGTGAGTTGGGAATTTATTATGTTTTGTTATAGTCTGAATCTTTCAATATTAGGTAGATAATGACTACATACATGTAGTTTTCTTTCTGCTTATATGTTTCTTTTTTGTTTCCATATTTAAGCCCAGAAAGTATAAATGAATCAAACAATTTAACTGTAATCCAAAATTACAGCTGGGGCTAAAAAAATTTCAGCCTTGTGCAAGAGGAGCCTGGGGAGTTCTTATGGTTGTTACAACAATCAGACTATACTGTCTTAAATACGGACTCTGCATTTATCAAAGATGAGAGCAGAGTCTGCTGCCCTGCTCTTACAGCCTTTCTTATCAAGTTGCCTGGATTGAGAAAAACAACTGGGATGACAGAACCTCATCCTGGATTCCTTTGGTATCTATGGGAAGAGAGTGTTTTAAAAGCTAGGAAAGGGGCTAGGTGCCGTGGCTCAAGCCTGTAATTCTAGCACTTTGGGAGGCAGAGGTGGGCGGATCACTTGAGGTCAGGAGCTTGAGACCAGCCTGGCCAACATGGTGAAACCCTGTCTTTACTAAAATTAACAAAAATCAGCGGGGTGTGGTGGCGCACACCTGTAATCCCAGCTACTTGGGAGGCTGACACAGGAGAATCGCTTGAACGCGGGTGGTGGAGGTTGCGGTGAGCCAAGATCACGCCACTGCACTCCAGTCTGGGCAACAGAGTGAGACTGGGTCTCAAAATAAATAAGTAAAAGCTAGAAAAGGGACTTAAATTACTAAAAGCAATCTGGGGCATGGTTCACTGCATTCACTTTTGATATATTAAATATTTTTGGAAGAGACACTGGACATGGTCCTCTGAGGTCAATCAATCTAGCTTTAGAACCTTCATCTTTCACTTTCTTGGGCTTCACTTTCCAAAATGGACCACAGGATAATGAGGCTTTTTTTTTAAAAAAAACAACTTATCTTTGTCTTAGATTTGAATATACTAGAGCGGGCAAAATTCCCATTATAATCCCATTATACCTCCAAAAAGGTAATTAAATGTATAATATAAGAACAGACGATTATGTCAGCAGCCTGGAGCAGGGTCCTTTTATAGGCTATTGCACTGAAAAGAGCCGTGATGAGATGTGGACAGGAGCATGCTGCTGCTTGTTCAGGGAAGGAGGCTGCTTCACTCTTTCCACAGGGGTGGTGAACCAGTTCTGTCGGCTTCACTCCTTGGTGTTCGCAAGGCAGTTTTTGGAGTCAGAAACTGTAGAGGAATTTGAGAACACAGACACGCTTACTTCATAGAAAACTGAAGTCTGTTGAGGACCAAATTGTCTGCCATGCCATTGACATTCCTGCTTTTGCTCTATGTCCATGTACTTAATATTTTAAAGAACTTTTACTTTTTAAGAATTAGTATATGTAGCAAGGACTAGAGAAAAACGCACTTCATTCTATATGTGAATATGTGATAGTGGACTTTTATAAACCCAAGCTGCACATGGCTTAAATGTTCTTTTGTATTTTAGCTGACTTAAAATTGAGCATAGAGGAAACTGGAAATGTTCTTTAATATCATGCATAGTCTCTGTATCTTATTTTCTTTGTTTACTTATTCATTTAGTCAAAAAATACTTCAGCGCATGTTGCAATAGGTTAGGGAGGCTTTCTGGTCATGGGAATGCAAGGATGAAGAAAAACTTCTGTCTATACATTTAAGAAATGTATAGTCTCTAGTGTCCATCCATCAGGGCCTTGGAAACAAATGATTATGCTATAAAGTACTATGGGGTTTTTTTTTTTTTTTTTTTTTTTGGTAATTTTGTTACCAAATTAGTGTATATATGTACATTAAAAAGGCAAAGACAAGGTAATGTCCATACACTAAAAATTGATTATCTCTGACTAGTAGAAATACTGCTGTTCTTTTATTCTTGTATATTGCCATTTATTTTCTATGGTAACACATGTATTTTTTAAACAGAAAGGAACTGGTGGCGGTATCATCACTGCTACTCTTTAACTGCACCTTCTCCCATACTACTACTACTAATGCTTTCAGAGCTCAAATTCATACTCCAGTCTGACTCCAGGTGTGTGCCATTAACTATCAGCGCCCATAGAGCAAAATCCACTCTGCACAGCATCACTGAAAGTTTATCCTGGAGAATACTGGTCTCATAAGATTCTCCTGGAAGGAAGACTTCAGTAACCGAGCAAGTTGGTAACCTACTAAAGTTCTGTAATAAAGAAGTCTAAGGCTGGGCGTGGTGGCTCATGCCTGTAATCCTAACACTTTGGGAAGCTGAGGCTAGTAGATGGCTTGAGCCCAGGAGTTCGAAACCAGCCTGGTCAACATGGAAAACCCTATCTCTACCAAAAATAGAAAACAATTATCCAGGTGTGGTAGTACGCACCTGTTGTCCCAGCTAATCAGGAGGCTGAGGTGGGAGGATCACTCAACTTGGCCTCAGTTCACACCACTGCACTCCAGCTTGGGCAATGGAAGTGAGATCCTATCTCAAAAAAAAAATTAGAAAAAGAAAACTAGTTAACTCATTTTAGTTCAGTATCTCCCAAATTAATTTTATAGTAACTTGACCCTTTTTTAAAATCATGAATCTTTTAGATGTTTTATGATTCTCAAACAAACTTTTGGTGGGCCTGAGAATCACCCAGAGGGCTGGGCTCCACTCCCAAGTTTCTGATTCAGTAGTTTTGGGATGAGGAATGGGAATTTGCATTTCTAACAAGTTTGCAGGTGTTGCTGATGCCTACTCATCCTTTGTTTTGTGCCTCGCAGGTTCCATTTTGCCTTGAGGCATAAGCTCATAGACTATGATAAACTGTGATGTTAGTGTTTTTCTGCTGGAAAAAGGTATCTTAAGAGTAGGGATTGTGTTGATGACAAAGAGTATGGTCTGGGTGCTTTATTAACTGAATTACCCAGTGTAGCGTTACGATTGGTCCCAGACCAGCAGCATCAGCATCTCCTGGGAACTTGTTACACACATTTTGGGGCCTACCCCAGACCTACTTAAAACTTGGAGGCAGAAAGAGTACCAGCAATCTGTGTTCTAATAAGGCTTCCGGGTGATTCTGATGCCAGCCAAATGGGGGGAAATATCAGCTTAATGGATTTAAACCACCTAGGAATTATAAATTCAGACTGTAGAAGCAGCAGGAACTCTATTTGTGGTTCCAAATTCTCATTGGTGATTTTTCTATCCCTTCCCCACCCAGTGTCATTATTGAATAGAATTTCCTTAAAGTTGTCTAGGTAGTGGTGGTAAGGAGAGTAATATTATTTTGTAGTTTACCTTCACAGTGAAGTCATAACCCTTTGAGGGCATCCTAGCTGAAGGCAAAAGCCAACTGCTTCTGTTCACTTTATCTCTTTGGGTTTCCAGTCTCCTCTCCTTTTCTGGCCTAAGCAGTTACAGCTTCTTGCCACCTCATTCATGTATTTTAAGATTTAAAAAAAAAATTCTGGATTTTGAGTTGTTTTAATTAGGATGGCAGGTCCAAGTACTTACTCCACTATATTCCAGGACTAGCATTCCTGTTATTACATTTAATAGATTTTGCCAGATTGCTTTCTAGGGAAATGCAGACTGAAGTAGTAATGTGATAGCACTTTATGCCTGTCAGATTGGCAGAAAATAAAGTAATAACATACTGTTGCAAGTGATATGGCTTGTAAATGATATTGGTGTAAATGCAAATTATTTTGGTCTTTTAGGAAACTTAAAAATGTTTGTCAGGCAAAAACCATAGTGGTGTTGAGGGAATAGGTGGAGGAAAGTATATTTGCAGCAGGTGCAACTAGCCATTGCTTCATTTTTTCTGTGATAAAACTGGGGAAAAGGGTGAATGGGTGTTACCAGTCTGTTATGTTTAGGGCCATAGGTTGGGTCTTGTTTGAACAGCAAGGATAGGTGGACTTAAGGGACATTCATCATATAGGCTTAGGGTAAATCATTGAGAGAGGTGATGGATGAAAATAGCATGACTTGCTTCCTCGTTAACCCAGCAAAAAGTTATAGGAAAATGAGGGAAATAAAGGACTGGGGTGAGTTAAAAAGGGAGCTCTGTGCCTCCGGTGTGCTGGAACTAGCTCTTGCTGGAGTTGATAAATTATTAGGACTTCGGCTAGCCAGAGGTTAAATATAACCATCATTAAAATTAAATTATATAAATTACATTTAAATTATATTTAAAACGAAGGAAATACTCAAAACTTATGTGCTAGGTTTATTATATTTTACTGTTTTCTGTGTTCTTGAGGTTGTTGACACCTGTTATATCTGTGTGGTGGAGATAGTCTATCAGTGTGCAATTGCACATCTCTTTCCTATTCTGTGTTCAGTGATCTCACTTTGGTAGCTTGAAATAGGACAGACTATACCATGGAAATCAGCAACTGCTACAAATCAGGATTTTTTTCCGCTGGAGAACAGTTGTTAAATATCTACCCGAATACCACTGGGAATAACGTTTTGCTGTTTTAGATACTGATTGTCTTTCATCATTGTAAATGTACTTATTTTCTGAAGCTTCGAGCATTCTAATCTTGCATAAAGTTTAATTGTTCTTAGGAAAATAGGTAACTATACTAGTTTTACTCATGTTTTAAAAGATATCTTAAGCTTCAAGAAAGATATGGCTTATTTTGTTTAGCTTTTATTTGCATGTTGATAGTATTTTTGTAAGTTTGTTCTCCTTGTTTTTTAAAACATTGTCATTTAAAAAGTATACTTGAAAAACCTTTATAACAAATAACCACCCACAATTTATCTTTCTTGTAAGTCATTAGTTTCATTTCTTGAACTCATTTTAGCAAGGAGCAGACTTTTTCAATTTTTAATGTGGACATGTGTTTGTGTGTATGATTCAATTCTTACAGCAGTGTTGTAGATGAGGTTGACCAGTTACCAGCAAGAAATATTGTTTCCCTAGTATTTTCAGTTAGGGCTAACATTTGATTTCTTGTAAGATTAAAGTGTTATATTTCCTACTTGTGTATTTAAGTTTATGCTTGGGTACTTTAGTAAATCAGTGAATTGGGAAATTTTTCATAAGACTTGTGATTCTTGTTACATTCATCTGTCATACGTGTTTCTGGCACTTATGGCAATGAAAATAAGATTGAAACATTGAAAACATTATTCTAGGCATCTTATTTATTACTGTTTGTATAGTGTAGTGGTTTTGATTTTTGGATCTGTAGCTGGGCCTTTGGGGCTTTGGCCCAGTCATCTTAACTCTCTAAGCCAGTCTTCCCTCAATATTAAAGTAATAATAATAATAGTAGCTACCTCATGTAGTGATTTTAAAGATTAGATGAGATAATGTAGCATTTAGCAAAGTGTTTGACTTAAAGTGCTCTGCAAATGTGAGCTAACACTCTTATTATCAAAATAATAAATTCTCCTATCTGCAAGTTGCCTTAAATGGTGGGTATGAAGCTAGTAGTAAGTAAAGCATTACATAAAATACTTAAAATAATGAAAGCTATTGAAACAAAGGAAGAATACAATTCAGTCTTTTATGGCTTATTATCAAAATAATAAATTCCCCTATCTGCAAGTTGCCTTAAATGGTGGGTATGAAAGCTAGTAGTAAGTAAAGCATTACATAAAATACTTAAAATAATAAAAGCTATTGAAACAAAGTCAGGAAGAATAAAATTCAATCTTTTATGGCATGTGAGCAAACTAGAATAAGCAGTGTCACTGTTCATTTGTTTAGGATAATGGTTAGGTATCAACCATAACAGCAAATGATAAAACCACCTATTCTAGTCACTGAAATACTAAACTGCTGCTTTAGTTTTGTATATATACATTATGAATAAACATAGATAATTTTCCTAAAACAGTGGATAATCCAATTGCTGTGAAATAGAATTTAGGTAATAAAGGGATTCCTGGTTTCTTTAGTAGTTTAAGATGCACATTGGCTTGCCTGTTGACCATATTTAAAATTACAGACTTTCTTTGCCTTCCCAAGTCCACTTTTTGAAATAGTTGTTAAGTAGCTCGGTGTTCAAATGATAAATAAAACAGGAGTAAGAGGCAGAAGGGAGCATTGATAACCCACCTCTCAATACTGCTAGAAAGTTGGCTGCCTCATCTCTCATTATTTTGTATTTATTTGATATTTTATTCTGGGTGCATAGATTTAATATTATGTTGACACTTTTTATCCTTAGTATTGATTGGGTTTTCCCTCTTTTTTCTACTCTGCTACCTCTGTCCCTTCTGGAACCAGTAGTTTAATGGTAAGTATTTAAATAAGATTTACAAAGTTTTGACCTAGTGAGGATTTTTTTACCCTCACCTATCTTGGTGAAAACTTTGTAGACTCCAGCTGGTCTCTGTGGTTTCCCAGGTTTTCATTGTTGCCTTGTTTGTGTGTAGACTGATAAAACTTTAGTTCTGAGGTTCTCCTGTCCTTGCATGCTGTGTCAAATGGCATCCATTGTTTGTGTGTTTCATAGTGATGTTTTTCTTGGAGCTTGCAGTCTCTTTTTTCTCTTCTTTCTGCTTTTTTTTTTTTTTTTGTCTGGGGGTGGAGCGGGGATTGGAGTGGGAAGGAGAGAAGTCTTTCTCACATCTGTACTACTTTTATGTTCCCTATGGCATTTGGAATCTTCCCAAACTAGTATCTTTGGGAAGAATTATAGACTGAGTCCAAGTCCATTAAATGATACTGTTTTTATTGACCCTTAATTCTGCTAAATTTGCTATCAAATTCTGTGTTGTTATTTCTTGTTTCACATTTCAAGATATTTGAGCCTTTCAAGTGTTTTTTAAAGGTATAAATATGTTAGGATTTCTCATAGCAATACCTGTTACACTCTTGCCTCAACACTTTGTATTTTGATTTCAGAAATTTTTATTTACCATTGAGCATAATGTTGCACTCTTTAAACTTAGATTGTGAAATATAATTTAACTGATTAATGAGGCCAGATTTGGTGTGTTAAAACTTAAATGGTAGACTTTGGAAAGCCACTTTCATAAAATTTTATCATCAAATAAAATGTCTTTAAAGTTTTTGTGTGTGAAATATAAATAAGAAAAATGCAGAAAATGGAAGAATAGAGTTAGAAAATGAATACCAATGCGCGTGTCATGCATGTACAGTAGGACAGTGCCAGCACTCCAAAATCCTCCCCTTTGTTTTCCTGATTATAAAGCCCTTTTTTCCTCTTAGAATAATCATAATCTGTACATTTGTAATTATTTCTTTGCTGTTCTTTGTTTTATCATTTATATATGCATTTGTAAAGAATATGTTTAATTTTGCCCACTTGATAAAAATGGAATCATACTCTTTTTTGGGTCTTGCTTCTTTTATGTTTGTAAGATTCATTTATATTGTGTGTAGTTCATCATTCTGTAGTTTAAAGTTTATCATTTTTCATTCTGTAAATACACCAGAATTTATTAAACCATTCCATTGTTGGGTGTTTGTTTCCAGTTTGCTATTATGAATATTGCTGCTGTGAATTTTTTGTTAACATGTATTCTGGTGCATATGTGCACAGATTTCTTTAGGACAGTATTACTTAAAATATGGTCCTTAAACCAGCACCATTGGTAGTGTCATCTGTGGGAGTTTGTGAGAAATGCAAATTTGTGGGCTCCACCCTTAATCAGAATCTCTGGGGATGGGGTCTGGGAAACTGAAACAAGCTCTCCACATGAATGAATCTTAAGCACATTAAAATTTGAGAACCACTGCTCTGGGATATATACCTAGAAGTAGAATTGCTGAGTCATAGATTATGTATACCTTCAACTTAATAGTGTTTTCCACTGTGGTTATATTGCTTTTTGGTTACACTGGTGTTTGAGGGTTTGTAGTTCTTTACATCCTCTGTAACAGTATTGTCAATATTTTATTTTTTTAAATTAGAATTTGAATATTTTCTCAGTTCACTTTTAACTAGATTTGAATTTTGGCTTTTCAGATTTACTGAAAAAATTGATTTAGATTTACTCTACAGACTTTCTAAAAATATTATTATAAATCATAGAAGTAGAGGCAAATAGTACAGTGAACTAAAAACCTCATATCTCCAGCATCCACATTCAGTGTTCATTATATTTTGCAATGTTTGCTTCATTTATCTCTTTTCTCTGAATTATTTTAAAGACAGGTCCTAAATATGATGTCTTCACTCATGTATAAATAAATGCATATCTAGAATGTGCACCATTTTCTTTACATGATGGCAATGTGTTTATTACCGAGGGCCTTTTTATTTTAAAAAGTTAGAATAGGCATCATATTAAAACATGTAAAAATTCTAAAATAATGGCAAAGCAGAGTATATAAGCTGTTACTTGGATATCATGAGTGGGAGGTTTTGATTTATAGTCTTTGAACATTCTCTGAACTCTTCTAATGTATTTAGTCAGTTATACTGAATATTTTCTGTTTCAACAATCAGTCAAATTTAGATTTCTTAAAGGGATTATTTAACCCTTATTTAGGATAAGAATGTGTTTAGAGTGCTCAGAAATTTATCACTTCTCTAATAAAACTTGGCATGTATAGTGTTGATGTCCTAGTTAGAGACTGGAGTAGACAGCTAAAGGATACCCTGACTCTTTACTCCTAGAAGCAACTCTTTGAAAACCCAGACATACAAACTTTCACATCTGCCAGCCATTTGTTGTGGTACTGTGCAGAGTTCACCATCCTAAATCAGCACATCTCCATCTAAACTTCCAGTAGAATTAAGAGCATTGGAAGTCAGTGTTTTATAGTGAATTAAGCAGTGAGTATTTTTTGAATGTGTGTCCTATGTTTGGTCCTTGTTGGATAAGAATGAAAATACAGGAAACTATCCTGTTACTAAGCAGTACAGAAAGGTACCTGGTAATTTTTGGTTGTTTTGCATTGTAGTGATTCAGTTAAATGCTAAATTTTGCTGATCAGGAAAGTATAATATGTAGTATGTAATATATTTAAAAATGTTATGTAATTTATTAAAAATTTGTAAAATGTTTTAGGGCATGGAAGATAAATGAGGCTGGAGTTGGAAGGAAACAGAAGATACATGGCTTTGTATATGAATAAAAAGTTGGTATTTGTTTATGTATATTTTCAACCAGGGAGTGATCAGGTCTGGTTTGTGTTTTGAAGATAACCTGTGACAACAGTTTGGGGAAGGGCGAGGTCAAGAGCAGATGCATAGAGAGGTTACTGCCGTAGTCCAGGAAAAAATAACAGTAGCTGCATTGTGAGGGTGGTGTAGATGTCTAAAGAGCTGGTTGAATCTGACAGATACTTAGGAGGTAAAATCTACCAAGTGGGTGATGGCTTGAGAATAAACAGGTGTGGCAGCAGGAAAGCAGTGGTAACACTGGCCTGACTGGAACATCCTCATTGTTTCTTAGCCCTTTGGTTAGACTAAACTTTTTAATCAAACTTGCAGCTTACAGATAAGAGTTTTTGTCATAACCAAACTTTTTCAAAATGGTTTTCTTTCCTCTTGAAACAAATATTTGGATATTTTAAACAGGTCTTAATGACTTAATCCTGGGGTTGGCAAATGTCTAGTAAAGGGCCAGATAGTAAATATTTTAGGCGTTGGCAGACCTTTTGGTCTCTGTTCCCTTTTTTTGTAGTTTGGGTAAGCCATAGAGACAATATATAAATGAATGTGTGTAGCTGTGTTCAATAAAAATTGGTTAGTGGGCACTGAAATTTGAGTTTCCTATAATTTTCACATGCCATAGCATTTTCTTCTTTAAAAATTTTTTTTTTCAGCCATTAAAAAATGTAAAAAGTTCTTGACTGAAGGGCTGTACAAAAATTGGCGGTAGGCCGCAGTTGGCCTACAGACCTATGTAGGGTAAATGCACCTGATAGCCATATCTTAAGCATACCTTGAGGATGACCTTGTGTGGCATACAGGACTGAATGGGAGTTCCAAGCTAGGGAATCCGGGAGTGGCTAATTAGGAGATTCGTTCCTTGTCTAAGGAGAAACGTTCGAGCCCCTGTCCTGTCCTGTGGAACATGAGCTGTACAGGGGATCAAGCTCCCAAGTTCGGGGTTGAAAGAAGGTTGACAGGTGGAGATTGTTAGTGGGAGGATGCTAACTGAAAATGCTATATAAACTTACATGCCTTTTCCAAGCTGTTGTGGTTCTTCTGTCCAACCTGCCTCCCCTTGACTGTATATAAGGTGATTCGTCTGTCCCGTCTACTACCGCTGTACTCTCTGCCCTGTGTGTAAGCCTCCAGTAAAACCCCATGTCTTGTTTGCTGGCTCTGGGTCTTTTCTTTGGCCTCTTGAACCTGATGCCATTCCCCTTGGAGTCAGTAGGGGTTTGGCACAAGGGACCCACACTTTACCAACCCCAGAATTTTACCCCAAGTATAATTCTTTATGAGAAACTTTTAAGATAGATAGTAAATAGGCTATAGGATGTTAATTCCTTTCATTCCTGAAGAGTCATAAATGCTTAAGTCTATAATGCTATATTTAATTCTTCCATTTGTGAATTTGGGGGATGTAGAAACGGAACTACCAGCAAACCCAATATAGCTAAGGAAGTATATAATGCAGAGTGAATTTCATGAAGAGCAGCATATTTAAGAAGGTAATGAACACATACCAATGAAAAGTGGTTTCCATAGGTGAGCCCCGATGGGAAAGAAAGTAACTTTTGTCAGACTAACTACAGATGTGTTAAGAAAGTTGAGCTGGGTTCTAGTGTAGTTGTAGGAAACTTGGCTTAAATACTTAGGAACTGGCATGCTACCTGCTAAGCTTGAAAATCCTTGTAGAACCAGCCCTTCAGTTCTGAATTAATTTTTGACATAACTCTTAAGGATTATATTATGCATGCATTGTTTTAGAAAATACTGGTAGCACTGAGTCCAATTATTTGAGTGCAAACAGTAGTCGGCAGAATTTTATCTACGTAAACAATACTGATTACAGTCAGGTGCCCAACTGCTATACTTTAGATATTAATTGTGATAGTAATCTGTTAATGTATATTTAGCCTTGTTACCTGTTGATTTGCCATGGTAGCTGTAAAAAAAATTAGATTATTGACAATAACAAAAAATACTTTTAGCCAAGTGTATTTAAGATTTTAAGGCCCCAGTTGCTAAAAGGGCATTTAAAATAATTCTATCAAATTTTGTTAGGTACATTTTATATTTGCTCAAGCGATCCTCCCACCTTAGCCTCTTGAGTAGCTGGGACTACAGGCACGCACCACCATGCCTGGCTAATTTAAAAACTTTTTTTTCGTAGAGTCAGGGTCTCATTACGTTGCTCTGGGTGGTCTGGAATTCCTGTACTCAAGCAGTCCTCCCTCGTTGGCCTTTCAAAGTGTTGGGATTACAGACGGGAGCTACTATGCCAGGCCTCTGAGGATTTTTAAATAGATAATTTGTTGCCTTTGATACTGGTTACATCCTGATAGTTGACAGCATAGTAAAATCCTCCTGTTGTGTTCGTGAGTTCATGTGCATATGTATGTGTGTGTGGAAAGTGAGACAGATAAACATAGTGAGCCATGCTTTAAAAATGTCTTTTAGCTGTTCAGAGCTGTCTTTGTTCGATTGAGTACCAAGGAGAAAATTGTGAAGACAGAAAAAAAACCACTTCATCTTCATATCTGGGCAAGAAGCAGCATATATTAGAGGAAGGATATATTTGTTCATTCACCCAATAAATACTTATGTCACTCTGCGTTGACATAGTTCTATGAAGTAAACAGATACTGTGATGTGAAACATGAGGAAGGTATGTTTTAAAATTTTTCCTTATGTTTTTTAGTTCAGTATAATTATTTAAAACATTTTATATTTTTATTTGAAAATCCTAAAGACATTTAAGTGGTAGTTTCATTAAGACTGTAACTGTGCCTGTAGCTCTTGGATTAATTTTAAGTCTAATGAATTTGTTGTCTGGTTGCTATACATTAAAAGCAGTAATTTCACTTTTGTTTATATTTTAAAGAGGTAAGAGTTTCAGTAAAATTAAACTGAAATTTAGTAAATAGCTTTTGGAATAGCTAAAACATGATAAGACAACAAATGTAAGAGAGGAATAATTTGTATATCTTATAACATTTTAGGGATTATATGTATACCTTACAGACAGAACCTAAAACGAAACAGTTGATAAGTATAAGCCATGTGAGCTGTACCCAAGTGGATACTTTGGTTCTGGAGTTCACTGTCATTCTTTGGTCTTATTTCTGCAACTGAAGGGAATTGGAAATGTATTTGTTTAGAAACATTATTCTGGGACATCGAGCTTAATTGAGAATTTTAGCTGTGGCTGGTACAGATTTTTCCTACTGTTTTGCCTTAAGCCAATGAGTATAAACAGTAGCCACAGAAGTTAGAGTTCATTGTTGTAATTATTCTGAAACCCATAGTTGTTTAAATCTTTTTTCTCTTCATTTGACTTCTACAATATAATCTAAGACCCAGGTAAAACTAACATATTGCTCTTGTTACATATGGCCTCATAGGCTAGTGGACATTATACATGTGAGAAGTTAGTGTTGGGTGAGAAGCTGTGGCTCAGACATGCATTTCTCCCTCTAGTTTGTGAATTCCTGGAGCAAATGCCATTACTCCTTGCCTTTCTACTGAGAGAAAATTCCCAGAGTAGAGGCTGTTGTCATATTTTTGAAAACAAACAAATAGACTCTAACTACTGTTAAAGCTCATGCTCAGTTCCAAAAGTGCCTTTCTTACTTAGTCATATTTCTAAAATTGCCCCCAAGAATGTGGACTAAGCATCCTTGGCACTGAGGCATCCTCCTATTCTGTAGTGAGCTTCTTTCACATCAGTGAAGAATAAAAAACTAATTAACTTCCCTGTGTCTGTCTTTTGATCATTATGTTACCCTCATTCACTACCTTCCTCCCCCAGTGGTGATGTGTGGCCATTCGAGGTTCCCTGGTGGCAGAATATGTTCAGTATATTTGATTTTACAAGGTCTATTTGTATTAGTTAAACCTCTGATCCCTAGGTCCTTGTTGTGTTATTGGCATACTCATACTGTAAATTAAGGATGCCTTGTTTGTATTGCTACATGGATTTTATTTGGTTTTCCATGAGAGCTGACCTGTCCTGTACTACCATAGTTTAAGTTGACTTTTCTACCATTGTGAATAGTGGTTTAGTTCTTCCCCTTCATCAGCTGTTTGATAAGAGCAATCACATTGTACTCTATTTGATATCATTCGGTAAAATGGATTAATTTCCTAATTCATTCAAACAAATTTAAAAGAGAAATTTTTATTATATTATTTGGTTGTTTTCCCAAGGAAATATCCATGTTGCTCAAGATGACCTTTATTTTCTAATAAAGCTGTAATTTTCTGTGTCCGAATTATTTTCTGTACATTTTATGGGACACACGTAACATTACATTACATAACATTATACAGCATAGCATCACCGTGACAGGAAAATACCCTGTCAGTGGTGGCTCACTGTTAAGATATTTTATAGTTATTTTAATATATCAGATTTGTAGGTTATATATATTTAAAATGATCTAGACAGTAAAGCATGAAGAGTAAAGCTAATGGGATATATTTGGGAGTGAGGTGGAGGAGACAGAAGATGGACAGAAAGTTGTTTGATAGGCTAGAAGGTAATAAAAGGGTATCAGTAATAAAAGCAAAAAGGGGGGCATCTGCAATGTTATTTTAAGACTGTGAATATGCCAAAGAGATAAAAATGTGTGCCTGCTTTTCTTGCATTTTATGACTTCAACAATAGCTGTCAGATGTTTTCACTTGTTGTGGGGGAATTGTTGAATCTCAAATACTTTATCACTCTGAGTTTCTCCATAGATTTCCAAATATGGGAAGAGTGTGTGTGTGTGTGTGTGTGTGTGTGTGTGTGTGTATGTATACATGTGTGGCGGGGGGGGTTTTGGGTTTTTTTTGTTTTTTTTTTTTGGAGACAGAGTCTCGTTCTGTCACGCAGGCTGGAGTGCAGTGGCACAAACTCGGCTCACTGCAAGCTCTGCCTCCTGGGTTCACGCCATTCTCCTGCCTCAGCCTCCTGAGTAGCTGGGACTACAGGTGCCCACTCCCATGCCTGGCTAATTTTTTGTATTTTTAGTAGAGATGGGGTTTCACCATGTTAGCTAGGCTGGTCTCGATCTCCTGACATCGTAATCTGCCCACCTCGGCCTCCCAAAGTGCTGGGATTACAGGCGTGAGCCACCGCGCCCAGCCTATGGGAAGTGTATTTGTTAAGATATCCAAGACTTGGTCCCAGTATGGATTTTGATTTGCTCATGGTACCTAAGTGTCTGTTCTTATCTTAGCCATTCATTCTGTTGGTATTTTGTTTTGGTGTTCGTTTGCTTGGTTTTTGCCACTATTAACAAGAGATAATCCCTTGGAAATCTCAAAATAGACCCCTTATGATTGTTGCATGGTTGTAACATTTTTATGTACAAGATACTGTAAGTCGTTTAATTGGTTATAAATGCTATGAGAGAGGTCTGATAGAGAGATGAGTGGACTGCAGAGTGTAGTGGAAAGAGTACTAATTCTGGCCCTAGTCCTGACTAGTTTTATGAGTTTTGGCAAGAATTTTTACCGCACAGAGTTTTCTTATTTGTAAAAGGAGATTAGAGTGGATGTTCCCTTAGAGTGCATTTGCATTCTCACAAAGTTGAGTCTACCTGGCGTGGGAGTAATTACAGTGAACATGGAGAAGTGTGTAACTCTTTTTGGACAACACAGAGGGCATTTGTTAGGTACATAGTGTAAAACTTAAAAATGTCTGATCCCATAAGTAAGTTTGTTTTTTGTCCCTAACCAAAGAAAAAGGTGGGCCGGGGTAGGTGGGGAGATGGTAATAAAGACACCTACAGGGCATACTTAAAGAAACCTCGTAAGACATTTAATGAATCATTACAGCACACTGATATCTAACATAAAAAACTGCTTTGAATAGCTTTTCATTCATTCAAATATTTGAGTGATAGTGTGTGTCATAAGAGGCACACTAATGACTTTGGGGCTACAAAAAATAGATCATAATTTTCACTTAAAATTGCTTCATTCATGTTCTCTTTCCATTCACATCAGAAGTAGTTTTAAAAAGAGAATATATGAAAAAAATAAAAGAATTGTCAGGCTAGGCGCTGTGGCTTACACCTGTAATCTCAGCACTTTGGGAGGCCGAGGCGGGCACATCACCTGAGGTCGGGAGTTGGAGACCAGCCTGACCAACATGGAGAAACCCTATCTCTACTAAAAATACAAAATTAGCTGGGCATGGTGGCACGTGCCTGTAATCCCAGCCACTTGGGAGGCGGAGGCAGGAGAATTGCTTGAACCCGGGAGATAGGTTGTAGTGAGTCAAGATTGCACTGCTGCACTCCAGCCTGGGCAACAAGAGCAAAACTCCGTCTCAAAAAAAAAAAAAAAAAAAAAAGATTTGTCATAAACAGGTAGATAGTAGGAAGTAATGATTTTCCCCAGTGGACTGAATATATGGTCCTGATGTGAACTAAGCTATTCAAGAATGTCTGTTATACAAATTGTTGTATACTGATGTTTTATAGGTTCATCAAGGATTGCTTTGGAGGATTTATTAGAGAATTAGACATTTAGGTATTTAGCCTGGTAAAGTGCTTGTTGAACAAGGTTAAAACATTTCCTGCTACCTTGTTTCAGAATGCATTCTGCTGTATTGTGTTACTGGAACATTTGCTTCCTCCTATTTTAATTTTATTTCAGATATTTTTGTCCCTTATTCAGTCGCTGTCATTTTTAAGTGTATAGATTTTTACTTAGGTGTTTCCTCGTAGGCCTCTTGAGCAACTTTTCCTTTATAGCAGAAAGTTTACCTATTAGAAAACTGTGATAATTTAGAGAGAAGTTAGGTCATCTGCAACTGATCCTGCCTGTGGTTATAGAAGTTAGTTGATTTGCATTTTCTGGGAAATTTTTCATAACAGATAATTCTTTATTTGCCAGACTCAGAACAAATCCTACCAGTAAATGAGATAAGTTCATCTTTTCAGTTTAGACTCCAGGCCTTTTCCTGCGCTTATGTTTTATATACTGAAAAGTTCTTTGCTTATGGAAGTTGATTTATTTGCCTGTTTTTTTTGTTTGTTTGTTTGTTTGTTTTTTACTGACATGTTTAAAACAATTTTACCTTTAAACTGAATTTGAAAAAAAAAAAAATGCAGTGCATTCCTGCAAGCAGTGCTTATAATTGTGGTTATGATCACCAGTAATTAGAATTTCCTAATCTGCCTTTAATTGTGCCATTCTGGCCTCTAGAACTGAGGCCAACTCTATAGTTCATTTCTGTATTTATTTGGATATTTATTAAGTGTTGACTGTAGGTCTAGCTGGGTGCTTGGACAGAGTGATCAAATGTAATATACAGAATAATGTGCAATTTCTGCCATATAGGTATCAAATTTGGGAGGTAAGATCTACACAGAAGTACTATATGTGATGCGTCAAATGAGTATTATAAGTAAAAGGAATTCAGTAGGACAATGAAGGACGTTTTGCTTTTGAGTTCTCTGGAAAGATTTCATTGAGATGATGAGACTTGATCTGGGCTTGAAGGAATGGGAGTAAATTTTTAGTAAAGTAGGATGAAAATACTGGCTTAATCAAGAGCAAAGGCATGGAGATGTGATGGGTATGTTCTATTGGGGGAAAAGAATTAAATGGCAACACCAAATTTGTGTTAGACTTGTAGTGGAAAATAGTGGGAAAGCCTTGTAGGGGGAGTGGTGGCATGGGAGTGCTTGCATGCATTCAGTAATGCAAAAGAGGGCCAACAGCCAGGATGCTGTGGCAGAAAGCTCAAAGCTTAGGATTCAGAAGAGCTGAGTTCTGGCACTTTTGATGTCTTTCCACTTAGATCTATATTCTCTTTAAGTGAGCAGTTTAAACTGAGAGAGAATGTAGGTTCCTTATACTTAATATTCTTTAGTTCCATTATCAAAGACAGGGAATGACAGCTTCTGTTTTGTATTACCTGAAGAGCTTTGTATGGCCTGGTGTAGCAGATGGAGGTTGCTTGCTGTAAAAATCTCCTGAACACATTCCTCTGTCACTGATTCATTCCATTGTTTGTCATATTCATTGCATTTCTACCTAGGAAAGTGTTAAGCCTATTGATTATTTCCTTCTAGAAATTATTTAAATTAGTCAAATTACCTAATTGAGATCAGATGGAGAGTGGAGCTTTGTTTTAGGGACAGTATGAAGGAATGGTTTTGATTTTGGGGAAACTAGGAGTGCTGGCTTTGGGTAGAGAACATTTATAGCCAATGAGGTTGATGACATAGGAGGGAGGTTGATGACAACTAGGGGAGGGGCAGAATATTTGTATTATTATAAAGGTTAAAATAGAGTCATCCAAACATCTGGTATCTCTTCTGTCTCTAGTGTAGTCCCTGGTTACCTTTCTTTCTTTTTGGATATAGTGATTGAGAGGATAGGTTCTTCTGTGTGATTTTTACTGGTGTCTTTATTTTGTTTATGATTATTGGGAACTCTCATAACTAATCAAGTTGCATTTAGATGACTTGTTTGCAGTTTTAGAATAATGATTTGATATGTAAATCTCATAATAGGGCCTTCATCTTCTGTCATGCCTAACAGATCTGACTTGATGGTTGGAGTAATTTTTCTACCACCAAAAAAACCAAAAATCTCACCTGTATTTTTCCTGCCAATTGGTATATTCACCAGTCTCAGGTTTAGGATCAGCCCCCTTTTTGTTTGTGGTTGATTTCTAGGAGGAAACAGTGTACAAATACTGAGTTAAAAGTAGGATTGGGCCACTGGAGATACAAAGAAAAATCTTTTTGCCTTAGTCATCAACAATGGAAAAGCATTTGGTAAAGTAACTTTGATGCAGCAGTATGTGTCATTGAGTAGTTACAGAAAGTTTTTCTTAGGAGTCTGGATTTTATTATTAAAGAATGTCACAGAGGCTAAATGGGTTGGCTCACGCCTGTAATCCCAGCACTTTGGGAGACTGAGGCGGGCAGATCACCTGAGGTCAGGAGTTCAAGACGAACCTGGCCAATGTGGCAAAACTCCATCTCTACTAAAAATACAAAAATTAGCTGGGTGTGGTGGTGCGCACCTGTAATCCAAGCTACTCAGGAGGCTGAGGCAAGAGAATCACTTGAACCCAGGGGGTGGAGGTTGCAGTGAGCCAAGATTGCACTACTTCACTCCAACCTGGTAAAAGAGTGAAACTCCATCTCAGGAAAAAAAAAAAAAAAAGAATGTTGTTTTAGAACTGTACTTTTTATTTTTAGAGACAGAGTCTTACCCTGTTGCCCGGGCTGTAGTGCAGTGGTGGGATCATAGTTCACTGCAGCCTCAAACTCCTGGTCAAGAACTGTACTGTTTTAAGAATTTACAAAGAATAAGAGTTGTCTGTAAAGTGAAGAGGGGAAAATTTCAATAAATGATAGCCACTGTTTACTGAGTACCTACTATGTTGCAGGCATTATATATACGTTATAATCTTTAATTCTCACCAAATTTCTGATGTGTAAGTAGTAGTATCCGTGTTTACAGGGAAGAAGTCAGGTGTGGAGGGCTGAAGTGCCTTCCCTGGGTCACCTAGTCTGTATGTAATAGAAACAGGATTTTTACCAGGTCTGTTGGGCCTCAAATTTCTGTATTTTCACCAGACTATTAAGGACAATAAGGAGATTGACATGTAAATAAACACAAGGCCATGTGTTGCATTGAAGTATCGGAAGTATTTTCCAGGTATGGAAGAGATACAAAGGGAGGGAATGATCGAGTAGACCTTGGGGTGGAGCACTTAGAGAAAGATTCCTGGAGCAAGATGATACCTTAGCGCAGGATATTGGTAACCATCTAGAAGTTCTTTAGGGTAGAAGAGAAGGATTAATGGCACTGGTGATTCATTGTCTCTATATGTTTTCTTCTCTGTTTAAAAAGAGCAGAATGATCTGGTTCATCTCTGCTGTTGACTCTCTTCATCACAGTCTCTTGACCTTTTATACAATCCAAGATGATCCTGCTGTTCCCATCCCATTTTTTGTTAGTTTGATCATTTTCACACTGTTTACATTTGTAATATTTACTACTGTTTTGTAGAGATAATTCCTATAGTTATTTACACATATTTCTATTATTAAATAGAATCATGTGTGTGTGTACTACTTGTGTGTCCGTGAGTTTATATATTTATTTAACCACGGATTATCTATTCCGGAATTCTTTGTTTTGATTCATCTGTTGGTTGAGTCCTGAGTCTGAATATTTAAAGATAATACATTTCTTGAGTCCCATTTTTTTCCTTCTAAGAATTCTGAAGACCCCTCTGCCATGTGTCCCAAATAATTATCTATGTATGTTATATATGTAGATCTCTATAAGATCTTTCTATATATACATAGAGAAATTTCTCTCTATATATGATAATTTATAGATACATAAATTTATAAATAAATCTACTCAGATATGTAGAAAGATAACTATAGAGAGAGATGAATCAAGGATGAATCAAAGAATTTAGAAATGGACAGACTGTGGTTAAATAAATATGTAAATAACATACTTGTAGTACACACATGCATACTATGTATATCTATACAGTTTTAAGAGTACTTTACATAGATGTTTAACTTAGGATTTTTGACTTTATAATGGTGTGGAGGTGATACGCATTCTGTAGAAACTATACTGTGAATTTCAATCTTTTTCAGGGCTAGCAATATACATAATGGAACTCGGTGGTGCTGAGCCGAATATCTCACGTAATTTATTGAATACTGTATTGAAAGTGTTCTGAGCACATTTAAGGTAGGCTAGCCTAAGCTACAATGTTTGGTAGTTTAGGTGTATGCATTTTCAACTTAAGATATTTTCAATTTACCATCCTAAGTCAAGGAGCATTTGTATATTGAGGATATTGTCCTTTTGTTTTTGATATACATTGCAAATATGTTAGATTTATTATTTGTCTTTTGAATTTGCTTCTGATGTGTTTAACCATGATACATTTCTTTCTTTTGTTGCGTAATGCCTTAGAGATGCCCTAAAAAACTGATTGGAAGCTTTATGTGCAAAGATAGGGCTTATTAATAGGCAAGGATTTTGATGTATCATTCTGTGGGACCTTTTGATTTAAGAGAAAAATCTACCAATTTCTCAGTAGAGATGGAGGCTATGGAGTGGGGCCTTTTTCAGTTTGTAGTTCTTTATTCTTCTGTTTTCTTCCCTGCCCATTGCCATGCCTGGTATTCTCAATTCTGAATATTCTTTGTTGTTGTTGTTGTTGTTTTCCCCACAGTAAATCTCCATTCTCATGCTCTAGTAGGGGTGTGGTATTTGCTTGGCTGTAATGGACTGGGGACTTGGGGATCTGTTTTTTTATTCAGTCTTTCAGTCAGTCTAGATTTTGGCCTCATGTATCACTACTGTCTTGGGAAGTCATGGAGCTCTAGATGCCTGAGTCCTGTGGGAATTATTTAATGAGAATTGGCTTACTTGTGCAGACACTCAGGATCTGTGTTTGCTCAGTGCCATTGATGCTTTCATCTATTTTTTTTTTCCTCATTTGCCGCCGACTTCTTTCAAGTTCTTCTTTAACTCATTTTTATTAAATTTTATTTATATTCATTTTAGTAGGTTTATGGAGGGGAGAAGAGAGAAACATGGTTAGTTCACTGTATTTAACTAGAGATCCTAGGTGGTTCTTTGTATGTACTATTTTTCTCCTTAGGCTCTACTTTGTAGGCAGTTGGATGGCTCTCAAGTGAGGCTTTTTAGGTTCACAATATTGCACTTTTGTTTAAGTTTGCCAGTACTCAGATGATTCTGATGATTCAAATCAGTTGCCTCTTGCCCTCTTTTATGCTAAGTTTAACTTCAGGGAAGCAAATTTTTCAAGTTTCAAGGCAGGAATTCGTTAGTTGATGCCTAAAATCTGGTTGCAGTTTTAGGATCTCTTTGTTTTCTCCCCATAGCTGATCAGTTTCACTGTATTCGTTGTAGCCTGTGTTTGGCCATTATAGTTTTTTTGTAGTTTCATTTTTAGGGGTGTCTAATCTTTTGGCTTCCTTGGGCCACATTTTTTATAGTTTCATTTTCAGGGGTGTCTAATCGTTTGGCTTTCGTGGGCCACACATAAAATACACTAACAATAGATGATCAGCTAAAAAAAAAAATTCACAAAAAAATCTCACAATGTTTTAAGAAAGTTTACAAATTTGTGTTGGGCCACATTCGGCCATGCGTTGGACAGGCTTGTTTTAATCGAATCCTCTTTCCTGTTTTTTTTCTTTCTCTTTTTGGTGGTTTTCAAGAAGTTGAAGTAAACATACCTTTATTCCTTTCTTTTAAAATGCATGTAATACAGTTTGAGAAACATTGTCCAAAATCATATATTTCATTTAGGAAATTGAATACCTGGAGGATTAGCTGTGCTAAAATCTTTTTCCCAATCCTTATAAAGTTTGGCATGAGGTATAATTCTAGCCTCACTTATTTGGTTGCAGTGAGTTTCACATCAGAGTGAAGGGAGGACAGTTCCTGTGAGAACACATGTGCTGGAACTAGAGAGCTGCCAAAACGTCTCTTTCACCACCTGTCTTAGTTGTCTCTCTCAGTGCTTCCGCTCCTGTCTACACTCTAGCTCCATCGTCTTCATGTGGCCTTCTTTCCTGTGCTTGCCTATAGTTTCTGTTCTCTTGTAAGTTCAGCTTACACCTGAGCCGTCATGGACACCCCTGTCTCTCTTTTACTTACTTTTGACCTTTCTGCTTAAGCTCTTCACTGCTGGCCAATATAGTTTCTCACTGTTTTTTAATCATATTTCCAAGAAAAAAAAATGATTGGCCTATGCCATCTTTTTGTTCCACTTCTGATTTGTGCCTAGCCAAACTATTAATTGGCTCTCTGGGTTCAGGTTTCCAGACACCTTAAGGGTGTCAGGGGAGGGAGCAGTAGGACAGCAGCGGAACATGGTGTATCTGAGGACTGTCTTAGCAGGAAGAAGGCAGGGATGGGACATTTACCTTGGTAAGTGAGGGGGCAGAACAGAGCTAAATACATCAAATAGTCCCTTTTTTATTATGCTAATTTATTTTGAATGGAGTGCTTCAGGCAAATACTTGGTAGTGCAGATGAATAATGTAGGAAACTAGCTAATTTTTAAGTGTCAAAAATTGACTGCAAAAACCTGCACCCCGATCTGACGCTAGTTTCTGTTTTCATTATGACATTAGTGCCATGGTATGGCAGAAAGACCATTAAAGTAGAAGTCAGGAGTCTTAGATTCTAGACCTGTTTTTGCTGTTCTGAAAGGCTTCACATTCTGCATCAGATAAATTTTTAAAGTTATTGAGGTAGAATAGTGTCTAAGGTACTATTTAACTATAAAACTTGTGACTCACAGTATACTATACCAACTTGGTAAAGGTAATTTCCACAAGAGTAGTAAGATTACAAAGCTTTAATAACATGAAATCATGAGTACAGGTTAATATAAAAAATTAAAAATGGGCCAGGCGTGGTGGCTGAAGCCTGTAATCCCAGCACTTTGGGAGGTTGAGGTGGACGGATCATGAGGTCAGGAGATCGAGACCATCCTGGCAAACATGGTGAAACCCCGTCTCTACTAAAAATACAAAAATACTAGCTAGGCATGGTGGCGGGCGCCTGTAGTCCCAGCTGCTCAGGAGGCTGAGGCAGGAGAATGGCGTGAGCCTGGGAGGCAGAGGTTGCAGTGAGCTGAGATCGCGCCACTGCACTCAAGCCTGGGAGACCGAGCGAGACTCCGTCTCAAAAAAAAAAAAATTAATGAGAAAAACTGGGCCAGTACATTAGAGAGAGATACAGGAGTTTGTAGTGGACTGCGTCCCTCTCATTTGAACTTGTTTTATTTGATTAGGAGATCATCTTCATAAACTGATACAAAAGTCAGATATTATAATCACAAAATTTTCCCCATTTGAGTTGCACGTAAATAGTGTAATGCAGTAAGTGGAATATTGAAGTTTCAAATGCTTTTTGATCTTCCGTGCTTTTTAAAAGCCATACTTGGATATTCAGAATAGTTAAGTAACTTGAGTTTCTTTTGTTTTTTAGGATTTAAGTGCCCTGTATGCTCAAAATTTGTACCCTCAGATGAAATGGATTTGCATCTTGTAATGTGTTTAACAAAGCCAAGAATAACCTATAATGGTAAGTCCAATGCTTTAAAATAATATTTTTAGTTAGAATTACCTTGCATTTTATGAATTTCATGTTTCAAGTTTAATTTAAAAGGAGGAAACGACCTTGTTTTCTCTCTGTTTTTACTAGTACATTAATGCAGTGGTTCTCAAATTCTGTGATCTGAAGACTTCTTTACACTTCAAAAAATTATTGAGGACTTCAAAGAGTTTTTCTTTACGTAGGTTATATCAATATTTGTCATATTAGAAATTAAAACAATTTAGAATTTTAAATTTATTTTGTTAAACGTAAATATAACTATGTTGACAGCGTTTAAATGAAAAGTAAATTTTCTAAGACAAAATAGTGACAAGAGTGGCATTTTCTGTATTTTTAACAAACTCTTTAATATCTGGCTTGATGACAAGGAATTCTCATATTTGCTTTTTCATTCAGTTTATTGTGATATGGCACATCTTGTGTCCTCTGGAAAACTCTACCGCTATGCTGGAGAGAATGGGAATGAAAAAGGCAGATACGGCCAGGCACGGTGGCTCACACCTGTAATTCCAGCACTTTGGGAGGCAGAGGCAGGCAGATCACCTGAGGTCCAGAGTTCAGACCAACCTGGCCAACATGGTGAAACCCCATCTCTACTAAAAAAAAAAAAAAAAAAAAAAATACAAAAATTAGCTGGGTGTGGTGGTGCATGCCTGAAATCCCAGCTGCTCTGGAGGCTAAGGCAGGAGAATCACTTGAACCCAGGAGGTGGAGGTTGTAGTGAGCCGAGATTGCACCACTGCACTCCAGCCTTGGAGACAGAGTGAGACTCTGTCTCAAAAAAAAAAAAAAAAAAAAAAGCCAGATGCTGTCTTAGTGTTACCATGAAAATCGTTTTTACTTTGTTGATCTAAAAGGATTTCAAAGGCTCTTCCACTTCTCCTACTCTACAAGATTCTTTGGACCACACCTTGAGAACTGCTGCATTGAAATAAAATCTTTTGGGTTAAGCCTAAGTAAAATGTAATGTTCATAATGGCCATTTTCAAAAAAAAGTAAGTAAGCATGGTTGAAATTGCAACTTTTTTCTTTTTGTTTAAGAGTAAAGAGTAAACGAAGGGAACATATTTAGGAGTAGGGAGGATAAAAGTTTATTCAATAGTAAATAGATGCCTAATGGGAGAAAAAGTCAGTAAGAGAAACCCAAAACTCTACCTATGCTGTGCATATGTGTCTCTGTCTTTCCTCCCGTAGACAAATTCAATCTGTGAGCTCTGGAGCTAACTGGTGTTTTTGTTAGGTCTGGTGTTTCAGACTGCTCCGTTCTTTCCTGACCAAAATCTCTAGATATTCCAAAACCTAGGGAATATTTTAAATGTAGCCTTGGCATACTTTGGAATAGACTTGGGGGAAAAAAATCAAGGAGTTCTGTCCTAACTAATGAATAGAATAAGATAAAGGAAAAATGAAAGTTTTTTTCAAAATTTTATGAAGAAACAGACTTCAAAAGCTTAAGAGAAATTTCATTTTTTTAAAATGTAAATTTTGGCCTGAAATGTGTAGAAAGGGTACCAATAAACACTATAGCCAATTGAAAGATTGGCTAAATTCAACAAATATTTTAAGCATTGTTTATTTGCGAGGTACTATGTTAGGAATTACAGATATAGCAGTGAATGAAAAGAAGTGGAGCTTACAGCCTACTAATAGTAATAGTCACTGATTTCTTTGAGCTAAGAATTAATTGGTCAAATAAAAGTAGTCTATGAAAAATTTAGTAAACATAGCAACACTTATCTGAGATTTCTCTTCAGGTAACCAAAACGTTGGGAGGGATAGAATTTAACATTGAAATGAGCATATTACTTTGGATAGTGTTTTGTAAGTTGATTTAGGAATCAGTCTCTCAATTCTTCCCTCTCCTTCACTTTTTCTAGTATGGTGGTGCTTCAGCCACCCTATTATAGGGTTGACAGTAGGGCACTTTTTCCCATTCATTTGCTGATGGAATGTGAAAGTGGTTTTTAGCAATTACTTGGCATAGTAAATGTATCTGTTGATTATATCCTAACCTTTTTGCATTATGAAATTGAATTGGCTACTTTGCATTATCTACTTCAAGTTTGGTTATTTAAGAAATAGAAAGTGTTCTCATTCAAAATTTGAGACTAAAAGTATTTGGGTTTGTTTTTCATACTTGCTCCACTATCTTCTTATACTCTATAATTGTTTATGTTTAATACGAGTGCCTTTAAATATACATAAATCTTAAGCCTCTGACTTCCAATTTGAAAATCACAAATATGTTTGACCATATAGTGATATATTTACAAACAGTCTTAGTATTCTGTACATTTCCTTTTTGTGTAATATACCTAGAATACAGTCTTCTTGGGTATTGTGATATTTAACAATTTTTTTAACTTTTAAGTTCAGGGGTACATGTGCAGGTTTGTTATATAGGTAAACTTGTGTGACGGGGGTTTGTTCTACAGGTGTTTTGTCACTCAGGTATTAAGCCTAGTACTCATTAGTTATTTTTTTCTGATCCTCTCCCTCCTACTCTCCACCCTCTGGTAGGCCCCAGTGTGTATTGTTCCCCTCTATGTGTCCATGTGCTCTCATCATTTAGCTTCCACTTATAAGTGAGAACACGTGGAATTTGCTTTTCTGTTTGTGCGTGAGTTTGCTGGGGATAATGGCCTCCAGCTCCATCCATGTTTCCACAAAGGACATGATCTTCTTCTTTTTTATGGCTGTGTAGCATTCACATGGTGTATATGGACCCACAATTTCTTTATGCAGTCTATCATTTGATGGGCATTTAGGTTGATTCCATGTCTTTGCTCCTGTGAACAGTGCTACAGTGAACATATGCATGCGTGTGTCTGATGACACAACGATTTATATTCCTTTGGGTATATACCCAGTAGTGGGATTGATGGGTCAAATGGTATTTCTGTTTTTAGGTCTTTGAGGAATTGCCACACTGTCTTCCACAGTGGTTGAACTAATTTACACTCCCACCAACAGTGTGTTAAGTGTTCCTTTTTCTCCGCCGCCTCTCCAACATGTATTATTTTTTTGACTTTTTAACAGTAGGCATTCTGATGCTTGAAATGGTATCTCCTTGTGGTTTTGATTTGCATTTCTCTAATGATCAGTGATGTTGAGCTTTTTTTCATGTGATTCTTGGCCACATTTATGTCTTCTTTTGAAAAGTGTTCATCTCCTTTGTACACTTTTTCATGGGGTTATTTGCTTTTTTCTTGTAAATTTGTTTAAGTTCCTTATATATGCTGGATATTAAACCTTTGTCAGATGCTTAGTTTGCAAAAATTTTCTCCCAATCTGTAGGTCGTCTGTTCACTTTGTTGATAGTTTCCTTTGCTGTGCAGAAGCTCTTTAGTCTAATTAGATGCCATTTGTCAATTTTTGGTTTTGTTGCAGTTGCTTTTGATGCCTTTGTCATGAGATCTTTGCCTGTTCTTATGTCTATAATGGTATTGCATAAGTTGTCTTCCAGGGTTTTTATAGTTTTGGATTTTACATTTAAGTCTTTAATTCATCTTGACTTAATTTTTGTATGTGGTTTAAGGAAGTTGGCGTGGGGGGTGGGGGGGTCCATTTTCAGTCTTCTGCATATGGCTAGCCAGTTATCCCAGCACCATTTATTAAATAGGGAATCCTTTCCCCATTGCTTGTTTTTGGTCAGGTTTGGATATTTGACAGTTTTTAATTTCCTGATTTAACTATGCCTAAGTCATTAAACTTTTCTGCTAGATCACTTGTTTGGTGTCTTAAGAACTAATATGTAACTTTCTGCTTGGGGATACTGTAACAACCAAATATTTTGAGTTTTAAATATTTGACAGTATTTCAATCTAAAAATTAATAAATTTTTTGCAATAAGTAAAGTAAATAGTTATAGACATTCTTAAAGTTGCTGACTGAAACCTTTAAAAAATTTTTAAAAATTACATTTGTTTTTAGAGTCAGGATATTGCTTTGTTGCCCGGGCTGGAGCTCAGTAGCTATTTATAGGCACCGTCATGGCACACTACAGCCTCAAACTCCTGGGCACAAGTGATCCTCCTACCTCAGCCTCCTAAGTAGCTGGGACTACAGGTACATACCACCATGCCTGGCTTCTTTTATTTTTTATTTTGTAGAGGTAAAAAATTCAAGGTATGTATTAACTGTGTAAACATTCACAGCAAGAAGCAAATACCGCCTCTTAATAAAAACCGTGTATAGTTTTTGAGGTTTTAAAACTAGCTCTTGGACAGTGGCCAGTTATGAGTAAGTGAAAGAGAAAGGAGCTTTGCCTGGACTGATTTGGAGGGTTACAGAGAGGTGGCAGATTAATAATGTACTTTCCTATCATAGGCAAGGGGAATTCTAATACCGCCTTGTTTTAAAGCAGACCCCCCCACCCCCAGAAAAAAAAGTCTGTCACAGGTGATGAGTCCAAATGGAAATTGGCCTCTTTAATACCTAAGCAAACCATCTAGGATTATTATAAAGTAGAACAAGGTAAAACCAGAGAATCTCTAAAACTGAATCTGTTTAGTCAACTGGATTCCTCACAATTTTATATTTGAATTCCTACATGTTGATTGTATAGAGAGATGCATCAGATATATTGGGCCTCTAAATTGTGTTAGTGCTCAAACAAAGAACTTTTTTTTCAGCATAGTGCTCATTTAACTTTACACTTTTTCCAGCCTTTTCCAAAGTAGCTAGATCTGAAATTTTGAAGTTTATTTGTTAAGTGATTGTTAACTGTCTGTAAACATTCATAGTTATAACACAAGAATAGTGGGGCTTATTTTCTTCAGACTGGATATATTTATATAGATAAGCTCCTGAATTGGATGAGTTCCAGAAATTCAAATGTAAGTTGATAGTTTAGAGTTTCAGACTCTTTCTCACAGAGATGATATTTGAAATACTGGTTTTTCAGACTAGCTCACCAAAACCTTCTTATTTTTTTAAATGCACAATGTATCGGAACACCCACATCCTAGTACCTGAAGAAGAAATTGACTGACTAGGTAGAAGCTCTCAGGGGTTGGGCAGCTGGCTCGCAGAGGTCCCAGTGGGACGCCCAAGGCTGTCAGGGCAGGGAAGGATTTTGAATGATGTGAGTGGCATTATCTATTGCAGATGGTATTTTGGCAGCTTGAAAAAAATTAAGAATGCCACAGTGAGTCTTCATCAACATAGATTGCCTTCATGTCAAGGACTGCCTGTTTCATATACTTTTCTCTCTTTCATGTGCTTCATTGTTGAGTTTATGGACGTAGTAATTCCTTGTATAGTCTATGAACCTAATACAAATTTTATGAGTATAGAGACTCTTCATTTCCTTGCTCCTTATCTTCTAGGATATTTCAGACAAGCCAAAAAATGAATTAAATATTGTTAGCAAATTCTTAGTTTTTAAAGAAGTTTTGTTATGTGTACATAATAGTACATTTACGGGGGTACATGTGATATTCAAATACAAATGTACAATGTGTAATGATCAAATCAGGATAATTGGGACATCCATCACCTCAAACATTTATAATTTCTTTGTATTAGGAACATACCAGTTCTGCTCTTCTAGTTATTTTGAAATACACAATAAATTATTAACTGTAGTTGTCCTATTGTGCTTCCAAACACTAGGTCTTATTCCTTCTATCTGACTGTATTTTTGTACCCATTTATCAAACCCTCTTTATATCCCCCCTTCCCCAGTACCCTTCCCAGCCTCTGGTAACCATCATTCTTCTCTCTGTCTCCATGAGATCAGTTTTGTTTTGTTTTGTTTTTTAAGCTCCCACATAATGAGTGAAAATATGCTATACTTTTCTTTCTGTGCCTGGCTTATTTCACTTAACATAATGTCCTCCAGTTCCATCCATGTTGTTGCAAATGACAGGTTTTCATTCATTTTCATGGCTGAATAATATTCCATTGTTTATAGTTACCACGTTTTCTGTATCCATTCATCTGTTAATGGATACTTAGGTTGATTCCATATCTTGATTATTGTGAATAGTGCTGCAGTAAACATGGGAGTGCAGGTATTTCTTCGATATACTGATTTCCTTTCTTTTGGATATATATCCAGTAACAGGATTGCTGGATCATATGGTAGTTCTCTTTTTCATTTTTTGAGGAACCTCTGTACTGTTCTGCATAGTGGCTGTGCTAATTTACATTCCCACCAACAGTGTACAAGGGTTCCCCTTTCTCCACAGCCTTGCCAGCATCTGTTATTGCCAGTCTTTTTGATAAATGCCATTTTAACTGGGGTGAGATCATACCTTATTGTAGCTTTGTTGTAGCAAATTCTTAGTCTTGATTGTATTGGTCTTTAAACCATACCTGATCATGGTATACTTTATATCATATAAAGTTCGGTTTTTACTTTAGACTTCTGTGATTCAAGGCAGTAAGGTTTATTTATATTTAAGGAATCTTTGTTTTACTTGTAGTTGGTACTATGTTTATGCATGTGTACTTAGAAGAGGTACAACTTGAAGTAAAGTTGTCTTCTGGGAGTTAAATTAGAAACTTGTGAATCGAAACAGCTATTCAGAATCATCAGAAAGAAGACCAACTCTATGGACGGAGCAAGATGTGACTATTACCCTGTTAAAGTAAACATGTTTGAAGAAAGATTGAGCCAGTTGGAAGGCAATTTGTTCTGAAGTAAAAGTGATGAAAACAACTGCCAATTTCTACACTGTCTATGGGAGAATCTATTTTGTCAAACTCACACAAATATTGCAGGTGATTCCAGCCCTTTGATTCCAGTGTGCACATGCAGCCTGCTAATCATCTGGGTTCCTGTCTAACATGTTTGCAGGAAAGAGCATATTTTTTCCCACTGTAGATATAATCTGGTCTTCCAGGGAGTTGAGGTACTATTATAAGTTATAAGCCTGCCTTCTGCCTTATATGTTACATTTTCTTGGTTTTAAGATTCTCCCCTCAAAACACATTTTAATCTTTCTGAATTCAGGATGCTTTCTGAAATCGGCATTTTTTTAACTGAAGTTAAAAAAGAAAAGAAAAGAAAACTTGCCAGCTACTAAGCAGAATTTTAAATAAGAAAGTCTAAGTTATCGCTGCCTGAGCATGTGTGAACTTTGCCTTCTGTGGCAGGTTTCTGTTCTCTGATTTGATGTCTCTGTTCATTTATGTACATTGATGGTTTCTGCGGTTGTGTTTTAACTTAAATGTGGATCCCTAATTGTAGTCTTAAGTAACTTGATAAAGCTTACATTATGAGGCAGAATTGAAGAGCTGTTTTTTATATTACAAACTAACTGTTCTCCATGGAGTAATGTTAAAGGCAATAGAAAATGTCAAATCCCTTTTACTGCCTTACAAAAACCTCAAAGTAGGTGATATCCCAGAATAGCCTGGCAGAAACAAATCCAAAACTGTTCGTCAACCCATATGGGATTCTTATACTAACATACAGTCTCTATTAATGGTGAACTTGTGATGAAAAATGACAAATAAGGAGTGAGAGTAAGCAAATACAAGAATTATTACCCCCAAGAATGTTTAAAATGAACAGCTTTATTTTCTAATCGTTAAAATTATAAACATGAATGGGCAATATGGGAAAAAATAAGACACTGTAAATAAAGAACAGGAAGTTTTGAAAAAGATTCAGATTTAACTAGACATTAATCATTGAAATTAGAGTCTTGCTGAATAAATAGGTTAAGTGGCAGATTAGATAGAGCTGCAAGGAGAATTAGTCAAGTATAAGGTAGTTCTGAGGAAATTACACAGAGTGTAACAGAGAGAGAAGCATGGAAAATATGAGAGAGTACTTGGCATGGAGCCTGGAATGAAAGCATCCACCATACATATAAAAATCGCAGAAAAAGAGATGGAATTATGGAGAGGCATTATTTGAAGGGAAATGCCGGAGAACCTTATAGAATTGCTGAAAGCTACAAATTCTCAGATTGAAAGAGCACAGTGATCCTAACTGGCATAAATAAAAATAAATCTGTACCTAGAGACACCATAAACCACAAATACCAAACAAAAAGAGAAAAATGTTATTGTAACCCCAAAAATAATATTTTACCTTGTTCCATTAGTGTTAACATTTCTAAAATGCTTCTTGTTTTATGGAGTAATTAGAAATTTAGCAGATGTTTACTTTATAAAGATAATGGATCAGAAATGGTCATATAAGAAACCTGACAATAGTTACAGTCTCATCCAGTTACCAAAATTGTAAGCCCATTTTGTATGGCACTAAATTCAATTTTACTTCCCTTCTATAAATACAGATAGCTGCCCAAAAGTAGCACCAATTTGTGTTTAAATTGTTACAAAGTATAGCAGTATTTTGTTCAAACTTCAAATTCAGCTTGTTGAGTCCAGATTCTAATTCTGTCACTTAATAGGAGTGTAATCTTAGTCTTGGTTTTCTCTCTTGTAAAAAAGGAGACTAGAAATAGTACCTGTCTTCATAGAGTTACTGTGAAAATCAAATGAGAAATCATGCATAGTTCTTCACAGGTAATGAGTGCTAAAGTTAACAAGACCTGTTGCTATTACTAAGAAATATTACTCTTGACTTTGAGAGGTAAACATGCTGTAGATACCCTGTTACCTTTAAAAAAAAAATTTCGGTTGAGGAGGTGGGGTACATGTGCAGATTTATTACATTGATCTATTGTGTAATGCTGGCATTTGGGCTTCTAGTAAACCCATTCCCCAAGTAGCAAGCATAGGACCTAATAGGTAGTTTTTCAACCCTTGTCCCCCTCCCTGTCTCCCCACTTTTGGAGTTCCCTGCACCTGTTTCCATCTTTATGTCTGTGTGTACCCATTGTTTAGCTCACACTTACAAGTGAAAACATGGCCGTATTTGATTTTCTGTTTCTGCGTTAATTTACTTAGAATAATGGCCTCTAGCTGCATCCATATTGCTGCAAATGATATTGTTTCATTCTTTTTTTATGGCTGTGTAGTATTCCATGGTATATGTGTACCACTTTTTCTTTATTCAGTCCACCATTGATAGGCACCTAGGTTGATTCCATGACTTAGCTGTTGTGAATAGTGCTGCAATAAACATACGAGTGCAGGTGTCTTTTTGGTTGAATGCTTTCTTTTCCTTTGGGTGGATACCCAGTAGTAGGATTGATTGCTGGGTTGAATGGTAGTACTGAGTACTGATTTTAGTTCTTTGAGAGATCTTCATACTGCTTTCAACAGGGGCTGAACTAATTTACATTCCCACCAACAGTGTGTAAGTTTTGCCTTTGCTCCATATCCTCACCAACCTCTGTTATATTTTGACTTTTTTTTTTTTTTTTGAGATGGAGTCTCACCCTGTTGCCCAGGCTCGAGTGCAGTGGCTTGATCTTGGCTCACTACAACCTCTGCCTCCCGGGTTCAAGCAGTTCTCCTGCCTCAGCCTCCTGAGTAGATGGGATTACAGGCACCTACCACTATACCTGCCTAATTTTTGTAGTTTTAGTAGAGATGGGGTTTCGCCATGTTGGCCAGGCTGGTCTTGAACTCCTGACCTCAGGTGATCCACCCACTGTGGCCTCCGAAAGGGCTGGGATTACAGGCTTGAGCCTCTGCGCCTGGCCATATTTTAACTTTTTCTTTTTTCTTTTTTTCCCCTAAGGCAGAGTTTCGCTCTTATTGCCCAGGCTGGAGTGCAGTGGCGCCATCTTGCTTCACTACAACCTCCGTCTCCCAGGTTCAAGCAATTCTCCTGCCCCGGCCTTCCAAGTAGCTGAGATTACAGGCACCCACCACCATGCCTGGCTAATTTTTGTATTTTTAGTAGAGGCAGGGTTTCACCATGTTGGCCAGGCTGGTCTTCAACTCCTGACCTCGTGATCCTTCCATCTCAGCCTCCCAAAGTGCTGGAATTACAGGCATGAGCCACTGCACCCGGCCCATATTTTGCCTTTTTAATAGTAGTCATTCTGACTTGTGTGAGGTGGTATCTCATTGTGGTTTTGATTTGCATTTCTCTGATGATTAGTGGTGATAAACATTTTTTCATATGTTTGTTGGCTGCTTGTATGTCATCTTTTGAGAAGTGTCTGTTCATGTCCTTTGCCCACTTTTTAATGGGGTTGGTTTTACTTGTTGATTCAAGTTCCTTATAGATTCAGGATATTAGTCCTTTGTTGATGCACCGCTTGCAAATACTTTCTCCCATTCTGTAGGTTGTCTTTTTACTCTGTGGGAATTCCTTTTGCTGTGAAGCAGCTCTTTAGTTTAATTAAGTCCCAAATGTCAATTTTATTTTTGTTGCGTTTGCCTTTGAGGTCTTACTATAAATTTTTTTGTCTAGGCCAATGTCCAGAAGAGTTTTTCCTGGTTTTTCTTCTAGGATTTTTAAAATGTTTGAAGTCTGACATTTAAGTCTTTAGTTCATCTTGAGTGAATTTTGATATATAGTAAAAAGTAGGGGTTCAGTTTCATTCTTCTGCATGTGACTAGGCAGTTTTTCCAGAACAGGGTGTCTTTTCCCCATTGTTTATTTTGGTTGACTTTGTAGAAGATGAATTGGTTGTAGGTATGTGGCTTTATTTCAGAGGTCTCTCTTCTTTTCCGTTGGTCTTTGTGTCTGTTGTTGTACCAGCACCGTGATGTTTTGGTTACTATAGGCTTGTAGTGTAGTTTGAAGTCATGTAATGTGATGCCTCTGGCTTTGTTCTCTTTGCTTAGGTTTGCTTTGACTACTTTGGCTCTTTTCTGGTTTCGTATGAATTTGAGAACAGATTTTTTGGATTCTGTGAAAAATGACGTTAGTAATTTGATAGAATTGCATTGAATGTATAGATTGCTTTAGGAGAGGACTCTATTATCTAACATGCTAACAAATCTAAAATTTTTCTTTCAATATGTTATTTAAAAATCTCATAGTTATTTAATTCCAAGTTAGAAGTCTGTAAGTCTTGCATGACAGCATTAGTCCTATAATATATAAGGGTGTAGGGAGTGGGAGGTTAATTAGAAGACTACTGCTATCATATGTGACAACTTAAAGCTACAGTTTCGTGTTTTTTTATGTTATAAAGTATTCATCTCTATCCCATGTAAGGCTTTTATATATTTTCGTGGAGAAATATATAATATTTTATATATTATATAAAATATATTAAATAAAATATTATATATAATATATAGTATATTATGTAAATATATATTTATAATATATTATAAATAGATATTTATACTATTTTATATATAATATAAAATATATATTATATATAATATATTTTATAAAATATATATTATATAAAATATGTAATATTTCTACTTTTTATAAGCAATGTGGTGGCCTACACAGCTGACATAGGAAATTTAGATTTGATGACAGACAGATTGCTTGCTAGGATTCTAGCAGAAATTAGTCTTTGTAAGAAGCATAGAACCTTCTATAGTCTATATAGAAATAGAAATACTATAAAAGTACATGGATAAATGTATTTATGTTGAGGTACTTTTTTTTCTTTATGGGTTATTTTAAAAGAAGATGCATAGAAGAGAAATTAAAATAAAAATACTTAGTTTGATGAGAAGGAAGGAAGTCCTGATGGATCTAGAAGGCCTGAAGTAGGATTGAGGTTCTATTTCTGATTTCGTTAACGTTTGAGGACTATGACATTTGTATTCTTTGTTTACTGATTCTTAATTTACCTCATCATTTCATAAACCTTTATATTAACCCTGCCTTTTGGGAGGGTTCTCGTTTTCCTTCTGTCACTTTCATAAGGTTGACTTTTGTATCATTCCAACATTCCAAGAAAGCTTTCTTGAGTTTAAAAGGAAAGACGAGAGAAAACAGTACAAGAGACCAAGTGAAACAGCATAACTGTCCTCAAACTTTAAAAGCTGTTATTCTCCTGGTCATAGTTTTTATTTTCGTTAAGATGCGGTATTGGTGAAATCTGATTTTAAAGGGTGAAAATACTTTTCCAAATTTATCTCATTTTTGTGTTTCCTTTATTAAGGAGCATAGCTATGACTCAGCCCACATCTGTCTGCAGTTTTACCCTTTTACAAAATTACTATATACACATATATATACATATATGTATACGTATAGTAAAAATAAATTAGTTCTTAAATTAGTTCTTCATTCTTGAAAGGATGAAGAAGATTTGAAAGAAAGGGAGGCCACGTTTAGAGATAACTAGAAAGGTGTAGTTTAGGGCAAGAGAGAATGCTAAAGGAAAATTGAAGGCAGAAAGATGAATTATAGCTGTATAATGAAGTTCTTTTATAAACTATTTGGAACTTGGAATATTTATCTTATATTAGTATGCAAAAGTATTTGTAAGGAACAGAATTTCTTTGAAGACAAGTTTGGAGATAAGTTCATTACTTTACACGTTCGGGGTGTAGGTGATGTGTTGGAAGGGGAAAGAGGCAAATGTCAGAGACATTATAAAGAAAGAGTGAGCTGTGTTTGCTGAGTGCTGGAAGCGACTTGAAGGTTAGCAGTGGAGTGACTCAATTCAGGGTTAAAGAAATTATGAGAGTACCTAGCTGCTGTAAACTGTATGCCAGAGGTGCTAATCTTTGCAAATGTGAAAATTATAAAATGTGATTCTTAATGATTTTTCTAAAGGAAGGAGTAAAGATATTACAAAGGATGCTTGTATATTTTGTTGAGTTCAGGAAACATTTTAGAGAAGATTGGTAAAGAAATGGCTTGTGAATATTTTTCCGATGACTACATATTACTTGTATAAAACTTTTAAAAGTGCTCCTCCTCCCACCTTAAGTCAGCATTGCCCTGATATCCATAGCACTGCCTTGGACTTGCCTCAGAGGTGGCCATAAGATGTATCTTCTCAGCCACTGAGTAGTTTGGTTTCAGGGAGGGCAATATTAACACAATGGCTCTGTTTTGAGGGGAACTGTATTTAATTCTTAATATTTTAAGTGTTTTAAGGTAACAAAAATAATAAAGGAAAATAATGAAAATATTTTAGGCATAGAGGTGTTTTTCTTATAGCTTTAGTTATCTGAAATTTTAATTTTGTGTTAATTTCTAGCTAGTTTCTCATTTAATTTTTAACTTTTTCTTTGATTCAGAGATTATGTAGAAAAGATACATTATAATTGCAAAGAAAATTTAGGGGAGCAGGGAGATGTGTAATGGGAAATCATTTTGATCTTGGTATTAGAGAAAGCTCTCCATACTTCTCTATATTTTTTAACTGTTTTGATGTTTTCTGTGTGGCCAAGTACATCATTGAGTTCTGGAAATTGTGAATATAAGAGAAGCATATATATTTTCTTCTGTAGAGTATAAAATCTGCATTTTTCTGACACATACATGGACATGTATGTGTGTATATATGTATGTATTAGAAAACGTGTGTATGTGGGTGTACTTCCCATAAATTGAATTTGGTTGTATTATTGAAACATTTTGTATCCTTTATTCTGTTTGGTCTACATAGTCTGACAAATTTGAAAAGTTTATTAAAGCATCCCTACTGTGACTGTGGTTTTATCAATTTTTTTTCATTTTTAAAGTCTCTTGGTTGCTTTGGTAATATTTGCCTTGCAGCAATGTTTTCTGGTTTTATATATTTCATAACTATGTTGTTTGCACAAATATTTATGACTTATATTCTTTTTGGATTGAATCTTTTTATGTTATAAAGTATTCATCTCTATCCCATGTAAGGCTTTTAGCCTTGTATTCACTTCATCTATTTTTTTTTCTTACGCTTGTTAGAAACTGCCAAGGGTCTGAGATAATAGCCTATTTGCAAGCCAGCAAGTTAGCCTGGCTACTTTTTTATGGATTCCCACAGAATATATGAGACTCCTTAATCAAAATCAAGGAACTTCATTACTCATAGCAATAGCAATAGCCAGAATATCAGCATTTTCTTATATCAGTTCCTTAAGCCCCAAGAGGGCCAGGTGACATCTCCTCACTCAGTGAGTTGCATTGCGGAAGAGGGAACCCCTGAGCTGTGGCAAACTAGATCTTTTATCTTGGGAAGTAGACATGTCTGTTCTTTGGAGGTGACACTGTCTCTATTTTCTAGGGCTATTTGCTCTTACAAACATGTTTGAAAATTGGTCTAAAACCTGCAGAAACATGAGACACCCATGGAGAATTGTCTTCCTCAGCTTTTTTTTTTTTTTGCATTTGCTTGCTATCTTTGCTGCTTTATTATAAATAAATAAATTAATAAAATAATTAATTTTCTCCATTTTAAATTAATTTAAATTTTATTTTTGAATAGATAATATGTTTGCATGGTTCCTATACAAAGAGATACAAAGTATGTCCAGTGAAAACTCTCCCTCTCACCTGAATTACCTTAACAGAGATAGCCAGTACTACCAGTTTCTTGTGATCCTTCCAGAGATATTTAATGTATATGCTGTGATCCTTCCAGAGATATTTAATGTATATGCAAAGATACATATATTCTTCCCACACTACTTTTTACACTATTATACCTTGCTGTACACAATTCTGAACCTTCGTAATATATGCTAGCAGTTATTCCAGATGACCTTTATCATTGTTTACAATTGTCTTATATTTCATAGGTGGATAAACTGCAATATATTAACCAGTCTTGTGTCCATAGATGGATATTTAAACTGTTCCTGGTATTTTGTGTGTGTATGAGTATGTCTATGGGTTGTAGTCCTTGAAGCCTTCCTTATTAATCAGGGATTATGTACATTTCTATTTTTGGTAATTATTTGCCAGATTCCTGTCCAAAGATGCTGTGCCCTTTTTTTTTTTTTTTTAAATTTAAGTTCTGGGATACATGTGCAGAACACGCAGGTTTGTTACATAGGTATACATGTGCCATGGTGGTTTGCTGCACCCATCAGCCCTTCATCTACAGTACATATTTCTCCTAATGCTATCCCTCCCCTAACACCCACCCCCCCGACAGGCCCCAGTGTGTGATATTCCCCTTCCTGTGTCCATGTGTTCTCATTGTTCAACTCCCACTTATGAGTGAGCACATGTGGGGTTTGGTTTTCTGTTCCTGTGTTAGTTTGCTGAGAATGATGGTTTCCAGCTTCATCCATGTCCCTGCAAAGGACATAACCTCATCTTTTCTAATGGCTCCATGGTATTCCATGGTGTATATGTGCCACATTTTTTTTATCCAGTCTATCATTGATGGGCATTTGAGTTAGTTCCAAGTCTTTGCTATTGTGAACAGTGCTGCAATAAACATACCTGTGAATGTGTCTTTATAGTAGAATGATTTATACTCCTTTGGGTATATACCCAGTAATGGGATTGCTGGGTCAAATAGTATTTCTGGTTCTAGATCCTTGAGGAATCACCACACTGTCTTCCACAGTGGTTAAGCTAATTTATACTCCCACCAACAGTGTAAAAGTGTTCCTGTTTCTCCACATCCTCTCCAGCCTTGTTTCCTGACATTTTAATGATCGCCATTCTAACTGGCATGAGATGGTATCTCATTGTGGTTTTGATTTGCGTTTCTCTAATGACTAGTGATGATGAGCTTTTTTTCATGTTTCTTGGCCACATAAATGTCGTCTTTTGAGAATTGTCTGTTCATATCCTTTGCCCTGTTTTTGATGGGGTTGCTTGTTTTTTTCTTGTAAATTTAAGTTGTTTATAGATTCTGGATATTGGCCCTTTGTCAGATGGATAGATTGCAAAAATTTTCTCCCATTCTGTAGGTTGCCTGTTCACTCTGATGATAGTTTCTTTTGCTGTGCAGAAGCTCTTTAGTTTAATTAGATCCCATTTGTCAATGTTGGCTTTTGTTGCCATTGCTTTTGGTGTTTTAGTCATCAAGTCTTCGCCCATGCCTATGTCCTGAATGTTATTGCCTAGATTTTCTTCTAGGGCTTTTATGGTTTTAGGTCTTATGTTTAAGTCTTCAATCCATCTTGAGTTAATTTTTGTGTAAGGTTTAAGGAAGGGGTCCAGTTTCAGTTTTCTGCATATGGCTAGCCAGTTTTCCCAACACCATTTATTACATAGGGAATCCTTTCCCCATTGGTTGGTTGTGTCAGGTTTGTCAAAGATCAGATGGTTGTGGATGTGTGGTTTTATTTCTGAGGCTTGTTCTGCCATTGATCTATATATCTGTTTTGGTACTGGTACCATGCTGCTTTGGTGACTGTAGCCTTGTAGTACAGTTTGAAGTCAGGTAGTGTGATGCCTCCAGCTTTGTTCTTTTTACTTAGGATTGTCTTGGCTATACAGGCTCTTTTTTGGTTCCATATGAAATTTAAAGTAGTTTTTTCTAATTCTGGAAAGAAAGTCATTGGTAGCTTGATGGGGATAGCATTGAATCTATAAATTACTTTGGGCAGTATGGCCATTTTCACGATATTGATTCTTCCTACCATTGAGCATGGAATGTTTTTCCGTTTGTGTCCTCTCTTATGTCCTTGAGCAGTGTTTGTAGTTCTCCTTGAAGAGGTCCTTCATATCCCTTGTAAGTTGTATTCCTAGGTATTTTTTTCTGTTTCTAGCAATTCTGAATGGGAGTTAACTCATGATTTGGCTCTCTGTTATTGGTGTATAGGAAAGATTGTGATTTTTGCACACTGATTTCATATCCTGAGACTTTGCTGAAGTTGCTTATCAGCTTAAGGAGATTTTGGGCTGAGACGGGGTTTCTAAATATACAATCATGTCATCTGCAAACAGAGACAATTTGACTTCCTCTCTCCCTGTTTGAATACCCTTTATTTCTTTCTCTTGCCTGATTGCCTTGGCCAGAACTTCCAATACTATGTTGGCTAGGAGTGGTGAGAGAGGGCATCCTTGTCTTGTGCCGGTTTTCAAAGGGAATGCTTCCAGCTTTTGCCAATTCATTATGATATTGGCTGTGGATTTGTCATAAATAGTTCTTATTATTTTGAGATACATTTCATCAATGCCTAGTTAATATTGAGTTTTTAGCATGAAGTGTTGTTGAATTTTATCAAAGGCCTTTCTGCATCTATTGAGATAATCACGTGGTTTTTGTCATTGGTTCTGTTTATGTGATGGTTTATGTTTATTGATTTGTGTATGTTGAACCTGCCTTGCATGCCACGGATGAAGCTGACTTGATGGTAGTGGTTAAGCTTTTTGATGTGCTGCTGGATTCAGTTTGCTAGTATTTTAATAGAGGATTTTCGCATCGATGTTCATCAGGGATATTGGCCTGACATTTTCTTTTTTTGTTGTGTCTCTGCCAGGTTTTGGTATTGGGATGATGCTGGCCTCATACATTGAGTTAGGGAGGAGTCCCTCTTTTTCTATTATTTGGAATAGTTTCAGAAGGAATGGTACCGGCTCCTCGTTGTACCTCTGGTAGAGTTTAGCTGTGAATGTCTGGTCCTGGGCTTTTTTTTTTTTTTGGTTTGTAGGCTATTAATTACTGCCTCAATTTCAGAACTTGTTATGGTCTGTTCAGGGATTCGACTTCTTCCTGGATTAGTCTTGGGAGGGTATCTGCGTCCAGGAATTTATCCATTTCTTCTAGAATTTCTAGTTTATTTGCATAGAGATGTTTATAGTATTCTCTGATGGTTGTTTGTATTTCTGTGGGATCAGTGGTGATATCCCGTTTATCATTTTTTATTGTGTCAATTTGATTATTCTCTCTTTTTTTCTTTGTCTGGGTAGGGGTCTGCCTATTTTGTTAATCTTTTCAAAAAACTAGCTCCTGGATTCATTGATTTTTTGGAAGGGTTTGTTGTGTCTCTTGTCGCCTTCAGTTCTGCTCTGAGTTTATTTCTTGCCTTCTACTAGCTTTTGAATTTGTTTGCTCTTGCTTCTCTAGTTCTTTTAATTTTGATGTTAGAGTGTTGATTTTAGATCTTTCCCGTTTTCTCCTGTGGGCATTTAGTGCTATAAATTTCCCTCTAAACACTGCTTTAGCTGAGTCCCAGAGATTCTGGTATATTATGTCTTTGTTCTCATTTGTTTCAAAGAACTTATTTATTTCTGCCTTGATTTTGTTATTTACCCAGTAGTCATTCAGGAGCAGGTTGTTCAGTTTCCATGTAGTGGTGCTTAATCGTGAATTCTAATTTGATTGCACTGTGGTCTGAGAGACTGTTTGTTATGATTTCCTTTCTTTTGCATTTGCTGAGGAGTGTTTTACTTCCAATTATGTGGTCAGTTTTAGAACAGATGCGATGTGGTGCTAAGAAGAATGTATATTCTGTTGATTTGCAGTGGAGGATTCTGTGGATGTCTATTAGGTCTGCTTGGTCCAGAGCTGAGTTCAAGTCCTGAATATCCTTGTTAATTTTCTGTCTTGTTGATCTGTGTAATATTGACAGTGGGGTGTTAAAATCTCCTACCATTATTGTGTGGGAGTCTAAGTCTCTTTGTAGGTCTCTAAGAACTTACTTTATGAATCTGGGTGCTCTCCTGTATTGGCTTCATATATATTTAGGATACTTAACTCTTCTTGTTGCCTCGATCCCTTTACCATTATGTAATGCCCGTCTTTGTCTTTTTTGATCTTTGTTGGTTTAAAGTCTGTTTTGTCAGAGACTTGGATTGCTTTCCATTTGCTTGGTAAATATTCCTCCATTTCTTTATTTTGAGCCTATGTGTGTCTTTGCATGTGAGATAGGTCTCCTGAACACAGCACACTGATAGGTCTTGACTCTTTATCCAATTTGCCAGTCTGTGTCTTTTAATTGGGGCATTTAGCCCATTTACATTTAAATTTAATATTGTTTTACGTGAATTTGATCCTATCATTATGATGCTAGCTGGTTATTTTCCCTGTTAGTTGATGCAGTTTCTTCATAGTGTCGATGGTGTTTACAATTTGTTGTGTCTTTGAAGTGGCTGGTACCGGTTTTTCCTTTCCATGTTTAGTGCTTCCTTCAGGAGCTCTTGTAAGACAGGCCTGGTGGTGACAGAATCTCTCAGCATTTGCTTGTCTGTAAAGGATTTTATTTCTCCTTCATTTGAGAAGCTTAGTTTGGCTGGATATGAAATTCTGGAGTGAAAATTCTTTAAGAATGTTGAATATTGGTGCCCACTCTCTTCTGGCTTATAGGGTTTCTGCAGAGAGATCCATTATTAGTCTATCATTTTTCTGTTTTCTAATTCATTAATTTAGACTTCTGTTTATATTATTTATTGTGCTTTCCTTAGGTATGTGTTTTCTGAATTTATTGTGTTGGGGGTATTAATTTTTCTTTCTTGTTTTTCAGCATAAGTATGCAAGCCTATGAATTTTTCTCTAACGATGTTTTAGCTCTGTTTCAAAGGTTCTGATAAGTAGTGTTTTTATGGTTTTTACTTTTTTTTTTTTAGATGAGGCACTTTGTATTTTGTGGGTGTCTTTAACTCAAAAGTTATTTGAGAGTATCTTTAGCCAAGTGTAGAGGACTTTTTTCCCTGATTTTGCTATTTGTTTCCTAGTTTTGCTGCATTGTGATCAGAGGATGTTGTCTCTACTAGCTCTATATTATCAAAATTTATTATTTTCTTTGTGGTTTAAGGTCACTTTTGGCGAATGTTTCTTATTCATATGTAATTTAAAAGGTCCTTTGGGAGGACAAAACAGGAGTATCACTTGAGACCAGGAGTTCAAGACCCAACCAGCCTGGGCAATATAGTGAGACCCTATCTCTATAAAAAAAAAAAAAAAAAGTCAGCCAAGTGTGGTGGTGCATGCCAATAGTCCCAGATACTTGGGAGGCTGAGGTGGGAGAATCACTTGAACCCAGGAGTTGGAGGCTGCAGTGAGCCATAATCGCACCGCTGCACCTCAGCCTGGATGACAGAGCGAGACTCTGTCTCTGAATAAGCAAAAAGACATAGATAAAATTTAATGCCACTGCACTCCATCCTAGATGACAGAGTGAGACACTGTCTCAAAAAAAGGTCTTTAATATTCATCTTTTTTTAATTCACTTGATCCTTGTGGGCTAAGGTGAATTAAAGTGTACTACTACTTGTGTTTCTGTTTTTCTCTATATTGCATATGTATTTTTTCCCTTACAAATGTTGCTGCTGTTATATGGGTATAAACATAACTATTATAACTTGGGTGCAAATTGCATTTTTTAATATTATAAAAGTCCCTCTGTCTCTTTTAATGTTTATGCCTTATGTTCAGCCTTGTCAATAGTAAGATTGTAATTCATTCTTTCTTTCAGTTTGTATTTGCCTGATAAGTTTTTTTTTCATTTTCATTTCCTAAATATTTTTTGTTTTATATATGCTTTTTGTATACAATACAGGGTTAGATTTTGTTTGCAATCCAATCTAATCTTTGTTTTTTGTTTGTTTGTTCTTTGTTGGTTTAGCCCATTTATATTTCTTAATATAGTCAGTGCTAATTCTGTCATTATACTTTCTGGTTTCATAACTTTTTAAAAATGTTTCACTAAGTGGCCAGCTTTTCTTTTTTTTTTTTTTTTTAAGACCGAGTCTTGCTCTGTCACCTAGGGTGGAGTGCAGTGGCATGATCTCGGCTCACTGCAATCTCTGCCTCCCAGGTTCAGGCAATTCCCCTGCCTCCCGAATAGCTGGGATTACAGGCACCCGCCATCACATGCCCAGCTATTTCATATTTTTAGTAGAGATGGAGTTTCACCATGTTGGCCAGGCTGGCCTCGAACTCCTGACCTCAGGTGATCTGCCTGCCTCTGCCTCCCAAAGTGCTGGAATTACAGGCGTGAGCCACCGCGCCCGGCGCCTGCTCTTCTTTGTTTCATTTTTTTAAAAATTAGAAATAACTGTGTTGTTTTTTTAATTAGAAATAGCTGTTATTTCTAATTGTGTTTCTAATTACATTTCTAATAACTATTTCTATGCTTAGTGATTGCTTCTATAATTTTATATAATACCTCATATTTTTAGATACTGGTTTTTTCTATGAACAATAATGAAATTAGTGTATTTCCTATTTTTCTCCTTCCTTCCCGTGTTCTAATTTTAGTTGTTATATTACCTAATGTTTGCTTTTATACTATTAAGTTTTTTTGTACTTCTCCTTGCTTTGTTAGCTTTAAATAATACTTTTTGACACCTAGTTATTTATATCATCTTCCCCCCATCCACCCTCACCTCTTTTAATTTTTGCTAGGTATATACTTTATACATTATCTAATCAATGTTCCCACTTTTGTTTTAATCTTACCATTATAAAGATTCAGCTCCCACTGCTAATCCTTTTGCTTTAGTTTTTTCAGACATCTCTTGGCTAGCTGAAGTTCATCCTCATAGAAATCCTTTCAGATGGGCTTTATGACCAGTATCTACTAGGGTTGAAATTGTGTTGATTTTTTCTGGGTCAGTTTTCAGGACTCGGTGTGCCCTTTCAGTATGTAGATCTAGATCTGCTTTTATTTCTGTAATGTTTTCTTGATTATTATTTTTGACTGTAGATAGGCATTATTGCATTTCCTTTTCTTGTCTTCTGTAGAGAACATTTTTTCCCTCTAATTCTTAACTCTTCATTTCCTATTTATTTTTCTCATTTCCACCCTTTCATGTTCCTGTGATTTCTTCTAGTGCTCCTTCTAGTTTTACCTTCATTTTTGTAATAGCTTTTTTTTCTCTTCCCTTCAGGTTTCATCCTCATTTGTGATCTCATCTTTGTACATGCTTTTGGACGATTGCTTGCTTATTTTCTTTAGTATTCATGGCAAATATGTTGATTTATTGAGGTTGGATATACCATACAGAACATACGCAATTGTATTTTAACTAGTAAATTTGGTGGTGTTCTTCTCTTATTTTTTTATTATTTATTATTTACTTTGTTCTTCTTAGCCTTTTCTAGATCAAGTTGCTTTCCCTTTCCTCCAGATTAATTTAGAACTTCTACTATGCACCTTTTTGTTCTTTTAGTGGTTACCTTACTTTAGTATGTATCATTAAACATATGGTTATTTTATTCTGTCAGAATGAGGGATTGTCTCTGAGTTCTTCCCCTGATATGCTTGTTTACTTCCCCCACCCTCCACTGCCTCTCTTCAAGTCCTAGTATTAGGAGATAATTTAGACTTTAAGTTTTTACTTGCAGAATATTGCTTTTGTTTCAAAAACCCATAGTTACATTACAGTTCTAGATACAGCATTATCTATTTAGATTTAATTTCGCTTATACATGTTTTCTTGCTCTCTGCTGTTGTTTACACTCTTTATTTTTCTCTTACTGAGATCTTCATTCTTATTACAATTTTTGTTTGTTAGGAACTCTTTCATGAGTAATTTTCCATGGAGAAAGGTGCCCAAAATATTATTTCATTTGCCTTTATATATGAATACTATCTTGAGTGAATATAGGATTTTTAATTTCAGTGTTTTTTTTTTCCATTAAGTCTAAAACTCTGTGTGTGTGTGTGTGTGCAGTGTGTGTGTGTGCGTGCGTGTGTGTGTGTGTGTGTGTAATGGAGTTTTGCTCTTGTTGCCCAGGCTGGAATGCAGTGGCACGATCTTGGCTTACTGCAGCATCTGCCTCCTGGGTTCAAGCAATTCTCCTGCCTCAGCCTCCTGAGTAGCTGGGATTACAGGTGCCTGCCACCACGCCTGGCTAATTTTTGTATTTTTAGTAGAGACGGTGTTTCACCATGTTGGCCAGGCTGTTGTGCAATTCCTCAGGTGATCCGCCTGCCTCGGTCTCCCAAAGTGCTAGGATTACAGGCATGAGCCACTGCACCTGGCCAAGGTTAGTCTACTTTTTAACTCGCAGTACTGTAGATAAGAAGTCTGGCTTTGTCTCTTTTTTTTTTTTTAATTTTAGTAACCTGGTCTTTCCATTTGGAAGCTTACAGCATAATTTCTATTTTTGAAAGCCAGAATTTTTTCGTTTTTTCACTGTACTCCCATCTCTAATTAATCCTGCATCTATTTAAGTGTTTTTTCACCCTATTCCTATCTCGTAATTCATCCTGCTTGAGACTTCATGAGCCCTTTCAGTCTAAAATCAAGTCTTATTCAGCCTAGGGATTACTTCTAGTATTTATTTGATTATTTTTTGTTTGTTCCTTTTATTCTTCCTGTGACTTCTATAATTTTACTTTTAGAGTTTCTAGATTTGTCCTCTTACGGTTTTATTAATGATTTTTGGTTTCTTTGGAGTTACTTACATGATATTTATTCTAGACCACTAATTCATTATTTGCAGTGATTTTTTCACTGCCTCTGAAATATTAAATTGAAAAATTACAGGTTTTTTAGTGCTAGGAACTTTTACTGCTAAAGTTGTCATCATTGTTGTCTCCTTCCTTCCTGTCTTCCCTCATTTATTCTGCCCCTGTAGTAGGTGCCTATTTAAATTTTTTGGTGTGATTCCCCCTCATCCATCCCTGCATATGCTTACATGGTTAATGATCTTTCTCAGTTACGTAATGTTACAAGTTATAGAATCTGCCATTACCTATGTCGGTCATACTGTTATCTTTTTTCTCAAATAGAAAAAGATAGAATGAAAGTTATTTCTCTTTTGTGAGCCTGTTGATCAGTAGCTTGTCACACGAAGACTTTTTGTTTGAATTTTGAAATTGTTCCTTGGAGCAGGGAGAGTTTTCATTTTCAGCCCAACCCTGGCTTCTTTCCAGTGCTTTCAGTGTCAGTGAGAGCAGCCTTCCTTCCTGTTCTGTTAGATTCACTCAGGTACTGCAGACTGCTTGGGCAGTTTAAGGATTAGAGGACATTGACCAAGTCCGGTGAAAAAAAAATAAACCTTTTTCCAAATCAATGTGTTTTTCACCCTTTCCTTGGAACAATTAAAAAGAAAAGAAAAGAAAAAAAATCCGTGGCAGTGCATGCTTGTAGTCTCAGCTACTCTGGAGGCTGAGGCAGGAGATAGCTTGACCCCAGGAGGCAGAGGCTGCAGTAAGCCGAGATGGTACCACTGCACTCCAGCCCAAGTGACAGAGCAAGACACTGTCTCACACACACACAAAAAAAATCACACTTACTGTTTCTTGATTTTCACATGGTTACATTACCTGAGGTTTCAGATGAATCTAGATTTATATTCTTCAGGATCCAGCGATTAGTCACAGTTATTTTAGTAGTTTAGGAGCAAGGTAAAGGGGATCAAGAAAGAATTCTCAGTTCATGTTGCATAAGTTCTGATTTAGCCAGAGCTGCTGATTCTTAGATACTTGATTTTTCTAAATATGTTAGAATTTTATGTTTTGCCTTAATATCTCAGGAATGGACATTTTAAATATTTTTCCGGTTCATACATACTTTTAATACTTCTCCCATATATACTAATAAACATGCAAGCATTTATTGATAAACTTGGCATATTTATATATTCAGTACTTTTTGCTTGAGTGGCTGATACGAACTTCCTGGGTAAAGAAGTTAATACACTTAAAAATTAAAAAAAAAAAAAAAAAAGGTCTGACTTCAGCTGAGTCACCAAAACCACAAGCAGTCAAAGTGCTCAAGTCAGTGGCAACAACAACCCATTGCTTTGGAGCATTTTCTCTGTTCATTGGCTCTTCACTTGTTGCTTGGTGTTTTCCTTAGTCTTCTGAGATCTGTTGCTTCATTAGTTGTTCAAAAAATATTTATTAAGCACTTACTATGTGCAAAACACTATGCTGCATGCTGGGATAAGCAAAATCTACAAGGTCCCCTGCCCTCATAGAATTTACCCTATTTCTTTAATACAGAGGTGGCAAAGAATTGGCCACATCTGACTCACAACCGTGTTTTATTTTGCTTACACAGTATCAGAAATGTTTTTTGAGCATTTGCAAATGAGAATATTCATCTGAATATAGGTATTCAGATGAATATACATTTCCACCTGCTTTAAATGTACATCTGGCCATCCTGGGCCTTTATTTTCCCATGGCATTCTACTCTTAACAGCAGCCGCCCCTTTTTTCTAGGACTGCATGTACCAGTTTGCTTCCATTCTCTAAAAATCCCTGAAACCAAGACCAAATTCAACAGGCATTTATTGTTACAATTGTGTTATTCTTTTTTCTTATAAAACAGTTAAGATGAGCTGCATCTTTCGGCATCTGAGTTTGTGACCCGTGCATACTGATTATGGCCTGCTAATTATCTCACATCCTCTAGAAGAAGCGGAAGAGAAAAAGCCTTACTTACATACTTCACTTTCAACAAAAGCAGTAGTAGATATGTACATTGTAATACTACTCCTTAAATTCATTCTGACAAAATGATATCAAATCCTGATTTATAAATCTAATGATAGTTCTGATGTAACATTTGATATTTATTGTTGCATGTTGTAATAGCTGTGTGAATTGGCATTTTCCAGCTTATTTCAATATTGCTGTAGTAAAATTTTGTTTACATTCAGCTAACATTTAGTGCCTTTTACATATTTTTACGTTCATTAGATTTTTTTTAATCATCAGTATTAAAGACCGTGTGAGATGTAGGTATTATGACTTGCAATTTATTGTATGAAAATGAGGCTCAAAGAGGTTTGTGACTTGTCCAAAGCTCAAGCCTGTTCTTCTTCCATGAGACTACCTTCATTTGCATTACCTCCTTAGATCTTCATAAGGATCCTAAGAGACAGGTCAAGCAGGTTTTATCATTATTACCATTTCAGATTGCAGAAAACAAGCTCAGACTCCCTTCTTGCCAATAATCACGTACCTAGTGTTCAGAACATACCTGCTCTGTTCCAGGTATCTCGCTAGGCATTTGAGAGGTATTTATTTCTACCACTGCCCTGTGAGGTAGGTACTATTATCCCATTATATTCCAGAATAAATTGGACAAGTTGGAGTTTGAAACTAAACTGTAAATTTTTTTTAAAAAATTGCTACGTATTACCCAGATTGCTGGACTCTTATTGCCACTATGAGCCTACATACATTAAAATGTAAACATTTGTCTAATTTTAAAAGTATACAGTAATAAGCTTGAAAATCAGATAAGGATATTAGCTTTGTTGTTTTTTCAGGACTGATGCTTTTCTCTCCATAGCGATTGAAGAGAAATGAACCTGAAATTTTACTTTAAAGTATACTTTATTCTATTTTGGTTTGTATTCAGCAGTTCCATTTTTTTTTTTTCTTGTTCATGTGGACAACTCATTTAGGAAAATATTTGTTTAGGCTTTAACAAATCAGTGTAATTGTTTTTAAGTTTTACTTTATTGTTGATTTGTGACAATTAGAGGGCATGGGAAAATTATTTTAGTTTGATTTGATGGTTGGGAAATAACTTGGTAATCTAATAATTTCCTAGACAACTTGTGTGACTACTTGTGACTTGTGAGGTATTTAACTTTATAAAATACTTAATCCTGAGTTAGCTTTTTAAGGTAAGTTAGGAGCAAAAAGGCCCAAGAAAGCTATGTCAAAGTGTGGAGTTAGTGCTCCTTTTGTATATTGTAGCTTTTAGAGTTTCTGATTTGTGTTCCATTTTATTTTAGTTACATTTTCTTGGCGAATTCACCAAATTTCAATTTCCAGAATATCCCCAAGAGTATAAACTTTTTAAAAAAAGTCATCAAAACAAATTTTATTTCCTCCTAAAGAATTAGTCTTAATTTTGCATTAAGTTTCTAACAGTGCAGATGAAGGGTAGCTACATGTTTAACGATCAATTCTTAGTTACATTTAAACTAGAGAAGCATTGAAAAAGTAATTTTCGGTGGCATCTAGGCAGAGAAGCCCAGATTGATAAACGTTATTCCCATATTTTTATTGATATATTTATCTTACAGTGAAAATAGCAGCTTCCCTTTGTTAAATATCATTTCTAAGCCTATTTATATTTGAGTACAGTAATAGCTCATGGATCTGTAATTGAAAGAATTGTTACATTCTTTTATACCTATAAGAGATAACTTAATATATGAAAGTATTTATTAAAACTTGTGAGCCCCAACTTTTTGTTCTTTGAATAATTGCTTTTTACTAATGTTGTAAATTTTTTTAATTCTTGATTTTTCTAGGGATTATTTCACATTTCAGCTGCTTTTGTTTTCTACTGCTATCATTGAGGGTTCAAGAACAAAAAATAAGTCTTCAGGTAAAATGCCTGATCCATAATAGTGCTTGGCATTGTATTTTGCTGAAAAGATCATATACCTGTTTGGATGCTTGATCTGAAAATAAAGTTGTGATGATTATGAAATTTTCGCATGAAGTTTCCTTGGCTGCCTAACAAATTCAGTGTTATTTGTTGATTTGGTTTTTTGTTTTTTGTTTTTTTTTTTAAGAATTTTGGCTGTTTGCTTTCTTTTTTTTTCATGTTGTCTTGATCTGCAATAACTATATGGATATGTGCTTGGACCTGCTAAGTATTTTAATTTTGCATATTTGGCTGCTTGAATTTTAAGTAATTTCTTTGGACAATGCATATTTTAAGAGCTTGAGAAGCTGTAAGTGAAATATCAAGTAACAGAAGTTTGTAACTAGTTTATAAATGTGTATTCATTACCCATTATATATTTTAAAGTTTCATATTTTACCAAAATTAAATTAAAAATTCAGTTTCTCAGTTTCACAGGCCACATTTCAAGTGCTGTTTCCAGGCCATATGTGGCTAGTGGTTACCATTGTGGACAGCACAGATAAAAAATGTTTTTTCATCACCCTCCGTAGTTCTGTTGTACAGAGCTGTTTTAAATTGTGTAAGCAGTTAATTGTAAGGTCATTTCAGTTATTTTATCCAGAAGATAAAGCGTGTGACCAGTCTTGACAGCACTTCCTCTAAATATGTAGCTTATTTAAAACTTAGTTGTTTAAAACAGTCCAGTTGCTTTGATATTTGTGTTACTTTAAAGTGAAATTGTTTCTTGTAGCAGAATTCATGAAGTAGGAAAAATGCCAAGGACTTAGTCTAAATTTGAATCCTGACACCAGGACTTACTAGTTTAGTAACTTCTGGTAAGTTACTTTACTTCTTTGAGCCTCAGTTTCCTTATGTGTAAAATGAAGGTGACAATAGTTATTACTTCATAGGATTAACATGTGACTTAAATATGTCAAAAGCACGTTAAGTGCATATTTTTAATCCTTTTAAAATATGGAATGAAGCCAAAACATAAATTAATTAGGCAGCGTCATCTGCTTGGAGTTGTTCCCAACCTGGCAGTTATAATAGGTGCCTAAGTTCGTGGTCTTCATGGAGTTATTTGATGACAGTGTTTAATTTTGAAACAAGTGGAATACCAAGATGGAGAGCAAAAGAAATAGGAAGATGACTGACTTTGTTTTTGGAGAGGTGCATGAAGTACTATCTGGTAATAACTAACATTTTGTTTAGTGTTTTTTATAACTTAAAAATTTTTTTCATACAATTCTTTAAAATTTCATCTCTAATATTTTGAGTACCTTTAGCAGAAGAATAAAAGGAAACTTGAGGTTGATGAACATTTTTGTTCGTGAGAATGGAAATTCATATTAAGTTTTCAACTTAAAATCTTAGACTCTTTCTACTTAAGCTATTCTTTGATAGCAATCGCATTTGTGAGGCAGGCATATATTTCAGAATCTCCAGGGATGGGGCTCAGGTACATACAATTTTTTGTTAAATGTTGAAAATGCACCCATTGAAGTGATTCTAGTGCCCACTTCTGGTTAAAAATCATTGCTCTTTTCCAGTCTTTTAACTTTTCTTTTCCTGTAATCAGTACATCTAAATTAATGCATAGATTACATGAATAAGACAAGGCACTAAATTGGTAAGCAATGCGCTTATTTAACATTTACTACTATAGATGTTGAGGTACGGTAGATGTTAAGATGTCTTATAAAGCAACACGTTTAGTTCCCTATTTACAATCTCGCGTGTCTCCATTGATCGTTGCTTGTGGAGGAGGAATCCAGACTAGCCAACTATTGTAGTTAAATCTGTGAGTGTACCCTTCTCTGCTTCTTTAATATCACTTTTGGCTAGTTAGTAGTCTACCCCAAGATATTCCGGTTCCGAAGTGTGACTCTTAATCCCTGTGGGTGATATCTTCATGAATGTTTTCAACTGGTTGATCTTTAGATCTTTTATCTTTTCCCAACTGTCTTGAAGATGCTTTAGTATCCTGGGTTTAGTGGTATTTCCAGGTCCTATTTTTAAGTATGAATGTATTACATTACTAACAAGTCTTTCAAAATTGTGAAACCTAGTTACCTATGGGAAGGCAAAAGCTCAAAACTTTCCTTTGAATGAAAGTGTCATTATAGGGGTGAGAGAGGGGACTACTCTAGCAAACCCTCAGGTAGGCAAAAATTAATCACATTCCACAGTGAATTTTCAAAACTGAAAGTGTTTTTAAACCTACAAAGACACATTCTAGTGGAAACAAGACTTTAAAATGTGAAAATTAAGCATTTGCTATTTGAAGCTGTAATCATGAGGTTTTGAAGTCAGAGTGAACTATCTTCTAACTCAGAGTTGCTCATCAAAACGCAGCTGATCAGTGGCTACAATATGTTAACATTAGCATTTAATTTTCTGAGCAGAGATTATTTCACTAGAAGCTATTTTTAGTAGACACTAGGCTGTTTCTACACTGAAATCAGTGTGTTCGGGATGTTTTTGTGTACAGGTATACTTTTCTTGAACAGAAAATACAATTCTGAAGTACAGTTCTGATTATTTTTTATTGCTAGGGTTTAAGGGAGTTTATCTTTTAAATGACTTTAACCCAGCATTCTGAATTACACTAAAAAGATTGTTTAAAATTAGTACCTGCAAAGCATCTGAGGGATAAGTCTCGTCCCTGTCAATTTTAAGCATTGTGTTCTTAAAATATGTATCATTCTGTTAGTTATAGGTAGGCTGGATTTGTCTTTGTTGTACTATAAATTTTCTTATAAATAGGATAAAATTTAGACCTTTTAAAATATTCTCATCTCAGACTTTGAAGAGCTCTGAAAATGAGATACGTCTAAAATCGATGTTGCATCATAGTTTAATGGAAGCTTTTTTTTTTTTTTTTTTTTTTTGGTGGTATATAAAGCTAATGGTGCATATTATGACCATTAATGTTTTAGGTTTGATAAAAAGTGGTGGTTCACTTTTTAAAATTGGTTGTGAAACTTATTCTCACATAATTCTTTTATAAGAATGGTATATCTTTGTGATGAAAAAATATGTAAGTGGTGAGAATATACCATATTACTTGGAATTATAGACCTTTACCAAGTTTTTTTAGTGTTTCCTTTAGATCCTTTTTCTTTTTGTTCTCACTGCTATCACTAAGATGCGTTACATTAAACTTGTTCCCTATCTGAATCTCCTATTGAAAGATACCAGAACAATAAGAGAAAAATGGAGATCAAGAGGATGAGAAAAGGCATGGGGTGCAGGATGGAGTGGGAGTAGTGGGTAGGATCTCTAGGGCCAAGAGAAAAAAAAACTGGGGAAAGGGAGGGCACTTCAGGGAAGTGGTAATAACATTTTCCATTTATCCAGCTTTGCTTGTCCAGAAATCTTTACCTGCTTAAGTTTCTGATTGTAATACATTAGCCTGTGAGCTGCCCAGTAGTTAGCTGACATCACTCCTAAGGTATTCAGTCCGTTCAGCTGATATAAACCCTTCTTGCTGAGGCCTTTGCTTATTCTGCAGAAGGTGCCCTGTTATCTCCTCCAGCCTTCTGAGTAAATCATCTCCTGGTAACTTCTCTTATGTAGACCAAATAGAGTCTGTGTTCCCTCTTAATGTGCAGTCTCAAATGAATAATTAAAGGGAAGAACCACTTCTTACAGAATGAATTTTTCTGCAAGGTACTATTACAGATAATGTACACAATCGAATTTGTTGATTGGTTTTTATAGGAAGAATGGGCATATCAAACAAATATATAACTTTAGAAAACTTCCCTGCCTTTCTGTTTCTTTCAGAATTTAGGTAAAGATTGATGCAGTCTTTCCCGTTTAGCATATTTGATTTTTTATTTTGAAAAGCAGTAATTTGTTAATTATAGTATAAATTCATATTGCATGTTCCTGCTTTAGCTTTCCATTCTCTAAACGAAGAACATATACTCTGGAGCAGTTTATCCATGTTCTTCAGTAATGGCATGTTTTGTTCTGCGTTTAAAAAAGAGTAACAAAGCAAATCTGGCTTACATACTCTGTTTTAAGCAAACTGCTTTTAAAAATTAAAATTTAGCATTAGAATATAATTTTTAAAAGAAAAATTTGTATTATGAAGAGATTTACCCTTGGAGATTTTAAGCATACCATAGAGTTTTTTGTTTGTTCGTCTGTTTGTTTGTTCGTTTTTAAATACCCTGCAGATCTTTTGGAAGCCACTCTAATTAATGCCTGGAGTAGGCTTGGCATTGTCATGGAAAAAGATTATGAAGAATTGCTGCATCCAATTCTAAAGTCATCAAATTTCCAAAAGTCTCTTTCAGAATCTACACAAAACTTTTGATATTCCTTTGCATTTTCTTGAGTTAAGCAACTTTTTAAAAGTCCCACATTCGCGGTGATTTCTTGTACTTACCCAATTTTATTATTTTGTAATTTTTAAAATTATAGTATTTTGTTTTCATGTCTTTTTTGCCACATTACACTGTAAAATTCTTTGAACTATCTTGATCACATTAAAGGAAAAGAAATTCATGGTACAAATAACTAGCTTATTGATAAACTTATAGAGCAAAATCTGTACAACTTGGGTGATTCTGTACTGTTTTTACTTACTGAAATGCTTCAGTAAAATAGAAATGAAAACGCGAGACTCTGGGAGTAAAGGTGAACATTATTCAGTCATTTATGAATAGTATTTCAGATACACGTGCTGAGTTTTATGTATTTCTGATGAAAAGGTATGCCAAGTAAGGTAGAATCACAACTTTTTATTTATTAGCATTCACATAATTCTTTTTTCAATTTGATGGATAATTTTATTGCCCTGAATTCATTTTATCTTTCTTCAGAGGATGTACTGAGTAAAGATGCTGGGGAATGTGCAATATGCCTTGAAGAATTGCAGCAGGGAGATACTATAGCACGACTGCCTTGTCTATGCATATATCATAAAGGGTAAGTTCACCAAGTTGGTATTAGAGTAAAGGATTATTCTCACAGTTTCTAACATTGTAATTAGGGCTGAAAAGGAATCTTCATTGAAACCACCCCCTCCCTGTCTCACACACACTTCTTAAAACTTAATGATCTTTTTTCTCTACTTGAACTAAGACTTGAGCCCACATCTGTTTGTATCCAAAAGGCTACTATTTTTAAAGCATGTGCTATGATCCAGCTGTTGTCCATAGCTTCTTAAATAGATTATCTCATGTAAGCCTTGTAACCATTGCATTTTACAATTGAGGAAATAAGCTAAGGGGCAGTATGGAATTTCCTCAAGGTTACAAGGCTAGTAAATGGCAGAGCTGAGATTCCAGTAGATTTGGAATCTGCTTGACTCCAAAACCTGTCTGCTTTCTCATATGGTCTTCTTGCTTTTAGAGTGATACAGAAAAAATTGGGGGTTAAAAAAAAGTTTAAGGTAACCACAAAAAGAAAACTATAACTTTCAACCTGATGAAAATACGGTACTTAATACTTAAAGATAGGGTGGGGGAAAACTTAGAGAAAACAGAGTAAATAAAACAAAATATGGAGACAAAAATATATCCAAAGATATCAGTTATAATAAATATACATAGAACAAACCCACTAGCTGAAAAACAGATTGAAAGGTTGGGATAGGTAGTTGATAACACATTTAAACATAAGGATACATAACATTTGAAAGTAAAAGGATAGACAACTATATCCAGGCAAATATTAACTAAAAGAAAATCTGCAAAGCTAAACTAGTAGTATTAGACAAAGCAAACTTTACAGCAAAAAGCATTATTAGGGGTAGAATTCCTATAGAATGACAAAAAGTATATGACATTCTATTTTTATGTATCTAATAACTCAAAATATTTATAAAACCCTCAGACAAAACCGACAAATTTATCATCAGAATGGGACATTTCAATATACCTTTCATTGAGTCAAGCCACATACACAAAAAATGAATCAAGACCTAGAAAAATAGAGCAATGCAGTTAACAAGTTTGATCTAATTGATGTGTGTACATATTTGTATCTGTGCCCATCAATTAATTAGAGAATACATATTTTTCAACCACACATGAAGTATTATAGACATTGATCATGTCCTAGACCATAAAGTAAATTGCAGCAAAGTACAAAGAATTGGTGCCATATAGGATGCTGTACACTGACTACTATTAGATGTCACTAATAAAAAGGTAAATAATCCTCATAAATACTTTTGAGTAACTTGTGGATCAAAGAAAAAATCATCATGGAATGCAGGTAATACTCAGAACTGAATTACAGTGATATTTTTGACAAGTACCTAGAGTGATCCTCAGAAGGTTCATGTTACAGTAGAAAGAAAGGCTGAAAATCCAATAAGCCAAGTTTCTTACTTAAGAAATTAGAAAAGTAACAGCAGAATAAACACAAAGAAAATAGAAGAATATAATGAAGATCAGAGAAGAAAATAAATTTTAAAATGACATACTAGAGACCCACAAACCACCAGTTGGTTCAGAACAGGATTGCCTCTAGAGGGAAAAAATGAGGAATGTGAATTCAGACGCAGTACAAATTAAAAATAATGAGACAAAACAGGCCTGTAGAGACAATGCAACAATGAATTCTACCAGATATCCAGAGAACACCATGCTAACAACCTTAGATTCTTCAAAAAAGTAGAAAAAGATGGTTCTCCCATTTATTTTATGAGAAAAGTATAAACTTGATACCAAACTCAGGTGACAGTACAGGAAAGAAAATTAGGAAGCACTCTCATTTATGAACATATATATAAAAGTCCAAAAACATATCAACAAACCCAACTCAACAATAACTATCTAACAATATATATCTAAAATAATGCCTCATGACCAAGTTGCATTTATGCTAGGAATGCAAAGATACTGTAAGATAGAAAATGTGTAGATGTAATTTACTACATTAACAAATTAAAGAAACATTAACTTAATAAATGTGAGAAAGCTTTCAGTAAAATTCTATCCTTGCATATTAATGATTTAAAAATAAAAGCTAACAATAAATACTGGATAAATTATTAAAATTCATGAGAGTTCAACAGGGTTGCCAGATAAGAGATCAACCTATGGAAATAAGTTGCATTCATATTGCAACAAGAAAAAAGGAAATATATCTTAAACTATAACATTAATGTCAACAGAGACTAAAAGGACTATAAGGCATATTAGGATTAAATTTTATAAAAGATATGTAAGACTTTAGATAACATTTGAAAACTTTATTGAAAGATATAGGCAATCTGAAATAAATCTGGACATATACCATACTGTAGATATGTAGATAGGAAGACTCAGTGTCGTAATGATGTCATTTTACCTCAGATTGATCTATATAGTTAATACTACCTAAGTCAAATCTCAACTGGTTAGTTCATGTAATTTGACAAGTTGCTGCCAAAACTACATGGGGACCAACGAGTGAAGGGCCAAGAACAGTTAAGACACTCATGAAGAAGAACACCATGTTGGTGGAACTTGTCCTGTACAGATTTATTATAAGACCATATTGATTAAGACAGTATGGAAATGGCACAGGTGAGCCAGTGGAACGGAATGGAGTCCATAAACACTTGTGCCTATCTGGAGAGAAAGCATAGCATGGGAGTTAAGAGCATGGACTTTGAAGTCAGGACATTCAATATTTGAATCCCAGCTCCTCCACTAATTCTCTGTGTGATTTTGGTCAAGTTAGTTTTTTTCTCTCTCAATTCATAAGATGAGGACAGTAGAAACAACTTCATAGACTGTAAGGGTATAAACGAGTGCTGACACATACATAATAGATGCTATATAAATGTTGAATAAATGAAAAAAATTGATTTGCCAGAGATGGAATTACAGTATAGGAGAGAAAGAATGAACTATTCAATAAATGGTGCTGAGATCAATTGGTTATTGATATGGAAAAACAGTTGAGTCCTTATCTTGCATTTGAACTAAAAGTCGATTCTAGGTTGATTAAACACCTGCCTCTGAGAACCAAAATCTAAAGTGGTGAGGAAAGAAAATAGTGGAAATGTTTTTGACCTCTTGGTAGGGAATTATTTTTTTGTCTGGGATACACTTCTCCCCAAGAAATAATTTCAAGATTAATAAATTTGGCTCTATTAAAATTTAAAACTTATTTGTATCATGACACAGCAAAAAAGTGAAAAACTAGACTTTATACTAGGATTGTTTTTCAACACACATAATAAAAGAGGTTTGGTATTGGAAACAATATTCTCCCTCTATGACTTTCTGTAATGCACTGAACTCATTGCAATTGGTAAATGAGAGAGTGAAGACAATATAATCAGGATCTTACTAGTTCCAACTAAGATTTTCCAGCACATTAATGTTCTGCTTCATCAGATAACAGCTACAGTATACTCATCTCCCTGTGTTCTTACTCTTAGTTTAGTTAGACCATGGGCTTTGTTGTGGAGTCCTTATTTCACAGTTCTCACAATTTGTGCGTTAGCTTTTTTCTTTGTAACTCAGCAGTCTCAATCCTACCTTAATCCTCTTTCTGTAAAGCTAACTTCACCATTTAAAAAAAAAAACATATTTACAGTAGTGTTCTATTTATTGGGAATGAGCATGTCTTTGTTCTGGTGATAAAATTGTGTTATTTGAGTAGTCTGCCTTAAACCTGACTTTGCCCCCAAGCCCGGTTACTTTTAGCTTACAGTTTTGTGGAAAGCAGTGTTTGTCAAAAACCTGTATATTATAACTGAAATACCTGGATAATAGTTTCCTAGAAAACTATCAGTCAGTTCAGAAAAAAGGACCCTCAATTGGCCAATAAATAATATAAATGGGCATATTTTGTAGATAACTCTGTAATAGCTGTGTGGAGTACATATTCTACAACTCAGTAATTCCACCTCTGCATGTATGCCCTAGAGAAACTCTTGATCTTTTGCTGTAAGACAGTGCTACTATTCAAAGTGCAAGTCCAGAAGGCAATAAGGAGTTTCTGCCAGTTAAGTCAACACTATGCTTCTTTCATTGAGAAAGCTTTGCTGTGATTTTTTTAAGTGATTTGAAACAGTGTGCTTAATGAGGAAATTAACTTGTATTTGGGCACAAACTCCTTATCTCAAAGAATATTCATAGCATCATTGAAAATATCCATCAGTAAAAGAATGTATATGTAAATTGTGTATATTTATATAATGGAATGCTGTGCACAATGAAAATGTAAAAACAGGCCATGTGCGGTGGCTCATGCCTATAATCCCAATACTTTGGGAGGCTGAGGTTGGTGGATCACCTGAGGTCAGGAGTTCAAGGCTAGCCTGACCAACATGGTGAACCCTTGTCTCTACTGGAAAAAAAAAAAAAAATTAGCTGGGTGTGTGTCAGGTGGTGCCTGTAATCCCAGCTATTAGGGAGGCTGAGGCAGGAGAATTGCTTGAACCCGGGAGGCGGAGTTTGCAGTGATCTGAGATGTTGCCACTGCACTCCAGCCTGGGCGACAGAGCAAGATTGTCTCAAAAAACAAAAAGTGAAAATGTGAAAACAAGAGACTTACTAACAATTGCAAATCTCAAACTGTTTTAAACATGGAAACAGTACTATATGTTGTTTTAGAATATACGCATATATAGTTATATAGAGTAATAAGATGCCTAGGAATGAAAAGTACCAAATTGAGGATAGTGCTTTCCTGCTGGGTCTGAGAGAAGGTAATATAATCATGTAAATAACAAATAAATATAGCTTAGAATGGAACATAAGTAGATTGATAGACATTCATGTGAAGAGGACCTGGAGTTTTAAATGATTACTTTCTCATGATGAGCCAGAATTACCTGGTTGTAAAATAAGGAGTACTCATGTTAGATTGCAAATAGATAATATTCAGATATATTATGAATTAACACATCTGGAGTATTTTGTTTGATTCTCAGAATTTTGTTTTAAGAGATTTTCTGGTAGACACAATGGAACTTCCAGGGCCAAGTGGTAGAGAGCAGGCTGAAAACAACGTCTTAAGCCAAACTGGTATATATTTAGAGAACAAAAGTTTTAATGGCAACTGAAATTCAGATATTTGAAAGAACCTGTTGATGTGGTACTCTACCTTTTTTCTTTTTAATTTCATCTATCACTTTTCCTACCAAACCAACCTCTCTGGACATGAGGATGATAAATGTTAATTTTGCCCTTCAGTATATTAACCAAGCCTTGTTGCTTTGCGGCATATCCAGATTTGAAGTATGTCACCAGTGAAAATGTTGAACAGGTTGAATCTTGCTTGGATAACTTGCTAGCTGTTAGGAAAGTAATAGCTAGTTACTAGACTTTGATTTTGTCATCTGTCATGGTACTGTGAAATAGAACTTTCTACCATAATGGAAATGTTCTATATCTATGCTGTCCCCTAGAGTAGTCATGAGCCATGTTGCTGTTGAGCGCTTGAAATGTGGCTAGTGTGACTAAGGAACTGGATTTTTAAATTTTATTTAAATAAATCTTAAATTACCAGTATGTGGCTCTTGTCTACTCTGTTGGACAGTGCAGATCTACAATGACGATGATCATATGCACCCTAATATTTAGCTTCTAATAAAATAAGATCATGAAATACTTCATAAATGCAAATGGTTTGTGGTATATTTATTTGTGTGTATATGTATTACATGGTGAGCTAGAATTTAAATATTCAATAATCGCGTATAAATATAGCTTTAAAAATGATGAAATATTGGCAAGGATTAAAATTTAAAAGCTGTTTTTTATTACATTTATAGGTGACATGAACAGCTTGATAATGTGCATAAATGAATAACTGTTTTGAAAAGAGAAACTATCCGAATTTGTCATTCAGTTTTGAATATTAGTAAAGTGCTAGTTCTTCAGATTATCTTTTGGAAGTAGTTCCATTTGAACTTTAAAGGACTTTATAGCATAGTTTTGCAAAGTTTTTTTTCTTAATTGCTTAGAATCAAAATATAATAAACATTCTTATCTGTTACTTATGTATGCCAAATATAATTTAAAATGCTGATTTTTTTCTGCAAAAAATATATTAAAGTCAAGAAGTAAGTATTTTTACTGTGACTGTCATGATATACATAATTAGTATAAGTATCTCAATTTTTCTGGTTTTGTTCCTTTCTAGCTGCATAGATGAATGGTTTGAAGTAAATAGATCTTGCCCTGAGCACCCTTCAGATTAAGCATCAGCTTCCTGTTTTATAGGTAATTTTTTTGTAATTACTTTTTGAAGCATTAGCCCAAATTATACATTCTAAACTATAATTTTAATTTATTCATTTACTCATTGAGGTGCATGAGTGTGTGTGTGTGTATGTTTCAGACACTTAGGCTACTGCATAGAAAACTTACATTAAAAATATTACATAATTCTAATTGTTGGCTGGGTATGCTGGCTCATGCCTGTAATCCCAGCACTTTGGGAGGACTCAGGCAGGTGGATCACTTGAGGCCAAAAGTTCAAGATGAGCCTGGCCAGTGTGGTGAAACTCCGTCTCTACTAAAAATACAAAAATTAGCCAGGCATGGTGGTGCACACCTGTAATCCGAGCTACTCGGGAGGCTGAGGTACAAGAATCACTTGAGGCCGGGCGTGGTGGCTTACCCCTGTAATCCCAACACTTCGGGAGGCCGAGGTTGGCGGATCATGAGGTCAGGAGATCGAGACCATCCTGGCTAACACAGTGAAACCCCATCTCTACTAAAAATACAAAAAAAATTAGCCGATCCTGGTGGCAGGCGCCTGTAATCCCAGCTGCTCAGGAGACTGAGGCAGGAGAATGGCGTGAACCTGGGAGGTGGAGCTGGCAGTGAGCCGAGATTGCGCCACTGCACGCTAGCCTGGGCGACAGAGCGAGACTGTCTCAGAAAAAAAAAAAAAAGTCACTTGAACCCAGGAAGTGGAGGTTGCAGTGAGCCGAGATCATGCCACTGTACTTCAACCTGAGCGACAGAGCGAGACTCTCTCAAAAACAACCAAACCAAAAAATAATAGTTCTAATCATTTAGTATTATTATGTGCCAGATGTTGTTGTAAGCATTTTACATTTGTTAGTAACTCATCTAATTGTTACAATAACCCTTTTGAGCTCAGTACCATTACTATTCCTATTACACAGATGAAGAAGTTAAGTATAGAGAGGTTAAGAAACTTGACTTTTCAAGGTCAGATAACTAGTTTGTTGATGGGGATGAAATTTGAACCCAGGCATTCTGGTTCCAAAGACTGCTCTTAGCAATTTCACTCTTTTTAGGTAGGAACATTTTCTTCCAAAAGTCGCATCATAAATTTATTCATTCAATTTAATCATTCACTTTTATATTTTTAGCATGTAATAAAGTGCCTGTCTATATAGTAGGCAAAAAATAAAGTTGCATTTTACAACCGAAAAAAAAAAAAAACTAGTTTTGTTCTATTGATTTAAGTTTTTCGTGGTTCTGCATTATCTGAAAATGTTTCGTGAATTGAATGCTGACCTCAATTGGGTATTTTCATAGGCCTTTTTTTTCACATTTCATAAGTACATCAAATTGACATCATTTAGCTTTGAAAAAATAAAGGTTAATTGCTATCTTCAAATATATGAAAAGCTTTTATGAAAAGACTTGCAGAGATGATATAAAGCATTGGATTGTTATACCAAGGCAGAGCATTTTGGCTAATCCTAGAATTAGCTAAATTTCATGAGTTAGAGTCTCTTTGTTCAGGGACTCAAGACAGTAACAGCGGACTTTTCTGGGAGGCTGAGACTTGATGGCAAGGAACTAGACCAGATGACATCCTGAGGTCTAGTCCTGTGCTGGTCCCCCCATTTCCTTTTATTTCAATAACCTCTTAAATTTGAGAATAAAAGTGTTGAGGTAATAAACACAGTCAAGGAATTCTGTTGCTGTATTGGTGGAAGATGATTTAAGAGTAGCAGATTAGAATATTGACAGAGAAGATTTGGGATAATAGCAGCAATAGCACCTGAAATGAGAACTGCAGTTGAGTCTCATAAGACTATGCATGTGCATGTGAAATGTGAAAGCCTTGGTAAACTGTAGAGTACTAAAAGACGGTCAGATTTTAACCTTTCCTGTGAACTTACTCAGAATATGCCTTGACACATTTAAAATATGAATTGAGGCTGAGCACTGTGGCTCACAGTGTAATCCCAGGTTTGGGCGGCTGAGGCCAGAGGATTGCTTCAGATAAGGAGTTTGAAGCTGCAGTGAGCTATGAACACACCAGTGCACTCCTGCCTGGGTGACCGAGCAGGTCCCTGTCTAAATAGATAAATAAATAAAATGTGAATGGAAGTAAGAATACTGGGTAAGAGAAGTATAGTGGTGGAGTGGTATTTTGAATATATGTGCACATATGTTTTTATTTCACCATAGAAAAGGTTTGGAATGCCTTCATTGTTACCTTACATTTGAGACAAAATGAAACTGTGGCTAAAATTATAGAAGCATTGTAAGGGAAGTACTGAAAACTGTTGCTAACAAAATGAAATTTTTGTCTTAGTATTTTACATGTCAAAGTAATACATCTAAATCCTTCATCTATAGGTAAAATTTGTCTTTTTATTCTTTCTTAGTGCATTTTGGGCTGCTGTAACAAAATACCTTAGTTGAGTAATTTATACATGATAGAAATATAGTGCTTACAGTTCTGGAAGCTGGAAAGTCTAAGATCAAGGTTCCAGCCAGTAGATTTGGTGTCTGATGAGGGCTCATGCCTCATTTATGGCACCTTCTGTGTGTCCTCATGTGGTGGGACAACAGACTCCCTCAAGCTTCTGTAATGATACTGACTGCATTCATGTGGTCAGAGCCCTCATCACCTAATCATGTCCCAAAGGTCCCACCTCTTAATACTATAGCACTGCAGATTAGGTGTCAACATAGGAATTTTGGGAGTACACAAATATTTAGACCATAGAGCTGATAAGCTGTTTTTTGTGAGGTGGAATTATGTCGTATACAATTTTTTTCTTTCATCGGCTGAATTTTTCCTTTAGTGTCACAGTGAGCTTATGGGATATGTGGAGCATACATCTCATCTCATAGCTGAAATGCATATGTCTGTTGGTCTTCAACAACATTTCCATTTTCTTATGTTACATATGAGTGTTATATTTGCTTATTTGTTTGTTTTCATATATAGAACCTGAATTTGAAACTAGCCTACTACATGCTCTGTTCATCAGGTGTCTACAGAAATCTGAACCAATGGAGTCTGCTTCTGTGGGTCTTGAAGAGTCATTTTTAAGAATTTATAGACATGGAATATCTTGACTCTTGTACATTTTTGCTTCTGTCCTGACCTTATTTATCAAGTGATACATTTTTGTATACATTTTAATAGTCCTAGATTAAAGGTATATGGGTTTGAGGAGGATTCAGTGTTGTTAAAACATTTTGTAAGGCACTATGTAGCCATAAAGCTCAACGTTTTCGATATCCTTCAGCATAAGAATTTAACAATCAACCCAAAATAGAGAGACATGAATATTTGTGGTCTTAATTAGTTAGAAAATTGCTGTACTTTTTTTTGGGATTTTTAGTTACTTAGGAGAAATATTTTAAAACTCCGTGTGTGTGCATTCTTTACTTGGGTGTAGTCCTTATTGTGAAAGGGGGATGACTTCATTATGTATTTTTTGTGACTAAACTTTAATTGGTCCTTCTGTGTCTTAATCTGTTCTTCTCCAGATCACTGGCTTTATGAATTTTCAGAACAGTAAGTAAGGGTATGAAAACTTACAGTAACTAAAGCAGTGTTCATGGAGAAATCTATTTTTACACAGGTTTTCTCGTCTTTACAAGATGCTTGAAAAACCAAGAGGATATGAAGATCTGTCTCTGGAGAAACAAAAATGCAGGCATACTCAGCCAGAAATCTGCGTTTTGTGAGACTTGGTAATACAGAGATGGACAATCATACTGGGGTAAAAACCCTGCTGAAGAGAGGACAGTGACCACAGAACTCAGTGTACCAAACATGCATACAAAGGACACACAGGGATTTTGAAAATGCTGCATATCCCTTAATAGTCATCTACATAGGTAATACTGATAAACATTTTGTATTCAGATGCCAAAGTTAACTGATTTCAAAGTTGATTTACTTTTTATTAAGTTCTCCAGAGCTGCACAACTAGTTATGTTTTGATTTGTTTTGTTTTTCAGTTTGGGGTCTCTTTGTTTTCCCCAACATAATGTTTCTGCATTCATCTGTTCTTAAATTGAAAAACATATAATTTACTTCTTATAAATTAAAGTGTTAAATGTGAAACCAAGAAATGTAATCAAGCAGTAAAAACATTCTCTGAATGTAGACCATGATCTCAAGTTCTTCCATTTTTTCCCCCAAGAGTGGAAAATAGACTTCTACATAGGAAAGCTAAAATATGTTAATATTTTTAAATTAAAGGTTTAATATCAGAATGCAGTCCAAAGAGCAAATCACATTACATAATTACATTTTAATTAAATATAGAATATTCTACTGAATTGCAATTTATTAAATATTCTTATCCTCTTAAATAAAACTGCCCAGCAGTTAATCAGCAGTGAATCATCTTGCAGCTATGCAACTTAAAAAAAATACAGATTACCAATTTTAAGTGCTGCCAGCTAAAATAACTGTTTTAACGGGTATCTTTTGTTTGTTCTTTTCATGTAATTATTTTATTGTGCTTTGCATCTCCAGGCAGTTCTCTCAAATTTGGGTAAAATGTTCAGCAGGCTGTAAACTTAAGAAAAGGGTAAAATAAAATTTTCTGGAGTGAAACTTGGAATAATTTGAGGGAGATTTTATATACCTTAAAAAATTGTAATTTAATTGGGATGCCAGATTTATAACAATTTGCATCTTTAATTTTCCAGATAATCTGGAGGTTAGCATTTGATAAATGATTTTTTAAAAGTAGATATGAAGATTTTGTTAATTTATAATTTATTCATGTGTTATTACTGTAATTGAAAATGTTATAGACACTTTTAAATTCAGTTTGTATAGAAAGAAATGTGTTAAACAAAATTATGTTAATAAATATTCCCACATAATACATCTGAATGGTTAAAAATACTGGAAGAGTTGTCAGGGTTACAATAGTGAATGTCTTTTTTTTTTAATATCAAAAATATCGATAAGTAGGTTTTGTGTTTTCAACATAGGGAAAATGTTATCAGTGACTAGGTGGTGCACTTTTCTTAGTATAATTGAAAGTTGCACAGTAAGTACTGTTTCCTTGTTTTAATCTTTCTTTACTCCTAATGTATTTAAGAATTTGCTGTTTTATTTAACGCTGCTACTCTTAATCTTCTCTAAATTTTTTCCCCTACTTTTTCTGGCTTCTGTTTCACATTTTTTAAAAGGGCAAGTACAGGAGCAACTGCTGCTACCCAGAAAAATTTGTGTATTATAAATAATTAAGAGTTTTTAATTGCTTTTTGTATGATTCCAGATCAGATAACATTTTCCCTGAAGTTATGCTGTGAAATGCCTTTTGTTATGCTGCAATTGCTAAAGGAATCCAAAACCTCCATTTTGACAGCTGAAGGCACAGTTTAATAGGTGCTTTTTAACTAGTTATGGAAAATATTCGTCCCTTAACGAAACAATTCTTTTTCTGATTTTTTTCTGTTACCATGAAGTCTTAATTTGAATTCATTTTATTTCATGTTTTCAATTTTGTAAGCTTTCATACCCTCCTGCCCAGCCTCCTCAAGTAAAACTTCTTAGAATGTGAATAATTGATTCATTTTCTATTACTGGTATACTGTTGTGATGAGAATTGTTTTGTTGTCTTCCATTCTTAAAGGAAGAGATTTATTACAGCTGTGAGGATTAACTATATTCTCCTGGAAGTTGATTTTGTGATAGGTTAATGCAAAAGTCATTGCAAAAACTGCCATTACTTTTGCACCAATTTAATAGTTCCATTGTTTACTTTCTAACCTATATTGGCTTAAATTCACTTTTTAGCCCCTCTTTGTCATAAGGTTCTGTGCTGCATTTGCTACAATAGAAGCTCCTGTGGTTTTAAAGAAAGTTCAGTGTTTGTCAGTGTCAAGTGCTACTTGATTATTATATTTGTCTGGAACAGTATTCACTTAAATCTGTTTATAGCAATCCCTTTTTTGACAAAATTTACAAAGTTGACATTTTTACTTTAAATTCAATCTCTGTCAGTGACTTCCTAAAAAGAACAACTTAGAAATTGAGGGAAAAAAATGTTTTTAAAGCCCAAATGTTCCAGTTTTTATTCAAAGTCAAAGTCGTTATTCTGGAAAATACAAGTAATATTCTATATAATGTCACTTAAAATATTTGTAAATTTATTATGCAAACACTGAATAGTATAAGTAAGATATAAAATCACAGTAGATATTTAAATACTAAGCTGAAACTACTGACAACTAATTATTATGAGGGATACAATAACGATTGAAAGCCTAGGTTATCAAGTTGGTTTTAGCTTTCTAGAATCTTTGTAAATACTCATGTTCAAATAAGATCACACATGCATATGTAGAAAGCAGTATGTTCTGAAAGTTCACTTTAGTGCCACTGTTTGTCCATAATGGATTTATTGCCAATTTTGAATCCTCACCTTACTTTGATCTGGCTTTTTTTCCCCCCCCCCCCCCCTTACCAGAATGTTTAGGAGAAAGTAAAATTATTCTGTTTTACTTTGGCTTTTTGCCAGAGATACAGACTAAGCATAGTATTAATATGTGTTTTTCAGATCTGGTTACAAGACGGATTATAGATTGTGTTTTAAGAGCAGTGTTGTAATTGAAATATAAATAACGGCATAACTTTTTTCGTGTTAGCAAAAACAACATTAAAAAGGTTATGTTACATAATATGTAAGTTTTGGTTTCTTAGTGCAACTCTTATATTTCTTTTAAATGTTACGTAGTTATTTCAGTTTTCACTCTAGCTACTTTACTAAAATGTAGCCCCCAAATAGCCTCAGCGTATCTGCCATATGTATTTCAAAGATTACAGTCTGAATGAGTTAATGAAAATGGCAGGTTCCTTTTCAAAGTTTGTTTGACTCACAGCCATATTGCTAAGTTTGGGTATAGTGAAGTTAAAAACAGTCACTTAAATTAGTATCTTATAGCAAGATATACTGACATTGTTTTAAATGAAAAAGACTGTAAATTCATTGTAAATATTACCTAACATAAGAGTGGAAGAGGGGAATTTTTAAAAAAATAAGCTATATTTGAACAAAGCATGAAACTCTTGTTTTAAAATTTAAGAATAATTGAATTTACCATCTAATTGACATCTGTACTGTGCATTGGTAGTAATATCCAAATCATCTTATTCTTTCACTGAGGAAGTTCTCATATAAATCAAATTGCTGAGAACTATATAAAACTACATAGAGGTAAATGGTGCTTATTAAATATGAGTATAGTTTGTTACTTGCTGGAAGTCTTCTAGTTCATTTGGACCATTTTCTAACAATTTTGATTGATCCTGAGGTGAGCATGGTATCTATTGGCAATGAGTGGTTAAATGTGAAGTGCCCTTGTTCAGTGTCCCTTGTTCTTGTACAGGTATTTTCTTAGTTTAAAAAAAAAAAAAAATTCTAGCATGCGAACATTTGTCTTTGGCCTATTCCCTTTTTTCTGAAGTGTGTAACTTCTGATTTTTTCTTTGCTGTGTTGTGAATAACAGTAGTTAAATTCTCTGTTTTACTATCTACTTTTCTTTTCTCCCCAGATCTTTTCATTCTAAAGCTAAATTGCTTGGTTTTCTTTAGAGGAAATTGCTACGTGTACTCATAGTGATTCATATTCAAGAATAGCTGATAAACCTTTCTAGGTAATAACTTATCCAAACAATACTTTGAGTATCATATTTTGTGAATGCCTTGCTTAAGCTAGGAAACTGAATATTCTTTTTAAATCATAGAATTCCTGTATTAAATGTGAAGCACACAGTCTCCAAAGTCACCTGATTCTCTGTGGAAAATGAAAGGCACTGAAGGAAACCAGATATGTTAATACTTAGTTTTAGTTGAAAATGCAACATTACTGTACTTAGAGCGGGGGTTGGTTTATTTTTAGATATTTAAGCTATCATTAATTTTAGACCAATGGCTAATAATAAGAGCGATTTTTGGTTGCTCGTTTATGGAGAGACAAAGAACAGCACGGTATAAACTTACATCACAGAAATAAATGAAAAAATTTAAGTGATAAAACTGTGTTTTCTATGAACCAGCATTGTATATGAACCAACATTGTGTTTCTTAGCTCTGACCTGAACAGTGAGGTACCTCAGGACCCCTAGACTTGGCACTAGAAATGACAGAGTTCTCCTGTTACTAAATTCTCATGCCTTCCTTTTCTGACGTAGTAGGTTGAAATTGGTGGGCACTGATGATTTATGTTTGATAAAGTTCTGCTTATATCCTGTTACTGGTAATTCTGGTACCAAAATCTCAAAAGGTTTGATTATTAGTAGCATTTTGAGTACCTGTGTTCATATAATACAGTTAGCAGACCCTTATAGAAGTCAAAAGAGATTTTGGAATTTGGTGATACTGGTCTTTATAACACTAGCCTATTACATTTTCTTTCTTTATAATAACTGTTTATGTGAGTTTCATTGAAAATCATGGCTCTATTGCTTTATTCATGGTTTCCACAACTCTTTCTGTAACACCTTAATTTTCTCTCTTAGGTATTTTCCTGTTAAATAAGATATCAAAAGCATCAATCACAAGACAGAGAAAATGTATTAGGAACAACTTGTATTAGTATATTCTAAACTGAAATGAAAAAGCTCATTATTCCTATTTTAATAAATAAAACTCCCAAATGATCTTGCTAAATTATCCCATTATTTAGAAGTAGAAAATAAGAGTGCTTTCATGGAAATTTGTCATATTCTCCCTTCTATCTAGAAGTTGACAATAAATTGCAATAAAACTAAGAAATAGCTGAATGCTGAAAAATACCATGAATTAATGTTATGGCTTCTTTATTTTTGTATATCCATTCCCACAAATTGAATTTAAAATTATTAATGAAAATTCTATAATAAGTAATAATGCGTGTATTAGTACTGGGCAAAGAAGTCTTTCTTTGTTACATTAACCATTAGTAAAAGATGTACTTTGACATTTCTGATGTAAAACCTATATGTAAATGTTGTAATTGAAATATGATTGGACAGCTGTCAAGTTTTGGGGAGGGAAGCAGATGCCGGCGTTCTCTGCTGAAAAGACAAGATGGCACTTGACAGACCACAGCAGATGGAGCTGGAAGAGGAAAAGGCAGGCAGTGGACTCTGCCAGTATTATCTGTTCAAGATTGAAGAACTCCAGGGTTAACTGCAATATAAATTGGATGGGGGAAAGCCACAAGCAACAGTTCTGAACTCCAGGTGCATATGCAGCTGTTTTTGAATGATAAGACCCTAAACCTTTGGAGGCAGCAGGTGCACAGGAATGAACTAAATACTAAAGTGTGCCGATTTCAGGAGGAGCTACAGCTGCTGCAGGAACAGGACTCCTATGTCGGGGAAGTGGTCCAGGCCATGGATAAGAAGAAAGTGTTGGTCAAGGTGCATCCCAAGAACAAGTTTGTCGTAGATGTGGACAAAAATATCAGCATCAGTGACGTGACACCCAGTTCCCTGGTGGTTCTAAGAAATGACAGCTACACTTTGTACAAGATCCTACCCAACAAGGTGGACTCATTGGTGTCACTGATGATGGTGAAGAAAGCACCAGATTTGACTTATAAATTGATTGGTAGACTGGATGGGCAGATCAAGGAGATCAAAGAAGTGATCGACCTGCCTGCTAAGCATCCCCAGCTCTTCAAAGTACTGGGCATTGCACAGCCCAAGGGAGTGCTGCTTGGAAGACACTGTTGGCCTGGGCCCTGGCTTATCATAGGGACTGTACCTTTATTCATATCTCTGGCTCTGAATTGGTACAGAAATTAATTGGGGAATTTCTGTGATGGCAGAGAAAATCCTCATCTGTCATCTTCACGGATGAAATTGACTTGATTGGCACCTCATAGCTGGAGGGGGTTGCTGGAGGGACCAGTGAAGTGCAGCAGACAATGCTTCGAGGATGGCTTTGAGGGTACCAAGAGTATCACGGTTTATCACGGCTACTAATACGATTGATATCCTGTACTCGGCACTGCTTTGCCCAGGGCACATTGACAGAAAAATTGAGTTCCCACCCCGCAATGAGGAGGCCTGACTGGACACTTTCAACTCTTTCAAGATTCATTCTCAGAAATCAACCTGACCCAGGGGATCAACCTGAGAAAAATTGCTGAGCTTATGTCAGGAGCATCGGGCTGGAGTGAAGGGCATGTGCACAGAAACCGGCCTGTATGCTCTGAGTTAACAGTGAGTCCATGTCACTCAGAAGGACTTTGAGATAGTACAAAGTCCTGCCTCATGCCAAAGGACAGTGAGGAAAAACATGTCCATCAAGAAACTATGGAATTGAGTGGACATCTTTTGTGTGTATCCCTACAATAAAACTCAGTGGAACAAGAGAAAAAAAAAAAAAGAAAAAGTTTTGGGAAGGGATGATCTGCTAGTGTATAATCAATAACTTTTAAAATTTAGCTTGTATTTAGTAACATTTATGTTTTGAAAAAAAGTAAAGAATCTTTTGAAGCACAATTTTCATGATGTAAAAGATACTGAGTTTCCTAGTGTAAGAACATGAGTTCTGGAAACAGTCTTAGGGACGCTGGGCAAGATAGTGCACCCCTCCCCCCTCACCGCCAACCAACTTTGTAAAAAGAGATAATACTGCCTACATCAGGGTTGGTGTGAGGATTAATTAGAAAAGTACATGTATGTAAGCACCAGACACATAGTAAGCACTTAATGTTAGTGGCTAGTGTAAACAAACATATTTGTGTCCACTTATGAATAATTTTAGTATTCTCTCCAGTCATGAGGTGTAGTAGTAATATCTAAGACCTTAACTGAAGTGTTTAAAGAAACCTAGGTATAATAGAGAACATCATGGGTGCTAATTTCCACTCTCACTAAAACCCAGTGATTTTACTATATCAGCTACCATAAAGCACTACTTGATTCTGTAGATTATACGGACCAAGAATGTAGAAATGAGATAGCCGATCTCTAGGAACTGAATTTTTAGTGGGTAAAGCAAGCAAGCATGTAATAGAGAACAATAAAAGCTCTGATAGACATATGTACAAGGTGTTGTAGAGGTACAAAGGAAAATTAGACTAGACAAGAGAGTGATTAAACTTAAGTACTTAAGAACAAATAGATCATAGTTCTAGGGGACGTGGAACATGCAAAGTGGAAAGTTTGGGAAGAGTATTCCCAAGGCAAAAAACTTAGCACGTACAAACATAGGAGGAAAGTGAGACACTCTTAAAGAGTTGCTGTGCTTTGGGAAGCGAACGGATCACAAGATCAAGAGACTGAGACCATTCCGGCCAACACAGTGAAACCCTGTCTCTACTAAAAATACAAAAAGTAGCTGGGCGTGGTGGTGCGCGCCTGTAGTCCATCTACTGGGGAGGCTGAGGCAGGAGAATTGCTTGAACAATTCTCCTGGTGGAGAGGTGGAGGTTGCAGTGAGCTGAGATTGCGCCACTGCACTCTATCCTAGCAACAGAGTGAGACTCTGTCTCAAAAAAAAACAATGTTATGTTGGCCAGGCACGATGGCTCGCACCTGTAATCCTAGCACTTTGGGAGGCCAAGGTGGGGTGGATCACTACCTGAGGCCAGGAGTTTGAGACCAGCCTGGCCAACATGACGAAACCCCAGCTCTACTAAAAATACAAAAATTAGCCAGTGCGGCAGTGTGCGCCTGTAGTCCCAGCTACTTGGAAGGCTGAGGCATGAGCCCAGGAGGCGGAGGTTGCAGTAAGCTGGGATCGTCCCACTGCACTCTAGCCTGGGCAATAGAGTGAGACTCTGTCTCCAAAAATAAAGAAGAAAGTTGCTATGTCTGGAGAGGTAAACAGGTGATAAATCATGAAGAGATTTATGTCTTAAACTATAATTGAAGGATTTGAAACAGGAAAAAGATAATCACATTTATACTTACGAGAGGTACGAGACTGGAGGCAGAGAGACGTGTTAGAACATTTATACTAATTCAGGCAAGATGATGAGGGGCAGAACTAAAGCAATGAAAATAGGGAAAGCAAGTGCAGAAGAACAGAACAGATTTAGAGAGCAGAATTGACCCATCTGGGACAAGTTCTAGTTGTCCATTCTGTTGCCAGTGCTGCAGAGTCCAGAGGCAGCACAGTGCTTCATTTGGTGAGGGAGTTCACAAGAGAAAAACTAGCTTTTTTAACAGACCCATTTGTGAGAACTGACCTAGTCCCTTGATAATAACCATTAATCCATGCATAGATTAATCCATTTTTGGAGACATAGATAGCCCTCATAATCCAATTACCACTTAAAGGCCCTACCTCTTAATATTGATACATTAGGAATTAAGTTTTAACACAAATTTCAGTGGGGGCAAACATTCAGATCATAGCAGTGTCTATTAGGGTGTAGGAGGTATCTCTACCCAAATGTTTAGGGTGTCAGTAAGTATGTGATAAGTGGGATTGTTGAGCTAGTTTAACGACGTCTAGGTTGGTTGGGTTGGACTTTTCCTCATGTCCCCTCCCTGCTTAGCTCTAGCTGCCTATTGGAATGTAGCCATGCTTTTCCTGGGTTTGCTTAGTGAAATGCTGAGATGCACTCTGAAGCATTCTTGAGGTTTTCCCTTTGGTTCATTTGTCCCATACTCTTTCCATTATGCCAGTCTTCTCAGATCTTCACAACACAAGTAAATCTGTTGGAAGCAAGATCTTGTAGAAGTAGACATACAGGAAAAATAGAGCCTGCTGTCCTGATGGATGCTGCTGTTAAAATAGGTTGGGTTGGCCTAGGTAAGAGGAGGACCAGAAGAGATTTATGATTTCTTGGAAGGCTATGAGTTGCTGCTGGCCCCATCATAATCTTTGTTTAGCAAAAGTTGGGAAATGAATACTGGTACACTTACATTCCTTGGAAGAGCAGCAGAAACCTTGGGATATCCGTGTGGGTCAAGGAGACAACTCTCCTCATGGATTCCCTAATTTGATACAGCATACTCATGGAAACGCCAATTCAAGTTTTCACAAGTTTCTCTTAAAGTTCACTTACGATTTCCTAGACCAAGAAGTCCTACAATGCAAGGCCTGTGAAAATGTTGTAAACTTAATACCTGACAGGGAGATATTCAAAGATGTCAAAGCCCCTGTTTTTATAAATATTTCCACATGGTTTAAGATTTGCCTTCCCACATAAAATGAGTAAAAATAACAATAATTTTTCTGCAATACCTTAATGATGCTGTAATTATAAAGCAGGGTTTTAAAATTCTGCCATGTAGTGCCTTATTTTTATAGTAATGTTTTCTATGAACCTTTGAATTTAATGTGTATTAAGAGATTTAAAGAGTATGTAACTAAAAAATATCTTTCCAACAGAGTCACCTTGAGATTTAATGCTTTCCAATTGGCTTGATCATTTGGTGGCAAGATAACTAGTTGGGTAACTGAACATAGACTATACAGTGTTAGCAAATACAAATTTATATTTCAGAAAAATATCGAATAACTGTATATCATCAAAGCCTGTATGCACCTTTCAAGGTAACACGTTAACACTTGGAATATTATTAAATCTGTAAATACTAAGGATATTATCTAAATAGATGATATCCATCAAACGATATATAAAGTTCATCTGTTGTTGGAAATCAAATGTTGCAAAGGCCAAAGGTATTTAATATCCAAACTATTGTTTTAGCATATATTTAATAATATAAAAACTCTAAAGTGATATATTGCATTTTTTTTTTTCAGTCTTTGAAATCTGGTTGTGTTTTACGCTTACAGCACATCTCTATTCAGGACTATAGCCACTTTTTAAGTTGTCAAGAGTTGTATGTGACCAGTAGCTACTGTGCTGGCAGCACAGGTCCAGATGACTCTGGGAGGCTTTTCTACTCCTGTCTGTCCTTACCTGAATATTTCTGAAGGCCTTCTAATTCCAACTTCATGAAGACTCTTGGGTCTTTTTCAAAGTTTATTTAACTACTGCACATGAGCAGAACTTGTCCTAAATTATTACTAAATTGAGGCAGTTTCCTCATTTTTAAATGAAAGAGCTGGAAATATCTTTAAAAGGTTGAGGGTCTAATGAATCGTCTTCATGTACATTCATAGATAGCATTGGCTTTCATTGTGATTATGGTTTTTGGTGAGGGCACATGAGCTTTGAACACCTAGTCAGTGTTTTAGTTAGGAATTGCAGTTTGTGAGGCTTTGGCCAAATAATCATCCAGGAATTGTGAGTGATGCTGGTGAATAGTTCTAGTCAGATTTGTCCCTTGTGTTGAGTTCTATGGGGGACATTTTCATGGGGTTCAGACCTTACAGCTAATAGTTGGCTTCCTGCCTACGTCAGTGCTTAAACTGTCAAACTTGTCCACCAAACCCTCAATTCATAAAGCTGACTCTTCAAAATCCAGCATAAGAGGCACCAGTAGTCAAGTCTAAACTGTCTTCAGTAAGGTATTCCCTAGTTTGCCTAGAGATTCTGTGCTCAGATGCCATGTTGAATGGAGTCAGCAGGCAGGTGTTGGCAGGGAGGTTGTCTATGAGGTTGGCATACACAGTGGGAAGACAGACGTTACATATGTCTTCTTTGGGATCCCCATAAGCCACTGGTTCTCAATACTTGCCTAAACAATAGGTCAACTCAGGGAGGAAAGACACATAGAGGCATCTGTTTAAATATATTAAGGTCTTGACCTCACCCCAGAGATTCTGAGTTAATCTAGTGTGATTCTGTTGTATAGTCAGTGTACAACCTATCAAAGGTTTTCTCATACACCTCAAAAATAGGCGTGGACCTATGAAGAGGAAAGGGTGCCAAGAATATCTCAGACCTCTGCAACTAAGCTGTAGCTATATTCCTTTCAATTTTCTTTCCTACTTGATCAAACTCTTAACTCTTTTTGGATGAGAAAACTGCTCTGGCATCATTATGCATTCTACCCAAATCTAGTTGATAGGACAATGTCTAATTCAGCCAGGCTCCGATCCTTAATTTTCACAAAGAATTTGTAGATTCCCAAAAGCTCTTTTTACTTCCAGAATGGCTCTGACAAATCAAAAGCCTTTGGCTTCCAGACACTTCTCTTCCTTTGGATTTAAAGAACTTGACTTTGACATTCAAAATAATACCTTTGATTTGTCCTCATTTTCTCTCCCTCCTGAAGCAGTGACCATCAATGAGTCATTGAATAAAATGCCATGAGCAACTAGGAACACGAACTAGGAATGAAAAATGTTCAAAAATAGTATTCTGCTGCACTCACATCAATCGATAGAAAGCTATTGAAACCTAAATACATAACTAGTCTGATTTTCATTCTTAGAGTTATGTGGTGATCTTCAGAAGTCTTCTCTCCCTGAAGAAGAATGTGTATAGGAGTTACTTGCACTAGAATGCAGGCACTATCATTCATTCATTTAGCGCATATGGTTGGTTGTGTTGGTTCATTCATTTAGCACGTATTTCTTGAACATTTGATAGATGAAAAACACTGGGTGAGACACCACATATACATTGATGGGGAAAAGGATAGTGCCTGCCCTAATGGGCTTAATCATTTATAGTATCACAAATCTATAAATAGCAGGCTGTCTGAAACCTGGTTCTTAAATAAGTATTTGTGTCAGTTCTTACAAGGAATGAGGTTATTAAGGTCATTGGAAAACCCTTTATTTGACTCTACATCCGGTAGGACCTTTATACTTTGTGCCAGACCTTCCTGTGTGTCAGTGCTACTAAAACAAAGGAGAAAGTAGGTAAAAGTACTTCAAACACTAGGATTGAGGTAGAGCCAGCCAGACACAGATTTCCTAACTTGTTTCCATTTTTAGAGGACTATTTCTTCAGTAAAAACAGTATTATATTTCTAATCAGCTTTTTCTTCATTGCTTTGTAAAGGCAACTTTGTTTTTTTTAATTAATTTATATTTTTTTGAGACAGAGTCTTGCTCTGTTGCCCAGGTTGGAGTGCAGTGGCGAGATCTTAGTTCACTGCTACCTCTGTAAAGGCAACTTTAAATAAAGTTACAATTTACATGCAACAAAAACATTATGCATGTACAGTCTGATTAATTTGTGCAAGACATGCATACCTGTGTGACTATCACCACAACCAAAATAGATAATATTTTCATCACCCCTCAAAAATTACTTCAGGACTCTTAATAGTTGGTTCCTACCCATCACCCCACAGTCCTAGGCAGCCATTGATCTGCTCTGTGTCACTGTAGATTAGATGAAATCATTCAGTATGTACTTTATTTGTGTAAATTTGTTTTGCTAAGCATAGTGTCTGAGAAATATCGCAGATGCAATGATGTTGCCTGAATCATCGCAAGACATTGCTTGAATCAGTAGTAGTGTTCCATTCAATGAATATGCTACAGTTTGTTATTCTCCTATTGGTGGGCACCTGGGCTGTTTCTAGTTTGTGGCTATTACAAATAAAATGACTATGAAAGTTTGAATATAAATCTTTGTGTGAACATGTGATTTCATTTCTCTTCAATAAATACCTAGGGATGAAATTGCCGAGTCATGTGGTGAGTATTTGTTTAACTTTGTAAGATACTGCCAAACTGTTTTCCAAAGTAGCTGTGCCATGTTACATTTCCATCAGCAATGTATGAGGGTTGCAATTTTACCACATTATTGCCAATACATGCTGGTGTCGGGCTTTTTAATTTTGGACATTCTAGTGGGTCTGTAGTGGTATCTCGTGGTTTTAGTTGGAATCTACTTAACCACTAATGACATTAATCATCTTTTTATATGCTCATTTGCCATTCCTGTAGCTTCTTTGGTGAAAGGTCAGTTCTTTATACCATTATTTTTAACAGGTTTATTGAGGTTTAATTTACATACCATAAAAATCCACCCACTAAAAGTATACAATTAAATGGTTTTTCATATATTTTTGGAGTTGTAGTCCTTAGCATAATCAGTTTTGGAATATTTATATCACTCTAGAGAAACCTTATACTCATTAGCAATCACCCTCAATTTTCCCCTCCTCTAGCCCTAGGCAACCACCAGCTTTCTGTTTCCATAGATTTTCCTTGACTAGATATTATGTATAAGTGGTATGATACAAAATAGAGTCATTTGCACTTGGCTTCACCTAACATAATTGTATCTGAAGATCACCCATGTTTAGCATGCATTAGTAATTCTTCCCTTATATTTTGCTGAATAGCAAAAATAATTTTAAAAATCCATTCTATTGTATGGATATACCACATTTGTTTATCCACTTGCCAGTTGATGGATTGGATCATCTCCACTTTTGGGGCTTTTATGAATAATGCTTGTATGAACGTTTGCCTTCAGTTCTTTGTTTGGACGTATGTTTTCATGTGTTTTGGGTAAGTATTTAGAAGTACAATTGCTGGGTCATATGTGTGCAGCTTTATACGCAATGCTCACTGTTATCTTATTCCCTAGGTCTGTTAAATTCCTGACTGTTTTGCCCATCTGTGGCTTGCCCCAACCAGTATCTCAGTCTAGGTACAATGTTGGCCTTACCTGTTTGCTGTTCAGATCGATATTGTTTTTGACAACACTCCTGCATGTGTATTTTTCCCACATTCTTCTCCATATCAGTTCAGCCCCCTGCAGCAGGGAGGCTGCAGGCCTTGACGGCCTGCCCACCCTGGTAGAACTATAGTGCCACAGAACTTGAAGGACTGGGAGAGAGTGAGATGGGGGCAGCCTCAGACTACAATGCCACAGACTGCCACTGTTCTAACCAAGGTTCAGTAGGTTTTCTTGAATAAATGTTTCTCAGCTTGTTGCATGCATTAGTCAGTTCTCAGAATTCTGAAATGAGTATTTACACAGTTTTGTCAAGTTTTATCATTGCTTTTTGGGGAGAAAATTTGCCAAACTCATTACTCAGACATTCCTGAAATCTCATTGGGATGCTTTTTTGGTTTTGTTTTTATTTTTATATATACTTTAAGTTCTGGGATACATGTGCAGAACATGCAGGTTTGTTACATAGGTATACATGGGCCATGATGGTTTGCTGTACCCATCAACCCATCATCTACATTAGGTATTTCTCCTAATGCTATGCCTCCCCTAGCCCCCCACCCCACGACAGGCCCCAGTGTGTGATGTTCCCCTCCCTCTGTCCATGTGTTCTCATTGTTCAACTCCCACTTATGAGTGAGAACATGCGGTGTTTGGTTTTCTGCTTCTGTATTAGTTTGCTGAGAATGATTGTTTCCAGCTTCATCCATGTCCCTACAAAGGACATGAACTCATCCTTTTTTATGGCTGCATAGTATTCCATGGTGTGTATGTGCCACATTTTCTTCATCCAGTCTATCATTGATGGACGTTTGGGTTGGTTCCAAGTCTTTGCTATTGTGAATGGTGCTGCACGTGTGTATGTGCCTTTGCAGCAGAATGATTTATAATCCTTTGGGTATATACCCAGTAATGGGATTGCTGGGTCAAATGGTATTTCTAGTTCTGGATCCTTGAAGAATCGCCACACTGTCTTCCACAATGGTTGAACTAATTTACACTCTCACCAACAGTGTAAAAGTGTTCCTATTTCTCCACATCCTTGTTGTTTCCTGACTCCAGCATTTGTTGTTTCCTGACTTTTTAATGATCGTCATTCCAACTGGCGTGAGAATGGTATAACATTGTGGTTTTGATTTGCATTTATCTAATGACCAGTGATGATGAGGTTTTTTTTCCGTTAAGTTTGTTGGCCACATAAATGTCTTCTTTTGAGAAGTATCTGTTCATATTCTTTGCCCACTTTTTGATGGGACTGCTTGTTTTTTTCTTGTAAATTTGTTTAGATTCCTTGTAGATTCTGGATATTAGCCCTTTGTCAGATGGATAGATTGCAAAAATTTTCTCCCATTCTGTAGATTGCCTGTTCACTCTGATGATAGTTTCTTTTGCTATGCAGAAGCTCTTTAGTTTAATTAGATCCCATTTGTCAATTTTGGCTTTTGTTGCCATTGCTTTTGGTGTTTTAGTCATGAAATCTTTGCCCATGCCTATGTCCTGAATGGTATTTCCTAGGTTTTCTTCTAGGGTTTTATGGTTTTAGGTCTTACGTTTAAGTCTTTAATCCATCTTGAGTTGATTTTTGTATAAGGTTTAAGGAAGGGGTCCAATTTCAGTTTTCTGCATGTGGCTAGCCAGTTTTCCCAACATCATTTATTAAATTGAGAATCCTTTCCCCGTTGGTTGGTTGTGTCAGGTTTGTCAAAGATCAGATGGTTGTAGATGGGTGGCGTTATTTCTGAGGCCTTTGTTCTGTTCCATTGGTCTGTATATCTGTTTGGTACCAGTCTATGCTGTTCTGGTTACTGTAGCCTTGTAGTCTAGTTTGAAGTCAGGTAGCGTGATACCTCCAGCTGTGTTCTTTTTGCTTAGGATTGTCTTGGCTATACAGGCTCTTTTTTGGTTCCATGTGAAATTTAAAGTAGTTTTTTCTAATTCTGTGAAGAAAGTCAGTGGTAACTTGTTGAGATTAGCATTGAATCTATATAAATTATTTTGGGCAGTATGGCCATTTTCACAATATTGATTCTTCCTACCGTTGAGCATGGAATGTTTTTCTATTTGTTTGTGTGCTCTTATTTTGAAGAGGTCCTTTATATCCCTTGTGAGTTGTATTCCTAGGTGTTTTACTCTCTTTGTAGCAGTTGTGAAGGGGAGTTCACTCATGATGTGGCTATTACTGGTGTATAAGAATGCTTGTGAATTTTGCACATTGATTTTGTATCCTGAGACTTTGCTGAAGTTGCAGTTGTATATCTTATTAATGAGTTGTAAGAGTTCTTTGTTTTTTATACAGGTCTTAGGTATGTAATTTGTGAATGCGTTCTCAATCTGTGCTTGCCTTTCCATTTTCTTAATAGTGCCTTTGAAAGAGCAAAAGTTTTAAATTTCAATGTCAAGTGTATTAGTTTATTCTTTCCTGTTTTCCTGCCTTTTTTTTTCCTAAGGAATTGTTGCCTAATATAAAGTCAAAAAATATTTTCTCTATGGCTCTTAGATTCAGATCTGTGATAGAATTTGAGTTAATTATTGTCTATTGTGAGGATAAGGGCTGAGGTTCATGCTTAACCATATCACCCTCCAGTTTGTTCCACGTCATTTGGTAAAATGAATAACTTTTCCCTGTTGAATTAACTTTCCATCTTTGTTTCAAATCAGATAACCTTCTATGTGTAGACCTGTTTCTGGGCTCTATTCTATTCCATTAATTTATATGTCTATGTTAATATCACACTACCTTGATTACTGTAGAATCACAGTAAATCTTGAAATAATCACCTTCAGTTTTGAAATAAATTTTTGCTAGGCCTAGAATCCTAGATTGTCTCTTGTTTTTGTTGTGTTTTCTTTCAGCACTTTAAAGTTGTTGTTCTACTCTTTTGTCTTACATAGCTTCAGACAAGAAGTTTGCCATTATCCTTTTTTTGTCATTTTTAATTGAGATATTTATATGCCATAAAATTCACCATTTTGAAGTGTACAATTCAGAGTTTTGTTTTGTTTTTTAGCATATTCAGAAGATTGTACAGCCATCGCCATGAATTCCAGAACATTTACATCACTTTAAAAAGAAATCCTATGCTCATTAATGGTCGCTCTCCATTTCCCCCTTCCCTCTTTGCCCCAAAATAACCTACTTTCTGTCTCTATGGCTCTGTCTATTCTGGACATTTTATTAAATGGAATCATACAACAGGCGGCCTTTTGTGTTGATTTCTTTCATTCAGCCTAATGTTTTCAAGGTTCCCTCATGTTGTAACCCATGTTCATACTTTATTTTTTTTCATGGTCGAATCATATTCCATTGTATGTACCACATTTTGTTTATGGAAATTGGGGCTGTTTTCACTCCTTGGCTGTTATGAATAATGCTACCATGAGCATTAGTGTATAGGTCTTGGTGTGAATGTATTTTCACTTCCCTTGGGCATATATCTAGGAGTAGATTTGCTGGGTCATATGGTAACTCTGTGTTTAACTGAAAACTGCCAAACTTTTGACTCCACCATTTTACATTCCCAACAGCAATGTCATTATGAGGGTTCCAGTTTCTGCACATCTTTGCCAACACCTGTTATTGTCCATCTTTTTTATTATAGCCATCCTATAATAAAACAGCTATCAGGTTGCATCTCATGGCTTTAATTTACATATCCTAGTGACTATGTTGAGCATATTTTCATGCTTATTGGCCATTTATATATCTCTTTGAGGAAATGTCTATTCAAATTCTTTGCTCATTTAAAAATTGTGCTGTAGCATTTTAAGAGTTCTTTATATGTTCTAGAGTCACCAGGGGTGTCCAAGGGAGAGAATACAGTCATGTGTTCTTAGTTTCTGTTTCTGGTTGGGCCAGTAAAGCCCCTTCCTCATCCTTCTTTTCTGCTTATCACTAGAGGCAGAAACTAAAAACCATGACTTCAGGCTGCTAAACTCTAAAAACAAAACAAAATAGAACAATAACAACAAAATAAGGTGGACTAGACAAACATTAGTCTAGATGCTTATCATATTTGTGATTTGCAAATATTTTCCTTGTGTGGGTTGTCTTTTTACTTTTTTAATAGCGACCTTTGCAGCGCAGAAGTTCTCATTTTGATGAAGTCATATTTATCTAATTTTTATTTGGCTGCTTATGCTTTCAGTGTCATCTAGGAACCATTGCCTAATCAAAGGTCATTAGGATTTGCACCTTTCTTTTCTTCTAAGGATTTTATAATGTTGGCTCTTATTTAGGTCTCTGATACATCTGGAGTGAATTCTTATGTATGGTATGAAGTGTGGTGGGGGGCGGGGTCCAACTTTAATATTTTGCATATGGATGTCCAGTTGTTCCAGCATCATTTGTTGAAAAAACTATTCTTTCCTCACAAACTGTCATCTTGCCTCTGTTGTTGAAAATCAATTGACTGTAAATGTATGGATTTACTTCAGAACTGTTCATTTTATTCCATTGAGCTCTATCTATTATGCCAGTAGCATACAGTCTTGATGACTACATCTTAGTAATACGTTTTGAGACTGGAAAGTGTTCTTGGGCTGAAAAATGTAAGAATTTTCCATGGTGTTTGACCTAGAGATTAGATCATTCCAATTCATAAGTATTTGTATATGTCCTAGTCAGTTTCGTATTGCAATAAAGGAATACCTGAGGCGGGGTAGTTTATTTAAAGAAAAAAAAAAAAAAAGGCCAGGCACAGTGGCTCACGCCTGTAATCCCAGCATTTTGAGAGGCTGAGTGGGCGGATCACGAGGTCAGGAGATCGAGACCATCCTGGCTAACACCGTGAAACCCCATCTCTACTAAAAATACAAAAACTTAGCCGGGTGTGCTGGCACACACCTGTAGTCCCAGCTACTTGGGAGGCTGAGGCAGGAGAATCACTTGAACCCAGGAGGTGGAGGTTGCAGTGAGCCGAGATCGCGCCACTGCACTCCAGCCTGGCGACAAAGCAAGACTCCATCTCAAAAAAATAAAAAAAAAGAGCAAGGTTTATTTGGCTCATGTTTCTGCAGGCTGTACAAGAAGCATGGCACTGGCTGCTGCAACTAGTGAGGGTCTCAGGCTGCTTCCACTCATGGTGGAAGGTGAAAGGTAGCCTATGTGTGCAGGTGTCACAGGGTGAGAGAGGAAGCAAGGAGAGTGTGTGTGTCAGACTCTTTTTAACAGCCACCTCTTACAGGACCTAATAACATAGGAAGAACTCACCCCTGAAGGAAGGTATTGATCTATTTATGAGGGATCCACCTTCATAACCCAAACCCACCTCCTATTCGGCCCCCACCTACAATATTGGGGGATCATATTTTAATATCAGGTTTGGGGAGACAACCCAAACCGTAGCAATGCAGCTTTATATTTTTACATATAGCAAATGATGGTGATAATATCAATGACAGGAAAGACCTCAGTTGGGCATTCTTTAATAGGAGTTGATCACCATCTTGGCTTTAAAGAATTTTCATTAACTATGCTGTGTTTTCCCTTGACTGGCCAACTGAGAACTCAAACCATGTTGATTTTTGCTGGTAAGTATTTGAATTGTTAGTTGACAGTCAAGCCAGTAGCTCTTTGAAAAACCTTTCTTTGGGAAAAGTACAAAAGCAAAAATATAAGTACCTACAAATGCAAAGAAAAATAATACTACCTGAAATCCTACTGTATATGGATAACCACTGTTAATACTTGATGAATGTACTTTCACTTAGTAATCTGTGCAATCACAATTTTACATAAATGCTGTCATACCATACATTCTGTCTTTCAACCTGCTTCCTCAACAGTATGTCACAAATATATTTGTCATTAAATGTGGGTCTACTTCATTATTTTGATGATAGCATTAAACCACTATTGAACTATACTATTTCATATAATTTCATTAGTAGTTTTTACTATTGAAATTTTAAGTTGTTTCTAGTTTATACTGCCACCAACAGAACATGTGAACTAAAGTTTCCTCATACTTGAGGCAAAACAGAGTTTTGTCACCCTTTTACCATCTTTGCTATACTGTAAGCAAAAAATAAGTTTCCATTGCATTTCATTTTTGATGACTGTAATTGAATGTCTTTTCATTAGTGTCCTGGCCATTTGTATTTCATTGTGAATTACTTGCTTATGACTATTGCCTGTTCTTTTTATCCTTAGTGATTTATTTTTATATATTTTTAAATGTTAGACTGTTAATCTTTAATATATGTTGCAAATGTGCTTCTCAGTTTGCCATTTATCTTGGAATCTTCATGGTAGTGTATTTTCTTCTTAAGGTGTTTTTGTGTATTTTGTTGCTGTCTAATATTTTTGCCTTCTTATAAAAATAATCACACTTTTCAATCTTTGCTCTATGTTTTTGAACTTTGTGGTCATGCTTAGAAGGATTTTACCTATCTGAGGTTTACATAAACTTTCACTTGTATTTTCGCCTGGAACTTTTATATGTGGTTCATATTTAAAAACATTTAATCCGTCTATGTGAGATATAGTTTTTTATATTATGATATTTATGCTCTTCCTCCAAGTCTTCATTTGGCTGGCTTTTTCTTTGTTCAGACCTCTGCATAAGTGTCACACCTCAGAAAGGCCACCTGTGGCCACCCCATCTTTATAAAATAGCCTCTCTGTGATCATTCTGTCTGAAGAAGGCGGCCAACCCCATTGTTCTGCATCCTCTTCCCTGTTAAACTTCTTAGCACTGCCTACCTCATCGTGTTTGTTTTCTTGTTTATCTTATCTCCCTTCTCCCACTAGAATGCAGAGTCGATGAAAGCGGGATTCTTCTTTCTTGTTCATTGCAGTATCCCAGAACCCAGAACAGATTCTGACACATAATAGTCATCTATAAATATTTAAGTCAATGGCTGAATATTTAGAAAATTATTGTGGCATTTTTTCAGAGTGTTAACTTCTGTTAAAGTGTTGTGTGAAAGACTTACATCCATTAGTAGCTCTGAAATTATGAATTAAAAAGAAGGCAATAGGCTGGGCGCAGTGGCTCATGCCTGTAATACCGGTATTTTGGGACGTAGGAAGATCACTTGAGTCCAAAACCAGCCTGAGCAACATAGTGAGACCCTATCCCTATAAAAGTTTTAAAAACTAGCCAGGCATGGGTGGGGCATGCCTGTAGTCCCAGCTATTCAGGAGGCTGAGATGGGAGGACCACTTGAACACAGGAGGTTGAGGCTGCAGTGAGCCATGATTGTGCCACTGCACTCCAGCGCGGGCAGCAGAGCAAGATCTTGTCTCAAAAAAAAAGGCAGTAAGAGAATATAATTCAATATAAAATAAAACTTTGTGGAGTCATCTAATGCCAGGGACATAGGTGGACCACACCTAATGATGATAAAAATAAGATTATTAATGAAGCAGTCAATATCAGCCTTTTGATACTATGCTTTTATCAATGCAATCTCATTTGTGTAAATGAGATTATGCTGATAATAGTGATGGCTCTCACTTTGGAGCACTCACCTGAGGTCAGGAGTTCAAGACCAGCCTGGCCAGCATGGCAAAACCCTGTCTCTACTAAAAATACAAAAATTAGCTGGGTGTGGTGGTGCACACCTGTAATCCCAGCTACTCTGGAGACTGAGGCAGCAGAATCGCTTGAATCTGGGAGGCAGAGGTTGCAGTGAGCAGAGATCATGCCACTGTACTGCAGCCTGGGACAGAGCAAGACTCCATCTGAAAAAAAAAAAAAAAAAAGAAGCAGCAAAATCTGAATTTCACTCATCTTGAATATGAACTGGCCCTAGTAACTTGTTTCCAACTAATAGAATGCAACAGAAGTGATGCTATATGACTTCTAGGACTTAGAATAGGTAATACAGCTTCTAACTAGCTTTCTCTCAGGAAGGTTCTCTGTGGAACCAAGCTTCTGTGCTGTGTGAGAAAGCCCTGGCCATGGCAACCACCAAACATGTGAGTGAGGAAGCCTTCTAGATGATTCCAGCCTAACCACCATCTGGCTAGAACTGGATGAGAGACCTGAGGGAGAGCTGTCTAGCTGAGTCCAGTCAACCCCCAGAATTGTGAGAGAAGATAATATATGATTGTTATTTTATCTCACTAAGTTTGGGATGGTTTGTTACATAGCAGTTGATAACTAGACCAGAGACCTTTCCTAGAAACACTGAAGAACATGTGCCAGGATAGTCCTGGACATCTCCATGTTTGCTGTTTGCTTCTCTGCTGTGCCCATTGCATGTGCTTTCTCCAAACCCCCTATTAACCAGAGGTTCTTAGCTACCAGAAGTTTTCCTGTGTTAGGATCTTGATACTTTTGAGACTCTTCGAAGTTATGAGACATGATGGAATTACTATCAAAAACTTGGCAAGCACAGTTACATCAGCAAGTGTTACTTTGTCAAGTAAGAAGGGAAATAGTGCAGCATGGCACTTAACCCTGTGCTCTTTAAGCTTTTACAGAATGTCAGTGGGTCATTCAAGAGACTTGTTAGCCACATGCATGTCACTTTGCTGATATTCAGTATTGATTATTCTTATAGGAGTTGTATGTAATTGTTTTGAGCTTAAAACAAAGAAAATGATTAGTTTATGGTTCTAATCTTTTGGATTTTTTTTTTTTTTTTGAGATGGTGTTTCACTTTTGTCGCCCAGGCTGGAGTGCAGTGGCACGATCTCGGCTCACTGCAACTTCCACTCCCGGGTTCAAGCGATTCTCCATCCTCAACCTCCCAAGTAGCTGGGATTACAGGCTCCTGCCACCACACCCAGCTAATTTTTGTATTTTTAGTAGAGAGAGGGTGTCACTGTGTTGGCCAGGCTGGTTTTGAACTCCTGACCTCAGGTGATCCATCCACCTCGGCCTCCGAAAGTGCTGGGATTATAGGTGTGAGCCACCACGCCTGGCCTTGGATGTTTTAAAGTAAAATTTTTCCCACTGCAAGATAATGGATATGTGTTGTAGGAACTTTTGGAAACACAAGTAAGGCACAAAGGAAAAAATACCTTCATATTTCTCCTTTTCCCATCTCCCCAGAGACTTTTTTCTCCTTATTTATTGGCATATGTCTTTCCATACTCTTCAATGCATATATATTCACAGGATAACATTATATGTGGTATTTTAGAACCACATTGCTAACATTCCATTTATCATGTTTTGTATTTGCATAGTATTCCATTTCGTAGTTGTACCATAATATCTTTAGACAATGCTTGTGGTCAAATAATTTCCCCCAATATTTTACTGTTATAAAAAATGTTTCGATGAATATTTTGGTCTAAAGTTGATGGATCAAGGAATATAGGGGTCGTTATAAGTTAACAAATACAGTGTCAGATCATGGTACTACTCTGCTGAAAATCCCCCATGGCTCCCATCTTACTCAGCCAAAGCTAAGGTCTTTACCATGATCTAAAATACCCTCAGCCGTCTGGAGTATGCATGTATACATTCACACAGACATGTACATGCCACTCACTCCTGCTTCTCTAGCTCATCTTCTCCTGCTCACCCCTGACTTGTTCCCCTGAAGCTATTCCTAGAACACACCAGGAAGCAAGCCCCTGTGTCAGGGCCTTGGCACTTGTTCTTCCTTCTGCCTATAACAATTCCTCCAAGTATCCACAGGCTTCGTCTTTCACTTCCTTTGTTGCTTTGGCTCAGATATCGCCTTATCTGAGCACCCTTCCTTAACTATACAATACAAAATAAGTTCGTGAATCTGCCCTCACCCGTGTATTCCCTGTTTCCTTTACCTTGTTCTATTTTTCTATAACATTTATCTGACAAATCTTAGGTTTGTTTATTATCACTCTTCTTCCAGAATGTAAGCACTGTGAAGTCAAGGACTTTGTTAGTTTTGAACACTGTTGTATCCGTGGGTTCTAAAACACTGCCTGGCACATAGTTGGCACTCAGTAAGCTAAGAAATAATGAGACTTAATATATTGGGATTGTCACAGGGAGGTAAGTATACTCCACTTTTTCAAGGGGAGTATAAAGGATATCATTTTTAGGTGGGAGATATTGGACATAGGAGTTTGTGAACCAAGAGACAGAGATAGAAGGATGTTATTTGGAGATACGGAGGTTATAAGTTTCAGAAGATTAGAAGTTCCGGGGATGTTTTAAAGTAAAATTTTTCCCATTGCAAAATAATAGGTATCTGTGGTAGGAACTTGTAGAAATACAAGTAAAGCACTTTTTGCCTACTTGGAGTGAGTGGGACTGGAATTGGGAGGAGGGGGCATGGAGAGGCTGCTTTTTTTCATTTTGTGTCTTTCTGTAAGATTTGAATTTAGATCATGTACACCAATTACTTAAATAATAAGAGCATGTTTGGACTTCCAGTTTCTGGTGATGGCTGGTTATGAAAACTTGCAGAAACAAAATAATGGATTTTTTAAAGTGAAGAACTAAAAAAACATTGAGGAACTGCCAGGCCAGTTTTTGGATAAAAGTCTATAACCAGGGAGGGAAATGGAATATTGGAACAAAAAGCTGCCTGTGCTGAGACAGCAGTTGCTGATACCACAAACACTTGTCTGCTGTTTCTGTGGCCTTGCTGAGCCAAAAAAAAAAAAACATGTTAAAGCACAGAGCCCACCCAAGACAGGGTGTTTGCAGGAGACCCTACCAACAGGAATCGGATAACAAGGAGCTAAAGGTAAGGAGGAGTCAGAGCTGAACCAGTGCCCTCTTCCCAGCAGTTATAATGAACTGTGGCTACCTTGGTGCTCTTGGAGCAGGGAGGAAAAGAAATAGAAAATACAATTTCCCTGGAAGGCCTGTGCATATCTGCTTTCCTTAAGATTAGCTTCTCAACTATACATAGCTGATTGGGCCAAGGATTCTCAAAATCTGAATTTGGCAGAAGCACAGCAAGATCTCTCTGGAAGAGGGCTCATCTCAAACGTCAGGAGACTCCTGTTAAATACTTATTCAAGAATAATGTGTGGCAAGCAATAAGGATTACAAGTTATGCAAGCAACTTGAATATAAATGAGAGTAGAAAATCACAGAAGCCCAGCTTCTTCCACTTAGCATAATCATTTGAGTTGTCCATGTTGTCATGTGTATCAGCAGCTTGGTCCTTTTAATTGCTGAGTGGCAATCCATAGTTTACTCATCCATTTACTAGTGGAAGATTTGTGTTGGTTCCAGTTTTTAGTGACAGTGGTTAAGCTGCTGTTAACATTCACCTAGAAGTAGTTTTTGTTTTGTTTTGTTTTGTTTTTGAGATGGAGTCTCGCTCTGTCGCCAGGCTGGAGTGCAGTGGCCCGCTCTCGGCTCACTGCAACCTCCGCCTCCCAGGTTCAAGTGATTCTTCTGCCTCAGCCTCCCAAGTAGCTGGGATTACAGGTGCGTGCCACCACGCCCAGCTAATTTTTGTATTTTTAATAGAGACTAGGTTTCACCATGTTGGTGAAGGCCATGATGGTCTCAATCTCGTGACCTCGTGAGCTGCCTGCCTCAGCCTCCCAAAGTGCTGGGATTACAATAGGCGTGAGCCACTACGTCCGGCCTCACCTAGAAGTTTTTATGTGAATCAAAGATTTTGTTTCTCTTGAGTTCCTAGGAATGGGATTGCTAGTTATATGATAAATATGTATATTTACTTAGTAGGAAATTGCCAAACAGGTTTTCAAAGTGGTGGTGCCATTTTGCATTCCCACCAACAATGTATGAAAATTCCAGGTGATTGATATCCTCACCAGAATTTGGTATTGTCTGTGGTTTTGATGTTTTTGCTATTTTGTTGTTTTGACATGGCTATACGGTGCATTTCATTGTGTTTTTCATTTTTATTCTCCCAGTGCAAATGATGTTGTGTATTTTTTCATATTCTCCTTTGCTATAGATATATTTTCTTTAGGAAGTGTCTGTTCAACCCTTTGGCACATTTTTCAAAAACTGGATTTTGTTTTCTTACTGAAACTTGAGAATTCTTTATATATTCTTGATACAAATCCTTTATCAAAAATATGGTTTTGGCCAGGTGTGGTGGCTCATGCTTGTAATCCCAGCACTTTGGGAGGCCGAGGTGGGCAAATCACTTGAGCCCAGGAGTTCAAGACAAGCCTGGCCAGCATGGCGAAACCCCATCTCTACAAAAAATACAAAAAATTAGCCAGGCGTGGTGGCACACGCCTTTTAGTCCCAGCTACCTGGGAGGTTGAGACTGTAGTGAGCCATGATTGTGCAGCTGTACTTCAGCCTGGGAGATAGAGTGAGACCCTGTCTTTTTTTTTATATATATATATATATTTATATATGTATATTTATATATATAAATATAAACCTATATATTACATACGTATATATATGACTTGCAAATATTTTCTATTTTCTATTTTCTCCCAGTCTGTGGCTTGTTTTGTTTTCTTAGCAATGTCTTTTGAAGAGCAGACATTTAAAATTTTGATGGAAGTTCAATTTATTGGGTTTTTTTATTTTTAGAATTGTGCTTTTGGTGTCAAATCTAAGAAATCTTTGGCAAACCCAAAGTTACAAAGATCTGTTTTCTGGAAGAGAGGTGAGCAAACTTTTTTTGTAAAGGGACAAACAGAAAATATTTTAGGCTTTACAGGTCATAGTCTCTGTTGTAGAATGAAAGCAGCCATAAAATACATAAATGAATAGTTGTTCAGTAAAACTTTATTTACAAAAACAGATAAAGATTTGGCCCATGAGCCTTAGTTTGCTAACTCCTGTTCTAGAAGATTTAGGTATTACGGTTAGGGTATGATCCATTTCTAGTTAATTTTTTAATGTGGTGCAAGCAACGGGTGGAGAGTTTTGTTTTGGGTATGTATATATACTTATTCTAGAATTACTTGTTTAAAAAACTACTCTTCACTGTATTATCTTTACAGCTTGTTTTAAATCAGTTATTCATGTGTGTGGATTTATTTCTGAATTTTCTGCATCTGTGTCTGCCCCTTCTTTATGACTATACTGTCTTGATTATTGTGGCTTTGTAGTAAGTTTCGAAATTGGGTAGTGTGAGTCCTCCAGCTTTATTTTTTTTTCCTCAAATGTTTTAGTTTTTATAGCTCCTTTGCCCCTCCATATAAATTTTGGAATCAGCCTGTTAATTACTACCAGACTTCCTACTGGGATTTTGATTGGGATTGCATTTAACCTATAGATCAATTTTGACATCTTAACAATATTGAGTCCTGTTGCCAGTGAATACGGTATATCTCACCATTTATTTCAGTTGTTGTTTTTTGGGGGTTTGTTGTTGTTGTTGTTTTGAGACAGAGTCTCGCTCTGTCGCCCAGGCTGGAGTGCGATGGTACGACCTTGGCTCACTACAACATCCACCTCCTGGGTTCAAGTGATTCTCCTGCCTCAGCCTCCTGAGTAGCTGGGATTACAGACACGTGCCACCACACCCAGATAATTTTTGTATTTTTAGTCGAGACAGGGTTTCACCATGTTGGTCAGGCTGGTCTCGAACTCCTGACCTCGTGATCCACCCGCCTCAGCTTCCCAAAGTGCTGAGATTACAGGTGTGAGCCACCACGCCCAGCCTATTTCAGTATTTTAAAGTTTCTTTCATCAGTGTTTTATGGTTTTCAATATACGGATCTTTTACATAATTCGATAGGTTTATACTTGAGTATTCGTAATTTTTAGTGCTATTGTAAATAATACTGTTTTAAAGTTTTTAATATTCAGTTCACTGCTATTATATGAAAACAATTGATTTTTCTATATTTCCTTTTGTATCCTGTGATCTTCCTAAACTCACTTGTTCTAGTAGCTTTTTTTAAAGTAGATTCTCTGAAATTTTCTGCATAGACAATTATGTTATCCACAGATAGAAACTGTTTATTCCTTTCTAATCTCTTTACCTTTTATTTTCTTATTTTCTCTTTTTATTGTTTGCTCCTCCTTCCCTTCATGTGTCACTTTCCGCATCTGTCCCTTTTCTCCCCTTCCCTTTCTCACTTCTCCCTTATTACATTAGCAAATATGAATAGATCTTACTACTAACAGCCGAGAACCTTGCTTGTTCTTGAACTTAAAGGGAAAGCATTCAGTCTTTTGCTAAGAGGATTTGTTATGACTGGATATTGAATTTTGGCTAATGTTTTTTTTTCCCCCATCAGATGAAATGATCATATGATTTTTCTTTTTCTAATCAGCTGATAGGATGACTTCCTTGATTAATTTTTGAATGTTGACCCAACTTTTTATGTATTTATGGATTCAATTTGCTAACATTTTGTTGAAGATTTTTTACATTTATGTCTGTGAAGGACATGGTCTGTTGTTTTCTTGCAGTATCTTTGGTTTTGGTGTCAGGGTAATGGAGGGCTCATTAAGAAATTTGGGAAGTGTTCTCTCTTTCATTTTCTGAAAGAGTTTGTGTAGAATGCTATAAAGTTTCCTCTATAATCTGTTGTACTGCTTTAGCTGCATCTCTCAGATTTGTTAGTTGAAAAGAAGACATGTAGGAATGTGGGGTCATCTGTATTGGGAGTGTAAATGGTATGGTTTCAGTCTGTGACCCCACCCAAATCTCACCTTGAATTGTAATAATCCCCACATGTCATGAGAGGGACCCGGTGGGAGGTAATTCATTCATGGGGGCGAGTCTTTCCTGTGCTATTCTCGTGTTAGTGAATAAGTCTCATGAGATCTGATGGTTTTATAAAGTGGAGTTCTCCTGTACGTGCCCTCTTGCCTGCTGCCATGTAAAATGTGACTTTGCTTCTCCTTGCCTTCTGCCATTGATTGTGAGGCCTCTCCAACCATTTGGAACTGTGAATCCATTAAGCCTCTTTCCTTTATAAATTACCCAGTCTTGGGTATGTCTTTATTAGCAGTGTGAGAACAGATTAATAGAGTAACATACATCACAATAGATATGAGCCAACTACTTGTGCCTTGAGGTGGGCAGATTTCCTGAGTGAATGTAAACAGTTCTTGCAAATCAGACTGAAGAATCTGAAAAGAACCATCTGACCATGACCAGAAGGCTAGCCCCCCAGTATTTGTTTCCACTCCTAGTAAGCTGTGCTAAAATGTTTTCAGCAGAAGTATTTTGTTGACTTTGGGTTCGGTTCCAAGTTTTAAAAGTCTGAAGGTTGGGGCTGACAAACATGAGGAAGCTTGGAATGTGAGAAGGGACCTGTACAAGAAAATCAACCGTCTAAGTTATTTAAAGTAACAGCTGTTAATTTTTATCAGTGAGGTCAGGTCGTAGATAAAAACAGTCCAATGCCTGTAATCCCAACACTTCGGGAGGCCGAGGCAGGCAGATAACCTTAGGTCAGAGTTCGAGACCAGCCTGGGCAACATGGAGAAACCCCATCTCTACCAAAAATATAAAAATCAACTGGGCATGGTGGCACGCACCTGTAATCCCAGCTACTCAGGAGGCTGAGGCAGGAGAATCACTTGAACCTGGAGGCGAAGGTTGCAGTGAGCCGAGATCATGCTAGTGCACTCCAGCCTGGGTGACAGAGCAAGACTCTGTCTCAAAAAAAAAAAAAAAAAAAAATCCAGCCATAATTGATTTAGATTTATAGAGCAGGAGCTACAGACCGAGAAGAACAAACGAGAATTTGCCTTTTTTACATGGCGTAGAAGGATCATGGGAGAATGAAATTATAACAGTGTGAACATGTAAACATAATCTGCGAAGCCTTTGGGTGCTTGCTAGGGGCACCACAGTACAATAGCATAAGGTAATCTATAGATTCAATGCCATCCCCATTAAGCTACCAATGACTTTCTTCACAGAATTGGAAAAAACTGCTTTAAAGTTCATATGGAACCAAAAGAGACCCCGCATTGCCAAGACAATCCTAAGTCAAAAGAACAAAGCTGGAGGCATCACGCTACCTGACTTTATACTGCAAGGCTACAGTAACCAAAACAGCATGGTACTTGTACCAAAACAGAGATATAGACCAATAGAACAGAACAGAGCCCTCAGAAATAATACCACACATCTACAGCCATCTGATCTTTGACAGACCTGACAAAAACAAGAAATGGGGGAAGGATTCCCTATTTAATAAATGGTGCTGGGAAAATTGGCTAGCCTTAAGTAGAAAGCTGAAACTGGATCCTTTCCTTACTCCTTATATGAAAATTAGTTCAAGATGGATTAGAGACTTAAATGTTAGACCTAAAACCATAAAAACCCTAGAAGAAAACCTAGGTAATACCATTCAGGACATAGGCATGGGCAAGGACTTCATGTCTAAAACACCAAAAGCAATGGCAACAAAAGCCATAATTGACAAATGGGATCTAATCAAAGAGTTTCTGCACAGCAAAAGAAACTACCATCAGAGTGAACAGGCAACCTACAGAATGGGAGAAAATCTTTGCAATCTACTCATCTGACAAAGGACTAATATCCAGAACCTACAAAGAACTCAAACAAATTTACGAGAAAAAAACAACCCCATCAAAAAGTGGGCAAAGGATATGAATAGACATTTCTCAAAAGAAGACATGCACACAGCCAACAGGCACATGAAAAAATGCTCGTCGTCACTGGCCATCAGAGAAATGCAAATCAAAACCACAATGAGATACCATCTCACACCAGTTAGAATGGCAATCATTAAAAAGTTAGGAAACAACAGGTGCTGGAGAGGATGTGGAGAAATAGGAATACTTTTACACTGTTGGTGGGATTGTAAACTGGTTCAACCATTGTGGAAAACAGTATGGCGATTCCTCAAGGATCTAGAACTAGAAATACCATATGACCCAGCCATCCCATTACTGGGTATATACCCAAAGGATTATAAATCATGCTGCTATAAAGACACATGCACACGTATGTTTATTGCAGCACTATTCACAATAGCAAAGACTTGGAATCAACCCAAATGTCCATCAGTGACAGACTGGATTAAGAAAATGTGGCACATATACACCATAGAATACTACGCAGCCATAAAAAAGGATGAGTTCGTGTCCTTTGTAGGGACATGGATGCAGCTGGAAACCATCATTCTCAGCAAATTTATCACAAGAACAGAAAACCAAACACTGCATGTTCTCACTCATAGGTGGGAATTGAACAATGAGATCACTTGGACATGGGAAGGGGAACATCACACACCGGGGCCTATTATGGGGAGGGGGAAGTGGGGAGGGATGGCATTGAGAGTTATACATGATGCAAATGACGAATTGATGGGTGCTGATGAGTTGATGGGTGCAGCACACCAACATGGCACAAGTATACATATGTAACCTGCACGTTGTGCACATGTACCCTAGAACTTAAAGTATAGTAATAATAAAAAATATATATTTATTTAAAGTAAGGAAATGTTTAAAAGTATAAAAAAAAGGATTAGCAGTAAGGTGGGAAAAATAAAGAGAAACAGAGCTATCAGAAAATTATTCTTGTTCTTCTGTGTCGGGTAGACACCGTCTACTTTGTGTCACCATCTCGTCAATCTGAGGGTCTTGGGTTATAGCAGCCTTCATCTGCTCATCTCCTCCCAGAGGATTAAGACTCAAGAGCTTAAGATCTCCTGAAAAGGTCCATTTCATCAAGACTCAAAGGGGTTTTTATTTTCTGATATTAAATGACTTTAAAATTTCTCATGTGATTTCTCAGATTTTATTATTCTATGTTTAGACAACTAAAAAGAGCTTTTTCATAAGTTTTAAGGCAATTAAAATTTGGAAATACCAAAAAAATTAATTATTTCTTAGCTTCCTCCTCATCCCACCCCCCGCCCTGTGTGTAAAAAATGGCTTCTGGTATGTTCATTTATTTTCACAGAAAAGTCTGAGAAGTGTGTTATGATTATTTTCAAAAAAAAAAAAAGTCTTAGAAAAGTTGAGGTTAACTGAATAGAGCAGTAATACTTGAGGAACCATTTTCATACATGCCATCACACCCAAGGCTATCAAGAGGCAAATCTCAGGGTTGCCTTGTGGCCATTCTAGGATACCTGAAGAACATTTAGTTGTAAACCACACATTGGCAATTTTATTATTCTCAAGTTAGAAAAGGCAGAATAAGAGTTAACAAGCAGACAAAATATGAACGTAAGTAAGAAGTACTAACTGTAAAAAAATTTTATAATATCATGAACACATAGCAACAGTAAGAATGATGGTGATAAGAAATTTAATTTTTTTCAAAAAAGAACTTTATGTTAAAATGATTGAAGAGTGTGCTAGAGATTTCATACTTTTATTTTTGAAAAGAAACTCTCTGGGGATAGAATGAGATTGGTCATTTTACAGGAAGAGAATCCTAATTTGAATTTGACTCTTTTTTTCTATCATCCAAATAATGATTTGCTCTGAAGGATTTTTCTTCCATTAATGTACCTTCCTAAATATTTGTTTAATGTAATATGTAAATAATGTAATACATTTGAAGTTGTAATTCAACTTTAAAATACAATTACCTTTATGAACATATTAAGTAAAATAATATATATTACTGAATTTACCATCTTAATCAAATTAAGTTTCTCTAATAAACAGATAAGCCACATTTGTTATCCCATATGTATGAAGTGTATTATTTTATAACTATCTTATAATAATAATAATGTTACTATCTTAACTGTTTTGTCAGTTACTACCTCAATGAAAATAACTCATTTCCTCTAAACACAGAGAACTGGAATACATACACCAAAAACTGTCTAATTTTTTTCTCCATTAGTATATATTTTATATCTTTTATAAATCTTAAGACAGTAAAAATAATATTATCCAAAGGCATTTGCACTTAGTTTCTCTTTATTCATCCTATAATTATAATGTATAAAAATAGGGGACAAGTATAAAACCAGGTTTCATGACTAGTTTTGTATATTTTTCTTACTTAGAAATTGTCAAAGTATCTAAATATTGTTTATTAACTCTTTAATATTAATCTAAATTTGTAAAGTTAACTATGGATCTGGAAACTAAAACTCATATTAAGTCTTGATGGTTTGCAGGATTAATAAGAATTTCACATGATTAAATCTATTTGACCCATAAACCAGTGCAAGAATTTTAGAGATTTTAAATCCTAAAAACATTAAATCCAATTCTTGTACAAACTAGCACTTTGTACTAATGTTTTTACATGATGGTAAATTCAGTGAGACAATATAGAGCTGTTTTGAAACTAAAATCATTTCAATTTGTCCAAAGGGATATGATCAGAAATGTTACATGAACTGTTGTAATAGAACTCATTCCAATTTTGATACATGATGAAACTATGTATTCATAAACCAAAATTTTAAATCATGTCAAAAGTTTTTAAGTTTCCTGCTTTTTGTGTCTTATAACCTAGTAACCAAGACCATTATTCAAACTAACAGTTAACTTTTTTCTCCTGTATTAGTTTTAGGAAGAAAAATTTACAGAACCAATGTCAGTAAAACTTGACAATTTTAAAAAAATCATTTGAATTTTATCTGGACTGTATGAGTATGTAAATAACATCATAATAATTTTTTATCAATTCACATGTTTTTCTAAGAGCAGGAGATAGAGAAGTAGAAGGGGGAAAATGATAGCCAGCTATGGGCAGGTCAGACCAGGCAAAAGTTAACCTACCACCTGAAAAATGCTACAGTTCTGAAAAATTGAATCTTATAAATACAATTGTGGGATTCACAGTATTACCCATGTCAGTTTGAAGAGTTTGTTTCTGTCCTATTATTAAAGATACTTATCTTCTTGGGCTAAGTGGATCGTTGGAATTTGGATGCTGCAGTACCCCTTTGGTGACCCCTTTTATAATCACTCAGAGGCTTCTGGTTCTTTCTCGTCTTGACTAGAATGGAACCATTTTCCAGTGACTTTAAATTCACAATACGAAGTTTTTGTATCCTGGACCCACAAAAAGATGAGCTGCTTGACAGAGGTCAAGAAGGTTGTGGAGTGGGTGGGCTGGGACAGGATTCAGGAATCCTTAGCTGTGGCACAAAGTTCTAAATACAGCCTGCATTAGACATGGACGTATTGGGAAATACTTGGGTTCTTCTTCATATGGAGACTGCCATTTTAAGGGACTTTGAGTTAGACTGTATATTTCAGAGGGTGGAGGAGGAGGAGGAGGGAAGATGAGAGATACAAACAGAAAAATGTGGAACAGTATTTGGGTGGATCAGCAAGCGAGGCAGATTTTAAGTTTTTCTTATTTTATTGGCCTAAATACAGTCTTCTAGGAAAGAGTAAAAGTCTGGATTATATTTAAGCTGTATTTTAAAATAAACTATACTCATAAAGAATTGTAAAAGCCAATACCACCAATTCCTGTGTGCCTTTACCCAGGATTCCCCAGATGCCCCAATGACAAGATCTTAGGTAACCCTGATACATTATCAGTACTAAGTAATGGGCATTAATTAATGCTGTTAACTACACCGCAGACTTTATTTGAATTTTGTGACATGTATTTTTCCAGTGTATATTTATATGAAATTTAATTATGTTACAGAGCATGGTAACTACTGCCATAATCAGCATACAAAATATTCTATCACCACAAAGTCTCTTATGCTGCAGTTTAATAATCATACCTTCACAGATGTGACCCCCCAGCAACCACTGATGTGTTCTCCATCACTATCATTTGGCCATTTCAATAGTGTTAGGTAAATGGCATCATACAATACATAGCCTTTTAAAATTGGTTTTTGTTTTTTTTTCGGGTTTTTTTTTTTTGTACTCAGCAAGTATCCTTGAGAGTCTTTCGGCTTGTCACATGCATCAGTAGTTTCTTTTTTATGGCTGAGTAGTATACCATTGTATGAACGAACCACTGCTTATCCATTCACTTATTGTAGGACATTGTGGTTATTTCTAGCTTTCAGCTATTATAAATACAGTTGCTATAACCATTTGTGTAGATTTTCGTGTGGAAATGTGTTTTTATTTCTGTAAGATAAATACCCAGAAGGCTTATGGCAAGTCCATGTTTAGCGTTGTAAGAAACTGCTGAACTCTTTTTCAGAGTACCATTTTATATTCCTACCATCAGGATACGAGAGTTCTAGTTGTTCTCCATCCTCACTAACAGTGTTGTGGAGTTTTGGGGGTTTTTTCTACATATTATTCTAATAGGTGTATAGTGGTTATATCATCATGACTTTAATTTGCATTTTTTAGTAGCTACAGTGTGAAACGACTCTGTGTTTAACATTGAATACCACATACCATTTGAATATCCTCTTTAGTAAAGTGTCTGGTTTTGTACGTTTTCTAATTGGATTTTTTGTTTTCTTACTGTTGCATTTATAGAGTTATTTATATATTCTGGCTATAGGCCCCTTGTCAGAACTGCAAATTGGAAATGTTTTCTCCCAGTCTGTACCTTGTATTTTCATCCTCTTAACATGGCCCTTCTCAGGAGCAAAAGGATTTGGTTTTGTTAAAGTCTACTTTATTGATGCTTTTCTTTTATGGTCATGATTTTAGCGTTGTGTCTAAGAACTCCACCTAATCCTAGCCTATTAATATTTAAAAGATTTATGGTTTCACTCTTCACATTTGGATCTGTGATCCGTTTTGAGTTAATGTTTGTATTAGCTGTGTGGTTTAGGTTTAGGTTTGTTTTTATGACCAAGAACGTACAGTTACTCTAACACCATTTGTTGAAAAAATCTTTTCTCCTTTGAATTGGTTTTGCCCTTTTGCTAAAATCAGTTGGCCACACTTGTGTGACTCTATTTCTGGACACACTATTCTGTTCCTTTGATCTGCATATCTGTCCCTCTACCAGGACTTCATTGCCTTAATTGCTGTTACTGTATAGTATTAGAAGACCAGATAGTGTGATTACACCAGCGTTTATTTCTTTCTTTTGTGTTTTTTATGCTTCCATGTAAATTTTAAAAATTTCTCATATCTACAAAAAGTCCTTCTGAGGTTTTGATAAAAACGGTATTAAGCCTCTGGATCAATTTGGGGGGAATTGACATCTTCAATATGTTGAATCGTCTTTCAATCCATAAACACAGTTTGTTTCTGTATTTACTCAGGTCTTTTAAGATTTTCTTCATTAGAGTTGTATAATTTTCTCCATACAAATCCTATGCATAGTTTGTTCGATTTAGATTGAAGTTATCTCATTTTTCTGGAGCAACTGTATAAAGGGTTTTGTGTTTCTAATTTCAGTTTCAACACATTTGTTGCTAGTGTATAGAAATAAGATCCATTTGTGTGTGTGTGTGTGAACTTGGTATCCTGCAACCCTGTTAACTCACTTACTAGTTGTTCCCTTCCCTGTTTCCCAGAAGAGACGGTATAAAGTTACTGTTATTCTTTTAGTGTTTGTTACAGTTCAGCAATGATACCATCTGGGCCTGGAGATTTCTTTATCAAAAGGTTTTAAACTATTCATTCAATTTTTTTAGTAGTTATGAGACAATTCAAGTTATCTGTTATCCTGGGTGTTTTTATAGTTTAGAATTGGTCCATATCATCTAAATTGTCAAATTTATGTGCATAGAGTTGTTTGTCGTATTCCTTTATTATCCTATAATGTCTGCTGGGTCTGTAATAGTGTTCTTCTTTCATTACCAATATTGATCATTTATGTCTTTCTTGTACTTTCCCCCTTCTTAACCTCCTGTCTGCCCTCCTCTCCTCTTCCCTTCCCCCTTCTCTTCTTCTCCCCATGTTTTGTCAGCCTTGCTTAAGGTTGATCAATGTTACTGATCTTTTCAGATAATAAGCTTTTGTTTTTATTTTCTCCATTGTTTTTCTGTTTTCAATTTCATTGACTTTTTACTCTTATGTTTGTTCCTTCCTCCTCCTTGCTTTGGGTTTATTTTGCTCTTCCTCTCGTAGTTTCTTGAGGTGGAAGCTTTGTTATGGATCTGAGACCATCTTCCAATATAAGCATTTAGTGTTAAATTTATAAATTCCTCTAAAAGTGAACTGCGTTAACTGCATCCCAAAGATTTTTATAGGTTGTATTTTCATTCCCTTCAGTGTATTTTTACATTTCCTTTGAGACTTTCTCTTTGACCATTGAAGTATTTAAAAGTGGGTTAATTTCTAATTGTTTTGTGATTTTCCTGATATCTTTCTATTATTGATTTCTAGTTAGATTCATTATGAACAGATAATATATTTTTTATGATTTCAGTCCTTTTAAATTTGTGAAGGTTTGTTTTATATGACCCAGGATGGGATGTGGTCCATCTTGGTATGTATTTATTAGTTGCCAAGGCCATTTTTCCTTGCTGAGGGGCTTGGCTTAGAGATAACACACATCTCCTCTGCCCACATTCCAAAAGTTAGAACTAAATCATATGGCCGCACCTAACTGCACAGAAGGCTGGGAAATAAATTTTAGCTGTGTGACTTAGAAGGAAATGGCAATCAAGTCCGGAAATTACATAACACTCTCTTGTTTTTGATTTTTAAAAATTTTCTCCCTTTATTCCCATTCCCAATCCTATAGTTATTTAACTACATACCCTAGTGTATTTAACATATGTCCTTCTGATCTACCTTCTATACACTGAATTAGGTTTTTATGAATCTTTCAAAAATACCTGAGATTTCTTTGAGAAATTTTATACATGTTTATAAATGGTTATTGTCTGATATAGTTTGGATGTCGTACCCTCTAAACCTCATGTTGAATTGTAATTCCCAGTGTTGGAGGTAGAGCCTGGTGGGAGGTGACTGGATCATGGGAGCAGAGTTCTCATGAATGGTTTAGCACTATCCCCTTGGTGCTGTCTTTGCGGTAGTTCTAGCAAGATCTGGCTGTTTAAAGGTGCGAGGCATCTTTCCTCTCGCCCTCTGTTGCTCCTGTTTTCACCATGTGACATGCCTGCTCCTGCTTTGCCTTCTGCCGTGAGTAAAAGTTCCCTGACGCCTCTCCGGAAGCCAAGCAGAGGCCAGCACCATGCTTCCTGTACAACCTGCAGAACTGTGAGCCAATTAAACCTCTTCTCAGGGTTGTTTTTTTTTTCTCAGTCTCAGGTATTTTTTTTTATAGCAGTGGAAAAACGGCCTGTATAGCATTCCGATGATTAGTTCTTCACTATATATTAAAATCGACTTATGTTGCTGCATGTATGGCTAATTCATCCCTCTGCTTCAGAAAAATTCCACTTTTTTCATATTTATTCAACATTTTACTTATCCCCCCGTGTACTAAAAGTCAAAAGCATTACTAATTTAATAATGTCATATTTGTTCTTCTAATTTTTTTTGCTGCATAACAAAGCACTCCTAACTTAGTGGCTTAAAATGATAACAGTTATTTATTTTATTCAAAAATCTGCAATTTGGGCTTAATTGGCAGAACAGCTCATCTTTGCTCCTTATAGTATCAGCTGGAGTTGGCGATGACTCAGCAGGTCAGGGCTGGAAGACTCATTCTCGTCAGGTGATTGACGTTGACCGTCAGTTGGAACCTCAGCTGGGGCTGTTGGCTGGAACACCTACACATGCCATGTCCATGGAGCTACTTGACTTCCTCACTGCAATGGCTGGGTTCCAAGAGCAGTTCTCCCAAGAGAACAAGGCAGAAGTGCATCACTTTTAGGATCTTGTCTCACAAGTCACACAGAGTCACTTCCACCATCCCCTGCTGGTCAAGGAGGACGTGAAGGTCTTCCTAGACTCTACCACCTGATGGAAGGAGTGTCAGTGTTGCATAGCAAGAGAAACACATGGAATGGGATGTATTGTGATGCCCATCTTTGGAACAGACAATTTGGCACGTCTGTGAAAATTAAAAGTCTGATTTGGATGTAACAATTGAGACTGATTAGCAAAGATGTCTAATTATAAAAATTAAATTCCAAATATACTTTTTGGTTTTTTTGGTCAAAGAACAAAGACTAGGTTATAGCCAAGGAATTCTGGCTTCCTATATCCCTAAGCTTTCTTTTTCTTTTTCTTTTTCTTTTTTTTTTTCTTTTTTGAGATGGAGTCTCACTCTGTCACCTAGGCTAGAGTACAGTGGCACGATCTCGGCTCACTGCAACCTCCGCCTCCCGGGTTCATGCGATTCTCCTGTCTCAGCCTCCTGAGTAGCTGGGATTACAAGTGCACACCACCACACCCAGCTAATTTTTTGTATTTTTAGTAGAGATGAGGTTTCACTATGTTGCCCAGACTGGTCTCGAACTCCCGACCTCATGATCTGCCCACCTCGGCCTCCCAAAATGTTGGGATTATAGGCATGAGCCACCGCACCCAGCCCCTAGGTTTTATTTCTAAGGTTATCAATACCTTCTTCCCCTTGATCCTTATTTTTTATGTGATCGACATAATACTTGAGATTAACCAGTTCAAACAACATGATTACAAAACCTATGCACACCTTGAGTGTAATAAAGAGAAACAGAGAGCTTTTTTCCCTTTAGAAAATATATCATACAAGAAAGCAATAGTAACTAGTTCTCAACCTCCTTCTCTTTTTCTTTTGCGCTGCTGGCCAGAAGATCTCTGATGTATTGGACATTGTGACTAGATACATTCGGTATACACATGACTATTCTGAAAGCTTATTATCTCTATCACTAGAAAATAGATCCATAACTTTTGCAGTCCTTGTGCCTTTTTCTCTGAACTTGTCTCTCCTGAGACTCTATTAAATACAATGGTGCTTGAGGAAAACACTGCCAAAATAGCTCTGCCTTTCATAAGGTTATGTAAGAAAAATGGGAAAAGCAGTCTAGCAAAGTGGTCATGAAAAGATTGTAGTGAGTTCAACTCTGTCAAGTCCTGATTTCTGTATATCATTTTGCTTATTTCTCTTAAAATCCAGAAAGGTCATACCCAAATGGGTGAAAATGCTGATCACTTTTACCTTTTAACTACATAAAACTTTCACCAAGGCAGAAAATCACAGCTAAAATATTGACATAAGATGGACCAACCTGATTTGTTTCTTTTCTTGAACTGCTAAGCCAAGACGAGATGAGTGTTGGGCCTTTGTTTTTATTTTTTAATGGGTAATTTGAAATATATACGAAAGTAGAGAGGATGGTTCAGTCATCCCTCAATATCTGTGAGGGATTGGTCTAGGACCCCCTGTGAATACCAAAGCCTGCTGACACTTAAGTCCCTGCTATAAAATGGCAGAGTATTTGCATATAACCCATGCACATCCTCTCATGTACTTTAAATCATCTCTAGATTACTTGTAGTACCTAAAACCAAGTAAATGCTATGTAAATAATTGTCATATTGTATTGTTTAAGGAATAATGACAAGAAAAAAAAATCTGTACATGCTCAGTATAGACACAACCATCATAGACCTAACTACACTTTTGATCTGATTTGAATCGCAGATGCAGAACCCTACAGAGGGCTATGTAGTGAAATGCCACACCTGTCCCCTAACTTCGGCAATTACCAACCCATGGCCAATCTTGTCGTCTGCACTCTCCATCCCCAAATATATTAAAATGTATTACTTTAAAGCAAAAGCTTGATATTATTTCATCCATAACTGCTTCAATGTGTATCTCTACAAGAAAGGGACTCTTTAAAAACATAACTACAATACCATTATCACACATTTTAAAATTACCAGTTTTGGAGGCAAAAGGTGTGTCTATAAATGGGGAGAATGAAGCAAAGAATATAAGTGGACATAGAACAGGAGAAACAAACAAACAAACAAAAAAGTCTGAGTCTCTGAAGTCCTGAAAGGGGTTCCAGTCCACAGGTCTCCCTTTGATGTTGACAGTCACCTCATCTCTTTGTATCATTCTAATAAATCCCCTCTTTTTTGATTACACTGAGTTGAACTTCAGTAATTTTAATTTGGAAGCATCATGACTAATATTACTGCTATCTGGACAGCTTAGTGTTACTCTTCTCTCCATATTTGTTTATTTGTTTATCATACCATTCAATTTAGTTAATGCCAGTGACTACTGTTTATTGAACACTGATCATGTACTTGGCACTCTACCAAGTGTAGAGATTAAACTACACTAATTTCACAATAACCCAGTAAAAAAGTATTTCCTTATCTTGTAGATAAAGAAATGAAGGTCTACCTGGATTAGGTATTATTCCCAGGTTAAACAGTTAACAAGTGTGGAACCAAAATCTCACCCAGATCTTTCTGGCCCTCAGCCTGTTCCCACTATGCCATGCTGCATCTAACAAACGTGATTTTTATTTTCTAAAAAAGCCAGTACAATTCTGTAGTACCTGCTGTTCATCATATTGTTTCCTCATCTTCCTAGGCACGCAACTACTCCTTCATGGCACTTAGGCTTGGTCACGTGATTGGGTTCTGGCCTATGGAGTGTGAGTAGAAGACATGGCATATTTCTTGGCTGGGCCCAATAAAACTTCCCATTGGCTGTCCTCTTTGCTCTCTCTGCTTTTGCTGTCGGGCTGATGATGCCCAAGGTGACCTTGGGAACCACTCATTGGTGATGGGAAAGACTGACATCCTGAGTCTCTGAGTGACTGTATGGGACAGAGCCCCGCTGCCACCAATCTGAAACCTCTTTGGACTGTTCACATGAGCAAGAGATGAACTTCTATTGTGTTTAAGCCATTGTGTACTTAGCATTCTATTTATTATTATAGCAGTTAGCCTTCCTTAACTTTTATGTACTGTTTCAATTATCTTTTACTGGGTAACAAACTACCCCCAACATTTAGCGACTTAAAACCACAGTCTTAAATTAACTCATGATTCTGTGGGTCAGAAATTTGGGCTCTTGCCCCTGCTTGTTCATGTGGCTACAGTGAGCAGGTGGGCAGCTGGGGGCTAGTTGCTCCAGCATTGCCTCACTCACATGTCTGGAAATAGGTGCCGACTGGACCATGTGTCTCCAGCAGGCCTGCCTGAGATTTTTCACATGTTGGTGGAAGCGTTCCCAGCAGCAAGAGAGGGCAAACCCCAATCTGCAAGTACGTCTCAAGCTCCTACTTGCATCGTGTTTGCCAACGTGCCATTATCCAGTGTGAGTCACCTGTGTAGAGGGGAGTATGATTTTTTGGGGACTATTTACTGCAGCAATCTGCCATAGGTATAAGAGTTAGACAAATCATTTACATATATACGACATCTTAGTCACATATTTAATACCAGAGTCCCACTCTGAGACTGTTTTCATAACCCCTGAATCAAGTTCTATTTAATAATATCTGATAATCATTTATTTTTTACTTTTCAGGTCTATATATGAGAATAAAATATTTTACCAATACATCATACATTTAGGTTAGTAGAATTGGGATTTAAAGAAATGAACCCAGTTTCATCTTTGCCATTAACATTGAGCTCCCTTTGTTTTAAGTCAGATGCACTAACCCTCCCTAGACTCCATATCCCCTCTGAGCTACTGTCATGTCCTGTCCCCTTCACATCATATTTCTTTCTTTCCTTTTTTTTTTTTTTTTTTTTTGAGACAGAGTCTTGCTCTGTCACCACCCAGGCTGGAGTGCAATGGCACGATCTTGGTCACTGCAACCTCTGCCTCCCAGGTTCAAGAGATTCTCCTTCCTCAGCCTCCTGAGTAGCTGGGATTACAGGCACCCACAACCACGCCCGGCCAATTTTTATATTTTTAGTAGAGACGGGATTTCACCATGTTAGTCTTGCTGGGGTTGAACTCCTGACCTCAGGTGATCCACCCGCCTCAGCCCCCAAAGTGCCGGGATTACAGACATGAGCCACTACGCCCCAGCCCACATTGTATTTCTTGAAGGATATCCTCATCTTCCAGTTATTTCTCAATCCTTTTCAGTCTGGCTTCCTTGCATTAATTCATGAAAACAGCTCTTATGAGGGTGACCCATGACCTTCCTGTCACTAAATCCATGGGCATGAAACTTTCTTACTGGTGGTTGACTTCTTCTCAATACCACACCACCATCCCTCTGCTTTTCCTTCAACCTTTCTGGCCTTGTCTTAGTTTCCTTTGAAGAGTTTTCCTCCTTTACCTTGTCTTTAAGTGACAGAATTCCTCAAGACTCCATGCTTGGTCTTTTCTCACTCTACTCTTGCCCTAGGTTGGCCTCATCATTGACCATGTCTTCAATACCATCTATATCCTGTTGAGTCCCAAACTTGTTTCTCTACCTTGGGCCTCTCCGTTAAGCCCCAGCCCTGTGTATCTCCAGCTGTTTATCTCACGGGCACCTCAAACTCAATTTATGTCCACACCGACCCTGTGCTTCCTCCTCACTCAACCTTCCCTCCAAACAAAAGCCAGTTCTTTTCTAGTAGTTTCAGAATGACCCCACAATCCAAAAGCCTGTGAATCATCCTTGACTCCCTGTACCATCTCTGCCCCCTGTGCCATCCTTCGCCCATTCCCGTTGTGCCCCTTTCTATTCTGGGAAAATCTCCCATCATGAGTCATCTGGGTGGTTGACAGTGCCCCAGCTCCCGCTGTGAAAGACAAAGGGGCTAACGTCCTCCCTCTCTCTGTCTCCTAGCAGCTGAAGCATTGCCTGTGACCGGACCTTGGTTGATTGGCTGTGTCTGCCAAGAACTTTGCATAGTGAGAGTAAAACCAAGAAGGTACCATTAGAAGTCATTCATGAATGTATCAGTGGAGTTCTGGCTGTGTTGATCCTGCTTCATGTATTTCTTAGCCTTCCAGAACTATCTTGGTTCCTGCCCCACCACACTTTCCATGCTGGTATGCTAGCCCCCAGTAGATTTATCCTACAAATACCCCCATTTGTTTAAGATACCCAGAGAAGGGTTTTGTTATTTGCCACCAGAAAAGCTGTGACCAATACAAGCACTGATGTTCCGGGTGGATTCAGATGCCATCACAAAATTTTCTCCACTAATCAAAGACTCAGCATGCAATATCAGTGCCCATGGGTCCCTGTGCCCATGGGTCCACTAATCGAAGATCCGCATGCAATATCAGTGCCCATGGGTCCCTGTGGCCGTTTCTCAGTCCTGCCCATAAGCCACCATCATCTCTGCCTCAACTTCTGCGAGAGCCTTCCACCTGGTTGTCTCATGAGGTCCTCAATGCATTCTTCATACTGCAGCCAAAGCCATCTTCTCAGAATGTAAACCTGATGGTGCCACTCCTGTCTGATGAAATTGTTCAGGGGCTTTGCATTTCTGTGAAAGACCAAAATCCTTAAAATTTTCTGACCTTTACTCACAATAAGAAATACAGTTTATATTGAAACTCAGTACACTTGATGTATATTTTATAAAAGTGTCACAAGACAATGCTTACCCTTTATTTGATTAACAAATACTTGCATGGCAGTTACTGATTGCCAGACACTGTTCTTGGTGTGCTGCGAGTAGTAACTCGTCTCTAGTCCCCATAAGAACCCATGCGATGCACATGTTCTTATGACCACTTTAAAGCTAAGACCACTCGGGCACAGAGAAGTTCAGTTGCTTGTCTGAGGTTGTACAGTTAATGAGTGGCAGTCTGGGTCCAGACCCGGGCTTGTCACTGCTTCTTGGTGCTACTCTGTGGTGGACTCTGATGTTCTATTCTGTTTCATTTTTTAAAAACAGAGATTGGGCGTATACCACATTGCTTTCACAACCTCCTAGCAGGTCACAGTATACAGTTTAAAAAACACTGGCGTCTCTTGGGGTGGGCCCCTACCTTGTATTTCCCAGCTCTACCTATGCCGTGCTCCTCCTTGAGTTCTGTGCTCCAGTTTTCATGGCCAGGCTCCTCAGAGCCATGGGGCCTTGGCCCATGCTGTTCATTTACTGAACCTCACTGTCCTCCTTGCAGATCGTGTCCTTGATTCCAAGGGAGATCAGTACACCTATGATAGGCCCTGAAAGCCCTTGCACCTCTCCTCGGGCACTCATCATGGTTGCAGTTTGGCAGTTATCCGCTTGGTGGTTTGAATAAATATATCCATCTTCCCCGCTAGACTGTACATGCTGCGAGGGTAGGGTCTCTGCGTGTTTTTAGTTCACTGTTGAGAGAGGTGATCTGCCCTGAGTCCTGAGCATCCAGCACATTCTTGCTGGGTATGCACACAAGGCGAAGTCCTGACCACTCTACTCAGGCTGCTTCTCAGCAGACATTATGTTTGCAGCAGACAACCTTGAGGATAAAGTAGTAGCTCCCTCCAGTTCAGAGAGCAGACTTGCTGCTGCTTGCTATAAAATGGCAGGTTCCTCAAGCTCAGTGTTTTTCAGCTGCCATGCAAAGCCACTGTATGCGTAGCATCCACCTGTGCCCCAGCACACGGTGTTCGTGGGCTACGGGGCACAGCGGCTGATGCAGACATGCTCGTGCTCATGTTGTCTACCGCTCTGTGGATCATAAAGTCTTGCGCTTCTGACCCAGGAGGCTCGCGCCCTGTGCCAGCATCCACAAAACAGTAACAGTCTAACTTGCTAACTTGCAAGTAGGGTGAAAAGTTCAGACATGACACTAACGATTTCCTATCAGCCAGCACAGTACCTGGCCTAAAGCAGATGTTCAGTATTTATTTGTGAAACAAATGGATGGTTGGATAGATAGAAAGTGGATGGACTTTGAGCTCTGCTTAAGGTGTTGCAGGGATCAAACCCTTTCAGAAATGCCAACCATACTCTGGAATGATTCTGGAACTCTGGGGAAGACAATTGAGGAGAACTGAAGATTATCTTGACCTGAAATTTCTCATCCTTTGTGTTTCTAAGTAGAGTTTTTGGATCAGCCAGCTCCTCTTCTGCTATTAAGCTATCTGACATGGATAGTCCTGTGAAACAGTTGCATTTTATTCTGAATTACCTGAATGAGTCTGATGTCCCCAACACCTAGCGAAGCTCAGCAATGAGGCATGGGGTGGGCTGATGTGGGAAGTAGGCAGCCGGAGTGGCAGAGGCCTGGGTGCTATTTTAAAAGGGAATTCTGGGTATCCCTGGGTCTCTTAGAGGGGGAGTTCAGGAGGGGGAACTGGAAAGTGAGAAAGGGAAGTTGGCACAGCAGCAATGCCAAAGTTAGCCTCAAGTTCTCCCCAAAGGCCAGGTGGCAGTAATTCAGGACATGTTGCAGAAATGATCCCTGAAGCAGCTGGGACCAGAAAACTTCAGACAACAACTGTCCCCGCTAGGAGGGCCTGTTCCCCTTTCACAAACAGCACCGCTTCTCCTAACATAAGCACTGTTCTTGCACACAGATAAAACTGTCTTTAGGATAGAGTGAAAAGAGAATAAGAATGTTAAATTTGTAACTATTAAGATGTACTTAAAGTTGAATAATGTGCAGAAAGCAAATCGCTGTTCACAGAAAGAGAGGGTGATAGAAAGGTTCTTGAAGACAGCAAGTGTGAGAAGACTTATCTAGGGTTTGATGAGATTTTCAGCAAGAGCTTTATCATCCCCACAGGGGCAAAATTGATTCTTGGGAGACAAAAAGGAACTTAGATATTCGATGGTTTGTGGCCTTCAGAGGGCTGCAATTGTACATAAACAGAAACACAGTGTATCAGTGGTATTAAAATTTCAGGATGGGAGAGAGATTGGGGAAAATATCTAAAATATCTCCTTATAGGGGTGATAATGAGAAGCAATGGACTAGAGGATTCAAGTGAAAGAGTTTTGACCACCAGTGAGTCCTCCTGGGAAAGTGAATTGGAAACAAGCTAAGTGCATTTTCTCAGCAGAAGGAAGAAGATCTTACACGTCACCTAATGAATATCCAGTTGGGAATCTGAAGGCAGCAGTGGGCAGCTGAGCTGTCCCCACAGCTGTTCGGCAGGCGATGAGCTTACTGGCTCCAGGAAATGTCAGTGTGCTCGGGATGCAGCTGATGGCCTCAGGCACCAGGCCAGTCCCCGGACACACCAGTAGGATGGTGGCAATAGAGGGTGGAAGCTAAGATTCCAGGAATTAGCCCACCCACTTCCTTCCTCCCTTTCTGTTCTGTTCTCATCTCCCTCCTTCCTAGTCTTCTCTCCAGCTTGCTCATTCATTTTTACTACAGGCAGGGGAATCAGGAGCAATGTTCATCAGTGAATGAGAGGAGTGCTGGACAGAGAACCACATTCTGACATCAAAGAAAGAAGCTTCAATCATATGATTTTAGTGTGGAAAGCCAGATGATACACTCTAACATCTATGAAATCAAATCAAAATGCAAATCGGTTTATGATTTTCCTAATCTATGTTTCTGGATATGTGTTCACTGGGACACGTGGCTCCTTAACAGAATAAGACTGAAGACAATTTCAAGTAGAGACAATAGTTAGTTCCAGTCCTACAGGTGTTCAGCCTTGGAAATGACTTCTGGTCTCTGGGCTTAAAAGACCGGACTTTGCTATCAGTTTGAAAATGGCAGTGTCGTGGAGGGGCTCTTAATGTTAGGAAGGGTGGCCTGGCAGAGTCTCCTGTTTTATCTTGCCCTATCCCTGATGCTCATTAAGGCAGTGCTGGAGGAAAAAGGTCTCATTAGGTAATAGGAGTTGCTACCGGGGACTGTTTAAAGTGCTTTACACCTATTAATTCATTTACTCACAACCAGACAATTCTGCAAGGAGAGCACTGTTTTATAAACTCTTATGGATGGGGAGCTCAGATACAGAAAAGCTAAGTCATTCGTCCAAGGTCACACAGCTTCTGGTAGCACCAGGATTTGAACCCAGATCCTCAGTCTCCAGAGAACTTGCCACAATAGTGTTCTTTTAATGTGCCCTCAGCTGACTCTTGCACTTATTGATATCTTTGAACTCATGAATGAAGGGGCTTAAAATTGTTTTTAACACAATGTACTTTGGTTTGAGTCTTATGTAAATAGAAAAATGTGCCAGTCACCAGACCCCATGCACAGTTGAATCCTTTGGCCACTTACATAATGGATTAATTACTGGACACATGCTGCCCTCTTGTGATGAAAGTCACTCAATTGCAACCTTCTCTACTTCTCTGGAATGCACCCACTTACTTCCTTTGTTCCAGTCTCATGGTTGGGGGATGGAGGATCTGTAGCCAGTGATGAAGCTGTTGGCTCTGTAGAGCCAAGATGTCACCTGCCATTCTGCAGGGTGCTCCCGGCCTGTGACTCCAGCCATGAGACATGACCCCAGAGTCCTGCAAATTTTAGCACCTGGATATAGGAGAAAAGATCAGGCTTCCTGAAGGAACATTCCCCATCTGTGTCCTTGGGGAAAGAGCTCCATCTTGCTTAACTTGCCCTAGCAGACTGGAACCAGTGATAGTGACAGGAGGCAGCCAAATGCCTAGGCAAATGGGGCAGGTCCCAGGTGAAACCCCACCTTAAAGCCAAAAAACGGCCTGAGGGATGAAAGACTGGATTGCTGGTCCCTGATGAAACCCACAACCCAGAGTGAGAACTTCTGTTCCTGTTTGCCCACCCTTTCCTGATTGATTTTTTTTTTTTTTTTTTTTTTTTTTTTTTTTTGAGAAGGAGTTCTCACTTTGTCTCCCAGGCTGGAGTGCAGTGGCACGATCTCAGCTCACTGCAAGCTCCGCCTCCCGGGTTCACGCCATTCTCCTGCCTCAGCCTCCCAGTAGCTGGGACTACAGGCGCCCTCCACCACGCCCGGCTAATTTTTTGTATTTTTAGTAGAGACGGGGTTTCACCGTGTTAGCCAGGATGGTCTCGATCTCCTGACCTCGTGATCCGCCCGTCTCGGCCTCCCAAAGTGCTGGGATTACAGGCGTGAGCCACCGCGCCCGGCCTCCTGATTGATTCTTTCTGAATAATGCCTTTTAACCAATCGAATGTTGCCTTTTCCAATATTACCTATGACCTGCCCCTTTCCCATTCTGAATCCATAAAAGCCCCAGACTCAGTCACAGTTGGGGGGCTTTCCCACCTTCAGGTAGGGGGACCACCTCTGTATCCCCTCTCCACTGAAAACTGTTTCATCACTCAAACTCCTCGCCTTGCTCACTCTCCGATTGTCAGCATATCCTCATTCTTCTTGGGAATGGGACAAGCACTCAGGAACCAGTACACAAGCCAGACTTGTCCCAGGCAGGCCAGCTCCTGCAGCAGGTAGCATGACTGAACAAGGCCCAGGTGGGGCATCTCCAGCTAGAGGTCTCCGGCTTGCAAAGTGGCCAAGAAAAAAATCCTGTGTCACTAGGTAATAGATTTGGCAGAAAGGTGGTCAGTTGCAGAGTGAACTGAAGGTCACAAACCCTATCCGAACAGAGGGAAAATAAAACCAGACAGAAGACCTGTGTTCTAGTTCTTGTTCTACCAGTAGTTAAAGTGACCGTGAGTGAGTATCTTTTGCTCTCTGACACCAGTTTCCTCACTGGGAGAATGAGGAGATTGAAAACTTAGATATTGCCAGGCAAAACATTCTGCATTTGCCTAGATCCCTTCCCTGAACAGTTTTTTTGCTTTTTTTATTTGTATACAAATCCTGATTAATAAGATACATATTCATATTATTAGTCCTCAGTTTCTTCATTCAGGAAATAATTCTACTTCACAGGGTCATTGGGAGGAAGAAGTTTTTATTTGGCCTGATGTTCATGGGTTTAGCCAAGCTGGGTTTGTTTAGGCAAAGCAAGGACACATACACATATTTATAAATAAAAAGGTTTTAAATCAAGGAAAACTGATTTTTAAGATTCTGACACTTGCCCACTAGTAAGTGGTTATCTTCAACAGTGCCACTTTAAAACAGATGCTGATATGTTTATGTATTCTTCCCTGCGGTCAGTCATTGGCATAGCACATGTATGTGTGTGGGAAGTGCCTGAACACTGGTCTGGTGTGAGTGTGAGGGTTAGGGCAGGGAGTTTTATTCTATTCAAAGGAGACACTGCTGGCTTCACATTACATTGGTCTCTAATTTTCACTTGCTTCCAAACTTATTACACCCTTGACGTAGGTTAAAAAATAATACTTCATGGCAAGGATCTGGGGTTTTTTGTTTTTGGTTTTGTTTTTATTTTGAGATAGGGTCTCTGTCACCCAGGCTCACTTACAGGCTTGACCTCCTGGGTTCAAGCGGTCCTCCCATCTCAGCCTCTGGAGTAGCTGGGACCACAGTTATACATCACCATACCTGGCTAATTAATAGCAGGAATCTTTGCCTTGATAATCTTATTCCAAAGAAATCACTATAAAGAATGTTTTAATTCCACAGAAATATTGTCTATAGTGACCACCACCACAGTCAGCCTGGAAACTTGAAGGTCTAACCTGAATATCTGGAATATTATTAAGCAAATTCTGAAACTGGTAGAATATATTAATAATTATAAAGACTAACAATGTGGGAAAATGACAAAAATCACTGCTAATGTACTCTGTGATTATAGCTATGTAAAAAGATGTCTCAAAGTAGGCAAAGCGTGGAAGATTACATACAAAAATTAAAATAGCTGTGTTAGTGTTTTGTTATTATAAACATTAAATTTTTCCCTTTATGACATTATTGACAAGGCCAATCCCCCCTAAAATGGAGTATTTTCCTATTTGGTGCCACCAAGCCAATACGCAAAATCGAAAGCGTGCATCTAGCAGTGCAGGCTTTATTTGATGCCCATAGAATTGAGATGTGGGAACCTGGCTCACAAATCAACTTCTTAGCCCGTGAGGGATAGGGCATCCCCCTATGACAGCCAAGAAATCACAAATATAGGACATCCCTGATGTGAGCCAGGAAGTCACAGATATGGAGCATCTTTAATGAAGGGGTTGGGGAATTAAAAGCAAGGGGGAAAATATTCATGTCTTTTCTAGGAATTAGGTAGATAACTTCTTAGAACCAGAATTTTTGTCTCCCTTTTTTGTCCTTTTATGGTTTCTTCTGGCCATTGTCATGGTGATTGTCTGCTGTCTTGGCACTGGGGGGAGTGTCATTTAGCATGGAAATTAGATTATAATGAAGTTAGAGGTTCTTCAGAGGTCAAGTGAGCTGCCATCTTGGATCCCACCATTCTTAACTGCTTTGATCATGATGGGGAGCTTTTAACTGCAGACATCCTGTTTCGTAACCAGAGTTAAAGTGAGGAAGAAATTTACTTAGGTCACACAGGCATTACACTGGGTAACAACATTACTTTGACAACAAAAATAAATGCACTTTATAACAGAAGAAAGTTCAGGAAAAAATTGAGACACTTTAATATTTGTTATTGGCCTGAAAAAGCACCCGAGTAGTCATGGGAAAAATTAGAAACTTGTTTAACATCTTTGCACTTACTTTATAATATACTAAATATTTTTATTATAAGTCAGAGGGGCCTATAACCTTTTCAGTATTTAATGTCTCTAAGAGTCTTAAGCTGGCCTTGGGTGCAGTTCATTCCATTTTAAGGTTGAGTGGGTAGTGCTGGGATGTCCCTTGGTAACATGAGTCTTACCCTCCTCACAATGCCATTCTACTTTCTTAAAATTCTTCTTCATGGACTTGGGTTAATGGTCATGGCTTTGCCTTTCAGCTCTACAGCAAGGTTTTTTTCTTGTAAGGAAGCAATTGGTTACTGGAAACAGACCTGTGGTCCACCTGGAAGTGAATCAAAATATGGATGAGCAGAAAGCTCCTTCCCACTTGGCAAAAGCTCATGGGCCTGGCTCCATGGGGTGGTGCCAGCTCCTGCTCTGCTCTGTTGTGCAGCGAAGACACAGGTGCCCCCCGTGTTCAGTGAGTTGACACTTAAATGGCAGTATGCTCTTTGGTAATAATAATGAAAACTAACAGTTAACGCTTTTCACTGACAAAGGTAGGCTATTGCAGGAAGCTTGATGTTGAATATTTTGGGGTTTTACTTTGAGAACTCCTAGTCCTGTATTTGACCTAGCTGGAAAGTTCCCTGAGCCTACGAGTGAGAAGGGGACAACTTGGGAGTCCCACGGTGAGCAGAAATGAGACCCGCTGGCTTGATAGTAACTGCCAAACGTTGAACAGGACCCTGTGCCAGGCTTTGTGCCAGCTACTTTCCATGACTCATCTAATCCTCTCAACAATCTTTTGAGTCAGGTTCTGTCAGTTTTTTCGAGGAGGAAATCAAGATTCTGGCCGTCTTAGACTGCTCCAAAGCCACACAGCTGGGCACTCCAGAGAGCTAATACCACATGGCCACACAGTGACTCCACATGGCTTTTTAAAGAAGTTCCATATCAGCATGGACCTGACATAACTGCAGGGATGAAATATGGGAGCTGAAGCTTCTTTCCCAAAATCAACCAAGATGTCCTGTAGAAAGAAAGAGTCATAGCCCTCGTTTACAGAACTTTTTTTTCAATTGTCTTTTTCTTGAGTAGGAAGAGTCTCCATGTGTCTGCTCAGAAGCTCAGCTGTTTCTAATAAGAGAACCTTTCCATCGAATTAGGAGCCTGATCTCAGTTTTACAGGAGGAATAGAAAATCTACCACTTGCCAGTTGGACGCAGTTGCTAACGCCTGTAATCCCAGCACTTTGGGAGGCCGAGGCGGGTGGATCACGAGGCCAGGAGATCAAGACCATCCTGGCTAACACGGTGAAACCCCGTCTCTACTAAAAAATACAAAAATTAGCCTGGCGTGGTGGCAGGTGCCTGTAGTCCCAGCTACTCGGAGGCTGAGGCAGGAGAATGGCGTGAACCCAGGAGGCAGAGCTTGCAGTGAACCAAGATCACGTCACTGCACTCCAGCCTGGGTGACAGAGCAAGACTCTGTCTCAAAAAAAAAAAAAAAAATCTACCATTTGCTATCTGGACGATCAAAGTATTTCCAAATAGAATTTAAGTCAATAACACGCAAACTCTAATTCCCTAGAGGCAGCAGTTTTAATTTTGATAGTCTCTAGAAGCAATAACATTTGGTAGTTTCTGAGTAAATTTTAGACTCTCAAGGGTTTAGTTTTAGCAGTTTAATAAAATGTGCATTTCGTCTGCTAAGAAGTGAACTTCGTGGTAAGACTTGGTGAGTCTGAGGTCTGTGGCATTCCCCCTTTGACCTTCAGTGGGCCATACTCACTCCCTCGTTCTTTCTGGGCATATTTGCTGCCCAGATTCTGCAGTGAGAAGAGAGTTGCTGCCTTGGGGTGATTATTAGGTGAATATTCAGGTCTGGGGTTGGGAGGGACATGGTAGGAACCACCAAAATTGAGCCTTTAAGGGAACTGCCACCATGTAGTTGCTTAACTGTACAGGATTTCCCCCCGCAACAGTCCCCTTCCTAAGAGGCTGCTCTACAAAGCCAGGCTTGGACTCTAAGAACTCAGAGGTGGACGACTCGAGGCCCTGCACGCCTTCCCCTGTCACGTGCTGCCCCTGGCAGCTCGGTGCTTCTTGCCACAGGTCTACCTGGGTCCTCCACTCAGCAGTGAACAGCCGAGGAAGGTAGTGGATGTCGAACCTGGCCTGCCGGCCCTACCATGGCATGGTGATGAAGGCATGAACTTTGGCTCACTTGGCCTATCCTGGCACCAGCCACCCCCTACTCACAAGTTATTTCCTCTGAGAAGCCACCTGAAGAGATTCAGAGGCCAGATGGAGAGACTTCAGAGGCTGCCGCAGCCTCTTCCTGTCTCTTGGTAAGCAGAGAGGCCTGTGAAGGATCAAACTGGAAACGCCTCTGGCATTTGTCAGGCTCTCCTCACAGCACATTGCCCCAGAGCCCCTTCCCCTCTGCGGAGGGAGTCAGCATGGGGTTCAGGAGTCAAAGAGAGCTTACCAGGCCGAGTCCCTTCAAAAACTCCAGACTCAACCGTAAGAGTGTTTTCAGTATTTTATTAACAAATGAGCTGGCAAGAGGACAAGTGATCTAGTAATATCACCCCCACCCTCATGAGCAGCCACCACAAGCCCACCATGGTGGGGGGTGTCCAACATGCTCTGCTGGCCCAGTTCCCAGCTGATCCCCCAAGTCTTGGTGCCAGTTTAGTCGCCCTTCAACTGCTCGGGAGGCAGGATGAGACTTCCTCTCTTCACGAGGTAAGAGAGACAAAAGCAGCCATTTGGATGCCAGGGCCACAAAGGCAAGCCATGCCCTGTTTCTTTGTGGGGACAGAATCAATTCTTCCCGAGGCCAGACACTGTAGCCCACGGTACTCAGCCTTCCAGAGGAGGGTCGCCTAGCAGAGAAGCCCTGAGTGGAAGCAGCATTTTGAAGGCATCGTCATTCTTCTTAGACCAGCTAAGAGCTAAGAGGGCATTCTCTGATCTTCGCCAGCAGACAGTGAGACTCCAGGATTAAAATTAAAAGCCTGTGGTGCGTCCTTTCCTTGACACTAACTTTCCACAAAATCTTGGAGGAGTCAAATCCCACACTGCATATATCCCAGTGTCTCCAGCTGTGAAGTGGGACCAGTATCAATACATGGGAAAGTGCTGAGAAGGAAGAAAATATTTTAGGTATAATACTTATCCATCAAACACCTTTTATTCAAGAAGCTTGGCACCAACTTTCTGCCACATCCTCAACTCTTCAATGAAAACAGCAGTGACCAACTCGATCCCGTTGGTCCCTATGGCAGGCATTGGAATGAGCTGAGGCTGGCCTCCTCTGTTCGGCTCACAGCTTTATTCCTCTAGCTTCAGATAAAAATAATTATAATAGTCAATAAAGTCTCTTCACAGTGTATTTACTGTAACTACAAGAGCTCACAAGACACATTCTTTTTCTGCAGAATTGTAGCGGGTACTTAGGGAGTTTGCCAACCAGACCTTCTGCACAGGAAGCTGGCTTGCATCATGGAGGCAGTGGACTCCTGATGGTCCCACCTCCGCAGTCCCCTTTAAGACACTGACACAAAAGACTGCCCGGAGTGGCATTCGCTGCTGAGGTTCTGGGGCAAAAACCCCATGCACAGGAAAGCATCCTCTCAGAAACAGATAATCCGCTTCTCGTCTTCATAGACTTTGGCCTCCTCTGGTTTTATCAGGTTCCCATTTAGGCTGTTGAAAAGGAGGAAGACAAAAGTACACAGATAAAATGTTAAGGACTCTGGCACACTCCTTCCCAAGGTGTGTTCATAGCACACACTCGTGCATCACACAACCCTGAAATTAAGGAACATACCCTTTTCAGAGAGTTCCTTCATATTAGCATGGATCCTCTCCAGCTGCCATCGCTTTGTTCACTGAGTCTCACTAAGGTCACCTGTAGCCTCCATAAGCCTGAAGTTAATGACATTTTCCAGGTCTTGGCTTTCTTGGCCCTCACAGGATTTTGGCTGTCCTAACCTCTCCTCTCCCTCCTTCTTAAAGCACTCCCTCCCCTTGGCTTGGTTATATGCCCTGATTTTTCTCCCGCATCCGAGCACTCTACTTCCGTTTCCTCTCCTATATTCTCCTCCATGTGACCTCGACATCTGAGATTTCCTCCAGGCTTGGGGCTAAGCCCTTTTCCCCAGCTGATCTCATCAATGCCACAGCCTTGTTCATCTGTCAGTGGAGGCAGTTACCTGCTTGGCATCCTCACTTGGACCTCTCCCCCGCACCTCAAAGTAGCCACACGTCCTAGGGTCGCCTGGCTTAGTGAATGGACCACTCTCACAGGTTACGTGCAGGTTAGTAACCTGGGGGTCAACCTGAACACCTTCCTTCTCATCCCCATGTTCCTTGTATCACAAAGTTCTGTCCTAATTCCTAAGCATCTAGAATGCCTCCCTGGAACCTCTCTCTATCTTCAGCCGACCGTCTTGGTCTGAGCACCCATCATCTCTTCCCTGGATCAGTACAATGTTCTACTGACAGGTCATTTCCACGTACTCTGGCCTTCTCCAGTCCAGTTTCCTACAAGAGCCAAGAATTGGTCTTTTCGCAATGCAGATCTGATCACGTTCCTCTCCTGCTTCAAACTATTCACCGACTTTCCATCACTTTTAGGATAAAGACCAAAACGCGCATCATGACCCACAGATCTTTTATGGTCCAGTCCCTGTCGCCTATCTCCTCAGCCTCCTGTAGTCTCCTCTTCCACACTGTCTGAACCCCAGGGCACAGCAGCTTCTGGCAGTTCTTCACACGCCCTCCTGCCCCAGACCCTTTGCACATGCTGTTCCCTACTCACCTCAGCTGTCTAACTCCTATTCATCCTTCATGGCTTAGTGTAAGTGCTGCTTCCTCAGAGAGGCCTTCCCTGCAACCTCATCTAAATCAGGTTCCCTCTTGGCCTTCCCCTTTGTGATAGTACCCATCACAGTTGTAATTAAATAATTACGCAAATGATTTTCTTTTTCTTTAACGTGCATCTCGCTTTCTAGACAGCGAACCCATGAAGCCATGTTGTTCACCACCGGATTTTTGGTGCTAGCACAGTCCCTGATGCTCAAGCATTTCGTTAGTCAAGGAATAAATGAAGACACGGTGCTAGTCCCTAGGACTGGAGCAACGACCTTGACTCAGGCCCCACCCTCCCAGAGCCACAGTCTGGAGGTAGCCTCACAGAAAGCTGTTATACTGGAGTGGGATACATTTCTATAATTTATAGTGTTCATTCTACACCTCTAATTTCTGTTCTTAAAGGCAGAACTCACCAAGGGACTTCAGACTTCCAAGTTATTTTCAGAAAGGAATGAGGTAGAAATAAGTGTCAGTACAGATAACAAGTCCAAGGAGAAGACTCACTCTGTAAGTGCTGGCTCCAAGCAGAGCTGCTCCCTGAACCTGGCTCCCCGGCCAGCTCGACCACAGCCCTGTGGCCTGGTGTGGCAGTCCCTGGCAGGGCCAACAAAGCCACGGCCTTCTCAGAGCCCAGTTCCATGAAGTCACACACACAGGAGCATGCTCTGGAGGCTCCCAGAACAAGCCAGGGACCTAAGTGAAGACACTCCCAAGACCAGCATCCAGGCCGCCTGTCCTGCCCTCTCTGAATTGATGGCCAGTTCCCCTCTCCACCCTGACACAAGTGTAGGCCTTGAAGCTGAAGGCTCCCGGCCCTACTCAAATGGTTCCTTGTGTAGGAATGGTGGCCCTCAAGAGGGACGCAATGCAGATTTTGAAACTTGACAGAATTTAAAGCAACTGTAGGTCTTTACTACCCGCCTGACCAGCTGCAGAGAAAAGTGGAAGCCGACTGCTCTGCAAACTGTTCTGTAGTCCGGCAGTCTCCTTCCTCTCCCGCTCTGCCTGCTGTCCTCAAAACATAAGACTCAGCAGAAATGGAGTGCCCTGAGGGCAAAGCCCCATGCAAACAGTTCCAGCGCCCTCTGGTGCTTCCCAGGCTGCCGGGCAGGCTGGGCCTCACAGGCACACAGGCCATGGTGTCTGGTTGGATCTGGGCTCTGTTCTCTATGATGGTGTTTTTCTTTTTTTCTTTCTTGTTTGTTTTTTGAGACAAAAAGCACCCAGGCTGGACTGCAGTGGCATGATCCTGGCTCACTGCAGCCTTGACCTCCCAAGCAGCCATCCTCCCACACCAGCTTCCTCAGCAGCTGGGACTACAGGCGCATAGCACCACGTCGGGCTAATTTTTGTAGTGACAGGGTTTTGCATGTTGCCCAGGCTGGTCTCAAACTCCTGTGCTCAAGAGATCTGCCCATTTTGGCCGCTCAAAGTGCTGGTATCACAGGCATGAGCCACCATGCCTAGCCAACGGTGTTTTTCAAAAAAAAAAAAAAAAAAAAAAAAAACAACCTTTTGTCTACAACCCCAAATAAGAATTACATTTTACATTGTGAACCAACGCTTATGCAAACACACACCCACTCACATGCAAGCATGAACTAAGATGAATGAAATATTTCCGCACCATGCACATTGCATCCTGATATTCTGTTCTGTTCTGCTTTCTTTTTAAATATTGTTGGTTGCAACTCACCAAACTGATCTGATTTTATGACAAGTTCCAAACAAGTTCTAAAGCAAAGTTTAAAAAACATTGTATGAGGAGCCTATGTTGGCCAAAGAGCCGTTTTTTGTTTTTTGTTTTTAATTGGCTATGAAATTCTCCCCAGTCATGAAAGGAGGACATAGTTAATGAGGAATGGGCACCTGAGCTGAGGGTTTGGATCCATGGTGAGACTGCCCCTTGGAGCTTAGAGAAGCCACAGTGGGCTCAGGAGCTCCTGTGTTCTTACCAGAAACTGGCTCTGCCTTCTGCCAGTCTCCACGTGGGTTGAAGCTTCACATTGGGAAGGGCTGTCTCAGGCTCTGAGGTTCAAAACAAGTTTCCAGAGCATTTACGAGTCTGGGTTGAAGTATCCTGGGCCCTCCATGCTCAGGTTGGGTCAGCCAGCACTTTGGTCACATTAATTGCCACATCTCCAGCCCCTAACATAGTGCCTGGCATGAAGCAGGTACACAAGCATGGAGACCGTTGTTTCTATTGGACACCACGCATGCGCTACAGGATTGACTTGGTTTGGCTGTGTCCCCAACCAAATCTCACCTTGAATTATAATAATCCCCACGTGTCAAGGACAGGCCAGGTGGAGATAATTGAATCATGGGGGCAGTTTCCCACATACTTTTCTCATGGTAGTGAGTAAGTTTCATGAGATCTGATGGTTTCATAAAGTAGAGATCCCCTGCACAAGCTCTCTTGCCCACTGCCATGTAAGATGTGACTTTGCTCTTCATTCGCTTTTTGCCATGGGATGGTAAGGACTCTCCAGCTATGTAGAACTGTGAGTCAATTAATCCTCTCACTTTTATAAATGACCCAGTCTCGGGTATGTCTTTATTAGCAGCATGAGAACAGACTAATACAAGGCCCCTCTCCCAGCATCCACCCAGTCCCACCTCACCCAGGCAATTAAGTTGCTAAGGGAGCTGCTGAGTGGGAAGTGTCTGTGCCTTATGGGAGGCAAGAAAGAAGTGGCATGGCACTCAATGTCACAGTAAAGCAAACTTTTTTTCTTCTTTTCGCATAAGGAAGTTCTCAAAGCAGAAAAAAGAAGTAGATAAAGAGCATAAGTCGGTTCAAGTCAGCCTGGAAATGTCTCACGGAGCCCAGAAAAGGGGAAGAACGAGCTCCAGACTCCTGGCCAACACATCCATCTCTCAATCACTGAGTCCCAGGGGGATTTACTTCCACTAGGAAATCATTTCATTGGCCACTTCCCCCCTCCCACCCAATGAAGGTAGATGGGGGCAGGGGCCCAGGGCAGGAGAGCACAGACTATGGAATCAGGCATTCTGGGCTGAATTCTAGCTCTTGTGGTGACCTTGGGCAACTTTATTTCACTGGTCTGGGCCTCTGTCTACATCTGTAAAACAGAGGTAATACCACTACTGCGCAGGGTTGCTGGAGGAATAAACAGAAACCACCCTGCATCGTGCCTTGCACAGAGTCAGTGGTGGTGAGTAAACAGTCACTGGTGTTATTACGGTGACAAACGCTGGGATCTTACCAAATCTCTGTGATGCCAGTGTTGTTCTGTAACGCATCTGCCAGCTGGGCAGTCCCCTTAGCTGTGATCTGATTCTGGATAAGCCTGAAAGAAGAACATACCTTGTATAAAATCCATAATACTGGATCAAATTTGACCCCTTCGTGAGGGAGTTGTAAGGGTGTGTTGGGATAAGAGACAAGTTGGTCAGGGGAAGAACCGAGTCTATGTGACTTTGTACTGGCTAAAAGTGTCTAGATCAGATCCACTAGCGTAAAGGACAGCTTGACATTTTTTAAATTTTCTCTTTGTTTTTATAGTGAACACAATGTAATACATGAACAGATGTGTGTGTGTGCATTTTTCATTGCAGAGGTGCATAATCAAAATATATGGGGCCGGGTGTGGTGGCTCACACCTGTAATCCCAGCACTTTGGGTGGCCAACGTGGGTGGATGATGAGGTCAGGAGATTGATACCATCCTGGCCAACCTGTCTCTATTAAAAATACAAAAAAATTAGCTGGGCATGGTGGCACGTGCCTGTAGTCCCAGCTACTCGGGAGGCTGAGGCAGGAGAATTGCTTGAACCGGGAGGTGGAGGTTGCAGTGAGCCAAGATTGCGCCAATGCACTCCAGGTGACAGAGTGAGACTCCGTTTCAATATGTATATATATTTTGGAGACCACCAATCTGAACAACAAATTCTAAGAAACACATCGTGGGAACAGGAAGTCTGACGTCTCCTTCCAGGTAGCAAGGGAAAGGCAAGGCAGGTTTCAAAGTTAACAGGCTACCAACATGCAAGAGGGAGCGGGGAGAAACAGTTATGCTGCCATGAAATAGTTGTCATGAACAGTTCTCATGGGGCTCAATGGAAAAGCTTTAATAATGGGGCCTCTGAGAATGCACCCCATTGTTCTGGGTAGCAGTGATTCAAATGAAACAAAGGTTTCAGCAATCGCTAGGAAGCTGGGCCTCTCCTGAAATGCTCCCCTGGGCAGCTATGCTTCCAACTCAACCAGGAAATAAATGCATCAAGAGGCTGTGGTGTCTCCACTTCATCACAGAGTCATTCCCCGCTCCTGGCTGTTTGTAGAATAGGCCCCTGCTAAACCTGACCCCTAGAAATCCTGGCACTAACCCAAGAAGGAAGCCCTTACCAGGAAGACGAGGGCCCTATGCTGTCATGAGTGAAGAGGACTCCCTCGAGAGAGGCAGTATCACAGAGCAGTTGCAGCTACTCTTAAACCCTCCCTCCTCACTTTTCAGCTACAGAATCTTGAAGAAATAAACGTATCTGTCTGTGCCTCAGTTGTGTCATCTGTAAAATGAGAATAACTGTAAGAGTGCCCCCCATCTACTGGGTGAGATTTCAAGAGGAGGGTGTGTATTAGGCACAGTGTCCAGGGGAAGGGAGCTGTTGTCACTCTTACTGCCCAAGCACACGGGACCACTGGTGGCTGGGCTGCAGCCAGGACCTGGTGCTCCCAGCCACACCGCACAAGGGCTAGGGCCCCTGGGTTCAGTGGCAGAGGTGATGACCTTCCCTTTCAAAAGGGACAAAAATAGAACCAGGAAGTGGGCACTGAGTTCTGTATTCAGTAACACTCTGCTGTTTTCCAGTCACCACTTAGGCTTTGTGGAAGGCAAGAAAAGCAGCCTCCAACCAAGACTTGGCAGGAGGCCAGGAAGGAGAGCACCTAATGCCCCTAAAAAGCCTGCAGTGTCCAGGCATATCCACCCACTCGGGCTGCCTTCACTAGGGCCAGTGCAGGTTGGGAATGCACAAAGCAGCCAAGACCGTCTTTCTGGCCCTGTCCTAGCTCTGCTCTCCCTAGAGAGGCTGGCCTGCACTTAGGGAATGGGATCAAATAATTTTGCAAGCTAAAAAGCAAAGAAAAACCAATATGTAGCAGAGTCTAGTCTTTTTGCAGAAATTGACAAGGCGAGTCTGAATTCATAAGAAATGCAAAGAACCTGGAATGGTCTAAACAATCTTGAGAAAGAACAAAGTAGAACTCACATCTCCTGATTTCAAAATGTACTACAAAGCTACAGCAATGGTCCTGGCATAGGAGAGACATATAAATCAATGGACCAGAACAGAGAATTCAGAAATAAACCCATACATCTATGGTCAATTGATTTTTGACAAGGGTGTCAGGGCCATTCAATAGGAAAAGATAATCTGTTCAACACGTGGTGCTGCCAGGACAGCTGGATATCCACGTGCAAGAGAATGAGGCTAACCCTCACTTTACACTATACACAAAAATCAACTCAAAATGGATTGCAGACCTGTATGTGAGGGGAAACACTTATAACACTGAATAGAAAACTTGTGTGGAGAGCTTTACGATCTTGGATTAGGCGATCATTTCTTAGATAAGACACTGAAAGCACAAGCAACCAAAGAAAAAAAAATAGATAAATTGGATTTCATCAAAATTAAAAACTATTGGCAGGGTGCAGTGGCTTCTCGCCTATCATCCCAGCACTTTGGGAGGCTGAGGCAGGCGGATCACCTGAGGTCAGGAGTTCGAGACCAGCCTGGGATTAAATGGTGAAACCCCATCTCTACTAAAAATACAAAACGAGACAGGCGTGGTGGCTCATGCCTCTAATCCCAACTACTCAGGAGGCTGAGGCAGAAGAATCGCTTGAACCCAGGAGGTGGAGGTTGCAGAGAGCTGAGACTGTGCCACTACATTCCAGCTTGGGTGACAAGAGCAAGACTCCATCTCAAAAAAAAAAAAAAAAAAAAAGTGAAAAACTTTTGTCCTTCAAAGGTCACTATCAAGAAAGAGGAAAAACTCCACAGAAAGAAAGAAAATACTTGCAAAACCTGTATCTAGTAAAGGTCTAGCACCCAGAATATATAGAGAAACCCTATAACTCAGCAATAAAAAGACAAACCCAATTTTAAAATAGGCAAAGGATATGCAGACATTTCTCCAAAGAAGCAATACAGATACCCAGTAGGCACATAAAAAGACATTCAACATTGTTGTCATCAGGGAAATGCAAATCAAAACCACAATATTACTTCACACCCACTAGTATAACTAGATTTTAAAAGATGGACAATAACAAGTGTTGGTGAGGATGTGGAGAAATTGGAACCCACATACATTGCTGGTGAGAATGTAAAATAGTATATCCACTTTAGAAAACAGTTTGGTGGTTCCTCAGAAAGTTACAGAATTGCCATATGACCCAGAAATTCTGTTCCCAGGTATATTCCCAAAAGAGATGAAAACATATGTTCACCCAAAAGCATGAACAGGAGTGTTCACAGTAGCATTATGCATCATGGTCAAAAAGTAGAAACAACCCAAATGTCCCATCAACTGATTAATAAACTGCAAAATTTCCTTAGAGTGAATTATCATTTAGCCATAAAAAGGAATGAAACATGCTAGAACACAGAGACAAAAGGTCACATATTGCTTGATTCCATTTATATGAAATGCCCAGAGTAGGCAAATCCATAGAGACAGAAAGCGGATTAGTGGTTGCCAGGGTCTGGGAAGGAGAATGATAGGGAGTGACTGCTTAATGGATACAGGGGCTTTTTGGAGTGGGGAGGGGAAGCAAAAATGTTCTAGAATTAGATGGTGATGGTTGCACTAAAAGCCTCTGAATTGTATACTTTAAGAGAGTGAATTTTACAGTATGTAAATTTTATCTCAAAAAATACTTTTGAAAAGCAACACAGTCTGAAATTCTAAGGCTCTCTGAGTTACCATAAATGCTTTAACGTCTGGTTGACTTTCAACATTTCTGCCAAACTCTCTGCCACTTCATCGTCGAGTTCATTTTGGGTCAGCCTAGAGGAAAAAAAAGGAAGTATTTACTCAAGAGAGCCTACTTGGCAGACATTGTTCTAGAGTTCACAGGAGCAGGAACCCAGCCCAAGGCTCTCCAGCTACGCAGATGATCACTCTGAGAACCCAGAAAACAGCCAGGCTCCAAGCCCAGCCTGTCGGCCACTCGGAAGGTCAATGGGACTCATTTCTAATGCAAATCCTGTACCCAAGCTCCTGTTTCTTAGCCCGGCTACCTGTAGAGGAGCCCACCCTCCCTCCCCACTTTTGCTGAGCCCTCAGATTTCATGAAAGATGGGGACCCACAGAAAACAAAGATGGGGGCCCACTGCCTGCTTCTCAGGTCTCCTCTAGTCCCAAGGTCCCTTGAACACCACTGACAGTGTGTTATTCCAAGTCAGTTTGAAGACCTGAAACAGCCTGCACATTAAAATGTGTTCAGTGCTTTGCTCTTAGTTAACTTGTGAGCGACCCAAGTTAAGTGACTAACAGTTCACGAAGCCTCTCAATGGCCCTTAGAACCAGAAGTGGTCTGGATAAAGCACCAAAGCTCCTCAGTGTAAATAGGTAGGACCCACTTGTGCCAGTGGACGAAAGAATCATTAGGAAGAAGAATAGAACAGAAAGAATATTTTTTAAAAATCATTCCTTGAAGGGCAGTTTGGATGTGCCTGTCCAAATTTTAAATGGGTTTCATTTTAAGACAATTAGACTTCCAGAAATTTACCCTACAGTGTGCAAGGATATACACACAAAGCTTTACACATTGCAGCATGCATTGTAGTATTATCCTAATGTAAAATCTGAACAAATTTAAATCAGAAACAACTGATGAAATACATTGCGACATCTATTCAATGGATGATGTGCAGCTAGTAGGGAGAATGAGGTAGAATGAGGAGGGAGAAGAACACAGCATTGACACCTGCTCCGGACTCAGCCTGGCAGGTTTGTATTCACCCAGGAGCAGGGTGACCTTGGGCAAGGGGCTTAAGTTCTTTGGGTCTGAGTTTTCTCCCTGGTGAATGTTAATAGTATAGATCGTATAGAGTGATTGTGAGGCTGAGTGAGTTAACACAGGGAAAAACTGTAGAATAACACATGGCATGCAGTCAGCACTTGAGGGCTTCTAGGTGTTGACATTACTGCTATCCATGTGATTTCGCTCTCAATGGGGCACCTGGCCATGTCTGGAGGCATTTTTGATCCTCACCACTGGGAGGTACAGGGCAGAGACGCTGCTAAACCTCCTACACAGGACAGCCCTACTGTAACAAAGAATCACTTGGACCAAAATGTCAACAGCATCAAGATTGAGAAACCCTAAAGGAAACATGTAAAATATGTGTAATCCATGATTATGATATTTTTAGAGCCACTGGTTGAATGCTATTCTATTTTGCATATCTTTGAACATACATAGAACAAAAGTCTAGAAAGGAAAGGTTATTTTGGAAAACACGAAGGGAGGTACTTTCACTTCCTCCTTTTAGGAGGAACTTTAGGAGGTACTTTCACGTCCTCCTTTAGTGTCTTACATTTTTTCCAAAAACCATATATTACTTTTCAAAACGTTAAATGATTTTTTGAGGGGAAAGAATTTAAAATGTACTTACTGGCCAGCAGGCCTAGTGTCAAAACTCTCTCCTAAAGATGACATTGTCATTATTCTCAGTAATTTAGCAAGATCAGATGAGCACTGGGCTCTGAGTAGATGATAGGGAGGGGTGTAATACAGCTCCCTCACCTAACCTGCAAGGAATTTTTTATTTCCTTTTTTTTTTTTTTGGTAGATAGAGGGTCTTGCTATATTGTTCAGGCTGGTCTCGAACTCTTGGCCTCAAGCAATCCTCCCACCTCAGCCTCCCAAAGTGCTGGGATTACAGGCGTGAGTCACTGCACCCAGCCACCTGCATGGAATTTATGATACAGGGATGTAAATAAAATTCAAATAAAGCAAAATAAAACATTAAGTGACCATAAAAAAGGGAACACCAACAAAAAACACCCTCAGGAGGCCACATCCACTTAGTAAGTGCCCTGGAGTGCAGAGAGGGAGCGAGGACTGTGGGCTTCAGGTGACAGGTGAAAGCCTTCAGAGGACTGTGGGCTTCAGGTGAGCTGGATAGAGCACAAAGGCCAAACCCCAATATGAAGACCTGGGGAAGGAGGAGGCTGCCTTGGGGGAGGCAGGTGAAGAGGAAGAAGGGAGAAAATTTTGAGCCAAGTGCATGGAAGTTGGCCTCTGCCAGGCACATGTGAAGGTATCTGAGGATACCTGGATAGCTTGCGTGGCCAGCCTTCTGGTTCTCCTTCTCCTAGAAGGCCAAGGCCTCAGACCCAGGCTCCTGGAGCCCACTTCCCCCTCCTGTACCTGTTTATGCTTGTGGAAGTGGCTATTTTCTTCTCTAGGAGGAAATTAAGTTATCAACTTAACTGAAAGGCCTAGAGCCTTTCCAATTGGAAGATACCTTTTCTGTTAAGATTCCAGGCCATCTGCAGCCCCTGGGATAATTCCTGAGACCCAAACCCTCCAAAATGACTCTGTGCCAGGTGCAGTGGCTCACACCTGCAATTCCAGGGCTTTGAGAGGCCAGGGCGGGAGAACTGCTTGAGCCCAGGAGTTCAAGACCAGTCTGGATTACAGGAAAATCCCATCTCTACAAAAAATTTTAAAATTAACGGGCCGTGGTGGTGCGTGCCTATAGTCTCAGCTACTCGGGAGGCCAAGGCGGGAGGTTTGAATGAGCCTGGGAGGTCGAGGCTGCAGTGAGCCGAGATTGCGCCACGGCACTCAAGCCTGGACAACAAAGCGAGACCCTATCTCAGAAAAACAAACAAACAAATGAAATGACTCGAGCTGTTACCACAGTATTTCTAGAGACGTGTTCTGCTGCAGGGCCCTCGCGAGGCTCTTTCCTCCTTCTGTGGAGACGCCGTTGGACGCAAGACTAGGAAGGAACATGCTTGGGGTGAATTATTAGAGACACATCTACATTCAATCTTAGCTTCAACATCAGAACAGCTGGGAAGCCTCTGCCTGGTCGTGGCCCCAGCCTAGACTCACTCGGGGCAGGACGCAGAAGTGCTCAGCTGCAGCAGCAGTGCCCAGGCGTTGCTGCCCCAGAGCCCACATAGAGAGCACAAGGGGAGGCCGGATGAAAAACGGGCCATCAGCACAGCCTGCTCACACAACGGTGGGCTGGGGTCGGTGCCTCAGGTTTCCACACATGGGCAGGAAGCTGGAGAGGCCTGGCAAGCTGTGCTTCTAAAGGCTGGCCCCATCAGGGGACTCCATCTGCGAGACCTGGTGAAGTCTCTTCTGCTACTGCCCCCACCTTCTTGGACTCTTTTTCAGTGGTAGGAAGGACAGCAGCAGAGCCTTGGACATACCAAGGCCTCAAGATTTGGCCAGCAGCCTAAGCGGGGGCTGGGTAGAAGCATCCCTGTTTATAGAGAGGAAGAGTCCCTCTTTTCTAGCATCATCCTGAGGACAAGGAAGGGGCAGAAACCTGCTGGCCAGCATCTTATTAAGTTTTATCTGCACTTAGGAAACCCTCCCTCTACCAGCAAGGGGCATGCAGGGATGGCTGAGGGGCTGGAAATGTCCTCTGTCTTGATGGGGTGGTGGTTGGCTGGTGTGGGACACATGCAGAATTCACTGAGCTGAATAAATACTTAAGGTGATTCCTTAAGGATCTAGAACCAGAAATACCATTTAACCCAGCAATCCCATTACTGGGTATATACCCAAAGGATTATACATCATTCTTCTCTAAAGAAACATGCACACGTATGTTTATTGCAGCACTATTTACATAGGAAAGACTTGGAACCAACCCAAATGCCCTTCAATCACAGACTGGATAAAGAAAATGTGGCACATATACATCATGGAAGTATTCCATTGCAGTCATAAAAAAAAAAAAAAAAAAAAAAGAATGAGATCATGTCCCTTGCTGGGACATGGATGAAGCTGGAAGCCATCATCCTCAGCAAACTAACACAGGAACAGAAAACCAAACACTACATGTTCTCACTCATAAGTGGGAGTTGAACAATGAGAACACATGGACACAGGGAGGGGAAAAACACACACCCGGGCCTGTCAGGGGGCGGGGGGCAAGGGGAGGGGGAGCATTAGGACAAATACCTAATGCATGCAGAGCTTAAAACCTAGATGACAGGTTGACAGGTGCAGCAAACCACCATGGCACACGTTTGCCTATGTAACAAACCTGCACATCCTCTACATGTATCCCGGAACTTAAAGTTAAAAAAAAAGAAGAGGCCGGGTGCGGTGGCTCAAGCCTGTAATCCCAGCACTTTGGGAGGCCGAGACGGGCGGATCACAAGGTCAGGAGATGGAGACCATCCTGGCTAACACAGTGAAACCCCATCTCTACTAAAAAAATGCAAAAAAAACTAGCCGGGCGGGTTGGCAGGTGCCTGTAGTCCCAGCTACTCGGGAGGCTGAGGTAGGAGAATGGCGTAAACCCGGGAGGCGGAGCTTGCAGTGAGCTCAGATCTGGCCACTGCACTCCAGCCTGGGCGACAGAGCAAGACTCCGTCTCAAAAAAAAAAAAAAAAAAAAGAAGAATGTGCTTTACTAGATGGCCTCTTATGCATCAAAAAAAGGTTTGACAAGAGTAAGGAAAATCATACATGCAAATCCCTCTTCTATTAGGAGTGCCAATCACTCTTCCCCAGCAAACCTAGAGCAGCTAGGAGGGACCAGGTTGGCCCCTGGAGACAGCAGGGCCACAGTTACCTCAGGGTGGTCAAGCTGGGGTGGTTCCGCAGAGCCTCTGCAAAGGCTTTTGCTCCTTCATCCCCAACTTGATTGCCCCACATCCTGAGGGAGAAGACAAGATAGTGAATGTTAGCTCCCCCAAAAACAGCCACGCTCACCCCTCCTTTTTTGCCAATGGCCACAGCTCAGTTCCTACTCAACAGACAGATGTTTGTGCCCAGTCCCTGGATCTGTGGCCTGGACACTAATTCCTCACGCTGGCTTCTGAGTGGGCTGCTCTGGATTTCAAATTCAAGGAGTGATGCAAGACCAAAGAGCAGGGGAAGCCTTGTGAACAGAGGCCATCGGCAAGGGGCACAGTTAGACACTGAGCCTCACCGCGAGCTTCGGAGAGCTGTCAGCCTGGGAGCCTGAACTCATGAGACGAAGCACTTGCATGTCTCCTGTGGAGAACAGAGGTCTGCAGAGGCCTGGAGGGAAGGCCGTGTGCAGGTGCTGGGTTCCCAGCAACTGGTCAACTCTGGGCAGGGTCAGAGACATTCCTGAAGACATGGTCTTCCAGGAGACAAAGAGCAGGAAGTACCTTCAGAAACCCTATCAGTAATGTTCCTGTCACATAAAGAGGACGTTACCCAACTAAGCTCTGCGGCTGTGGCCATCTTGGTGGAGAGCTGCGGCAATAAAGCTGTATTCTCTCCCCTACAGCAGATCCGGAGAGGCTCTGGCTAAAACAGTCTGCATGGTAAGATGGTGGTCTCCTGACCTGGCTCTGCCATCTGCTACCTGTGCGGACTTCGGGAAATTATGTAGTCTCTTGGATCTCAGTCTCTCGTCTATAAAATGGGGATAATTAGAGCATTCCCTCGTGGAGTTGTCGTGAGGATTCATTGAGTGAACAGATGCAAAGCACTTATAACAGTGTGTGGTTTGTACAAAGTGTTGGTTGTTCCCAATAGGATCAGCATGCACTGTCGACATACAACAAAGCAAGTTCGTGTGGCCCACTCACAACACAATGGCGGCTGCCTGAACAACACATTCGCACCAAGCAAACTACCTGCTTACACCATTCCAGGAATGGCTTGTTGGAACCCAGAATAAGCGTTTTCAGTTTTGCTTAAATATAAGTATTTACTATACAATTGAATGGCATCACATTTTTAATAAAGTGGAAAGCTACTCAAGGCATGAGATGAAGTGAAAAGGCAAGGATAAAACTCTGTACATACAGTCTGACCCCTACTATATTTTTTTAAAGTAGTACAAAGAGAGAGAGGAAGAAAGAGAAAGTGAGAGAGCTTAACTGAGCTTAAATGTTAACAAGAATTATTTTCTGAGAAGATCATTTTATTATTTTTCATAGTTTCCAAATAAAATTACCTGTTTCTTTTATAATCCAATAAAAATTATAATGATACCAAAAGCTTTAAAAAGCCTCAAGAATCAAAACCACAATGAGACACTACCTCACACTCATTAGGATGGGTACTGTCAAAAAGAGAAAATAGCAAGTGTTGGCAAGGATGTGGAGAAACTGGAATGCACTGTTCGTGGGAACGTAAAATGGTGCTGCTGCTGTGGAAAACACTATGATGATTCTTCAAAAAATTAAAAATTACCATGGGATCCAGCAATCCCACTGCTGGATATATGCCCAAAAGAATTGAAGGCAGTCCCTTGAAGAGATATTTGTATGCCCATGTGCACAGCAGCATTATTCACAATAGCCAAAGCATAGAAGCAAGCCAGTGTCTGTTCTTGGAGAATGAGTAAACAAAACATGGCAAAGCCACACAATGGAATATTACTCAGCCTTAAAAAAGAAGGAAATCCTGGCCGGGCACGGTGGCTTACGCCTATAATCCCAACACATCAGGAGACCAAGGTGGGTGGATCGTTTGAGGTCAGGAGTTTGAGAGACCAGCCTGGCCAATGTGGTGAAACCCTGCCTCTACTAAAAATACAAAAATTAGCTGGGATCGGTGGCGGGTGCCTGTAATCCCAGCTACTCGTGTGGCTGAGGTGGGAGAATTGCTTGAACCCAGAAGGTAGAGGTTGCAGTGAGCCGAGATCATGCCACTGCACTCCAGCCCAGGCAACAGAGTGAGACTCTGTCAAAAAAAAAAAAAAAAAAAAAAAAGGGAAATCCTGTCCCATGCTTCAGCGTGGATGAACCTTGAGGACATGATGCTAGTGAAATCAGCCATTCCCAAAAGGCAAATACTGTATGATTCCACTTACATGAGGAAAAGTAGTCAAAACCATAGAGAGAGTAAGTAGAAGGGTGGCTGCAAGGGGCAGGGGAGAGGGGACCGGGGAGTTATTGCTTAATGGGCACGGTTTCAGTTTTGCAGCATGGTGAAAGCTCTCCACTGTCTCTCCCCAACAGCGAGCCCCAACGGTCCTTCTGGTATACTGATGTGTGAAAAGAACAGCAGGGGCCCATATACACACACAGCAGGTTGTACCACATACTTCCGCCCCCTTCTACTCACCCAACATCAGAGATTGATTTGCTGTTCTTCACAGCCAGGGCGAGACACTTCCCTCCTTCACTCGTTATTTTGTTTTTTCCCAGTCTGCAGAGAGAGTCACATACAGTCAGCCTCCAGCTATGCAGGGGTTCCAACGTGGGCCACCCTCCTCCCCACCACAGAGCCCCTTCCAGCCCCATCTTGGGAACTGTGCACTTTCTTCTGGGATCCACAGGAGCCATGCCCTGGGCCTCCTGTCAGGGAGGGACCTGAAGCCCTGGGGACAGTCAGTTAGGGTTCCTCTCCAGGAGATGGCCCACAGTCTCTGCAAAAGCTCAGGGACCTGAGCCCTCCCTGGGGTCCTCTTAAGTGACCTCAGCATCACTGACTTCCCTTTGAAGACTTGAGAGGTCCCACTTTGACTGCCAAGGGTTAAGGTATGTGGCCACTGTCAGGGCAGGACCAGAGGCTCCAAACCTGGCACACTGTCACCCCCTGGGCAGGGCACATCTACAGCAGGGCAAGGGCCCAAGCTCTTGCAACCAGACAGGAAACTCCCTTGGGGCAAAAAGACCAGCAGAAAGGGTGAGAGTTAGTCCTTTCTTCAGGGCAGTAGTTACTGAAATCAAAATGCCAACCTTTCCCCCTACCAACGACAGGTGGCCCTTCCAGAATTCAAGCCTCGTGGATCACACAGAGGTATCCTTATCTGACCAACATGGCCCTGGGACAAGTGGAAGGCTTTAGGATGAAAGCTCTTTATCGTGACATGTAATCTTTGAACAACAGAAGGGGGTGACCAAGAGAAGATACTAAGGAACCTGGTGCCTACCCCACTTACTTAAGGTGTGTGAGGCCTTTGCATTCATCCAGGATTTTGGTGACGTACCTGGCTCCGACATCGGTGATCTGGTTGTTGTATAAACTTCAAGAGAAAGCACAGCCATGAGACTTTCTGGCTCCTGATGTCATTTTAATAGCCCCTATTTTTTGAAGCATGTGCTGTCTACTGATTTCCAAAGTCTGGGTTGAAAGGGGAACACACAGGCACCAGAGTTCAGGGCTCTGAGGTCTCACAGCCCAGGTTCAATCCAGCTCCACTACTTTCCCCAGCTTTATGGCCTGAGACAAGTCACCTCACCTCTCTGTGCCTCAGTTTCTCCATCTGTAATACAGGGGTAATGATGATAGCCCCCTTGCAGGGTGGTTCTGAGGATCTTAGGACATAACGCAAAGCCCTGGTGCATGAGTGCGCAGTGACTGGCAGGTGGTGGGTATTTACAACTAACATTATATTCAGCAACTTGAGAAGAAAAGATTCTGAATATTGAAACTTCTTGATGTCTACCTTTCAGCCATCTCACCACTCAATGCCAGTTCAATAATACAGCAGATGGAAGTTGAAAGGCAGCTAAGCTCAGGCTTCCAGGGTTCCACAGCCACACAGAGCCCTGGAGCCGAGTGTGGCCTGGGGTCGTTTGCATCCATGTCCTCATTCACATTGAAGGCCACTGAGGCCCCAAGAAACTGAACAACTGCTCCAGCTTGCAGAGCCACCAGTGGTGTGGGGCTGGCCCTCAATCCCTTGTCTCAGGCTCCAAAACCTCAAAGGCTCTGAACGCCCAGAGTTTCTCACAATTCTTTTGGCAACTGATGTGGAGCTATTTATAGTCTTTCTTACCACACTTGGTTTGACTGTTTCATCCATTCTGCGAGAGAAATATGAGTGTTTGAAAATGGGGCACTGCCGTAGACCCATGTGGCCACATCAGGCTGCAGCATACACTCAGAATCCCCTTTCGGGTCTTGCCCCAAAGGCTCTGGATGAGGGATTCTGGACCCAAAATAGTCCAGACTAATATGTAAACAGGATTCTAACATTTATTCAACATATCCCCTTATATTCTCTTTGCATCCCCCAATAACCAGTTGTAAACCTTCTTGCCTATACTGGGATCCCAATTTTATAGGTTAGGAGGCTGAGGCTCAGCAAGACTTCATGACTGGCCGAGCCACAAAGAGAACCCAGGACTCTCAACTCCTAGGCCAGCGCCCTCCCCAGCCCTGGGCCATCCATGCGGATCATCCAGAGACCCATAGGAATGTGAATTCCCTGCAGCTCTGTATATTACTAGGTAGTTAGCACAGTGTTCTGGAGAAAGACATACCCCAAATATGTCACAATTTTGTATTTGGTCAGCTCTTCGCTTAGCACCTTTACCCCACCATCAGTGATCTGGTTTACGCTGAGTCTGAAACAAACAGCAAAAAAATTACGAGTCAGGGTAGGCACTCATTATGAAGGATCATCAATCTTACAAAGATCCAGAAACCTTCAGGCCCTGGAGTTTTCCCCAATATAGACGGCCCTGGAGAATGACTGCAGCAATCAGCCAAATAGCCCCTTACAAAGCCTGGCCAACGTGGGGCCGCCAGACCCGTCCTGCACCAGCCCATAGGTGAGGCTGCAGCACAGCCCCTGGCTCCTCACATGACCATGAGGGACACAGGGAGGACACGTGAGGCCAGCCACCTCTGACATCCACCCTTTGCGTGTGGCCTTTGTGTCAGCCAGACCCTGTACCTGGTTCTCATACGGTGGAGGGCATGGGTTTGGAAACATCAGGGGCTGCTTTTAGTGGTTGTGACTGGAGGAGGGAGTGCCCTGTCATCTTGCGGGCAGGGCCAGTGATGTTAGGTGTCCTGCAAAATGCTGGACAGGTCTCACAAGAACTGTTGCACCCAAAATGCCAACAGCCTCCCCCCATCCAGAAACACATGGGCTAACCCTGACTTGTCACTGGAAAAGGCTATGGATCCTTTTGTCAAAGGAGACTGCTCATGTCATTCTGTAAAGTGTCGGACAGCAAATATTTTAGGCTCTGGGGGCCATGTGGTCTCTGCTGCAACTACTCAACTGTGTAGTGTGAAGCAGCCAGTAAGTAAATAAATGGGTATGGCTGTGTTCCAACAAACCTTTACTTACAAACACAAGCCATGGGCCCAGTTAGACCCACAAGCTGACGTTGATAACAAGTAAAATGCTGAACAATGAAAAGCTTGATGTTTAGGCCACATCAAAATGATCAAGTCAGACACTCTGGACCCTTCCCCTCAGAGTCCCCAGCTTGGGCTGGGAAATAGTGTGCATGTACACGGCATGGCCAGCCCAAGATAACACAGGCTAGTGGACATTCCCAATATCTATACTTTCTTAGCAATAGACTCCCCCATCTTTTAGCTGGGCCCATCTGATTAAGTTCTGAAATACTATTGCCCATACTATTAAGTTCTGAAATCGAAGCAGCAGTATAATTAGTAATAGACAAGAAGTGTTCTTAAAATTTTGAGGCATGCCCTCGATCTTCGCCCTTGCTTCTTACTGAGCGCCAGAGTGTCGACTAGATGGCTGGAGTCTGAGCAGCCCTCTTGGGCCAAGATGTGAAAGCCAGGTAGTGAGGATGGCAGAGCAGCAAGGCAGAGAGAGCCTGGGCTCCGGAGGGTCATGGAGATTCCATAGCAGTCCCGAACTACCTACCTCTAGACTTTTACATGAGAGAAATAAGTTTGTAAGTCACCAAGATTTGGGGTTTTCTCTCTCAGCTAAAATTAATCCTAACTGACGCAGCCAGAGAGCTGAGCGTGCTTCCCGTGGTTACCCATACCCTCTGCTTTCCTACAAGCTGCTTTTTCTCTCACTGGTGTGAAGGAAAGCTTCACCTGGGGACAGTAGGAAGGGCAGGGCCACCACACTGGTGTGGAGTTTCCCATTTAAAAGATGGACAGAGGGGCCGGGCGCGACAGCTCATGCCTGTAACCATAGCACTTTGGGAGGCCGAGGCGGGCGGATCACCCGAGGTCAGGATTTCGAGACTAGCCTGGCCAACAAGGGGAAACCTATCCTACTAAAAATACAAAAACCTTAGCCGGACATGGTGGTATGTGCCTGTAATCCCAGCTACTCAGGAGGCTGAGGCAAGAGAATCGCTTGAACCCGGGAGGCGAAGGTTTCAGCGAGCCGAGATCGCACCACTGTACTCCAGCCTGGGCAACAGAGCAGGACTCCATCTGGGGCGGGGGCAAAAAACAAGATGGACAGAGCGTAGCACTGAGTGTGAGACTGCCTAGGGCTATAGAGGGAGAGTCACTGGCTGAGAGTACAGAGAACAGACTGCAGGTTTTCTAATTCCCAGGCTAGGGCAGCCTTCGGCCCCCTGCACCCCATGTCCCCATGCAATTTACACTCTGACATTGGTGTGACAGGCACTGGGAGTCAGTTCTAAACCCCTACTGCTCTTCAGAAATGCATGAGTCAAGTAATGGTGAATTTAACCCCCTGTAGAAATTTACAAGGTTTATTTTACACAGGAAATGCTAATAGAAGAAAACAGACTGGCCTCTGTTTCCCCTAAACTATGGAACAGGAAAACAACCACGAATTAGCATTTTAGCTGAGATCTCTAGCAGTGCGAAGGGCTGCTGGCTTTGATCACAGAAAGTCACCAACGCCAACTGGCACAAGGTCTGCTTTCTCTGCAGTAATAAAAGCTCCCATATTCCAGAAACTTTTTGAGGGCTATCTCGGAGCCTTACATTAATCTTAAAAGGAAGGTTCTTTATGCATTCTGGCACTACTATGTCTGAGCTGTGTGACCTAAAGCAAGCTATTAACTTCTCTGTGCCTCCACTTCCTCATCTGCCAAAATAGAGACAATAACAGTACCTAAGTTATAGGGTTGTAAAGAGCACTCCATTGGTGATATTTGTAATACACTTCACCCATTCTCAATTAACATTGGTTCTTGTGGCCATAATTGACAGGATTATGAGCATTTTCTTTTTCCAGATGAGGGCACGGAGGCTCTGAGAGTTAAGCACTTTCTTCAAGGCCACCCAGCTGTGGCTGATCCAGGTCCACCTGCCCCGAAGCTTTGCACCTTGCCCTCCGCCCCGCTGAGAGAGAAAAGGTCTGGACATTCCAAGGCCCCTGGTCATGAGTCCTACAGGATCCTGGTGCCCCCTGAGCCTGGCCCGCTCGGCCCACCTGCTGCTCCCCTTGCCTGGCGGCCTCACCTGATAACGGTGAGGCGGCTGAAGCAGGGCCGCAGCTCCCGCACGCCGTAGTCGTTGAGATTGTTGTTGTCCAGGTCTAGGGCCAGCCGCTTGGGGAAGTGATGCAGGACGAAGGACAGGGCGCTGCAGTCGGCCGAGCAAGCATTGCAGTAGGTCAGCTTGAGGTAGTTGGCGCAGATGCCCCTGGCCGCCAGCTGCCCCACCTTCTGGCTCTGCGTCTCATAGATGCAGCGCAGCATCCAGATGAACGTGGGCATGGCCTGCACCTGGTTGAAGCTTTCGACCTGAACTCGGGGCAGGCTCTTCAGATAGCCCCGCAGGCTGGAAAACAGGTGTGCCCACAGGGCCTTGCGCTTCCTCCTCAGGGCCGCCGCGGGCACCAGGTGCCTCAAGAGCTTCTGTTTGGCTTTGGACAACAGCCCGCACAGGAAGAGGTTGGTGAACTGAAAGTGATCCTTGTTCTTGAAGAGGTCTTCCCGTGATGGACCGCTGCCCCGCAGGCACTGGAACGGGAGGAAGGGAGGATAGCAGGACGCGGCCGCTGCCCCCCCAGGGGGCATCCACTCCTGGAAGAACCTGAGCAGCTCCCGAGTGCCCACCCTGTCGTCCAGCACAAGGAAAAAGGCTGTAAAGAAGGCCTGGAGGGTGAGATGGAAAAACTCATAGGACTGCTGGTCGCCCCCGGGGCCCAGCTCCGGCAAAGCCCGCAGGAAGCCCAGCTGCATGTCTCCCTCCTGCAGCCCGGAGGCCTCCACCTCCTCCTGGGTGAAGACAAAGAGGCTCCTCTCCATGCCCCGGTGGGCCAGCTGCCCCAGCGAGCACAGAGTGTCCCAGCCGGCGCGGAGGGTCTCCACCGGGCTGCGTGTGTTCCGCTGCACCAGGCTGCTGGGCTGCATCCTGTTCAGGTGGACCTCAGTGACCAGCAGGAAGACGTCCGTCAGGGTCATCATGCAGTTGGGCAGCTGTGGTGAGCCTTCGAAGGCAGCACGGAAGTGCTGGAAGCACCGGAAGATGATCCAGCAGAAGAGGGGCACAGAGCACAGGCTGCAGAGGTTGGGGTTGGCCTCCAGCTGGCTCAGCAGGTGGTCCTGCAGAGCCCGCTCGGGGAACATCTTCCTGGCATAGGCGCGCAGGTGGCTGGGGGAGAAGCCCCGGAGAAGCACCTTCTTCCGCAGGAACTGGCGCGGGACCTCGATGCCTGTGCGGGCCGTGAGCAGCTTGCTAGCCCCCTTGAGCAGCTTCCCGCTGAGCAGGTTGGCCAGCAGGACCAGGGGGTGGGCAGGCTCCCAGGGGCAGGAGCTGTCAGGCACGCGGCTCAGGTCCAAGTCCGAGTGCAGCTCGTCCAGGCCGTCAAAGGTGAAGAGGGCCACATGGGGGAAGCGCAGCAGAAAGGCGAACACCTCCTCGGGGTCCTGCTCCGGGTAGCAGTAGTGCTTGAAGAGCAAGTCCTGCAGACACAGCCTGTCACTTTCCCTGAAGCAGCTGAACATGCGGCAGCGAAAGTGAAAGAAGAATTTGACCCCTGCGTCTAGGCGGCGCGTGGCCCAGAGGCTCTGCAGCCGCTGCAGCAGCATGGACTTGCCCACCCCAGCATCGCCCAAGACAAAGATGGTCTCGCCCTGCTCATTGAGGATGCCGGTGGTGTGGTCCAGGAGGCAGGCCAGGCTGTCCAGGCTGCCCAGGCTCTCATTGCTGAAGCCGACCAGCTCCATGATGGTGTCCATGTAGATCTCCTCCAGCAGCAGCTCCTCCTTTTGGGCATAGCACAGCATGAACTTGGAGTCACGGCCCAGGTGGTGTCGCAGCTGCTGAGTGTACCTGCTCACTGGAGGGCACGGCAGCAGAGTGAGAAGGAGAGAGGCAGAAACAGCATCAAACAGGGAGGTCTCAAAGAGGAGAGATGAGTGCATAAACAAAATTCAAACCTGGACCCTGAGGCCAGTGCAGCCACTCCTCAGATGCAGACCTGGGGAGCATCACAGAGCCAGCATTCCTGACCCTGAGGGTCCTGGGCTTCCATCCCTCTGCTTGACCTCAGATTTAGCCAGAGAGGAGGTGACAGACTTCGACTAGGATCAGTGTCTGAGACAGGCCACCCTTATTCCTCTGCATGGTGTCATCATCGAACTGCAGTTAAACGCTGAAGCCCCTCGCACTTGAGGGCCAGGTCAGATGGCCATGCTGGCCCTCCTCCACCAACACCGCTTTTTTGTTGTTAGAGATAGGGTCCTGCTCTGTCACTCAGGCTAGGGTGCAGTGGCCCAATCATAGCTTACTGCAGTCTCAAACTCCCAAGCTCAAGCAATCCTCCCACCTCAGCCTCCCAAGTAGCCAGGACCACAGGCATATGCCACCACGCCCAACTAATTTTTGTGTTTTTTGTAGAGATGGGGTCTCGCCATGTTGCCCAGCCTGGTCACAAACTCCTGGGCTCAAGCAATCTGCCCGCCTCGGCCTCCCAAAGTGTTATGGAGTGTTATATATTCGTCAATAATTTTTAGTAAGTTTACAAAGTTGTGCAAACCTCACCACAGTCCAGTTCTAGAACATCACCATTTTCCCAGTTTTCTGGAGCCTATTTGCAGCCAATCCCTGGGCCATAGGCATCTACTGATATGCTTTGTCTATAGATTTACCTTTTCTGGACCTTTCATATAAACAGAATCATACAATATGTAGTCTTTTGTGTGAGGCTGCTTGTAGAGTGAATTACGCTTTAAAAGCTAATAAAGTAGCTGGCTAATGGAACCAACAGAGAAGTCTTTCAAAAGAATGATTCCTCATGGGAATATTTTCCTTTTTTTTTTCATGCGGGAAGGAAACAAGGGGAGGCAGGAAGGAGCAGACAGAGTCAGAAGCTGGCAGTGGCTGGCAGGCACCTGCAGGGGCCGTGGAAGCCGGAGCCTAGCCCTGACACTCTGCCGGCTGGCCTTGTTTCCCCTAAGCACACACCTGTCTTGTGCTTCTGTTTCCAATGACATATTGGATTCTTTAAAAGGCAGGATTTGGGACCTTGGTGCTGGTATGTTACCAACAGCTGTCTCAAAGTGGAGAGTTTAAAAGCAGAGAAAGAAGACTCCTGCCCCAGAGCAGATCCTGGCCCCAATGATATGTTCTCATGTGCCTTGGACTGCCACTGTGCTGACTGCCATTTGCAAGGGCACATTTGTGAGACTGCTGACTGGTGGTCTCTTCCAGCAGACTTGAAGCTCCCTGAGGGCAGGAACCCTATCTGTGTTTGCTCACCACTGTCTCCCTGACATTCAGCACAGGGTAGGGTCTTGGCATGTGGTGGGTACAGCAAAAAATACTTATTGAACGAATCAGTTAACTAATGGGGTCTCCCATGGTGCTTTGGAAATAAGGACTGGCACCCAAGGGTGACAGAATACCTTGCTTAGAATCAAAACTGGGAAGGCTTTTTAATTTTTTTCTTTCCTTTTTCAGAGACAAGGTCTCACTCTGTCACCCAGGCTGAAGTGTAGGGGCACAATCACAGCTTGCTGCAGCCTCAGACTCCTGGGCTCAAGCAGTCCTCTTGCCTCAGCCTCCCGAGTAGCTGGAACTACAGGTGTATGCTACCATGTCTAGCTAAAGATTTTTTTTAAAGAAAAAAAAATACAACCTTGAATTTGTGCAACCATTAAAATGTCTACATATGTCAGAATAGGAAGAAAGCAAGCGGTTAGAACAGAGGCCATTCTCACACTTCCCCAGGCCCTTCTATAAACCAGACCATCAAGGTATGGGCAGTTCAATAGCAGCCACCTGGGCTGCACTTGGGTGACAGGGTTCCGCTGTTCCTTTCTAAACTCAAAGTAGCACCTGGGCCTGCTTCCTGAGGTGGCACTCAGGGCTGGCCCAGCCATTACCAAACCCCAGGGCCCTGCTTGCACTGGTGCCTGCAGTCTCGCTGGGGCTGACTCCTACCTGGGTCAGTGTTGACCACAACTTTGCTCTGAATGAGCAGGGAAGGGGAGAAGCCAATCTCCAGCAGCCAAGGCCTGAGGTCCACGTAAGCATCTGCGAGTTGCTGGAGCAAGTAGAGGAAGAACTCGGATACCTCTTCACCCTTGCTCTGTACCAGGTCCAGAATTTTGCGGACCTGGAGGCGACACAAGCATGAGGGCACGGGCTGGCATGAGAGGCATCCTCCTACCGTAAGGACCCTCAGGCAGGCTCAGGGCAGGGCTCTGAGTTCTTACTACAGCTGGTAGCTATGCCATCCCCCCAGCTGCTGTGACAGTCAACATGTTGGAGCCCTAAAATCTGAAAAATGACCTCCTGAGCAAGAAATAAAACCACCCAGCTCTAAGGAACCACGAGGCTTCCATGAGCCGAAAAATAAAAAGGACAGACAAGTAGCTATGGAATTCTCTCCCTCCTTTTCCCTTTTTTTTTTTTTTTAAGACAGAGTCTCACTCTGTCACCCAGGCTGGAGTGCAATGGCACAATCTTGGTTCACTGCAACCTCCACCTCCCAGGTTCAAGGGATTCTCCTGCCTCAGCCTCCTAAGTGGCTGGGATTACAGGCGCCCGCCACCACACCCGGCTAATTTTTGTATTTTTATTAGAGACGGAGTTTCACCATGTTGGCCAGGCTGGTATCAAACTCCCGACCTCAGGTGATCCATCTGCCTCGGCCTCCCAAAGTGCTGGGATTACAGGCATGAGCCATGGTGCCCAGCCTTCTCCTTGTCCCTCTTAACCTGACACAACTGGCGTGCAGGAATGAGAGTGGAGAGGGGAGAGCTAACCCTTGGGCATAATGAGGTGGGCACCCGGGCCACACAGCAGGAGGGTGACAGGCCATACGTTAAAAACGGCTTTTTTTCTTGTTAAAAATGTAGGAAAACAAACCAAGAGAAGAGAACAAAGCACACGAGTGTGCTACTGCTTCCCCCAGAAACAGTCCTGGTCTCTTCTGAATCCCAGCGGGGTCATGTCATAAACGGGTTGTGTCATTCCTCTAACCAAGAAGGAATTTGTGGTCTCCATTTTATTTTTCAGGAGATAACGCAAAACTTCAGTGAAAGTAAGGGCTGTTAAGGCGCCCCACAGTGGAGCGGGGAAGATCCTTCGCTGTGGACCCACCGTGGGATGTCATCATTCCTGAACCTGAGGCAGTTCCCCTCCAAGTCTCACCCAGCAGCGAGCACCCTCCAGTCTTCAGAGGCACTGAACGAACATCGCTGCTGGGGATGCTTTTATGCTTATGTTCTTTTTCCCTCCTAATTTAAAGAGGATCCAAAAATGAAGTGTCTGAGAACCAATACACACAGCAATGAGAACTGAGATGTCAGGGTTTGCTCCAGACACAAACACAGGAATGAAAGACCTGATTGTGCAACCTGCTAACCCAGGCATTTGTGTGCTATTAGTACCCCAAAGTGCAGCCCTGCCCACTGGACTAAACTCCCACGCTCTTCATTCAGATCAGCAGGGAGAGGCCTCTTCCAGCTCCCCGGGTCCACACAATGCCCATGCCCATCCCTGTCCCCGGGGCACCTTGTCGGGCTGGGTGGGGCAGGCACACACAATCTCAGCGTCTTCGGTGGAGAAGTAGTCATTCTTCAGTAAGTTGTCCACCAGACACTGAGTGTTGCGGATGCGAGTGACCAGAAGTTCCCGGTTGCTTTTCAGTAATTGAATGTGGGGATGAGACTCTGATGGGATTATTTCCATCTCACTGTGGCCCTGCTCTTCCATAGTTAAAGTAGCAAGTGGCTACTTTTCCCAAATTCATCTTCGGCTGCGTGTGTCCTCCCAGCAGTAGGGCAATCAGGATTCAGGCCCTGCCCTCCAGGGCCCCTGCTACTCTGTGCATCTCCTGAAGAGACCAATGATATCATCAGAAAAGCAAAAGCTAAAGAAAGAGCCCACCCCACCTCCCACTGGTCCTGGGTTTCTCTACCTAGAGCAGGAAGGAGCCGTGCTTAAGACCTTTATCTGGCCAGGCAAGTTGGCTCATGACTGTAATCCCAGTGCTTTGGGAGGCTGAGATGGGCAGATAGCTTAAAGTAAGGCCAGTAGTTTGAGACCAGCCTGTGCAACATAGTGAGACCCCCATCTCTCAAAAAATAAAAAAATTAGCCAGGCATAGTGGCGTACACCTGTAGTCCTAGCTATTGGGGAGGCTAAGGCAGGAGGATCGCATGAGCACAGGAGTTCAAGGCTGCAGTGAGCTATTATCACAGCACTGCACTCCAGCCTGGGTTACAGAGCAAGGTCCTGTCTGCAACAAAACTTTTATCTTAGATGCATTAAAGAAAAAAAAATCATAATTTAATTGTTTGCGCTTGAGGGTTACATCACCAGAGTAGGTGACCAGAGATAGCCAACCCTTTTTTATTTTTAAATCAAAACTTCTTCATTATTACTATAAAGCAAAAGTGTGCTTCGATCGTAGACTGAGATAGAGATGGAAAGGTGTATTATTTTACATAATAAGGTTAACAGGGCTTGGAGGTTTCTGCATTCCCCAAGCAGGGAACAGGCCCAGAACTGAGAAAGAAGGACCTGTGAGGTTTGGTGGGAGACAGGGTCTCAGCACAAAATAGCCTAAGGAGAGAGACAACTGCATGAAGTCTCCTGTGGTAGCCAGAGCCAAGGAACCTGGGGACAGTGATGTCTCAGTCACTGTTGCCCATTTTGGTTTGTGCTATAACCTCTTCCCCTGTGTCCTTGGCCTTCAGCAAAGTCTGTTATACACAAGCACCCTGGGGAAGGAGGGAGAAGCAATGGCCCCATGTGGCATGAAGCGGGACAGAGGGAGGGCAGAGGTGCAGGAGGAAGAGGGAGAGTCGGCACGGAGTTCCCGGGATTAGATTCCCAAGAGAGGCATCTCTCTGGAAACCCTTGAAAACAAGTGCTGAGTTTCTTGTCTGGGTAGGAACAGGGACCCAAGCTATTTTATTTGGGCATTAAAAAACACTTGGGTTTATCTGAGTTATCCCAAAATTGAACTCACTACCTTCCTTATAACAGTAACAGCAAATAATAATAATAATTTTTTTTTTAAATCCCACAGAAGACCCTTCAGCCTCTTCTCGTCTAGGCATACTTGCATGTGCAAAATGATCTTGGAAGCGGAAAGGCCTGAAATTGGCCACTCTGTTGTTTGTCTAGGCAGGAAAACCCATGCATTTCACAGAAAGAGTTTAAAAAAAAAAGTTTTTTTATAGTTCAAAAAAAAGTTCATAGATCTTTTAACACTATCAACATCATTAATATGTTTCACAAGCCACATCTGTTAACATTCAGGTCTAGTGGTTCTCAATTTTTTTTCCACCAAGGGCACATGAGTCTCCTGCTCTTTGACACGCTTCCATGTTTTCTTTTTTTAACCTATCAAATGCCAGATCCCACACAATAGCTTTCTTTTTAGAACCCAAATGATAGCACAAGAAAGAGTACAATTTAAAATTATCAGCAACAGAAGGGCAAGAGATCCCCACCAAAAAAATTTAAAGGGATGAAAATATTGGTTATTGTTCCAATAAAAGTTATTAAATGCTAATCCAGCCTTTTCTCCTTTTTCTTTTTTTCTTTTTTTTTTTTGGCAGAGTCCCACTGTGTGGCCCAGGCTGGAGTGCAGTGGCACAATCTTGGCTCACTGCAACATCTGCCTCCCGAGCTCAAGCAATTACCCTGCATCAGCCACCTGAGTAGCTAGAACTACAGGCGTGTGTCACCACACCCAGCTAATTTTTGTATTTTTAATAGAGACAGGGTTTCACCATGTTGGCCAAGCTGGTCTTGAACTCCTGACCTCAAGTGATCTGCCTGCCTCGGCCACCCAAATTGTTTGGATTACAGGCGTGAGCCACCACGCCCAGCTATTTTCCGTGGCGGTCAATTCTATGACCCCCTTTAGGATCCTTAGCTTTAAAAAATCGGCTCATTTAAAGCATATCAGTTGACAATATTAAATTTAAATTAGCAGTTAATAATACCTTTTTAAGTTCCTGGCATCATTCTTTGAAGTTAGAATATTTTAAAACAACATTCTTTAAATCTTCAATTTCCAAGTTCTTTCTGGAATCTGCAAAATCGAACAAAGACTTAAAAAAATTATTGTGGCACATGGTGAATGAATGAATAAAACTGGCAAGAGAATAATTTTAAAATCTAGTATTCCCAGATATCAGACTACTCTCTGTACCTTCTTCTTTTAGGACAGTGTTTTCTAAACGTTCAACATCCCCACCATAGTCAGTTTTTGGTTGTTCTTGCCATAATTGAGACACACCCATACTTTATTTGCTTAACTTTTTGTTTTCAGTTGAGTTTTGAAAATGCTAATAATTTTAAAGGAATGTTATGTCACCATTAGAAACAGAAAAAAAAAATCCTTTGCAATGCATAGAAAGTAACACAAAAATTAATTCACCAGAAATACAACAATATTACCGTATTCCAGCTAGGCCTGCTGCGGTTGGGGCCTGTTTTCTCTCGCAAGCATCTGAGAGATGTTAAAGACACAGTAGCACAGAATTGAGACTTTCTCTTTAAGATCATCACAAGGCTGAGAGAAAAATGGAAAGAAGTCGCTTCTCACTTCGTGATTTAGCGTTTTTCAACGTCATGCTCCATTCTTTAGAAAGCTGGGAAGGGGTATTGCACAACTTCCTTCATCCCTCCTTTCCCGACCTTTGCCCGCCTCCCACGAGGGGCCCATTTTACTCACTGCTTCTGTCTCTTCCAAGCCTGCGATTCCCATAAAAACAGCGACTTGTCTTCCCAGATGTTTTCTGTAATCGCCGCCATAGACAGGTATCTCCACCTCTTGCCATCAAAGGCAGAAACTGAAGGAAAGTCTCCTGACTTACAATCACCTAAATAAAGCAATATATTATATGACAGCCATCTGGCAAGCAGGCTGCTTTATAATTTCTAGAGCCCTGGCTTAAGATTTAATCAAGTGTGCAGAGTTAGCTCAATTCAGCAAGAACTTAACAAGGTATGGATGTTGGAAAGGAAAGCAGAGAAACTGAACTCAGACCTGGTAAACAGAATCTAAGGGTAGACCAAAACCATACCATGGGAGACTGGAGATCAATTTAAAGTTCATGGGCACTTATTTCAGAAACACCAAAGAGCCAGAGATCTGCTGGCCCTGGCAGGCAATCCTTTCCTTTCTTTACTTGGTAAAGGGGGGGTCCTGTTGATGAAGAGGGTCTGGTTCTCTCTTCCAGGCAAAAAGACCAAGGTTGGACCAGGACCAGGTATCTGGGAGCTGGGTCTGCTCTCCTCAGTGGGGCTTTCCCAGGCCAGTGGTGCAGACCAATGGGGACTGAAGTTGGAGATCCTGGTAAGGCAGCTCCAGGGAATACACAAAGAAAAAAACCAAGCTAATGGAGGCAGCCAGAAAAAAAGGACGCACCGCAGAACAAAAGATGGATCACCAACTGGAAAAATGAAACAGAGATCAGAGGAGGGTGAGTCCACCACCAAAAGCCATCTCCTGAGGCAAAGGCAGGTGGGGGTAGAGCCTGTGGGCGATGAGGGAGCCCTGAAGGGAGCTGGGGCTTGCACAGGCATCTCCTCCCAAGTCCTCTTCTTTCTAGCTTTCTGCCCTCAGAGAGGGTTAGTTCCCAGGGTAAGGGAATTCCAGGGGCAATTCACCACTCTAGGCTCCTCACAGAAACCAGTGCCCAAGTCCCATCCTGCAATGTGATCTTCCAAACTAAATAAAAGGTCTGCAGAGCCTCCAGGAGAAGATTCAGGGAAGCTGCTCTGGTGAAAAGGAAGCAGGGATTGCAGGATGGCGGATCTTCAAAGGGAAAAAGAAGACCACAGAGCAGTTCTGATGAATTGAAATATGACACAGCTTCCCAGTAATTTAAAACTTTTTAGTAGCCACATTAATAAAAGTAAAAATGGACAGGTGATATATCAATTTCAATTATATATTTTAATTCTAATACACTCAAAATCTTTCAGTATACCATCCATACAAAATTTATGTCATCCATACAAAATTTATGTCATCCATACAAAATTTTTGTATTGATTATTATTATTATTTTGACATGAAGTCTCACTCACTCTGTTGCCCAGGCTGGAGTGCAGTGGTGTGATCTCGGCTCACTGCAACCTCCACCTCCCAGGTTCAAGCAATTCTCCTGCCTCAGCCTCCCAAGTAGCTGGGATTACAGGTGCACACCCCCACACCTGGCTAATTTTTGTATTTTTAGTAGAGACAGGGTTTCATCATATTGCCCAGGCTGGTCTTGAACTCCTGGCCTCAAGTGATCCTCCCACCTCGGCCTCCCAGAGTGCTGGGATTACAGGTGAGAGCCACTGCACCCAGCCCATCAACACAAAATTTATTAATGAGATAGTTTACATTCTTTTTCTTCATACTAAGGCTTGGAAACCTGGCATGTGTTTTAACCTCACATCTCAATTTGGATCAACCACATTTCCAGTGCTCAAGAGCCACATGCAGCCAAGGGCTACTTAAGTGGACAGCGCCACTCCAGGGCAATCACTAAAAGCTAGGGTGGTGAGACGTCAGAGTTCCTGCCTGCTGTCCTTCCATTTAAAATACTGATGCCAGGAATGACCTTTGTTGTTGTTGTTGCTGTTGTTGAGATGGAGTCTCGCTCTGTCGCCCAGGCTGGGGTGCAGTGGCACGATCTCGGCCCACTGCAAGCTCCGCCTCCCGGGTTCACGCCATTCTCCTGCCTCAGCCTCCCCAGTAACTGGGACTACAGGTGCCCGCCATTTTTTTTTTTTTTGCTAATTTTTTGTATTTTTAGTAGAGATGGGGTTTCACCGTGTTAGCCAGGATGGTCTTGATCTGACCTCATGATCTACCCACCTCGGCCTCCCAAAGTGCTGGGATTACAGGCGTGAGCCACCGCGCCCGGCCAGGAATGATCTTAATTGGCTTTTCAGATCAGTTTCATCGGCAACTCAGTGAAACAGAGGTTAAAGACGTGAGGTCACTGAAAATTCTGCAAACTCAGGAAGAAAATACATACTGGACCTACTGGTTTATACTCAATGTAAAATTCCCTTCACTGCTGCATACAATTTGGCAGCTTTGCATTCTTGCAAAGATCAGAGAGTAAGATACAAAAATGCTGTTGATGTTTGGTGAGTCAGGACTCTCCTATACCACTGGTGGAAATGTAAATCTGTGGAAGTCTCTGGAAAGTCCTTTGACATAGTATGTGTCAACAGACTCTGAAAACTTTCTATTTAGTAACTTCCCCTTCTAGAAACCTGCCTTTTGAAAAGAATCAGGGGTTCTGATGGGTTTTTTGTTGTTTTTTGTTTTTGCTGTTTTTTTTTTTAAAAAAACAAGGGACTTCCAGTCCTGGTTATAATAGAATAACTTGTGGCTCACACAGAGGACAACTGCCGGTGAATGGATTGACAAAGTATAGCATATCCATACAGTAGAACACAATTCAACAATAAATGCCAATGAAACCAGAATACGTCGTGAATGAAGGTCACAGATACTACACTGAGTAAGAGAAGCCAGGCTCAATAGAGTACATAGGGCTGGGTGCAGTGACTCACACTTGTAATCCCAGCACTTTGGGAGGCCAAGGCAGGTGGATCACTTGGGGCCAGGAGTTCGAGACCAGCCTGGCCAACATTGTGAAACCCTGTCTCCTCGAAAATACAAATATTAGCAGGGCATGGTGGCGCACACCTGTAATCCCAGCTACCAGGGAGGCTGAGGCAGGAGAACTGGTTAAATCCGGGAGGTGGAGGCTGCGGTGAGCCAAGATTGTGCCATTGCACTCCAGCCTGGGTGACAGAGTGAGACACTATCTCAGAAAAAAAGATTTCATGCATGTGATTCTGAAAATCTGATCTAGAAATCAGATCAATGGTTTCCTGAGGCAGGGGGCAGATGGGAGTGGGGGAGAAATTGACTGCAAAGAGGAATAAGGGTCATTTCTGGGGAGATAGAAATGTTTTGTGTCTTGATTGCAGTGCTTGCTCTCTCCCTTTTATACAGTCACATATGTGTGTCTGTATGTATGAATATACATATAGATACATACAACTTGTCAAAAGTCAGCAACCCATATGCTTGAAATCTGTGAATGTTATTGTATGAAATTACACTTCCATGAAATTGATTTTCTTTTAAGCAAAGGCAAAATAAAGTTTTTCCAGGTAAAAACTGAGACTTTGTTGCTACTGTATCTGCACTAAAATAAATACTAAATAGAGTTTTTCAGGTAGAAGAAAGATGATCCCAAGACAAAAACAAAAGTGATGAGCAATAGGAAGTGTTAATAATCTGGGAAACAGAAATGGGTACTGACCAAACTATACTATATTAATATCTCGTGAGGCCACCAGGACCCATCAGGAAATGATTGACCTCGAAAGGAGTCTCACCTCCTGGAGAGCAGCCAGGACTCTGTCCCTGAATCATCGGGTGGCCCCAGAGAAACCACAGATACACACACACTCAGTGTCACTTTCACCCCAGGCTCAGTGTCACTTTCACCCCAGGCTTCTTTCTTTCCTTGCCCTGTCCCAGGAAAGAGGAGATGTGCATTTCTTATAACTAAGATACTAAGATTAAAAAAAAAAGAACATTATAAAGATGTTCTCTACATGTACCTTTCTATGTTTTAATAACTTTTTCTGTAAGTATAAAACAATACCTGCTCACTGTAGAAAACTTGGGAAATGCAAAAAAAAAAAAAAAATTTTAGAGGAATAAATTAAGTTCCCTATTACTCACATGCAGTAACCACTATTCTCATTTTGGAGCACTTCCTCTCAGCTTTTCTCTGCGTGCATTTGCGCCTACACTGACTTTTTGCATGTTTGGCTTCACACCATGTTTTTGTTGTACTCTTACCATGATCTTGTGTTTCTTTGTAACTGTGAAGGCCCTCTTTTGAGCTGCAGAAGCTGGCTTCCAGATGACCTGGCTTCTAGAAAGCAGAATGCTTTGCTTTCCCTGGTTTTTCTTTCATAAAGAAGGGTAAGAACTCACCTGCCACTCTGCTGCTTTAAAGCTCTGCATCTGAGAAATTCCACATGCCAAAGAGAGGCTCAAAGATAATGGCAAACGGTCTCCCTTTCCTCGGCCCGGCCCTGCCTGCCTGAACTGCTACAGCAAACCTGGACACCTTGCCCAGCAGCCTCTGCCAGCTGCGAGTCACATGACAGTGCTCTCCCATTAGCGTGACCCACAGGATAGCTGCGACGGGGTGGGCAGGGGCAGAGAGTGGTGGGACAACTCCATGAGGTTGCAGCCTTGTTCATTCCTTCTACAGAGATCCACTGAGCACTTCCTCATGTCTGGCCCTGTGCTGTGCAAGGGCTCCAGCAGGGCCTAGTCTGATAATAGCTAACACCAAGTGTTTTACTAGGGCGTCAGCATGGATGTTAAGGCTTTATACACATGGTGAGAGGCAGGACAACATAGGGGTTACATCCGTGGTGTCTGGGATCTCTAGAGACAGCAGTGTTCAAATTCTGACTCATGAACAAATTAGAAGGAAGTTCCCGTTAAATGGACCATGTTTGTTGGTGATTTTAGGCTGTGGGGAACAGGGGCACTCTCAGGTTATGTCTGTTCATGGGACTTTATTATAAGATCACTCATTATAAGGATCATCACTTGTTAGCAAGTTAGCCATCCTTTCTGTGCCGTGATTGCCTCAAGGTAAGAGTTCCTACCTCAAAATGTTGCTGTAAGGATTAAGTGAGTTAATATGCACAAAATGCCTAGGCCAGGGCTGGCACTCAGTAATGAGCGAATCATTTACTAATTTCTATTGTCTCAATCCTTGCAACAACCCTAGATGGCAGGGGTCATTGTTACCACCAATTTACACATGAGGAAACCGAGGCACACAGAGGTCAAGTAGCTCCCTGCCCTCACAGAGTTTATAACCGGGCAGGACCGACAGACACAGAACAAGGAATCACAAGTATGGTGAACGTGTGGAAGAAGAAATGAGCAGAGAGAGACAGGGAGGTGCTGTGGCTCTCAAGAGCTTCCTTGGGCTCCAGCCAGCACGATCACAGAGGTGTCTGCTCCACTGCAGCCCTCTGTAATGGTAGGTGACAGGGAGACCTGGTTAGAGCTCCTCTCTCAGGGAGTTTAAATTTGAGCCATTTAGAGAGATGCTGAGTCCCAAAAACCCACAGTACGTGTGGGTTTGACTGCCCACAGCTGAGGCCACCAGCCACGGCTTCCTTTATTTTGTGTATCTTTATAATAAACCCCCATGAACATAGAGAGCCTAGTGCACCCCTGTTCTCTGCAGCCTAAAAAACACTAGCAAACCTGATCCATTTAGCAGGAGCTTCATGCTGTGCAGAATCACCCAGCAGAGGTTTCCCTGCTCCAGTGTGACTATGAGTGCCTTCCTTCCAGGATGAGCAGACAAGACTGGACTCCATCCCAACTGATGGGGCCAGATTGAGAACAGAAACCTTAAGAAAGTCATTTCCCATCATCCACACTGGCCTCGTGATTTCACTCTTTTTTTAGGCACCCAATCCTTGGGAATCATTATTTGCTCTTTTGTTTAATGTTTATATTTCAAAATAAATAACACAGCTTTCCACAAACTGGTGTTGCAACAGTAGCAGCTAAGATTCCTAACAGATCTAAGCTCTGTTGTAAAACATTCTTTAGCAATGTAGCAGATGCTATCTTAAGAGTTACAACGCAGTGTTCTTCACCAGTGAGCTCTGTGTAGTCAGGCCATTCTGTAAGTTTTTCTACTGTGATACTTTCTATATAGGTTGGAAACAAATACAAGCATAAGCAAAACCAAGGCCAGCTTTGCTGGCATCCAGGTCATATGGAACCTGGCCCAGTGCCATGCCATCCTCCCCTGCTCCTGTCCTGACCCTCCCTCCTCAAGCTCTGACCACTTCTTGAAGTGAGTTCCCAAACAGCTCAGCTCTCTGCCACCTTGGCAGCCACAGGTAAAGGCCAGTGATTTTATGTACACAGAAAGGACTGGCTTCTAGGATATAACTTTATGGGTCATAGGAGAGTTTTCAAAGACTTTCCCACCCCTTCCTTGAAAACCAGCACAGTGGTAGAAGTATTCTGCTCATCAAACAGTTCAGGTTCTTCTCCTAGACACCTGGTAAGATTACACTTCCCTACCCCCTTGAAGTTACAGGCTTTAACTCACGAATCATGAGCAGAAGTGGAACGCATTGCTTTGTGTAGGAGGCTTTTAGGCATCACTGCATAATTTATCAATGTGCAATTTTTTTTTTTTTTTTTTTTTTGCTTCTGGCACTATGATTAGCACAAGACGGGGGCAGCTCCATCAGCTCAGGCCCACAAATAACCACAATGAGTAGCTCTTGCCAACTCGCAATGGACATAAAATATGAGGAAGAAATCAACCTTGATTGTTTGATAGCCAGGCATGGTGGTACATGCCTATGGCCCTAACGACTCAGGAGGCCGAGGCAGGAGGATCACTTGAGCCCAGAAGTTCAGAGTTCAAGGCTACAGTGAGCTATGATCACACCACTGTACTCCAGCCTGGGTGACAAGTAAGACCTCTGTTTCTTAAAAAACAAACAAAATAAAAACCTTGGTTGTTTGAGCCCACTACAGTAAAGGACCCCTCTTAGTACAGAAAAGTCACTACAACCTTTTTTCAGATACTATAAATATTTATGGAATTAAAATTTAAGATAAAATATAACACCATTCCCTGTCTACCTCAGACTTAGCAGTCATCTACATAGGGAGATACTACTTCACTAGGAAGAAAAATAGGCAGAACATGCACCCTCTTTGTTTGTCCTGAGGTTACATCATTCACCTTCTCCCAACTCGTGTTGGGTCCCTGGTCCCGACACCTCACTCCACCCCTCGCTTGGCCCCACAGAACCACAGCCATCATCTCTGTTAGAATTATTTGGTGGGTACCCATAAAAGCCAAGCAGACCAGTGATGAAAAAGAACATGGTGGAGCTGTATGTACTGACATAGAAAGATCCACAAGACATCCTGTCAATTGAAAAATGCAAGTTGTAGAAAGAAATATAAAGTATAATAACATTTATATGGCTTGCCCACATCCCCTGCCCTCCAAATACACAAAGCACTCCATATTTTCCATAGGCATACATCCATGAATGTAAACGCCAAGAAAACTACCCGTGAGAAGACACACGGTGTGAGAATAAAAATTACTTCTGGAAAGGTAGAGGACACCAGGAGTAGGGTAGTACTTTTATTCATAATGTTTTATAAGAAGGCTATACACTTGCATGATTAAAATATTTTAGAGCCTTTTCCTCATGAGGGCATCTCAGGACATCTCGAGGCAGGCCAGCACAACATTCTCAGCGACTGCCTTCTTTTGAGGAACTGTGACTTTCAACTCAAAGGGCCCATCTGCCCTAGAGAAAAAATGCTCGGTCTCATTAAACTAAACGATGGTTCATTAAAACCAAACAAACTCAGATGAGATGTTAAGACTTTCTGTGCACCTGTACATAAATAAAAAGCTCTTCCTGTTTGGCAAAAGTATCACAGTAAATCTGATGGGATTGTGGGTAGGAACAGTTTTTTGTTGTTGTTGTTATTTTTGTTTGTTTGTTTTGAGATGGAGTTTTACTCTTATCACCCACGCTGGAGTGCAATGGCGCGATCTCGGCTCACTGCAACCTCCGCCTCATGGGTTCAAGTGATTCTTCTGCCTCAGCCTCCTGAGTAGCTGGGATTACAGGCACCTGCCACCACACCCGGCTAATTTTTGTATTTGTAGTAGAGACGGGGTTTCACCACGTTGGCCAGGCTGGTCTTGAACTCCTGACCTCAGGTGATCCACCTGCCTCGACCTCCCAAAGTGCTGGGATTACAGGAGTGAGCCACCGCTCCCAGCCTGTATTTTGTTTTAAATTTAGTAGAAGGCCATCAACTTAGGGTGTTACCATTAAGCCTAGTCAGAAATAAGGAATATAAAGTGAAAAATAATCAGTCCCCACAAAAATAGTACAGAGCAAAAGTCAACAATACTGGCTTTCCAGTGGATTTTTAAAATCCCAGAGCCACAAGAAATACCATATTGAAGAAATACTCAATGATTGCCAAACGTTTCATTTCCTTTGTCTTGTATTTCCTCTTTTTTTCATATAACACATACCTCTGAACACTTTAACACATTAGCAGCTCAACTGCCTTCTGGAACATTCTGACACCAAGTGATGTTTTAATTTTGATTTCTCAGCAGCAAATGGATGATGTCCAAGGGGCCTCACATTTTCCCACCCAGTATCAGCTCCCCAACCCAAATGGTTATTATTACCAAGAAAACTGGCTCGGATTCTGTTTCCCTTTCTGTTAAAAACACATCCTATCACTAAAGTTTAACCAGCAAATGCCATCTCTGGTAAAGTCACAACCTGCTATACACAATATGGGCTTCTAAGACATTCTGCCCACCACCATCCTGGACATTAGGAATAGATAACTGATATTCATTTAATGAATGAACTAAGTTAAAGCCATCATTCCTCACGTAGGTGCCTGCCTATCTCAGAGGTGATATAACCCAGATTGCAAATGTCAATTAGAGTGGGCTCCACCAACCCCAAGCATAACTTGCACACATATATCCATGAATGTGGAGAGCACATACATCCATGAATGTGGGGACCACATCTGGATTCTCCTTTGGGAAGTGACTTCTCTTGAATATGATTCATTTTGGTGAACTTAATCCACAGGCTCCACAGTTTTACAAGTAAAGAAGATAATTATACTCTACTTGTTGACATGCACTGCTTGGATGTCCAGGGTTGTGGTGATGACGTGAACAACAGGCTTCATCATTCTGCAAGGTACCCAACAGCCAGCTGGGCAGATGAAGCCATGCCAACAGCATCTGGCAGGAGCCAGCACCGAACACATTTTACACAGCTTCGACAGAGCTGCATGGAGAACACACGTGCTTGGTCAGCTCAAACAGGGTCCTACTTTTCCTGCTGCACAATCCACAACAATCTGTGTTTTGTTGTTGTCTGTTTGTTTTTCTTGCTTGGTTTACAATTTCTTAAGGAACTTAACCTGGAAAACAAGTCTGGTCATGTGTGCCTCTGCCATACCAGAATACTATAGACAGGCGACTCTGGAGAAAATTTAGCAGATGGATGAAGCTACAATTATTATTGGAGGCTTTTTAACCCCATTAACACTCATTGACTTTAAGTATCTGAAAGCACTTAATCCCTCAGAATTTGAAAGCAGATGGAAGTCAGTCCCTCTCGGTATCTCCTTTCTCCCTCCCAGCTTCCTTCCTCTCCCTACTCCCTCTTCCCTCCCTCTAGCTCCCTCTGTCTCTCATACAAAGTGCCTTATAGTGTGAGCCGCAGACACACAGACACTGCCACCCTGCCTACAAAGAAAGGAATGCAGACACAGCCAACGTCAGCATTTGGGGTGGGACCACAGTGGAATGCATACGTCCTTTCACAGCTGCCAGGGCCTTCTGGGAAGTCCAGTGCCTGCCCCCACATCTCTCAGAGCCAAACATCTTCTGGTCAGGAAACTCTGTTCAGAGTGCACAGAGAGCCAGCTCCTCCCCTCTCTGCTGAAATCCTGGGCTCCTGAGGTCAAACCGAATGTTGTCCAAGCCACCTACTTTAGAGATGAGAAAACGGAGGCCCTGGGCAGGGCCCTGAACTTGTCTGGATCAATCAAAACTAGCATCCAAGTCTCCTGGCCCCGAGACAGTTGCTTCTTTTGTTTACTTCTGGCCAGAGTAGCCCCCTCAGTAGCCAAACATTTCCTCCATCCCCCCAAGCGGGGATGTCACCTGTCAGATTGGGAAAAGCGTAGGGTTCCCACCTTACTCTGTTTCTCCCCTAAGCCCATCTCTCCCTGCTGGGAGGGCCCATGGTATTCTATCCCCACCTGCTTCAGAGGGCGTGAAACCTTGTGTCCTAAGTTGATTATTTCCCTTTCACATTGCTTGGTAGTGGCAGTGAAGGGCACAGACTGTAAAGCCAGGCTATCTGGTTCCAATCACCAGCTATGTGACTTGGACAAATAATGCTCTCTTCTGTGCTTCTGTTTTCTTCTCTGTAAGTACAGATAATAACTGCACCTACCCCATGTAGGAATATCTGTGAGCATACAATGAGTTAATACACATATGTACGGTATTTAGAACAGCACTGGTCACATAGTAAGCACTGGCTGTGACCTACAAGAGGGCAGCCTAGGCCAGCATTTCCATCTGTCATCTTCAAGGCCAGCACTGACGACAAGGGAGAGTGTCCATCTGGTGAGTCACCATATCTCCAGCACATAGAGGGTGCTAGATAGGAACCGTCGAATGAATGAATCCGGCCCGGTACACTGCGAATAGCAGGTGCTTCATCATGTCCACTGATGTGGATTTTCATAATTCACAGGCTCACTTAGGGAATGCCACTTACCAAGTTTATTGGTGAATAAATTCAATTTCCATCACCAATATTTTCTATTGCTCTAAGGCATTTCCCTTCGCTGCTGTCTTTAAAAGGTTAACCAGAGCCCAGCTGTCAATCTCAAAAGCATTGCCTGTGCAACTTGGTACTTAATCACCTACTGCTTGACACTTTCTTGGTTTTATGCAGGCTGTGAAAAACAAAGTTCCAAAAACACTGCACTTCATATTCATCTCTGAGGGGCCAGTGAGGAAAAATATCTTAACGAAGAAAGCCAACAGAAAACAACGGAGCCTTGAAGTGGAAACCGGTTTCCTGGAACTCCACTCTGTGAGAGGGCTGAAGTGTTCATGCAGAGGAAAGTGCCACCGAAGTGGCCGATCTGGAAGCTGGAGGACATCTGGATATGGCATTGAGGACTGACACAGAAAGTGTCTGGGGCTCATCAAATGAAAAGCACTCCACAAGAACAAAATATATTAGTCACCACCGAAGTGGGAGTTGAAACTGGGCCCGCAGCAAATAAACACTCTGCTGATCACTGGCCAAAATGCTTAGTCGAAGACTTTTATTCACCCCACTGAACATGTATACACAGTCAGCAAGCATCTAGGACACAAACCTGTCACAGAGCTAAGTGGGAGAGTACCCAGGGATTTATGTGTGGTGACCCTGAGTGGCATTAAGAGGTTGAGAAGATGACAGAGCCATAACCTCTAAAGTATCTGCCCCAGACACGGCACCCCCTGGGCCAGGACTGCTCTCTTCCCTCACTAAGTGAGGTCCCATGTTAAGCAGAAGGCCTGCCCCACCAGCCAAGATACACCTGGCCTGCAACACATCTGGCTCTGCAATCTCATGACCGCTTCACAGCAAGGAAGGAGAAACAGGGTCAGTGCAGATGCCTGGAAGCAGCCAGCATGCGGTGCTAAGGATGTGGGCCCCACACAGTGGAGGCTTTTCCTGTGACCTGAAAGCTCCCAATAAAGAATTTCTTTTTTCCAAACCCTGGGCCTCCCAAGTGCACGCAAATGATGACTTCAGATTTTCAAAGGTGAACAGAGCGGGAAGGCACCCGCTTTGGGACTTCCGGGTAATAGCTAGGAGGAGCAGAACAGACTAGCGTGAAAAACTGACAGCCCTTCCCATAGTCAGGGGGCCCTGACATTTGGTGCCTGCAGATTCTGAACCCCTGACCCACACATGCCCAACCTCCCTCCACTCTGCGGGGTCTTTTGTTCCTGTTTCCAAAGAGCCAGGAAGGACTGGACTCCACCCTAGTCCATCCATTGAAGTTCCGGATGAAGGACGCTGAGTGCCTAGGAGGCCCACACCCATTTACACTCATCTGTCCCAGAAAACTACGGAACAGGTGTTGTGGGCTGGGCAGACCTGGCTCCAAATCCTGCTTCTGTCTTTTTCACTTTGTTTTGAGCCTCAGTTCCCTCATCTGGAGATTGAAAACCATACTCTCCAGAATTGTTTTACACACTAAGACAAGGTTTATATAGCTTAAGAAGTAGAGATTGTTCATTATCTGAATAAACAGAGGTGGTTAATGATCTTTTTCTTGTATATTACGAATGACAGGGAAAAGTCAGGAGGGAAAATTCCTCCAAAGTTTCCCTCTGCACTTTGGAATAAAACCCCAAATCCTTACCCAGCCCAGGAGGCCCTGCTTGGCCTGAGTATGTCTCATTATTTAGCTCTGTACCCTCCTGGGCTTGGGCCTTACCACACCAGCCACTCAACACACCCACCTCTGGGTCTTTGAACCCGCTGTTCCCTGCATGCAGCATGATTTCACTCTTTTTTCCATCCCAAGTCCTAGTTGAAAAGGCTCATTCCTTGAGAGGTATCCCCAGACTCTCCTAATTCTAATTCCGCTCTGATCTCCTGTCTCATGACATGCTATTGTTTTCACTTAAAGCACTTTCCACAAGTTATAATTATGTATTTACTTGTGTGCTTACTGCCCTAACCTCCCACTTATGGACTGTTGTTTATGTCCCTCCAAAGTTCACATGGAGAGGGAGGACCCCCAGTTTGATGGTGTTTACAGATAGGGCTGTTGCGAGGTGAATAGGTTTAAATGAGGTCAGGGAGGTGGAGCCCCAGTGATGGGATTAGTGCCCTTATAGCAAGAGACATGAGAGAACTCTTTCACAAACCAGGAAGAGGGTCCTCATCGAACTCCCATGCTGGCAACCAGGTCTCACACTTCCAGCCCGCAGAAGTGTGAGAGATAAATGTTTGTTGCTTAAGCCCTCCAGTCTCTGATAGTTTTAGCAACCCAAGCTGACTAGGACATCCTCTCCACCCCCCAGCCTACAAATTCCATATGGTCAGGGGCTGGGTCTGTTTCATTCATTGCTGTAATCCAAGTACTTAGTAGACTCCTGGCACCAGCAAGATTTTCTGATAATAGTTGTTGAATTAACATGTTGCAGAATTGAAGCCCCAAAATGCCAGGAGGAACCAAGAGCTACAAATAGCTTTCTAACAGCCTTCCATACCAGGGTGGGGGGCCAGCAGAGCACTTCACAACCACAGAAAGTCAGAAAAACAATTACTACCTCATTATCAGGAATGCTAAAGCAGCCACACCTCACTCAACAGAGAATTTGCCTTTCTGGGCCCCCAAATTACACTTACCCAGACCTCAGGGAAGATTGCCAGAACTCAAGAAGAGGCCAAAGCCACTGGGGTAACGGAGAGGGAGGATGAGTAAGGAATGCCAAAAAAGGTGGTGTACTTAGAACAGACCACTGTACCTTCGATGTAATATTGTTTTCAATACTGTTGTTGTCCACCTGAGTCTCAACCTGGGATCTCCTAGGCCTGGTTTCTGTCTTCCAAATACCCCCCACATCTGTCTGGGTGAAGGCATGTTTTATGACACAAAGACTAACAATCTCAGTGCATCAAGATGACATTTATCTCAAAACTAACATTGTAACCCACTCTAATAATGTTAGTCAATACCAGTGTCAGATTTTTTTTTTCAGTTGATATTAGATTAACCAGCCTAAGCAATGGATGAGGTTTAAGGTTATCTGGAAGTGGGAGGAGGTGACAGGAGGAGTGAGCCTCCACTTTCACTTCCTAAGTAAGCTGCTCTTTGGAAGCAGGGGCTCTGTTTTCCAGAAATACGGCCCTACACAGAGCATAAGCACATCTGACTATTAATGGCAGGTGGTGGGCTTTAGGAGGTAGGTAGAATAAGCAGGGGCTGGGGTACTCACTGAGCAGCTGGGGCAGTGGTTAAGAACAGGGACTCTGCTTCAAGTCCTGGGATAGACTTTGGGCTAGTTATTTAATCTTGTTGAGCCTCAGTTGTCTCCTCTATAAAACAGGGCAAATGATAACCACTGCACAGGGTCACTGGGAAGATAAAATACGCTAAAAAACAAACAACAAAAACCCTAAACTCTTAGAACAGTGTGGGACACAGGAAGTCTATGTAAATGCTATTCTTATTTAGGGTCTACCAGATCAGGCCTGTCATCATTTCATGTAATCAAACCAAGCCTCAAAGCAATCTTTCCAGATAGGTAGAGTTAGCCCATTGTACAGATTCAAAAGCCAAGGCTCAAGAGGATTAAAAACCTTATCTGAAGTCACACAGCTAGGAGAAGGAAAGACCAGCCCTGGAACCAAACTAATCATCATACTCTTTATCATCATAATCATGACTTACTAGAAGGTGAGTGATGTGCTAAGCACTTTACATAGATTAGCTCATCAAATACTGAAAACTACCCAACAAGAAAGGCATTATTGTAACTCTTTTACAAAAGAGGACACAGAACTGGAGTGGTTAAGTATGTTGGCAAAGGTCACACAGTTAGTTAAGGCAGCGATCCCCAACCTTTTTGGCACGAGGAACTGGTTTTGTGGAAGACAATTTTTCCACAGATGGTGGGCGAGTGGGGGTATGCAGGAGATGGTTTCAGGATGAAACTGTTCCATCTCAGATCATCAGGCATTAGATTCTGATAAGGAATGCGCAGCCTAGACCCCTCCCACGTGCAGTTCACAGTACGGTTCCCCTCGTATGAGAATCTGATGCCGCCGCTGATCTGACAGGAGGCAGAGCTCAGAGGGTAATGCTAGCTCACTGCTGCTCACCTCCTGCTGTGTGGCCCAGTTCCTAACAGGCCACCGACTGGTACTGGTCCATGGCCTAGGGATTGGGGACCCCTGAATTAAGGAATAAAATAGGAACTTGATCCTGGTTCTGACTCCAAAACCCATTGTTTCTTCCATTTCAGCCCCACATGTCTGGTATACGTTACAGATCCAACATCTCTATTTGAAATCATCAACATGCCTGTTTTCATATTAAGTATGAAACACTAGGCCGGGCACGGTGGCTCACGCCTGTAATCCCAGCACTTTGGGAGGCTGAGGCGGGTGGATCACGAGGTCAGGAGATCGAGACCATCCTGGCTAACATGGTGAAACCCCGTCTCTACTAAAAATACAAAAAAAATTAGCCTGGCATGGTGGCGCGTACCTGTAGTCCCAGCTAGTCAGGAGGCTGAGGCAGGAGAATGGCGTGAATGCGGGAGGCAAAGCTTGCAGTGAGCCAAGATGGCGCCACTGCACTCCAGCCTGGGTGACAGAGAGAGACTCTGTCTCAAAAAAAAAAAAGAATAAACACTAGCTTTGTTAAATGGAGTCCAGGAATGACTCACTCACTGAAGGGGCCTGTCTTGTAAGGAGTTAGGATATCCCCTGCCAAAAAAGCCTAGCTTTCCCCCAATTCCTTCCAAGAAGGTTTGGTTTTGAGGTCATAGGCAGCAATCTGGGCATGTGTTACAAGAAGCAGGGGAAGTTCTTACTCATTAGACCTTTAATCTTTTGGGAATTAGAACAAGAATACTCTCCGAAGTAAATCATCATCTGCTCTCGGCTCTGCTACCATGTAAGGAGTTTACTTAGCAATATGTGACTGCCAGGCCCAGTTGCAGGTGGCTCTGAAAATATCTACCAAGTGACTACATTCTCCCAATTCTGACCTTAACCTGTATGGCGGCAACGACAGAACAGAAGGTCAAGGGACATCAACTTTCTGAAACAAACATAATCATGGTAGATGTTCATGCTTTATTAAAATCTTAATCTGCCAAAACCTGGCACTAATCTGGTATTCACTTTGCAATTATCTGGGCCCTTACTACAGTGCTCTATAATTTGGAGGAAAAGGACACTTCAGTAAAACAAATTCTAAAGTGGCAGTTTACTAGAGAGTAACTTTTAATTTCCATACAGTATAATGCAAAATTGCCTTGTTGGTTCTAAGGACATGCCTCATCAGGGAACTCTGCCGCATTAGAGGACCAAGGTAAGATCCCTTCAGAGTGGCATCATCCCCAGTTGGCTCAATGACTCCAGAGACAGGGAGGATGGCAAAGGGAAGAGGTGGTGGCATGCTTGCCTTGGCCAACTCTGCACAGGAATCTTTGCCCACAGTTTGGTCTGTGCCACTTCCAGATAAAACACATGTTTAAATAAGAGTTCAAGCCAGGAAGTCTTGCTTGGATGAACTTTCTAGTGTGGGTAAAAAACGTCAACTAACTGACATGCCAGTGACTACTCACCTCTCACCACAAGAGTCAAGTTTAGAAACAACACTTGCCCTCAACGAGTATTTGATGCACTAAAGAGTTTTTCTAGAAACCAGTTCAGACCTTTTGGGTAAATCAAAGAAGGCCCTTTGTGTGACATGCAACTGAGTGTCCCCAGAAGATAAAAGAGAACAGGACTTTTGAAAACTTGCAAAATACCTAGAGCCTCTGCTTGACAAAAATTCAGCATCAGTACACATTTTACCTTTTCTAATTTCTTCTCGCCTAAAACAAATCCCCCCAATAATAAGAATGATAGAAGAAACTAGTAACTTAAACCTTAAATGCTACGTTCATATCTTAGATTTTGAGCAAATATTGAATCCTTGTCTTCGAATGAGAGATAAGACTTTGATAGTCTTGTGTAAGCAAACATCAGTGATCACACATACACTAGAAAAAAAAAATTGCTGCTGTTAGGATCAAAGTGACCGTCCATGATGCACAGAGCATGTACCAGGGTAAAGTTCCAGCTGGGACGCAGGCATCAGCAATTGTAGAATTTGGGTTCTCCCTTCCTCAGATCCCTGACTGTCCTTGGTCATTGAAGAAAGATTCACTGTCCCTAGGCCAAGAGTCAGGAGCAAAACAGGAACATCAAGGGTGTGGTCTGAGGATGTTGCCAGCAGGGAGCAACATGCGTGTGTGTGCACATACACTAATTCTGAGACCCTGTCCACAGCCCAGCTTTCTTGGAAAGCCATTTAAAAGATATATATGTGGCAACAGAAGGGAGGAAGTCTCAAAATTAAGAACAGTTTTTATGTGTGTGTGTCAAAACATTCATTTCTATCACATGCAGTAAAACTGTATTCCAGAGCCATTAATATGCCCTGGGGGAGTGAGGGGATTTGCAGCCTCAGATTCCAGACTTAAAGCCTGCTAAGGCCCTGAGCTGGGCAGCAGGGTGAGAGAAGGAATGGAGCGTTGAAGGGGACATTTTATAGACAAACATTCTCCCTCATAGTGGCTGTACTAAGTAAACAATTGACAGGCACAAACTGCCACTCCAGTGTCTAATAACTACCCTTGCCAGAGCACCTGCCAAGCACCTGCCAGCGCCACCACCTTCCAGGTGTGTGATGCACATCATCTTGCCGAACTATGCTAGCCTCAGGAGAGAGTTGCTCTTCATTTTACAGGTGGGAAAACAGGGGCTTGGAGAGGTCAAGGAACTTGCCCAAAGTCACAGCATAGAAGTGACAGAATCCGAATTTGGACCCAAATTCAGGTCCAAATTGTGAACTTATTTCTCCACTCCACAAAAATAAAACCTACTCTTCTTACAATCTTTGAAAGACCCCTCTTCTACCACTCTGCCGTTTGTTTTAAACATAGCTTGCTTATCTGTCTGGCATATTCGGTAGAAGTCTGTACTGTGTTAATGCCTGGCTTGCCTGGATTTCAGCTACCTGGCCCCTGGCATCTACGCCCGGCTGAGAACAGGGTATCCACTCCTCTCTAAGATGCATCGTGGAGTTACTCTTTTATTCTTCCCTGAAAGTGATAGTTCAATCTTCAACAGGGGCTTCGAGGGAGAACAAACTCGACTCTTTGGCAAGCATGGCTTCTGGTTTCACTTTTTTTGTTGTTGTTGTTTGTTTGTTTTTGACGGAGTTTCGCTCTTGTTGCCAAGGCTGGAGTGCAATGGTGCGATCTCGGCTCACTGCAACCTCTGCCTCCCGGGTTCAAGCAATTCTCCTGCCTCAGCCTCCTGAGTAGCTGTGATTACAGGCATGCGCCATCACGCCCAGTTAATTATTTTTATTTTTATTTTTTTAAGTCGAGACAGAGTTTCACCATGTTGGGCCAGGGTGGTCTTGAACTCCCGACCTCAGGTGATCCGCCCGCCTTGGCCTCCCAAAGTGCTGAGATTACAGGCGTGAGCCACCGCGCCCAGCCCTGGCTTCACCCTTAAAGCAGAAAGGCCAGAAGTCATCAAGGCCATGGGTTTACTAGCTTCCCCAGACTTAATTTCAAACACCAACAACCGAAACGTTTCCTAGAATGCAGAGCCAATGGGACATCATCATCTGTCATTTCCTATGTTTTTCACAATGTGCCAAAACCACTGCGCACATTGGAGGCTTTTTTGAATGTGATATTCAGGCGACCTTGCCAAGCATTGTCTCATTTCCTTACTTTGTGGAGCTTGAAACCAAAGGGAAGTTCTCACCCTGTCTCCAGGACCAAGCAGGACACTGGGAGCAACTGTCCCGTCTGCAGGCGGGACTCCATGAAGACTCCATGAAGGCCCCTGTCTGCCCTTCCAGCCTTTGGTCACAAACCCTCCAACGCTGGCTGCACACTGGAATCACTTGGGGAGCTTTTAAAAGATACGGAGTCCTGGGTCTGACTCTGTGAAATTCTGACGGAATTGATCTAGGGTGCAGCCTAGACATCTGGATTTTAAAAGCTCCCCAGGTGGTTCCAAGATGCTGGCACGATTGAGAACCCCTGCCTTCGACCACAATGGGATAAACGATTCCGCTGACGGTGAAGTTCATCCCTCTCAACTTTCGTTACATTCTTCAAACTCGCGGGTGTCTCCGGTTGGTTCCACCCAGAGCTCCTCCAGAGCCGCGCTGCGTTCCGCCCGCACGCAGATCCCGCCTCCCTGCGTCTCCTAGCTCGCAGCGCCCAGGATCCCAGCAGCGTCTGCCCCGCGCGAATCCCCAGCCGCTGAGACTTACTTGGCCACCAGGTTTACAGACTTCGCAGCCGCTGAGAGCTAGAGAAGAGCCCAGAGAGCGCCGTGGTCCGGGGGCGCCGGGGCCGGGGAGCGCCGCGGCCCGGGAGGGCGCTGGGCCGCAGTTGCGCGAGGGAGGGGCAGGACTGGGGCGGCCGCCTCGCGGGCCCGGAACGGGAACTGGCCGCGACAACAGCCTCAGCCGCGCCCCTCTGTCGGCGCGCCCAAGAGCCTGCCGGCTGCTGGGAGAGGCCGCGGTCGGGCGGGGGCGGTCAAGGCAGGGTCCCACCGTGTTGCTGTTGCCGCTAGTCGGGGTCGGGCGCAGGGGGCGAGAGAAGCTTCACGCAGAGGGGCGCCCGGTGCGAGAGGGTGAGCAGCCGATGCCACCGCACAAGGCCGAGCGGACAGGCCCAAATTCGCCCAGAGGTGACACACTTAGGAATTCGTGGTGTCATCGTGCCAGGCCCGTCCCCCTAAAAGTGCCTACCCAGCACCTGCAACCAGAGCCAAGGCCTGGACATGATAGGGAAACTTGTTAATAGGCGACACGTGGTCCTGAGGAAATCGAGCTTAGTGTAATCAAATTTTAATAACACTGCATACATTTCAATTTATACTTTTTTAAAAATCTAAGCTTTTCTTCCTATCCTTAAATTTGTTCTTGGCAGTGCACATTTTATGTTCTATGCATATGCTGTAATAAGTTGTAAAGGAGTTTTTAACGTGCTGGTAAATGTCCCCAATAAAATAGTTTAAAACGTTTTGAATGGGGAACGTGTCCATAAAGGATATCGATGCTACAGTAAGTTGTCACTTATTCACACTGAAGAAGTACATTCAATCATATAGTCACTAATGCTTGTGAGTATTAAAATTCCCGTCAGAGGCTGCTTTCTGAGAAAGAGAAAGTATGTTCTTAAATCAAATGTGAAACTGCAAACGTAAAGTTGATAGGATCAAATGTGCCAACTTGTAAGGTCAGGCCTCTGAGTCCAAGCCTGCACTTATACATCCAGATGGCCTGAAGCAACTGAAGAATCACAAAGGAAGTGAAAATGGCTGGTTCCTGCCTTAACTGATGACATTACCTTGTGAAATGACTTCTCCTGGCTCAGAAGCTCCCCCACTGGGCACCCTGTGACCCCCGCCCTTGCCTGCCAGAGAACAACCCCCTTTGACAGTAATTTTCCACTACCCACCCAAATCCTATAAAACTGCCCCACCCTGGCAGGGCGTGGTGGCTCACGCCTGTGATCCCAGCACTTTTGGAGGCCAAGGCTGGCAGATCACGAGGTCAGGAGATGGAGACCATCCTGGCTAACACTGTGAAACCCCCTCTCTGCTAAAAAATACAAAAAATTAGCCCAGTGAGGTGGCGGGCACCCGTAGTCCCAGCTGCTCTGGAGGCTGAGGCAGGAGAATGGCAGGCACCCGGGAGGCGGAGCTTGCAGTGAACCAAGATCGCGCCACTGCACTCCAGCCTGGGCTACAGAGCAAGACTCATCTCACAAAAAAAAAAAAAAAAAAGCCTCACCTTTAACTCCCTTTACTAAAAAACTTTATTCTCACACAAAGCATGTTTGGTGATCTCTTCACATGGACGTGTGTGACAGTAAGAACTGGAATGATGGCTAGGATATGTGAACCCCAAATATCTGAGGCGGTCTCAGTTAACTTAGAAAGTTTATTTTGCCAAGGTTGAGGATGCTAACCCCTGACGCAGCATCAGGAGGTCCTGACATGTGCCCCAGGTGGTCAGAGCACAGTTTGGTTTTATACATTTTAGGGACCCATGAGACATCAATCAATATATGTAACATGAACATTGGTTCAGTCTGGAAAGGTGGGACAACTCAAGCAGGGAGGTCTTCCAGGTCACAGGTAGGTGAGAGACAAACGTTGTATCCTTTTGAGTTTCTGATTAGCCTTTCCGAAGGAGCCAATCAGATATGCATTTATCTCAGTGACCAGAGGGATGACTTTGAATAGAATGGGGAGGCAGGTTTGCCCTAAGCAGACCCCAACTTGACTTTTCCCTTTAGCTTGGTGATTTTGGGGCTCCAAGATTTATTTTCCTTCACAGATACTAATTCCTCCAGTCTATCCTTATGTGAACCTATGGTAGAAAAATTAGACACTTATTTTTCCTTTTCCTCTAGGATTCTGAACTTTACCTTCCATGTAGTAACTTCTCATTCCATTTTCCTTATCCTGTTTCTCTGGCTGCATTCTGAGTCACTTCAGTTCTGTCTTTTGACTCAGTAATTATTTCGTAGATGTTTGAATCTGTTTTTTAACCTGTCTATGGCAGGCAGAGTAATCTCCCCCCAGTGATGTCCACATCCTACCCCTGGAAGCTGTGAATATGGCAAAGGGGCACTAAAGTTGCAGGTGGAATTAAGATTGCTAATCAGCTGACCTAGATGGAGGGATTATCCTGGGTTATTGAGGTGGGCCCAATGTAATCACAAGGGAACTAAAAAGTGGAAGAAGGAGGCAGAAGAGGGAGAACCAGAGAGATGGCAGCCTGAGAAGGACTCGCCAACATTGCTGGCTTTGAAGATGGATGAATGAGACTGAGCCAAGGAATGCAGGTGGCCTCTAGTGCTGCAAAAGACAAGGAAATGGATTCTCCCACAGACCCTCCAGAAGGAATGCAGTCCTGCCAACACTATGATTTTAGCCCAGTGAGACCCCTTTTGGAATGCTGGCCTCCAGAACCCTAAGATAATAAATTTGTATTGTTTAAGACACTAAATTTATGGTAACTTGTTATAGCAGTAGTAGGAAAGTAACACACCATCTATTTAAGTTTTTAATTTTAACAATAATATCTTTATTTTCTAGGATTTTTAGATTTTTTTTTTTTGGTCTATTTCTAGCTTTCTTGGTCATTTTTAATAGTCTCCTTTTCTTTGTTGATTTTATAATTTAAAAACTATTTCATAGTTGTTTTTGCTTTTAAAAAAGTTTATTATTGAGACATAATGTTTGTATTTTTATGGGGTACATGTGATATTTTGTTACAAGCATAGATTGTAATAATCAAGTCAGGGTATTTGGAGTGTCCACCACCTTAAGTATTTATCATTTCTTTCTTTCTTTACTTTTTTTTTTTTTTTTTTTGAGAGAGAGTTTCACTTTTGTCGCCCAGGCTGGAGTGCAGTGGCACGATCTCGGCTCACTGCAACCTTTGTCTCACAGGTTCAAGCAATTCTTCTGCCTCAGCCTCCCAAAGTAGCTGGGATTACAGGTGCCCGCTACCATGCTCAGCTATTTTTTTGTATTTTTAGTTGAGACAGGGTTTCACCATGTTGGCCAGGTTGCTCTTGAACTCCTGACCTCAGGTGATCCACCCACCTCTATCGGGCGAACCCACCCCCAGTATTTTAATGTAGGTTCTTCCTATTTTCCCTAAGTGTCGGCCAGCTGAGAAATAAAGAGAAAGAGTACAAAGAGAAGAATTTTACAGCTGGGCCTCTGGGGGTGACATCACATATCAATAGGACCATGATGCCCACCTGAGCTGCAAAACCAGCAGGTTTTTATTAAGGACTTTAAAAGAGGAGGGAGTGTACGAGCAGGGAGTAGGTCACAAAGATCACATGCATCAATGGGCAAAAAGGAGAACAAAGATCTCATGCTTCTGAGGCCAATAGAGATCACAAGGCAAAGGGCAAAGCAAAGATCACAAGGCAAAGGGCAAAATAAAAAACTCCTGATAAGGGTCTATGTTCAGCTGTGCCTGTATTGTCTTGATAAACATCTTAAATAACAGAAAACAGGGTTTGAGGGCAGAGAACTGATCTGACCTCAAATTCACCAGGGTGGGTTTTTTTCCCCACCCTAATAAGCCTGAGGGTACTGCAAAAGACCGGGCATATTTCAGTCCTTATCTCAATGATATCTTCCCTACCTGCACATCTGTTTATAGGCTCTCTGCAAGAAGAAAAATATGGCTCTATTCTGCCCGATCCCACAGGCAGTCAGACCTTATGGTTGTCTTCCCTTGTTCCCTGAAAATCGCTGTTATTCTGTTGTTTTTCAAGGTGCACTGATTTCATATTGTTCAAACATACATGTTTTATGATCAATTTGTACAGTTTGACATAATAGTGGTCCTGAGGTGACATACATTCTCAGCTTATGAAGATAACAGGATTAAGAGCTTAAAGTAAGACAGGCATAAGAAATTATAAGAGTATTATTTGGAAACTGATAAATGTCCATGAAATCTTCACAATTTATATTCAGAGATTGCAGTAAAGACAGGCATAAAACATTATAAAAGTATTAATTTTGGGAACTGATATGTGTCCATATTAAAACTAAATCTTCACAATTTATGTTCCTCTGCTGCGGCTCCAGCTGGTCCCTCCATTCGGGTGCCTGACTTCCTGCAACATGCCTCAGCCTCCCAAAGTGCTGGGATTATAGCCTTGAGCTACCACACTCAGCCGAGTATTCATTATTTCTATGTATTGGGAACATTTCAAGTCCTCTCTTCTAGTTCTTATGAAATATAAAATACATTATCAATAACTATAATCACTCCACTCTGATACATTAGAACTTACTCCTTCTCTCTAACTCTATTTTTGTACACATTAACCTATGTCTCTTTATCACCCCAGCTGTCCTTCCCACATTCCCAGCCTGTGGTAACTCTCATGCTATTCTACCCTCTACCTCCATGAGACTAACTTATTTTTAGCTCCCACATGTAAGTGAGAACATGCAGTATATGTCTTTCTGTACCTGGCTTATTTCACTTAACATAGTGACCTCCAGTTCCATCCATGTTGCTGCAAATGACAGTATCTCATTCTTTTTATGGACAAATAGTATTCCATCATATATATATTTGGTTTGTTTTTAAACTTTTTTGAGATCACTATAAATTCACGTACAGTTGCAAGAAAGAGAAATTCATGTATCCTAACCCAATTTTCTTCAGTGGTAACATCTTGCAAAGTTATAATATGATATAACAACCAGAAGATATACTTTAATACCGTCAAGATACAGATCATTTCCATCACCACAAAGCTCCTTCATGTTGCTCTTTATACAACCTCATCCTCTACTTAACTCTTGGCAACCACTGTCTGTTATCCATTTCTACAGTTTTGTCATTTCAAGAATCATACATAAATGGAACCATACATTATGTAACATTTTGGAATAGTTGTTTTCCATCAGCATAATTCTTTGAAGATTCATTCAGGCTGTTGCATGTATCAATAGTTCTTTCCTTTTTATTGTTAAGTAGTATTGCTTGGTATGAATTACCACAGTTTGTTGAAAGACATCTGCATTATCTCCAGATTTGGACTATTATGAATAAAACCACTATAGGCATTCATATACAAGTTGATGTGTGAACATAAGTTTTCATTTCCCTGGGAAATGTTCAGAAGTGCAATTGCTGGGTTGAGAAACTTACAAACTTTTTCCCAGAATGACTGTACTATTTTACATTCCACCAGCAATGTATGAGGATCCAACTTCACAGCATACTCACCTGCATTTGGTGCTGTCATAATTTTTGGTTTTAGCCATTCTGATGTATGTATAGAGCTACTGATACATTATTGTGGTTTTAGTCTGCTGATAATGATGTTGAACATCTTTTCATGCACTCATTTGCTGTGTCTTCTCTTGGGTGAAATGTATCTTCGTGGCTTTTCTTCATTTTTTTTGTTTTGTTTTTTATTTTTTGAGACTGGGTCTCACTCTGTCACCCAGGTTGGAGTGCAGTGGTATGATCATGGCTTACTGCAGCCTCCACTTCCTAGGTTCAAGTGATCCTCCTGCCTTGGCCTCCTAAAATGCTGGGACTACAGGCGTGAACCACCATGCCTAGCCTCTTTGCTTCCTTTTCTGATTGGATTGTTTACTTTTTTACTGTTGAGTTTTGAGAGTTCTATATTTGGTGTGTAAATGTTTTCTCCCACTCCTAGCTTGTCTTTTTGTTCTCTTAGGGTCTTTCACAGAGCAAAGGTGTTTTTTTTTTGTTTGTTTTTGTTTTTGTTTTGGTTTTTAGTGAAGTCTAATTTGTCCATTTCTCCCTTTATGGATCATGTTTTTGGTGTCAAATCTAAGAACTCTTTGCCAAGCCCTAGATTGCAAAGATTTTTGACTATGTTTATTTATTTATTATTTTTTTACTAGGAGTTTTATAGTTTTATGTCAGACATTTAAACCCAAGATCCACTTTGAGGTAATTTTTGTATAAGGCATGAGACATAGGTCAAGGTTATTTTCTTCTTTTTCTTTCGACTATGGCTAATTGCTGCTCTGACACTGTTTGTTGAAAAGACTGTCCCTCCTCCATTAAATTCCCTTTGAACCTTTCCAAAAAACCAGGTGAGTATATTTGTGTTGGTCTGTTTCTAGATTATCTGTTCTGTTCCATCGATCTATGTGTTTATCTCCATGCTAATAACATAAAATCTTGAAATTGGGTAGAGTGATCCCTCTCGATTTATTCTTCTTTTTCAAAATGGTTTTCGTTCCCTTTACTTTCCATATACCTTTTAGAAAAATAATTATTCTGGTATTTTGAGAGTAATTTTGTTAAACCTGCATATCAATCTGGGGGAGAATTGACATCTCTGCTATGTTGAGTCTTCCAATCCATGAACATGACATGCCTTTCCATTTATTTAGATCTTCTCTGAGTTCTTTCATCAGTGTTTTATAGTTTTTAGCATACAAGTCCTGCACATGTTTTGTGAGAGTTACACTTATGTATTTCTTTTTTTTTTTAATTAAAGCAATTGTATATATTGCTGGTAGGAATGTAAAATGGTTCAGCCAATGTGGGAAACATTTTGGGAGTTCCTCAAACAGTTAAACATATAATTACCATATAGCCCAGCAATCTACTCCTTGGTATGAATCTATAATTGAAAAAAGGTACTCAAACAAACATATGTACATAAATGTTTAGAGCAGCACTATTCACAATGATCAAGGGTGACAGTAATCTAAATGTCCATCAATAGATGAATGGATAAGCAATTTATGATATACGCATAAAGCAGAATATTATTCAACCATAAAAAGGAATGAAGTACTGATACATGATACAATGTGGATGGAGCTTGAAGATACTATGCTAAGTGAGAGACATCATACACAAGGTCACATATTGTATGGTTCCATTTATGTTAAATACCCAGGATACCTAAATCCATAGAGACAAAAAACAGATTAGTAGTTTCCAGGGTCTGGGGAAAGGAGAAATGGGCAGTAACTGCTTAATGGGTATGTGGTTTCCTTTAGGGGTGATGAAAATATTTTTGGAGTAGGTAGAGATCGTGGTTGCATAATACTGTGAATTTATTAAATGATACTGTATTGTTTACTTTAAAATTAATTTTGTTATGTGACGTGAATTTCATCTTACAAGTAAATATACAATCAAAATGCAATTGTAAATGGTAATGCATTTTAAAATTTGGTGTCCATGTATTCATTTCTAATGTATAGGAATACAATTGATTTTTTGTGTTTATATTGTATCCCATGATGCTGCTGAACTTACTGGTTCTAAGGGGATATGTTTTGTAGATTCTTTGGGATTTTCTACATAGATAATAATGTCATCTGAAAATAGGGATGGTTTCGTGTATTCCTTTCTGATTTGTTTGCTTTTTATTTCCCTTTCTTACCTTATTGCACTGGCTAGAACTTCCAGCACTGTGTTGAATAAAATGGGTAACAGCAGGCTGGGTGCAGTGTCTCAAGCCTGTAATCCCACTCCTTTGGGAGGCTGAGGCAGGAGGACTGCTTGAGACCAGAAGATTGAGACCAATGTAGGCAACATAGTGAGACCCATCTCTACAAAAATTTTTTTAAATTAGCCAGGTGTGGTGGTGTGCTCCTGTAGTCCCAGCTACTCAGGAGGGTGATACAAGAGGATTGCTTAAGTCCAGGAGTTTATGGCTACAGTGAGCTATGATTGTGCTACTGCACTCCAGACTGGGCAACAGAGTGTCTCAAAAAAAAAAAAAAAAAAGACTGGTGAGAGCAAACATCCTCGTCTTGTTCTCAATTTTAGGTAGAAAGCATTCAGTCTTTTATTATTATGTATTAATATAATGTTAGCTCTAGGTAATTTATAGATGATGTTAATAAAGTTATTGAAATTCCCCTCTATTCCTATTTTTCTGAGAATTTTTATCATGCATGGGTGTTGAATTATGCCAAATGCTTTTCCTGCACTAATTGATATGATCATATAACTTTATTCTTTAGCCTGTTAAAAAAAAGTGGTTTATTTTGATTGATTTTCAAGTATTGAACCAGCATTGTATCTCTGGAATAAACCTCACCTGGTTATGATGTATAATTGTTTTTGTTCACTCCTGAATTCTATTTTCTTATATATTGATAAGAATTTTTGCATCTATAGAGATATTGATCCATTGGCTTATTTTTGTTTACTTGTGTTTGTATTATCTCTGATTTTGGTATCAGGATAATGCAAGTTTCATTAAATGAATTGGTAGGGGTTACCATATATCCTTCCCTGTCGCTGGTGATTTTCTTTGCTCTAAAATTTACTTTATCTGATGTTAGTATAGCCACTTGTTTTTTCCTTTGGTTAATGTTTGCATTGTATATTTTTTTCCATCATTTTTACTTCCAAATTGCTTATATTGTTATAGTTGAAGTAAGTTTCCTGTGGACAGCATAAATTTGGGTCATGGTTTTTAGTCCACTCTGCCAATGTCTGTCTTTTACCTTGTGTATTTAAACCATTTACATTTAATGTAATTATTAATATGTTAGGGTTTAAGCCCACCATTTCATGTTATATGTTCTGTTTGTTCTGTTTTTAATTTCTCTCTTTTCTTATCCCTGCCTTCCTGTGGGTTACTTGAACATTGTTTTGGAATTCCATTTTGATTTATTTGTTGTGTTTTTGAGTATATCTATTTGTATACTTTTTAGTGTTTGTTCTAGGTAGTATATATACATAATTTTTCAGTCTACTGGTATCATCGTTTTACCAGTTCAAATAAAATGCAGAAAACTTATTTCCCTGAGCTCTCCCCTTTTATAATCATTTAAAATATTACCTCTACATATATTTAGAACCATTAGTGTTATAATTTCTCCTTCAACAATCAAACATATTTAAAGAAACTCAAGAGAAGTAAAGTCTATTGTATTTACCCATATTTTTGCTCACAATGATCATTTTTTCCTTTCTGATGTTCCAATGTTCCTGCATTTATTATTTTCTCTCTGTTTAGAGAACAGCCTTCAGCCATTCTTTTAGGGAAAGTTTCTGGCAACAAATTTTATTAGTTTTCCCTCTTCTGAGAATGTCTTGATTTCTCCTTCATTCTCAAAGGCTATTTTTACTGGATTCTTACTTGATGGTTCTTTTCTTTCAGCACTTGAAAAATGTGCCACTTCCTTTGGGCTATCACAGTTTGTGATGAGAAATCTGGTGTCATTCGAATAGTTTTTTTTCCTATAGGTAAGGTGTCATTTCTTGCTGTTCTTAAGAATTTTTCTGTCTTTAGTTTTCAGAAGTTTAACTATGATGTGACTTGGTGTGAATTTCTTTATGTTAGGGGTTCACTCCATTTCTTGAATCTGTAGGTTTATGTCTTTTGCCAAACTTGAGAGACATTTTAGTCATTATTTATTTGGGTACTTTCTCAGCCTGCCCTTTCTCTTCTGGTGAGGCTCCATAACACAAGCATTAGATCTTCTACTGTAGTACCACAGGTCCCTGAGGCTGTCATCGTTTTATTTTCCCTCAAGTATATTTTATGTCTATTGTTCAAATTGGATAATTTCTGTTACTCTATCTTCCCAGTTCCCTGATTCTTCCCTCTGCCCCCTCCATTCTGTTGTTGAGCCCATCTGTTGAGTCTATAGTTTCAGTTATTATATTTTTTCAGTTCTAAAATTTCCATTTGGTTCTTCTTTATGTCTTCTATTTCTTTGCCAAGACTTTCTATATTTTCATTTGTTTCAAGCATGTTCCTTATTGCTCACTGAAATATTTTTATGATGGCTGCTTTAAAATCTTTGTCAGATAATTCTAATGTTGTCTCAGTTTTGGCATCTACTGATTGTCTTTTTTCATTTAATTTGAGACCTTTCTGGTTGTTGAAATGAGTGATTTTTCAATAGAAACCTGGGCATTTTGGAGATTGTTATGAGATTCTACATCTTATTTAAATTTACTCTTTTAGCTGGCTTACTCTGAAACCACTTCAGCAGGAGAAAGTGAGGGGGCACTGCTTCAATACTGCCAGGTGCGGGTAGAAGTTCAGGTTTCCCACTCAGTTTCTGTTGTCACCAAAGTGGGCGGGGTGGGTGGAATGCACCTTGTTACTTAGGAGTAACAGTAGGGGTGGGAGGGGTAGAACTTTCAATTGCCCACTAGTTCTCTAATGACACCTTCTTGGCTGGGAGTGGGAATTCTTTGTTACTGCTTCCCATGTGACCTCCACCAACACCACAAAAAAAGTGGCTTAGTTACCACTGAGAAGTAGTGAAAGTCCTGACTGTTTACTTGAACTTTGATCCCAACCCAGCAGGAAGGGCCAGGGACACTATTACTGCCAGATGGTGGTATAAGCCCAGGCTCCCCACATGGTTTCCACCAACATCTTGAGGGAGGGAGTCTTGTTATTGCCAGAAGTCTCCCTACTTAGCTTTTTCTGACCCTACCTGGTGGTGGTGAGGTTAGGGTTCTTCATTATAGCCTGGCAAGTGTGGAAGTCTAGGCTCTCCTCTTGACCTTTGCTGGCATGAGTGGAGACTGGCATCCACAATTTTTTCTGTGGTATAACTGGAATAGACTGATTATTCTCTAAAATCTTTGTCATACTAGGTTGTCCTTTTCCTGGTTCTTTGACAAGAGCAGGCTTTTCTTTTGGGGTGTGTGTCTGTGCTCATTGGTGCTTTCAAGTTGCTGATTTCTTAAGTTGCAAGTACGAGATATATGAAGCAAAAGAAAACAGAATTCAGCATCATGTTGTGCCTTGGGTCCTGAGATCCCTGAATAGTCTGTCCTCTCTCCACCTTTCAGAGTCGTCTTCTGTTTGTTTTATATATAATGTTCAAGGATTTTAGTTGCTCTTAACTAGAGGAATAGGGAAAATCATACCTATTCCATCTTCACAGAAGCCAGTCTCCATACATACTTACTTCATATTGTTTTAAATAGTTTCAATATCTTTTTTTTTTTTTTTTTCTCCTGAGACGGAGGCTTGCTCTGTTGCCCAGGCTGGAGTGCTGTGGCACGGACTCGGCTCACTGAAAGCTCCACCTCCTGGGTTCACACCATTCTCCTGCCTCAGCCTCCCTAGTAGCTGGGACTACAGGCGCCCACCATCACCCCCGGCTAATTTTTTTTTTTTGTATTTTTTTTAGTAGAGATGGGGTTTCACCGTGTTAGCCAGGATGGTCTCAATCTCCTGACCTCATGATCCGCCCGCCTCGGCCTCCCAAAGTGCTGGGATTACAGGCGTGTGCCACCGTGCCCAGTCGATCATTTCAGTATCTTAAAACCTTGGGGATCTAAATGTGTTTTTTCTTAACAAATCAGTTTTTTTCTGCTCTCATTCATGATGTATCGTTTTCCTGATTATCTTTTACATTTTTAAGGGCAGTCCTGAGAACCTAAATTTAAGCTTTCTCCAGAGAGGATTTGCTTCTGTTTCTGCCGGGAGCCTCTGGGGCTACCAACTGGGGACCATTTTAGTTCTCTTTAAGGGTCCTGGCTTCATACAGAGTCTTCAGGTTCAGTTTTCCTGTCCTGCAGCAAGGGTGCTCCAGGGTTAGTAGTTCAAATCCAGAGCTATTATTGGCATTTGTGCCCAAGAACATCAGGATCATTTGTTTACCAGTACTTTGTCCTTTCAGCTCACAGTTCATCTTTCTTCTTTTTGTGGAGGAGGAATTGGTACACCCTGAAGATTTTCCTTATTTCCTTGCAAGTCCAGACGTGGTTTTCAAAAACTATTTGTTATAGTTTATACAGAATCTCTGAGTATTGTGTTTAGAGGGCCAAAATGACTGGTAGAAAGGGAAACCTCCTACATATAACATTTGCATTTTAAATATTACCTTGAAAACAATTTTAAAAAACAGTATTTCTCATGCTTATTAGGCTTTTCTTTCTTCATCTTTTTTTTTAGACAAGGTCTTGCTCTGTTGCCCAAGCTGGAATCCAGTGGCACAATCATAGCTCGCTGCAGCCTCGAACTCCTAGGCTCAAGTGATCCTCCCAACTTAGCCTCCTGAGTAGCTGGGACTACAAGTATGTGCCACCATACCTAATTTTTTAACTTTTTTGTAGAGACGAGTTTTTGCTGTGTTGCCCAGGCTGGTCTTGAGCTCCTATCCTCAAGTAATCCTCCCACGTCTGCCTCCCAGAGTGCTGGATTATAGGTGTAAGCCACCGTGCCCAGCCCCAGATTTTTCTTAAAAGGCAGACATGAAGGTTTTTATTGTTAGCATTTTGAATTCTTTAACCAAAGTTGTCATTTATGTGAGAGATTATTAGAATAATATTCAATTATTAGTATCTACAGCAAAACTGAGCCTTGTTCACTATACTACTATAAGCCTTGTAAGTGGGTTCTTGCTCACTGACAAACTTGGTTTTCTTGGGAGGAATTAAGAACAAGGAGAAAACTAGAATATGGGAGAGGATATATGGGAAATAGTGAACTGTGATAGCTGTGAAATATGGTCTAACCTGTAGTCTATGACAGCCTCACTACAGAATTGCAGCTGTAGCCTGAAAATTCCTTTTACATTTTTCATAAGAGAACACATTTTTATTTTATACTCCTGCAACTAGTTCAGCCTCATTCCAGCTCAGAAGGCACAGCTCACTGCATTCCACAGAGACACAGAGAATTTTTGATAACTAATATGCATGACTCTTCTTTTCTTCACTTATTCAGTACATAAATTTAAGGTCACTATTTCTTGAAAAGCCAAGAATCCAAGTGCCTCTGCCGCCCCACATTTTTTTCTTCATAGTACTGACTTTCCTACTTTAAAATCATTTTCCAAAGATGTCCCTGGACAAATTTAATTCTTCAATAAAATAAGAATTGATAATACTTACCATATGCCACTTTCTATCCTAAGATTTCATATATATATATATATATATATATATACACTCATTTAATCCTCAAAATAATCCTAAGATGTAGACGTTTTGGTTATCCTCACTTTATATGTGAAGAAACTGAGACACAGAGAATAAATGGTGGCACAGACAATTGATCCTTGGCTATTTGGCTCCAGAGTCTGTACAATACTACTCTACTACAGATGCTGCATGGCCAAGACCAGACCCAGCATGTGTGATGATTTAACAACATACTGAAATGAAGTACTTTAGTAGAGACAACAGGTTAAACCACAAATACGTTTATTCCTCTAAAAACAGTATACCATCTTTCCAATTTTCAAAATGTTATTATCAATTCTCTGCAGATTACTCTCATTAAGCTGATTTTTTAAAATCTCAGACAGAGCAGAGCAATTCACCAGCACCATCATCAAGCGACAAATCTATCTTTTACCAGAGCAAGGAAACACTTAATATCAATTCAAGAGAATAGCTTTCAGTGTTTACAGAAGGGGTACTCACATTCACTTGTCACACATTTCAGGCCCTCATACGCCCCTTTTAAATTGTCTAACTCCTATCCCAGTTTCTTTTTATAGTCTGAAAACAAGGAATCACCCAAGTAAGATACTCCTTCAGCGCACTGCCGCAAATGGATCAAACATGGAGATCCCCCAGATCCCTGTTCTCAAGTGTTAAAAATATTTTATATTAGCACATAGAATACCCTTAGATATATTCTGTTATGTTCTAAAGAGTTTGTGTTTCCCCCTTTTTGATGATGTCCTCTATTTCTTCTGCGACCTTTCCTGTATAGTCATTTGGTTCTATTGCTTTTAACTTCTCTTGATACTCCAGCGGCAAACCATTTTCTTTTGCACCCATGCAAATAATCTGGAAATGGGTAAAACAAACAAACAAACAAAAAAACCCTTTAGTTAGGAATATAATATAATGTACCATACCACAGCTTTATTTGCCTTCTCAAGGTATGAAATACTAGCTTTCAGATAACTCTAGGATAAACAGTTACATAACAAATAGAATACCATCATTCCTCTCACGCTGAGCATGAATGCGTATGGAGTTTTCAAAGCCAAATGAAGCATCCTCATGGAATATCAACTTTCTCAATATGTGATTTTAAATATTTTAATATTAAGACAAAAATATCTATATAGAATTTATATGGCCTTTTAAGAAAAAAAAATACCATTCTTCAAAAAAAATTTAAAGTTTACAGAGAGTAGTTTTGGTTATAATGCCAGAGTTTACCCTTGCTCTGAATTAGACATGGGGGAATAAATGGCAACTGTGTTCAGCGATACTTTCAAGACCTATACCAGGTTAATTTCTCTAGGTTCCATACTAGAAAATTCCAGACGAGGCCTAGGAACCAGATTACCTATTACAGGTGCCATGACCTGATTGGGCCTGCCAACAGACAGCTAAGCTTGGGTTCTGAACAGGAATGTTGGGGTCTCTATCCCACATTCTTGTCTTGTGCTTGCAAGGGTGATTTCCCTGATTCTGAAAGGCAGTGTGATGTTTCTTTCTCCGTCTAGGGGTGAAAACCATTTCAGCAGTAGAAAGTATGTTTTTTCCCCTATAAAAATGAATATTGGTATTCATAAAATACTGTGTTATGGGGAGAAAAACATTAAGAAAGCATATATATATATATACACACACACACACACACATATACACACACATATATAGAGAGAGAGAGAGCACGAGAGAGATACTAAATCTGTTAAAATACACTCATAAATATTCTTTTCTACTTCAATACATGCCTACCTCATAAAAATGAAGCAAAAATTTATTGCCAGGCAAAAGAAAGAAATAGAGAGAAAGAAAGGAAGAAAATACATGTCTAGAATTCTGACTCACATACATTTCTAAAAATTTTTTTTAATAAATAGTTTTAAAAACATAATTCAATCATTACACATAATATTTTTGAATCTGTACATTAGGTAAATAACTATCATTTTTATATTTAAAGACATTTTATTAAAATAAATATTTATGCAGAATTTAAAACATACCAAGCCTTTTATTTCTTTTTTAAAAATTTTTTTGAGAGCATCTCACTATCACCTGATCTCAGCTCACTGCAACCTCCACCTCCGTGGTTCAAGCTGTTCTTATGCCTCAGCCTCCCAAGTAGCTGGGATTACAGGTGCCCGCCACCACGGCCTGCTAGTTTTTGTATTTTTAGTAGAGACGAGGTTTCACCACGTTGGCTAGGCTGGTCTCAAACTCCTGACCTCAGGTGATCTGCCCACCCCAGCCTCCCAAAGTGGTGGCATTCCAGGTGTGAGCCACCACGTCAGGCCTAAAGTCTTTTAAAAACAATATATTCTTTAGTTTCTCTCAGTGAAATTTAAAAAGTAATCACCACCAGTCTGTAAATAGCTTACCTTTTTATACTGTGGGGATGGCGGAGCACTTTCGTAATTTGTCATCAGATAACTTCGACAGGTTATTTCTCTTCCTTCTTGAGTTGCAACTTTAACTTCTATTACAACATACATTCCACTTTTAACCCCTTCTTGCCTGAAACCAGAACAGCCAAATTTTAACCATATTTGACCTAGCCAATTTAGCTCACTGGGTAAGGTCTTTTTATAATAGTCAAGACGGGGTATGGGATTAAACATTTAACTACGTATGAACATACTTGCTCCCTATGTATTTGGGATAAAAAATATATAAATTTACCACATTAAAAGTAAGCCTTGCATTTAGGCTAGGTGTGGTGGCTCACACCTGTAATCCCAGCACTTTGGGAGCCAGAGGCAGGTGGATCACTTGAGGTCAGGAGTTCAAGACCAGCCTGGCCAACATGGTGAAATGGCATCTCCACTAAAATATGAAAATTAGCCAGGTGTGGTGGTGGACACCTGTAATCCCAGCTACTCAATAGGCTGAGGCTGGAGAATCACTTGAACCCGGGAGGTGGAGGTTGCAGTGAGCCGAGATTACACTGGGGCAATCCAGGCTAGGAGACAGCAAGACTCCATCTCAAAAAGAAAAAAAAAAAAAAAGACCAGGTGCAGTGGCTCACACCTGTAATCCCAGCACTTTGGGAGGCCAAAGCGGGCGATCACCTGAAGTCAGGAGTTCGAGGCCAGTCTGACCAACATGGAGAAACCCCGTCTCTACTAAAAAACACACACACACACACAAAATTAGCCCGGCATGGTGGCACATGCCTGTAATCCCAGCTACTCGGGAGGCTGAGGTGGGAGAATCGCTTGAACCTGGGAGGCGGAGGTTGGGGTGAGCACGAGATCGTGCCATTGCACTCCAGCCTGGGCAACAAGAGCGAAGCTCCATCTCAAAAAAAAAAAAAAAAAGGTAAGCTTAGCTTAACATTTCAATTAGAAGGCCTGAGACATAATATTACTTGTTATAGTCCTAACATAACTCTCCATATTTATCTTGTCCTAAAAGAGGCTTCAATGTAGTTTGTTTGTTTGTTTTTCATCTTTATACCCCTGAAACATTGTTCTTTGGGCTACAAAAAATGGATGGTGTTCTGACAGCAAGAGAATATCCACCTAGAAAAAACGTAGAGAGGATGGCTCATTCTCCTTCACAAGTGAGGTAAAGTATCCAGCATGTCAGATAACCCTCTCTTCTCAAGGCCTCTTCTGCAACTTTTCTTTGTATGAAATGCTCTGCCACACAACTCTGACAGCTCTAGTTATAAAAAGTATCAAAGCATTTCTAACATGTTGTCAAATGCTTTTACAAAGTATTACTTATTTACTGATTCACCTGCCATCTTAAAAAATTGTTCTTTAAAAACTGAATTCAAGTAACTTTCAAAATCAACAAAAATATGTAACAATTACAGAAATCTTCACGCCTTTTCACAGTATGAAACTACAAAGAAAAATTATAAAAGACAATAGAATGAAAAATAAGGGCTTCCATCTTTTACGTAAGAGATTACAAACATCCCACTAAATCTTTATCAGAAAGTGTAGCCCTTCTAGACTTTTTAGCAAACTCACATTATCATGCCTTTTATGTTGACTCTAAAAGTATAATGAATATGTCTGTAGTATGTGGTTTTGAAAAACTAACACACAGATACACATCCTCACATATAATCTGCTTTCTGAATTAGTTATTGTTTAACTTATAATTAGAAGCCACCTACTCATCCAGAGAATTTAAATTGCTTTTGTTCATTTTCCATACTACTCCCCACACTTCATCGCCAGGACTTTGAAAAATGGTGGCTATCCCTCCATGCCAAGTTTGACTTGTTTTGCCTTGGGAATTGCCAAAGTCAAGCTTAAAATCCTACAAAGGAAATCAAAGTGATATGATCAATATCCACTTGAACCCAAATTTCCCTCCTCAAAATAAAAAGGATTTACCTTGAACTCCATGCAATTAAAACATTCAATAAACAGAGTTCCTTCTATGTCTAAGAAGCTGTGGAAAATATAAAGTTAAACAGACAAGGACCCAGATCCCAAGGACTATTTTTTTTTTATATTTTTCTTTAAAAATGAAACATATACTGAATATGTACAGACATCTTAACAAAAACAAAAAGTTTAAGGAAAAAAAAGATGCCATAACCCCAATGCCTTAACACAACTGTTTTCATTTTTGCAAATTACTTCCCAGTCTTCTTACATACACATAAATTTTTACTTAGAGACAAGCTGGGTGATGGCTACATGTGTTATAATATTCTCTCTTCTTTTATGTCTGTAGAGTATCCTACCAACATATATCACCAAATTTGCCCTGAGAGACCTGGCATTTGAGGATGAATGATTAGTGTACTTATGAACACTAATACTCATGAATTATACTAATTTATCTATAGTAATCATAAGAGCAGCTAACACTAACTGCGAATGGGAAAGACATTTAGGCAGGGGATGAGCATGCCCAAAGGTGTGGATAAAAGAGTGTGTTTTGGGGGCCAGGTGCAGTCGCTTACGTCTGTAATCCCAACATTTTGGGAGGCCGTGGCAGGTGGATCCTTTTGTACTCAGTGCTATTGGCATTACACGGACCATTCCCTTTTATTTTGCTAACTTTCTTATACCCATTTTACAGCAGCAAACACTGTGGGTTAGAAAGATTAAGCAACCTGCCTAAGGTCTTGGAACTAGTAAGTAATGAAACTAGGTTTCTAGTTTAACTTCTTTCCTCACAGAGGTGGGCAAGCAGGGGATAGAGTCCTGGGGAAGATTAAAAATCCTTACGTGAAAAAACAAAATAAAAAATAAAAACAAAACAAATAAAAAACAGAATCCTTATACGGCTTATTTGGCCGAGCAAGATTTCTTTCCATCTTTCCAGAGCTTAGTTTCCTTATAGACAAATTTAAAAGGTTAAACTAAGTGATACTTCTAGGATCCTTTTCAGGTTTATATTTTACCCCTGTCACTTGTATTTTCTCAAAAAACGTGTCAGACATCTCAGGCATAGGGTTGGCTGGAGCGACCAGTAACTTTATTCAGCTAGGACCACGTGTCTCTGGCAGGACACCAAGAGACCTGATAAAAGTTACAATTCACACTAACTGGTTGTGTATTGCTAAATCCAATAAACAATTTTCATTCCTCATCTTGTTCCACTTCTCAGTAGAACATAGGTAACCATCTTCTCCTGATCTGCCTCTTTCCTGATTTTCAGGCTATTCCTTGATCTCAATCCCCTTTGCCAACTCCTCCTCCATTACCTGATTTTTAAATGTTGGAGTTGCTCAAGGCTTAGTCTAGGCCACGAGTGTCCAACCCTTTGAATGCAAGAATTTTTTTGCTTACCTGTGGTGGCGGACATCACGAAAATTAGGCATGGGCTTTTGTGTTTGTTTGTTTGTTTGTTTAAGCTCACCAGCTATTGTTAGTTTTAGTGTATTTTACTTATGGCCCAAGACAATTTTTCTTCTTCCAATGTGGCCCAGGGAAGCCAAAAGTTTGGACACCCATAATCTAGGCCATTTTCTCTATTCATTTGGCAATTTGCCCAAGACATTCTCATCCCCTACAATGACTTCAAATATTCTGATCATCTTTAAACCCAGACTAGATCTCTCTTCTGAGCTTCAGAAGAAATGCTTAGAACAGGGCCTAGCACACAGTAAGCACTTAATAAATGTTCGCTAATATTATTCTGTTCACTTGACTGTTTAGCAAGCATTTCAAATTCAAAACGTTCAAACTGAACTTACAATTTTCTCCTCCCCAACTGGATTTTCCTCTTCTCTCTGCAAACATCAGCTGCACCTATCTGCTGCCAAAAACCTGAGTCATCTTTGATATTCTCTTCACACTCAATCACTATGCTTTAACAATGTTATCTCCAAATTAGTTCTCAAATCCATCGACCCTGCCCTGCCACCACCCTAGTTCAAGATGCCATTCATTATCTTTGGCAAAAATTGCTGTAAAAACTTCCTGAACTCTCCATATCCACTCTTCCCTCCTTCAAATCTATTTTCCATGTGACCAGAATGAGCTTTGGGAGATAGAAATCTGATCTTTCATGTGCTTTAGTTCTGCAGTGTGTCTTATTTGGCTTCTGAGGTCTTGGAAGATGTGGTCCTTCCACATCTCTCCAGTCTTCATGCCACATTCCCCTTACTAAACTCCAGCCACACTGACTGAAAGATCCAGCCTCCTCTTTCTTCAGGCCCTTTGCAGAAGATGCTGTCCCCTGTTTTGTGTGCTTCCCACCTCTGCAATCATTCAGGTCTCAGCTTAAAAGTCACATTTTCAGGCAGGGCTTTCCTGAGCATCCTGGTTAGGTCAGGTACCCTGGTCATACACCCCATTTCACTTTGCATGCCTCCTCTTAAAGATGGACCATATACCTGTAGCTGAATAATCCCTTGTTTGATATCTCTTCCCCCTGCCCTGACTGTAAGTATTTGGACTCCCTTCCTACAGTTGGGAAATTCCCTACTTTATGAGTTTGGGAATAGGGAGTACCAGAGCCTGACTCCCATTTTTGAGGCTTCAAAGGCCAGAAGTTGGTTCTCTCGGTTTTGCTTAAAGTCATAGCATGGGTGTGTGGCCAAAACATAGCCAATCAAGACATTCTAGGGCTTTCAATTAGAAGCTAGTGCCCAAGACAGCAGGGACTCCAGAGTGGCCAACACATTCGGGTTTCAAGACGTGCAGGGATGTACAGAGGCAGGCAGTGTCCAGGGCAGGTGGTGGTGGTGGTAGACAATACAGCATCCATGCTTACCAAGTTCAGCAGTGGCGCAGAAGAGGCTCCCTGGGCTGGTTCTGTTGTGTGATGCCCACTGTATTACAGTTGCTGCGCCTCCCTTTATGCCTGTCCGTTTTGTCAGCTTTGTACTCCTGCCTTCCTGGTCATTCTGTGAGCTCTCCAATAGCCTTTCAACACATTCTTTTTTTTTTTTTTTTTTGCTTAAATCAGCCAGTTTCTGTTGCTTGCAACTAAGAACTCTGACGAGGTTAGCAGAGATCATGTTTGTCTCATTCGATGCTATCAAAAAGTTTTGTACATACTCTGTTGCACCTCTCTCCCATAGGCTGAGAGTTCCTCAAAACAGTCACTTTACTCAATCATGTTTATACCACTAGTGTTAAGTGCTGGAAGAATATGTGCTAAGTGAATGAATGGACTGGGCTGAAGAGCAATGATTTACCAACACTGGTTATAGTTCATCCAGGCCCTTGACCCAACTGAGCACAGCACTATTACGAATAAGACATGGTCCTAGCTTTCAGGACCTCTCAGAGGAGGAGCGAAAGGCAGGTAAACGGATTTTCACAATGCGAGGTGAGAAGTGCTGTAACAAAGGTATGTACAGAGCAGAAAGCAACCAATTCCCAGACCCGGGTCAAAGAAGGCTCCTCAGAAGTACCCACTGAATGCACTGTTAAGTTAGTGGACGAGAGGCCAAATCGGTGCAGACCGAGCAGCCGGTGCACAGGCCAGGAGGGGGGAAAGCTCCGGGCAGCCTGAGAGGGCACCGTGGCCGGGGCAGCGCCGGGCAGTGGGCCCAGCGGAGGAGGTGGACCCGCCCAGGAGGCTGAAGCCTCGTCCTACTACCCTCATCAGGAAGAACTGCATGCCTGTCCCGATCGGCCACGTGTGCCCCCGGCCCCGGAGAGGGTAGCGCAGGCGGGGACACTCACCTGCAGGCGGGCCACACAGAAGAACGCCGCCGAAGGGTTTCGGAGGTGGATCCTCTCGGTCAGCAAGTTGCTGCCGTAGGCAAAGTACAGAAAACTCTCCTCATCCGGACCCGGGACGTCCTTGCAGCCCGAGTTCGCCATGTCCCACTACACGTCTGCACCGGAGCCTGGAGCAGAGCTGTAAGGAGCGGCCAGAGAGCGCAGCACTGCGGCCCACTACTCCCGCGCAGTGACAGCCGCGCCGCAGACTCAGGGTTAGGGGACTGGCGGGAAGCGTGGGCCGGTCAGGAGCGAGCGCTCTCCTGATTGGCTGCCGGTCCCCACCTACCTGAGTCGCCCCCTTTGATTGGCCATCCCCACGGCCTTCTCTCCGCCTTCCGCTGAGACTCAGAAATACTCTGTCCCGAAGCGACCCGGCGCTGGCTCCTCATTAGACAGGATCCAGTGATGTCCCGCCCCTCCTTGCTCAAGGCTTCCTCTGATTCTCTGATTGAGGGGTGGGCAAGCACTCCTCACGGGCGGGTCGGGTCGGATGCGCACCCGCGGAAGGTCTCGGCGCGTGACTGGTTTCTCTGCTCAAGGCTGCGCGCGTGTGGTTCTTTGGTACTTTCTACGCCTTAGGGAGTTCTGGTCAGATCTGAGGCGAAACAGCGGCCCTGGCCACTCCATCAACGGCTCCCTCGCCAGGCAGCTCGCCCTGTCCTGCCTTCCTGGCCTAGAGGAGTCAGGCAGGACGGTCCGTTAACCCTTTCTGCTGGTTCCCGCACCCCGAGCCCTGGTCATCAACCTGACCCCTTTCCACAGACCCGTCGCCTGCTGGAGCCCTGGGACTCCCTTCCCTGATGGAAGTAACATGCCTGGGCTTAAATTCCGATGCTGCCAGTTACTAGCCAAGTAACCTTGGGCACCTCTGGTCTCCGTTTCCTCTTTTTAAAAATTGGGATCATAATATAAGTTAGGATCACAGTAGAAACCCCTATATTGTGTTTGGTTTCCCCCTCCCCCCCACCACACATCCTGAGTGTATTTTTTAAAAACCTATATTGTTAATTTTTGAATGAAAATATTAATATGAAGGGTATAGGAGCATTGTCTATCCTTGACACCCAGCTATTAATCTCTAAATGCCACGCCCCACTAAAAGGTACCAAGCGCTCCTTCGAGAAATGACTGATGCCAGGTCAGAAGCTGGGAGTGAATGAGGACAACTTGTGTCAACAAGTCAGGACGACTCTCAAGACGAACAAGGTCCTTCTAAAAGGACATGGGAGCCAGCCTGAAGTCGCCAACTGGCCAAAATTAGAACAATTTGAGAATCAAAAATAACAATGACTGCAAACTGAAAAGTGACTGGAAACTTTAAACATAAAAAAGTCACGGCCCCCAAAGAGTAATCCAAATTTTAAAAAATTAACTTCATTTGCCACACTATAGGTGATGACTATTACACTAACTCTTTACTCTGCAAAATGATAATTTAAGAAAACAAACAGGTATTCGCCTTTCTAGTAGCAGCTGTATTTCGGGCTAACCGAAATACAGTTGATAGATGAGCACCAGTTGATGAGGGAACAGTTCTCTTTACAAAAGTATGCCAACTAAGTAATCATGAATGAATAATGGAATTTCATAATTGATTCATGCCAGGATCATCAATGATATCATTTGATGAAAAGGTGATAAGGAACAGGATATTCAGTTGATGCCAAATTATTCCCCCAGGGATTACTGCCGGTTACAATTTTTTTTTTTTTTTTTTTTTTTGAGACAGAGTCTTACTGTCTCAAGGCTGAAGTGCAGTGGCTCCGTCTCGGCTCACTGCAAGCTCCGCCTCCCGCATTCACGCCATTCTCCAGCCTCAGCCTCCCAAGTAGTTGGGACTATAGGAACCCTCGTATTTTTAGTAGAGACGGGGTTCCACCATATTGGCCAGGAAGGTCTCGATCGGCTGACCTCGTGATCTGCCCGCCTCGACCTCCCAAAGTGTTGGGATTACAGGCGTGAACCACCGCGCCCGGCCTACTGCTGGTTACATTTTTACAACACAGGGAAATCTTGCCCCTCCTACCTTAACCCAGATACATCTTATCACCATAAAAGTGACCCAGCCTGACATTAAATGTCTCCCAATCTGATACAGTATGAAGCTCAGCATCATCTTTGAAGTATTGTTTCCAAAAAATGTTAACCTCAACATCTTAAGCCTTGAAATCTATCTTCCTGTCTCAGGAACTGCAAGAATAGAAGAATAAAATGACATCAAGAGGAAACAACCAGAAAAACCTAGAATAAATGGTGGAACACCCTGCTGAACACGTGGCCCAGTCTCTTCAATAAGTCAGTGTCATTAAAAAAAAAAAAAAAAGCAGGACTGAAGGATGGCTGCTCTAGATTAAAAGAAATTTTAAAAACGTGGCCGGGCATGATGGTTCATGCCTGTAATCCCAGCACTTTGGGAGGCAGAGGCAGGCAGATCACAATGTCAAGAAATGGAGACCTTCCTGGCCAACATGGCGAAACCCTGTCTCTACTAAAAATACAAAAATTAGCTGGGCCTGGTGGTGCATGCCTGCAGTGCCATCTACTCAGGAGGCTGAGGCAGAAGAATCGCTTGAACCTGGGAGGCGGAAGTTGCAGTGAGCCAAGATCATGCCATTGCACTCCAGCCTGGAAACAGAACAAGACTCCATCTCAAAAAAAAATTAAATAAACAAAGAAACATAATAACCAAATGCATGGCTTGTCCTCTGTTGATTCTGGTTTACTAAGCCAGATACAAAAGATATTTCGGGGGCAACTGAAGAAATTTGAGTTTTCACTGCGGTATTAGATGATATTAGGCAATTGTTATTAGGTGCGATAATGGTATTGTTTTTCAGTAGAAAAATGTCTCTATTTTTAGACATGCACACTGGCATATATAGGGTTGAAATATTTGATATCTATATTTTAAGATAATTCAGAACAAAAAATATAGAAAGTGTTAAATGTTAAATGGAGTTATGTACACGGATGTTCATTATATTATGTTTGAATATTTTCATGTTAAAAAAGAACAAGGAAAAAAGTGATATATGGAAAGCCCTTGCCATATAGTGAGCAACTCAATAAGCAATAGCATTATTATTATTATATAATCTGCGAATAGGAAGATAATACCTCCTCCCACCCCTCAAACATCTAGGCAGAACTTGAAACACATACTTGGTCATTTCAGGCAGCAAGTTGCTTTTCTTGATGAATCACGTTCTATTGCACTATAAATTCTCAAGGGTCTTATTTCAGAGCACTGCAATTTAAAAGGTCTTGCTTTTCAACTGCTCTTAAGAATCTAAATGTGCTTATTATTTAATTATTGTTACAGATATTTAATTTCTCTTCCTATACTTCTTGCTAATTACTTAATTTCATGACAATTGATTTTTCTCAAGGCTATTTTGCAAAAATATTCATAAGCTTAGCATTGATATTACCCTCAACACTGAAAATCTTTCGTTACTCCAAGCACTTATTTAGCTTCCCCACATAGACTGCAGTGTACTAACCCAGGTTGGCCAGCAAGGGGCAGTAGGTAACAAAGTTAGTTGTGTTTTTGTGTTTGTTTTTTCAAATTTAACCAAAGCTTGCTTAATATTAGTTAACATTCATTGAGCACTTCTTAAATGCCAGGCACCGGCCTAAATTCTTAAATGTAATAGCTCATTTAATCCTGAAAATAGTCCTATATGGAAAGTACTGATATTATTCTCCTTTTACAGTGAGGAAACAGGCATAGTAGGTCAACTAACTTGCCCCAGGTTGTAGTTAGCAATGACTGAAGCAGAGATTCAGCCATGCAGTCTGACTCTAAGTCAAATCTTTAACAATTGTAAAACCTTGGTGCTCTAGATATATCTAGTTATTAACAGCCCACTTTCAAGTACAATCATTATCTACAAGATTATGAAATAATGATTATAGCCTTCAATCACTTGATAATAAAGATAATGAGATCAGATTTCTTCTTAATGTCATCTTTTATTCTTATTTTTTGAAACAAGGCCTTGCTCTGTCTCCCAAGCTGGAGTGCAGTGGTGCAATCATGGTTCACTGCAGCGTCGACCTTTCAGGCTCAAGTGATCTTCTCACCAGTTGCTTGAGCAGCTGGGACTCCAGGTGCGACACGCCTGGCTAATTTTTGTATTTTTTGTAGAGATGGGATTTTGCCATGTTGCCCATGGCTGGTCTTGATCTCCTGGGCTCAAGCGATCCCCTCACCTCAGCCACCCGAAGTGCTGTGGTTACAGACTTGAGCCATCGTGCTGGGCCCCAAATGCCATCTTTTAATACAGTGGGCTTTAAAGTTTTTTGATTGTGCCATTAAAAATTTTTGAACACACACAATTATATGTTAATATTAATATATGATTATAATAGTATATAATTATGTGTATGTTAATATATAAAATACATTCTATAATACCCACAAAATAGAAATTTTAAAATAAAAAAAGCTGTTTTATCTGTCATTAATTGTGGTAGTTTCAATCAATCATTGGCCAATCTCAAGGGAAATACACATATAGGTCAAAGTTAATTACAAGTCATAGTAGATGGAAATTTGTATTGCTAATAGCCCTCCTAGGTGGAGGACTAAATTCTTATATGTATCATTTTGGCTGACCTTGTGAGATGTTACTAGATCACCATTATTTTTACATCACAGTGCATATGATGAGGAGCTTGTACCAGAAGTATGAGAAATGTCGACTCTGTCCCTTTCTTTTTTTCTTTTCTTCTGCTTGCAATTTTAACAGGAGTGTCTGTCCAATTCTTTGCAGAAATCTTTTATGTTCCTGTTTTGTGAGAGTTAATTCTTTATAAATCTGTTTAGCTAAGCACAGATAAATGACAGTAAATACTGAGATAAGGAAAGTGACTGACTGAGAGCCAGAGCCACCATCAGCCTCTTCCCCAGGGGAGGCACTGCCATTCCTCCTCAGGATACCTTTTATGTGACAGATGATGACTGCCTGGTTAACTGAGCGTTCTACAGTTATAGTAAAGCAAAATTCTTATATTAGTGTTTATTTACTAAATATAGCAAAGTATAGGAAAGCAAAATTCTTTCTAATATTTTAGATTAAAAATTAAAATAGAATTTGTTTTCACATCTCAGCAGATCAACTTGCTCATCCACTTTCAATAGCACTGTAATCAGTTTTAGCATTTACCATTTTCAGAAGAGCATTTCAAGGAAAGACATTTGTACATCATAGCAAGTCTGAAGAGTTGTATGGTACAAAGGCTGTGTGTCTGCTGAGGAGGGCCAGCTACCTGTGCAGGCAATGCCATTCAGGGGCAGTAGAACTCTAGTGGTATAGACAGAGACTGGGTCTCATGAGTCTGTGTCTTACCTCTGTGGGCTGAGAAACACAATCTTGTCGGTACTGCCAGAGGGGGCAGATTCACACTAAGCCGACTCATAAGAGATGGATGTACGCATCAGAAAGTCAGTTTGTTGATGTGCAATGAGAACAGATAAACCATGTATTTGTGTTCACAGATCAACGCATTTTCTTCCACTAGGAAAATAAATCCACATGAGGCATGAGTTTATTAGCATGATTGAGGTCAGGAGGCCAAGTGATTAGAGTGGAAGGAACAAAAGCAGAAACAGTGGGAGAGGAGGTAGAGAGATAGGCAGGGGCTGGGTCATGTGGGCCCTTGAGGCCATGTTAAGGAATCTGGATTCTAAGAGATCACAAACTATTGGGGGTGGTTTAGGTAGGAATATGATCTGAATTTCAAAGGAATAATTCTGCATGCTGAGTGGAGAATCAATTCTAAGGGGATAAAAATGAGAGTTAAGAAATAAGCAAAGACGGGGCCGGGCACGGTGGCTCACGCCTGTAATCCCAGCACTTTGGGAGACTGAGGTGGGCGGATCACGAGGTCAGGAGATGGAGACAATCCCGGCTAACACGGTGAAACCTCGTCTCTACTAAAAATACAAAAAATTAGCTGGGCGAGGTGGCGGGCGCCTGTAGTCCCAGCTACTGGGAAGGCTGAGGCAGGAGAATGGCGTGAACCCAGGAGGCGGAGCTTGCAGTGAGCTGAGATCCGGCCACTGCACTCCAGCCTGGGCGACAGAGTGAGACTCCGTCTCAAAAAAAAAAAAAAAAAAAAAAAGAAAGAAAGAAAGAAGCAAAGACAGTGTGCTGCAGAGGTTTTCGCAAGAGTGGATGGTGGCTTTGGACTAGGGAGTGAAGCTGGGAAAAGGATGGATTTGGGTTGCTTTTTTTTTAATGGTAGAGCAGTTGAGACTTGCTGAGAGATTAAATAGGTGATTCTATGCTTACCAAACAACTTTCCAGCTGTAATTTTTCTTCTTGGTAGGTTTTCCTTCTAGAGAAGGCAGCACTGGTCAGGGAACATAGGGATCTGATATTTCTGCAGGTTCCAGTTTTCTTCCCTGAGAATGTGTACCTGAGTCTAAGAGGGTTGGGGCCCTACACATTTGAAACACTCAGAGCTGGTCCCAGTCATGTTAGACGTGTGGGCTGAGAAGTGGAGGAAGATGATCTGAGCTACAGAGAAGGAGAAAGCAAACCACAGCTCAAGCAGAGAAGGGAGTGAGAGAAACAGTCCTGGGCACATTTGAGTGCCCACTCCAGCTGTCAAGACCCAGTGGAATTTCTCACTGTGGGTTTCACAGACACTTTCCTAAGTCTTACACTCCAAATCACACTGGGAATGGAATAAAGATTCTTACTCAATGTATCTATTAATGGTTTATGCGGAAAGCACTGTATCTAATTCCACAATAATATTTTAGAGTGTATCTTAAAGACATCTGGCTCCCAAAGTATTTGGTTATGCCTGCATTAAGGTACACACACACACACACACACACACACACACACACACACACATATATTTGTGATCTAGAATACAGAGAAATCATCATTAATTATATATGGTCCCAGGTTTACGGGCAGTATGAAATAAATATCAACCTCTAATAGCCACAAGTATGTGGGATGAGCTGTTATTGAGAAAGACTTGTATTTGTTGCCTAAAACCGAAAATGAGTTACCTTTGACTCGCCTCTCTCCTTCACACCCTATCTGCCATCAGTCAATGAGGTCTGTGGCTACTTCCTGTGTGCCACCCTCCTCCTCATCCCCACACACTCACCCTCTCCCTCCTATCCTCATCTCACTCCTGGATTACTGCAACAGTTTCTGAGGTGGTTTTTCTGACTGCTTTTCTATGGAGATGGGGTTGCAGGTGAGGACAAGAAGAGGGCGGGAATCACATAAGGACATCACAGAGGTGGCTTTGGGAAATGGCTTCAATTTCAACAGAGCAAGGAGTTAATATTAGGAAATGGGAGACAGTCTGGAAGGAGATTAACATCATTTCTGGGAGGGTCTTGAGTTTCGCACCGAAAAGTTCGGACTATTTGGTGACCAAAGAAGAGTAATTTTTGGCTTTTGAACAGAGACGTTCCCTTGTGTACCATTGGAAAATCAAACATGTGGCTGTGTTCAGGATGGCTTGGGAGGAAGCAGTGGGAGAGATGGCAGAGTGCTGAATACAAGGTCACTGCAAATAGGCAGTCATGGAAGCCTAAGCCAGGGTGGCACTCATGGAATGGAAATGAAAGCCCAGAAGGGTGTGAAGACACATCGTTTAAATTTGATTTTATCATCTCACTCATATCTATAAAAACCTGTAGAGGCTGTCTTTTGTTCATTACTTTATCAAATTCAGGCTCTTACACAAGCCTTCATTATCTGAGTCTCTCCTGTCTGACTAGTCGGATTTCTCAGTAGATGGTAAGCCCTTTGGAGGCAAAGACCACACCTTCTATTTATGCATACTACAGTGCCTACCACATGACAGATGAATGATACATATTTGCTAATTAGCTGAACCAGAGTCAAAAACCTCCCCTGCTTCATACAGGCACCCATATCCTTTTTCTCTATGGTCTTTTCCCCCAGCTTTCCTTGATTTACTGAGAGAAACTTGTTCTTTAGCTCTGACTTAAGATGTAGACATTTATACTAATGCTTTAGCATATACTGAACAAATTTTGTTAGACATAGTGTTATTTATATTTATATCTCTTTCAGCTTATGGTTTGCCACATGGCAGGAAACATGCCAGAATATATGAAATCAAAAATATTCTGGAGGAAAAAAAAAGAATGTATTAAAATTCCAGTATGTTTAACAGACAATCTGTATTCTTGTTTTGAGAGTAACTTTGAAAAGTAGACCCAACGTAGTTTATTGTTGAGTGTTTGGCCCATGCTCGTCTTTGATATCTCTGTATCTACATTTCTATTCAGATCTATAACTATACACTTTGGAAAGACAAATACCAAAATGTTAGCCATGATCACCTATAGGAAAAGAAATGGAATTGAGGAAGTGGGAAGAAGAGCAGCAAGTCGAACAAAAGGCTTTTATTTTAAAAATTCTGTCTTCTTTTGTATTTTTGGCACTTTTGAGCATATATTCTTAGGTTTCTTTTTTGTCTTTTTTTTCTTTTTGTTGTATTTTATTTTAAAACATACTATTAATTAAAATACATATATTATTAAAACTCAGAACAAAAATTTCTATCATATGGAATTTGGGCCAATATCTAGAAATCGAATGTCAAGAGGATAAAAAGATTGATGGCCAAATAAATTGCCCAGAGAGAAATCAGGCACAGTGAATACATTCCCAAGTAGTCCTACCTCTCAGCACATCAATCAGAGAATTAGGCCAGATCAAATCAACCTTGCTGCATGGAAAAATACAGTCTCATCCTGAGAGGCCTGCAACTGCAGAATCTCATGGTGCCTCCCTCTTTGCCCTTTGAGATGTCAGTGAATAGAAGAACCAGAATTTTCCCAGTCTGGTTTAGGGGAAGGCCACAAGTCTTCTAAGACAATAACTTGATAGATCCCATGGCCAACCTTAATAGTCACTTTTGAAAAGTCCTGGAAATACAATTCAGCGATCTCTATGTCATTTACCATAGCTATACTGGATTGAGATGTACCGATTCCAAGATTCGCTACTGTTAAAACCTGACAAACTGCATCAGAGTTAATACATTCATTCCCTTAGCTTGTGTATTCATAGTATTTATAACACTTTAAATGCAGTTGAAATTCAAATGTAAAAGGAAAATTTTGCTTCATGTGTCTATTGCCGACAAGAGCACTAGTAACATTTTAAACGAGAATACAGGTTTACTTAAATGAAAATTCCAGTGTTTCTCTTCGGTGTAGACTTCATTCTTTCCTTCATAGAAAGAACTGTAAACTCAGTAAATTCTTAATATCTTGTATAATTGTTAGATGACAGCCAAGCATTTTCTTAAAGATCCTCTAAAAAGAATGGCTTTGGAATGACACCTAGAAAACATTTATGGAGTGTGAGAGCTATGCTTGCATTATTTGCTTAATTAATGTGCTTGGATGTTGTGTTTTCAGTCTATTCAACAATATTTAATCAATTATTAAATTTTCTTAGAGACATACACTTAAATGAAGCGCTTTAATTGACTCTTTAAAAAAAATTCCAGGCGGCGTGTAGTGGCTCATGCCTATAATCCTGGCACTTTAGGAGGCCGAGGCAGAAGGATTATTTGAGGAGTTTGACACCAGCCTAGGCAACTGGCCAGACCCCTGCCGTGCCCTCGCCTCCCACTCACTGCTGGCATCTCTCTCTCCAGTACTGGATAGATCGAAGTTCTTGTTTCTCCACCAGCTCACTCAGGTCTGCCTTCTCCTCCAGGAGTTCCATAAAGCCACTCTGGAGTCAACATAACGGGGTCGCATCTCGGCAGCGACCTGCCCCACACCTGTGCTTCTTGGCCCATGCCAGGACTCACTCACCTCCAGCTTCTCCATGACTTCCTGCAGGGCCTGGTGGGTGTCCCCACTCACAGACTTGCCCCTGTCCCTGGGACTGGGACCGCTGCCTCTGGATCCTTCTGGGCCGAGGCCACCAGGTGAACCAGGCGCTGGCAGCACACCGTCTGCTCTTTCACCTGCTCTTGTAACTGTGCCTGGTCCTCCTGGGCACTGGCTCCAGCGGACTTGAAAAATGCCACCTGCGGGCAAGATGTAAACATTCTTGTAGGGGCATATACTGAACAAATGAGGCAGAGAGGTGGAGTACAGCCCCTTCCCTTGCGGCCTCAGAGAGTGCGCCTGTTGGTCACAGGTTAAATGGTGTCTGACCACTGGCTCCTGGAAGGGGTGAGGGTCCAGAGAAATCAGAAGACAGGGAAACTAAGAGCATAAAGGGGTCTTGGAGGAACCACAGAGGAAGGTGGCAAAATGGGTGCAGGGGGAGTCAGGCTCACCATGGCCTCCCAGCTCTCCAGGTCCTCCGGGACACTCAGCATGGGACAAGGTGCCTCCTCTTCCTCACTGTCCAGATGCCCTCCTCCACCTCCTGGTGGCGAGTGACCAGAGGGGTCCCCAGACAACCCAATAAAGGAGGTACTGTGGGCCCACCTCTGCCTCCACCCTCACTATGTAACCCTGAGCCAGCCCCCTCCCCAGAGAGGAATAAGCTGCTGTTCTTTATTTTTACTTTTAAGAACCAAGATGTTACTATACCACCCACAGTCCCACCACCTCAGAGGGCACTGCTGGAAGCTCTGGGGGCAGGGGTTCAGCTGAGAAAGGAAGCCGACAATAAGGGCCTCTGGATTCTCAAAACAAAACAAAACAAAAAGAAAAACAAAACCCTCCTCTTGGTGCACAGCTCCTCTCAGGCTCCCCAAATTTGGCCTCACTGCTAATTATTCCTCACACCCAGATGGTAGCCAATCTTCCAAGCCACTTTCAGATAGAGAGCCCTGTGGGTGGCTGACAATGGGCCCTCTTTGCTGATGGGGTTCACTGAGGCTCATGTAGATGACAAGACTTGCCGTCTCCTGGCACAGACCTCTTTCCCTCTGCCTCGAAGCCCTTCCATCCACCCACCTCCCTGGGGCATTCTAAGCTACCCCCAGGACCCTCTGATGCCAGTCCTGCTCCCAGATCACACTAGCCCCATCTTTACCCATCTGGTTTTTGAGTTTGGACAAGCTCCTCTCCAACTTCTGTAGCTGATGCATATCATGCTTCTCCTTCTTCTGCATATCATGCTTCTTCTCCTTCTACTGCATATCATGCTTCTTCTCCTTCTTCTGCATATCATGCTGCTTCTTCTTCAATGTGCGAACCTGCCCAAAGCACAGGGGCAAAGGGGCCTGGAGAGAGGGGCTGGTGGCTGGACAGGCTACCATCTCCCTCTCTGCCCCCACCTCCACAAAGCCTAGACCCATGACCACCTCTGGCTGTACTCTTCCCATTTTACAAATGCCCAGAACGATCCAGTGACCTATCTAAGTGGGGGAGGGGTGGGGAGGCGCGCTGAAGGGTCAGATCTCACCTCCTGTGACATTTTCCTCATTCTCTGCTGCCACCGGGCCCTCTCTCCTTTTATATGTTGAGCATATTGATCTCTCTTTAGCTGGACTTGTTTAAGCAACTCCTTCAACTGCAAGAATGGGCACAGAAGTTAGGAAGGGCTGTCACTGGTCCTCATCTGCTCCTGGCCACCTGGGGTCATCTTCCTTCCACATACCGCCCTCTGCAAAACCTCACCCGTGTCAGGTATGCTTTCAGCCGTGCCTTCTCCTGTATGGACTGCTCTAACTGCCACTCAGTAAGTGCTTTACTGCGGCTCAAGAACTGGATGGTGAAGAGTGAGAAGTTTCAATCTGGGGAGCCTGGGCCATTGCACAGAGTGCCCCTTAAAAGGGTTAGGGCTAGGCTCAATATGACAACTCGGTCAGTAAAGATCAAGGCATTTCCAAGCCCATGATCTGGTTTTTAAAAGAACTCAGTTAAGTTTGAAGGGACAGGGAAAGAGATCAAATTTACAGCTGGCTAACAGAGGCCCAGAGAGATCAGATACTATTGCTATTGTTGTTACTGTTGTTATTACCACTGTTTGAACCTTTATGGAGTGCTTCACCAGGTACCATGCTAGCAATCCCATTTAATCCCTGCAACCACCATAGGAGACAGTTACTATGATTACCTCTATTGTGTAGATGAAAAAACATGGAGTATTTGAGGTTAAGTGCTTGTCTAGATCACTTAGGCCGAGCTGGGATTTGAACACCTAGGTCTATCCAATTCTCTAAGCCCATTTTTCTTGCTGGGGATGGGGGCACAGACAGGAAGGGGAAAATTAATCTTTTGTTCACTTTTTGAAAGGATGATACATTCACATAGCCCAAAACTCAGAAGGTACAGAAGGGAAGTATCTCCCAGTCACCCTGTTGCTCTCTCCTGAATTTTTTATGAACCCTTGCAGACATGTTTTACATATATTATCATAGTATGTACACACACACACACACTTTTCCTCTCTCTACAGAAATGGTAACATACTAAAGGTACTCTTCTGTATCTTCACAGTGCAAGTACCCAATACCGCACCTAGGACTTGGCCAAGACCACCATCAGGTAAGGACAGGGCAGGCACTTGACCTACAAGCTCTGCGTCCAGTGCTTTATAAAAAATAAATATATATTTAAAAAATATATGTCCCCTGTCCTGGGGACAGGGGGCCCAAGGGGCAGTAGAGGGTAATTGTTAAAATTGTGGATGGACTGTTGGGTACTGGTTAAGAATTCTGGGTTTAAAAAATATATATTTAAATATATATATTTAAAACTTTAAAAAATATATATATATCCGTGTGTGTCTGTGTATGTGTATCTATGTGTTCTTCCAGAGCTTTCTTCATTACTCAGCTTCTATGCAAGGTCTATGATTTTGGCCTGTATTTTTCATCTTCAAATACAGTGCAAAAATTACCCATAATACCTTAACTGAGATACAGATCCTATAAAAATGGAAAATCTGTAGCATGCTTGATGATTAATGAAGTAGACTATATTATCCAACATTCCAATAAGATAAAATAATCACACTGATTTCTCTTTTTTGGAAAAACATTTCTCTTATTTTCCTATATTATTGTTAAGATATTTTTTCTTAAACAAGAAGCATGTCTAATATCTGTAAAAATACAAAACTTTTGGGCCAGGTGCAGTGGCTCACACATGTAATCCCAGCACTTTGGGAGCCCAAGGTGGGTGGATCACCTGAGGTCAGGAGTTTGAGACCAGCCTGGCCAACATGGTGAAACCCAGTCTCTACTAAAAATACAAAAACTAGCCAGGTGTGGTTGTGGGTGCCTGTAATCCCAGCTATTCGGGAGGCTGAGGCAGGAGAATCAATTGAACCTGGGAGACGGAGGTTGCAGTGAGCCAAGCTCAAGCCATTGCGCTCCAGCCTGGGTGACAGAGTGAGACTCCATCTCAAAATAAATAAAATACAAAATAAATTTTAAAAGCTTTCATTTTAATAAGCACTCAAAGCTCTTTAACAATTTAAAACAAATAGAAGGCTCATTTTTCTAGGATCACCTGGCTTCTCTAAGCCTTGCAAATGAAACTGAATTTCTCACTTGATACTTGGCTATGACTTGCAATCATGAAAACCAAGAATTGTGTTACGTCACCGTGTACTGCTTGTTACCTGAATTTCACACAAGGCTGGGAGTTTTTGTAACCTCAATGACAAATAAAAGGTTTGTATCCTTAGCCTATAAAGAAATCTTTTAAATTACTCAGAAAAAAAACAAATGATTTTCAACAGAAAATGGGATATGAAGAAACAGGTATTTCTCACAAAATGGCCAATAGGTATATAAAAAAGATTAAAAAGCACTAGATATCAAGGAAATGTCATGAAAACAATGATATTTTCTGTATAAAGCCAGCAAAGATGACAAATGGAAGGGGGAAGCTGGAGCTCTGTCCCTCGTGGTGGTAGTATAAACTGAGCCACTTGAGTAGCTAGGATTACAGGCATGTGCCACCACACGAGGCTAATTTTTGTATTTTTATTAGAGACGGGGTTTCAACATGTTGGCGAGGCTGGTCTCGAACTCCTGACCTCAGGTGATCCACCCACCTCAGTCTCCCAAAGTGCTGGGATTACAGGCATGAGCCACTGCTCCCAACCCCCTTTTTACTTTAGACAGGGCCTTGCTCTGTCACCCAGGCTAGAGTGCAGTGATGCAATCATGGCTTGCTTCAGCCTTAACTTCCCAGTCTCAAATGATTCTTCTGCCTCAGCCCCCTGAATAGCTGGGACTACAAGTGAGTACCATCACACCTGGCTAATTTGTGTGTGTGTGTGTGTGTGTGTGTGATAGAGATGGGATCTCACTATATTGCCCAGGTTAGTCTCATACTCCTGGGCTCAAGTGATCCACCTGCTTTGGCCTCCCAAAGTGCTGTGATTACAGATGTGAGCCACCACGCTTGGCTACAATTTTGTTTAATTGGGATAAAAAACACATAAAATTTACCATTGTAACCATTCTTAAGTGTACAAGTCAGTAGTGTTCAGCACATTCACGTTGCTGTACAATGTGGTGACCACCGTCCCTCTCCACGACTCTTTCATCTTAACAAATCTGAAACTCCTATCCATTAAACAACAACTCTCCCTGCCTCTCTCCCCATAGCCCTTGGCAATCACCATTCTGTTTCCTGTCTCTATGAATTTGATTACTATAGACATCTCATGTAAGAGAAATCACATAGTATTTGTCTTTTTGTGACTGACTTATTTCACTTAGCGCCATGTCAATGTTCCTCCATGGTATAGCATGTAGCATGTGTCACAGTTTTCTTCTCCTCCTCCTCCTCCTCCTCCTCCTCCTCCTCCTCCTCTTTCTTCTTCTTCTTCTTCTTCTCTTCTTCTTCTTCTCCTCCTCCTCCTCTTCTTCTTCTTCCTCTTCCTCTTCCTCCTCCTCCTCCTCCTCCTCCCTCCTCCTCCTCTTCTTCTTCTTCTTCTTCTTCTTCTTCTTCTTCTTCTTCTTCTTCTTCTTCTTCTTCTTCTTCTTCTTCTTCTTCTTCTTCTTCTCCTCCTCCTCCTCCTCCTCCTCTCCCTCCTCTTCTTCTTCCTCTTCCTCCTCCTCTTCCTCTTTTTTTTTTTGAGACAGAGTCTCACTCTGTCGTCCAGGCTGGAGTGCAGTGCCATGGTCTCTGCTCACTGCAACCTCCGCCTCCCAGGTTCAAGCCATTCTCCTGCCTCAGCCTCCCAAGTAGACTATAGGCACACATCACCACACCCAACTAATTTTTGTATTTTTATTAGAGATGGGGTTTCGCCATGTTGGCCAGACTGGTCTCGAGCTCCTAATCCACCTGCCTTGGCCTCCCAAACTGCTGAGATTACAGACGTGAGCCACTTCACCCAGCCCAGAGTTTTCTTCTTTTTTAAGGCTGAATAGCATGCTGCTGTATGTACATGACACGTTTTGCTTTTCCATTCATCCATGGTGGACACTGGGTTTCTTCCACCTCTTGGCTGTTGTGAACAATGCTGCTATCAAATAGAGGTGTTCTTTTCTTTTATTTCCTTGTTCTTGACCCTCCTCTGGATGGAGCTTTTGACAGTACCTCAGGTAGTGTTGCTAGGGTAAAAATAATCAATTTTCAGCTTTTAAATGTAATTATATTATTTTACTTCTGAAATATACCTTGAAAACTAAAAGGAAGCTTTGAGGAGAACAGAGCCCGAGTTTTTGCTAAGACAATTGTTGGGAAAAAGCTGAGTGTTGGGAGAAACTGAGGCAGGGCTTGCATGTCTGACATGTCCTCTAGAATGTATCTAGGCTTGCTGGCTCTTTGCTTCTAGCCTTCCTAGGCCCCTACTCCCATTATCTCAAGTAGCAGAACATGTTGCATATAAATGCTAAACCATCACAGCTGTAAATCATGTGCTTAATGCAACGTGTCCTTTCTACCTCCACATTCTCACCACCTGTTTCTTTGTGGGATTACCGATAAATAGCTTGGGCTCCCAGAGCTCAGGGCCTTCGCAGCCTCTGCGATGGTGATGGCCCCCTGGTGTCCCACCTTTCTCTCTCAAACTGTCTATTTCTCAATCCTTTGACTCTGCTGGACTTTGTCACCCCCACGACCTGGTGTTGGGTCTGATCGCCCCAACATTTCTGGCTGCTCACTGTGAGGCAACAAAGGTCCTGATGAAGGAATGCTAGAGCATGTGAAAATGGAGGACACATCGTCAAAGGATACCCGAGGACATCTAAAAGAATTTCAGTGGGAAAGTTGGGCACTTGGAAGAACCAGGGTAACAATGGGACAAAGTGAAAGCAGTCATTCTGCTTATTTAAATGTCTTAAGACATTTATTACGGAGAAGGGGAGTGAACGTTAGTACTCAGAATTTGTTATCACTCACTCTTTAGTGCAGTAAAGCAGTTTTGCCATGGTTCCCAGAACAAGGGACTACGGAGTTGGAGGAATGGGAGAGAATTGGCAGAGATTTTAAAGAAGTGTATAAAGATGTAGTAAAAATTCCAGTCTCCATCTGGTCATTGTGGACGCTAATAAAAGCAACTCTTGAGCCATTTCAAATAGATGATGAGGCAGATTTAGATGAGGAAGAGGAGGACGAGTATAAAGAACTAAATTCAGGTTGTGAATGTGAGGAACAGGAAATGGAGGAAATTAAAGAAAAGAAAGGGAAAATGAAAAAAAAAATGTTTTACTAGCCCATCGGCTCCCCCTGCTGAATTAAGTGAATGGCCACCTCCTCTCTCTTCCCTTAATGGGCAAGAAAATGAATTAGCTCCAAAACTTTCCACTCCTGTAGTTACAACATTAAAACCTGGAAAAATTGGTAGCACTAAGACCCAGTGGAATCTGAGGCTTGTTTATTCAGAGAGCACCTCAATAAACCAAGGCATGTATGGCACAGCCAGTGCCCTTACAAATGGCAACAATTGTCTGCCACCATGGCGGGCAGTGCTGCTGTGGACCTTTGCAGCACAGTTTCCATTTCCCTGCTTCCTGGGGAGCTGCCAGAGGGGGTCCTCACAGGAGTTGGGGGACCCTTGCCCTCAGGAACAGTCGGTCTATTACCTGAAAGATCTAGAGAGGTTCGAAGATGACTGAATAGGAACAGCTCCAGTCTATAGCTCCCAGCGTGAGTGATGCAGAAGACGGGTGATTTCTGCATTTCCAACTGAGGTACTGGGTTCATGTCACTGGGGCTTGTGGGACAGTGGGTGCAGCCCATGGAGCAGGGTGGGGCATCACCTCACCTGGGAAGCACAAGGGGTCAGGGAATTCCCTTTCCTAGCCAAGGGAAGCCATGACAGATGGTACCTGGAAAATCAGGACACTCCCACCCTAATACTGCACTTTTCCAATGGTCTTAGCAAATGACACACCAGAAGATTGTATCTCACACCTGGCTAGGAGGGTCCCACACCCATGGAGACTCACTCACTGCTAGCACAGCAGTCTGCGATCGAACTGCACGGCAGCAGCGAGGTCGGGGGAGGGGCGTCCACCATTGCTGAGGCTTGAGTAGGTAAACAAAGTAGCTGGGAAGCTCGAACTGGGTGAAGCCCACTGCAGCTCAAGGAGGCCTGCCTGCCTCTGTAGACTCCAGCTCTGGGGCAGGGCATAGCTGAACAAAAGGCAGCAGAAACTTCTGCAGACTTAAATGTCTGTGTCTGACAGCTTTGAAGTGAGTAGTGGTTCTCCCAGCACAGAGTTTGAGATCTGAGAATAGACAGACTGCCTCCTCAAGTGGGTCTCTGACCCCCCAAGGAGACACCTCCCAGTAGGGACCAACTGACACCTCATACCGCTGGGTGCCCCTCTGAGATGAAGCTTCCAGAGGAAAGATCAGGCAGCAACATTTGCTGTTCTGCAATATTTGCTGTTCTGCAGCCTCCACTGGTGATACTCAGGCAAACAGGGTCTGGAGTGGACTCCAGCAAACTCCAACAGACCAGCAGGTGAGGGTCCTGACTGTTAGAAGGAAAACTAACAAACAGAAAGGACACTGACACCAAAACCCCATCTGTACATCACCATCATCAAAGATCAAAGGTAGATAAAACCACAAAGATAGGGAGAAACCAGAGCAGAAAAGCTGAAAATTCTAAAAATCAGAGTGCCTCTTCTCCTCCAAGGGAACGCAGCTCCTCACCAGCAATGAAACAAAGCTGGATGGAGAATGACTTTGATGAGTTGCGAGAAGAAGGCTTCAGATGATCGGTAATAACAAACTTCTCTGAGCTAAAGGAGGATGTTCAAACCCATTGCAAGAAGCTAAAAACCTTGAAAAAAGATTAGACGAATGGCTAACTAGAATAAACAGTTTGGAGAAGACCTTAAATGACCTGATGGAGCTGAAAACCATGGCACAAGAACTACGTGATGCATGCACAAGCTTCAGTAGCTGATTCAATCAAGTGGAAGAAAGGGTATCAGTGATTGAAGATCAAATGAATAAAATGAAGCAAGAAAAGAAGTTTAGAGAAGAAAGAGTAAAAAGAAATGAACAAAGCCTCCAAGAAATATGAGACTATGTGAAAAGACCAAATCTACGTCTGATTGGTGTACCTGAAAGTGATGGGGAGAATGGAACCAAGTTGGAAAACACCGTTCAAGATATTATCCAGGAGAACTTCCCCAACCTAGCAAGGCAGGCCAACATTCAAATTCAGGAAATACAGAGAACGCCACAAAGATACTCCTTGAGAAGAGCAACTCCAAGAAACATAATTGTCAGACTCACCAAAGTTGAAATGAAGGAAAAAAGTTAAGGGCAGCCAGAGAGAAAGCTTGTGTTACCCACAAAGGGAAGCCCATCAGACTAACAGCGGATCTCTCAGCAGAAACTCTCCAAGCCAGAAGAGAGTGGGGGCCAATATTCAACATTCTTAAAGGAAAGAATTTTTAACCCAGAATTTCATATCCAGTCAAACTAAGCTTCATAAGTGAAGGAGAAATAAAATCCTTTACAGACAAACAAATGCTGAGAGATTTTGTCACCACCAGGCCTGCTTTACAAGAGCTCCTGAAGGAAGCACTAAACATGGAAAGGAACAACTGGTATCAGCCACTGCAAAAACATGCCAAATTGTAAAGACCATCGATGCTAGGAAGAAACTGCATCAACTAATGAGCAAAATAACCAGCTAACATCATAATCACAGGATCAAATTCACATATAACAATATTAATCTTAAATGTAAATGGACTAAATGCTCCAATTAAAAGACACAGACTGGCAAATTGGATAGAGTCAAGACCCATCAGTGCACTGTATTCAGGAAACCCATCTCATGTGCAGAGACACACATAGACTCAAAATAAAGGGTGGGAGAAAGATCTACCAAGCAAATGGAAAACAAAAAAAAGCAGGGGTTGCAATCCTAGTCTCTGAAAAAACAGACTTTAAATCAACAAAGATCAAAAGAGACAAAGAAGGCCATTACATAATGGTAAAGGGATCAATTCAACAAGAAGAACAAACTATCCTAAATATATATGCACCCAATACAGGGGCACCCAGATTCATAAAGCAAGCCCTTAGAAACCTACAAAGAGACTTAGACTCCCACACAATAATAACAGGAGACATTAACACCCCACTGTCAACATTAGACAGATCAATGAGACAGGAAGTTAACAAGGATACCCAGGAATTGAACTCAGCTCTTCACCAAGCAGACCTAATAGACATCTATAGAACTCTCCACCCAAAATTGACAGAATGTACATTCTTCTCAGCACCACATTGCACTTACTCCAAAATTGACCACATAGTTGGAAGTAAAGTACTCCTCAGCAAATGCAAAAGAACAGAAATTCTAACTGTCTTTCAGACCAGTGCAATCAAACTAGAACTCAGGATTAAGAAACTCATTCAAAACCGCTCAACTACATGGAAACTGAACAAACTGCTCCTGAATGACTACTGGGTACATAACGAAATGAAGGCAGAAATAAAGATGTTCTTTGAAACCAATGAGAACAAAGATGCAACATACCAGAATCTCTGTGACACATTTAAAGCAGTGTGTACAGGGAAATCCATAGCACTAAACGCCCACAAGAGAAAGCAGGAAAGATCTAAAACTGACATCCTAACATCACAATTAAAAGAACAAGAGAAGCAAGAGCAAACACATTCAAAAGCTAGCAGAAGGCAACAAATAGTTAACTAAGATCAGAGCAGAACTGAAGGAGACAGAGACACAAAAAACCCTTCAAAAAAATCAATGAATCCAGGAGCTGGTTTTTTGAAAAGATCAACAAAATTGATAGACTGCTAGCAAGACTAATAAAGAAGAAAAGAGAGAAGAATCAAATAGATGCATTAAAAATAATAAAGGGGATATCACCACTGATCCCACAGAAATATAAACTACCATCAGATAATACTATAAACACCTCTATGCAAATAAACTAGAAAATCTAGAAGAAATGGATAAATTCCTGGACACACACACCCTGCCAAAACTAAACCAGGAAGAAGTTGAATCCCTGAATAGACCAATAACAGGCTCTGAAATTGAGGCAATAATTAATAGCCTACCAAAAAAAAACAGTCCAGGACCAGATGGATTCACAGCCAAATTCTACCAGAGGTACAAGGAGGAGCTGGTACCATTCCTTCTGAAACTATTCCAACCAATAGATAAAGTGGGAATCCTCCCTAACTCATTTTATGAGGCCAGCATCATCCTGACACCAAAATCTGGCAGAGAGACAACAACAACAAAAAAGAGAATTTTAGACCAATATCCCTGATGAACATCAATGCAAAAATCCTCAATAAAATACTGGAAAACTGAATCCAGCAGCACCTCTCAAAGGTTATCCACGACGATCAGGTTGACTTCATCCCTGGGATGCAAGGCTGATTCAACATATGCAAATCAATAAACGTAATCCATCATAAAACAGAACCAAAGACAAAAACCACACGATTATCTCAATAGATGCAGAAAAGGCCTTTGACAAAATTCAACAGCCCTTCATGCTAAAAACTCTCAATAAACTAGGTACTGATGGGACATATCTCAAAATAATAAGTTATTTATTACAAACCCGCAGCCAATATTATACCAAATGGGCAAAACCTGGAAGCATTCCCTTTGAAAACCGGCACAAGACAGGGATGCCCTCTCTCACCACTCCTATTCAACATACTGTTGGAAGTTCTGGCCAGGAAAATCAGGCAGGAGAAAGAAATAAAGGGTATTCAATTAGGAAAAGAGGAAGTCAAATTGTCTCTGTTTGCAGATGACATGATTGTATATTTAGAAAACCCCATCATCTCAGCCTAAAATCTCCTTAAGCTGATAAGCAACTTCAGCAATGGCTCAGGATACAAAATCAATGTGCAAAAATCATAAGCATTCCTATACACCAATAACAGACAAACAGAGAGCCAAATCATGAGTGAACTCCCATTCACAATTGCTTCAAAGAGAATAAAATACCTAGGAATCCAACTTACAAGCGATGTGAAGGACCTCTTCAAGGAGAAATACAATCTACTGCTCAACGAAATAAAAGAGGACACAAACAAATGGAAGAACATTCCATGCTCATGGATAGAAAGAATCAATATAATGCAAATGGCCATACTGCCCAAGGTAATTTATAGATTCCATGCCATCCCCATCAAGCTACCAATGACTTTCTTCACAGAATTGGAAAAAACTACTTTAAAGTACATATGGAACCAAAAAAGAGCCCACATTGCCAAGACAATCCTAAGCCGAAAGAATAAAGCTGGAGGCATCACGCTACCTGACTTCAAACTATACTACAAGGCTACAGTAATCAAAACAGCATGATACTGGTACCAAAACAGAGATAAAGATCAATGGAACAGAACAGAGCCCTCAGAAATAATACCACACATCTACAACCATCTGATCTTTGACAAACCTGACAAAAACAAGAAATGGGGAAAGGATTCCCTATTTAACAAATGGTGCTGGGAAAACTGGCTAGCCATATGTAGAAAGCTGAAATTGGATTCCTTTCTTACACATTATACAAAAATTAATTCAAGATGGATTAAAGACTTAAATGTTAGACCTAAAACCATAAAAACCCTAGAAGAAAACCTAGGCAATACCATTCAGGACATAGGCATGGGCAAGGACTTCATGACTAAAACACCAAAAGCAATGGCAACAAAAGCCAAAATTGACAAATGGGATCTAATTAAACTAAAGAGCTTCAGCACAGCAAAAGAAACTACTGTCAGAGTGAACAGGCAACCTACAGAATGGGAGAAAATTTTTACAATCCATCCATCTGACAAAGGGCTAATACCCAGAATCTACAAAGAACTTAAACAAATTTACAAGAAAAAATCAAACAACCCCATCGAAAAGTGGGCAAAGGATATGAACAGACACTTCTCAAAAGAAGACATTTATGCAGCCAAAAGACACATAAAAAAATGCTCATCATCACTGGCCATCAGAGAAATGCAAATCAAAACCACAATGAGATACCATCTCACACAAATGGCAATCATTAAAAAGTCAGGAAACAACAGATGCTGGAGAGGATGTGGAGAAATAGGAACACTTTTACACTGTTGGTGGGACTGTAAACTAGTTCAACCATTGTGGAAGACAGTGTGGCGAATCCTCAAGGATCTAGTACTAGAAATACCATTTGATCCAGTCATCCCATTACTTGGTATATACCCAAAGGATTATAAATCATGCTGCTATCATACACATGTATGTTTATTGTGGCACTATTCACAATAGCAAAGACTTGGAACCAACCCAAATGTCCATCAATGATAGACTGGATTAAGAAAATGTGGCACATATACACCATGGAATACTATGCAGCCATAAAAAAGGATGAGTTCACGTCCTTTGTAGGGACATGGATGAAGCTGGAAACCATCATTCTGAGCAAACTATCACAAGGACAGAAAACCAAACACCGCATGTTCTCACTCACAGGTGGGAATTGAACAATGAGAACACCTGGACACAGGGTGGGGAACATCACACACTGGGGCCTGTCGTGGGGTGGGGGGAGGGGGAGGGATAGCATTAGGAGATACACCTAATGTAAATGATGAGTTAAGAGGTGCAGCATACCAACATGGCACATGTATACCTATGTAACAAACCTGCACATTGTGCACATGTACCCTAGAACTTAAAGTATAATTAAAAAAAAAAAAAAAAAAAGAAAGACCTAGAGGTGTCACTGTGCATGCAGGAATGATTGGTTCTGATTATGCTGGAGAAATTCAATTAGTTATTAGTTCCTCAACTCCGTGGTCTGCTTCCCTAGGAGAAAGAATTGCTCAGTTGTTGACATAAAGCTGGGAAGCAGCACAGTGAGAGGAACAGGAGGCTTTGGTAGTACTAATCCAACAGGAAAGACTGTATATTGGGTTAATCAAGTGTCTGACAAAAGACCTATTTGTACAGTAGACCGGCTGTTGGATGCTTACAGGTTGACATACAGGCCTGGTTGTCAATAGTCCCCAGAAAAAAGAAATCATCGGCTGCTTTGCATAGGGCAAGTAAAGTCATCTTGAAGCTTCAGTTTCATGGTTAACCTGCCTCTGCTAGAGAAAAACAGATTTAATGAGCACTCAAGGAATGTGTTCATTGTGGTGTTTGTGGCCTTTATGATGGGAATGTTCAACCTCTACTACTACATTGGTGCAAAACAAAATGGAGCCTTCACAACAGTTTTAAGACACTATTCTGGGCTATATTTGGACTTTCTGAAGTGGAATCAGAGGACATCAACTATAACTACAAATTCATTGCTATAATGTTCCAGGAAATTGAGGATGATGCTGATGTGGAGTGGAAATTTACAAGGCCCAAACTCTTGTTTTCCTGCTTTGGGGAGGGCAGAGCACTTCCTGTTCCCTTCAATCTGGTGCAGGGTCCAGGGTCTCTGTTTTGTCTCTTGCTGAAGCTTAAAGTGTGGATTTTAAAGCTCTACTAGGGGTCATAAAAAAGTTTTCCAGGAAAGATGTAGAGATAAGTCTTACTATCTCTTAGTAAATACAGCTAAGTAAGTCTAAGTAGAGCTAAGGGAGATAAATATAGAGATAAATAGAGATAGAGATAGATAAAGATAGAGATAGAGAGATAAATAGAGACAGAGATAGAGATAGAGTTAGAGATAAATAGAGATAGAGATAAATAGAGACAGAGACTTGCAGGAACTCACAGGAACTAAGAGGTACCACAGAGACAGATAGGGATAGATGAAGCCTAGCAATATAAAATCAGTGCCCTAAAGAGGTACAAAAGCAAAGACTAGCAATATAAGGTCAGTGCCCTAAAGAGGTACAAAAGTAGAGACTAACAAAGACTAGCAGAGATTTGCAGGGACAGACAAGAACGTTGTGAATTATGGAAATTAGCTATGGCTCAAAGGGCAAATATAAAAGGAATAGAGGAGAGGAAGGTAAGAATAAAAGTGCTCTTTCTTTTCTCTCCAACAGGACTCTTTGGTCCTTTAAACTTAAAGGGCAGATGCATTGGTGTCTGTGTTCTTTGCTGATGCACACGCATTCCATTCTTTAATATAGGGAAGAGGATTTGTTTGTGTCTCTCCAGGTGATGATCAGATGCCTGCATGGGTGCTCACCAAACATCTGAAGATCTATCATGAGCCACAGCATCTAGTAGACCCACCTGTACAGTGCAAATTGAAGGTTTAAGGATCGCTTTTAAGCCTCGATTTGCTTTCCTTGTGCCTTCTGTTGGAAGGGGCCTGTTTCTCAATATCAGTGGCCTCCCAGCTACAGCCACAAAAGTTTTTGCTTCTGTTTCAGTAGATTTACTAATGTGGGGGTGAGGGTATGCTTGTGTTTTTGCAGGCGATGAACGAACCATGTGGATGCCCTCAAGATGTGTACGACCATGGAACGGGAGACTGGAGGGAACCCAAGGATCCTAACCATGGACTGGATTCCCCAGTACGAGCCATGAGCCAGTTGAATCTGAATGAGAAGATGAAACGAGGACCAACTGGAGTCATGATGCTTAACGGACCAATGCTTTCTGACTTGAGCTCCTCTCTACCCTGAATACAAGAGACCCTAATGGTTAGGCAGGAGTATCATTGCCGCTATTCAGCATGAAGAAGTTACAGAAAGCGGACCTTCATCCTTCTGCGACCCCTAGGATTAAGGGTCCTCTTGTAAAAGGGAAAGGGGAGATATGTGGGAAGCATTCAAACCAGAGTGACTCCAGTTTGAATAAGGGCTAAGAAAAATGAAGCTGGATCACCAACCGGCAATTAAGGGCTGCACAGCCTGCAATCACCTTGCTAATGATAGCTAGTAATAATGATACTTTCTCTTTTACAAAAAAGAGAAGGGAGGCATGTTGGGAAAAAGCTGAGTGTTGGGAGAAACTGAGGCAGGGCTTGCATGTCTGACATAATATCCTCTGGGTTGTGTCTAGAATTGCTGGCTCCTTGCTTCTAGCCTTCCTAGGCTCCTATTTCCATTATCTCAAGTAGCAGAACATGTTCCATATGAACGCTAAACCATCACAGTTGTAAATCATGTGCTTAATGCAACGTGTCCTTTCAACCTCCACATTCTCACCACCTGTTTCTTTGTTGGATTACCGATAAATAGCTTGGGCTCCCAGAGCTCAGGGCCTCTGCAGCCTCCACGATGGCCCCCTGGTGTCCCACTTTTCTCTCTCAAACTTTTTCTCAATCCTTTGACTCTGCCAGACTTTGTCACCCCCACAACCTGGTGTTGGGTCTGATCACCCCAACAGACAATAGATTTGAAAAGAAAACAGAGCTTCTTGGCTCTGGCTGCACTGGGGAAATTGGAAAAAGTATCAGTGCCCAGCCCCTCCACCTCAGAGACTGTCAGTGAATTGGTCTGGGAGTGTTTGGAATCAACTGAGAGCTTTTACACAGCACCACTGCCCGGGCCCCATCTGAGCCCCACTAAATTAGACATGCTGGGGGCGGGGCCCAGGCACTGATGTATTTTGAAGCTTCCCCAGTTGAGTTGATTCTAGCTGGAACTGAGAACTACCCCCACCTCCACCCACAGAAGGGCCAAGGAAGGCCATCTGGGGTGGAATGGAGTTGGGAGAAGGCAGAGGCATGGTCTCATAGAAAGGGGGATAACTGAGTGGGGTCATTCCCCAAACCTGTCACATCTGTATAAATCCTATCATTAAACTCTCCTCAATATGTAAATTATACGTTAGCTAATTTAATAAATGGAGGTGTTCTCAACATCTTCCTCCAAAAGCAAAAAACAAAAGCAGCTATCGTCAGTTACCTTGTGTGAGCGTCACCTGCTTCCTGCCAGATCCTGACTGATGTGCTGTGTTAGGCACCTGGTTGCAAAAAAATCAGGTGGTCTGGTTGCCACAAGCATGTGGTATAAGGCCACATCTGGACAAGAGCTGGACTTGAAAGCTGTTCACGAGCCTAAGTTTAGAAAATACTTCTGCCGCCAACCCTCCTTTCCCATGCCTCTCCCATACCAGAATGGCCATGTCTTCCTGTGCTGCTTTTGGCTCTGTTCTCCCCATGCCCCTTACCTGCCCCAAATCTGCAGCCCAAATGCCAGCAGAGCACCAGTGTCTGGCCAGCCTCCACCTCAGGTCCTGGTGGGTATGGGGCAGTGGACACCACACCCACCTCCACCCAGAACAGTGCCTTGTGGCGTCCCTGGGTAGAGGACTTCAGACAGAGCAGTGTCAGCAAAAAGGGAACAGCAAACTATGCTTGACGTTTCCAGGACAAAGAACGATGACTACTCCTTAGCTTCATGGATTTTATGCATTGTTATTTTTGCTTTTTTGGTTGATTAATTATACAAAGTGTGTAAAACTTCAAGTATGCAGGTGGATACATTTTTATATATGTGTGCACCTGTGAAACCGCCACTCTGAAAAAGATAAAGAAACTTCCAACATTTCAGGAGACTCCCTGCGCACCCCCTGCTAGCATTGGTAATTATTCATATGGGTCTGCAGCAACTTCAATTCTTGCCTCCTCCGAAGAAAGAATTTGACTGAGGGGCATAAGGCAGAAGGAGAGACCAAGGCAAGTTTTAAAGCAGAAATGAAAGTTTACTTAAAAGTTTTAGAGCAGGAAGGAAAGGAAGGAAGTACACTTGGAAGAGAAGCAAGTGGGTGACTTGAAATACAAGTGCATGGTTTGACCTTTTGACTTGGGGTTTTTATACGTCGGCATACTTTCAGGGTCTTGTGTTGCTTCTCCCAACTGCTGAGATCTTATCAGGAAGCTGTTGATCACCAGTATCAGGTGTTTCCTATCTATTAGGACCGTGTCTTTCCCTGCCAACTGTGACTAATTATTACTTAGACAGTTCACAACTGCCTGACCATGACCTGCTGGTTGCCTGACTTTTCTGGTGTGTGTATAGGGGGAGCCCTCTCCTGCCCTGTTCATACCTGAGTAGCTACCCACGGTAACACTCCCAGTCAACTCTCCCTGCTCCCCACCCCCTGCTAAGGGCTACCATTATTTTTCATTCTATCATCATAGATTAGGTTATACTCATTCTTGAACTCCATGTAAGTGGAATCACCTATTATGTACTCTTTTATGTCTGGCTTCTTCCATTCAACATAGTATCTGTGAGAATTATCTGTGTTATTACATGCAGCAGTAGTTTGTGTTTTTCTTGCTATGTGGAATTTCCTTTATACATATATCACAAATTATCCATTCTTCTGTTTTTGTTTGTTTGTTTGTTTGTTTGTTTGAGACAGAGTCTCATTCTGTCTCTCAGGCTGGAGTGCAGTGGCACAATCTCGGCTCGCTGCAACCTCTGCCTCCCAGATTCAAGAGAGTTTCCTGCCTCAGCCTCCTGAGTAGCTGGGACTATAGGTACCTGACTAATTTCTGTATTCTTAGTAGAGATGGGTTTCATCATGTTGACCAGGCTGGTCTTGAACCCCTCACCTCGAACCCCTGACCTCAAGTGATCCATCTGCCTTGGCCTCCCAAAGTGTCAGGATTACAGGCATGAGCCACCGCGCTTGGCCCCATTCTACTGTGAATAGACATTTGTGTTCTTAACAGTTTGGGGCTATTATGTATACAGCTGCTATGAACATTCTCAAACACGTCTTGAACACAAGCAGTAATTTCTCTTTGGAATAGACGTAGGAGTGGAATTGCTGGATCATAGGATAGACACATGTTTTACCTTTAGAAGACACTGCCAAGTTCCCAAAATGATTGCACCAATTTACACACCCACCAGTAATATATGAGATTCTCATGAATACTTGTTAGTATCAGTTTTTCTCATTGCCAATTCTGAGAAGGGTATGGTGGTATATCATGAGGTTTTAATTTGCATATTTCATATATTATTAAAGAAACAAATGAATTTATAAACCAAAAAAATCAAGGAGTTCCTTATGTAAATTGCCAACTTATTCCCAATAATCTTTTCTTAACTTTGCCCCAATATTATGAAAATTTTAAAATACAGCAAAGATGAAAGAATTTTACAGTGACATGTATCCCACCATTTTTGTTCTTGTTTAATCACCGATCTACCCATCTCTCCATTCTTGCATCCATCCACTTTACTTTTTTTTTTTTTTTTTTTTTGAGATGGAATCTCCCTCTATTGCCCAGGCTGGAATGCAGTGGTACAATCTCAGCTCACTGCAACCTCCACCTTCTGGGTTCAAGTGATTTTCCTGCCTCAACTTCCTGAATAGCCGGGATTACAGGCTCCTGACACCATGCCTGGCTAATTTTTGCATTTTTAGAAGAGATAGGGTGTCACCATGTTGGCTAGGCTGGTCTTGAACTCCTGACCTCAGGTGATCCGCCTGCCTCAGCCTCCCAAAGTGCTGGGATTACAGGTGTGAGTCACCATGCTCGGCCCATCCACTTTACTTCTCTGAAGCATCTCAAATTAAATAGACATTATTACACCCCCTTCTTAAATATTTCACCATGCATATTATTACTAGAGTTTGATATTTCCTCATTTTTTCTTTCTAATCTTAGTAAAATCATATAAAACTTACTATTCGAACCATTTTAAAGTATATAGTTCAGTAGTGTTAAGTAAATTCATATTGTTGTGGAACCAATCTCCAGAACTTTCTCATCTTACAAAACGACAACTCCATACCTGTTAAAAAATAACATCCCATTCCCCCTTTCCCCTCAGCCCCTGGCAACCAACATTCTACTTTCTGTCTCTACAAATTTGACCACTCTGGGTACCTCATATACATAGAATCACACGGGGTTTGTGACTGGTTTATTTTACTAAGCATAATGTCCTCAAGTTTCTTCCCTGAAGTAGTATGTAATAGGATTTCCTTTCTTTTTAAGGCTGAATACTATTTTATTGTATGTACTCAAATTTTTTCTTTCGATGTGAAATTTAAATTCAATTAAATGAAGAAGAAACCCCTTAAGTGCACATCCACTAAGTTTCAACAATGTGTAATCCCAGATCAGCCCCAAATGTTCCAGCACATCTCCTCTCAATTCATCTTTGTCCTCACCATTCCTCCTTGAGGCAACTGCTCTTCTGAGTTTAAAAAAAAAAAAAAAAAAAAAAAAGTTTACTTTAGGTTTGGAGGTACATGTGAAGGTTTGTTACATAGGTAAACTTGTGTCAAGGGGGTTTGTTGTACAGATTGTTTCATCACCCAGGTATTAAGCTCAGTACCCAGTAGTTATCTTTTCTGCTCCTCTCCCTTCTCACACCCTCCACCCTCATAAGCCCCCGTGTCTGTTGCCCCCTTCTTTCTTTCTTTCTTTCTTTCTTTTTTTTTTTTGAGATGGGGTCTCCCTTTTTTTTTTTTTTTTTTTTTTGAGACGGAGTCTTGCTCTGTCACCCAGGCTGGAGTGCTGTGGCCGGATCTCAGCTCACTGCAAGCTCCGCCTCCCGGGTTCCCGCCATTCTCCTGCCTCAGCCTCCGGAGTAGCTGGGACTACAGGCGCCCGCCACCTCGCCCGGCTAGTTTTTTTTTTTTGTATTTTTTAGTAGAGACGGGGTTTCACCGTGTTCGCCAGGATGGTCTCGATCTCCTGACCTCGTGATCCGCCCGTCTCGGCCTCCCACTTTCTTACCCAGGCTGGAGTGCAGTGGCGTGATCTTGGCTCACTGAAACCTCCGCCTGCTGGGTTCCAGTGATTCTCCTGCCTCAGCCTCCCAAGTAGCTGGGATTACAGGCATGCACCACCATGCCTGGCTAATTTTTGTATTTTTAGTAGAGATGGGGTTTCACCATGTTGGCCAGGCTGGTCTCGAACTCCTGACCTCAGGTGATCTGCCCACCTTGGCCTCCCAAAGTGTTGGGATTACAGCCATGAGCCACTGCCCCCAGCCTGTTGTCCCCTTCTTTCTGTTCATGAGTTCTCATCATTTAGCTCCCACTTACAAGTGAGAACATCTGGTATTGCGTTTTCTGCTCCTGTGTTAGTTTGCTAAGGATAATAGCCTCCAGCTCCCTGATTTTTCCACTATGGATTATTTTTGCTTTTTCTGGAACTTCATATAAATCCAGTAATCTTTCAGTGTTTTCTTTCGTTAGGTATATAGCAGACTAGGGAAGCAAAAAACAGACAATCAAAAAACCAAGATGCTGAATGAGAAGCCTCCACTAATTGATTATCAATCAGAAAGAGATGACACAGGGACTCCTAATTTAAATTTAGTTTAAATCAATAGGAAGTCTTATTAAGACATCCAAGCTCAAACACATTTTGGCAAAATCTTCTTTTAAGAATGCTAGTTACCTTTTCACTTATCAATTCAATGACTTATATGAATGATATGGTTTGGCTGTGTCCCCACCCAAATCTCATCTTGAATTCCCACATGTCGTGGGTGAGACCCTGCAGAAGATAATTGAATCATGGGGGCAAATCTTTCCCGTGCTGTTCTGGTGACAGTGAATAAGTCTCATGAGATCTGATGGTTTTAAAAAGAGGAATTCACCTGCACAAGCTCTCTCTCTTTGCCTGCTGCCATCCATGTAAGACATGATTTGCTCTTCCTTGCCTTCCACCGTGATTGTGAGGCTTCCCCAGCCACATGGAACTGTAAGTCCAATTAAACCTCTTTCTTTTGTAAATTGCCCAGTCTTGGGTATGTCTTTATCAGCAGCATGAAAACAAACTAATACAATGAATGTACTAGGACGTTAGATTCCAAGCTGTGCTCCTTGAAACCCCTAGGACTTTAGATTTAAATCAAATCCATGAAGCGGCCCAAGGGCATCTTCAGAAACTTAGGAGGGAGCTTAAAGCTTAAAAATTGTAAAAGCCATTCTCCTAAATCAGTGAGCTTTAATGATTCAAAGGAACTTAAAAATTATATCATCAAACATTTTTACTTTCAAGTAAAGAAACCATAGACAAGTCTTGTTTCCTAGGACCTTCTGACAGAGCCTCTACTGATCTTGAGTGCAGTCCACAGGTCTAAAGAAGGAAGGATGGACTGGCTGCTGGCCTGCCAACTGCAGGGGTTCATGTGGCTTGGTCTGCCTTACCAGTGTCCAGGTTGAACCCCTCATCACTGGTGTAATTCCTCAGTCAAGCCTATGTAAATCCAAGTGCTTATTTAAAAATGAGTTACTTCAAATCAGCTTGCAACATGATGATGATGATGATGATTACTATTATCATTCTTGAGACAGGGTCCCACTCTGTTGCCCAGGCTGGAGTGCCAGGGGCATGATCTCAACTCACTGCAGCCTCCACTTTCTGGGCTCAGGAGATACTCCCACCTCAGCCTCCTGAGTAGCTGGGACTATAGACGTGTGCCACCACACCCAGCTAATTTTTATGTATTTTTTTTTGTAGAGATGGGGTTTCACCATGTTGGCCAGGTTGGTCTGGAATTCCTGGACTCAACCAACCCACCTGCCTCAGCTTTCCAAAGTACTGGGATTATAGGCATGAGCTACCACGCTTGACCCAATTACTTTTAATAATAATAGTGCACGTGATGTTGATTAACATTAGAGAACCTCATGATTAGAAGGACCCTCTGAAAGGCCCCAGGCAATGATTTTGAACCTTCTCTTTGCGCATGTACTATTTTCAGAAGCTGATGAAAACTCTGGACCTTCCTCCCAGAAAAATGAACACACTTCCAGACACATTCCATCCGGCCCAAAATTTCAGGGGGTGTATAGACTCCTTGAAGCTGATACTTGAACTCCAGATTAAGTATCTGTGTTCTTCAGCATACATCCTGGGCAGAATTTTTCATCTGTCTTTGACAGAAGATCCAGATGGCAAAAACTTCATGATTCATCTTTCCATCTGCCTGGTACACATCTTTTTATTTTAAACCTATTTATCTCATTAACACAGATGTAAAACAACAATCACAATCCTTGGAGTTATGCTAGAAAAGGAAATAAGGAGAATTGAGTCGAGTAGCCAATACCCATGGATAGGAGGGCACTTTTCCTGTCATTAATACCAAGATGATTGAGGTCCTCTCATCCCAGGCAAAGGGCAAAATGTACAAACCTTACAGCACTTTTTGCTCAGTTACTCTGTGACATATTCCTGATTTTAGATGCAGGTAAACTAACTCCTAAAATGGACATTTAGTATTCATATACATACTAAATATTTACGGTATGTGACCATCAGAGGTAATTTCATTACAACAAAGCATAAAGGAAAACATTTTTCAATAGTACAGGAAAATATACATAATGTGAGTTTCTCCAAGCCTTAAGAGGATGTGGGGAGCTTTAGGGGCTCACAGTAGCAGTGATAATTCTTGTTCCTACCGGCTACTGCAAGACTTCCAACTTCTTGCAAATTTCTCTCCAAACATTTCTCTTCCCAGGGAGTGTCTCTCAGCGCTGGTGGTGCTGGACATGATGTCCTACACCATGATTTCCACCAGGTGGCAGCGCTATGTCAACAGGCACTGCCTTCAATTTCCGTAGGGAACCCTCCTCCCAGTGAGACAAAGAAAGCCTTTCTCCCTCTGCATTACTATCAGAGAGTCCCTAAAGAGACTAAAGTTGTGTTTTGCTTTGTTTTGTTTTGAGGGTACAGCTTGTTAAGCCCTTGCCTCTCCGTAGGTATCAGACAGGCCCCTGAAAATCAAATCGGAGACATAGCCATTGGGCTGTCTTCAGAACTGCCTTGCCCCTCTAATGACAAAGGCTTTTCTCCCCGATTTGAGGTTAAAAAAAAAATTACAAAGATGACAGGCTTTGCTGCTGGCTCTTCTCACCACTGGGTTGGTTGAGAGCTTGGGAATAAGACAGAGCCTGAGTGAGTCCAATCTCTGCCACTCACTAGCTATGAAACTTTGGGCAGAGTAACCCCTCTAAGCCTCTGTTTCCTCATCTGTAAAATGAGGAAAATGATGGTCCCTACCTCATACGGCTGATGTGCAGATTAAATGAGAGTCTAGCATACTCTCTGGTACATGAGATGCATGTAATCAATGCTAGAGCTGATTATGATAACCATATAGACCTACAGAAGTGATACGATTGCTAACAGTGGTTATTTCTGGTGGCAGGATCAGAGACGATTTTTAATTTCTTGTTTTTCCAAATTCTCTTCAGCAGGCATGCATTGCTTTTACAATCATGAAAAGAGGCAATTGAAATATAATAGATTGCTGATCCCCTGTTCTTGATGATTCCTCTGAAACATTCAAACTTTCTCTATGGCTCAATGAGCTCCCCAAGGCTGGGCCTATGTCTTATCTACTTTGGAGTCTTTAACATGAAACACATAATTTGACACACAGTAGGCAGTCAATACTCATTTCCTGAAAAAAATCTCAAAGGCAATTGCTTCAGGTTTTAATTTCTCAGTGTAACTAAACATCTTTTCTTCCTCCAGGAATTCTCTTTTCTCACTTAGATACAATTGCTAATCCTTTTGCCAAATTAATTAAATCCTCTCCAGATTCTCCCCAAATTCCTCCAACTATTGAGTTGGTTTTAGGCGGTGATATGGTTTGTCTGTGTCCCCACCCAAATCTTATTGTGAATTGTAGCTCCTATAAATCCCACATGTCGTGGGAGGTAATTGAATCATGGGGATGGGTCTTTCCCGTGCTGATCTCGTGATAGTGAATGAGTGTCACAAGATCTGATGGTTTTTTAAAGGGGTGTTCCCCTACACAAACTCTCTCTTCCCTGCTGCCATGTAAGATGTGACTTTGCTTCTCATTCGCCTTCCACCATGATTGTGAGACCTCCCAAGCCATGTGGAACTACAAAGGAAAACTCTTTCCTTTATAAATTACTCAGTTTCGGGTATGTGTTTATTAGCAGTGTGACAACAGACTAATACAGGCAGGTTTCCAGAAAGCATTTTACCTGAGTTCCCAGAAGTCATGCTGGGGGGTGTATGGGGAGGGAGGCGGGCAGGGGTGGTTAGATCATTGATTTGAGATCAAATCTTTCCAGTAGTTAAATGAAGATCTAAGAGTCAGAATACCCTAGATTATATAAAGAGATTATAAAAGGAAATAGACATTTCTAAAAATGTATTATATTTTAAATTGAAACCCATAATGAAGAGGATGATTGTTCTTTACCCGTGGATAGAACACAGGGTTACTGATGATTACACTTAGCTATTGCTGTCATTTGGTTCTTTTGATCTTCACTTTGAGTCAATGGAACTGTTCAGGCGTTCTCTAAGGAGGGCAGAGACAAGCAAGACACTGCATCAGCATTTCTTCTACAAAAGAAGAGTCAAAATAAATGACATTAGCCCACAGCAGCTGATATATTTTAATTCTTTCCTCATGCTATTAACAAACATGAGACTTTCTCTTTCCAGGGAAGTTGGATCTGTATAGGAATCCAAATTACAGCTGAGTTATACCGAGGGACAGCCCTTGAGAAGCATAGAAATCTCCAAAGTGGCCTCTTTTACACAGAATCTGGATATTCAGTTCTTCCTTTGATCCCATGTTACAAACTAGATTATTCTTTGCTTTAGATGTCCAACCATTCAGACTCCTAGCTGGGTCTTACAAGTTTCTAGCTCAGGAGGGAGTCGTTGAGTGGCAGGGAGTGGCTCTGTGGTTTCTGGTTATGTGGGGAACATGTGGGAAGTGCAAGGAGAAAGGAAAACTCCAGGCTTGCACACGTCAGTCGGGGCTGGTTTCTGTTCCTGTAACTTAAGATTTCAGTTGACATGGTGCCAATTCCCTGGCAGGCATGCAGAGAAGCCTCTGTTCTCTCTGCCGCGCTGTGGCGTCTCACCTGGACACCTGGCCCCTGAAGCCGAGATCTTTCTGCTGTCACCACAGCTCCTCTCTCCAGACTGTTCAGATCTGGTCCTTGTCAGATGGAAGTGCACACACTGCCTCTGCCTGTCCCCAGGGAGCAAGACGTAAACTTCCTCCTTCATCATTCAGGCAAAAACTGAATAAACAGATGAACACCAAATTATGCAAATCTCCGTCATGTAGGCCAGGTTGCCAAACATGCCCAGACCTGCTTAAGCAGAGAAGTAAAGGCTGATCAAGCTCACATCTAAAATCCTGGGTTATAAGGAAAATTCCAGCTGACTTGGAACACAGCCCCAACTCCTCCCACATGATACCAGCAAAGAGCTGGTCCAGGAAAAACTCCACTTGTTCAAAGATGAGTCATCAAAAAGGAAGACATACAGGATCTCTGCAAATGTAGGAAACGGATAGGAAAAACCAGTGGCAGATGTGGAATACTCACCAAGAAGAGGCTGTCACGGAGCAGACACCAGTCGTAACCAAGCAATTGCCAGGCACTTAAAAACTTAATGAAATGGTTGCCTCTAAGAAGGAAAAGGATAAAGTGAGCTCAGGGAAAGGATGGTAAGGTATCAGGAGGGGGAACATGAGCTCAGAAGAAAACTGGAAAAAGAAAAGAAAGGCAACTAGGGCTAGTCAGGGTTCTCCAAAAAAAAAAAACAGAACCAATATGATATCTATCTATCTATTATCTTGTATGTGCATATAAAATATATATAATGTGTGTGTGTGTATATTTACCTAACCAAACCAATGCAATGATGATTCAAATCAAATTTAACAACAAATCCTAAACTAGAGTGACCTACTCCCCTTTGGATTGTCTCTTTGTAAGTGAGAATGGGCCATAAATGTCCTTCCATTAGGGATGAGGGTCTTTGCTGCCTGCATTGCCTCCTGTAGTCACTGGCATTGATATCAGTGCATCTAAACTCCCATGAGTGGGTCATAATGAATCCTAGACTGATATGAGATTTTATCCTAGCTATCTGAAATAAGAATGACTGGTCTCCCTTGCCCCCAGAACTTCTAAACAGTCGGCTGAGCCCGAGACCCTGGGGACATGGGTGAGATCAATATGGCAGACTTGCCTCACTGCATGACTTGAAGTCCTGTCAATAGCAGCCTTAATTTTAAATGTGATAGGAATCAAATTAAATGGATTTGGTCCCTCTGTTGGTCAGACTAATCAGAGCAGCTGATGAGGTAGCATATTCATTGGAAAATGTGAATTTGGCCAAGGATCTGTCAGGCCTTGTGGTGGATTTTTGTGACAGGCAATTTGCCACGGGCTCTGATTGTCTCTGCATGCTCTTGCTGGGGATGACAAGAATGCAAGGTCCTGACTGTTCCTTGCTTGAGACATTTCTCTGGGTTGTGTTTGCAGTAGACAGTCTTGACAAAGCAATATCCCCCTGCCCCAGACAAAGAGGCAGGCTTGCTCATCACTTACTGTTAAATTGTATGTTCCCAAGCTCGGTGTTCCTTAGCTGCAGTACAAACACACTGCGTGTACAGTAACCACCTGGGCCCCTCCACATCACCCCAGTGGAACTTGGGGACATGGAAAATCAATGCTAACTAACAGAAACCTCTTGCAACTTGTTCTGCCATGAGTAGTGTAGTCCTTTGTCTCTGATCCAGTCTCATGTCATCTGCCAGCATCCATGAAACTGTAACAGGCTTACTAGCTTGTAAGATGGGCAAAATTCCAGACTTTCATAGACTCCAACACACATGACCCAAGTAGGGCCAATCAGGGATTCTTCCCAAAGATATTTCCTCAAGAGCGCTTCTCCAGAGTTCTTTACTGCTGATAGATGGGTGATGGGAAAATGCCATCCATTTTCTCTCTCTCTCCTTCTTCATTAGTTTATATATAAGTTGTTGGAGGTTAATTTTACAATTTGGTCTTTTGGTAACAGAATATTTAGAGGGACTGTGATCAAATTCAAGTAATGAATATAGCCAGAGATAGATACAATTGTTGTTGGCACTGAGTATCTTCTCATTTGGGAGAAAGGGTAGGAATATCTTTACTGGTAAGAAGGATAGCTATATTTTGTTCATTGTTGTATAGAAGTTCAGATATGTGTAGGAGGGTGCATATGGAAACTCGGTAGCCAAAGAGGTGGGTGGTGACAGTTATCACTGTAGTGCCTCTGAATTCCAAATCCACTCTTCGTTATCCTCCTTTGTGACACTGGAGCTGAATCCTGTAAACATGTCTTTGCCTGCTAGCACGATACTAAGTGCTGTCAATGGAGGGCTCTGGAGGGACACTGCAGGAAGAAGAGGCTCCCTTCCTTTCCTCTTGCTCCCGCTCTTGACTGCTGCGTGGGGCACCCAGAGATGCTCACCCCTGGTGAGTTTCCTGAGGAGTTCTGCTAGCACCTCAGTCAGCTCTCCAGCAAATTTAGCAGCAACCCCACAGGCAGGTTTTCACCAAACACTGCTGAAGCCCCAGATGGTGGCCCAGTGTGTCTCATAAATGCTCCAGCAGCTGGCTCCCCTGAGTTTCAGTAACATACCACGGGTGAAGTCCTAGTGAGTGCCTGCGCCTCAGACAGCAGCTTCTCAGTGAGTGTTGTCAGCCCCCACTCTGCTGCCCCCACCGGTGTACGGGTTTCTTGCATGCCAGCCTGGCCTGAAGCACTACAACAAACTTCTTTGCCATCCTGCGGACTCTAGCCACACCATCTCCAACGGTGTCTGAGTCTCATCCCTGGGGAGACCCTTTTCCAAGTTGGTTCCTTCCTTGGGTTCTCTGCTTCAGCCCTAGAGCTAATGCCTGCCACCTATATCCACGATTCCTGGTTTTTGTTTATTTATTGTTTTTGAGACGGAATCTCACTCTATTGCCCAGGCTGGAATGCAGTGGCGTGATCTCAGGTCACTGCAACCTCTACCTCTCGGGTTCAAGTGATTCTCCTGCCTCAGCCTCCAGAGTAGCTGGGATCACAGGCGTGTGCCACCACACCCGGCTCATTTTTGTATTTTTAGTAGAGACAGGGTTTTGCCATGTTTGCCAGGCTGGCTTGTATTTTTTTTTACTGTGGTAAAACATACATAACATTTATCATTTTAACCATTTTTAAGTGTACAATTCATGGACGTTAGATACAGTCACAATGTTTTGCAGCCATTGCCACTATCTATTTCCAAAACTTTTCTATCATTCCAAGGTGAAACTCTATACCCATTGTAATAGTCTGTTCTCACACTGCTACGAAGATACTACCTGAGACTGGGTAACTGATGAAGAAAAGAGGTTTGATTGATTCACAGTTCTGCGTGCTGGAGGAGGCATCGGGAAACACGGTCATGGTGGAAGGCAAAGGGGAAGCAAGGCAGATCTTCTCTTCACAAAGTGGCAGGAGAGGGAGAAAAAGAGAGAAGAGAGCCATACACTTTTAAACCATCAAATCTCATGAGAACTCACTCACTATCATGAGAATCACCTCTATGATCCAATCATCTCCCATCAGGTCCCTCCCTTGACATGGGATTACAATTTGAGATGAGATTTGGGTGGGGACCCAGAGCCAAACCTTATCACCCATTAAACAATAACTTCCCATTCTCCCCTTCCTCCAGCTCCTGAAAACCTCCATTCTACTTTCTGTCTCTATGAATCGACTATTCGTGGTACATTGTATAAATGGCACCATATAATATTTGCCCTTTTGAGTCTGGCTTATTTCATTTCATACATAATGTCTTCAAGGTTTATCCATGTGGAGCATTTATCAGAATTTCATTCCATTTTATGGCAGAATCACATTTCATTTTGTTTATCCATTCACCTGTTTCAGTAACCTTTAGACTTCTTTTTATCCCTTAGAGGCTAACCCGCTATTATTAGTTCATGATTATTTATATTACACTTTCCCTGTTGACATTGTATAGCTCCTGTCTCCTGCCTGATACATCTGTCTTAGGAAACTGCCTTTCCATCCCTGTGACTGACGGGGCCAATCATGGAACCTCATTTCCCTCACCATATATAGGATTGGCCCATCACTCTGATAATAGTGATGGGTCCCAGGATAGGCACAAAACCAACCAGCAGCAATCCCATGCCTTCCCCAGGATGGAAAGATGAGTACTGGGAAAAAGCTTTTCACTGGGATTGCCACACTGGTGTTCTTGAGGCCACATCCCCAGATACATATAGGGTCTCATCTTGTGGTAGGAGAAATTGAGGACAACAGACAAACAGCAATAGAGATGAAAGTGAAAAATGGAGACGTTTCTCATATACCTGGAGAAAGTGCAGCATGAGAAGAAGGTTAAAATTTAAGGAAGTGAGAGCGCAAATAAGAGAGTGAGAAAGAGCAGCTGGATGTGCAGAGGACACATCAGGAGATAGCAGGTCATGATACCATGAAAATCAGGCTGTAAAGGGAGCATTTTCCAAAAGAAGGAATGAGTAAATGTAGGCTGCAAAATGCCACTGGCTTGGGCACCAGGTTGTCGTTGACCTTGGTGACAGCAGAGGCAGCAGAGGCAGCATGGCCTGGCCTCGGTGCCTCTCCACCGCCATCTCCGGCACCCCGGAGACACCATCCTCTGGCCATACTTGCCATTCTGCGGAGCTGCCACAGCCCTCAAGCTTCTCCATTTTCCTTGACCCATCCCCGTTTGTCCTCTTGACCAATTCTGACGGATTCTCCAAAATTCAGCTCAACCTTAGATCTCCAGGTTAGTTTTTCACTCCCAAAGAGGAGGAGACGCTCCCCAGCCCTTTGTGTGTCCCTTCCTTTGATGGCGTGTGATTACACTGTTTACTGTGCATGTCTGCCTCCTCCTCCAGTCTGAGAGCTCCTTAAAAACAGGGACTTTGCCTTATGCATCTCTGTATTCTAAGCACTCAGCCCAAGGCCTGGCTCTGAAATGAGCTCAGTGCACATTAATGGATCAGTGCCTGGAGGGAGGCACTCGCTGATCTGATCCTTTTTTAGAAAAACGGGATCTGGTTGCCATGGCGCTGAAAGAGCGCTTTCTGTACCTGCTGTTTTCAGGATGAGCAAATCACTTTCAGCTGACCACACTGTGGCATCTGGCCAGCAGGATCTGCAGAATCCAGCACGATGGATGCCGAGCCAACCCTGAGATGGAAGAGACACCTTTCCTCCTTCCGAGCAGGTAAACTATTGAGTAACATCAAAGAATTTCATTTTTTCTACCCCTGAAAGATTTAAAGGTCTCCTCTTTTGTCAATATGCCCCTAGCTCTCCTGCCAGTTTTCTCTCGCCTCCTGCACAGTTTTTCTGTCTCCTTACTGCTGCTACTCTAAGATAGGGCTTTAGCCTATAGGCCAAATCTGGCCCACCACCTGTTTTTGCAAATAAAGTTTTATTGGAAGACAGCCATACCCATTTGTTTACATTTTGTCTATGGCTGCTTATACTCTACAATGGTAGAGCTGTGGCAGAGATTGCACGCCTGCAAAACAACATATTTACTATCTGGCCCCTTGCAAAAAATAAAAAAGTTTTCTGATCTGTACACTAGAGAACGAGCTTCACCTGATAAGAGATGATAAGGAAATAGTGCAACTCCAAATGGGACAACAAGGGAAAGAGAAAGGAAAAAACAGAATATGTTCCTAGATTGTTGTGTGGGCAATGTATGGGAGATGAAGAATACTACAGTATTTACAAACCAGATAGTAAAAGCTTAAACAAGAAAATAAGAGTAAGAGCCAAGGAAGGCTGAGGTGAGAGGATCGCTTGTGCCCTGGATCGCCTGACTGAGACCAGCCTGGGCAACACAGGGAGACCCCGTTTCTACAAAAAGTACAAAAAAATAGCTAGGTATGGTGACACATGCCTGTAGTCCCAGCTACTCGGGAGGCTGAGGTGGGAGGATTTCTTGAGCCCAGGAGGCCAAGGCTTTGGTGAGCTGGGATTGCGCCATTATACTCCAGCCTGGGCAAAGAGCAAGACCCTGTCTTAAAAAAAAATTCTAAAAAAGAGCATTAAAAAAAGTGTACATATAAAATAACCACAGGAATAAAATTACAAACCTTTATAAATACAATTTTTAAAGTAAAAAAATACATTGCATAGAGAAAGAAACACAGCAGATATAATACATGATTAATATAAAGTAACGTGGCAGAATGGAGACCCAATATATCAGTAAATATGAGAGGACTCATAAAAAGAAAACGTTTTTAATTTGACTCATCCTCTCAGCCTTCTTGGCTAGAACTCCCCATTCTCTCTTGAACCCATCCAATCAGGCTCCAATTCTCACCACCCCCACAGAAACTCTTGTCAAGATAACCAATGGCTTTTCAAGTTTCTATTGCTCTCTTTCCAGTCCTCATTTTCCCAAGTCTCGCAGCAGCAGTTGACAAAGGTGATCCCGCTCTCCCCATCAAACACTTTTCTTTACTGATTTCTGGGATAGCACCTCTCCCGGTGCAGGGGAAGGAAGGAAGACTTCCTTTCCAGAGACTTCTCAGCATTTTTTGCTGGATTCTCCTCTTCCTGATCTAATCGAAGGTTGGATTCTCCCAGGTCTCCTTCCATGGACCTCTTCTCTTTCCTCTCTTCTCTTTTTCTCATAGTATGTTTCATCATTCCCCTGGCTTTCACAGACAGGCTGATGATCTCCAGATTTGTATCCCAGACCCTGAGGTCTTCCCTGAGCTTTAGACTCACAGACCCAACTGTCTACTCAGCTTGGCACTGGCACCCATCCTGTTGGATTCTGCAGATCCTGCTACACAGATGCCACAGTGTGGTCTGTTTGGGTATAGACTAGACTTCTCAAACCTAATGTATTCAAAGCTAAATTCCTGATTTGTCATTCCTGCTTTGTTTCCTCTACAGTCTTCCTCATCTGAGGAAGCAGCAGCACCATTCACCTCGTTGCTTGGTTGAACAGGGGGAGTCATCCTTGACCCCTCTCTCTCTCATAGTTTCTCAGTAAGTCCTGTTGGCTCTGGCCTGGCACAGTGGTTCACGCCTGTAATTCCAACGCTTTGGAAGGCCAGGGCAGGCAGATGTCTTGAGCCCAGGAGTTCAAGACCAGCCTGGGTAACACAGTGAGACCCATGTCTCTATAAATACAAAACTTAGCTGGGCATGGTGGCGTGCACCTGTAGTCCCAGGTGCTTGGGAGGCTGAGAGGTGGGAGGATACCTTGATCCAGGCGGTCAAGGCTGCAGTGAGCCGTGACTGCACCACTGCACTACAGCCTGGGCAACAAGCGAGACCCGGTCTGGGAAAAAAAAAAAACAAGTCTGTTAGCTCTAACTTGATCACTCTTTAATCTGCTCCACCAAGATCTCTGAGGGCCGAGCCACCCTCCTGTCTGGTCTGGGCTACTCCTGTAGCCTCCTAACTGGCTGCCCTCGCCTCTACGTCTGCCCCTGCTTTTTTCCTCCACACCTCCGCCAGTGGGATGATTCTAAAATGCAGGTCAGATCACACCACCCCTACTCAAAACCCTCCAACTGCTTCCCATCCACACTTACAGGAAAATCCAAAGAACTCAATGTGACTTACACAGCCCTATGTATTCTGGCCCCTGCCTCTCTCTCCAGCCTCATTTCCTACTTTTCCCTCTCCTTCACCACATTCCAGAGGCCCTGGCTTCTCTCCTGTTTCCAGGACATGCCAAACACAGTCCTGTCTTAGGGCATTTCACTGTCTGGAAGAGCCTTGCCCAGGCCTCAGTAAGGTTCTGTTCTCACTGCATTCAGCTCTCTGCTCTTCTGAGGGGTCCTCATGACAATCACACAAAACAGCACTGCTTCACTCGCTGCACTCAGACATTGCTTCACATTTCCATAGTGCTCATCACCACTTGACAGTACTTTGTATTAAACAGTTTTGGGTTTTTTTTTCTTTTTTTTTTTTTTGAGATGGAGTCTCACTCTGTTGCCCAGGCTGGAGTGCAGTGGTGCGATCTCGGCTCTCTGCAACTTCTGCCTCCCGGGTTCAAGCAATTCTCCAGCCTCAGCCTCCCGAGTAGCTGGGACTATAGGTGCCCGCCACCATGCCAGGCTAATTTTTTTGTATTTTTAGTAGAGACGGGGTTTCACCATGTTAGCCAGGATGGTCTTGATCTCCTGACCTCGTGATCTGTGCCTCGGCCTCCCAAAGTGCTGGGATTACAGGCGTGAGCCACCGCGCCCGGCCCAGGGTTGTTTTCGAAATGGGGTCTGTCACTCAGGTTGAAGTCCAGTGGCACGACCTTGGCTCACTGCAACCTCTGCCTCCCAGGCTCAAGAGATCCTCCCATCTCAGCCTCCCAAGTAACTGAGACCACAGGCATGTGCCACCACACCCAGTTAATTTTTTATATTTTTGGTAGAGATGGGGTTGTTGTCTAGGCTGGTCTTGAACTCCTGAGCTCAGGCAATCCACCTGCCTTGATCTCCCAAAGTGCTGGGGTTACAGGTATGAGCCACCATGCCCAGCCTAAACACTTTTATTTGTCTTTCTTTCCTGTAAAATATAAACTCCCTAAAGGTGATGACTTTGTCTTACTCACTACTCTATTCTCAAAATGTGGCACAGTGCCTGAAAAATAGCAAGTGCTCAATAAATAATTGTTGAACGAATGAATGAATGGAGACATGGTTGTATTTTGGACTGTGATTCAGTGTTTCCAAATTCCTGACAGATTTTAATCTTTGGGAATTAGGAATGAGAAATTAAAATGTATAAGCAGTCCGGGGAATTTCTGAAATCCTAAATTAGGTACAGGTTGCCTCATATATGTTCATTTATTTACAAGATGAAACTATTCTGTCTGCTTTACAAAGGACTGTAGGTGGCTGGGAATCGTGGCTCACACCTGTAATCCCAGTACTGTGGGAGACCAAGGCAGGTGTATCACCTGAGGTCAGGAGTTCAAGACCAGCCTGGCCAACATGATGAAACCATGTCTCTACCAAAAATACAAAAATTAGCTGGGCGTGGTAGCACGCGCCTATAATCCCAGCTTCTAGGAGAACCTGCTTGAACCTGGGAGGGGGAGGTTGCAGTGAACCAAGATCACGCCACTGCACTCCAGCCCGGGCAACACAGCAAGACTCCGTCTCAAACAAACAACTGTAGGCTATAGTAAAGATGCCAACAGTGGAAAATGCCAGTGAACATTATCAGATTGTATTAGAATAACAACACTGGGATCTTCTAGCAAGATTACTACATGGAATTATGTGTCAAAGTTGCCAATTTAAGGACTTATTTTGCCTTCAAAACTTGTTATTTCTGGAACATCACTCCTAGGATTTATATAAAGTATAATGTGCACACAGACTTATTAGTATTTATTTGATTTGCCAGAAAACTCACTGTTAGAAGCAGTCATGCCAGGAACACACTCATAACACTCAGCAGCTACAGGCCAGGCTGGCTGATGAGAGGCTCTAAGCGTCTCATCTGTGCCCTTCCGGGAGTGGTTCCCAGAAATGTCGGCCTTAGCCTCTGACCCACTATCAGCGTGCTGTTCTCTTGCTCCTCCCTGATGTCAGTGGATTCATTTTTACCAAAAATGTCTTGATGTTTATTGTTAAGCTTGAATTCCCACACAATTTTAGCACTTCCCCCATTTTCTTGATGTCTCAAATGATTTTTCTTAGGACTCAGAGTTCAGAGAAACATGCATTTCCAGAGAAAAGCTGGGAAGAGACTCCTGCACGGAAACACTGTCTAAAAGCACTTTCACCTTGGTTGCTGGCAAACAGGCACGTAGCAAGCTACAGTTTAGGACCTGACGCCGCTTTGAAGGTGTGTCAGCTGGACACAGAAAACGAGGTTACGGAAACAACGGTCCCAGCATGGCTCACTCTCCACCACTCTGTGCTCTCTCTCCTCAGTCTTGTGGGGCTGGAGACGCGGTGGCTTAGAAGTGGGGTGACCTGGTTGTGATCAAAAGGCTCCTCCCTCTGTGCACCATCCATGGAAAATGTGCCTCATCTTGCACCACACACCAGTGGAAAAGGGAATTTTAGGAAAACTAGGACAAACAGAACTAAATAGAGCAGAGCCTCTAGTATGGGAAGAACAGTGCTTAAAAATTACAGAAATTACAAAATATAAAATAAATAGAACATACTATATGAAATGTAAAACTCTTATGCATCATTTTCTAAAGAACAGTATCAAAAGGCAAACAATATTACTTTCTTATTAGAAAACAATTTGGAAAAATGGGTCTTTTTTGCATTTTTGATACAATTTGCTTCAGTAATGCCACTGATTGGAATTTAAGGACATGATTCTAAATGCACAAAAGGAGATTTATATGTATGGATGTTGATTCAGCTCTTCCCTCTCTTCACCCAGAGCAGCCAGGCATGAGCTCATCCTCAAAGCTGGGCACATGGGGCCACTGTCCCAGGATGCTGGGTGTTTGGCCTATAAGGGATGAGGAAAGGAACTGCTCTTCATTGCAGAGACAGTGGGGCCTGATAAAGCTGTTCTGGCCACTAGATGGTGGTTGTGTTTATCGAAGACTACTGGATGCCTGCCAAATATCCGTGTTAGTCCATTTTCACACTGCTATAAAGAAATACCTGAGACTGGGTCATTTATAAAAGAAAGAGGTTTCATTGACTCACAGTTCCACATGACTGGGGAGGCCTCGGGAAACTTACAATCATAAGGTCATACTTTGGCAGAAGCAGAAGGAGAAGCAAGAACCTTCTTCACAAGGAAGCAGGAAAGAGAGAGGGCGCACAAAGGGGGAAGAGTTCCTTATAAAACCATCAGATCTCGTGAGAACTCACTCACTATCATGAGAACAGCATGGGGCAAACCGCCCCCATGATCCAATCACCTCCCACCAAGCCCCTCCCTTGAGAAGTGAGGATTAAAATTGAGATACTGAGTTTGGAACGCAGGAGGCGATGCTTCAGCCCTCTTGATGCTGGTTAGAATGTGCATCCGGTGACTCCTGTTTAGTCCTGGTTCCTGAACCACAGAGGGAGTTGAACAGACTGGAGCTTATCCAGGCAATATGACCATCAGGAAACTGTGTCACTGAAGAAGTTCTGAGGGAGCTGGAACTAGACAGTTTAAAGCGATGGCCGGACAAGCAAGTGTCTCCTAGGAGCCAATGGCTAAGGGCAGAGGGAGCAGAGGGGTTGTGTATGGCCCCAGAGTGCAGAGCAAGTACTAGTGAACCGAAGTTACAGGGAGGCAGATGTCTGTTTAAGACAAAGAATCTTCTCTGGGTCAGAGCTGCCCATGTGGACCGGAAGCCTGGGGAGGGAGTGAGCAGCACAACCTGAGAGAAGTTTGAGAGGAGGCTGAAGAGTTCCTCTGCTCCCCCAGTAAGTATGGAGCAGGAACCACATCTCAGATGCTGCAGGACCCAGGTGAGTCATCAGGAGGAGTGGCTCAGCTACAGGCACACACATTCGAAATTAAAACCAACAGCAGCACCAATAAATACTGTGCAGTCCAAGCAAAACCTGCTGCGGAGGTGGGATTCAGTGATGCCCAACCTCTGCCGTGGAAAGTGGACGGGGTAGTATATTGGTTTCTTGGGGCTGCCGTAAGAAAGAACCACAACTGGGGGGCCTAAACCACAGAAACTCACTGACTCACGGTCTGGAGGCTGGAAGGCCAAGATCAAAGTGTTGGCCGAGCCATGCTCCTGCTGAAGCCGCTGGGGGAGCCTCCGTGTAGTTTCTGGGAGCCCCAGGTGTTTGTGGCATGTGGCAGCATCTCTCCAATCTCTGCCTCCATCTTCACACGGCAGTCTCTGCTGTGTGTGTGTCCAGATTTCCCTCTTCTTACAAGTAGCTTGTCCTACTGGGTTCAGAGGCCACCCTACTCCAGCAAGAGCTCATCTTCATTTAATTAAATGCATCTGCAATGACCTTTCCTGAATTAGGTCCTACTCTGGGGTGACTTTCTCCTTTTGGGGGACACAATTCAGTTCCTAACGGGGAGTCTGAAGTCCACCCTGCTGGAGACTTGTCAGCCTGGAGTAACACCTCGCTTTGGAGAGGCTTTTGGCTTATGCGTCGGTTTTTGCCTGTCTCATCTTCCTGGCTTGAATAAGCTTCCTCCTTCCCACCAAACTGCAAGGTCCGAGCACCATTTAGTGGCTGACCCACCTTCTCTTTGCTGAAGAGAAATACAGCATCTGGGATGCCGTAAGTAAGAGCTGAGAGGGGCCTGGAGGACCTCTCTGAGGTCCCCCTCCAGGGGCGGGACCTCTTCTGCTTGGAGCCCTCTGGCTCAGAGGCTGTCACTAAAGGCTTCCGGAGGCAGAACTTGTGCCTAGCTCCCGCACAGCCCTGGCTTTGCCGTGCTGTTGATTTGTGGGTAGCTTCTGCCCTCTGCTGGACAGAGTGAAACATGCTCTCCTTCCGTTTCCGAGGACTCTTGTCTCCCTAAGTCACAAGTTCACAAACTCACAGAGCAGAAAAGGGCCAGAAGGTCAGCAGTCCCAGTCCCACTGTTCAGAGGCGGCTACTGAGGCCAGAGAGGGGAAAGGCCTTGTTTAAGATCACACAGATAGTTAGTTAGAGGAGGAGCTGGGACTAGAAATGGGTGGCCTTCCTTCCCACAGCAGGGTCTGGAGGTGTGGGGTCCTGGAGGAGAAAGAGAAGGCACAGGAGGAGGGTTGCACCTTACTCCTAGTAGAGACACCAGAAAGCAGGTGGGCAGTGTAACCAGGACCACCAGGTCAGCCCACTCACGTAGGAAAATCCCCTATCAGGCTGTGTGAGTGATCCCAGCTTTGCCTAACTCCACAGTCCTAAAAAGTCACCTATAAACAGAACCTTTGCCAATCAGATTATTTTCCCCTCTCCCACCTTCTCCTGTGTCCCAGATACAGGTTTGTGGCTCTTACCAATCTCATCATAGGAGGCCCAGGGATAGTATAGTAGTTAGGGCAAGCGCATTGCGCTAACAAATAGACTCAAAATGTATTAATAGCTCACACACAAGGGAAGTTTACTTTTTGCTCGTCAATAGTTCAGTGAGTCTATCAGAAAAGGGAGGGGAATGGCCGGGCGCGGTAGCTCAGGCACTTTAGGTGTATCACAAGGTCAGGAGACGGAGACCATCCTGGCTAACACGGTGAAACCCCGTCTCTACTAAAAATACAAAAAATTAGCGGGGCGCAGTGGCCGGCGCCTGTAGTCCCAGCTACTCGGGAGGCTGAGGCAGGAGAATGGCGTGAACCCGGGAGGCGGAGCTTGCAGTGAGCTGAGATTGCGCCACTGCACTCCAGCCTGGGCTACAGAGAGAGACTCCGTCTCAAAACACACACACACACACACACACACACACACACACACACACACAAAGTTCGTCTCCAGTGACTCTTCCTCACTTGGGTCCACTGACTCTCTGATAAATGGCTTAGTTATCAGCTTTGGTTTCTAAATTTGGTGGATGTGGAGACAGAACTGTGATCATCTTTGGTGCCCTATTAATCCCGGACTCTCTAAGTAGATAGCGTATGAGGGCAGAGTTCACCTTCTCCACTCTGAGAATGTTACACCTCTCCAGGATGGTGCCGAAGGAACCTCCACTCTGTCTAAATACTGAGACATCCTCTGGCTGAGCCTGATCAGAATATGAAATTGAGGCAGGAAAAAAGTTTGGACCTGAAATTTTCTTTTTATCTTGAAATGGCAAGTGAATTTAGTCTTTCAACTTTCATTTCCTACTGGGAATTTCATAATGGTACATTGTTTCTATTACACTGTAGGGCATCTTATTGTTGGCATTTTATTATTGGGGAATCTTAGTTTGTCATTTAATCTCCCCGTGGAACATGGGATGAGCTCCATCAGACCATGTTGTCCCCGGACGAAGCCGAGGGTCAGGCTGCTGATTCTTGCAGGCCAATAACAAGAGGCAGATGAACTGGGAAGGAAGAAAGTGTATTTTTGTAACCAGTTACAGGAAGAAGACCTGAAAAATATCACCAGACCAACTCAAAATTACAGTTTTCCAGGGTTTATATACCTTCTAAGCTATACGTCTGCATGTAAGTGTGCATTCATCTAAAGACATAAGTGATCAACTTCTTCTAATCTATAACTAAGGTGTGAAGACCTTCTTCTGGAGCCTCAGTAAATGTATTGAATCTAGATGGGTCCAAGTGCTGGGGTGATTACCCTTATCATATCTCCTGCTAAATCACAGAGGTTTGAGGAGTTCATTTAGAACTCCAATAAAATTTGTGTCTTCAGACCCCCAGTAAAAACTTTTTTTTTTTGAGATGGAGTCTCGCTCTGTTGCCCAGGCTGAAGTGCAATGGCGTGATCCCAGCTCACTGCAAGCTCTGCCTCCCGGGTTCAAGCGATTCTCCTGCCCCAGCCTCCTGAGTAGTTGGGACTACAGGATCCCGCCACCACGCCTGGCTCATTTTTGTATTTTTAGTAGAGACGGAGTTTCACCATGTTGGAAAGGCTGGTCTCAAACTCCTGACCTCAGGTGATCCGCCTGCCTCGGCCTCCCAAAGTGCTGAGATTACAGGTGTGAGCCACTGTGCCCAGCCGATAACAACGTATTTAATCCTAAATGGGTCCTGTTGAGAATTCCTTCCTCCTCTTGTCATGGTTCAAGGCACAAGAAAGGCTTAGGCAAAAAACTTGGAATAGAAGCTTTTGTTCTATTCCAGCCTTTGTATAAGGTCACTGGCTCCTTCAACTTTCAATATTTAACTTAACCACTCAGTCAGTGCTGCAACAGTTGTTACGGAGGCCTGCCTGTTCAGCTGCTAGAGAGACCTAGGATGCCACAATGTGGATGGGCAGAATTTGGGATGGGAAATAAACTAAGGAGGGAGTTTTCAGCCAAGGGTACAGTGTCCTTGGAGAGGATTTGATGTACACATTTTAACTGTTCCGGCCTCAGCTGATGCTTGGTTCATCTCCCAGGACTCTATTTTCCCCACAGTCCTCTCCAATGGGTGCTCCTTCATCCCTGGGCTGCTCTAGACCACAACCTCTGTGTCTTGGGTAAAACTTTGCTACACTGAAGTTCTTGGCTCTTCCAGTCTAGTCAGTGCCCACCATCTGCCAACCTCCTGCTGTCTGCCTTCATCAGCGAAGACCCTGACCATAGGCTCTCAGCTTCCTCCCCACTTGGAAGCCTCCCATGACCCTGGATGACATCAACACATTCCCATGAAGGGCCATACTAACACCCAAACCTGCCCTATTGCTTCAATCTCTTGACCTACAATCATCCCCATCTCCACCCACATTAATGACAATTCTCATGGCAAATCATGACAATTTGTCATTATTCAGAAATGCACCATTTCTGAGATATAGGTTTATTATCCCTAATCTGAAACTCTGAAATTTGAAATGCTTTAAAATCCAAAACCTTTTGAGCACCAATGTGATGCTCAAAGGAAACAATCATTGGAGCATTTTGGATTTCAGGTTTTCAGATTAGGGATATTGAACCTATATAATGCAAATATTCCAACATCTGAAAACATCTGAAATCTGAAACATTTCTGGTCCCAAGCATTTTGGATAAGGAATATGCAATCAGTATTACCTTCAACATCCCACTCTCTCTAACCGCAAACTCCCATCCTTCTAGCTCTCTAATTTACTTATTTCTTCACCTCTCCTTGTAAATGTTAAAGGAAAATAAATCTTGGGACTCCCAAAGTCAAAGTCACTAAGCCAAAGTGAAAAGTCAATCTGGGAACTGCAGGCAAACCTGCCTCTCATTATATTCCTAAACAAGATAGCTACAAAGATTTAAACAAACAAACAAACAAACAAATCTACATACCTCCCTCACAATTTGCCCACAAGAAAATTCCTTGTGAACAAAGGACAGAGAACTCAAAGTCATCCATCTGCTCACGTGAGACAAATGCATATCTGATTGCTTCCTTTGCCCTATGTTTCACTGAGCCAGGCTAAGGCTTAAGAGACTAGTCCTGTGAATTGTGTATTCAGTGAAAGGCTAATTAGAAACTCGAAAGATTGCAGCTATTTTTCTCTTAGCTACCTATCACCTGGAAACCCCCTCCCTGCTTCCAGCCATCCCACCTTTCTGGATCACCTGATGTACGTCTTAACATGTATTGATTGATGTCTCATGTCTCCCTAAAATGTGTAAAACCAAGCTGTGCCTCAACCACCTTGCGCACATGTCATCAGAACCTCCTGAGGCTATGTCATGGATGTGTCCTTAACCTTGGCAAAATAAACTTTCTAAAATGACTGAGACCCATCTCAGATATTTTGTGTTCACAACTGGTAACCACAGAGGGATTCTGAGTGGAGATGCCCCTGACCTTTGACAACTCTATCAGTGCGTGGTAGCAGCTTGAGCTGTTTTTGTGGCTGAAACCAATAGGACAATTGACTGAGGCCTGGGAGCCATCCCACCCCCAGAGAATCCCTGATCTCCCCAAATTTGTTGAGATCGGAAGTTTATTTTTCTGTGTAACTCCTTTTTTGGAGTTTTACTTGCTTCCAACAAGGAAGGCAAGTTTTCCTGCTTCCATGATGATGGAAAGCAGGTAACTCCTTTCCGGAGTTTGAGCTCGTTTCCAACAGGGAAGATGAGTTTCAGTTTTTTCCTGCTTCTAGGATGGTAGAGAGCAGACTTCAGCCTGAGACCCATTACTAGGTAAGTAGCTGAATTGGGGTTTTTGTCTTGGCTAGAGTTAAGATTAACAGCCGGCTGGTCTTAATTTCTCCTTACCTTTAGAGCACTCAGTGACCATATAAATTGTGTGATTGTGTGTTTGTTCCACTTAACTGTTTTTGTTGTTGTTGTTGTTTGTTTCTGTTTCTTGTTGTTTTCATCTTTTCCCATTGGGTTTGACCAACTCTATCCAACTTGATCAAATCCGAAGGAAAGTTCCAAATTATGGAGAACAAGACCTCTGAATTGGCTAAATTCCTGCAACTGAAAAAGAAAAAAGAAAAAAGAATAAAACAGCCAGCAAAAGGAAAAAAAAAATTTTTTTGATTTTTATTACCTTAGGGGCTTTATTTACATAACAAGGCCATCTTTTGCTAACCAAGCCAAACTGAAAGAGCAATGGTTGTCCCCCAGCGCTGCAGTTTGGAAACTAAGGTTCTGTCCTTATTTTCATCATGACCGCCTAAGTTTGGTTCCTAAATCAAGCCCTTTCTGGTTTGGTATTTGCATTACATTTGAAATATCAGCAATTTGTCCTAGCTAAAATACAGTAATGAGATTTGAAGGGATTTTTTTTTTAAGGAGCTTAATGGCTACAAGCTTAAAAGCTAACATCCAGGGGTGTGCGTGTGTGTGTGTGTGTGTGTGTGTGTATTTAAGGCCCTGTTTTTCTCTCCTACAACTTTTTGAGCAAAATTTTTTTCTCCGTCAACCAAATTCTGTTTTCTTCATTTTACTTCTGCTGCCTCTTCTTTCTCTTGCCACCCTCTGCTGAATGAGGAATCTAAAATAGTTTCTAACAGCCTGGGATTCCTTAAAGAAAACAGAGAAGGCACCAGACTCCTTTTTGGGGAGCAACCTCTATTTTTCCTTATGGAACCCAAAGACTGTAAAACGGAAAAGTTCGTCTCAGATTTTACACTGCTTGCTTTTGTATTGTGTCACTGGTTTCTTTTTCTCTTTCTTTCTTTCTTCTTTTCTTTCTTTTCTTTTCTTTTCTTTTCTTTTCTTTTCTTTCTTTCTTTCTTTCTTTCTTTCTTTCTTTCTTTCTCTCTCTCTCTCTCTCTCTCTCTTTCTTTCTTTCTTTCTTTCTTTCTTTCTTTCTTTCTACTAAAATAATTATTTTAGTCAAAGAGTAACAACAGAGGTTACTCTTGGTTGTTTAAAGTAAGGAAGAGAGTATTTCAGATACTTAGAGAAAGGTTTATGTTTAAAAAAAAAAAAAAAGGAGAGTGCAGTTATAAAACCATCACATGGTCTTAGCCTCATAATAATTCTCTTTTTGGAGACCCAGGATTCAGTGTGGGCTCTGCCCAGAGCTCAGAGATCCAGTTAAAAGACAGACTAAATTTAGAACTACCTATATAAATGAAATCAGTCTTCTTATACAATCCTATAATAGATTTCTGTAATTTTATGTTTGATTTGGCTTTCGTTTTTAATCTCCCCCTACTAGTGAGAGGTGAAGCCAGCTGGACTTCCTGGGTTGAGTGGGGACTTGGAGAACTTTTCTGTCTAGCTAGAGGATTGCAAATGCACCAATCAGTGCTCTGTGTCTAGCTAAAGGATTGTAAATGCACCAATCAGCACTCTGTAAAAACAAACCAATCAGTACTATGTGTCTAGCTAAAGGATTGTAAACGCACCAATCAGTGCTCTGTGTTTAGCTAAAGGACTGTAAACCCACCAATCAGCACTCTGTAAAATGGACCAATCAGTGCTCTGTAAAATGGACCAATCAGCAGGATGTGCGTGGGGACAAATATGGGAATAAAAGCTGACCACCCCAGCCGGCATTGATAACCCACTTGGGTCCCCTTCCATGCTGTGGAAGTTTTGTTCTTTCACTCTTCATAATAAATCTTGCTGCTTCTCACTCTTTGAGTCCGTACTACCTTTATGAGCTGCAACAATCACCGCTAGGGTCTGCAGCTTCATTCCTGAAGTCAGCGAGATCACGAACCCACCGGGAGGAACGAACAACTCCAGACACACCACCTTTAAGAGCTGTAACACTCACTGTGAGGTCCACGGCTTCATTCTTGAAGTTGGCAAGACCAAGAACCCACCACAAGGAATAAATTCTGGAAACATCTTGGCAACCACAAAGGGACTATAACCAATCAGTGAGTACCACTGGACCCTTTTCACTTGCTATTCTGTCCTATTTTTCCTTAGAATTTGGGGGCTAAATACCAGGCACCTATCAGCCAGTTAAAAGTGACTAGCGCAGCTGCCAGACTAAAGACACGGGTGTCAGGCTTTCTGGGAAAGGGCTTTCTAACAACCCCTGACTCTTCAGAGTTGGGAGCATTGGTTTGCCTGGAACCAGCTTCTGCTTTTCCTGTACTTCTGGGCTGAGCTGAGGGTTGACAGAGAGGAAAGCCATTCAGCTCCAGGGTCCTGACAAAAAGTTGGCTGACTCTGTAGCCATGAGTGGAACTCTCAAAGTCACATCGCTCAAGCGAGACTCACCCATCTATCCTATCTATCCTGACCCTTGCCTCCTGGGTCCTAACGCTTGTCAGACAAACTTCCTCCTGCCTCTCTTCTCCGAGGCTAGTCCTGCTTCTAGAAACCACTCCCTGTCTCTGATGCTTTCCTAGTTTCTCTTATAAGAATCATTTCTAGTATAAACCTCAGGACTCTGTTCCCTTCCTTAGGCACCTGGGCTCACCAATCAGAAAGATATAATTTTTGCCCAAAGCCCCACTGGGGGAGGACTATCTGGAATTTTAGGATCCCTCCTCAGACTAGCAGGCCTAACAAAAGAGATTCCTAAAGCTAGGATATGGGGAACCTCAGAAATGATATTGTTCCTATTCATATGATGAGAAGTGAGGACAAAAGGCGTCATTCTTCCAACCCTGGAGATCCCTTCCCTCTCTCAGGGCATCGCCCTCCCCTTCATTTTTGGGGCATAACATCTTTATAGGACAGTGGTAGGTCCCAATACTAACAGGAGAACACTTAGGACTCTAACAGGTTTTCGAGAATGTGTCAGTAAGGGCCACTAAATCTGATTTTTCTCAGTCCTCTTTGTGGTCTAGGAAGACAGGCAAGGGTGCGGGTTTTCGAGAATGCATCTGTAAGGGCCACTAAATCCGACCTTCCTTGGTCCTCCTTGTGGTCTAGGAGGAAAACTAGTGTTTCTGCTGCTGCGTTGGTGAGCACAACTATTCCGATCAGCAGGTCCAGGGACCGTTGCAGGTTCTTGGGCAAGGAGCGGGGGAATAAACAAACCAAAACCACGGGTGGTTTCTTCTTTCACATGGGAAATGCTCAGATATCAACAGGCTCACCCTTAAAATGCATCCTAAACCATTGGGACCAATTTGGCCCGCAAAACCTGAAAAAGAAGTGGCTCATTTTTTTCTGTACTACAGCCTGGCCCAATATTCTCTCTCTGATGGGGAAAAATGGCCACCTGAAGGAAGTATAAATTACAATACTATCTTGCAGCTTGACCTTTTCTGTAAAAAGGAAGGCAAATGGAGTGAAATGCCTTATGTCCAAGCTTTCTTTTCCTTGAAGGAGAATCTACAACTATGCAAAGCTTGCAATTTACATCCCATGGGAGGGCCTTTCAGCTTATCCCCATATCCTAGCCTCCCTATGGCTCCCCTTCCTATTAATGATAAACCTCCTCTAATCTCTCCCGCCCAGAAGGAAACAAGCAAAGAAATCTCCAAAGGACCACAAAAACCCCCGGGCTATCAGTTATGTCCCCTTCAAGCTGTAGGGGGAGGGGAATTTGGCCCAAACTGGGTACATGTCCCCTTCTCCCCTCTGATTTAAAGTAGATCAAGGCAGACCCGTGGAAGTTTTCAGATGATCCTAATAGGTACATAGATGTCCTACAAGGTCTAGGGCAAACCTTCAATCTAACGTGGAGAGATGTCATGCTATTTTTAGATCAAACCCTGGCCTTTAATGAAAAGAATGTGGCTTTAGCTGCAGCCTGAGAGTTTGGAGATACCTGATATCTTAGTCAAGTAAATGATAGAATGACAGCTGAAGAAAGGGACAAATTCCCTATCGGTCAGCAACCTGTCCCCATTGTGGATCCCCACTGGGATCTCAAATCAGATCATGGGGACTGGAGTCGCAAACATCTGTTGACCTGTGTACTAGAAGGACTAAGAAGAATTAGGATAAAGCCCATGAATTATTCAATGATGTCCACCATAACTCAGGGAAAGGAAGAACATCCTTCTGTCTTCCTCGAGCAGCTATGGGATACCTTAAGAAAATATACTCCCCTGTTACCCGACTCACTTGAGGGTCAATTGATACTAAAAGATAAGTGTGGCCAGGCGCGGTGGCTCAAGCCTGTAATCCCAGCACTTTGGGAGGCTGAGATGGGCGGATCACGAGGTCAGGAGATTGAGACCATCCTAGCTTAACACTGTGAAACCCTGTCTCTACTAAAAAATACAAAAAAACTAGCTGGGCGAGGTGGCGGGCGCCTGTAGTCCCAGCTACTCGAGAGACTGAGGCAGGAGAATGGCGTAAACCCGGGAGGCGGAGCTTGTAGTGAGCTGAGATCAGGCCACTGTACTCCAGCCTGGGCGACAGAGCGAGGCTCCGTCTCAAAACAAAACTCCTGCCTCAGTCTCTGAGGATACTACCAACTCAGCTGTAGATATCAGGAGAAAGCTCCAAAAGTGAGCCCTGGGCCCTGAACAAAATCTGGAGGCATTATTAAACCTTGTAACCTCAGTGTTCTATAATAGGGACCAAGAGGAACAGGCCAAAAAGGAAAAGTGAGATCAGAGAAAGGCCACAGCCTTAGTCATGGCCCTCAGACAAACAAACCTTGGTGGTTCAGAGAGGACAGAAAATGGAGCAGGCCAATCACCCAGTAGGGCTTGTTACTAGTGTGGTTTGCAAGAACACCTTAAAAAAGATTGTCCAATGAGAAAAAAGCCACCCCTTTGCCCATGTCCACTATGCCAAGGCAATCACTGGAAGGCACACTGCCCCAGAGATCAAAGGTTCTCTGGGCGAGAAGCCCCCAACAAGATGATCCAACAACAGGACTGAGGGTGCCCGGGGCAAGCGCCAGCTCATGTCATCACCCTCACTGAGCCCCAGGCATGTTTAACCATTGAAGGCCAGGAAATTGACTCCCTCCTGGACACTGGCATGGCTTTCTCAGTGTTAATCTCCTGTCCCGGACAGCTGTCCTCAAGGTCTGTTACCATCTGAGGAATCCTAGGACAGCCTGTAACCAGGTATTTCTCCCACCTCTTCAGTTGTAATTGGGAGACTTTGCTCTTTTCACACGCCTTTCTTGTTATGCCTGCAAGTCCCACACCCTTATTAGGGAAGGACATATTAGCCAAAGCTGGAGCTACTATCTACAAGAATATGGGGAACAAGTTACCTATTTGTTGTCCTCTGCTTGAGGAGGGACTCAATCCTGAAGTCTGAGCATTGGAAGGACAGTTCAGAAGGGCGCAAAATGCCCACCTAGTCCAAATCAGGCTAAAAGACCCCACAACTTTTCCTTATCAAAGGCAATATCCCTTAAGGCCTGAAGCTCATAAAGGATTACAGGAAATTGTTAGACATTTAAAAGCTCAAGTCTTAGTAAGAAAATGCAGCAGTCCCAGTAATACCCCAATTCTAGGAGTCTTCCTAATTCCCAACATTAGCATTGCCCCAGGAAATCAGACCCTATCAGTGCCTCTCAAAGCTCAAGTCTGTCAGCAAGCAGAGTCATACAACTAATACCTCTACATACAGGGTTAGGAATGGCTACTGATACAAGAACTGGAATAGCCAGTTTATCTCTTTCATTATCCTACTACCACACACACTCAAAGGATTTCTCAGTTTACAAGAAATAACAGAATCTGTCCTTACTCTACAATCCCAAATAGACTCTTTGGCAGCAGTGATTCTCCAGAACTGCCAAGGTCTAGACCTCCTCATTGCTGAGAAAGGAGGACTCTGCACGTTCTTAGGGAAAGAGTGTTGTTTTTACACTAACCAGTCAGGGATAGTATGAGATGCCACCGGCATTTACAGGAAAAGGCTTCTGAAATCAGACAACGTCTTTCAAACTCTTATACCAACCTCTGGAGTTGGGCGACATGGCTTCTCCCATTTCTAGATCCTGTGACAGCCCTCTTGCTATTACTCACCTTCAGGCCCTGTGTTTTTAACTTCCTTGTCAAATTTGTTTCCTCCAGGATCGACGTCATCAAGCTACAGATGGTCTTACAAATGGAACCCCAAATGAGCTCAACTAACAACTTCTACCAAGACCCCTGGCTTGACCCAGTGGCCCTTTGGCTGGCCTAGAGAGTTCTCCTCTGGAGGACACTACAACTGTAAGGCCCCTTCTTCACCCCTATCCAGCAGGAAGTAGCTAGAGTGGTCATTGCCCAATTCCCAACACTTGTTGGGGTGTCTTGTTTAGAGGGGGAATTGAGAGGTGAAGCCAGCTGGACTTCTTGGGTTGAGTGGGGACTTGGAGAACTTTTCTGTCTAGCTAGAGGATTGTAAACACAACAATCAGTGCTCTGTGTCCAGCTAAAGGATTGTAAATGCACTAATCAGCACTCTGTAAAAATGTACCAGTCAAGGCTCTGTGTCTAGCTAAAGGATTGTAAATGCACCAATCAGCACTCTGTAAAAATGCACCAATCAGCACTCTGTGTCTAGCTAAAGGATTGTAAACGCACCAATTAGCATGCTGTAAAACCGTGCCAATCAGCACTCTGTGTCTAGCTAAAGGACTGTAAATACACCAATCAGCACTCTGTAAAATGGACCAATCAGCACTCTCTAAAGTGGACCAATCAGTGCTCTGTAAAATGGACCAAAGCAGGACGTGGGTGGGGACAAATAGGGGAATAAAAGCTGACCACCCCAGCCAGCAGCAGCAACCTGCTCGAGTCCCCTGCCATGCTGTGGAAGCTTTGTTCTTTCGCTCTTCATAATAAATCTTGCTGCTTCTTACTCTTTGGGTCTGCACTACCTTTATGAGCTGTAACACTCACCGCCAGGGTCTGCAGCCTCATTCCTGAAGTCGGTGAGACCACGAACCCACCGGGAGGAACAAACAACTCCAGACATACCACCTCTAAGAGCTGTAACACTCACTGCAAGGTCCGTGGGTTCTTTCTTGAAGTCAGTGAGACCAAGAACCCACCAGAAGGAATAAATTCCGGAAACACTAGCACGAGACTCTCTCTCTGTACCTTGAGATGTAAATTTCACTATCTGACTTTTAAAGGAACTAAGAGTTCCTTTAATATGCATATTTAGGATTATCTTAGCTGACAACTGCCTAGGGTAACAAGATCAAGAAATTGGAAGTCTAAAATAGGAGGAAAAAAAGAGGTCTTGTGAAATGATAAGCTCTACTTCTATCTGTATGTATAATACATCTATGTATTTATGTGTCATGTATATGATGTTTCACTACTAAAAACATATGAAAGTGCTATAATTAATTGGCTTAAAGAAAAATGGGGCTTTAAATCAAATACTTTATCAGAGAAATAGAGATTTTAAGCCAAATGTCTTTTCAGGTTCATGTGACTTAAGTAAATCTTTAATAAATAAATAAGCTGGTTTTGAAAGTATTCATGAAATAAAGTTAAAATGACTTCAGAATTGTCAACATACGCTATTGTTTAAATTTATTGATAAAGTGATTTCATATTTATCTCTGCTAGATGTCAAAATTTGGCATGAGGGTTATAAAACAATGAAAGGAGTCCAAAGGAAAATTATCTTTGTGTAAAATTTCATAAATAAGGCATTTAATATTGTTTAGTTAATGAAAACAGCTAAATCCTGAGTTATTGGCCAAAAAAAAGAAACAATTTATCTAGCCTTAAGTTTCTTACTTAGGAAAACCCGAAATTCACAGTCTATAAAAATGATTAACTGGGAAATAACTTTCAATGATAACTATCACAGTTTTCAAAAGTAATCTGAGTAAACTATCAAAAAATTAATTAGGTAAATGTAATGGAATAAATGCTTGTAATTAAACTTGTTGTATAATTTAGAATCTAAAATTATATTAAGTTAAATAGTAGATACTCATTAAACATCTGGGTCATTTCCAATCTAAAAAATTAGGCTGGGTGCAGTGGCTCACAGCTGTAATCCCAGCACTCTGGGAGGCAGAGGCGGGTGGATCACAGTCAGGAGATCGAGACCATCCTGGCTAACACGGTAAAACCCCGCCTGTACTAAAAATACAAAAAATTAGCCAGGCATGGTGGCGTGTGCCTGTAGTCCCAGCTACTCAGGAGGCTCAGGAAGAAGGATGGCATGAACCTGGAAGGCAGAGCTTGCAGTAAGCCAAGTTTGTGCCTCTGCACTCCAGCCTGGGTGACAGAGCAAGACTCTGTCTCAAAAAAAAAAAAAAAAAAAATTATAGAAAAGTATTTTTCTAAAAAAAAAATATGTTCTTATTTAAAGGAAAATAATTTTTTATCTAATTCAAAGGCTATTTAAAAGTTACTTATGAAACAAGGTAAAAATAACCACTAAATAAAAGTAATGTAAAGAAAGTTATAAAAGGTATTTCTGGCAAGAAAAGTTAGTTGGAAGATAATTTTATCTGAGAAAGAATCTTGTATAGTAAATTTTTGGCCTAGAATAAAATGACTGGTTGTTTAAGAAAGAGGGATGTTCAGGACAAACCAGAAAGTTCAAGTGTTACTGGTAGACGATCCTGACTATAAGTCATCTGGGTTCTTGGCATTTTGAACAAAGAATTGGACAAAATGCACAAACAAAGCAACGAAAGAATGAAGCAATGAAAGCACAAATTTATTGAAATGAAAGTACACTCCACAGAGTGGGAGCAGGCTCCAGCAAGCAGCTCAAGAGCACTGGTTCCAGAATTTTCTGGGGTTTATATACCCTCTGGAGGTTTCCCATTGGTTACTTGGTTACACCCTATGTAAACGAAGGAGTAGACTATGACCAGTCTGATTGGTTGTGTTAGGGGACCAATCTGAGGTACTTCCCATTTTTTATCTGCAATGCAGTGCAAAGGGAGTAGCCTCTGATCCTTTTGTTACTTGGGTGTGGAGAGGGGGTTTTTCTTTTCATTCAATCCTAGAAACTCAGCACAAATCAGCCTTAGGTTCCCTGTCTCCAGATCCTATTCTCCTGCCTCATTTTCCCCTGAGAGATGTGATCCCCATATATCTTTCTGGGAGGCAGAGGGACCAATGGTGTTTCTTACATAACTACTTCATGCTGACTTGGGGCACAGTCCATACCTATTGGGGATTACAGAACTCTCACCCTGCTCTGTCTAGTGGAGACAAGGTTACTTCTTGATGGCTGGGGTTGACATCATTATCTGAAACTGGCTGGTAGCCCTGCTGCATGATTATAATGGTCTCTAGGCAAGAAGAAATAAATCTGGTTAAAAGATTGAACAAACATGGTCCAAAAACCAAGGCAAGTATAATAATTAATAGTGGACCTGCTAGAGGAAGGAGACATGAACCCCAACTTAGCATTTTGACTAGGAGCCCCATGACTCAGACAGCTGTTGTCATATCTTATGGTCCCAATCGGCTAGTTTTTGGGTGGCATCCCTTAATCATCCTGATTGCTTGACATAAAAACAGCATTCTTCCTCTAGGAAAAAGACATAAGCCACCTTCTTCAGCATTTAGGAGATCCAATCCCCTTCTATTCTGCAAAGCCACCACTGCCAAAGAGTCTATCTGATTTTGTAAGGTGATGACAGTTTTGGGCAGTGTCACTCAAGCTTTCCATAAAATCCTTGGACAAGCATTGGTAATAGGATAGGGAAGTTGCAAGGCTGCTAACTCTCATTCCTACTCCTGCTGTTATTCCTAGCTCTACCAAATGTGGTATGAGTTGGATGGCTCATTTGTGTCTGGTGGTTGCAGTTAAAAGTATAATGAGGGACTGCTTGTTGGAAGCTATATTAATTTCAGGGGCTAAATAAACAACTGTACAGGTTCCAGTCCAATTGGCTGGTAAAACATAAGTAGGAACTGGTCCCACACGGGAAAAAGGGTCCTTGTTTTTCAAGACAAAATTGTTTTCTATGGCGAACGTGTGGGTTAGCTTGTTGTTTCACTTTCTCAAGTGATTAAGGTCCCTGCTAAGGTGGCCAAGGGAAAATGTGAACACAGCTAGTGGGCCTACCTTGACAGTACTTACACTATGTATCCTTTAAAGTGTCCTTAACTGAGGATGGTTTCCATAAAAACTGTACAAGTTTTCTAAATGATGCAGCTTGGGTAACTGCATAGCTTACATGAGCATGTGAGGGTTTAATCTGTAGGGTGTAGTTACATTGGTGACTTTAGGTGTCCCAGGGCCTGACCAAAATTTTGGCTTCTCTTAATACAAAGTGGTGCCTGGAATTTTAGTTCTATGTGCCCCAAATGGGTTTCTGAGGGGTTTCTATATTGGGCCCCAAATGGGTTTCTGAGGGAAGCAGCCCCAGAAAGCTTGCTCTGATAGGACTGGGGAAGGTTTAGTGCTCATTCTGACATTGTAACCCTTGTCGTTTCCATAATTTTGAGGCTATATAAGTCAGCCAGGTTCATTAATTTGAAAGGAGTTTCTCCCTTGTAGTTAGGATGACAGGTCATTTTTTCAAGGGCCCAAGATTGGGCTGGGATCAGGATGGTAGTGTGTTTGGATGATGATGGAGATAAACAAAGCCAACAGTGCTTTGCCAAAGCTGGACTGGTGGTATTTAACAGTCTTTGTGTTGAAGTTTTTAATAAATACCCAGAATACATTAATCACCAGAGGGGTAAAGTGAAACTCTGTTGTAAAATAAAACTGATTCTCAGTATGCAAGGTCTTAGTATACACAGGCTGTGGGTGACCATTATAGCATAAAAAAATACTTATTTGTTATTTTGTTCTATAGATAAAAATTAATTAAAACACTTTACTTAATTATTACAAAGAAGTGATTCAATCCATTTGGAAGAAAGCAATTAAATTGTAAAAATATAAAAATGGCTACTATTATATATATTTATATTACATATATTTATATTATATGTAAAAATATAAAAATGGCTTACAGTAATATACAAGAAGGACACCAAGGAAAGTTGATAGGAATTTACTTATCTTCTGGCTGCCTTTTAAACAGGTACTGCAGGTCTTCCACAGGTTCACAGGTTTAGTGGCTGTTGGGATCTTCAGGTTCCAGGTCTGGGGCTTCAGTTATTGCAGGTTGGACCCTGGAAAGACGTATCCAACTAACTATTCTCAGTACTTTGACTGTAGAAGACATGGCTAGTACCACTGAAAATAGTCCCTTCCATTTGCATTGTAATTGTTCAACAGGTGATCCCTCATTCCATGTTTTAACAAGTATCTTATCTACTGGCCTGATTTTGGGTTGCTGGTTAGTTCCTGTTGTGGGGAGTCTTTGAGTTCTAAACTTCTGTAAAGCCTGCTGAAATTGTCCCAGGTTAATTAGAGATGTTACTAAACTGGCTGTTTCTGGATCAGTAATTAGATCATTATTTTAAAATAGCCAGCTAGGAGCAGTGGTTCATGCATGCAATCCCAGCATTTTGGGAGGCTGAGGCAGGTGAATCACTTGAGGTCAGGAGTTCAAGAGTAGCCTGGCCAACATGATGAAACCCCATCTCTACTAAAAATACAAAAACGAGTCAGGCATGGTGGTGTGTACCTGAAATCCCAGCTATTCAGGAGACTGAGGCAGGAGAATTGCTTGAACCAGGGAGGCAGAGGTTGCAGTGAGCCAAGACTGTGCCATTGCACTCCAGCCTGGGTGACAAGAGCAAAACTCCATCTCAAAAAAAAAGAAAAAGAAAATGGCCTTCTGTATAACATTTCATATGAGCTCATATTAATTATTGCTGTAGGAGAATTATGGGTTCTTAAGAGGACTACAGGCAATAAGCTGACCCAAATTTCTGATGTTTTCTACCATAGCTTAGCTAACACCCATTTTAAGAGTTTGATTAGCCCTTTCTACTTTCCCATGTAAATAACTTTTTATTCTGAGATCCTTAACAGCCCCTTGAGTTCTAAAAGATGGGTCTTTATCACGTTAGAGGCTTTGGGGTAATCCAAACTAGGGGATTTATTTCCTTTAAAACAAGCTTAGACACTTCATGAGCCTTCTCTGTTCTCACAGAGTAAGCTTCAACCCAGCCAGTAAAAGTGTCTATTAGTACTACCAAAAACTCATATCCTTTGCAGACTGGCATATGGGTGAAGTCTAATTGCCAGTCTTCCCCTTTAACTTTAGCCAATATGTTCACATACAGAATCTCTTTTACAATTAATTTTTCATAAGCCTTCCACAACTTGTTCAAACCTTTAGATTGTTCCTATCTCACTTAAAACCTCCTTTCACCCTCTAAACTTAGGCAAGAAATCTACATTTCCATGCTTTTTACCAAAAGTACATTCTCCTTTTCTTACATGAATTATTTTCATAACTTACCCAGACCATCTAAAAAATGCTCGGACTTTCTGAGTTTCCTAAACATCCTTCTTTTTAAACAACCAGTCATTTTACTTTAGGACAAGAATTTATCATACAAGATCTTTTCTCATACAAAGCCACCATCTCTACAACCTTCCCTCACAAAAACATATCTTCATATATATAACTTTCTTCACATCTCTCTCCCCTACTTACTGGTTCCTTACCACCTTGTTTCATAAATAACCCTTTTTTTAAAAAGTCCATAATTTGAATTAACTTTCAGATAACCTCCAAATTACACAAAATCATTCTTTCTCATCAATAACACATCTTTTTTGGGCACATTTTGTGTACAGAATTATATATTAACTATAATTCATATCATTATGTATTAGTCTGTTTTCATGCTGCTGATAAAGACATACTCAAGACTGGGCAATTTACAAAAGAAAGAGGTTTATTGGACTTACATTTCTACATGGCTTGGAAAGCCTCACAATCATGGTGGAAGGCAAAGAAGAGCAAGTCACATCTTATGTGGATGGCAGCAGACAAAAGGAGAGCTTGTGCAGGGCAACTCCCATTTTCAAAACCATTAGATTTCCTGAGACCCATTCACTATCATGAGAACAGCATAATTCAACCACCTCTCACCTACTGGATCCTTCCCCAAACACATGGTAATTATGGGAGCTATAAGAAGAGATTTGGGTGGGGACACAAAGCCAAACCATATCACCTTAGTAAACTTAAATTTTAGTGAAACCTTAGGAAGCAAAAAATCCTGAACTATCAGATATTAGCATTTTATAGATAAAAATAATTCCACAATTTTTTGGAACATATTCCTCCATATCATAACCCTTTCTTAATTGGAAATGACCCAGATATCCAATGAGCATCAAAAATACTTTTAAGATTTTAAATTACACAAAATTTACCTAAACATTAATCCCATTTACATGTACTTAATTCTTTCATTTTTAACAGTTTATCTAGATTACTTCTGAAAACTGAGATATTAAACATCATCATTTAAAGTTAGTTATTTCTTTGTTAACCATTTTTAATAGCCAATGAACATCATGTGTTCACCTAAATAAGAACCTCAAAGTTAAATGCATAGGCATCTTTGCCAATAACCCAGAAGATTTAGCTAACAATATTAAATTAGTCTCATTTGTCAAAGAAGGCACATAAACTAAGACCGTTTTGTTTTGGCTGGGTTCATAGCTTTATAATCTTCTATGCCAAATGCTGACACGTCAACATTTCTAGCAAAGACAAATATGAAACCCAGACAAAAATGTATGCTGACAATTCTGAAGACGTTTCTATTTTCATTTTACCAATAATTTTAAAGCCAGCTTGTTTAGTAAAGATTTACTTAAGTCACATGAACCTGAAAATTGCTTGGACTTATTTATTTAATTTATGAGTGCTCTTTTATTTATAAGCTGATTTGGTTGACACAACATGTAACAAGTGTACATACAAATAAACACATCTAGACATGTAGATACACACACAAACGAAGATCCAATAGCTTTTACCATGGAACTCTGGCCATGAGATAGCAATACAAGCTCACAGGGTTTTACATGGTTACACTGTTTGCCCCAATAGGTAATCCAGTGAAGGCTGTGAACCAAAATTTTCGGTAAAGCAGTTTCTGTGGCAGTTTGATTTTTAAAAGCCAAATCTCCTCAGACTCCAAAGAACACTGGAGCCAAATAGCACCAAAGGACAGCATCACATGCCGACCAGGCCTGACCCTTCTTAGAACAGCAGCACCAAAGCCTGGATACATGCAATGTCATCCCACTTTCCCATTCAACAGCAAACTACAGATTCCAAACAATATTGGGGCCAAATATTATTGCAAAAAAATATCAAATGTTTCCTCCTTAGATTATGAGAGTCAAATTCATTTCAATGGTTGAGGATGCAGCCAAGTGGGAAGTCAGGTGGAATAGATGGAGTGTTTCCTGTAGTGGTCTGCAAGAGAGAGAAAATTCTAAGGAGGGCTTAGTACTAGACCTGAGAACTTCTGCCCAGGGCATTCCGTTTGGAGAGGTTGAGGTCTGGAGTTGGATCCCCTAGGGCATCCCCCTTTGGGGTCCAGTCTAAAAGTGTCAGACATCTCTGACCTTAGGTGGGCACCAGTGTTGCTTTGTATGTTTTCCCTCCAGAGGCAATGGTCTAATATGAGCTTTTCTTTTGTCCCTGGATGAAGGTCTCAGCTTCTAGCATCCTACCAATTTAGATGGACCATATCTTCCTGCATTCCTTGCAAGACTAAGGAGGTTCCCAAACACTGTGGAGTTAACGGTACCAAGGTTGGTGGGGTATTCCCCATGAAGAAATGGTGCAGAGGGTATATAAAAGATTGGGTTTATATTGGGTATCTAAAAGATATATAGAATTTTTATGGGGTTCAGGGCAAGCAAATTGATGCCAAAGCAATGACCACCAAGCTCCCCTAAGTGGAGGTCCAAGATGTAGAATGTATTCTAAAGCTTGTGGGTCCCAAAGGTCCTCAGCCAGTCAATAGATTGAGTAGAAGGGAGGTCAAAACATCTAAGAGATATTATCTTTTGCCCTTACAGGCTAACTCTATGGAATAATTTAGCTTAAGAAAAGAGGGTTTAAGTCGCCTAAAATGTGTGTGAGTTCACCCTGGATGAGCTTCTGCTGCCAATTGCATCACAGGTAGGGATCAGGGACTATAACTCAAAAAGATACAAAAGAGTCCCTCCGCCTTCTGGGCAGGGAAGCTATCCCAGGTTCACTCCTTGGCCTTCAGGTGACACTAGAGAGTGGTCCCGACCAGTTGCCCTCAATTACCAAGAAGCTACTAGGAAACAGCCATTGAAAGACTAAAAAAAGGAAAAGGACTCAGGTCCGTCACCCGAACTGGGCAGTGGTGGTCAGGCACTTTCACACAGAAACCTTTCAGTTTCGCCGGGGAGTGGCCCTGATTAGAAACCTGCATTTGCCTCTGTGCTTAGGCGCTGTCCACCAAGGGTCCCAAGCTAGAAAGGGAAGAAGAGAGAGAGAAAAGAGTTCCCCTGTAGGGAGCAGAGAGGAAAAGTGAAAACAAGAGAAGAAAAATAAATCCCAAACTTTGGGCTTACCTCCTGGCTGGCTCACCAATATATGTTACTGGTGGAGGGTCTTGACTATGAGTCATCCGGGTTCTTGGCATTTTGAACAAGGAATTGGACAAAATGCACAAACCAAGCAACAAAAGAATGAAGCAATGAAGGCACAGATTTATTTAAATGAAAGTACACTCTACAGACTGGGATTGGGCACCAGCAAGGAGCTCAAGAGGCTGGTTACAGAATGTCCCGGAGTTTAAATACCCTCTAGAAGTTTCCCATTGGTTACTTGGTTATACCCTATGTAAATGAAGGAGTGGCCCATGATAAGTCTGATTGGTTGTGGGAGGTGACCAATCAGAGGCTGACGTGAAGTTACAAAGTTACACGTGAACACATGGCTTGCAACCAGTCTGATTGGTTGTGGGAGGGGACCAATCAGGGGTACTTTCCATTTTTCATCTGTGAGGCAGTGTAAAGAGAGTAGCCTCTGATACTTTCAGTTACTTGGGTCTGGAGAGGTGGGGTTTTCCTTTTAATTCAGTTCTAGAAAGTCAGGGCAAATTGGCCTTAGGTTCCCTGCCTCCAGACCCTATTCTCCCACCTCACAAGCATGTCTGTGTGAATCATAAGAGGATTTATGGAAAAAAAAACTTTTACATGATCAAGTTGTCTATAATTAAAGGGAAATTATTTTTAATGGTCTTTCCAGGAACTGGGTTTTGGTGTTTCCTAAAAACCATTTGTATTATAAAGGATCTCAGCACTTTGGGAGGCCAAGGCAGGTGGCTCATATGGTCAGGAGTTCAAGACCAGCCTGGCCAAGATGGTGAAACTCCGTCTCTACTAAAAATACAAAACTTAGCCAGGCATGGTGGCAGGTACCTGTAATCCCAGCTACTCGAGCGGCTGAGGCAGAGAATTGCTTGAACCCAGGAGGTGGAGGTTGCAGTGAGCCGAGATCACGCCACTGCACTCCAGTCTGGGTGACAGAGTGAGACTCCATCACCAAAAAAAAAAAAAAAAAGAATTGGTTAGAACAATGGAATTTTCTTGAAGTACTGCTTCATTCTTAATAAAATTAATAAAAGACATTATAATTTTTAAGCAAATTTCAACTTGTATTGCATCTCACTGTTTGCAGCTTTCTCTCCCTTTTTAAAGTGCCTGAAATAATCACTCTATTCTTCAACTTATTTTCAGCTTCTGTAAGTTTCTTTTTTTTGGGGTTCTGTTGTGGTCTGATGCTAAAAATGTTTTCTCTTAAAGGTCTAAAGGAAATGTTCCCTTCCAACATAATATTCTGTGCTCTTGGCTTTAAATTGTTCTATGAAATTAAAAATTTTCACATATGACCCAGGAAACATTCTTCTTATGTCTAACTGTGTCTGGAATTGGTTCCTTCCTATGGGTTCTTGGTCTCACTGAGTTCAAGAATGAAGCTGTGGACCCTCACGGTGAGTGTTACAGTTCTTAAAGATGGTGTGTCTGGAGTTTGTTCCTTCAGATGTTTAGATGTGTCCACAGTTTCTTCCTTCTGGTTGGTTCGTGGTCTTGCTGACTTCAGGAGTGAAGCCGCAGACCTTCACAGTGAGTGTTACAGCTCTTAAAGGTGGCATGTCTGGAGTTGTTTGTTCCTCTCAGTGGGTTCATGGTCTCACTGACTTCAGGAGTGAAGCCACAGGCCTTCACAGTGAGTGTTACAGCTAATAAAGGTAGTGCAGACCCAAAGAGTGAGCAGAAGCAAGATTTATTGTGAAGAGCAAAAGAACAAAGCTTCCACAGTGTGGAAGGGGACCCTAGTGGGTTGCAACTGCTGGCTCGGGTGGCCAGCTTTTATTCCCTTATTTGGCCCTGCCCATGTCCTGCTGATTGGTCCATTTTACAGAGTGCTGATTGGTCTGTTTTTAGAGTGCTGATTGGTGCGTTCACAAACATTTAGCTAGACACAGAGTGCTGATTGGTGTGTTTTTACAGAGTGCTGATTGGTATGCTTACAAACCTTTAGCTAGACACAGAGGCTGATTAGTGCATTTTTACAGAGTGCTGATTGGTGCATTTCCAAATCTCTTTAGCTAGACACAGAGCACTGATTTGTGTGTTTACAACCCTTTAGCTAGACAGAAAAGTTCTCCAAGTCCCCATCCAACCCAGAAGCCCAGCTGGCTTCATGTCTCATAACTAATTCAAGTATCTCTTTCATTAGTTTTGACTTGCAGTTAATCTAAATGGATTCTCCATAGGGAACAGCAGTCACACTGCAGAAGCTCTTTTCTTTTGCTTTTGGGTAACTGGCCTAACAACGGATTTTACACTTTATATTGAAATAATTCCTATGTCATTATCACTAAGTTTTGGTGTGCTTAGAAAAAACTGAGATTAAAAGAAAAAATATTTTTCATTAAGGTTATTACATCTGTGTAACTTTCTGTATGTGCTTTTAAAGTCCTTGTGCCATCAAGTTACAGGGTTTAGACTCCTGGGTCTAAAAAGGACGCCAAGTCCTGCTAAATCTTAAACCCTGACAGCAGTTAAAGCTTTGTCTTCAGACCCTGTAGAAGATACCAATCAAAATAAACTGTGTTCATGAGAAACAGGGCCAGAAATTAAAACTATTCAACTCCTCAAGACCCAGGAACCATCATGGAAGACATGGATGTGTGACATTGTAAGAGCCAATTTTGAGAGCTAAACTAAGTTTAGTTTCTCTATAAATTAACCATTAATGTCGAAGGCACTGATGCAAGACTAGCATATGGGCCTCTGAGTCAGATTAACAAGGTTTTCTTGGAGCATTAACCCACTCCTTAATAAAAGGTTATAAAAAAGGCTTATGGAAATTACATCTTATGGTCAAGATGATTAAACTATTTAATATTATAGACTGTTTATAAAATTTTGAAAAACAAGTTTAATTGGCCTCATTCTACCTTGATTAAGGTTTATAGTTTGGGAAATGAAGTCTCCTCTCAAAGAATAAGGGTTTTCACCTTAAAAAAAATCTTTGAGTTATCACTTTGTCTAAATGAATGACTTTACAATGACCTGTGATCCTACTTTGTGCTATTAAGTGTTTTAAACTTTTTGTTTGACAAACCTTCCAAAATCAAATTCTAACTTTGGTCCTTATTAATTTTTTGATATTAGTCCCCTGAAGTTCAAAAGAGACATATTTGGTTTATTTGATATAATAAAATCATACAGGAAGTATTATCAAGTAAGAAACAATGTTTAACCTTCTTTGGATTATATTTATGCACATGTGTTATTGGTATGTGTTTGAGAATTGTATGAAATTCCTGTGATTCTGATATGTCTTGGCATATGTTATCAATGGTAATTATGATTATTATGTAATTATGGTAATTATAATTATGTAAAATTGTTGTATGCCACAGAAGTAACCAAACATCCTTGTCAATTGTGTCTTTATAACTGTTCTAAGACTTTTGTCATCCACAGTTGCTTAACTTTTATCCTATTCAAAAGGTGGTTTTATAATCAGATATGGGACTCTGACAGGTGCTCTTGAATGCAGGCTTATAATAACTTTGGAGACTGTGACACTAGAAGAGAGGAAAAACTTCCAAGACTCCATTGGAGAGCTGAAATGTTCATGAATATGAAGCAGAAAAGGAGTTAACTGCCTGGACTGAACTAATAGAAAACTGAAATAATCCTTTTATGACTTTTTGCCTAAAACATTGCTGACCCTTTATTTTTCAGAGCCAGGAAAACTTTTGAGCTATTTATAGTTTAACAGTGGAGTAAAGTACATTCCTGTAAACAAAATTTGGAGCATATTTCTCTCTACCTGATTTCTCCAAAATTTAGAAACCAGTTGTGAGTATTCTTAACTTATGGCAATATAGTTATTTGCATACATGCAATTAGAATCTTCCCTTTGAGAAAGATTCTTTCTCAAGAATGTTCCTTTGTAACAGGGCACAATTGGAGACGCTGGTTATTTTACCAAGGTTTTGACTGGAATGGGATGCTTTCAAATACAAACAGACTCCTTTAAAGAATGAAACTTGACTTTAGAGCCAATAAAAACTCCTTGAGAAAGCTGGTCTCATACCTTGTCTACACAGTCCTGAAACAGGGTGACTTGTAGTGAGCAAAGAATGTCACTTTCTGACAGGCCCAAGAGCCCTAAGTTTTCTTGGGACGTTGAAATGAGGAATTCACTCAACTAATGCAAGTATTTGCAGGCACAGGCCAGGCTTAATGCATTAAAGTTAAATCTGAGTGGAATAAAGTTCCAGCAAAGCCAATTAAAAAAAAGAGGAGCCTATATAGCTAATAATTATTCTTCTGACTTTATGCAAATACTCCAGCCAAGTATAATAAGACTAAAACTTATTTTGCAAATGAATTCCTCCTATGACTTGTCTTTAGTGAAAATGAGACTGGACAGAGGAAAATTATATTTCAACATAAACTATAGTACACCTGTTATTATATTTCAGTCTTGCCTTGCCTAATGTTTTTCAATTTTTATTATTTTCTACAGTTTGGATTGAATTCTAAAATTTTTCCTGGCTATAAGTCTCCAAAATAATGTTTTCAATTTTTTTCTTCTTTCCTTTACTTCCCCCCACCCCATTTTTCCTGATTTGAAATCACTCAAAATTAAGCAGTCTTTCTTAAAGCCCTACAAACTGAAGCTAGACAACATAAATTTCAGAAGAAAATAATAGCAACCTATTTACACACATAAACCACTTTCATACCTACCTACTGACATGGACTTCAGAGTAATATAGCCTATATCGATTTTCCAGGATTCTTCTTCATTTTGTTTGTTTGTTTGTTTGTTGTTGTTTTTCTCCCTTCCTCCCCTATTTTCTCTTCATAGGACATGAGACTTCATAACCTACTAAAAATGAGCTTTCCAAATAACGTGGTACTTGTCCAACTAGGAATAAACTATCCTAGCCATGAGAGATCAGACAAAGCCTGAGACCAGTGACTTGTTTTCTTCTAAAATGCTCTCTCTGAAAGATTTTAAAAAGAAAAGGGGGGAGATGTGAGAGGAAAATAAATCTCAGGACTCCAAAATTACTAAGCCAAAGGGAAAAGTCAGGCTGTGAACTGCAGGCAAACCTGCCTCCCATTTTATTCCTAAACAAGATAGCTACAAAGATTAAAAAGCTATGTACCTCCCTCACAATTTGCCCACAAGAAAATTCCTTGTGGACAAAAGACAGACAGAACTCAAAGTCATCCCTTTGCTCACGTGAGATAAATGCATATCTAATTGCTTCCTTTTCCCTATTGTTTCACTAAGCCAGACTAAGGCATAAGTGACCATTCCTGTAAGTTATGTATTCAGTGAAAGGCTAATTAGAAACTCAAAAGAATGCTGTTGTACCTATGACCTGGGAGCCCCCTCCCTGCTTCATGTTGTCCCATCTTTCCAGATGAAACTGATGTATGTCTTACATATATTGATTGATGTCTCATGTCTCCCTAAAAATGTATAAAACCAAGCTGTGCCCAACCACCTTGGACACATGTTGTCATGTTATCAAGACCTCCTGAAGCTGTCTTGGATGCATCCTTAACCTTAGCAAAATTAACTTTCTAAACTGAGACCTATCTCAGGTATTTTGGGTTCACATAAAGTTTTAGACATGAACTCATTGTAAAAGTAAAGCTTGTTGTTTCTAAGAACTACATCGCGGAGATGAAAAGAGGGGGACTTTCAGGCTGGAAACTATCACATCCACATTCCTTTGCACATCAGCAGCAGAGTCTTTCTTCATACATGGACACAATCCAGGCTCCTCCCTGAGAATTGCCTTGCAGTCAGCAGGAGATGCAGGGTGTTAGGACACTTAGAAATGAGAAGAGTTGGCTGGGCGCGGTGGCTCATGGCTGTAATCCCGGCACATCAGGAAGCTGAGACGGGCGGATCACTGAAGTCAGGAGTTCGAGACCAGCCTGGCCAACAACTGTCTCTATTAAAAAATACAAAAAAATTACCTGGGCATTGTGGTGTGTGCCAGTAATCCCTAGTACAGGAGGCTGAGGCAAGAAAATCGCTTGAACCGCCACTGTACTCCAGCTTGGCAGTCTGGGTGACAGAGTGGGACTCCGTCTCAAAAAAAGAAAAAAAAAGAAAAGAAATGAGAAGAGTTTATTATATAATGCAAGAAGGGAGGGGCAGACCTTGAAGACATAAACTTAATACATTTCAACACCATACATTTGAAAGGGGCCACAGGACTGGCCCAGAAAGCACTCCATATGTATAAAAGGGCTGCAGTTTGTCCGGTGATATAGAACATTAAGAATCTATTTGTTTGTTGAGACTTCAGCTTTCTCTTACTCCAAACATGCTGTGCAGTTTTGCCATGGAGGGCTGATGTCTTCAGTAGTAGATACCCCAAGTCTCTTGATGCCTCTTCTTTATCCCTACCAATTCTCTCTCTTTACTTCCTTCCCCTTCCAATCTTGAGGCCTATATTAGCTCAGGCTGCCATAAGGAAATACCATAGACTGGGTGGCTTATGCAATAGAAATGTACTTATTCACAGTTCTAGAGGCTAGAAATCCAAAATCAGAGTGCCAGCGCGGTCAGGTTCTGGCATGGGCCCTCTTCCTAGCTTGCAGACGGCTGCCTTCTCACTGTATCCTCACATGACAGAAGGAGAGAGCAAACTTCCTGATGTCTTGTAGGAGCACTAAACCCAGCATGCGGGCTCTACTTCGTGATCTCATCTAAACCTAATTATCCTCCAAAAGGCCCCATCTCCAAATACTGATACATCGGGGGTTAGAGCTTCAACATATATATTTTGGGGGGCACAATTAGCCCAAAATATGGCCCAAGTCTATCATTTTGGTCATTCTTTTGCCAGTGGTCTTACTCTCATTCCCTTTTGTCCTCCTGGTGCAACCTTTTAGTCAAACCCCAGCCTGGGATTAGGCCAGTAGTCCCTTTCCATGGGGCAGCTCCCAGCTGTTGAGCACTGCCAGGGAAAAATCAAAACAGATTAAAGACCTGTAGTCACAGAAAATTAGGGTCTTCCCAGATTCATGTACTGATATAAAGAACTATCACTTATACGTGGTCTTAAGTTTAAAAAATGCAAGCAAGATGCATTTCAATAGGCTTAATGCAATGATTTCTGTAGAAATGTAATGTGTTATCTATGTGAAATAGACTTGTGTTTGCTTAGAATTAGTACAATTTGGCCGGTTGTGGTGGCTCACACCTGTAATTCCAGCACTTTGGGAGGCCGAGGCAGGCGGATCACCTGAGGTCGGGAGATCGAGACCAGCCTGACCAACATGGAGAAACCCCGCCTCTACTAAAAATACATGGTATTTTTACAGGCATGGTGGTGGGTGCCTATAATCCCAGCTACTAGCAAGGCTGAGGCAGAAGAATCACTTGAACCTGGAGGGCGAGGTTGTGGTGAGCTGAGATCACACCATTGCACTCCAGCCTGGGCAACAAGAGCAAAACTCCATCTCAAAAAAAAAAAAAAGAAAAGAAAGAGTACAAATTGTGAACCCAGCTGACAAAAGTATTTTTAAATGTAGAGGTAATTTAGGTTGTAAAAATATAAACAACACAAATGCATTCTAAATATTTAAAACCAGAGGCTGGGCACAGTGGCTCACACCTGTAATCCCAGCACTTTGGGAGGCCAATGCTGGGGGATCACTGGAGGCAGGTGTTGGAGACCAGCCTTGGCAACATAGCAAGACCTCTCTCTACAAAAGCCAAAAAAATTAGCCAGGAGTGGTGGCACATGCCTTGAGAGGCTAGGGCAGGAGGATGGCTTGATCTCATGAGTTCAAGGCTTCAGTGAGCCATTATGGCACTAATGCACTCCAGCCTGGGTGACAGAGTGAGAAACTCTCTCTAAAAAATGTGTGTGTATATTAAATATTGATATATATTAAATATATGTGACTTGTCCCCCTCCCTCCTTATTCTTTCTCTCTCTGGCTTTCAATTTCCAAGCCATATGCTGCTATAATATTTGTATTTTCCAAAGAGCTTGTATTATTTTTGTAATTAGAAAGAACAAAGATTAAGAGGATGAAGAAAGAACTATGGTATACAAAGTCTATGAATTAGGTTCCTGGGACTGCCATAACAAAGTACCACAAGCTTGGTGGCTTAAAACATCAGAAATGTATCATCCCAGCGTTCTAGAGGCTGGAAGTCTGAAATCAAGGCCTCAGCAGGGCTGTGCTTCCTTGAGTCCCTGGGTGGCATCCTTCCCTGCCTTGTCTCAGCTTCTGGTGGTGGCTGCCACCTGTGGTGTTCCCTGGCCTGCAGCTGCATCACTCCATCTTCACTTGGCATTCTCCCTGTGCAAATCTGTCTGTGACCAAACTCTTCTAAGGACTCCAGTCATATTAAGGGCCCATCCTAATGACTTCATCTTGTTTACATCTGCAAAGACCCTATTTCCAAACAAGTTTATATTCCCAAGTACCAGGAGCTGGGATTTCAATAAATATTTTTGGGGGATGCAATTCAATCCATAACAGTCTCCAAGCTCAGCTGGGCCTCCAGCACTGGCCTGAATTGTTTACACATCTCCCCAACAGGGTTTACGATGGTGTTCTTTATAGGGGCTCTTGCAACCTCCTCCATCCTCCACAACATTACAGCCTGGCAGCCTTTCCCCTCACATTCAACAGGTGACTTTACTTCCTACTTCACAGAAGTCACAGAAAGGAATCTCTGAATTTCATGCAGCTTCTACCTCTCACTTCACTCATCCTCCTTTCCTGTTCTCCATCAGCATGTTCTTCCACAGGTCTAATCTATGTCTTATTTTTTTGGATCCCTTCTCACTGACGCAGGGAGCCTGCTCCTCTCCCTGTTCCCTCCATACCAGGAAGTGACACCACAATTTAGTCATTTTCTTAGAGTAAAACTATCTACAAGTAAGTATTATTTTCTTCTCTTGATTTTCCTCCCTCCTGCAGTATGTCTTTCTATCAGCAAGTCTGATTTGCTTCACTTTCAAAACAGCTTCTAAATCCAACCTCTCTTCACACCTCCACTATTCGTACCTTGACCCAGGCAAGCTAAAGGGCACCAACAATAACTCCCTTACTAGTATCCTGCCTCCATCCTCATCCCATTCCAGCCCAATCTCCACACACAGCCAAAATCATCCTTTTAAAGCAGACATCAGACCATTTACACCCCTGCTTAAAATGCTTCAGTGACTTCTCATTGCACTGAAAATACAATTTTCTTACCATGGCCCACAATATCTATATGATTTAGCTTCTGCTTACCTCTCTGCTCTTATTTTATACCAGTCTCCTCTTCACTCACAATATTCTAGACAGACGGGTTTTCTTACTGTTCTTTTCACTGGCCAAGCAGGTTTCTACCTCAAGACCTTGGCACATGCTCTTATTATGACTGATTCCTTGTCATGTTCATGTCCTAGAGCAGATGTTCCTTCCTCAGCGAGGCCTGACCACCTATCTAAAGACCACCTTCATCTCACATCATGCCCTGTCAATTTTCCCTACGTTATTATTTTTAGAGTATCAATATCTGAAATGATGTATTAATCAGCTTATTTTTATTTTGCCAATCTGGTCCCAAAGACTATGAGCTCCTTGCAAATAGGAACTTCATCATTTTTGTTCACTGCTGCCCCTCCAGTGCCTAGAATAATGCCTGGCACATAGTAGGTGCTTGGTAACCTTTATTGAATGACTATGTGACAGGTGTAGGACTCTCGTGCAGCATAGAAGATTCACAGAGGACACTACCTCACTCCCATGACATACACGTTTAAGTCCTAAGAGGTCTCTTGAAGGCCAAAAGTTTGGTCACTCAGTGTCAAGTTGAAACACAGGAGTCCTTTCAAAGGTTCAGAATCCCATCACTAGGACCTAGTTTCCACCAGAGCAACACATGACCATTTCTTCCTGAGACCCTGGCATTGTCACAGTCAGTGAACAGGTCTCCATTTCTTCTGGCACCCACAGGCCTTGATTCTGCAGGTTTTCATCTCAGAGAAAAGCTTGTCACTCTGGCCACTTCTGCTTCTCACTCTCCAAGCCCCTGAATGCCACCCCCCCAACCCTACTTTTACAGATTAGAAGATAAAGTTTTCCCTTACCTATGCCCTGGGAATCAAGGAGGGAGGGAAGGGAAACATACCTCTTCCCTTCTGAGGCTTCTGTACCAGTGAAATCAAAAGAGAATTAAATCTTACAACAAATGGCACTGCTTCAGCTATTGACACTATCCCACAGAATTCAAGGGACCTCACCTCCTCATTTTTGGAGGACAGAGGCTAAAACAAATTTTGCTAAGGGAGGCTAGAAGTTGGGGGCAAAACATTTTTAACGGGTCACGGGCCAGAAAGGAGAGTCAATGAGAGAGGATTAATGAGGCCAGATCATCTGGCCCACAAGCTGGGCTCACTCATCCTGCATTCTGAGGCTTCTTCAGTGCACCTATCTGCTTTGGCTCTTGCTAGGGCTGCGTGAGCCTAAGGAAATAAGACTGAAACAATCAAGCCTTGTGTATTAGTCTGTTTTCATGCTGCTGATAAAGACACACCGAAGAGTGGGCAATTTACAAAATAAAGAGGTTTAATTGGACTTACAGTTCCACGTGGCTGGGGAAGCCTCACAACCATGGCAGAAGGCAAGGAGGAGCAAGTCACATCTTACATGGATGGCAGCAGGCAAAGACAGTTTGTGCAGGAAAACTCCCCCTTATAATAACCATCATATCTCATGAGACTTATTCACTATCATGAGAACAACACAGGAAAGACCTACCCCTATGATTCAGTTACCTCCCACTGGGTCCCTCCCACAACATATGGGAATTCAAGATGAGATGTGGGTGAGGACACAGCCAAACCATATCACTTTGGAACTCTCAGCTTCTCAAGGGGTAAATGTTGATTAAATGACTATACAACAGGTGCCAGGGCTCTTACATGGCACAGAAGATTCAAGGAGGATACTACCTCACTGCTGTGACACTCATTGTCAAAGCCCCAGGAGGCACCTTGAAGGCACCTCCCTTCTCAAGAAAAGGAATCGTATACTCGGTTCAGGGAAGATCCCTGTATTAGTTATCTACTGTTATGTAACAAATTACTCCAAAACTAGCAGCTTAAAAAACAACAAATATTTATTGTCTCAATGTTTTTGAAAGTCAAAAATATGGGAGAAGCTTAGCTGGCAAGTTGTGGATCAAGGTCTTTCATAAGGTTAGATTCAAGATGTCATCTGGGGCTGTAGTCATTTGAAGGTTGGACTGGGGCTGGAAAATCTACCTCCTGATTGGCTCACCCCCATGGCTGTTGGCAGGAGGCCTCAGCTCCTCACTGACTGTTGGTACTAATCATAAAAAAGCTGGAGTGGCTATATTAATGTTAGGCTGAACAGATTATAAGATACAAAGTATATTTTGAGATGAAGAAGAATATTTCATAATAATAAAAATGTCATTTGCCAATAACATATAACAATTATAAATGTGTACATGCCTCATAACAAATTCAAAATACATAAAGCAAACATGAAAGAACTAAAGGGAAAAATAGACAAACCACAGTCGTGGTTAGATATTTTAACTTCCTCGCTTAGTTACTGATAGAACTAGATAAAAAATTAGTAATGATCATGAAAGTTGTCAGAGTCTAAGTGGAATTCCTTATGTCAAATTCTAACAAAAATAAATAAATAACGCTGGGAGGCTGAGAAGTGAGGCAGTGGCAGGGGGGCGGGGCTTGCACACGTATCTGTGATAAGAACTCAATTACAAAGACTCTCTGAAGAGCTCTTACCCCCCCCCCCATGCCTGCAACAAGAAGTTTTGTCAAAGACTTCCCAAACTGCTACATGAATCACAAGGATAGCTAGCCAGATGTACAAGAACACCCACCTGACACACTGTCTTCACTAATGAACTGGCTTCAACTCCTGTGATAAGCTGCTGTAACCAATATTCTCTTTGTTTCAAAGCAAATTATGTGTACTTTTCCCTGTTGCCTTTAAAAGCTTCCCTTTGCCTCAGCCTCTTCAGATATGCCTATTGTCCCAAGAGCCCCATGTCCTGGATTTGCAAGTCCCCTGCGCATCTCAAATAAACTCAGTATCTCTGGAGAATCTCCCTCTGTCTGTTATTTGGGTTGAAGTAATATAGAAGACCTGAACAACACTATCAACCACCTTGATCTAATTGACATGTATAAAACATTATATACAATAACTGGATAATACACACTTTTTAAGTACACATGGAGTGTTTGCCAAGATATACCATATGTTGAGTCATAAACAAGTCAGTAAATTTCAAAAGGCTTTCTCAGATCACACAGGAATTAAACTAGAAAGCAACAATTAAAATAATAGGATATGTTAAAAAGCCCTAAATATTTGGAAATTAAACAACACTCTTCTCGATAAGGAGTAAGTCAAGGAAGAAATCAAAAAGAAAATTAGAAAGTACTTTAAACTAAATGAAAATGAAAACAATGTATCAAAAATTTGTGGATTTAACTAAAGCAGTAAGTAGAAGGAAATCCATAATTTCAAATGTTTGTCTTAGAAGAAAGGCTTATACATTTTCATATTGAGAAGCTAAAAAAGAAGAACAAATTAAACCCAGGGTAAGTACAAAGGAAAACTTATAAAGATAAAAGTGGAAATCAATGGAATAGAAAATAGAAAAAATAATAGAGAACATTAACAAACCCAAAACTTTTATGTTTAACAAAATTGATAAATTTGTAAACTTTTAGCAAGACTAATCAAGAAAAGAGAGGGAGAGAAAAAAACTAATTACTGGTATCAGGAATGAAAGAGGAGATTTCATTCCAGATCTTATACATATATTCAAATAATAATACTGGAATATTATGAACAACTTTAAAACAATAAATCTGATAACTTACATGAAATAGCCAGATTCCTTGAAAAACAAAACTTACCAAAAGTGGCAAAAGATGAAATAGAAAGCATGGATGGCTCTGCATCTGCAAAAAAACTTTTCCACAAAGCAAACTCCAGAATTCACTGGTGAATTCTATCAAATGGTTATGGAAGAAATGATAACAATCTTACAAAGACTGAAATTTCAGAAAATAGAAGAGAAAGAAACTCTTATTTTATAAAGCCAGGCCAAGACCTGACAAAGATACAAGAAAAGAAAATGATAAGCTGATATTTTTCATGAACATACAGGCAAAAGTCTTTATCAAGATGTTAGTAAATAAAATCCAGCAGAATATAAGAAAGACAAAATCAAGTTGAATTTGTTAACATTACACTAAATAGAGAAACATTGAACACTTTTCCCTCTGAGATCAGGAACAAGGCAAGATGTTCATTCACTGCTTCTATTCAATATTGTGCAAGATGACCCAGGCTATGCAACCATGCAAGTAAAAGAAAAGGGCATAAATATTGGAAAGAAAGAAGTAAAACTGATTCTATTTACAAAAGATATGCATATTAATATAGAAAATCCTAAGGAATCTACAACCCCTGCCCCTACAAAACAAATAATAGCACTAATAAGTGAAAGTTTCAACATCACTATACAAAATCAATTTTATTTCTCTACATTAACAGCAAACCAATGGAAAATAAAATAACATTTACAAGACTCAAAGAATAAAATACTTAGGAATACATTTATTTGCCAAAACGCATTCAGTCCTTTAAACTATGAATTCTCCCCGAATTAACCTACAGGTTCACAATACCAGCAGGTATTTTTAAAAAGTTGGCAAGTCAATTCTAAAATTTGTATAGAAATAGAAAGAACCTGGAATAGAAAAACAATTTTGAAAAAGAAGAAAGGATACACAATATACATTATTTGACTTCAAGAATTATCCTCAAGCAACAGTCATCAAGGAAGTGTGATACTAGCATAAAAATTATTGATAGATAAATGGATCATTAGAACAGAATAGAGACCCCAGATATAGACCCACCTTATATGGTCAACTTATTTTTGACAAAGGCACTACAGCTGATCAATGGCAATAATTTTTTGTAAGCCCTTCTTTTTTCCAACAAATGGTGCTGTAGCAACTGGATATCTATATGAGAAGTGTCAGGCCTCTGAGCCCAAGCTAAGCCATCCTATCCCCAGTGACCTGCACGTATACATCCAGATGGCCTGAAGCAATTGAAGATCCACAAAAGTGAAAATAGCCTTAACTGATGACATTCCACCATTGTGATTTGTTTCTGCCCCACCCTAACTAATCAATGTACTTTGTAATCTCCCCCACCCTTAAGAAGATTCTTTATAATCTCCCCCACATTTAAGAAGGTTCTTTGTCATTCTCCCCACTCTTGAGAATGTACTTTGTGAGATCCGCCCCCAGCCCCAAAACATTGCTCTTAACTCCACCACCTATCCCAAAACCTATAAGAACTAATGATAATCCCATCACCCTTTGCTGACTCTCTTTTCGGACTCAGCCCGCCCACACCCAGGTGAAATAAACAGCCATGTTGCTCACACAAAGGCTGTTTGGTGGTCTCTTCACACGGACACGTGAAATGGGAAGAATGAACTTTGACCCTTACCTAAAACTATACACAAAAATTAATTCAAGATGCATCATAGACCTAAACACAAAACAATTAACATTTTGGACAAAAATATGGGTGAATATCTGAGTGTAGGCAAAGATTTTTTAGAACCCAGAAAAAAAAAAAGAAATTGATAAATTAGACTTTATCAAAATTAAAAATTTCTGCTTATCGAAATCATCATTAACAAATAGGCACGCCACAGACTGGAAGAAAATATTCATGAAACATGTACCTAGCAAAAGACTGTATCCAGCATATCTAAAATTCCTATAATTCAATATTAAAGAGCAAAGACAAAAAATGTGGATGTTTCACAAAAGAAGAGGTACAAATGACCACTAAGCCCATGAAAACACAATCAACTCTATTAATCACCAGGAAAATGCATAAAAGCCACAAAGAGATACAGCTGTTAGAATAGCTAAAATCTGGAAGGCCAGCAACATCAAATGTTAACAAGGATGTGGAGCAACTAGAACTCTTACATATTGCTCATAAGAACATAACATAATACAACCACATTGGAAAAACTTGTGACAATCTAATAAAATTAAATATGCATCTATCGTTTGACTCAGCAATTCTGCACCTAGATATTTACCCAAGATAAATTAAAACATATATCTACAAAAAAAGATGTATGAGAATGTTCACAGTAGCATTATTCATAATGGTCTAGAATATGAAACAACCCAAATGTCTATCAACTAGTGAATAAATTAATAAATTATAGTATACTCACACAATGGGATACTACAGAGCAAAAAAGGGCAAATTTCTGATATGTGAAACAATATGGATTAATCTCTCACACATTATGGCCAATTAAAGACATCAGACACAGAGTACATATTACATGATTTCTGTTTGGGTGAGGGAGAAAGGACAAGATGGAGGAAGGTGAACAAGAAGGCATAATCCATGTTGCTTCCGGGTTCTTCCTCACCAACTTTCCCGTGCGCAGGAAAATGCAGCCCGCCCCGGGAAGATGCAGATCAACCGAGCATGCGCCAGGCGATGTCAATCGAAACTTACCCAGCCACGCCTACGGAGACGCCCCTATCACACCCTTATCCCACCCACTGCCCTCCCCCTTCCAGTACCAATGCATAAAAGTCTGCCACTGGCAGGAGCCAGCGTGACTTCTTCGGCCCCTGTAGTCGTGGACCAGGGAACCTCACCCGAGAGCGCCAGCGCCTTCCCTGGCCCCCCCAAACCTGAGGACCAGAGAACCTCGCCCGAGAGTGTGCGCATATTTGCAATAAAAGACTGCCGCTTTCTTATGTACTTTGGCCTCATGTTTAATTATTTAGTTCTCCTAAATTAAATTAAATTTAACAAAACAATTTCATTTATACAACAGTCTAGATCTAAGAGGAAAATAAATCAAAATAGTGATTGCCTGGTTGTGGAGGGTGGGACGACCAGGATGACATGCAAGGGAATTTGTGGGGTCAGGGAAAAATGTTCTTTATCTTGCTTGGTGTTGGGGTTACAAGAGGGTATTGCTTTGTGGAAACCCATTGAACTATACATTTTTGTTCATTTTAATGTATGCAAAATGTATTTCCCTCAAAGAAATGAACTTTAATAAAGAAAGAAATATATATGATCATACATACACAATACTAGGGCCTCTTGCAGGGCACTTAAAAAGCCCAACCAAGAAAGGGGCTAAACTCACTTGAAGCTTCATTAGCTATGTAGAAAATCTGCCTCTGCCCCCAGCTCACATTCTGGCCCAACATTCACTCAGTTGTGTGACCATGGACAAGTTGTTTGATACCTCAGTCCCTTGAATCCCACATGTGAAAACTGGGAATAATTATAGAACCTATCTCACTAAATTGGTGAATAAATTCCATGAGATAAATTAGAACGAAATGGTACATAGTGAGTCCTCAACAAATGTAAACTATTATCATTATTGTGCAGACACAGTTTTCAAAGGAAAACTGTTTGGGAAATTCTGCCAAGGGCGATGAAGGACCTACTGAAGTGTCTTGAGAAGAGAAGGGACACAGTCAGATTTGCCTTTCACAAATAATGACTGGGCCGAGCGCAGTGGCTCACACCTATAATCGCAGCACTTTGGGAGGCCGAGGCGGGTGGATTACGAGGTCAGGAGTTCGAGACCAGCCTGACCAAAATGGTGAAACCCTGTCTCTACTAGAAATTAAAAAATTAGCTTGGCGTGGTGGCACGCGCCTGTAATCCCAGCTGCTCAGGAGGCTGAGGCAGGAGAATCGCTTGAACCCGGGAGGCAGAGGTTGAAATGAGCCAAGATCATGCCACTGCACTCCACCCTGGGTGAAAGAGTGATAGTCTGTCTGAAAAGAAGAAAGAAAGAAAGAGAGAGAGAGAGAGAGAGAAAGAAAAGAAAGAAGGAAAGAAAGAAAGAAAGACGGAAGGAGGGAGGGAGGGAGGGAGGGAAGGAAGGAAGGAAAGAAAGAAAGACTGAAGCAGCAGTGGGGAGGATGAATTGGTGGGGGAGGAGGGAAGAACAGATTTGGAGTCCTTTCAGGACTGTTCTAACATGAAAATGGATGAGACATTATTGATCTAAGGAATTCTTTAGAAATAAAATACAGTTTTATTCAAAGGATATAGAATTTCAACATTTTAATAAAAATCTAAATAAAAATAAAAGTAATACTTAAAATGATTTTCACATTTAAAAATATTAAAATAAATTCAAAATTACCTAGTAAAATAAAAGCCAAATGAATTATAATTGATATCAAATCTTGAAATAAAAGTGTTTAAAAATATAACTGTTCAATATTGCAGAAGGTTCTTAAGCAACCCACCCTGCTCATGTTGAATTGGAAGAACTTCTCCAGAACTGCACACTGGAATGGGAAGAGAACTAACATGAACTTTCGTACTATTAGGAAAGGAGACTTCATTATAGTGAGCCCGTCTACTCCTGCACACTCCTGGGTGGGATTGTGGGTGACAGGAGATGTGTGTGCTCCGCTTCAGTGGATACTGCCGAAGAGCTCCCAAGTGGCTGGCTGCACCAGTTGACACTCCCCTGAGCAGTGTAGGAGAGTCTCAGAGGGTCACTTGGCATTTTCCATCATTTTCATTTTAGCCATTTTTGCAGGTGTGCGCAATGCTCTTTTTATAACCAACACATTATTTTTCTCTTCTTTTTCTGGAGAGGGAACCCAGCTTTTCTAGACCCTCCACCCTTTGGGCTGGAGGAACCAGGTGTGGGGCAGGCGGAAGCCATCTCTGGGTGGTTGGTCTGCTGGGGCCTAACCACAGGAGGCAGATAGATTGACGCTATGCCAAGCAAAAGGACTTATCAGGCACCTTTTGCCTTTCCTCATCTCTGCTGGTTCAAATCCTGCTCGCCCCGCAAGGGCAGATTGGAATTTACCTTCTCCAGAAAGCCTGGGGTGACCCTTTCCCCTCACTCCTCCGCCTTTCGCCAGCGTTTGTCTTGACATCGGCGGACCAGGATGTATGACACTGGGAAAATCATTAACCTCTCTGAGCCTATTTCCTCATCTGGGGAACATCTGCACTTGAGCAACATAAGCCTAAGGTCCCTATCTGATTTGATGTTTTGCGACCCTTCTAAGGCGCAGAGCGCGAAAGAACAGAAACAGAAGTGTGCGTTCAAGTAGGTCCGCCGGGGTGTCACTCGTGTAAAAACCTATGCTTTGAAGGTTCTCGTGTGCCTCGGCCTGCAGGTCTCGCTCAGAGCTGTGTCTTTGAACATCCACCCCACGATGCTGTGGTGGCTTGACTCACCTCTGTGCAAATCTGTTCACTCGCAGCCCTACCCCTCGCCCGAGCCGGAGAAAACCCTAGGATGTGTCCTTCCGGGTTTTGTGTCGAATCTGCGGCGGCGACCCGGCGCCGCGTCGTGGGGTAGGGAATGTGCGGCAGCACGCGCGCCGCGGCGTTTACGCGGCGATTTCATCATGCTCCGGGCCTGGCCGCGCGCGCCGCTTCCGTCGCCACCCTCTCTAGACCGCTCAGGGCCGCCGGCTCATGCCCTCTCCGCGTCCAGCGCTGCTTAGAGGTGCTCGCGCCGCCCTACTGCTGCTGCTGCCGCCCCGGCTCTTAGCCCGGCCCTCGCTCCCGCCCCGCCGACCCCTCAGCGCGCCCTCCTGCGCCCCGATCTCCTTCCCCGCCGCCTCCCGGAGCAGCATGGACGGCGCGGGGGCTGAGGAGGTGCTGGCACCTCTCAGGCTAGCAGTGCGCCAGCAGGTACCGGTGTTTTGCGCCCTCTGCTAAGCCTTCGGCTCTTCTTCCAGGGCCCTCTTCTGGCTATCCTTCCCTCCTCCCCGAGGAACTGTCCTCCTCTTCGGTTACCCCTTTCTTTCCATTCATCCTCTGGCGTCTTCTTCGCCTCCCCCACTTTGGTCCCAAGTCCCCCGTGCGTCAGCCACCTCATCTCCTGCGGACCTCCGTCCTCCTCTCTGTTTGGATGACTCCCTGGAACCCCTCCGACTTCCTGCGTCCCTCTCCTCAGGCTCTGTTCTCCCTTCCCCATTCTGTCACAGCCCACGTCTCCTCTGTTTCCAGTGGGGCTGGGATCTGTGACCCTTTGGTTCTCCTCGCCTCCTAACTGAATAACCTTCAGTTTTCCAGGCTCTGCTGTACTCTTTGTGCACCTTGGGTGGAAAGCTTCCTAATACTTTCCGTGGTCAATGATGAGCCGAAAAACTGCCGGTTCTTTCGTCTTATGGCCAGGCCCTTTAATCTTCAGGACGCTTTGAATAGTGTTTCCTCCTTAACATCTTCCTTCATTCAGTGCTTAGTTTAGCCAAATGATTGGCTGAGAAAACAGAGTTGAAACGTGGATGTGGGGAGGTGTCGAACTTTTTCTCTTAACGCTGTGAACTCATCATCCTTTGCTCGTGTCATCTTTTCTGGCTGCTGAACAGGCCATTTGGAACCAGTGAGCTCTCAGATCGTAAACCTGGGAAACTAAATGTTGCGGAGTTACTTGGTGAAGTCAGCCATCCTTAGTATGGAATATTTTGAAATTTGATTTTCCCGAAGGTGAGGGAAGGTTTCATGGGCTGGAGGGCTTGGTGATTTAATGTAGACCTCCTTTACCTAGGGCACTGCCATAGAGGTTAGAATTTAGAGATGGCGAGGAAAAGATTATTTCAGATGATTCCCATATCCAATTAGGGAGAGCCAGAAGCTTGCAGTAGGACCCCGGAGATCGATGACCTAGTAGTAAACACCAAACGGGTTTCTCCTGCATGGGCGCCTGATGCAATAATTTGCCTTAGCTACAGAGGGTGGAACCCTCTCTCGGAAATAATTCATTGGGGCATAGCTGCCGCAAATTCAGCCACTTTGCCATCTGTCCTCTTCACTGGTTTGAGCCTGACTGATTTTAATAAATAGCCTTTCATTTTGAAATATCACCACGGGCTTAACTTTTTTCTTCATGATTGGTGTCAGAACACAGATTGTATATTCTCTGTCTCCCTCCACCCACCTTCCACTCCACAAATAAAATTAGGTGTGGTTCCTTTGTCTTTTCTTAACTTGCCTTTTTTTTTTTTTAATATCCTTCCCTTTAGAAGGGAGCATACAACTAATTTGGGGGAAAAAAAACCACACCCAAACCCCTCCCTCTGCCACGTTAGCCTGAACTGCAGTGAAAATCATCCATTGGTAGTTGAGACTGGATCAAGTTAACTAAAGTAAACTTTGATCGCGGCAGCTTTCCGATGCTGTTACTGCCTTGTGTACTGTTTATATTGTCTTGATTATTAATTGTTTTGTACTTTAAGATATTTTCCGAATATGTGAGTTAGTTGATTTAAGTTAGTTTGGATATTTTTTCTAATTTTCCAGGAACACACATATATCAGTTAGTTAATTGTGTGAATTATTGAGTCCGATGTCAGCTGAAAGATAATTTAAAGAGGATCTAATTTTACCCATTTTTGTTTATGGGGAAGTGAGACACACTGTCACCCCTATCCATTTTGGATAATTCCATTGTGTAGTGCAATTGAAAACCTTTCCGGAGTGGGATTTTTACTTAACGACTGGTCTTGTTAGTAGCACGTTTCATAGAAATTTGTTAATCTGGAAAATGAATGAGTGAGTTTGTCACTTTAAGAAAACAGTGGTTACTATTTGTGGCCAATAATAACCTTTGGGAAAATTTTAGAATTTGAGAAAACGCGTATCTTTTGCTGTGAGCTTGGCAGCTTCACAGTCCTTAAAGATATTTGTGATGAGATGAGTGGTGATATTAACAAACGTGGATTTTTTTTTTTTTGATAGTAGTTGGATAATCTGCATAATTCAGTGAACCAATATTTTTCCAGGTGACCAGTGCATGATATGAAATCAGATATTGGTGAAAGAGCCATTCAAAGCTTAAGATACATTAATAGATTTATTCTAACAGTACAAAAAATTCATTGCTATAGTTTCTGAGTTAGAAATAACCTTGAAGAAAGTAACACTTGTCAGAGTTTTGAGGTAGTATCAAAGAATATCCACAATTATGCGAAACGGCTTTTAAAATTATTTTTCCTTTTCCACCTATGTATGTCTTTCTTCATATACTTTACCCAGAACGTCATATTGCAAAAGAAGCAGACTTTCCACATTGGTCTTCTAGGATATTTCACAGATTACGGTTACCAAAATAATAAGTGCTAAACTCAAAATTTAAAAACCCACAAGGAAACGAGCCACCTTGAGTGAGACTCAGGGGAAATGATAATAGAATTAGATTCTCCAAAAGTATTAGAATAATCACATACTTTTAAAATAGAAGGAGGACTCAAAAACATGAGCAAAGAACAAGAGACTACCAAAAACAATCATGCAGTGTGAAAATGAACCACATATTGTATGGAAATGGATCACTGAAATTAAAAACTCTGTTGGGTGCCCAAGGGCTCTATCAATTTAACAACTTTAATTACTCAGCTGAAAGTTTTTCATCCTGTATAGGTAATATTTTGTTTGTTTTCTCAGATGATCTAGTTCACCATATTACTATAAATATGGAATTAGTATAGGTTGTTGGAAGTTAATAAAATAATTCAGAAATATTAGCAAGGAAAAAATTCCAACTATAAAGGGAAAGGCAAAGGAAGATGAGCCAGCAGTGACTGAGAAGAATGATCAGAGAAGTGGGAGGAAAACTGAATAATATTTTTTTGTTTTTTGTAAGCGAAAGGAGAGAGATTTAAGAGGGTGGTCGATTTATTGGTTCTTCTGTGTTCTCAGTACAGATCTTGCTCTTTCTTACTTTTTAATCAATGCTTTTCTCGCCTCCTTTTTCTCCCCTCTATACCCAAAGGAAAAAATTCACCCTGTGAGCAGTTATTTGTTAATTTGCCTGTATGTTCTTCTAGATTATAAATGAAGAGGGCAGAGACCTTCATTCATAATGACCAATCGCATAATAAACATTTGAATTGCATAATTCTTTTTTTTTTTTTTTTTCATTTTGAGACGGAGTCTCACTTTGTCGCCCAGGCTGGAGTGCAGTGACGTATGTGATCTTAGCTCACTGCAACCTCTGCCTTCCGGGTTCAAGTGATTCTCCTGCCTCAGCCTCCCGAGTGGCTGGGATTACAGGTGCCCACCACCACGGCTGGCTGATTTGTGTATGTTTAGTAGTGGTGGGGTATCACCATGTTGGCCAGAATGATCTGAAACTCCTGACCTCAGGTGGTGAAGAGGGCCTTCCAAAGTGCTAGCATTACAGGCGTGAGCCACCACACTTGACCTGAATTGTATCATTCTTACATAGACTTTTTAAAAGGCATGCTTAAAAACACATTTCTAACATTTCTTGACTTCTGAAACCAATCCTGAATATAAATTCTTTTTGTTGGCTAGGGAGATCTCGTGCGAAAACTCAAAGAAGATAAAGCACCCCAAGTAGATGTAGACAAAGCAGTGGCTGAGCTCAAAGCCCGCAAGAGGGTTCTGGAAGCAAAGGTGAGTCCTGGGATGCTAAAATAGGAACGTAAGTAGGTATAGGATTGTTCATCTTTAATTTCTTTGGATGGGAGAGACCTAGAAAAGTTTCTGAACAAGTATCATTTGGTTTATCTGTTTATCCATAATGCCTTCTTCTCCTTTCCCTCTACCTGGTAGACTCCTCATCCTTTCAAAATGCAACTCAAAATGTCAACTTTTTAATAACGCCTTCCTGACCCTGCAAATTCTGGACTCAATACGCTGCATGAATTTCCATGGAAAGGACTGTGCTCTTCTTTACGACTTCTCTTATGTCTGGAAATAATGATTTTTGTTTGTTTGTTTTAAGGAAGAAGTCTGTTTATTTGATACCTGCTCCCAGACCTTTCAAACAATAGATCTCTCATCACCAAACTTAAGTTGTTTGGGGTTTTAAATTAATCATTTTGCTATAGCAATCCACTAACAATTCAAATATTGCTTGTATTGCTTATCAGTATCTACATCGAAGTAAACTTAGTCTTTTTTTTTTTTGAGATGGAGTCTCACTCTGTTGCCCAGGCTGGAGTGCAATGGTACGATCTCAGCTCACTGCAACCTCTGCCTCCCAGGTTCAAGTGGTTCTCCTGCCTCAGCCTCCCAAATAGCTGGGATGACAGGTGCCCGCCACCACACCCAGCTAATTTTTGTATTTTAGTAGAGACAGTGTTTTGCCATGTTGGCCAGGCTGGACTTGAACTCCTGACATCAGGTGATCCACCACTTCAGCCTCCCAAAGTACTGGAATTACAGGCATGAGCCACCGCACCTGGCCAAGCTTAGTCTTGTAATCTTGGAAATGATCATATTATTTTCCTAAATGATGAAGTAAAGGTATCTTTTATATTACTCAAAGGGAAAAAAAGACCTGTGGCTTCTGTTGTTTTTAACCTGTCAAAATCTTGTCTGTTTGATAAATTTTGTATTTAATTCTGGTGAGGAATAAACTAAATTCAGATACATAAGTTCAGATTCCCACCCACCCCTCCAATCACTCACTTTTTATTTAATGTCTAACAGGAGCTGGCATTACAGCCCAAAGATGATATTGTAGACCGAGCAAAAATGGAAGATACCCTGAAGAGGAGGTTTTTCTATGATCAAGCTTTTGCTATTTATGGAGGTAAGGGATTAACGACAAAAAGAACTGTTGTGTTGTTAGTGGCTCTAATATTATACTTAAATCGAGAACATGGCTTGCCTGTTGGTATCTGCTTATATCAGGCCACAAAGCAGGGGATAGATGTTTTGCTTTTGTTTGCTTGGAGTCACCATTTGGTGTAATACCTGTTATTTTTCTCCACTGTATTTATTCTTGGAGAGCACTATTTTCCATTAGGATGTAGGGAATTGTTGGAGGCCCATGTATGCATTTGATGTGTCTGTGTACTCATGTACTCTTTTTAAAATGCAATGTGACTGAGGAGCTACAGAGAGCCATTATAGTACTGGCCAACTATACTGTGACCCTTCACACAGGGGCAGTGATAAAACAGTCCTTAGTTTATTCTTTATGGTCATCTGCCAGGAGAAAGCATTCGTCCCAGGGATGTAGATCAATCACTCTGAATGCCATATGAAGGTATATAGGCAAATGCAATTCACTGATGAAATGTAAAACTGTATTTTTCATAGTCAGTAGATTATTACAACAACGTTAGACATATAGTACTTTGCCACTGAAAGTTGACTTGAGTTTGGCTAAGCAGATCTGTAAATGTTTACCCTTTTGAGGTTAAATAGTGCCTCAAATACCCAGGAATAAAGTAGAGAATTGGATGCTAAAATTATAGCTCATTGTTATCAGATGTTGTGAGAAATTATTTTCTAATTTTTATGGCAGAAAACTATAATCTGTTTTTTCATTCTGTTTCTTGTATAAGGGGAACTTTTGTTGTAGATTTTGGGCTAGTCCTGCTTGAAATTAGGGAATAAATAGGAAATTAGTAAATGGTGTAAGAGCTTTTTTATTTTACTTCCATCAGCTAGCTGAAAGTAAGGCTCTTCAGTATTGAGGGATTTGCATTGTTGACTTGAATACACTTTTAGGGAGTATGTGAAGTCTTGTAGGTATCAGTTTCTCATGTCTCCTTGCCTTCATTTGTTCAGAGTAACAAAGTAAAGTACATGTTTTCCTCTCATATTCTATAGGTGTTAGTGGTCTGTATGACTTTGGGCCAGTTGGCTGTGCTTTGAAGAACAATATTATTCAGACCTGGAGGCAGCACTTTATCCAAGAGGAACAGATCCTGGAGATCGATTGCACCATGCTCACCCCTGAGCCAGTTTTAAAGTGAGATCCTACTTTGGAGTGGGGGGAATCCTACTTTAAATAAAACAACTTATTAAATTATTTAATATGCTCATCTAAATAACTTCCTGATTATAAAGAACTACTCATGTTCATGTAGAAAATCTGGAAAATCTGGAAAAACAAAGAAACATATACCTTCTGCTCACAGATAGCCATGTTAAGATGATTGTGTTTGTCCTTCCAATCTGTTTTTTCTGTATGTCCCTATGTATTTCAGTGTTAGCAGTACACTGCTTATTTTCATGTAATATAGATTAATACATACTCATGTCATTAACTATTCATCTAAAGCATTTTTAATGACAGCATAGTATTGTTTTATGGAAGTACCATAATATGTTAGTTTGTGCCATATTGAAAGCATTAAGGTGTTTCTCATTTTTGACTGCACTGAATATCTTGATAGATGGATTTTTGGGTGTATCCTTGATTATTTCCTTAATACAAGTTTTTAGAAGTTCTGAGCAAAGGTATATTTGTAGAGATTTTCAATTAAATACTATTTGTATTGAAGTTTCAATGCAGAAACTTAGATTATTCCTACCAACATTATTGAAAGTAGGGCAGAATTTTTTTTTTTTTGAGACGGAGTCTCGCTCTGTCGCCCAGGCTGGAGTGCAGTGGCTTGATCTCGGCTCACTGCAAGCTCCACCTGCCGGGTTCACGCCATTCTCCTGCCTCAGCCTCCCAAGTAGCTGGGACTACAGGCATCCGCCACCACGTCTGGCCAATTTTTTTTGTATTTTTATTAGAGACGGGGTTTTACTGTGTTAGCCGGGGTGGTCTTGATCTCCTGACCTAGTGATCCGCCCGCCTCGGCCTCCCAAAGTAGGGCAGAATTTCAGAATGTGAAACTCAAAGAGGAATTCTTGCCATTTTGTAACTCGTCATTATTCATTTAAGGTTGCCTGGTGGAGAGCTGATTTTTACTATTGGCATTCGTTAGGTTCTCTTAATAATTTCAGCCAGTTAAGATGAGGAATTCTGGATGATGGCTCTATAAGATCAAGACTACCTATCCTTTTAGCTTCTTGTTCCACCAATAGGAACTTTGTAGAGATAATACCAATGTCAGTACAGGTTTCAGTGGCAGGAACCACTTTCTTAAGGTTCAATGTCTATACTGAACTGCCATGAATTTTTAACTAGTCAAATTCCCAATGATTTTGACCTTTGTTTAGATCACTAATAATAATGGCATAGGCATGGATTAATTGATCCTGAAGAATAGTACAGACTTTATGACAACTTGTAGAAAAGAATTGTCTTTTTATTGTGTAGTTAATGTGTTTTTTCTTATGGGAAGGAAGAATGTGGGAGAGGGTGAAAAATAGATTTGAGGAAGAATTTTCTCTGGCATACATTACCATCTGTCATGGATACATCATTACTATAGATGTGGGAGCTTCCATCTTTGAGATACACAGATATAAACACTGATGGGGAATTATGTTATAAGGTAATATCTAGGTGTAATTTGTACGAGAATGACGAATTGAGTTGGCGTTTGTTAATTTAGGACCTCTGGCCATGTAGACAAATTTGCTGACTTCATGGTGAAAGATGTAAAAAATGGAGAATGTTTTCGTGCTGACCATCTATTAAAAGGTGAGGTTCTTCATCTCCTTCAGGTAGGATTGATCAAAATAAAAGGTTTAAACTTTCTCTCAGATGTTCTCCATTAAATGTTTTATTGAGGCATAACATTCAAAGAGTAAAGTGCACAGATCTTAAGTATATAAATCAAGTCCCTTATTTTTTAAAAAAGTTTTGTGTAGATTAATTAGTTATATACAGATGATTTTTCTAATTAGCAAATGAATCAAGACAATACCATGACTACTGCTGTAAAATCAACCATGGGATTCATGTAAATTAAGAACTTTATCCATGGATTTACTTTTTAATTGTCCAGCATTGAAACTGAAAAGTGCATTGTCCTTTTTCCCGTTGATTATCATATGTCAACACTGTTCTTACAGCTCATTTACAGAAATTGATGTCTGATAAGAAGTGTTCTGTCGAAAAGAAATCAGAGATGGAAAGTGTTTTGGCCCAGGTGAGTACTCTAGAGATGTTATCAGAGTAACCTAGGTGGTCGCTGTCCTTCTTCCAGTGTTTAATGATTGTTGCATTTCCCATTATGCTGACCCTGGCCACACTGTAAAGAAGCAGAGGTTAATTCTGTCCTTTATAGCATCTCTTTTTTTGCAGTTTTATTTTCTTCTCTCTTTTGTGACTAACCCTTTATTTCAGCCAAAACTAACAAGTCAGCGTAAATAGGCATTAAATTTGTCTGTCCTTGGAAACTGCTTTTCTGGATGTGTTAGCTAAAACCACAGGAGTGACTGATGATGGATAGTGTTCAGCACTGGTGTAGAGATTTCAGGGCAGATAACTTGATGAGCACTTTCTCACTAGCTGTTTGATCTGCCTCTGCTTGGACCCTGATTTTGTGCTGTTATTCTTAGAACCTCATCAGCAGGTCCCTACTTTTCTGTCCTTGCTTTTCTCAGTTTGCCTGTAGTTCTAAAGTTTTATAATTTGTATATTTAAGCTGACAAATTTTAAATAAGACAACAAAGAGACCACAGAGATAATTTATTCTGACCTTTTGCCAATTGCAGGAATACTTTCTATATTAGAAGTAGTTCTTATCCTTTTTTTGAGTCACAGACCACCCTAAGAATATGATCAAAACTGCACGTCTCCCTGGGAAGATGCATGTGCTCAGGTATATATGTTGCTGGTGTCTCACCTCATCTATCGGCTGTTCCATTTAGGCAAAGTACGTTTCTCCAACACCATGTTTACTCATGAGGTCTACTGAGGCTCGCTTCTTAAATTTTATTTACTTCCTTGGGTAAAAAAAAAACAAACAAAAAACCAGTACAGTGATTAAACCTATTTTCTTTACACCGATCTCTGTCTCTCTCTGTGTCTGAATATAGAACTCCCTAATTTGTTGTTTTTTTCTCATGGGAATTACTGGATACTTTTCCACTGTTCTAATTTTTTTTTTTAGCATGCTTATTTTTCTCTGTGATAGTTAACTTTCCAACATAGCTAAAATAATTTCTCCTTCATTTACATTGAAAACTCTCTTAATTTGGCTGTTGAATCATCTGCTAATTTATTTTGATCCTTGTGGAGTATAATTTTATCCCTTGCTTGAAGCTCATTGTTTTAGTACAGTTACTGATGGTTTAGAAAATTATTTCTTATATTTTGATGCTGTTGAAGCCACACATTCATCTCATTTTCTTTTCCAAAGGCATGCCCTTTATTAGAAAAATGGAAAGTACCTCTAAGTATCCCTAAAATTTTCCATTCAGAATTTTAGATTTACTGAGGTTTTGTGTATATATATGTTTTTGACCTTAACAGTATCATTCATTTCCAAGTACGTTGTCAGAGTTGGGAAGTAACTAGTTGATTTGACAAGTCAATTTATTGTTTGAGCATTGGCCTTCTCTTTTATTTCGGATCCGTGTTCTAGGAAAGCAATTTGTTTTTTGATTTGCCATATCAGATATATGTACAGCTGTCAATATAATCTTCAATGAAAAGTTAGGGACCCATGGGAAATGGTGTAGCACTCAGAAATGGCCCTGGTGGATTCACTGGCTGAAAGCCCATCTGTTGCTTAAGCACAGAATAGCGTTTTCTGCACCTTAGTGTCTGACTCCTTTTCAGCTTTATGAAGCACGATTGTTTCTTTAAAGGTCCTGATTCACCTTCTGTGGTAGGAAGACCTCTACTCCTATTATGTGGATTTAACAGCTCAGAACGAATTCTTTTGTTTCTCGTCTCTGTTTTTGCTGGCCTATCTCTGGATGTTCCAGTTTTAAAAATCATTTTTAACTTGTTTATGAAAAATTCAAAACATACAAAATTTTATATGTTAAATAAAAACGTAATAAACAATTATGTACCTATCCCCGTGCTTCACTGTTAAATTTTTTTGTATCTATTCCCCTCTCACTTTACTGACTTCTTTCCCCTAATTTTTTGTGTGTGGTAGGGTGGGGACAGAGTCCCACTCTGTAGCACAGGCTGGAGTGCAGGGGCATGAACTTGATTCACTGCAGCCACGACCTCCTGAGCTCAAGCGATCCTCCTGTCTGGACCTCCCAAAGGGCTAGGATTACAGATGTGAGCCATGGTGCCCAGCCTGAATTTTTTTGAAGCAGATCTCAAACATTATTTTATTATACCTGTAAATTTTTCATTATCTATCTCTAAAAGAGAAAAATCCTTTAAAAATAAAGGCTTTTTAAATGATTTAAAAAATCCTTTATAAAATAAAGGCTGTCTTAAATATTTCCAGTTTTTAAAATTTGAATTGGGATCCAGATAAAGTCTGTACTTTGTGATTGGTTGATATGTTTCTTAAATCTCTTCCAATCTATATGGCCTTCCTTCATTCCCTTTTTTTCCCAGCATTTTCATTAAAATTTTTTTCAAGAAGCTGAGTCATTTGTTCCTTATTGTTTTCTACTGGAATTTGGTCTGGATTTGGCTAATTATGTTATTGTAGTGAGGTTACACATGTTCATCTTTTTCTGTATTAGATTTAGAGGCTTGACCAGGTATTTTTGGCAAGACATTTGATTAAGTGGTGTTATGGCCTCCTGTCCAGAGGTACATAGTACCTGGTCAGCTCTTCTGTGGGCTGTGGCCATTGATGTCCATTGTTTAGGTGCATTAACTGATGAGGGGGTTTCAAAATGGTGATTTTTATCATTCTGTTATATATATATATTTTTAGCTAGACTATTTCTGTATGGAAAAACTTTTTCTATCAACTATTTGATTTCTCTGAGACACCATTTATAAAGAAAAGTGAGAAAAAGTGCTTAATCCATTCTCCCACCCATTGTCTTTTTTAACCTGTTTTCCATTAGTTGGTTCCCTAACATCCTTCAGAAATTCACGAGTTCCTGCCTGCCTTTTCCTTTTTTCCTCCTACTGTTGTGAACTTTAGATTCAAATATTTGATATTCAGTCAGTTGCATTTATCTTATTGATGGTTAAATTGTCCAGTCTTTGGTGACTAGGAGTTCTCTGCTGAGTCCTTTTGACACAGCCCTAGTAGTCTCTGAAAACTTCCTTTAATATGACAAGATATTGCCATCTCATCTTGTACATTTCCTGTCCCAGACTTGGAATCAGACATTTCTCCAAGGAGCCCTGGTACTTACTAGTGGGGATGGTATTGATCACTAATTATAGACCTTGTCAGTGATCTGAGCTAGGAAATTGGTATTTTTTAAAAGATAAAATTTTCGTGAGTTAATGTAGATACTTAATAGTTTACTTAAAGTTAGGTTTATGGGGTTTTTACTATGTTAATCTTAAATCTCTCTCCTTCATGTAAACCTCACCAAAAATCCCACTTCTCAGTAACAAAACATAACTATTGACATGCCTTATCGCCCACTGTATACGTTAACAGTCTCAGAATGACAGTACCCACACCACCATCGGCAATATAAATGTTGAAAACAGTTAAAAACATTTTTATTCTTTTCTTTAGGGATATGCCAGCAGTGTGTAGTCTTACAGTCTGATAACTGTATTTAAAGTCACTTGGAGTCATTCTCTCTCTGTGGTTATGTCATCAGCTAGATATGCAGTTAGTGCCTGTATTTCATTTTATTTTCAGTATTCAGGGTTTCATTTTTAAAAAGTTGTATTATAATCATATAGCACAATAGCAAAGACTTGGAACCAATCCAAATGTCCATCAGTGATAGACTAGATTAAGAAAATGTGGCACATATATACCATGGAATACTATACAGCCATAAAAAGGATGAATTCACGTCCTTTGCAGGGATATGGATGAAGCTGGAAGCCATCATTCTCAGCAAACTATCACAAGGACAGAAAACCAAACACTGCATGTTCTCACGCATAGGTGGGAATTGAACAATGAGAACACTTGGACACAGGGTGGGGGACATCACACACCTGTCAGGGGGTGGGGTGGTGGGGGAGGGATAGCATTAGGAGAAATACCTAATGTGAATGACGAGTTGATGGGTGCAGCAAACCAACATGGCACATGTATACCTATGTATCAAACCTGCACGTTGTGCACATGTACCCTAGAACTTAAAGTATAATTTAAAAAAATTAAAATTTGTTTTATAATCATATAAAGCATTTTTTATACCTCTAAAGGCAAATCTAAAAAACAAGGTATATTTAAGTAGTCTACTATCTCTCTTCCCTTCACCTTCCCTGCTTCCTGAGGAGTTTTTAACTTGAAACAACTGCCTTTTTTAAAAAAAATAGAATATAAACAAAGACATAGATACTTGTATGCCCCCCTTTCTAAATAAATGGTTGCATTCCATATACACTTTTCTCCATGGTGGTTTTCTTCACATAACAAAATATTTCAGAGATTGGTCCCTCATAGTATATAGAGATTGCCTCCTTCCATTTTATAGCTACATAATTCTGCATTGTGTGGATATATTTTATATAACCAGTTGTCCACTGCTGGACATTTGGGTTATTTCCCATCTTTAACGTTACAGATAGTGCTGCATCGAATAATCTTGTGCTTATATATTTTCATGTTTTTGCTATTGTGTCTTTGGGATAGATGCCTGGAAATGGGATTGCTGGGTCAAAGGATACATACAAATGTAATTTTGTCAGATATTGCCAGATTCCCTTTCCCAGGGGTTTTGATTTCTATCTATATTGGTGGAATCTTTTTCCTCCTGATTTCTTTTTAAATTATGCCTTTTATTGGAAAACACTATATATTCTTGAATTACCTGGGAGATAGATGTTCCTCAGGCTCTTTGACTTTCTGCTGTAGTAGGACCAGCTTATATTTACGGTACCCATGTCTTGAAGGTCACTGGAACAGTTTCCTCATTGATCCAGCCTCTTGGGTAATTGTATAATGTTATTTTGTGGATTCCCCCTAGAAATTCTGTAGAAATAGAGTCTAGAAGGCTTAGTGTTTTAAATCGCGTGTTCAAACCTGGAACATGTGGTTAGTGTGAGTGAGTTGCCTTTTTATGGAGTGGAAATACCATTGGATTTATGAGGGGAGAAAACATAATTGCTCTTTATCGAGTAGGTATTATGTACCAGGTCCTGCCTGTGCTAAGTACTTTACATGTTTTTAATCTTCATAATAGTCTTACATAGTGAGGTAGATGCTGTTCTCCCCTGTTCTTAGAGAGGTTACATAAGACTTAATCTGTAGTCACACAACCCATAAGTGGCATAGAGTTGGGAGATACACCCAGGTCTTTCTGAACTCAAAGCTTCAGTTCTTATGGCCATTAATTGATTTATTGAATTACTTTGTTTCTATTAGGAGACTTTTAAGTTTTAAATATTGCTTACTATTAGATGGTTTGTCATAGCCACTTGAAATTCTTGAATTGGAGGTCATACATCATTTTACAGGATTTGGCATTGATGATCAATGTATAGAATGTGCAATACACTGGAAAATGCTGAGGTTAATAAGATACAGCTTCTATCTTCTAGGAGCTTAATATCTTAGCTCCTAAGGGAAAGTTCAATGCACATTTAATTACTCAATTGAGGAGAGGGTGGTGGCTATTAATAGTATATTTGCTTGACTAGATCTTTAAAATACAGAGAAATGCAGAAATGCACCTTAAGTGTGTTCAGAGTAGTAAAATTCAGCTTTGTAAACTTATTTATGTAATTTCAGATTCTTGCCAACTAATAACTGTTATAATTGAATAAGAGGTATTTTGCTTTATCTTTCATTTTGAAACAGTGACTATATGAGTTTTAGGTCCCAGAAAGATATTTTGTTTCTCTCTTGATAAATGGAAAGTGTGTAAATTGGTTATGGGCTTTTTATTTTTATTTTTATTTATTTATTTATTTTGAGACGGAGTCTCAGTTGCCCAGGCTGGAGTGCAGCGGCGTGATCTCGGCTCACTGCAAGCTCCGCCTCCTGGGTTCACCCCATTCTCCTGCCTCAGCCTCCCGAGTAGCTGGGACTACAGGTGCCCGCCACCACGCCTGGCTAATTTTTTTTTTTTTTTTTTGTACTTTTAGTAGAGATGGGATTTCACTGTGTTAGCCAGGATGGTCTTGATCTCCTGACCTCATGATCCACCCGTCTTGGCCTCCCAAAGTGCTAGGATTACAGCTGTGAGCCACAGCACCCGGCTGGTTATGGTTTTAATGTGGGTGTCCTGAAGGTTAGGTTAATTGTGATGTTCCTGAATTTTGTGTGAGTTGTAACAGTGGATTGCTAGGGTTTTATATAATACTTTATATCTTATGCCTTGTTTTCTTTGTCTTTTACACTAATTTCTTTATATGTCCTTTAGCTTGATAACTATGGACAGCAAGAACTTACGGATCTTTTTGTGAACTATAATGTAAAATCTCCCATTACTGGAAATGACCTATCCCCTCCAGTATCTTTTAACTTAATGTTCAAGACTTTCATTGGGCCTGGAGGAAACATGCCTGGGTGTGTATCACTTATTGTTTACCTGTTTATGTAATGAAGTTTTTAAAATTGCTTATAGTAAAAGGTAAATATCAATGTTATGAAGGAAAAAACTTTTAAAAAGTGATATACAGAACTACAGATGACTATATTATGGAGAAATAATGGCAGATATAAGTCTTACTTTAAAAAAGTTCTTTCTGAATATAATTTCTGTTTTGGTATATATGTATTTTTTTTTGCCATAAAATAGATATAAAATCTCTGATTACTGTATCTTCTAGTTATAGCTGCATAGGGCAGAAGGGACAGTTGAAGAATGGTTTTGAAAGCCATTGAACTTATTGCTGAAGGATACTTTAGAAACCATTTAGTTTAGCCTGACACTGTCCAGTGGAACTTTCTGCAGTGATGGAAATGTTCTGTAATCTGTGTCGTCCAGTGTGATTAGCTACCAGCCACATTTGGCTCTTGAGCACTCGTAATGGGTCAAGTTCTTCTGAGGCACTGAATTTTAAAATTTATTTCATCTTAATTGAAATTTAAATAGACATGTGACTCTTGGCCTACCATATTGGACAGCATAGGTGTAGCCTGTTGATTTGAAAGATGTGGTTTTCACGGATAAAGAATATCTGGTTAGTTTACAGTATGATTCAGAATTGGAATCTCTATCTTCTGATTCCTTGTCCACTGTTTAACAGACTTAGCCAATGTTCCCTTTCATAGCTTTAGATATTTTTCTTATGTTACGGTAAGAGAGTAGGTTTTTGCTACATGAGCTAGATAGATCATGTTTCCCAGAGGAGGGACTGAAGAATAAGAAAAATTAATTGTGACAAAATGTGTCACAGTTAATTATTCTAATGAGACATCAGGTTGATTTGGAATATTTCATGGAAAGAGGCCGGTGGCAAGCCTTTCATTTTGGCCATATGTACAGAGAGTCATAAAACGAGACACAACCCGTGACCCAGACGTTCCATTTCTGGGAACTGATCTAAGGAAATAATTCAGAAGGAAAGGAAACTATACTTAAAAGCAGTATGTAAACTAAAAGTAGAAATAACCTATTCAGTAATTTGAGAGTGGTTAAACAAATTATAGTAAAGTGGATTAGTTTAGTATAATATTCTGCCACTATTAATGTGAGAAATTTGTGCTATTATTTAGAAAATGGAAAAGTATAAAATAAATAATACATAATTTTATACATAGTAACTGTAAATATGCACATAAACTTTACTTACATTTGGATTAAATCTGGAAAGGGCCATAAAAATCAAAAGAGTTCGTCTGTTAAGTAAGAAGAGAGTACAATTTTAGGGTTTTTACCCCTTGGTTTTAAAGTTATTTTAGTAAAATACTTATTTTGAAGTAGGCCATTGGGAGCACTTCCTTAGTGGATGTTTTGCACAGGATATTTCCTAGGAAATTGAGAGGGCAGTGGCTTTAATAGTGTATTTGCTTGACTATATCTTTAAAATACAGAGAAATGTGCAAGCCTCTGGTTGAAAATATAAAATACTGCAGAGAATAAAATGATTTGAAAAACATTGAAAATTACCTGGCTTGGTGAGGTGATAGTTAGTGATAAGTGAGTGCTGATGTTAAATGTGAGCCCATACTGATTTCTTTTTAGCCCCTCAGTTAAGTTTTAATATGTGGGTTAACAGGGCTAAACATAGGCGTAGGTATTATTTTCCAGAGGATCTAAGATGGTCATCTGCCTTCATGTACATGATGACTTAGAAAACATCAGGTGGCACTATGGGAGAGGTGGTGTTTTTTTTTGTTTGTTTGTTTTTTGAGATGGAGTTTCACTCTTGTTGCCCAGGCTGGAGTGCAATGGTGTGATCTCAGCTAACTGCAGCCTCTGCCTCCCGGGTTCAAGCGATTCTCCTGCCTCAGCCTCCTGAGTAGCTGGGATTACAGGCATGTGCCACCACGCCTGGCTAATTTTGTATTTTTAGTAGAGTCGGGGTTTCTCCATGTTGGTCAGGCTGATCTTGACTCCCAACCTCAGGTGATCCGCCCACCTCAGCCTTCCAAAGTGCTGGGATTACAGGTGTGAGCAACTGCGCCTGGCCTGAGGTGGTGTTTTTAAATTATTTTTATTTCTGCTTTTTGAGAAATGGGGTTTTGACTCACTGATGTAATTAAATGAAATGGCATTGCCAACAGTAGTATTGCCACACTAATTAATACATATTCTAATACTTGCTATGAAAATGTTTGATACTGAGGAAAATGTTTCTAAAACTTCATTTTAGGGCCTGTACAACTTTGTCATGAAAATGGTATATTTAGGACTTTTAGGATTTGTATCTAGAATTTCAGGATTGTTGGAAAACATAATTTCTTTCTTTGTAACAGACTGATTTACTTAAATTTATAGGTACTTGAGACCAGAAACTGCACAGGGAATTTTCTTGAATTTCAAACGACTTTTGGAATTCAACCAAGGAAAGTTGCCTTTTGCTGCTGCCCAGATTGGAAATTCTTTTAGAAATGAGATCTCCCCTCGATCTGGACTGATCAGAGTCAGGTACTGCTCAGGTTACTCTTACAAATTAGTGAATGACCTTGGCATTGCATTGAAAATGAAAGCTTGCTATATTGAAACAATTCTGCTTCATAATCCTGATTATGAATTTATTTTTGTCTTCTCCAAAAATCATGTTTTACATTTGGAATCCTCTAAATGTAATCTCCAGGATGATAGGCAGTTTTGAGTGACAAAAGTGAACTTGAAGGGAAAGGAAGGAGGATGGAGAATATCTTAAATCTCACCTGCTCCAAAATTACCTTTTTCCTTGTTCATCATATATTTCGAGGATGGTAGTATCTTGATTGTCTAAACCAAGGCATTCCTGGCAATGGTGATGTGTATGAAAGTGTGGAGTGGGGATAGGGTGAAAGTTATGACAGGAGGATTGTTCTAGGTGTCTAGGGCAGACAACATTGGTAAAGTTGGGGTGAGGATGTATCAGTAACCCACCGGTGTTCTGGACACAACCTCCGTCCAGGTATTTGGGGGCCTGTATGACAGAAAGGCCAGCAAGCAAGCTTACCCTCATGACTCGTATTCACTCACTTGCCTCTATTCAATTAGCCTACTTTTGTCTGATCTATCCAGGGTTGTGTGGGAAGGCATATTGGAGCTGGTGATTTCCACATTTCTTTAGAAATTTATTATGACTTAGCTGTTTTTATGACTTAAGCTTTTTGTGATTTCTATACATGTTATTCCTGGTACCATCTCTCAGTGTAATACATTCCATATAAAATATGAACTGTAGCTCAACATAACTTTCTAAGGCCCCAAAGTGTTTTCCCAGCCCCAGCACCCACCCATTTCCTGTGTCCTCTTCTTGCTCACTGTAATTACAGACTTGAGTCATAACATAGCCCAGGCACTGACTCTGAATCAAAGCATCCACAGCACCTGCCTCATCTTGTGAGTTCCCATGATGCCACCTGGGAGAAGATGCCTACGTTCTGTGCAAATTGTATCTCTAGGCCCTTCAGGCTTATAGTTTAGGAAGGAGGGACTTACAGAGGAAAGAATGTGCACAACTTAGAGGAAGTGGGGGGAAGGACCCCTCTGGGCTTTCATGTAAAAAGAGGAGGTCATCAGAAACTTTAGCCAGGTATGATAGCAATGAAAAATTTGTCAGATTTGAGTCTTCATTTTATTTCCCAGTGTCTGAGTGTTTTTTGTTTGTTTGTTTGTTTTTGACCGTTTCAATATCTAGCAAGCATGCCTTCCCAAACTGAGGAAGCTGTGTAAGACTGACCTTGTCTAAAGCCAGTGTTACGAAGAGGGTTTACACAGAGTAGCTATGGGAAGATTATTGAGAAGGACTGAGAAGTAAGGCAGTGTCTGGGGCCTGTGCAGTAAAAAAGTGGTGGGTAGGGAAACCAGCTTGGAACTTGGGAGTGATCCCAGGGGTTAACTGGTGGAAAGGCTCTGGGGTTTCTCAACAGTATATTCTTTGGTCATTTTCACTTCAAAGTGTTGTGTCTGAATTCTGGCTAGTTTTGTTATGTCCCTTGCAAGTTCCTGACCAGAAGTCCACTAATTTTTTCATGAGTCAGCATCCTCCTGGCTTTTGTTCCATTGTAGGACATGTAGTGTTCTGATTCTTCTTGATGGCAGAGTTCTCTGGTGATTAATCTTTGCATAGCTGTATTTCCTTTTGTTAGTTTAGGGGTATTAGATTGTTCATATGAAGACTTTCTAAAATTTTATTTTATTTTGATTGACTTGTCTGTCTTCCTAGCCTGTGTATATTTTAGTTCTCTACAGTTTCAGGTACAGTCTCTGAACTCAGATACAGTTACTCAGAATTCTGATGATTCCTGCCTCCTATCTATGAGCTGAGATTATTGATGAGTAAATTTTGTATGATTTATGATTTCAAGTCACACAGTGTGGTGCTTTGATATGCTTAAACATTGTGAAATGATTACCACAGTCAAGCTAATTAACATAATTATCACCTCACATAGTAACTTTTTTTTTTTTTTTAGTGGTGAGCTCTACTTAAGATCTACTCTTTGAGCAGATTTCAGGTATACAGTGAATCATTAACTATAGACACTGTGCTGAGATTTGTGACGGAACAGATGGAAAGACTTTGGCAGCAGCCTTTTGGAGATTCTAAACAGGGCCCTTAATTTATCCTGTCCCGCATTGTAGATGTTCAGTTGCTGTCAGCCCATTTACAAGCTATGTGAGAACAAACATCATGTTTGTTTCTCTCACATTTATATGGGCGCAGAAGATGTTTCCTAGTTGTTGAAAGACAGCTAAAACATAGGTGCTGCAGGACCAAATAAGAGACACTATTAAAAAATAAAATTTAAAAATTAAACCTCTTTTGCAGTATATTTCATGTATTTTTAGGATCCATTTAAGCAATTTTACATTTCTTGTAAAACATCTGAGATAATCATGGAAGTACACCAGAAAATGTGATTTTTCTTGAAAGAAGAGAGATTGATTTTGACTCATAAAATTAACTTGAAACACTTTCCCCCCAAATAGCTACTAAATTGCATTCAGAGAAATCTCTTTGGGAAACCATTACAGTGTGCACTTCATCGTTAGGTAATTAGCTTGATGTTAGCTTGTTCAATTCATGCCTTATGTCCTTTGCCTTGAATAACACTTTATTTAAGAAACTCTTACTCCAAAGAAACCAGCTGTATGATGCCATTATCAGTCATTTACTTTTTTGTAGCAGTAAAGAAGAAGAAATCAAACTGCTGTGAAAACTAAAGAACCATTTCATTTCGCTTTTAATTTCCCATTCTTTGAATGGGATGAAGAACTTCATTTAGTGTATACTTATAAAGACTTGCTAATGCATTAAGGAAAACCATTTTATCTGGATGTCACTATTCAATATCTTATTTCTTATTTTGCATGTGCTATTTGCGTATGTTTTCCTAATTTAAAAAACTGTATTAATCTGCCTTTAACAAGTTATTTTCAGTTAAAACTAATAATCTTTTTGAATGTAGCTGGAGGGAAGGAATTAATACTTCAGAGAAGTTAGATCATGTTTATTTTAAATAGTGAGTAATAAAATTTTCATTAATGTGTTTAAAAATAACAACCTTCACATGTACCCCATACATTTGTAGAAATATAATACATCAAAAAAATAAAAATAACAACTACCCAGACAAATTTAATTCAGAATTTTTTTAGCCATTCCCTTAGGAAACCAACTTTCTGTTTAGTAAAAAAGATGACTGTAGTATGGAGCCTTTATCACTAGAATGCAGTTGAAAATAGGGGCCTTATTTACTGTTTGTTTTATTATTATTATTTTTTGTAGTTAAATATGCAGATATATTACTTATGTTTTTGCTTTCAGAGAATTCACAATGGCAGAAATTGAGCACTTTGTCGATCCCAGTGAGAAAGACCACCCCAAGTTCCAAAATGTGGCAGACCTTCACCTTTATTTGTATTCAGCAAAAGCCCAGGTCAGCGGACAGTCTGCTCGGAAAATGCGCCTGGGAGATGCTGTTGAACAGGTAGGATTCTGGAGGTAACTTAACTTAGATTGTGCCTGTTCAGGGTTTGCAGTAATTAGCAAATTCTATGTGTTCTGGGTGACAAAGTATTTTATTTTGGCGGTCATTTGCTTTTTATACAGTACTTGGTTTTGTAAAGAATTTATTATACAGTATTATTATAGTAAGAGAAAAATCACCTGAACATCTCAATTTGTGGGCCTTGGGGCTAGCATGAAAAACAAATGTTTAGCAGAGCACTTGGAAAATAGATCTTGGTTTGATTGTGCCTCACCAATCTGACTCTCAACAGTATGTACTACTTTGGGGGAGACAGAATTGGACCCACAGAGAGCAAGCCCTCTGGGTTTCAAACTCTTCTGTATTCATAGCAGTGGAATAAAGCCTTGCATCTAAGCACTTTGTAAATATTTGCCTGGAGAAGTGAGTGCCTGAAAACTTGCCAACAGTAGCTGCTGTCCACTAGTGGAATGAGTTGCCTCGCGGAGCAGTGAGCTTCCTGGCCCTGAAAATATTCCTGGCAAGATTGGTCGTTAGCTTGTCAGCCACTTTGCGGAGAAGACCTCTGTAGTGTATGGAGATGGGGCTAGATGTTTTCTAAGGTCCTTCCAAACACTAAAATGATTATATGTACTCTATGGGGTTCACAAATTTCAGTGGGTAAGGATACATTAAAATCCCCTCAACATGTCTCATTACTTTGGTTAATTCAGAAGGGAATGTCTTTGCCATTCTTTTTTTTTTTTTTTTTTTTGAGACGGAGTCTCGCTCTGTGGCCCAGGCTGGAGTGCAGTGGCTGGATCTCAGCTCACTGCAAACTCTGTCTCCCAGGTTTATGCCATTCTCCTGCCTCAGCCTCCCGAGTAGCTGGGACTACAGGTGCCCGCCGCCTCGCCTGGCTAGTTTTTTGTATTTTTTAGTAGAGACAGGGTTTCACCGTGTTAGCCAGGATGGTCTCGATCTCCTGACCTCGTGATCCGCCCGTCTCGGCCTCCCAAAGTGCTGGGATTATAGGCTTGAGCCACCGCGCCCGGCCGTCTTTGCTATTCTTTAGTGTCATTATGAATATTGTTTTTAGTACTGTAGATTTAGAAGGTATGAGGTACTGGGCTGAATTTTTGCTGACCCACTAAGTATGTTGGACAGATTTTGAATAACTCCATTATCATCATCTTGACATTAACCCATTAAAAAATAACCAAGATCTCATTCTGAGTATTTGAAATTGTTTTGAAAGCAAGATAGAATAGTTTGCGTTGGGTTTCAAATATTTTTCAGTAGGAGTCAATGGAAAATGGTATCTTGGCTTTCAAATTAATGTGTGTTTTCTTTTCTTCCTCCATGCTTGCTTTCTTACTGGTTGATTTAGGGTGTGATTAATAACACAGTATTAGGCTATTTCATTGGCCGCATCTACCTCTACCTCACGAAGGTTGGAATATCTCCAGATAAACTCCGCTTTCGGCAGCACATGGAGAATGAGATGGCCCATTACGCCTGTGACTGTTGGGATGCAGAATCCAAAACATCCTACGTAAGTGGAGTGCTGTTTACCATGTGGTTTTCACATTGTTAACTTAGGAGCCCAAAAATGGATTTTTGTGCACTTTATGCCACAGAGGAACAAAGGGAAAAGAAAAGAGATCTTTTCCTGAGCAAAATGGAAAAAGCAGTTGCCTCCTGCCTTTTTATGTGTCCTAAGGAGCCCGTTGTAGTCTTAGACAGCTGAGAGAGAGAGTTAGTTGATGATGGGACAGTGCTGATGTGTACACTAGCTGTACAGTGTATTGGCAGCATTACTGGCAATATCCTGGAGTGGATCTAAGACACATTGGCCTCTCCTTCCTGGCAAGAATCCCAGCAAACATTGGAAATGGTGGAGAGGTTGAGTAAAGAAAGTCATAGTGCTCTTAGCTCAATGAGCTATGTGGTAGCTTTGGGGAATATACTAGTTGATTCTGATCTCTTGCTTAAGTATTACCTTTCTCAAATGTTATGTATTTAACTCACAATTCACAGATGATCTCGAGGTACCCTGCTGCCCCTGTGCCCTGTCACCCCTCCAGCCTCCACCACCAAACATGAACATCAGTACTGAAGCTGAGGGACGAAAGGCATTTGCGTATAGGAGATGCTGTCTATACTGGTGGCAGGAGGAAATGTGGCATCTAAAACAAGGCTGAGAGTCTTTTGGCATTTCCCTTCTTGGGTGTTAGAGAGGCTTCCTCACCTGCATAGAAAGAGACTTTATTCTAGTCCAGGGTCATTTGTTCCACTGCACCCTTGGTTCAGTTTTCACTCTTTATTTATTTATTTATTTATTTATTTATTGAGACAGAGTCTTGCTCTGTCGCCCAGGCTGGAGTACAGTGGCTGGATCTCAGCTCACTGCAAGCTCCGCCTCCCGGGCCTACGCCATTCTCCTGCCTCAGCCTCCTGAGTAGCTGGGACTACAGGCGCAGTTTTTACTTTTTAAAATGGCTTTCTTTTTATGGATTTTTGAAAATTAAAAATCAAAATCAGTCATATTTTAAAAAGTAATGACTACTTTTTTTAAAACAAAAAGGAAAAAAATAATTCTGAAGAATATTATGTAGAAAATGAAACTTCCAGTTACGTGCCTCTCCCCAGGTGTTTTATGTCTCTTCTTTGTATTGAGCAGACATTTTCTATAAAGGACCAGATGGCAAATATTTTTAGCTTTATGAGTCTCTGTCACGTAACTTTGTTGTTTTTTTTATAGCTTTTAAGACATGTCCAAACTGGCTGGGTGTGGTGACTCATGCTTGTAATCCCAGGACTTTGGGAGGCCGAGGTGGGAGGATTGCTTGAGCTCAGAAATTTGAGACCAGCCTGGGCAACATAGCAAGACCCTGTCTCTACAAAAAGTACAAAAATTAGCCAGGTGTGATAGCACGCCCCTGTAGTTTCAGCTACTTGGGAAGCTGAGGTGGGAAGATCACATGAACCCGGGAGGTTGAGGCTGTAGTGAGCCATGATTGCACCACTGAACTCAAGCCTGGGCGACAGAGTGAGGCCCTGTCTCAAACAAACAAAAAAAGATCATACTTAGCTCCATGATCTTGGGTATGTCTGCCTTCTCTAGATGATTTTTCTATGTGTTCTAACACACACATGTGTAAATGCATAATAATCTGCATATGTTTATAAATGGCTATTAATGATGTTGTTTTTAATATATTCTTTTTCCCTTGTGGAATTAGGAAAGAATTACTGTAATCTGTTAGGATTTTCTTAGCAAGCTTGCTTGACATATGTCAAAATGATAATAGTAATTATTCTTAGCATTATGGGTGATCACTAATTTCTTTACACTTTTTAGATTTTCTGGGACGACTTTTTATTTTCAGATCAAACCAATAAAATGTTTTTCCTTTTTTATGAGAAAAGATTATTTCTTTTCTTTTGGTTTCATACCCAGCTCCTTCTCTTAGTTTGCTCTGACTCTAATTTCAGATTAAACCAGATGTTGTTCTTGCTGTCTCTATTAAGTAATTTGCTTAAGTTTCACAGCCAGTGAGTGGTGAGGCTAGGATATAAACCTGGCTGTCTGACGCCAGGCCCATGCTCTTAACAGTCATGCTGTACTGCTTTATAAACCCACTGTATGCCTGCTAGTCCTTATCTGAGTGCTACTGTGAGGCTGGGGATCAGAAAATGGAAAGTCACTGGAAAACAGGGCTAAATGAAACAAGAAGCTCCAGAGTCCCAGATGCTCTTAACGAGAGGGGAGAACTCCCTTAGAGAGTTTAATACTTTTGTGTGCTTTATATATTTTTTTTAATAAAAAAAGTTACCATTGTAGTTAATGCCACACCAATCCTCTTTCCCTCCAGAGAAGTAATCACTATCCCAACATTGTTATTCTCAGGCACGTTTTTATAATTTTACCTTTTAGTACATAAATGTTAGTTGACATCTTTGGTAAATTATAACCACCAAACTGTATGTTTAAGAACATAAGTATATTTACCAGTCGACATGTATAGGGAATGTCAGATTGCCAGATTGCATGTTTTTAGGCTTTGTTCTTTAATTCCTTTTGTTGTTTCGTGTTGGAGTTTCTGAGCTCATATGAGTTTTATATTTGCTTGCTTTATTACAAACACCCCATGTGATAACATGTGCTTGGAAAGCTGAGTAGTTTTGCCTTTTTTTTTGAGACAGAGCCTTGCTCTGTCACCCAGGCTGGAATGCAGTGGTGCATTCTCCGCTCACTGCAGCCTCCGCCTCCTGGGTTCAAGCGATTCTCCTGCCTCAGCCTCCCGAGTAGCTGGGATTACAGATGCATGGCACTGCACCTGGCTAATTTTTGTATTTTTTGTAAAGACGGCGTTTCTCTATGTTAGCCAGGCTGGTCTTGAACTTCTGACCTCAGGTCATCTGCCCGCCTCAGCCTCCCAAAGTGCTGGGATTACAGACATGAGCCACTGTGTCTGGCCAAGCTTAGTAGTTTTGATGGTTTAATTTCCCCAAACTCTTTGGATCAAGGACAAAAAAAAAACAACAACAAATCTTCGTGAGAAGGACTAACTAGATATCTACCAAAATAAGCTCTTTACAAACTCTTTTTCTTATTGAAATAACGGATTCTTAAGAGTTTGTCATAGTTGGGGTTGCTATAAGAAAGTACCACATACGGAGTGGCTTATAAACAACGGACATTGATTTCTCACTGTTCTGGAGGCTGAAAGTCAGAGAGCAGGGTGCCAGCATGGTCTGATTCTTGTGAGGGCCCCATTCTCATTTGCATACTGCCAACTTCTTGTTGTATCCTCACATGGTGAAAGAGGGCAAGAGAGCCCTCTGGGGTCCCAGATTCCAGTGATTAGGGCTCCATCCTCATGACCTAATCACCTCCCAAAGGCACCTCCTCCTAATACCATCATGTTGGGAGTTAGGATTTCAGTATACGAATTTTGCCAAGGACACAAGCATTCAATTCATTGCAGGTTCTTTGAAAATAATTTAAATTTTGCTTTTTAACAGTATCTTATGTATGTATTTATAAGACAGAGAACCTGGCATCAGTGTGATCATAATGCTCTTATATAATTTTATTGTGTGACCTAAACTTTATCCACTCTTATACTGAGTTGTCTTTTGTTCAGTAAAGAAAGTGAATTGAATCCAAATGCCCACATTTATGGCAAGCTGAAGTAGGTGTTTAGTCAGCCATCTGATATCAAGTTGTGAGAACAGTAGGTACTTCATCCAAGGAATTATGGTTTCTGCCAAATTCATTTTGATTCCTGTTCACAAATTTGAACCAAATTTACAGGCTTTGTCTAGGTTCACATTTAATTTCCGTAATTAAATTCCAGAATATATTAGTTTACACCACAGACTCAGTATGACAATATAAATCCATCCGGAAAGGAAGACTATTTTGTTTACAGTGTGAATTATATATTTTTTCTTTCATTTTTTTTTTTTTTTTTAAGATGGGGTCCCACTATGTTGCCCAGATTGGTCTCAAACTCCTGGCCTCAAGTGATCCTTCCACCTCAACTTCCCAAGTACCTGGGATTACAGGCGTGAGCCATCACACCCAGATCTGTGTGAATTATATTTTATAGGTTTATTAGCTGCCTGATATATGAGGCTATTCCCATTTCAAATATTTATAAAATTTGAATGAAGATTGTATAATCGAATTATCCTTGAATATATGAAAGGGTTATAATCTGCATGCATTTGTGAATGAACACAATGTAAGTATAAGTAAGTACTGTTTTTATTGATTATATCTTTTTAGGGTTGGATTGAGATTGTTGGATGTGCTGATCGTTCCTGTTATGACCTCTCCTGTCATGCACGAGCCACCAAAGTCCCACTTGTAGCTGAGAAACCTCTGAAAGAACCCATATCCTTTCTGTTCACTCCAAAAACTCAGGATTCACATGTGAACATCTTGCTAATGACTAAGTCCAAGTCTTTACCGTGTTCTATGGATAAATGGAGATGTTTTTGATACTGTAGTAATACTTGTTTAAACCTATTATTTTACCTATCTCTTTGTTCCTTTCCTATTCTCTGCACTTGTAGTCTGATGTGTGCCCACTCAATGTTTGGCCTTTAAAAGAAGCATATTTAGAAAAATGCTCTGAATATCTTTCAGAGCGTTAATAGTTTTTTTCTCAGCTGTTTCCAAAATGCGCTTCACACCTGCACCTACCTACATGCTCTTTAAATAAAGGGTACCTGGTGAAAGCTTTTTCCATTAAAAGATGAGTGTCATTTGATAGTAGATGAAATAATAATTTAACTCACTTGGTCTGAAAATCAGCAAAATAGAAATTTTCTTTCTTTACTAGGCAGTGAAGTTATGAGCTGATTTCTTAGGGGTAGGTCAGTGACAGGAAATAGATCTTGTTTTGGGCATTTTAGAAATAAATTCTTATCAGAAGTTCTTATGCCATGGGTTGGTCATTACTGATTAGATAATATCTCTTTTTTCTCACTGTAACTGGAAAAGTTTCTATTGATGGTATTAATTTTGGGTGAGATTTGCTTGAATGATTTTGTGGACAGGTGTTTCATCTTGTCTTAAAATCAACATAAACAGGATCTGGAGTACTGATAGAGAGCTGGGGTGGTTTTAAGTTGATGACTGATTGTTCTCAGGCTCGTTTTCTGAAATACTGAGGCAGTGCTGTAGTTTTGGATTCCTTGACTACTTCATACAAAACAGTCAGTGTTGTTCAGTTTGAACCCAATAAGGGAGCAATTGGTAAGGCGTATAAGAAGGATGCAAAACTGGTGATGGAGTATCTTGCCATTTGTGATGAGTGCTACATTACAGAAATGGAGATGCTGCTGAATGAGAAAGGGTAAGATTTCAGATGTTTAGTCTTCCACGGGCTCCAGTCAGTTGTGTCTTCGGCCAGGTTCTGAAAGTTAGGGTGTGATTAATTTCTTAAGATTTTTTGCAGGTAAGATTTTTAAGATTTTTTGTTGGCTGCATTTGAAGGACTGTCTTTGCTGAGATTTTGGCATTATAGCCTGGAAAAAGATTTGAAGTAGAATATAAAGACTTTTTTTTTTTTTTTTTCCTATTAACTTTCTTAAAGCGACTTACCCAGCTAGGAAGGGTTAGAAACTACATCTACCTCTCAGGTCACTTCTCCTTTTTGGAGGTTTAGAATACTCTCTGTAATTGTTTAAGCATGAATATAAACAATAGAGAAGGCGGGGCATGGTGGCTCACGCCTGTAATCCCAGCACTTTGGGAGGCCGAGGCAGGCAGATCACGAGGTCAGGAGACCATCCTGGCTAACACGGTGAAACCCCATCTGTACTAAAAATACAAAAAATTAGCCAGGCATGGCGGTGGGTGCCTGTAGTCCCAGCTACTCAGAGGCTGAGGCAGGGGAATGGCGTGAACCTGGGAGGCGGAGCTTGCAGTGAACCGCGATCTTGCCACTGCACTCCAGCCTGGGCAACAGAGTGAGACTCCGTCTCAAAGAAAAAAGGAAAAATAGAGAAAAGCCTTTAAAGGAATACAACAAAATCCAGCCCTGAACAATGTAAAATTTACAATATCCAGCAAACGATAAAAATTACTATATATATATATGAAATAGCAGGAAAATGAGGAGTAAAGTCAGTTGAAAGAAACACCTAGAAAAAACATGATGCGGTAAATACATAAGGATGTTAAAGCACTTATTATAAATATACTTAATGTACTCAAGGGTATAAAGGAAAACATGAACATGTGAGGTGAGAAAGGGAAAAATATATGTGTAATATGGATATAAACACATTTTTATATATATAGACAACATGAAACATTTAGAGGCAGTATCTCAAATGAAAATGTCACTGGATGGGATTAACAGTAGATTAAACATTACAGAAGAAAGATCATTGAACTCAAAGACATAGCAACAAAAACTATCCAAAATGAAGCATAGAAAAAACAAGACTGGGAAAAAACTGTCCAGTGGGACAATATCAGACCATCTAATGCGTGTGTAATTGAGAGTCCTAGAGAGGGCGTATAGAAAAAATACTATACAATAGCTGGAAATTTTCCAAATTTGATGAAAACGATAAAACTACAGATTGAAGAAGCTTATCCCCAAGCAGGATAAACACAAAGATGACCATATGAAGACACATGAAAATCAAATAGCTAAAAACTAGGGATGAAGAGAAGAACCTTTAAAGCAGCTAGAGGGGAAAAAGACTCATTACGTAAAAACAAATGAAGATAAGAATGATTAGAATTCGTATCAAAAACTATGCAGATCACCATATAATGGAATGAAATCTTTTAAAGTGTTTTAAAATTCCTACACCCAGCAAAAATATCTTTCAAAAATGAAGAGGAAATACTTTTAAGACCAAGCTTGCCCAACCTGCGGCCTGCAGGCTGTATGTGGCCCAGGATGGCTTTTGATGCTGCCCAACACAAATTTGTAAACTTTCGAAAAACATCATGAGTTTTTTTTGGCAGTTTTTTTTTTTTCTTTGCTCATCAGCTATGGCTAGTGTTAGTGTATTTTACGTGCAGTCCAAGACGGTTCTTCTAGTGTGGCCCAGGGAAGCCAAAAGATTGAACATCTCTGTTTTAGACAATCCAGGGCTCTGAAATTGCACTACCAACAGACCTCCACTATGAGAATTGTTAAGGGAACTTCTCCAGGCAGAAGTATGAAAGTTTAGATCTACCCAGAAGACTTAAGAGATCTAGAAATGACAAATATGTGGGTTAATAGAAATGGCATTTTCTTTCTCATCTCTTAATCTCTTCAAAAGATAATGGAGTATTTAAAGTCAAAATAATAATACAGGCCTGGCACGGTGGCTCAAGCCTGTAATCCCCAAGACTTAGAGGCCGAGACGGGTGGGATCACTGCAGGTCAGGGAGATCGAGACCATCCTGGCTAACATGGTGAAACCCCTGCCTCTACTAAAAAAAATACAAAAAAACTAGCCGGGCTGCATGATGCCTGTAGTCCCGGCTACTCGGGAGGCTGAGGCAGGAGAATGGCGTAAACCCGGGAGGCAGAGCTTGCAGTGAGCTGAGATGTGGCCACTGCACTCCAGCCTGGGCGACAGAGCGAGACTCCGTCTCAAAAAAATAAATAAATAAATAAATAAATAAATGAAATAAAATAATAATAATACAGAATTTTTAACACATGGAAGTAAAATGTATGCTATCAATAGCACAAAGGGTGGGAGCAAAGAATTAGGAATATACTCTTGTGAGGTGTATACATTATATATGAAATGGTGTAATATTACTTGAAGATAAACTGTGATAAGTTAAAAAATGCGTAGAGTGAACTCTAGAGCAATCACCTGGAAAAAAAACACAAAAAAAACCAAGGGGTGTAACTAATAAACCAATGGTAGAGATAAAGTAGAATAAGAAAAAATATTCCACAAGAAGATGGGAGAGGAGGAAAAGGAACAAAGAACGGATGGGACAAAGATGAACTCTTGCAAGTTGAAGATATCTGTTTCAGAAAAATTTTAAAACATTTCTGGTCTTCTAGAATTAACATCTATTTATACTAAAACAATATCAAGTCCCATTAAAATGGACTAAGTTATATTACTAATTAAATATCATTATCCATAAACACAGTTTGTTTTATTACTTATTCTCAAGTAATGGCTGTCTCCTTGCCAATTGCAACTCTTTTTTTTTTTGAGATGGAGTCTTACTCTGTCACCCAGGCTGGGGTGCAGTGGTGTGATCTCAGCTCACTGCAACCTCTGCTTCCCAGTTTCAAGCAATTCTCCCACCTTAGCCTCCTGAGTAGCTGGGACTACAGGTGTGCACCACCACACCTAGCTAATTTTTTGTATTTTTAGTGGAGATGGGGTTTCACCATGTTGACCAGGTTGGTCTCGAACTCCTGACCTCAGGTGATCCGCCTGCCTTGGCCTCCCAAAGTGCTGGGATTACAGGCGTGAGCCACCATGCCTGACCCAATTGCAACTCTTTTATAGCTGTTCACTATGATACACTTAGACTGTGCTCACAGAGAGGGTGAATATAACACCGTGTATGTAATGGAACCTTTAATGCACGCACACACAGACTTCAGACAGAATAGTAAAAACGGAAGAATTCAGTGAACACCAGTCAGATGAGGCATGAGATTATCACAGGTGGAAACAAGCAAAATGCAGTTGTTATGTATGCCAAGTATCCAGCTTCCGAGACAACCACATGAGGGCACTCTATCCTAGCACTGAATTGCTTGGGAGGCAAGAGAAATCCAAATTGATACTCAAAATGTGAGGAAACACCTCCTAAGCTGAAATACAGGTATTACATGAAACTCTTTATAAAGAGTGAATTATTATAACCTGAAACTGAATGGGCATATCTCAGGACACAAATACATGGCAGCCAGTGATTTTGGGGGGGATAATATTTTATATTGCCGTATGAAACAGAAACATTAAACTTCTTTTAAACTGATCTTCATCAAGACAAATGTCAAAATTTATTTTGAAAATAGTGTGGGCATTGGACTGTAAAATTACTTTTGTAAGATGGCATGCTGGTTCATTTGTACATTTGTTGGGACAGTAATGAGAACCCTTGTGTTTTTACCAGCAGGCTTATTTCTGACAAAGTTGTTATTATTCTAAAACTGAAATTTCAAAAAGTTGTTTTTGGTTTTACCTTGATCTCAAAATCAAAGGCATTAGTCATTAAGTCACTTGTGGAATTTTATGAAACTAGTCAAAATTTGGTGTATCTCCTCAGAGTATTTTTTGGTGCCATTGTTAGAATAATACTTAATTTGGTGTTTCTTATGAAATAATTTAAATTTGACATCACTTATTATATCTGGAGAGTTGATCAAGTTATAAAATAAAAAACAATTTAGCAATCTACAAAATTCCTTTAAATTAAGGCATGGGGTGCCTGTTTGAACTAATACAAAATGTATTTTGTTTCTTTGTAGGGAATTTACAATTGAAACTGAAGGGAAAACATTTCAGTTAACAAAAGACATGGTCAATGTGAAGAGATTCCAGAAGACACTATATGGTAAATTTGTAAAAATGATAAACAAAAAGTCACTGCTCCCTAAAGCTTTTGCTGCTGTTTGAGACAGGGTCTCGCTCTGTCACCCAGGCTGGAGTGCAGTGGCACAACCTCTGCCTCAGCCTCCCAATTAGCTGGGACTACAGGAGCACGCTACCATACCCAACGAATTTTTGTATTTTTTGTAGAGATGAGGTTTTTGCCACGTTGCCCAGGCTGGTCTTGAACTCCTAGGCTCAAGCAATCCACCCGACTCGGCCTCCCAAAGTGCTGGGATTACAGGCATGAGCGGCCACGCCTAGCCCTCATTCCCTGTCTTTTTTGGCAAAATAACTTATTAAAAAGTCCTTTAGGGGCCAGACGCGGTGGCTCATGCCTGTAATTCCAACACTTTGGGAGGCCGAGAGCGGGTAGATCACGAGGTCAGGAGTTTGAGACCAGCCTGGCCAACATGGTGAAACCCCATCTCTACTAAAAATGCAAAAATTTTGCCGGGTGCAGTGGTTCACGCCTGTAATCCCAGCATTTTGGGAGGCTGAGGTGGGTGGATCACGAGGTCAGGAGATCGAGACCATCCTGGCTTACATGGTGAAACCCCATCTCTACTAAAAATACAAAAAAAATTAGCTGGGTGTGGCGCCGGGCACCTGTAATCCCAGCTACTCAGGAGGCTGAGGCAGGAGAACGGTGTGAACCTGGAAGGCGGAGCTTGCAGTGAGCTGAGATCATGCCACTGCACTCCAGCCTGGGCGACTGAGCAAGACGCCGTCTCAAAAACAAACAAACAAAAAATACAAAAATTAGCTGGGCGTGGAGGTGCGTGCCTGTAATCCCAGCTACTCGGGAGGTTGAGGCAGGTGAATCCCTTCAACCCGGGAGGCTTGCAATAAGCCGAGATTGCGCCATTGTACTCTAGCCTGGGTGAACGGGCGAGACTCTGTCTCCAAAAAAAAAAAAAAAAAAAAAAAAAGGCCATTTAGACCAGTGATGTTTCATGCTTTTTTAAAAGTTAAGAAGATGATTGTTTTTTTGTAGAACAAATTATGTGAATCAGGCAATGAGTAATTTGGAGCATATATGGAGGATGCTGAAGTTTATTTGTGGCTGAATTGAAATTCCTGGAAACAGAATAGTAGTGGGTGTTTGAGAAGCTACTGCCAGTGGAGAGAGTGAGCCTTTGTTCTTGGCCTGCTTGTAGCCAGGCTTCTGTGAGCAGTGGTAGGAGTAAGCAGGGGCTTCTCCATCACGCTCTGGGGCTTTATAGCCACGATCCTGGCAGCTAGTTCAGAGCTGCACATCACCATTACTCAGATACCACAGAAGGATGGGGGGGGGAATGCCTTGATCATGTTTCTAAAATATTACTCTTTATCGTAGACAAACAGGATCTGTTTTCCTCTACATGTGTGAGTTTTTGGTTCCAATGATCTCATTTCCCAAACAATATAAACTCTCCAAGGTTATGGCCAGTTATCTTAGACCTGGACAGTGCTTAGCAGTGCTTCTTCCTTTCCACATAATAAGTAATAATTATCAGTGTATTTCCTGTGTATACCACGGGTGTTGTCTTACCCACAGGAAGAGCTGTAGGCCACTGTAAGATGTCTTTGATGGACTGCTGTTCTTTGAGCAAACTCTTCCCTAAGGGTGTCCTGACCCCAGAACATTGGTAATACAATGCCAGTAATGGGGTTCTGAACAAGTTCTCATCAAGATAACAAGCTAAAAAGTTAAAGAAACACAAACCGTGTAATACTTTTTGCGTGTAGGAATTGTTTTTGTTAATTTTGCCAGCTGTGTTAGATTTTAAATTCTAGCAAATTCTTATTAAAAGCCTTAGATTTTTTGTGCTTTCTGGGTAGCCAAGGCAGGTGATAGAGACAAAATGTAGCTGCTGCTATTCGTAGTTTGCCAACTGGTGAATAAACATTCTGGTAACTCAGGTTTCGTTTTTACACAGTATAAACAGAATTTGGTGAAAGATTTTTTCACTCCAACTTTCTCTTCGAAGGCATGTTTCCTATTAGCAAATAGTTTTTAGGTATGTTCTGGTTTCTTTGTTCTGATATACAGACATAAAAAATCCATCTAGAATAGAGATATTTTTAGTGCTAAGAATTTTTTTTTTTTTTGAGACCAAGTCTCGCCCTTGTTTTCCAGGTTGGAGTGCAGTGGCACGATCTTGGCTTACTGCAACCTCTGCCTCCGGGGTTCAAGCGATTCTGCTGCCTCAGCCTCCCGAGTAGCTGGAATTACAGGCACCTGCCACCACACGCGGCTAATTTTTGTATTTTTAGTAGAGACGGGGTTTCACCATGTTGGCCAGGCTGGTCTCGAATTCCTGACCTCAGATGATCCACCCACCTTGGCCTCCCAAAATGCTGGGATTCCAGGTGTGAGCACCGTGCCCAGTGAATTGTTCAGAGAGAATCTGAAATGCATTATGTGGTATTTGAGAGAATGTTATTGAATTTCTCTCTCTTTCGCAGTGGAAGAAGTTGTTCCGAATGTAATTGAACCCTCCTTCGGCCTGGGTAGGATCATGTATACGGTATTTGAACATACATTCCATGTACGAGAAGGAGATGAACAGAGAACAGTAAGTTATCATGTAGTGTGCTGTTATAGTGTCAGATAATAAAAATGTTCTGAATTACATTGTGAAGTACATTAATAAGACTCTAGAATGATCAATTAGTTATTACTATTGTCTACTAGTGCTGTTAACATTCATCTTTGCTTAAGTTTTTATAGACAAACCACTTTCCTGTGTTATCTTATTTGAGCTTTAGGTTATTCTAGAAGCTATTGTTTTAGTTGCCTGGTGCTCTCTATTCTGAGACTGAACCAATTACTTTGGGGAACAATCTACATTATGTCAGTGGAAGGAATGGCACTTTCTGGATATGCTGTGTTTTCAGAAATTTGGGAAGGATGAGATGACTCATAGAATTTAGCCAGACCACTAAGCTCTATCTATAGTCTGGTAAAGTATCAAAGGGAACCTCCTCAAACTGCATAAAATTGTCTGGGGTACTTTTGGGGTAAAGATGTGAATTCCTAGGTTCTACTCTGGAGATGCTGATTCACTAGGTCTAAGACCCAGGGATGTGGGTGTTTTTTTAATAATAAGAACCCTAGGTGATTTCACTGTGAAAGCTTGACAGATCATAAATGGGATAATAGTTATCTGGGGTATAGCCTTTCCTAGCATTCAAGTATTGCTGAAGATAGAAGATTATAAGAAGTCTTCATCAGCTCCCACGAATTTTCTTTTGGTTCTGATGCTTCTGAATCACTGCTCCTTGCCTTCTTCCTCTCTATCTCCTTGCCTTCTTCCTCTCTATCTCCTTGCCTTACTTCACCATTTTTACCTCGCCTCTGCCTGCAGAAGTTACACTCCTGGTCAGATTGCTAGGAAAGCCAACCAGAAGAATGGCTAAAAAGGAGAGGTTGTATATGTTAGGTTAATTGAAAGAAACAGCGTCATCCACTTGGCCATTCTAAAGCTTGAGTGTATGTAATGTTAGACATCAACCCTGTGGTTCTTTCTGGGACATTTAACCTTGAAGGATGAACTAGTGCATTCTCGGCAGCAGTACTTCAGTCTGACACACTATTGTAATACATAGCTAATAAAGTTAGTAGTGTACTCTCTGCCCTAAAGTTGCTTCTTCATTTCCCAACCTTGAAGAAGCAGCCCTATTCATTCAACAGATTGTAAGAACCTGGGCTAGGCCCCAGGTACGCAAACATAAGGCTTGGTTCTTTTTGAGAAATGATGACAAACATAACTGCGTGTGTTCTTTTTAGATGTCAAGTCTGCTTCAAGCTTTTTCTGCTTATTTTTCTAATAAAAAGGTTTTAGAAAATCTTTTAGCTGTTCCTTTGAATCTAACAATATTAATATAACTACAGCTTTAATAGAAATTTCGTAAGGGCTAAACAAGAATAAATTAGTCACAGTGTTTTATGAATTGCATGAATTCCCATGATGAAGAGAAATTTGATTAGGCTGTGGGAAGCCAAAAATGCTTCTAAATTGTTAGCACCTAGTTCCTCAATCTATTTGCCTATAAATGTAGTAGAAAGACATTGCTAGTGAAATTCTAAAAATTATTTTTCTATAAAGTCAGGTCCCTATTACTGTCTCATATTAAATAGAAATATCACAAGATGGAGGAAGGGAATATAATTCTGAACCTTCTGTGATGTGAGCAGCAATGTTGGTGGAATACAGGCCTTACTTAGAGTGGGATATTCATTGCTTGGCATTAAAGGTTAATTGAACTTTGGGTAAGAGGCTAAACTGGAATCTGTGTCATTCATTATTTTTATGGGACAAATTTATTCTGTGTTTTTGCCTTCAAGTGAACCTTTTGTACAAGTATTAAGAACTGCCTTCAGTTCCCATTTCCAACCCAAAGTGGTAGATTGGTTTGCCTTCCACAGAATATTTTTATTTTCGCTTTTTTTTTTTTTTTTGGTCTCGCTTTGTTGCTCAGCTGGAGTGCAGTGGCATGATCTCAGCTGACTACAGCCTCAAACTTCTGGGCTCAAGCAATCCTCCTGCTTCAGCCTCCCGAGTAGCTGGGACCACAGGTGCGCCTCACAATGTCTAGCTAATTTTTTAGTTTTTGTAGAGATGGGGTCTTGCCATGTTGCCCTGGCTGGTCTTGAATTCCTGGGCTCAAGCAATTCTTCTGCCTCAGCTTCCCAAAGTGCTGGGGTTACAGGCAGGAGCCACTGTGCCCAGCCTTATTTTTGCTTTCTTTGATTTCTGAGTTACTCAGAAACTATTTCAGGGCAGTTTAAGAAGGCTGTATGTACTTTTTAGTGTAGGTAGATGGAGCATCTTTTTTGTTTTGTACTATTTCTTTTGGACCTATGTTTGTGAGCTAATTAAACTTTTCTGTTTCACTGGGTCACTAAGGCTCATAGGTTCTTTTCTTAAAAGACAGAATAGGCTTTTGGTTTGGGGCACTGCCACTTGTTTGATGATTTAGGTAGTCTCCACAGAAAAACTGTCTTTTATGTGGGACTAAAAATTACCGTCTTTTATATGTAGTAGCTTTCAGAATGCTTTCACATCATTTGACTTTTTTAGTAACGGGCTTGTGAAGCAAGCAGAGCAGGTGGTGGAGACCTGCTTTTTAGATGGAGAAACTAAGGTTTAGAAAGAGAGCTCATGAGTTGGCCCAAATTTGGAGCTGAAACCAGGTGTTTCTGATGCTGGTTCTCCTGCTTCTCTTTTGCCATACTGCTTTTCATGTCATGTTTTCTGGCATTTGGGTAATGATGTTATGTTTGAACACTTGCTGAATATTAACCTCTTTTGGTTTGGGGTATTAGCATTTAGATATTTACGAATTAACATATTTGGATTTTTTTCTTTTTAAATCATCCAGTTCTTCAGTTTCCCTGCTGTAGTCGCTCCATTCAAATGTTCCGTCCTCCCACTGAGCCAAAACCAGGAGTTCATGCCATTTGTCAAGGAATTATGTAAGCAAATTCAATTGGGTAAACTCCATGGGAACACCATCAGGAGACTGAATCTTAGGAAATGTATCGTTTATTTCAATAAAAATAGAGATTGAATAAAGAATATAAATGATTTTATAAAGAGTACATGATTTTAGCCTGTACTCTTATTTCTAAGAGAGAGGGTATGCTTGCTTAGATGTTTTATTCTGGCATTTGAGTGAGTCAAGGTAGGACCCAAGAGTCAGATTTAAAAATTATTTCCTTCTCATACTGACGTTGGTGCTCAGTTCATCGAGGGAACCCAAGTGGAGTGTAGCAACCCTAGTGGATCTACAGCTACAGAATCCACTGCCCTGAAAGGAATCCTAGTGGTCATCTGGCACATCCCACTTATTTCAGAGTTGGGAAGTGGGGAGAGTCCATTGACCTGCTCAGAGCCATAAAAATGGAGGTGGTGGAGTCAGGACTCACCTTCTGGCCTTGGCTCTTGGTCCTATATTTGTTCCCCCTATAGCTGTATCAGATGGAGGTATGCGTGAAGATTTGGATTCTCGCAAGGGATTTATTAAACTTTAGGGATGTTTCTTTGTGTTGCAACTCAACTTGTTGCTGTCTTGTCTTGGTCCCTTTTATAAGTCTGAGCTTGTAAGAAGACAGTAGTTAGATAACATTGGGCTTAACTCCATTGTTCTATTTTTAATTTACTTTGTTTATTTTGGATAGCGGAAGCCCTCACCAGGCATGGAGTGTCTCACAAGGTAGACGATTCCTCTGGGTCAATTGGAAGGCGCTATGCCAGGACTGATGAGATTGGCGTGGCTTTTGGTGTCACCATTGACTTTGACACAGTGAACAAGACCCCCCACACAGCAACTCTGAGGGACCGTGACTCAATGCGGCAGATAAGAGCAGAGGTATCTGGCCTTCTCTTTGGCATTTTTAGCCTTAGAAATGTGTACTGCTTCTTACTGATTTGTGTTGGATTTTGATGTGTATATGCTCCCTTTCCTTTTTTTTTTCTTTTTAATTTTAATGAACGGCTTCTATCAGACAGAGCCCAGAATCTCAAGTCCCCCTGGTTTAATTATGAAAATATCCATTAGCACTTCTCTAATATTTTATAACCATTTGTATTGCTCTGGGCTCATTCTCCAGCAGTTTGCTTTTATACTTGTTTGTTTATTGGGCAAGAGAAATATGATCCCAATAATTTGTTGCCATAGTTTTATTGGTAGGCTTTTGAGGGGTTAGACATTTTAATTTTTTATTTTTACAGACACGTATACATGTGTATGTATAAACTTTTCCGTGTTCAGATATTCAAAACAGTGAATGATGTTTCAGTAATTTTGGTCAATAGGAAGGCAGTAATGGAGATGGTAGAAGCACAGAAGGGGAAGGATGGGTGGTAAGGGAAAGGAAAGAGTAGCTGCTCTAATTGACGTCTGCCTGCCTAATTTATCAACTTTGAGCACATATTTCAAGTGCCTGTTCCGTACTTAGCTTGATACAGATACTAATAGGGAAAACAGAAGCAAAAGACTGCTTTTTTTTTTCTGAAGGAGTTTATAGTCTAATCCAGAAGTCGTGAATTTCTAACTTGACTTTTTAGAGACCATCTGGCTACTCTGGACCTGTGTACCCATCTGGGTGTGGTTCTCAAAAGTGTAGTCCCTAGACCAGCAGCATCAGTGTCACCTGGAAATGTGTGAGATAAGCAAAACCTCCCCAGACCTACTACATCATAAACTGGGGATGGAGAGGCAGAAGGGGCAGGCAAAACTTTTTTAGTTTTAACGAGACCTCCAGATGATTCTGACGTGCACTCGAGTTTGAGAACCATTGCTATGTGGCAGCCAGTGTTTGATTTTGGCTGAGGAACAGTGGCCTCCTTCGTCAGAGCTCTCCAGTTTGCCAGTCTTATGTAACTCCCTCACACGAGTTACTTGACTGACTCCTGTTTGTTCTAATAGTTAAATTTAATACACATGAAGTAAAGGACATGGAGATTTAGAAAAGTTAGGAAAGGCTTTGTGGGAGAATTGAGTTGTCTGGGGGAACTGGTGGGCATTGTGGGCGAGAAGAAGAACATGGACCCTTGCATGGCATGACATTGTTTGGCTCTGTGTAAGGTTTCCTGAGTTCAGGATAAATCTTCTTAAAAATCTGAACAAGTTGGTTGATACTTGGCTTCTCTCTCCTTGTCTCTAGGTCTCTGAGCTGCCCAGCATAGTCCGAGACCTAGCCAATGGCAGCATCACATGGGCCGATGTGGAGGCCAGGTATCCTCTGTTTGAAGGGCAAGAGACTGGTAAAAAAGAGACAATCGAGGAATGAAGACAATGTTGACAACTTTTGACCACTTGCGCTGAAAAACAAAACAAAACAAAACAAAAAACTCTTATCATGTCCACTTTACAAAAGAAAACAGCATTGTGATTACTCCCAGGGACTGTATTTTATCTTCAGTGGCTGCCTGATTTTACCCCCACAATTAAAGTTGAAGGAATCCTGAACAAACTTGTGATCTATTTGCTCGTGTTTTTACATTTTCAGCAAGGCTGTTTCTCCCACGTTTGGGTAGACATTCTCATGGCTTAATGTTAAACACAGTTAACACTTTTAAAAAAATTAACAGCTTTATTGGGATATCATTTACATACCATAAAAATAACCTATTTTAAGTGTAGAGTTCAGCGATGTTTAGTATATTTACAGAGTTGTGCAACCACCACCACAAACCAATTTTAGAATATTTCCATCACTCCAAAAGAAGTCTCATGCTCATTTACCTCACTCCCATTCTAACCTCAGCCCAGGCAACCACTCCTCTACTTTCTGTCTATTGATTTACCTTTTCTACTCTTTATCTTTTTCTGAGAAAATGATGCATCGTGCAGATACTGTGACAACAGTCTCCAAGCAGATGAAATGACTTCTGGGAAAGACTGAGGCGAGGATGGGGTGGCAGGAGTGGTGCAGTGGAGGAGGCAGAGTGCTGGGGTGGAGCTTTAGGACTGCTAACCCCACTGCAGATTCTCCAGGAGGGGAGGGCCTTGACAGATTTGCCTTCTATCTTAAGGCATGCTTGTACTCAGCTCCACTGGTAACCTGAAATCATTAAGCTCCTGATGCTAGGGGAACCCATCTGTCTCGTCTGATTTAGCAATTCCTGACTATCACACTGTCTTGATTCTAGGCTAGTAGTTTTTGGCTCAGGTTTTAAGGTGCTTTACTTCTTTTATGTTTTTGTATAGAAAACTCAGAAGACTATGCTTATTTGTAAGGGAAAAATTCAAGGTTGTGTGAACTTGAGCAGCTATTTATTTCCAGAGCTACTACCGTGTCTAGTGTCCCCACTTCCTCCCCCGCAGTATTGGATAGAGGAGTGGTGGTCTCCAGTGTGCCCTTTTGTCTCTGGTGTGAAGAACAATTGAAGTTGTGATTTCTTAGATGTAAAGTAGGAATCTCCCAGGGATTTCCCTCATTTGTATCTGATCTCCAGTGGTGTCTACTGCAGTGCTATACATAGTAGGTCTTCAATAAATAGTCTTTGGATGAGACTTGAATTTTTGAACAGACTTCTTTTTTGAACAAACCTCTTTGGAAGGAAAGCTTTACACTGAAGCTTATTTCTCTTCTGTCTCATACTTTTATGAGCTTTCATTATTAAATTAGAAGGAGCCAGATTTTAAATGAACTGAGTTTTCATTTTCTAGAAAATGAAATCCCATTTTCTAGGGATTTCTCTCACTTCAAATTCTATATAATATAGCTTGTAACTGGGCATATGTTCTAGCAGCTTTACATTGGCAGGGGGCTGCCCTAACTTTGCATTTATTTACTTCCTTTTACAGCAGGTACCTCCATAGTCAAACAGTCACCACAGCCTCAGACATTGGTTTAAGCTCATTAATAGGGAAAGATACATTAAATACACAGTGAGATTTGCCTATCAGATTGGTGCCAAAGTAGTTGTGGTTTTTGCCATTAAAAGTAATGACAGGCTGGGCGCGTTGGCTCACGCCTGTAATCCCAGCGCTTTGGGAGGCCAAGGAGGGTGTATCATCTGAGGTCAGGAGTTCGAGACTAGCCTGGCCAACACAGTGAAACCCCTCTACTAAAAATATAAAAATCAGCTGGGGGTGGTGGCACATTCCTGTACTCCCAACTACAAGGGAAGCTGAGGCAGGAGAATCACTTGAACCCGGGAGGCGGAGGTTGCAGTCCGCCAAGATCATGCCACTGCACTCCAGTCTGGGCCCAGAGTGAGACTCCATCTAAAATAAATAAATAAATAAATAAATAAATAAAAATAGTGACAAAACCTGCAATTACTTTTGTGCCAACCTAATACTTTGGATCATAAAGGAATTGGAACCAAACCTCTCTTCCTTTTTCATTGACGAATACATTTGTCGTGAGGTAGAGGCTGGATATTGAATCTGCAAGCCCTCTTTTGTTCCTTCCCCTGGGTAGCAGTGTGTGATTTCTCCTGGAACACCTGCTCTAAAGCGGGTCTCTCAAGTGACTGATACCTGAGTGAGGGAGATGGGCCAGCAGCAGAGCTCTCTGGTTCTGTCTGTACCATATTTGCTTGACTTTAAGCACAAGAGGTTGAAGTGCTGTTTTCTAAATTGAGAGACTCTTTACACAGGAGTTTGCGTATGCATATGCACACACTTCTGTTCAAGCCCAATGTGTATTTAAAGCATGGGTCTTTCTGGCTTAATGCTCTTTGAGGGCTTTTAATTTATTTATATACCTGTATTTACTGGACTGTGGGCTAAACAAGAGCGAGATAAATAGCATTGTATCTCGGAGAAGTTACTCCTGTTTATTACCTCTCCCAAAAATAGTGATGGGGGAAGGTCAGATTCTAGCTAATTTCCGTGGACTGTTATGTAAGAACACAGGAATTAGGTTTTTAATACTTAGGTTGGAATTCGGGGCATTCAGTCAAATGCAACGTGGAGTTACTTCTAGAGAGGCTGTCAGTGCCTGGCTTCTGCAGGAGTCCACCACCTTAATGTAGCTCAACAGCTCATAACAGCAAAATAGTGACTATAGATGGTGTTCTAGAAAAGAAATTCATCACCAAGTCTAAAGAACATGGAAATGATCTTACTGTTTTCACGAGCTGGTACTAGAGATGTCAGACATCTCAAGTTCTTTGTGATAAGAACTTGCAAAATCATTGTTTTCATTATAAGTCACATGAAATACATTCATTCTAGACCTTTATTTACTACTGCCTTAACCAGTGTAATTGCAGGGTAATAGCAGCAACTGTCTTAGTCAGTGGAGTCTATTCCTTGAGAGGGCTGGATGCCCTAGAGGTAAACCCAAATTATCTCTGGTTATAGTTGCCCTGAAATGAACCTTCTTTCCCAAAGAAAAACGATTACCTGTATCTCTTGGGCTGGGCTAGGATGGAGAGGCTTTGAGAGCATTGCTTGCACCGGCATCTTTGCTGATAGTCTGACAATGTTTAAGGCAGGTGTTTGTGGCATTTGGCCAACACCAAAGTGAAATTTAGTTGAAGATTCAGTAAGTAAGTGGATGACTAATTTTGCTGTGCCTCAACGTTCACGTGTTGTTGCCTTTTGAATAATTCTTGGTTATTGAGCTGCCTCTAAGCAGTAATTGTGTTAAGGCTGTGTGGATGTCTGGAGGAATGTCTCCTCTAGAAATTGGGATGTGATTTGGGAGTATCACCACGGGTTGCCTGAGAGGCACAGCCTGCAGCTTCACGCTCCTGGCTAAGAGCCACTTCACTCTTGCTGCTGACATGCACCCCTCTTGCTGGATGGGCTGTCTTCCTTGCGTGTTGAAGGACACACCTTTGAAAATCTGTTGCCTCAGTAGAAGATGTTGGGGCAGTCATTCTCAACCCTGGCTGCACATTAAAGTCACTTGAGCTTTAAAAAAATACTCATGTCTGGGCTCCTCCTTAAACCAATTTAACGAGTTGAGGGTGGGGCCTGGACATCAGTATGTTAAGTCCCTTAGGAGAAACACCACGACCACTGTTGGCACCTTGTGAACTTTCTAACCGTGTGAGAGGCTGGACCCGTTGCTCTCTCAAAAGGGGTTTCCTCTGAGAATATGAATTTGTGGGACATTGTATCCAGTGAGACAATTAGAGAAGTAGATGTGAGAGTGGGAAAGTGAGCAGTAGGATTTCTGTTTTCCCGGGGAATTTTAGGGAACCTTATTCTTGCTGGATGAGGTTGGTGGTGCCAAAGAGCAGAGGGCTGCTGTGAGCTCTGGGCCGGAAATAAAGTAAGCTGGCTTCTTGTCCTGACTCTTCTAGTGTCTGACTCTTCTAGTGTCTGACTCTTCTAGTGTCTGAACCTAATGGTAGTTTCAGGAGCTTGCTGCTGGGAAGAGAGAGCCCTTCTCTCTTTGGGAGCCAAAGCTCTCTGGCCTCCTTTTTTTAATGTGCAAGACTTAGTGCAAAGTGAGCCTGCATAGAATTTGCCAGCCTATGCCTGCATTTGTTGGGTCTTAAAACTCAATCACCAATAATTAGCACAAAAGCAGTTATGCTAACTGAAACAATTTAGGCAAGTTAAAACCTTTTTTGGCTCCTCAAAACTCACTGTTCTGCATCTAAGTGTGAACTAATTGACAGTGAGATTAAGTGCAATGAAATTGTGGGAAAGAAAAAACCCACTGGCAAGCTTTAGAAAGTCTTTATGAATTTTTTTTTTTAATTTGAGCCCAGATTTTCCATTTTTTTGTCCAGCCTGTCAACTCCACCTCCACCAGAATTGGGCCACTTCTCACCACCTTCATGGCCACCAGCTTGGGGCAAGCTACCATCATCACCCATCTGGTTTATTGCGAAAAACTTGTCTGAACTCCCTGCTCGTGCCCTTGCCCCTTCATCAGCAGTTTTCCACCTGGCACCAGAATGATTGCATTGGTCCTCAGAACTCAGTGGCCTTTCTTGCCTTTCTTTCTCTTTCTTTCCTTTCCTTTCCTTTCCTTCCTTCCTTCCTTCCTTCCTTCCTTCCTTCCTTCCTTCCTTCCTTCCTTCCTTCAGCTTCTTCTATTCCTTCCTTCCTTCCTTCCTTCCTTCCTTCCTTTCCTTCCTTCCTTCCTTCCTCTTCTTTCTCTTTCCTTTTCTTTTCTTTCTCCTTTCTTTCTCCTTTTCTTTCTTTCTCTCTCTCTTTCTTTCCTTTTCTTTCTTTTACCCTTCCTTCCTTCCTTCTTTCTTTTCCATTCTTTTCGTTCTTCTTTCTTTCTTTTTGAGCCAGGAGTCTTGCTCTGTCATGAGAGCTGGAGTGTATTGACCGGGATCTCAGCTCACTGCAACTCCGCCTCCGGGTTTACGCCATTCTCCTGGCTCAGCCTCCCGAGTAGCTGGGACTACAGGCGCCCGCCACCTTGCCCGGCTAGTTTTTTGTATTTTTTTTTTTAGTAAGACGGGGTTTCACCGTGTTAACCAGGATGGTCTCGATCTCCTGATCTCGTGATCCGCCCGTCTTGGCCTCCCAAAGTGCTGGGATTACAGGCTTGAGCCACTGCGCCCAGCCTGTTCTTTCTTTCTTTTTCTTTCTTTCAGATGGAGTCTTGCTCTGTTGCCCAGGCTGGAGCTCAGTGGCGCAATTTCAGCTCACTGCAACCTCTGCCTCCCTGGTTCAAGCAATTCTCCTGCCTCAACCTCCTGAGTAGCTAGGATTACAGGTGCCTGCCACTGCCCCCAGCTAATTTTTGTGTTTTTAGTAGAGATGGGGTTTCACCATGTTGGCCAGGCTGGTCTTGAACTCCTGACCTCAGGTGATCCACCCACCTCAGCCTCCCAAAGTGCTGTGATTACAGGTATGAGCCACCTTGCCAGTCCAGCTTTTCTTGTCCTGCGAGAATAACATGTGGATCTACACCCACTCCCCTGCCAACCACCCCCCATGCTGGCCCTTTTCCAGTGACCCCAGCATGCCCAGGACAGGACCTTGGTACTCAGTGATATTCTGTCTGCCCACAGTGCTTCCTCCAAAGATGAGGTTCCCACAACCACTCCATCATCTCTGGATGTCATTCAGTAGTCGCCTCAGGCCTTCCTCGGCTGCTTCATCTGAAATTTCAACATGCTCTGCATCCCCCCCACAACCCTCACATTCAGACACATCCCTTTCATAATCACCTTCCTTGTTTTCTTTTTCCTCTTGAGCACTAAACACTTTAAAAGTATTTTACTTTTTTATTTTGTTTAATTTTTGGTCTCCCCATTAGAATGAAAGTTCCACGAGGACAAGGATTTGGGTCTGTTTCGTTCTTGGCTGTATCCTCCGTGCCTGGGGAAGTGCCTAGCACTTAGTAAGTCCTCAGTAAATATATGAGTGACTTAATGAACGAATGAATCTTTCCCTGCAGGGCAGCTCTATATTCCGTATTTTGGTATAAAAATTGGCTTACTTAGAAATGGCTACTCCCACACACAACTCACCCCTTGGCTCAAGCCCCACGTCTGTCCTCTGCAAAAGGCCTGCAGCCACTGAATGCTTGGGCACGAAGGCAGGTTTCCAAACTTAGTAGAAGTGGTGCCCTTTTTAAAGGAAACAAGACCTCCAAAGCCTCTGTAGTACACCAGGAGTCCCCATTTTGAGAAATTTTAGCTAATGTTGTATACTTACTGTAAGACCATCTTCCATTTGACACTGAAAGAGAGGTAACTGGTAAGCATTTTTAAAGATTATCACTAAAATAAAAGTAAATTTAAAAATCTTTATAACACTGGTGGACTCTGAGAAGAGGTTCCATGCAGAGAAACTGTGAGACTTTAAGGTCTTTTAGAGACAAGAGTTCCTGGGCTGGTTGAGGCATCCTGAAAGGAACAGTAACACTGGGTAACTGGTATTGGCAATTTGGGGTTGGACCAGATGTGGCCCTGCCTTCGAACCCTTCACGACCTGACGGTGAGGTCTAACCTCACATACAGCAAGGGTGGCCACTGAGGAGGCTTGGCCCTGGGCCCCGAAAGGTGACATCGCCCCATGCAGTGGGGAGGTGGGTCCCGTGGGAGTCACGGCGAGCGCAGGGCCTCGTGAGCACTCCTGCAGCCTGCTCACATGTGGGTCCATGCCTCCCAACATGTGTTTCAGGGGGCCTGGGGTGGGGCATCTAAACCACAGCCAGGCCTGAGCACCACCAACTTAGGGAATTCTTGCTAGCCAAATTAGAGTGTTTTAATTTTATCTTGATGTTAGGGGCTTATAAACTTGGATCCGTAGTTCCTTCAAGGATTTCTGTAGAGATGTCATGCTCTATTTATACCCATATGTGTTTTTCTAGGGGAATGGATCTATCCCGTCTCCAGGGGGTCAGCTGCCCAAATGAAGTCCAGGTCTGATTGCAGGTCCTGGGGGCCTCTTTCCAGATGGAGCTCCTTTATGGGGAACCCCGCCAGCATTGGCACCTCATTTCTTCAGATGCAAAGACCTTCACATTCAAGTCTGCAATGAAGGGGGAGGGGGTGGCCCAGAATCTTTCAAACTGAAGGATGAGATGGATCTGGAGACACCAGGCTGGGGCGTTAATTTGTTTAGGAATTGGGGGCCTCCATGGAGCACATGTGGAAAGTCCCTGAATGGCCAGAGGGAGTATGGATTCCCTTGTAATTGCAGGTACAGCATTTGGGCCAAGCAGGAAGCACAGGGAAAAGAGGTGGCTGCACGATGGCTCATGGGCCCCCCACTGGCCTTCGCCAGAGAACACCGGACTAGAACTGGGATTGAAGGAAGAAATAATGAGTCTTAGGATTTCTCCACCTTCCTGGGTGGAAGGGCCTCTGTGGGGTTCGTGATGCTTTATTGTTTATCTTGATTGGGCCTTAGAGGGCTAGAGGGGGCCTTATGTGGTACTCTACAGAGCTAATTAAGAAGCACAATTAATTACTTTGTCGTATTCACAGCAGAAGCTGAAGGACAGTTTTTTTCTGAAACTGGAATCATTAGCTCCTACTTGCCCCTGCTCAATCATTTGTCCACCAAGCAGACACTGAGACGGAACTCAGGACGTCACCTCGGAAAATCCCTTCTACTCAGGTTCTCCTTTCCAAAGTGCAGTAGCTAACGTTCAGAATTTCCTATGGATCTGGCTTTCATCATTCATTTATCCAAGCAGCGTCTGTGGACCCTGCTGTGTACACAGACAAATGTGGGGTTTAAGTAGAGTGATCATATAATTTATTGTCCAGACTAGGACTCATGAGAGTGAAAGGTATGCTATTAATTACACCAGGTCACAGGAATCATCCTGGACTAACGGGGGCAAACCGTGTCTCATCCCAGCTTAGGGAACTGCGGAACTGCTGAAGGGCAGCCTGCGTCCTCTGCCAGTGGGAAGTCGAGAGCCATTGAGGCCTGGGGCCCCTTGGGGTGAGGTTAATCTGGAGACAACTGCAGGAGAGTCTGCAGGGTGTGACGGAGGCCCTCCCGCTCCCATCTGCTGTCACTCATGTGCAGTAGAGAAGAGGTGATGCCCTCTGTCTGGGACTGGCCTCTGGGCTCTAGTAAGGGTAGTGTATGGAGCCACAGACAGATTTCTCCCACTGTGCAAAGCCAACAGATCTCTGGGACTTCTTTGTGCCTTTGGTCATTCTTGTAGGTTAACCAGCTCTGGGTGGAACAAATAGGAAAGGCTGGTTTATTTAATGAATGTTTCTAGGGTTTCTCTTGAGTGCAGAACTCTTGCTGCGGGCCTAAGAAACAGCACATGCCCCCTGGAATGACCAGCCCAGCAGTGGAGTCTGCGGAGACTGCTGAAGGAGCCCCCAGAAGGGACACTTTCGACTAATGCATAGGATTTGCCGGGTGATGGTTCTGTGACGAGGGAGGCCTGCTACAGCGCTGTGCGGGAGGGCCTCGAGGCCTAAACAAACAAATCCCTAAGAGGAAAATCTGGCAGAAACTCAGTCAACACAGGGCAGTGATGCCCTCTGCCCATTCCTCCTGCTAATTAACATGTCTAAGTGGCACAGCCCCCTCAGGAAAATTAGTGGCACCTTCAAGGCAGAGCCTGGAAGCCATCCTGGGCATATTGATGAGTAGATTCACATGTTTTCTTTCTTTCTTTTCCTTTTTTTTTTTTCTTTTGAGACCGAACCCCACTCTGTCCCCTAGGCTGGAGTGCAGTGGTGTGATCTCAGCTCACTGCAACCTCCGCCTCCCGGATTCAAGCGATTCTCTTGCCTCAGCCTCCCAAATACCTGGGATTACAGACGCATGCCACCACACCTGGCTAATTTTTGTATTTGTAGTAGATATGGGGGTTTTCCCATGTTGATCAGGCAGGTCTCGAACTCCTGACCTCAGGTGATCTGCCCACCACGGCCTCCCAAAGTGCTGGGATTACAGGCATGAGCCACAGCGCCCGGCGTCGCTGTCACTTTCTATAGCACATGTGTGTGCGTTGGAAAGAAGAGACAAGGGATGTGTCTTTTTTTGCTGGCCCACACCCCTGCTGTAAGAATCACCCGGGGGCTGACCCCACCAAGCACTACTCCTGAAGCCTGCTGTACAACATGCCACCTGGTTGCTTCCAGGTGTGCTCTCAGAACAGCGGGCCAGGCTCCCTGGCTGAAGGGGTCCCCCTGCTTCAAGTCCCTCCTACGCTCTCGGCCACCCCCACCACTCCACCTGAGGGACAGCTGTTTACCGCCAAGCCCTCCCCGACCCTGGCTGAAATGTCACTCTAGGAAAGAACTCCCCTTGGGCCTCCCATCCCCAGGCCTGCCCCCATGCCCCATGACATGTGCGGGGGATACTTCGTTCTCCTGAGCGTGCCATTTTCTAGTCTTCACCTTTCCCTCGTAGGACAGCCCCCTTCCCATCCAGCTGCATCAGCACACGTCCCCCACCTGCCCAGGCCCTCTGAAGATGCTGGGGAAAGCGCAAGCGGCGCAGCTGGGCTTTCTTTCCCTATTCTGTTTCTGGGGCATCCGGAAGTCCGGGCCTGCATGGGGGTGAAGGGGAAAGAAGTGGGGAGGGCAGCTGAGGTCCTCATGCCTAGAAGCCAGCTGGCTTGGGGCCACTGTGGGCGTGGGCTAGGAGATGGACAGGGCAGGGGGCTGAGGACAGGCGCAGGCTGCGGGAGCCAATGTGTCTTTTGCCTGCCTTTTCCTTGTGCTGTTCTCAACCAGATTTTGAGTTTCTTGAAACAGGAACCTTGTCTTTCTGTTACTTCCATACCTGGCACACCTGGTATTCTGTGAATGGGGAATGATGGAGGAAGGTGCTTGTGCCTCCCTCTCTGGGTCTCTGTGTGTGTTCCTACAAGTCTTTCTGTGTTCCTGCCCTTGTGTCATTTCCATCTGGGCCTCCCTCTCTGTGGCCACGGGACTGTTGGCCTCCGTCTCTAGGAAAGTCTGTACGTTGGAAGGACTTTGTGCGAGTGCCATCCCCCACAGGTCTTGAGGCTTCAGGCCCTCGGGTAGCACCTCCACCATGGGTCCTCCCAGCAGGGGACCCGGGAGAGAAATGCCATCCCTGCCATTCACCTCCTGCCCCACAGATGCTCCACCACCCACCACTCCTGCTGCCGTGTGTCATTTACCAGCTTCTACCCCAGCAGGTACTTTCCAGCCTCACTTTGATGATGACCCAGGGACTTGGGAGCTGTGCTGGAGTCAGGACAGAGCCTGTTCCTCTCTCTTGGAGTGGGGTCAAGAGGCTGGTGTGAGGACCTGCAGCTGGCTTAGGTCTTCCCCAGTTGTGTAAATCAGGGTGGGTGAAAGGGTTAAACAGGGGCCCTAAGAGCCCCCAGGATCTGGGTGCTGGAACTTGCCTGCTTTGGAGAAGGAGAGTCTGCTAATGAGGCCACTTTCTAGGAAGGCCGGCTCCACGAGGTGCTGCCAGCGCTGGAGCAGATGCTAATGAGGACTGGCTTGGCTTGAGGAACAGGTGCCTAACGAGCTTAACAAGTAGGGACCCAGAGAGATGGCCTAATGGCTCTGTTGGCATTTTAAGGGCAGAGCTCAGTGGGAGCCATAACCAGGAGGCTGAGTAATGAGGGATTCAGGGCTGGGGTGGGACCAAGGAGGAGCCTCCTCTGAACTGGAGAGAGAGCTTATCGAAGTGCCTGCTGAACAAAGGTTAGCAACTTTGATGCTTTTCTCGGTGTTGGCCTTGGCAGGCTTGGACTCCCAGCAGGGATCACAGGCCCTTGGTCCCTCCAGGGAGCAAAGGACAATTGGCATAATGAGCCGGGGGCTGTATTAAGAAGCAGTGATGAATGCCTGGGACTTGGTGCCAGGTTCTGCAGCATCTGCTCCGATAAGCACCTGCTCACAGCCTCATCTGGCCACAGAAATCTCCAAGTGGCCTCTTGGGGGCCAAGCCATTTGCAGCTCCCTGCTCTACAAGAGCCCCGATGATGCTAACGGATGCGGCCATCATGCTGCCGCTGGGTATGCAGTAAGACTTTCTAAGATACCCTGAGTTCTGAGTTCTGTCACTTGAGAAAATAAAATCAGGGCGCCCCAACCTCCCTGCCCTCTTGACAAGAGAAGCAGGGCTCACATTTAACCTGCAGTGCACTCCCGCACAGCTGGTGGTGAGAAACGGAATGAGCCGATGACATGGGCACCCAAAGCCTACTGCAAGTCAGATAATGTTCAGTTCATCTTTTCCAACCAAATTGAAAGGACATTAATTAAACAGCCAGCTGATAGGTCATTTTGGTGGTAGATCACCGTGCAGTTTTGACTGTACCTCTCAGCAGGAGGATAGAGAACTGACTGGCAGTGCCAGATCATCTCCTGAATTGAAAACGTTTCTCAGGACAGCCCACTATAAACGGTTAAAAAGGAAAAGAATTGATGCTGAGTCCCGATTTATTCTAGCAATAAATATTCACCTAGAGATTCATGAGCCATTAACTTCCTGTCCATTTCATTAAGCTGTGTTTTCAGTAAATTTTCCTCTTTAGGTTTAACTAGTTACTTATAAAAACTTTAGGTATCTATGTTGTTTTAATCAGCGGTTTACTATATTTTATATCAAAAAATAATTGTAATAATTCAACCCAGAAGATTATTGTAAAAACCCTTGAACCTTTGGTCATAGAAAATGAAATATCTTAATTTTAATTCATACATATATTGTGTGGCAGAGAAGTATGACAAAGTGAGCAATAAAACACTTTGAGCCATAAAAGTAATGCATTAGTGTAAAATTCTATAGGGCCATGGAATGAAGCTACACATTAAAGAGGAAGGAAACAAAGTCACATTTCCCACAATTAAATCTGAGCTGGCCAGCCTCAGCAACATGATGAGACCCTGTCTCTACCAAAAAAATACAAAAATTAGCCCAGCATGGTGGTGCATGCCTATAGTCCCAGCTATTCGGGAGGCTGAGTTGGGAAGATCACCTGAGCCCGGGAAGCGGAGGTTGCAGTGAGCTGAGATCTTGCCACTGCACCCTAGCCTGGGTGACAGAGTGAGACCCTGTCTCAAAAAAAAAAGGAAGAAGAGGAGCTGGGTCAGGTGTTTTTAAAATAGATGAGGGTGGGTGTTAAATCACTGTGGTGTTCAAAATTCATTTGATATATTTTAAAGTGTTGCAGCAGTTTTATTTAAAGATGTAAATATTTACAAAATGATAGAAATCACACCTTTGAAGGTTTTAAAGCTTAAGTAAAAAATACTACATGTCAACTTAAAAATGTGCAAGATGGAATACATGATTTTTCAAAATTTATTTTTGTAGGGGTACCTAGAGCATTGGTTCCTTTTAGAAGCAATGGCCTGATGCTTCTCCCTCCCTGACTCCTGTGGCTTCGCTGCAGGGACATAGGGACGGAAGCCAAGCCCGGAAGCTGCCCCGGTGGTCGACTGAGGGGCCTTGTCTACCCTTCCCACCAAATTCCAGAGCCTTGGCCTTTGGGACAGGCCCTGGCTTGCTGGATGAGCTGCACACCTCCTCCAGACTGAACCAAATTGCCCTTGGTTGGGGGCTGGGGCCAGGTATTAGCCTGGTTGGAGTGATAAGGGACAGACCTGCCTGCAGGTGCTTTGACTATAAAGACTCCAAACCTACCAGAGGTCAGAGAGAGAGAGAACTGGCCTGAGGCCAGGGCCCGAGTCCACTAAGGAAGATGGATGTGGCCCCTCAGACCCAGCCACAATCCTTGGCCCACACCACTCTTTGGATGCCTGGGTGACTTGACCTGAGGGGAGGCCATTTCCAAGAGGCATGGTTTATTTCACAGAGAGCAGAGATGTTTCTGAAGGGGAGGCTGGAGGGTGAAGGGCAATGGGGTGTGAGTTTCAATCACCGAAGACATAGTTGGTTTCCGCTATTCCCATCCCATGCCTCCATCCTCCACGCCTCTGCTCCTCGTTTTGCCCCGCACGATGCAACTGGTTGACCTAAGAATGTGGCTGCCCTGATGGCGTCTTCCTCGATTCCCTAATCTGCGGAATAGGCAGAGAAGGGGTCTCCCAAGAGAGGAAGCCAGGCCTGGAAGCCCGCATCCTTCATGGAGCCCCTGAGGCGGGAAGATGGCTGGGGAGGGGACAGAGGAACAAGGGTGGGGCACAAGTGAGCCTCTCTAGGTGACAGCGCCTGGGATAAGGCAGCCAAACTGATCCTTTGCTCCAGTTGGCATACCCCACCCAGCTGCAGGGGCACCACTGAGTGTGGAGGCCAAGGGCTGGCGCAGGGCCACACCGTCACCTGACTGCTGGCACCGTGAGTAGGGCAGGGGAGCCCCGTGTCTGCCACTATAAATAGCTGTGTGTGTTGGACAGGCCCTTCTCTGCTCTGGGCCTCAGTTCCCTCTCTACAGTGAGGCTCTGGCCAGAGAGGCTGGGATGGGCAAATGCCTGCAGACATTTGACCGGCTCTTCTCAGGGGGTCCTGTGAATTCCCTCTGCTCCCTCTCGCACTGAACCTGGCGGTCCCCACTGGTCCCTGTCCCTTGGAGTCCCCCTTGGCTGCCGCACCCCTTCTTTCCTGCCAAGCTGGAGAGCTGGTCTCTCCCCTCCCATTTCCTGCCCCACCAGAGCCTGCCCAGCAAGGAGAACCCAGAGGAAGAAAGTGAAGGACGGGGGAACTGCATAGGTGGGCGACTTGAGGGGTCACACGGCCGCCGTCTGCTTGATGCTGTGGAAGCTGATCCGTGTGGGTGATGTAGGGATGGACATGGCCCGGGCCACGGGGACTCGAAGGGAGTGATGGTCCTGCCAGCGGTGCCACCTCTTCCTCACAGCCGAGCGCACCTGTGGAGAAGGCAGAGGCTCAGCCAGCTCCCAGGGACCAACCCTGGGCTTCTGGGACAGTTTCCTTCCCTGCTCTCTGCTCTCATGGGTCGACTGCCACCCTCATGCCAAGGAATTGTCTGCTTCCAAAACCGAGGTCCTTCTCTGACCCTGTTGCCTCTCTCCAGGGGCCCCTTCCTTATCCTTCTCCTGGAGAGGCCTGATGCCACACCTCCTTCACTCCACACTGTCCTCCCAGATCATCCAGTTTCCTCTGGACACACTGCCTTCCCTTCCCTGACTCACTCTGCCACCTCAAAATTAGCATCTTGGGACCAGAGAGCGCAGCTTGGAGACTTGGCCCCCTCAGCCTTCTTGGGCCCCTGCTCCTGCAGGGCATTGGTGGTGTGCGTCCAGCTCACACCTGGAGCGCCTCTTCCTCCCTCCCGGAGACCGTCCCCTCTGCAGCCCTCACCTTCTCTAGCTCCTGCTAGACTCCCCTGCCTGACTAACCATGGTGTTTAATGCCTGAAAGGGAAAGCTCTCTGTCCTGGTCATTTCTAAACTTGGCTGTACCCAGGGCCATTTAAGCTTCATTTGTTTGGCAATTGAAGAATTTTTCTAGAAATTGGATGGTGTCCCTCACATCCTAGCTTGTACGTGGTTCGAACAGAATAAATGCTCCATAAACATCCTTTGTTTGTTTGCCTTACTGGCCCCCTCTCTTCTTTTCATCCAGATCACAGGACCCGCCTCTACTGATGGACTTTGCAAGTGGAATGTGCTTTCATCCACAGAGACACAGGTCTGCAGGTCTGCCAGTGCCCTGCGCCAAGACAGGCAAGTGCATTCCTCTGGAGTGTTCAGAAGCTCCCGGGCCCCGGGGGCTGTGTTTCGTCTTTGCTGTATGTTCTCATTCACCCCAGCCCAGGTGCCAGTGCGCTTCTCCCCTGCGTCAGCTGCACTGGGGCTCTGGGCCTCAAGGTTGGTGCCAAGCTTCACGGCCGCCTGACTCCCCAGAGCCTGCTCTCGCTGTGTGGGCTTTTCTGTGGCAGGTAGGGGGGAATGTGCTGGTCTCTCTTCTGCTCCCTGAGTCCATACAGACCTGATTGCATGATACACATCTCTTTCTGGAAGCTTCCTCCTGTCACTGCCTTTGCTCTGGCTTCTCTCTTCCATGAGGCCCTGCAGCCTGGGCTTCCCTGCTCATCCAGCTCTCTGAGTGCATGTGTGGAGCACTGGCATGTTATTTCGGGGCATAGTTGACCTTCTAAACTGGCTCCAGCCCCTGCGAGGAGGATTCCTGTTCCCCTAAAACCAGGTGGTATCTCAAGCCTTCCCCTCCCTGGGACTCCTGCAAGGCTGGGCAGCACCACTGGAGCTGCCTTGGAGTGGGATCTGAGGACCTGGATATCCCAGGCGCCCCCGCAGACCTGGCCTCATACCTCTCCATTGAAGAAGCAGTAGAAGACAGACACGAAGAAACCCTGGAGAGGAAGGAAAGAAGGGAGTGATCAGTGACCTGCCTGCAGAACTGCTCTGCCTGGAGGGGTGGCATTGGGGACAGGATGGTGGGGGGAAGGCTCTGACCCAGGAACCCCTGGAGTCTGAGCTGGGTGGGGTCCTAGCCTTAAGGTGCAGATATTCCACGGTCCGCTGTGAGTGAGCAGTGGTCACAGGCCTGGAGCCAGGCAGACTCCAGTCTCCTCAATATCGTGTGACCTGTCCCAGGGCATTTGGCCGGGCTGCCTGCATCCTCAGAACAGGTGCTGGGACAGTAGGTGCAGGCTGGTAGGACCCAGATGCAGGCTGCGTGGGGATGACGGGCCAGGCTCAGGCTGAGCGTGTACAGGCTTCTAACTCTGTGGATGTAACTGAGCCACGGGTGTGCCAGTCCCGTGGGACCATCTTAATGAGGGCATGGCTGCCAGAGCAGCCTCAGGAAAGCTCACTGTGGGGCCCCCATCTGGTCATGGGCCCCACCTGGAACGACTGCAGGAAGGAGTTGAAATAGATGAACACGATCTGCGACAGGTCGTCCTCCCCGGGATTGACAAAGAAGAGCATGTAGGTGATGCCCAGGAGGGGCAGGAGCACCAGGGTGGCCTTCACCGCCTTCCTGGGGGCAAGAGGTGGACACAGGTCTGAGCCCATGCGGCAGACAGGGCCTCACCCGGTGGGATGGCAGGAGACACTGTGGCTGTGTTTCTTCCGGGAGCTTGAGTGAGCTCCCTGGGTGAGGCCTGGAGCAGAGGGCTCTGCCAGGAAGCAGGGGGACAGCCCGATGACCTCATCCTCTCCCCACTGCGGGGTCAAGGCACCCCCTCACATACCTGTACTGGATTGTCTCGGATGTGGTGGACGCACGTAACTTTGTCATTAGGATCCTGACGATGTTGAACAGAAATATGAAATTGATCTGGAGGGAGGGCAGGCATGGGAAAGAGGGAAAAGCAAGGAGCACGTGTTTGAGATGAGCTGAGAGGCAGCCCCCTTCCCCGCAGCCCCCTGGAAACCCACGTCCCATGTACACACCTATCCTACCTGTCCCCCTAGCACCTGCCAGCATCCCAAGGCCTGTGCTCCTCCCTCGCCAGGATGGGGAGACAGCCCATTTTCCAGGGCCTGCGTCTCCAGCTCGGGCTTGAGGAGGAAAGGCGGCAGCCTCTGTGGGTCGTGACCGAGAGCACAGGACGTGCCCTCTGAGGCTCAGAAAGCCCCCAACCCTCTCCCCCGCATACGGACCCTACAGAAGCCCCTTCCTGTCTCTGTCCCTACTTGTTGACTGAGGGGCTCTCGGAGTCCCTTGCACTGTCACTGGCTCTAGGTCGGCCTGAGGTCCTTCTGACTGAGGACAGCACTGCCCTGGTGGGGCAGACAAGGCCAGATGGAGGGATTAAGAACTCAGTTGCTGAATGAGTGATTAATCTGCCAGCATCCCCCTGTGCCCAGGAACTCCAGAGCCTTCGTAGGCACCCTAGACAGGGAAGATGGATGGGCTGCAGGGCTGGCTCTGAGGCCCCAGGAAGGGCCTCATTTATCTTCATTCTGAGTTTTCCCTTAGCACCAGAGCCTCCCCACCCAGCCCCTGGACCTGGAACTGGCCTGTGTGGCTCCCCAGTCGCTCCCTGCTGGGTGTGGGTCCCCGTGGGCCTGCGAGTGTCTGTTCATCTGTGTCGGCTGTGACTGTGACTGTGTTGTCCCCTGGGAGCTGCGATGTGGGTCTGTGGGTCTATCCTTTAAGCCCTTGTGCAAGTGGGTTTGCCTCACAGAGCGTGTGCATGTGTGAGCGTGGATCTGGGGCCCAGGCACATCTGTGTTTCTTTTCACCTGCCTCCGAGCGTAGGTAGGCAGGCAAGGGAGTGTGTGTCGGCCTGACACAGTGGAGCTGTTTCCTGACAAAGTGCTCATGGGCCAGAAGGAGACACATGTTAGTCCACGGGTGTCTGCTGGCTCGTGTGTGCACACCCACTCACACACACACACCCCCCCCTCTGAGGATCTGTCTAGAAAATCCATTGGTTCTTAAGCTTGGGCTGGGCCCTTCTAACCCTCCCAAGTTCTGAATCCTGGCTGGGAGAGGAGGGACACAGGATCCAGGCAGATATCCTGAAACTGTCAACCCTGTAGCCTCTGGATGCTCCCCACAAGCTTTCGGGTAGCCCTAGGGGCAGGGAGAGCTCACACCCCACCTCAGCTACTGCCTGCTGCTCTCTTACCACATAGTGGTATGGCCTGGGGGGTCCAAGGGAAGGCTGGGGGTGGAAAGCCTTCAGCAGGGCTGCCATGACCTGATATCCCCAGCTTTCTCCTAAGGCTCACCTAATTTCCAGCTCCTGGGTCTCCAGCATATTCCCCTGGATCATGAGACACAAGTCACCTTAACATATAAGTGAATCCTAATTTTCTCATACAAGTAATGCAAAGTATTTGACCTTTTCTGATTCTTCCTGACTTCCCTGAGAGTAGAAACTGTTGGAATCAAAACATACTCTCGTTTCTGCCACATTTTCTTGAATTTAGTATTAATCTTTGGACATCCATCAACCCACTAATCAGTTCAATTATCCACCCATTTTTATTCATCCATCCATCCATCCATCCACTTACCTACCAACCAATTCATTCAATTACCCACCTACTTTTATCCATCCATCCATCCATCCATCCATCCATCCATCCATCCATCCATCCATCTATCCATCGCTCCTTCCTTCCTTCCTTCCATCCATCCACCTAGCCAACAACCAATTCATTCAATTATCCACCTACTCTTTTATCTATCCATCCACACACCCATCCATCTACCCATTCATCCACCTACCCAATAACCAATCCATTCAGTTATCCATCTACTGTTTTATCTGCCCATCCACTGGCCCATCCATCTATCCATCCATCTACCTAGCAACCAATTTATTCAATTGTCCAACCACTATTTTACCCATCTACCCATCCATCTATTCAGTAAACAAGTGGTTCTTGAGCACCTCTTGGCTATAGGGCCCTGTTTCTTGTGCTGAGGCAAGGTCAGGGACAGGGTCGAGTGTGGAGCATCTGGGAGACAAGGCCTTGTCCCCATCCTTACACTTGGCAGGCATTTAGTTATGTGGCCCCACTCATCTCAGCTTGGGTCTATGTAACCTGAAAATCCTTCTTTCCTTTGAGCCTGTTTCCCAGCCTCCCACTTCACACCACCACAGGCACCTTCCTCTCTCTCCAGGGAGCCTTCTGGTCACCTGCCCACACTGAGCTCTCCAACTTTCCATTCTTGAACTCCACCTCCCCCTAAAAACACACTCCAGTTCTTTAGTAAGAACTGTCTATTGTACCCTGCCCTTGTTCAGCCTGTTTCTGGTTTTATTTAATTGTTCATTCATTCAATGAATCAATGGACCACGTGTCAGCCTCTGAGCCAGGCATCAGCGATGGGGAAGTGGACAGGCAGTCAGAGCCCCTGCTTGCAGAGGGCTTGTGGCCTAGCTGGGGGCCTGGAGGGGTTGGGGTGGGGGAGATGACACCTTTCCTAAGGTGTCAGAAAGGCCTGGAGAAATGGAGGATGGGCTAAGAACTGAAGATAAGCTCCCCCCCACCCCCCCCCCGGCCCACACATGAACTGAAGCACCAAGTCCTAGTCTCATGGCTCAAATTTTGACTGTTCCAGTTTGCAGTTGTGTGGCCTTGGGCAAGTTGCTTAACCTCATGAGTTCCTGCTGCCTTGTCTACCCCCAAGGGGGCTAACCACAGAGCCTGCCTTAGAAGATTAGCACAATACTCACAGAGAGCACTAAGACCTGTGTCTGGCCTAGTGACTGCCAATCCTTTCCCATGACCCCAACAGTGATAACACCAACAAGAAGTCAGGCTTCCTGCAAGCTCAACCACCTGATTCACTTCTCAGAACCAGAAATAAGTGAGTATCTCTTAGCAGCAGAAATGCAACTGTGAACTGCTGGGGAGTGTAAGGATGGCAGGAACACCAAGCACGTGTCCAACCTTGAGGACAGCAGGCAGATGGTGGGGACAAAGCAGGAGACCTGTCTTTGAGCCTCAGCTGTGCTAGCTATTAGTGGTGACCTTGGGCAAGCCAATTCATCTCTCTCGGCTTCTTCATCTGTAAAATGGAGAGCATAACCCTACTTCTTTTAAGACTTGAGCGTGCAAGGGTTGGAAATAATGTAGATAGAGCTTCTGGAAGGGCTCAGCTTGGAATCTGGAAGCCCCTGTTGATGCAAAGAGCTGGGCCCAAAGGAAAGAAGGAAAGGGCTTATGAGCACAGACCCCGGGGTGGAGCCAAAGAAGGGGTCTGGAAGGGAGCTGGGTCTTGACACTGAGCTCTTGCATTCCTCGCCTCCTTTTCTCTTGGCATTTCCTCACCACCTGTCCAACATCTTTACAGCTGGGGCTCACTCTCTGCCACCATTGGTCCCCCATCCAGGCCAGCTTTCCTTGGCTCCAACCCAAGCTCATCAAAAGCCTTATTCCTCCAGGATGGCCCTTGGCAGCTGGTTGGGAAGAAATGGATCTCATGGGATTTCTGTTCACACTGAGGGGTGAGTGACTCACCGCAGTTGGGAGTCCAAGGACAATCCTACTAGCTGCTGACAAAACCTGGTTTCTGCCTCTGAAGTGAAACAAGCCCTGACAGTGGAATTTCCAGCAGTGGGTGAAAAAACTTCCTAGTCGTCATCAGTTCGCATATATCAAGGACACTCCAAAGATGGAGGTCAAATGAAACCCAAAGTCACAGAAAAAGGAGAGTAAGAAAATAAAAGAGATACATAATAATTGTCTCCAAGGTAGACAAAAGAAAGCCCCACCAGGCACCTTCTGTGTGCAGGAGGAGATGGCACTCTCGCTGAGTCTCCCAGAAGGAACTGTGGCCCTTTAAGGAAGCCAGTACATACAGGAGCCTGAAATTACTGAGCCTGAAATAAGTCTTACGTAAATGCCAATTTCTTACGGGGCTTTTATGTATGTCTTTCTTTCTTTCTTTCTTTCTCTCTCTCTCTCTCTCTTTTTTTTTTTAAAGGTATGATATATAATGGGTTCCTTTTGCAGAATGCAGCCTCTACTTAAACTCTCCCTTAATTAAAGCTCTTTGTGGATTAAAGATGTGTGGCAATTATACCTTAGATGCAAATACATTTGGCAAAGGGCAGGGAGCTGGACAAGGAACAATTGCTCATTACGCTTCATCCCGGTATTCTCCACTCCAGGCTGGGGGCGGTGGGCTGGACCCAGAGAGGGTCGCTGGGTGCCGAGGGGAACGTAGGTCTGGAATGAACAGAAGTCCGCACACTCTTCTGTTGTCACCAGCTGCCTGCTCACCTGGCTGTCTCAGCATTGTACAGTGTCAGACCAGGAGGGCACAGGAAGTCTACCCATTAGATCCTTTCTCCTCCCAGAGAAAGAGCCCTGAGGTCACCAGTGTGGTGTGGGGCTGCGCCAGGGCATCGAGCGTGAGGAAGGGAAGGCTGGGTGGTGCTGGGGCATAGGGTGGCACGGACAGGGTATGGGGTGGCATATAGAGTTGGTGTGCAGGGCCACCCATGCCACATCTTTGCCACTGTCTCTGCCTGGGTGGACCCTCCGCTGTCCTCCTGTCACCCAGCCCCATCCCAGCCACCACTGAGGACCTACCAGGAGCACGAGAATGATAGGGCCTTGGTAGATGTAGTCCACCAGGTCACCGGGCTCCTTGCCAAACCAGCACCTGTGAAGATGGGGTGGCTTTAGGGGGCCTGCTGAGCTGGAACTGAGGGAATCCCCCAGACTTGGGCCCAGGGTCCTCCAGCTTTACCCTTCCTGAGACCTAGCCTCCAGGACTGACCCTTCCCAGAAAGCCCTGGTGGAAATACCAGCTCCACTGACCACCCTCACCCACCCAGGCTGTCTTTTGCTCTACACGGTGGGTCTAATCTCCCCAGCCAGACTGAGGACAGGCCATGGGTCTCTTGCTCCTCCTCTCTCGCCTGCCCCATTGCAGCCTGCTAGGCACAGGACTGGGCATGCAGGAGGCACAGGGAGAGCTGGGCTCCCCCTTGCTGGTCCACGGCCAATTGCGTTAGGCCACCTGTTCCCATATTGCTTGAAACCCGCTGTTCTGTGTGCCAGGCACTCACTCGGCCACACAAAGCAGCAGATGTGGAAGTGGAGTCTTCCTACCTCCAGCCTGGGATTTTGTGTCTTTGCGCCAACACTTGTTCACCCAGTGAAGGGAGCTGCTGTCTGGCTGGCCTCACTGGCTGCCAGAGACTTAGTTCATTCTCTGGGGATGCTGGTCAGGAGAAAGGCTTTAGGGTCTGGGTCGGCCAGCAACTGCTGGACCACAGGGAGGGGCCATCAACTTTGGGGAATTCAGCCCTCTGAAATCTTGGAGGTCATCCAGTGCAGACCTGCCGCAGATAGGATTCTCCCTGTCTTCCAGGGTTTCTGGTCTCTGCTTGGGCCCCTCCTTTGACAGAAAGCTCACCACCTACCAAGGCAGCCCTCTTCTTCTTGGGCAGCTTTTACTCTTACAAGCTCTTCCTAATGTTGAGTTCCTGGAACTCTACCCCATTCTTGTCCCCTCTCTGAGGACAGATCCCCTCTGCTCTCTCCAGGCTCTGAGACAGACCCCTCGGAGATTTGCATACAAGGTGATGTTCCCCAGTCCCCACTGCTCTCAGCTGATGACACTCGACTTCCTGGCTGCTCCCTGGCTGACCCATGGCCAGAGTTGCTGTCATTTGGGCTGTGGCTCAGCATATCACAACCTGTGGCATAGGGAGAACCTCAGGATGGGACACTGCACCCAGGCATAGACTGGGACTTCAGGGGAAAAAAAAAAAAAAAAAAATCTCTGTTAAATGCTCATGGACTCTTTAAATGCTCATGGACAGCTCTGGATGTCATGTGCGGCCTTGGCCCCTTCCACATACCCCGGGCCAGAGCTGCCACATCCAAGTCTGAGGAGGTCTTACAAAGACCAAAGGGGGCGTGCGTGGCACGGAAGTGGGGTACGGGGAGGGGCCGGGGAGACACTGCAAGGAACCATGATTCCTAACTTAATTCAGCAAAGTTCCTTGAGCCCTACTGCGTGAGTACCTCTGAGTGCAGGGCTATTTTTTTCAATTTAAGGACAACAGGACAGTGAATCTGTCTAAGTGTGGCTACAACTCCTGCTCCACGGCTTGGCCAGAGCCCAAGGCTGACCTTTCCTAACACCCCACACCCTTCCCCATGAGCCCCCATGGCTGGCCCATCCACTTACTGTTCATTCTCATAGTAGAGCTTGCTGATGGCCCAGGCGATGATGATGGGACAGGGGATGCCTGAGAGAAGGACAGACTTGGGCTGCAGGGGACCGATGGACAGGGACCTTCTTGTAGGACATATCATGGTGGACCACAATGGGGCTGGGACTATGTTTTTACTCTTCCAACAGCAGGTTACCCATAACCCCAGGGGTGCCCTGTCCCTCGACCCCTGGCCCATGCCCCCGCCCCTCTCTCCAAGCAGGGATGCGTGACTTTGTGATAGAGTAGAGCCAGCCAGTTTCTGAGCCAGAGACAAAGGCCTTGGACAGGTCCTTCCTGGCAGGGGGAGAAGAGCTATTTGAGGAATATCCTTTGAAGGGATCCTTTGCTTGTTCCTCACCAGCATGGAGGGAAGTAGCTGCATCCGCGGGACTGGGCTGGGGGTGGAGGGCAGGGCCGGGCTCTGGTCCTTGGACCCAAGACGAAGGGAAATGGCCTGGTGAGAAGTCCTCCCCCCAACTAGGCCCTGCTGCCCCCGGGACCCTCACACCATCCGATGAAGAGGAAGAGCCACTTGCGCAGGCGCTCGGTGGAGTAGGTCATGACGATGGCCGTGTGCAGGTAGCAGCCTTCCACAAACATCCAGAAGAAGTTGGTCACCACGAAGTAGTTGAAGATGGTGGTGATGCAGCGGCACCAAACCTGTGTGCAGGGCACAGGCTGTCAGGAGGTTGCTCAGGGCCCAGGCAGGACATACATATCCCCAGGCAGGGCAACAAGACACAGGGCTTCCCAAAGGGGGTTTGTGAATATGCCATCAAATACCAGTGAACCTCACTCTGAAAAGCCTCATCCTTCTCCAGTGCTCTTTCACTCTTTCAGATTAAGTTAAGGTGCCATTCTCCACTGGGGCCAGTGTGCTTTTTTAACTTCTCTCTAACTCTAATTTTTCTTTCTAGTAAAGAGAGGGAGAGTCTGGCTCTGAGCTTTCTGTAGACAGAGGCTGGAATTCAACCACCTTGTTGTATTTTCATTTTAGTTTTTTTGAGTCATTTTCAATCCATAGCAAGTCAGATCTGCTTCCTTTTAGGGATGGGATATGGAATTTCATTTAGAAAAAAATGAAAAAAAAAGTGAGTAAAGTGAGTCAAGGGTGTATGAAGTGGGGCTGCGGCCAAGGAGGGGATACTCCAAAGACTCTGGGTTTGGGAACTTCTGGACTTGGCACAATCATTACTGGCTCTGGAGGGAAACTTGCAAAGTACCCGGCTCCTGGCAAGTCACTGTACCTCTCTGAACCTCAAAAAGTAACACTGCCTTCCAGGGTGGCTGAAGGAGACAGAGGATAACAAAGACAGGCACGAGGGTAGCTGTGTTGTGGCTGTGGTTGTGCCTGCTGTGGTTCCGTGCCTTCCCAGCAGAGGGGAATTTGTCCCTGTCCCTCTGAGCAAGGCTACCTTCCCCAAGCACAAAGGTTACCTTCCCAAAGGAAATAGGGAGGGGAAGCCCCCGCCCCTCTAGAGCCACACAGTGGGCCACAGCAGGGCCAGGATCTAGGCCTTGGGCTTCCACGCCAGAGCTCCTCTCAACATACCCCCACCTGGTCATCTTCCCCACATGCTCATCCCCAGGGCACCCTGAGAGCCAAGGCTGGGACATGGGGAATGATGGAGCCAGCTCAAGGTCCGGGGACCTGTGTGTCAGGGGCTCTGCTTCTGGCTCTGACAGCCCCGGTTCTTAGACAACCCTCCTGTCCTGAGCTGCTGGCTGCTTCTGGGCTTCCCTGCCCAGTCCCCGTGGCTGTCTTCTGGGCTTCCCTGCACAGCCTCCTGTGGAGGTCTGTCTCCTTTTTTCCTGAGAAAGTCCTGCTGAGGTGGGAAGTTACCGAGCCCCTCCTCCCAACCCTACTTTTCCTCCATGGTTGATGATGTTCTATTAGCATAAGCCCACGTGGGAGCTGGAAGGCGCCCTCAACTTGAGTGAGCCTATTTGGTTCTGAGGCAAGGTTCTTTGTGGGACCATGTTAAGGATCACACCAGGCTGGTGTCTGCTAAGGCACAGGCCACCCAAAGGAAATGTACTGAGAAGTCTCTAATGGTGTGCCACAGGGCTCTGCGATGGCCCAAAACTAGTCTATACTTTTACAATGGCTTGGATACAGTACACAGCAATGGACAGAAATCCAGGGTGGACAGTTAGCATGTGGGATAGCCCCTTATGTAGAGGTATCATCACTGCATGTGACCTTGGCTAGTCACTCAACCTCTGTGAGTCTCAGTTTCCATGTCTATGTAATGGGGAAAATGATCCCTGCTAGTCTCATTGGGATTCAGAGAAAGCTCAACAGAGGTTAGTTCTAGCCTCTTTTTCTCAAAGAGGTCTTTGAGGACATCTGAATCCACAAGATAAGGAGTGGACTAGGATAAATGTGTCTGGAGTCAGCTTTGTGAAGCTTCCAGCCTGGCAGCTTCCTGCTCCTCCCAGCCCAGCTCTGGTGGGACAATGGCTAGGGTGGAGGCGAGCTCAGGTATGGTTTTGCACCTGAGCCACAGCCCAGATGACAGCATTCTGGCCATGGGTCAGCCAAGGAGCAGCCAGAAAGTCAGGTGTCACCAGCTGAGAGTAGGGGGGACTGGTGAACATCAGTCTCTGTGTGCAAATCTCCAAGGGGTCTGTCTCAGAGCCTGGAGAGAGTACAGAGGATCTGTTCTCAGAGTGGGAGCAAGAATGGGGTAGAGTTGCAGAAGCTCAACATTAGGAAGAGCTTGTAAGAGTAAAAGCTGCCCAAGAAGAAGAGGGCTGCTCTGATAGGTAGTGAGTTTCCTGTCAAAGGAGGGGTCTAAGCAGACAGCAGACAGAGAGATGGGTGCCCCCAGAGCCCAGAGTCCCCCAGGTCTAGCCCCAAGTCTCCCCGAGCAGTGACCTCATTGCTCTCGTGCACTTCATGGTCGATGAGCTGCAGCAGGAACCACATGACATTTCGCAGGATAAAGGTGGTGATGAGGTTCCAGTGAATCACATTCCGCAGACAGCGGATGCTCCTGTGGGAGGTGCAGGTCAGGGGTCAGCCGGGGTCAGGGGTCAACTGGGACTGGGTTCGCCCTGAGGCCAGGTAGAGACTCAGCCTAGGATGAGGGCAGGGCTGCACTAGGAGCCACTTCCCACCCACGGTGGCCACAGTGAGGCCTCTGAGTCCAGCTCCCACTCTGCACCCCACATGCCTGCTGGTGATCTATGCCCTGGCACCCCGCCCAAACCCCCCTTTCTCCACTGGCCCTTTTATCTGCTGGACCCCAGAATGGAGGTGAGAATGTCTGGGAGAGGTGAAGGGGGTACTGTAGGAGGAGGGAGGAGGAGAAAGCAAGGCGGAAGGGTGGACTCACCGCAGGGCCAGGAAAAGCAGGAAGGCAGCCACCAGGGCTGCCACAGATACGCAGTGGCCCAGGTAGTTGACGACAAGGGCGACGCGGTAGTGCAGGTCGTACTTCCTCTGCTGGACAGACAGACATGGGCAGGGAAGACGGGGGCATGGGCACGTGAGGGTGGGGCTGGGTACTCCAGCCATGGCCACCTCTGTGTCCTGACCTTGGGGGCAGAAGTGCTCCAGCTGTCGTTGCCATGCCTGGCTCTTAGAGTTCGTTCCTGTTGGCCCTGGGTGGCTCTTGTTGTGATAAGTGGCTGTGGTCAGGCCTTCCAACATGCATTTATTTTTATTTTTTTAGAGATGGGGTATCAGTCTGTTGCTCAGGCTGGGGTCCAGTGGCTATTCACAGGTGTAATCATAGTGCACTGCAGCCTTGATCTGCAGGCCTGAAGCAGTCCTCCCACTTCAGCCTCTCAAGTAGCTGGGACTACAGACATATGCCGCTGTGCCGGGCACCAACATGCATTTTTGGGGGCACATTTTGAGAGGTATGGGTACAGATTCTTTTTAAAAATTCTAGACTCTAGAATGCTTCTCCTGAGTTTAGTCTCAGCCCAGATCCCAGCTGGCTGAGTGACTGAGGGTGGGTTGATTTTTATCTCGGGACCTCAGTTTTGATGTCTGTACAATGGGGCCAACCTGCCATCCTACCTCAGAAGCAATGGCCTATGGGAGGCCTGGGGTGGGGTGCATTGAGATTACTCTGCCCTGGAGACCACACGAGAGGGTGCACTGTCTATAGAGAATTTAGAAATTTTATTCAAACTGAATAAAAGTCAGTTGACTTTTAATTATCACCAAGTGTTGGCAATTTGAAACAAAGTCAGTGATGAAATACTCCTTCCTGCCAGGGAGAGCCACCCCTCCACCCTACCCACCCCCTGTGTTGATTCTCCACTGCTGGAGGGGCAGAAAGAGTGGAGGTGAGAACTGAGGGCTGGAGGCCTCCCTGCCCGTTGAGTGGCCTCCCTGCAGAACCCCTGTGGCTCACATTTTGCAGAATGACTTTCTCAGGGCGGGTGAATGTTTTTCCCTCTCAATTTGGACTTCATTTGGGGAAAAGTCCCAGTCCCACTGAGGACTGTGCTGGGTAATGAGGAGGGGACAGAGCTGAGATGTATCCTTTTAGGTCAGGAATGAGGCGTAGCCTCAAGGAGAGGAGTTCGGTGCCTCAGCAGCACCGAATTGAATTCCAGAGCAAGAGCTGGAGCAGGCGAGGCAGAGCAGGACCCAGCTTCCCAGGGGGACAGCCCTTGTGGGGCTGCATTTGTTTCCATGGGGAGTCACAGAATCAGAATGTCAGATTGGGAAACTGAGGCCCAGAGGGAGAGGAAGGTGTGCAGCCACACAGCGTCTAAGATGTTGGGAGCATTGATTACACGGTCATTCCCTTTTTGTGTCACATGCCACCTTGGCTGTATCCTCTAGCAGCCCAAGCTCTCTTGAAGGTAGGACTCCATGTCCCCCTTCTCTACTCCTCTACAGTGTCACTGAGCACAGGGCAGGACACTGGGGGCAGGGGCAGGAGGTACAGAAGGGAGTGGCTGGGTGACACAAGGATTGGTCTGCCCCCCTTGGGATCCTCTGTGTTCAACCTGAGTCCTAATACGTGTGTGAGGCCTGGGGTTGCAGCAGGTGAGGGCCACTCACCTTGTCATCCAAAATGGGCTCACACTGTGAGTAGTTGATCTTTGAGGCCCACGTCCCATTCTCCAAGCATTCTCGATAGGCATTCCCTACAAAAAAATGCCAACTGCCAAGAGTCAGGTCACTCCTCTCCTCAAGAGCCCTCCCTGGCTCCCTAGTGCCCACAGGATAAGGTAAACACACCTCAGCTCTCCTAGGGCAGGAAATACAATGTGCAAGTTTACATGTAAGCCACTTATGTGAAAATAGCACAAAAGACTCATCTTACAAGATTGCTAAAGGCATGCTAAAACCCATTTTAGATACAATCTTTGACTAGCACTTTGTACACTTCCATTTTGTTCATTTGCTTCAAAACTGAATCCAACTGTGAGCAGTGGGTTGTGCCTGAAGATTCACTGCTTTCAGCATGCCACATAATTTACACCCTCATCTCAATTGTTTTATATTTGAGATCCATACTTCACCAATATCAGCATCTCCATTTTAATAATAGCTACCATTTACATAGCATGTGTTTCCCATGTGCCAGGTCCTCTTCTAACTGCTATGGATACACATGTCCATTCAATCTCCACAACCACCCCATGAAGTAGGCATTAATATGAACCCATTTCAGAGAGGAGGAAACTGAGGCACAAAGAGATTAAGCTGCTGGCCAAGGATACAAAGATGACAAGAGGATTCAAACCCAGAAGTTCTGGCTTCAGGTCTTCTGTTCTTAACCTTTAGGCCATATCAAGTAGTGGCAAACAGGAATGAGTGAATGCTGGGGACTCAGGGCTGGGCCGCTGCTCTTGGGCCGCTGCTGCCTGGGAGGCCACCATGTGATGTCTCTCAATGTTCAAGAACCAGCCTCTGTATTCAAGTTGGAATACGATGTGTGAAAAGACGTTTCAAGGAGCATCGTCCTGTGCACACAAGTGCAGGTTTTGTCAAGGGGGATGGTAGGAAAGTTGAAAAATGCTCATATTTGCCTTTCTTTCTATCTCAGCTCCATCTGTCAAGGTCTGGCTCCTAAGACACCCCCTCCATACGCCAGCTCCAATCAGGAGGAAGCCCTCCCACCTGAGAAGGCCCGGAGCTCTCCAAGTCTGCCTCTGCTCTGCCTTCCTCACTAGTGTGTTTCTGACCTCCCGGGTGGGTTACAAATGCTGAATGTTCCATTGTTTGGGGGTGATTTGTACCAGGGTTCATCTCTCTGACTAATGGGCAGTTGTCTGTGAATTTTTCTTTTTAGCATATGTTAGATATACAATGTAAAGCTAATTAAAATAAATAGCTCGCAGATCACAGAGTTGCAGAGCTGGAGGGGGAACTTTAGGTTGTTTTTGGAAGCAGTGTGTTCTGAAATAATTAAGTTTACTTAAAAACCCACTTCCATTGAGCCCGATGAGTTTGAAGCAATGGAATTGGGAAAGAGCACTTGCCGAAGAGCAAAATCAATGGGGAAGATTCTATTAGCTTAATTGTTTTTTAGTTTGGTGCCTGGAGCTCATCCATTCTTCAAACCCAGGGTCATGACTGGCCTATTCCTTCCTCCTGGGCCAAGGCCCATCCCTGGCAGGGCCCTGCCCTCCCCCTGCCAAGTGAGTCAGGGAATGCCCTGGTCTGATGCTGATTCTGACTCCCAGGAAGAGGAAGCCTGCTCCCCACCCCTAGCCATGGTGCCCAACTCCCCAGGTGGGCTCTGAATTTGATACCTAGGACCATCTTTTCCTACCAACATTCATGCTCATGAAAGGGAGAGGCTACCTCAACTCGTGAGGGTCGGTGATGGTGATGTCACCGAACTAAAAAAGTAAGCGTGTAAGGAGGGTAAGTTCTTTTGTGAAATGAACAGTCCCTCCCTGATGGGGGTTTACAGTGTCTCTGAACAGTCTATGTGAGGTGAGGCAGACCAGAATCCTGTCTGTGTTTCAAAGGGCAGAAAAATTTATCTTCTATGTGTTCATAAATACTATCTAGCTTTCCTGAAGCTCAATGCTAGGCCCCTTCCTTCAGGAAGACCTTGATTGCTTTCACTCTATAGCTCTCTCTCCCGAGCACCTCCAGTCCTGACCGCCTGAGCCCCACACTCCAAACCTTGCCCGATGACCAGCCCTGAGCTGTCCAGGTGAGTGAGTCTGGTCACTCTGATCAGTGTGGGGGCTCCCTGAGGATGGGGCCTCGGAACACTTGTGTCCCAAATATGATATCCTGTGGTGGCACTGATAGTGGGGCGGACTTGCAGGTGGGAGGGGGTCAGGATAGAAATGCTGCAAATCAGAGACCTTTCCTCTCCCTCACACCAATGTCCATGGGGTTCCAAGTTCCATGGATTCTTTCTCCTCCTTTTCTTTTTCCAGAGTTCACTCCCCTCCTGCCCATCCCTCCATCTGCTCTCTAGTCTTCTTGCCTGGACTGCCACAACGGCCTCCTCTCTCACTTCCCTGCTTCTTCTCTTGCCACCTTGACCATGTTGATTCCTGCTTAAAAGCCATCAGTGGCTGTTTATTGCTCTCAAGAATAAAGTCTAATTTCTTAGCATGATAGTCAAGGCCCTTGATACACAGGCCCCAGCCTAGCTGCCCTGACCCATCTCCAGCATTCTGCATGGCCACTGGCATTGGCACAAACAGGCTTGGCACATACCCTCTTTGTGTGGATCCACCTCTTAAAGCACCTCCTCCTTATCCACTGCTCACGGATGAACTCCTACCCATCTTTAACCCACTCTCAAATGCCACCTCCTGCATGGAGCCATCCCCAACACCCCTAGGTCTGAAGCAATCCTTTCTTTGTTTCCCCCTCTATCCCTTCCCTTGTAACGTAGTTTTTCCACTTTATTGCCCTTGAACCACAATAACACATACATTTTATATTATAATCCAGTACACACACACACACACACACACACACACACAGAATCCAGTTTCAAAAAGCAAGATTTAGCTTGAGCACAACTGTACTATTTTCCTATCCAGCCTATTCTAATGCCTTCTATTCATTTCACACACAAACGCTGATCATGACCCACTAAATTGACTCCACAGTCCACTCTTGCATCACAATCCATAGTTTGAAAAACACAAATTCACAAATTCTGTTTTAGTGCATTTGCCATAATTCACTATGAATTTCACATCTTTGGACCTAATCATTCTTTTCTTTGGTACTGGACTTGAGCTCCTTGAGAACAGACAAGTAAGTAGAAGCCATATTGGAGCCACCAGATCTCCCTCAGGACAGAGCCACTGAGGAAATGTGGGCTGAACAGAATTGACTCAGACCTGCTGACCCCTGGGAAAGCAGGTAGGATGCAGTAGTGGGAGGGGACTTCCCTCTCTGGCAGCCCAGCCCTGCCTGCAGATAAGCTTCTGGCTATAGACACTGGGTATCAAAGGACTGGAGGACAGATGTGCCCCACTCTTCGGAGGAGCTGTCTGCTGTAGCTAATGAGGGCACTGGGCCCTTAGGCACAGCCTTGGACAGGAGAGAGTAAGATGGAAAGAATCCCCTCCACCCCCTGGAAACCATAGATGGATGGGCACACACTCTGAGGGCAGATGGCAAGGCTAAAATTGTGGGGCTGGATGCAGAGAGGTGGGTGCCCATTACCATAGCAACACAGGTGCCCCTGCTGAGGATCAATGCTGATGATGTGGAGTGTGGGCTTCCAGGGGCATTAGGGTCTGAATGATGCAGGCAGGGTCTTCTCTTGCAGGACTCTGTAGTCTGGGAGGCCTGGTTTCCATGCTCAGAGTGGCCGAGGCCTGCCAAAAACCCCCATTACAATGGGCTCTCCCCGTTTCAGATGCTGACACTTTGCAAAGAGTTCCCAGTTCAGGCAGTTACCTGGGGTGGTCCTGAAGCCTGGCTAGGACATGAGAGCCTGTATTCTAGCTGTAGTTTTGTCTCTGGATAGCTAGGTGACCATGACTAAGTCCCTTCCCTCTTAGTCTCAGTTTTGCCTCTTAGAAAAACTACAGTAAATCGATTCTCTATGATGTTTGGCATCTCAGGTGTATCAATTATATGTTATGTGAAACTCCCCAGTCTACTAAATGCCAGTTAGCATCCCCAAGCTATTGTGACAACTCCAAGCACCCTGACATCACCTTCAAATGGTTGGCACTTCTATCTCTGATACCGTTTGGAGAGACATGGACCATAGGAGACAAGGACCATGAGGGGCTATTTTTGGTGGTAGTTTTGGGGGAAGGAGTACAAGGGGCAGGGGTAGGCACGGGGAAAAGAGTGAATGGGACTGTGGTGAGGCACAGCAATGGGGTCATTGGCTATTTGGAAAGAAAAGTACAGCAAGTGAGGGAAAGGCTGGATATGGTGGCTCATGCCTGTAATCCCAACATTTTGGGAGACCAAGGTGGGTGAATTGCTTGAGCCTGGGAGTTTGAAACCAGTCTGAGCAACATGATGAAACTCCATCTCTCTCTCTAAAAAAAAAAAAAAAAAACAAACAAACCAGGCGTGGTGGTGTGTGCCTATAGTCCCAGCTACTCAGAAGGCTGAAGTGAGAGGATTGCTTGAGCCTGGGAGGCAGAGGTTGCAGTGAGCTGAGATTGTGCCACTGCACTCCAGCCTGGGTGATAGAGTGAGACCCTGTGATGATGATTATAGAAGAAGAAGGAGGATGAAGAGGAGGAGGAGGAGAAAAAGAAGAGGTAGTACTAGTAGTAGTGGTGGTGAGGGAGAGAAAGTGATGACATTGAGGTGGGGAGGGCCAGAAGCAATATTTACAGAAGGAATGAAGTCACTACATGAGATCGGAACTTTCAGCACCGCGGACAGCGTAATGCCATTCTTCATCCCTGCCTATCTCTAAGGTTGGGGACCTCGGAGAGCTCCTAAGAACCAGCCTTCCCACCTGATATTCAGATCTTGGCCCTGGGCCCGGCCCAATGAAGTCACGCCAATTCATGCCCCTTTTCAAGGCCCAGCTCCAGCCCCAGCTCCTCCAGGTAGCTTCCATGACTGTTCCAGCTCCCCAAGGGTCCAGCTGCTTGTGTCTGCCTGGCTCACACTAGGCTGGGATTGTTCTTTCACTGACCCCTGTAAAGGTGTTGTACTTTCCTAACCAGCCCAGGTTCTCTGGAGCAGAAGTTTGCCTTATTTTGTACAAGGCTGAGAACCCCTAAAGGCATGGCCTGGTTTGCTGTCATTTCTGGCCCTTTCTTAAGTACTGCACAAAGCTGAGCACACAGGATCTTAGGATGGACCAAGGCTGATGCTGTTTCCTAGGTTACTTGGGAACTCATCGAAGGTAGGAGGCTCAGAGTGGGCCAGGAAGACAGTCTGCCACCTTGTATGCCCATGCTCCACCAAGATGCATGGCAAATACAAAACAGTCACACACGCAGGAGGAAGCCAGATCACACGACAAGACGCCGCGGGTAGGCTGACCCAGCTGCCAAACTGCAGACATTGCAGTCCAACCCCACATGGGGGAGGGGTGTCAGTCTCAAACAGCAAACTTGTGGGCACCATCCTCCAGGTTCCTGGCATGAAAGCTTTGACTGTTCCAAGGGAAGCAAGTTGGAAACTGAGTCATCAGGCATCTCCTTGGGAATTAGGAAGGAAGGCAACTTCTGCATCTGGTCTGGTGGGACCCGAAGAGAGAAACTGACACGTCTGGGGTCACTCAACCATGAAGAGGCAGAAGATCTCTCTCCTCTGGGACACACTTCCTCACAGGAGACCCTGGAGTTGGTGTACCTAGGAGAGAGGCTCTCCCTATGACCCTGTGTTTCAGCAGGTGCTGCCAGTTATGCCACCTCTTCAGTGTCATTGCCACTTAGTGTCCAGATCCCCAGAAGATAATACCTTAGGGGCCAGATATCCCACTCTCAATTCCTTTTACTGCCTGTAGTTAGGCCACTCCAGATCCAGCCATCTTCTTGTCTGGCTTGGGGCCTAGTGGGGAAATCTTTGACCTTGACTTTGAGTCACCTTTCTTACCTACATTTTTTGAGATGGGGTCTCACTCTGTCACCTAGGTTGGAGGGCAGTGGTGTGATCTTAGCTCACTGCAGCCTTGAACTCCTGTACTCAAGTGATCCTCCTGCCTCAGCCTCCTGAGTAATGGGACTGTAGGCATGTGCCATCATGCCATGATAATTTCCTAATTCTTTTTTTTTTTTTGTAGAAATGGGGTCTCACTATGTGGCTTTGGCTGGTCTCAAACTCCTGGCCTCAAGTGATCCTCCTGCCTCAGCCTCCCAAAATGTTGGGATTGCAGGCATGAGTCACCATGCCTGGCCATCTTTCTTGCTTTTTGTGGGAAAAACCTCTCAGCCAATGTCTCCTCCCAGCTTGGCCTCCACTTCCTGGACTGGATTGCTTTTCATCCCCAGTTAAGAGACTTTTGGGGAAGTGTGGCCAGAGCTGGGGTGGTCAGATGTATAGTCCTGGTGCTAACAGCAGGGTTTTCCTGAGCTTCCCAAATGAGGTGCATCTCCTTGAGTCAGTACCCTGCATTGCCTGGAGGCCACTGCAGGCTAAGGAGGACTGACCAACATTGAGGCCCACCTTGCATATTTCTGTCTTGATCCAATCACAGCAAATTGGTGGTCAGAGAGGAACAGGCAGCTGGTGATGTTCACCCAAGCTCAGACCCAGACTGACATAGAAGTGCTAGGTTGAGTTTGGGAGTCTACTATTGCCAACCCCAGCCAATGGGTGGGAAAGGCATCCCCAGGGCCCTTTGTTGGTGATGTCTGAGATTCAGGCCAGGGAGCTTGGATTCCATTTCTTAATGTTGTATGGACACAGCTCTCTGAACCTCAACTGCCTGTTCTGGACCTCCAGAGAGCCTCAGCTCCCTATTTTCACAGGACTTTTCACTCATGGTGCCCTGCCATCCTTAAGCAGGATCTGTAAGCATACTTACAGGAGACAGTGGGGAAACTGAGTCATAAAGGCATTGAGCAGTTTAATGAAGACCATACTGGGTCTATGAAAAAGGGAAGGGGGAGCAGAACCCAGCTCACTGTGTAAGCTCTGCCCTCCCCAGAGAAGGGGCAGTGGGAGGAGGCCCCTACCTCATGCTCCCGCCTCTACTGTACAGGGCTCCCTCCTTCCAGCCATCCTAGCAACGCTCAGTGGGCTCGTCGCCATGACGCCGGCCTGTGGAGGAAGGTGGGGAGAGGACGAACAGAGGACCCCTGTGGCAGAAGTTGCCTTGGAACTGAGAAACATCACTAGAACTCATCAAGTCCTCCACCCACCTGGTGCAGATAAACTGAGGTCTGAAGAGGGGAGACAACCTGCCCAAAGTGAGAAAAGCAGTCAGTAGGATGGTCAGAATTAGAACTGGCTTTCAGTTCATGGTTCCTGTGAAGTAATGCAGGGAGAAGACAGCTGGCTGGCAGAATGCCAGCAGCATCCCTCCGGGGGGCAAGTGGCTGCCTTTCTCCACAGGCTTTTAGGCACCAGACCTTCTCAGTCTAGATAGACAGACTTCCCCCTCCCAGGACATCCCCAGAAACCACAGAGTTCTGGGGGCCCTCAGAGACAGCAGGAGAGCACCACCCCAGAATGAGGATAGTCATTCTTGGTGTAGGTGGGACTCTCCCCTCCCCAAGGACATGATGGCCTCTCCTTCCGGGCCCCAGGCCACCTTCAACTCCCCTCCCCTTGCTGACAATGTCCTAGCTGTCCACAGGGAGCCCCAAGCAGCATCATCTCCCCTGTGTGCCATGGCCCCACGAGGTCAGCATGTTTGCTGTCCCCTTCAAACAGATAAGAAAACCGAGACTTGGACAAGGAGGGTCTACCAGTCCCTCAGTGAGTCATGACAAACCCAGGACTTAGATCCAGCCCTGCTGAATCTGAGCCCAGGTTCCTTCCACTCTCCCTTGCCCCAGCGGCTCTCCTGGCAGGTGCTGTGTGGGAAAGGGACTGCCTGCCTGACTCTGGAGCACCTGGTGGGGGTGGGCAGTCAGAGGGGCCCAGATGCCTGCACCTGGGGCCCTGACAAGAAGCCCTGTGGGGAGCTCCCTGAGGGTTACTGAGATGGGGCTCCTCCTTTAGTCCTTTTTCAGGGATCCAAGCTCCGCTGTGGCATTGGTGGTAGGGAGTGCACAGGGAAGGATGCTGGGACCTCTGACTTAATGAGCAGGAGGTAGGAGAGGAAATGGCCAGAGTATTCTGGTCCTGCACCATAGGGCTACGGACAAACAGCTGCTGTCTCTAAAGCCAGCAGAATCGAGGCCCATGCCCTAGTCCAACATCTGAGGCCTCCATGATCTGGCTTCTGCTTCCCTCCCTCCTCCTCCACTTCTGCTCCCCCGCTCCCTTCCATCTGACACATCATTAGCTCAATTTTTCAAGGTACTGTTCAACAAGACTTTCTCCATGAAGTCTTCCAAACTTACTCTCCCTTCCTCTTGGAATAATTTCCTTCCATGTGCTCCGACTGTCTTCACTGCGCCATTTTACTTGAGAGCATATAATAAAAAGTTCTCTTTGAGGGTCTGCCTGTCACTGTTTCTAGAACAGGAGCTCCTGGAAGGCAGGCTCAGGTCTTATGCATCTTTGAAAACCTTGTCTCTAGGCTCCTCAATGCTTTCTGGGGGAAAGGGTGAAATACAACCTCAATAAGGGGTGAGCCGGAGCAAGATGATTAGGTGGCTGGAGGATTCCTGGGGAGAGCACGAGACAGGAAAGATCAAGATGCATGCAGAGGTGGGTAGAAGCTAGAGCAGAAGCCAGGAGTTTCCGGAGCCAGCAGAGGCCTATCAGGGCCCAGACTTGCTGTAGGACTCTGGGCAGCTGTGTTTCCCTCTCCTGGGCAGTCATTTCCTACCCTTAAGTGGGGAGGGGAGGGCTGGACTCAATGTATAGAGGGCTCTGCAGCCGGGCAGCTCTGGAGTGGAGGGTGGCCACAAGGGCATCCACTTCTGCTTTATTTCTCTTCCTTCCTTCTTCTCTTAGCTAAACCTCTGTGATGGCTGTGCCTGTCCCGCCTTCCCTCTCTCCCAGCAGGGAAGCTGTTCTCACACATGGAGTAACTGATGGGCCTTGGAGAATGGAATAGAGTCAGGGCGGGATCAGGTCTCACCGGTGTCTGAGAATGCAGACCTAAGTTTCCGGATTTACAGCTTCTACTTCTTCAACCCAGAGGGCAGGGTCTATCTGGGGTCCTCCTGAGGCTTGTACTCCTGCACTGTGCCTGTCCTCAACAAACATGGCATCCCAACTGCTCCAAGACCTTTAAAGTTTACCCCCACTCCCTCCAGAAAGCCTCCCAGGAATGTCCCAGTGTCCACCAAACCCCTCTTCCTGATCTCTGCCTGTTGATTTGCACAAGCCTGGTAGATAAGCAGCCTGGGGCTTCCTGAGGGCAGGTTTCAGCCTTTCTTATCACCTCTGGCCCTGAGGACTGAAGAAGGGATTAAGCAGGCAGACCCAATGGGAGAGACCCCTCTGGCTGGAGACCACTCAGCTTATGTGTTTCCATTGTAACACAACCAGTGTTTCAGCATGTCTCTAGAATGGGGTTCTGGGAAGTGAGGACCCCTAACCTCCCCATGTGGCTAGGTTAGATGGGATGCCCCTTCTTCCCCTGTCCTGGCAGATGCCTCAGTACAGATGACCCCAGCCGTTCCCAGTAGGACATTGTGGAGCCTGAGGTCAAGGAGGCCAAGGCTGAGCCAAGCTGCACTTAGTGGTTCCACAGAAGGAAAATGGACCATGGCCAGGAGGGAGGTGGCAGGACCCTCCTTTGCAGCCAAAAGGACCACAGGGACAGGCAAGATGAGGTGCAGGAGAAGGGCAGATAGAGTGAGGGATGTGAGCTGGGAGATGGTGGGTTTGGAGATGGAGCCGGGGGACGGAGAAGGCAGTAAGGAGAGATGGAGAAGGAGAAAGAGAGAGAAAGAGAGAGAGAGGTAAAAAAAAAAAAAAGAGAGAAACTGAGACGGACATAGAAACATACACACAGAAACAGAATCACACATAGAGAAAAACAGAAACAGGGAGACAACGAGAGAGACACAGAGACAGAGATGTGCACAGAGATGGGCTCAGAGAAGTCCATGTGGAACGGGGAGAGGTGAGAGGAAAATGGGATATAAGTGCCCCACTTCTGGCCAAACCACTTCCATGCTAATCCACCTCCTTTCTGAATACAGATAGGGAGACTGAGGCCCACAAAAGGGATAAGACTTGCCCCGATTAAATTGAATATGGACATTTAGGATTGTTTCTAGCCACCCAGGATTTGAACCTGGGCTCGGGGAATCCTGGGGGAAGATCGAGGCTACCTCCCCACCTAGAGCTAAAATGCCAGATCCTTACTTCCCAGGCTCCCTTGTAGCCAGAGCTTTGGCATGGGACCTGGGGCTTCACATACTCCCCCAATCATCAGATGCACCTACCTGAGGGAATTAGTGAACTGGGGGCCCCCAGATGGAGACAGGGAGAAAGCCTCTCCAGAGATAACTGCGGGAAGCTTAAGACTCCAGGTTGGCCAGGTGCAGCGGCTCACGCCTATTCTCCCAGCACTTTGGGAGCCAGAGACAGGAGGATCGCTTGAGTCCAGGAGTTGAAGACCAGCTCTGGCAAAATGGCAAGATCCACCTCTACAAAAAATTTTAAAATTAGCCAGGTGTGGTGGCATGTGCCTGTAGTCTCAGCTACTTGGGAGGCTGAGGCAGGAGGATCACCTGGGCACAGGAGTTTGAGATTGCAGTGATCCTTGATCATGCCACTGGACTCCAGCCTGGGTAGTAGATTGAGATCTTGTCTCAAAAAAAAAAAAAAAAAAAAAAAGACTCTAGAGTAGTGGTGGTAGTGGTGGCAGTGGTGGTAGCAGGGCTGTGTCCCACCTAGTGGCCAGGGCTGGTGGTGTTGGCAGGGCCTTTCAGGGAGAGGGAGGTCCCCTCACTGGGCTAGCTCTGCCCTGTGTTCTTGGCTTGGGGCCCCAAATCTGGTTCTCTAGCCCACTCTGGATTCCATAAGCTCCCCAATATATTTTTTTAAAAATTTCTTCTCTGCTTAACCTAGCAGAGTTGCTTTTTGAGAGGCAGCAGAACCTGGGTTTGAATCCTTGTTCTGTTATAAGTGACTTAATTGCTCCACACCTCATTTTTCCCATGTGTAAAATGAGGATAATGCTATGTCTCTGTCACTGGATGGTGCAAGGATTAAATGAGTTAAACCACAGTACAAACACGTGGAAGCTCAGCCACTGAAGCACCAGCACAGGTTGTGTAGAGAACACCCGAGGAGACTCTTGTGCTTAACTTGGCTCTGCCACTGACTAGCATGTGTGGCCATGCACTAGTCCCTTCCCTTCCCTTCGCCCTGCTGCATCTGGAAATAGCTCTGGGTAAGATGGCTCAAGGCTCTGACCCAGCCTCCCAAACTCACACACTGTAGCTATTTGCTAACCCCACATCCTAAGGACTTCTAAATGCCTTATCTCCACTCTTGGCGCTCTCTTGAGCTTTTCCCAACCCAGCCGGCTGCTTTCTGGACATCTCCGCTCAGGTATCCCTCCAGCTCCTCAAAGCCAACACATCCCCAACTGTGCTCAGCTGTTTCTTGTGTGCCCAACGCTTTACCTTGCTGTTTCTCACCATATCTTGTCAATTTCAAATGCCCAAGATTGCTGGCGTCTTCATCCTCATTTGCTCCCAAAACCTGTAGTCTACCTGGCTCTGTGCAGAAGTCCCCTTACCTCTCCTTTCCCTCCAGAGGACAGTGTGCTCCCAAAACTGAGCTCCCCTGCTCACAAGCTCACCCAGGCTCCCTCTCCAGATGGTGAAGCCCTGTAGAATGGCCTGCATCACCTGACCTCCATGCTCCTCCCCAGCCTCATTGTTTCTCCTACTCCCTGTTCTCCATACAACACTCACTCCCCCCAAGGCACAAAGCCCTGCCTCTCTCCATGCTTTGCCCAGTCCCCTCAGCCTAGAGGGCCTCTCCTGTGCCTATTACACACTCACCTGCTAAAACCCAACCTGTCCCCAGAAGTCCAGCTCAGAGGGCTAAGTCCTCCCTGATCCTCCAGGCCAGAGGTATGAGTTTTCTTTCCAAATCTCTAAGCTCTCCTCACAAACCGAATGCCTCTTATGGAGGCAGTACTGCTCCATGGTTAATAGTGAGGGCTGTGGATTCACCTGCCTGCACTGGTGCACAGGAGCTGATTAGGACTTTGAACAAGTTACTTCATGTGTCTGAGACTCAGTGTTCTTGTCTGCCATATGGGCATAAAAGCAGTGTGTATCACAGAGGGAGTGTGGGTGAGTGGGATTATGGATGCCTGAGATATGGATACAAAGCTCTCTCAATAGTAGCTGGCACCTGGAAAATGATCAACACTTGATAGCTTTGTGGCAGATTCTGTGTGCTCAGTTGAGTTGAAAAATTGCGGAGACTAATATCTAAACTGCTATCCCCACCCGGGCGATTCCTGCTCGCTAAGGAATGAGGCTTCAGTGGGGATTTGGCTATAGCATAACAAAATTGGGGCAGGAAGTAGAGCCTGAACGCTCCTGTTCTTCCCCTAGGCTTCTCATGGAGTTTTCTTCCTCTGTCATTCTTTTTAAAGGAAGGATCCCATGGAAAAGGCAAACAGAGAAGAAGGAAGCAGCGCTGATGTGAAGAAAGGGGAGGACAGAAATCAATCATGCATTTCCACAGCCATTAGCAGCCTTTGCTCTTCCCACCTAGGCTGACCTCATAGGTGCTGGTTAATGGTAAGTGCTCCCCACCCTCCACCAGCTCCTCTCATTCTCCAGCAGTTGCAGTGCCGGGAGCACTTTGGTCTAAATGAAGAAAATAGTTCATTAGATACCAGGGGCTAACTGGCCCTACTTTTACCAGCCTGGGTGGTGCGCCAACATTTTATCAGCTTCTCATTAGACTTAATTGATATGAATGGCCTGATATGTGCTGTCTGCAGCACCTTTGGGAAGTCTTCCTTATCACCCACCCCCACCCCAATTCCATAGACCTTGTGCTTCCCCCCTAATCAGCGCATTCATCATTCTGTTCTTTTTGTCTGTTGCAATTGTGAGTGAAAGTCTCAATACAGTGCCCGTGCAGTGGCTGGCACATAGTGGGTGTTCCACAAATTGACTGAATATTACTGTACTCAGTTCGGCTATGAAGAAGAGACCCAGGCCCTGCCCTGGGAAAGGGGGGCCTCCAGGCTGGTTGGGGAGAACAAGGCATAGCCCAGGCTGGGGTAAGAACCAAAGCAGAGCTCCCTGAGGTTCACAGGCTGTGGGCTGAGATGCTCCATCACCCCACTTTACCCTGGATGGCCCTGAATCTCCGGGCCCAGTCTGAATCAGGCACGCTGATCTCCATTAGCCCACCCCACACAGCTCATGGAATCCTAAAAATACAGTTTTATAAGGTCAGGAATAGGAAGGTACAGGGAAATCATTCCTTCTGCTTGCACACTTCCTAGCTTGAGGACCTTACTTCCTTCCAGGGAGATCTGTTTTAATCATGGATGGGAAGCATGTGCTCCCTGGGCCCACCAGAGCCCTCAGCTGGTGCAGCCAGGGGAATGCAGCTTGGCATCAGGTGCAGGTGCATCTCTCTTGCCTTCTAACCATCCCTCATGGCAAAGCCCTCAGCCTCAGCTTCTGAAAGCTTGTGTGTGTGTGTGTGTGTGTGTGTGTGTGTGTGTGTGTGTATGGGTGGTGGAGGTGGAGCTGGGCCACCACTCAGACACAGACACTCTGAGATGGCTTCTAAGGATGGTTCCAGGATGAGAGGCTTCAGACAAACAATCCAGATAGGGTCTCAGCGTGCTTGACAACTGGGGTCCGGCTAGAGATGTGAGGGGGGTTCTAGGTGGGGCAGTGATTTCTGCCCCCACAGCCTCCTGCAGACCACACGCCTGGCTCCCGTCCCATTGTTCCACAGGGCACAGACAGGCACCTACACACATGCACACACCCAGAACCCACACTGAACGACCCCACCTGGAGGCTGTGTAACTCCAGCAACCTCTGCTGCCCTTTCCCCCAGAGCCTCAAGCCAGTCCGTGACTTGCCAGGAGGAAGGCAGGCACAGGTTGTTCTCCTTGAGAGGTGGTGGGGTGGGGGCTGATTCAGACACCAGTCATCATGGGGGCGCAGGAATAATGCTGCCCACAGCCCCTGACTCAGCCCAGTAGGTCAGTCCTGGGACCTCGGATTAGGGAAGATGCAACACCCGCACCCTCTGGCTTAGCATAACCTACGCCTGCATGTCCTTCCCACAAAATATGCGCTCGCCCCAGCCCTCCTGCCTCCTGCCCTCCTTCTCTCCACTCTGGTAGTAAGGTCTGGTCACTGCACTCACTCTGGGGGATTTGGGACTTAGCATATCCGCCCTCCTGGGACAGGTCCCCCTCCTGGGCAGGGGAACCATTATCTAAACAATGAAGCCCTAATGGGGAACTTCAGGCAACGGGAACCTACAATGAGGGAGGGAGGTTTACACTTAAAGAGGAGGAAGTATTTCCTTCTCCCCTTTTTGGGCTGTCACCGCATGGAGCACGGGAATTGTGGGCAAATCACTGGCTTACTGAGGTTAGACGCTGTATTGGGGGCAGAAGCAGAAGGCGCGCCCCCAACATTGTAAGGGGTCCTTAACGCCAGCGGTCTGCGGTACCACGGCCCTCAGCTGCTTTGTGCCACTGGGTCCGGAATCCTCTTTACTCCCTAAACCGCCTTCCCTGGAGGCCGGTATAGAGCAGGCAGCGAGAGCCGGGGGCACTCACGGGTCGTGTTGTACTTGACGCCGTTGAAGTACTCGGGGCACGGCCTCTCCACGAGGGCTCCGGCAGCGCTGCGGGGCCAGCACGTTCCGATCTGGTCCAAGGTCGTGTTGCAGTAGGAGTAGGGACCTGGCGGCGCGAGAGAGCGCAGTAGGGCTCAGAGGGGCGCCCCAAGGGACGCCGGGCTCTCGGAGCGCGGGGTCAGGGGCGCACTAAGCGCGCAAGAGAAGGAGCCCGGGCAGCCTCCGACCTCTCGCCTCCCGCCTACCCTCGGGGTCCAGGGGTGGCCCCCAGCCGTCCAAGAGCAGCTCTTCGGCCAGCGCCAGGCTGCAGTTAACCTCCAGCAGGCTGTGAAGCAGTGCCGCGTCCATCGCGCCCCGCAGCCGCGCGCGGAGAGGGAGTGGGAGTGCGCGCTCGGCGTGGCTGCGAGGGAGTGGCCGCGAGAGTGAGCGGCCGAGAGGGCGCGGGGACCTGGCCCCCGCCAGCCCAGCTCCGGTCTCCCGGGCAGCCTCTGGGCGCCGCCTCCGGTCGCCCAGAGCTGTCAAGTGGGGACCTTCCCGGAGAGGAGCTGCGGAGCGCACCGAGCTGCGGGTACAGCCGCTCCGCCGCGGCCAATGGCGGCGCCGGGGGGCGGGGCCGGGCGGCTCCTCTCGGAGGGGCTCGGACTCCAGCCCCCGGGCCCCCTACCCTGCCCAGAGTACGGCTTCTCAGTTCCCGGCTGTCTTCCACTCGCGGCGTCCAGAGGAGGGCTGTGGGCTGGAGAGCGTGGGCCTGGGGTGACGGAATGCCCCGTGCGGGGATCGCAGGCCCCAGAGCTGCAGGGGGCAGCAAAGCGCTCCCACCTGCCCCCCTGCCGGAGGAGAACACTGCAGCTCTCCTAACCGAGAGACAGCCGCGACCCAAAGTTCGAAAGCTCTCCGCCTGAGCTTCTCCTCCGTGAGAGAGGACACTGGAGGGAGGCAGGGACCGAGAGCCCATGGGCAGATCTGCACCCTCTAAAAGCCTCTATAGCCTCCTGGAAGGAAATGGATTGGGGAGGCCTGGAGGGAAACAGGGAGACACCCAAGAGTCTAATGAGATCAAGTGGCCTGAGTGGGTTGAAGACCTTGGATCAGGCCGTGGAAGCTGGAATGGAGAGAGATTTCCGAGGGGCAGCCAGACCTGGTGAGGAGGAACTGGAGTGGGTGGCTGGTTTTAAGCAGGAGCCCGGAAGCAGGGATAACATCGGGTCTCCCGCTTGAGTGACCGGGTGGCCATTTAATCAGATGGAGTAAGTCTAGGGGAGAAATTGGCTGAAATTATCTGGAAGGCTTTATACACTCAGGTGTTGGTGCCCTGGGCACCAGAAAGAAAGTGAGAATGTGTCTCTCTTCCTCCAGGCTTGGGCAGGGCCTCACCTGACCCTGGTTTCCACACCAGGAACGGGCAGGGGCCGGGAGAATTAGGCCCCACAGCAGGTGTGGAGGAGCTGGAAACTTTCCCAGGGAACTTGCTCACGTCCCCCAACCCCAGACTGCCTCCTTGGGGTTCTGCTGTGGCTGCACCCTCAGAGTGCCCAGGGCAGGCCTGCTGTGTCTGCCTGCTGAGTGGGGCATCTGGCTGGGGCAGCAGGGCCTGGAGTAAGGCATGCTTCCACTCAGGCTGCGTTTTGGTCCAGCTTTTGACTCTGCTCTCTCTGCCATGGTACCCCAGGCAGGACTCTTGCCCTCTCTTCTGGGGCTTTCTCCATCAGTGAAATCTTCCCCGAGGCCCCTCTCAGCTCTGAGACTCTCTGGTTCTGAGTTATGAGATGGAGAGACTGGGGAATACATACATGTGTGTTGTGTGTTTCTATCTTTAGAGGGCAGGGAGAGCTGGAACCCAGTCTCAGGAATGAGTCCTGTTCCCCTGCCATGCTCTACATAAACCTAAGCTGCTAGGAGAGGCTGAATCCACCATAAACTAGCACCATGCCCTGGGCAAAGAGAGGTGAAGTGGCAGGCAGGCTGCTTTTGTGTGCTCTGCTCTCACCAGCCTCCATATTAATGGTTCTGTCACTGCCCAGGCAGAGCGAGCGAGGCCACACTAAGACCAGGGCTGAGCCCTGGAATCTCTCCAGGGCCTGCTGACTGGCAGGTACAAGGTGCTGAGCAGTCAGCCAGGTCTATCCTCTGCCTCCTGAATGGACAGTGAGAGCTCATGCTCAGCTCTGGGCAGCTGCAGAGGTAGAATTTCCTTGGTCTTCATATTATCCAGTGCCAGGAGCAGGGGAGAACCTCGGCAGAGTCCTACCCTCCATTCCTAGACTGAGCCCTGTTACCCAGGATCCCACACAGGCCAGAGTATGGCTGGCCAGGTGAGCCCATGTATTCACAGGGAAATAGTGTCCCTCATATACAGGGGACTGCCCTTTACACAGCACAGTGCAGCACAGAGGAAGGGAGAAATCCTAAGCCAAGCTTAAGTTGTTAACCTTGTTTGTTACTGGAGCCACTGCCTGGGTGGTGCCTAAAGTGCACCACCTCCTGAGATGCAGCTATGTCCACAGGTGGTGTGCTCCCAATGACCAGAGGCCAGGGACTTCTCATCTCATGTGGATTTCTGCAGAACGGAGGGTTGGCCTGGGTGAATTGGATCGCTCTTAACTGGGAAAGCTCATAACAGATGGTTGGCCTGGGTGAACGGGATCGCTCTTAACTGGGAGATCTCACATACCAAAGATTCCTCTGGGAAGTAACCATTTCAGCGGCAGAGTCAAAGGCTGTTCTGCATCCTGAATGAGCAGTTGGGGTCTGAGCACAGACCCACAGACCCAAGGTCCCCTGGATGTGGGGCCATTACTTCATGGATATTATTATAGGCACAGTTGTCATTCTAGATGTGACACAGGAAAAACTAGAAAAGGTAGCAGTTTGGGAACAAATTGATTTTACAGCTCACTTTAGTGTCTGCAAATAGGTAAATGAGGAGGAAATTGGGAAAAGCCCCAAACTTCCCTCAATTTTACTAAATCCAAGTACAAACAAACAAAGACAGGGGCCTTTTTGCTAACTAAAGAAGCAGAGGTAGATTAGAGGCTTTGGGATAGTGATGGGTTCCCCGGGCTGCAGGCCAGCCCCATCCCAGCTGGAGGCCAGGCATTAGGGGATAAGTATTTGGAACAGTTTGTGTCTCCCCAGGCTACTGGGGACATGTTGGCAAATAGGTTCAGGGAAGTGTGACAGGTGCTCGGGAAGACCCTTGTGTACCATAAGCAACAGGGTAAGGCAGGTGCCTCTGGTGCCCTGTATCCCATCCCATGACCCACCTCTGATGTCAGTTGTAGCAGCAGTGGACAGTTCCAGGCCAGCTCAGACACACTTGCAAAGCCTACTACGTGGCGTCAAACAGGCATGTAGGCACAACAGAATCGCACACAGAACCACAGTTATGCATCTTCACCATAAACACACATTCTCTCTCTCATTCATCCCCTACCACTCAAATGTCAGCTGGAAAACAGGATTTAAAGGCACAGGATGCATCTTTGCTTCTCTAAGGGACTGTCCTTGATTAGACTGCATAGACAGGGAGTCTATTCAGGCACAGCTGGAAGAGTCGTGGTGTTTCCTGGGAATTACGATGGGGTTGCTGAGGGCGCAGAGGTTCCAGAGGGGCCTGAAGGTGCCTCACTCTTGCCCTGTAGCACTGGAGACAGGGGTCCCAGGCCAGGCACCCCCTCCTCACCCTATCCTACTCCACTGCAGGACAGAGGAAGTGGCCTGGTGTCTTCATGTCAAACCATGGGACTAAGCTGTGGGGACAGAAAGGACCCTCAGTGACATCCAGTCCCACATTCTTGTTTTACAAATGGACAATAGGATTCCCAGACAAGGAAAAGAGGTTTCCCTCCCCTGCTTCTCCCAGGCCATCCTCATCTCTGCAGCAGCCCAAATGGGCTCCCTGTCTCCTCATGGCAGATGAAACGATGTTTTATAATTATGATCCTGTCACTCTGCCTCATAGGAGTGCCCCCACCCCGTTGCCCTTGAGATGGAGACCACCTCTTTGGTATTGCAAAGAAGGTCCTTCATGATCATCTATCCCTCATCCTCACCCTCCTGCTCGATTTGAAAGGCCCTCCAGAACAATGTGTCATTCCTGGGAACCATCTTTGGTATTGCAAAGAAGGTTCTTCATGATCATTGTTCCCCATCCTCACCCTCCTACTTCATTTGAAAGACCCTCCAGAACAATATGTCACTACCAGGAACCATTCGCTATCTGTTCCTTGTTTGTGTTCTTGTACTGGAAATGGCCTTACAGCTCCACACTCATCCTTCAGACATGCAGCTCTTTGGTGACCCCATCTGCTGGGTGCTGGGCCTATGTCACATCCAGGTTGCTTTTTGTTCATTATCTCATCTACCAGTCCATGCCTCCCCAAGGGCAGGGCTGGTCCTGTTCACTAACCCATCCGCAGCACCCATTGGAATGCTCTAGGCTTCAGCCCAGTGAATCACTAAGAAAGAACAGATACCTTGGCAGAAGAGCTGAGGAAAGCCCAGGACCCTGTCTTCAGGCCACGGCTCTCTTCCCATTTGACCAACCCTTGTATATGTGTGTGTGTTGCATTGAGGACTTATTTCAAGGTATCTTTGAATCCATTCGGATTCTTGGCCAAGTGCAGTGGCTCACACTTATAATCTCAGCACTTGGGGAAGCCAAGGAAGGCAGATTGCTTGAGTCCAGGAATTCAAGACCAGCCTGGGCAACACAGTGAGACCCCCATCTCTACAAAAAATAATAAATAAATAAATAGTCCATTTGGATTTTTATATTGTCTATGGATGGGATAAATAATATGCCTCATAATATATGCCCTAATATTTTTCAAATGTATGTAGATGCCTCTGTGATGAATAAAATAGAAATAATCTATTTAAAGCCTGCCTGAAGTCATAATCGCTCTTGTGATTATGCATGTGTTTCCTTTTTCAGGGGCATACAATTGAATTGATCATAGTTTCATGACCCTTTGTCATTATTAGCCCGTGCATTAGCCCATGCATGGCTTAACTTTATTTTTTAGTCTTTATTTTATTTAATCTTTTTATTGTATGTAGTAGACAATATAATAAACCTACCACCCAATTGGAAACTACATCATTACTAGTCACTTATGTATTTATTTCTATTCTCCTTCCCCAGAGGAAACATTCCCTTGACTATTGCATTTGTCATTCTCTGGCTCATATTTTTTTTTTTCCAGTTTTCTCACGGGTATGTACATCTAAAAGACATAGTGTTTGGTTTTACTTGGTTTTGAACTCTGTGTTAGTCATGATACATTTCCTCAAAGAGTGGACACTGAAAAGAAGGTCATTATCATGTGGGGACTTGAGAAATGATTCCTGAAGCTCGAGGGGCTCCCTAACAGCCTCTACATCCACCATCCAGTCATGGTTCATATGGGGTAATGCATCCCCAGAGTGGCTGCTAGGCAGCGTCACCAGCGATGAAGTGGTTGAATATTTAATGACATGGGGAAATGTTCACTCTGAGTTATAAGAGGAAAAAGCAGGTGATGAAACTATGGACACACTATTATCCCATTTGAAAAAAAAAAAAGAAAAAGAAAATAAAGAAAACAGTTGAACATGAGGCTCTATGGATGCATAAATTCTTGAGGGATATGAGGCATTATAAAAATTCCTGGGTTGCGGAAGAACAAGTACTTATTGGCTTCTTCTTAGAGTTACATTTTTTTGTGCCCAATTTTATAGAAATCATGTGGATCCCTTTTGCAAATGGATGAATGCTATTAGAAGCTGAACAGGCAAGGCTGTATGTTTGGAGAAGCTGGGACCTTATCCACTGCACTCAGAGGGGGGACCATCCCCCAGGGGAGACAGGGAAGGGTCTGTGCCACCTGCTGGAGGGAGGGCAGGGGAAGGCAGGGAGAAGGCTATGGGTCTGCTGACAAACCCGCGCTGCCTCTGAGGGTGAGAGAAGGCTGGGCCTTCCTGAAGGGAGGGGCCTCCATGTCCTGTCTGATGCTGGCATGGCCTGTGCTGGGTGTCCATGTGGGCTCTCATTCAGCCTTCACTGGGAGCCTCTGAGGTGGACTTAGACCCATTGCTAAATAGATGAGGAAACTAGCTTCAGATGGTGTTACAGGCTGAACTGTGTTGCTCCAAAATTCATATGTTGAAGTCCTAACTCCCAATACCTCAGAATGTGGCCTTGTTTGGATTTAGGGTCTTCGATGAGGTGATTAAAGTAAAGTAAGGTAAGTGGGCTTTAATCCGATAGTACTGGTGTTCTTAGAAGAAGAGGAGATTGGGACACAGACATGCAGAGGAGACAGCATGTGAAGACAGAGGGAGAAGAAGACCGTCTGCAAGCCAAGGGGAGAGGCCTCGGGAGGAACTAGCCCTGCCCACAGCTTGATCTTGGTCTTCCAGTCTCCAGAATGGTGAGGAAATCAGCTTCTGCTCAAGACCCCAGTCTGCGGTGCTTTGTTCCAGTGACCCCAGGACACTAGGACACTAACACAGATGAGTTAGGTGAGTTTCCAGGGTCTGGGCGAGGCCGCTGGGTGGAAGAGCTAGGATCCAGACTTAGGTCTACCTGATCCCAACACCTGAGCTCTTGACCACCCCAGTGGAAGGAGAACAGGCAGCAAGACTTTCTCTTTGATGCCTGGCTTGGGCAGCGCCTGGAGGCTGGGTCTGGGTGCTGGCCAGTACCCTTGTCTCCTCGTGCCCTGGCGGTGGCCCCAGGCCCGAGCGAGGGTCACCCCCACTCCCATCCTGTGGATGCAGACCTGGGAAGGCCAGGATACAGGGTGGGACACTGGAGACATCTCTCTGGAACCCAGCAGAATCCAGCAGTGGCTGGCCCTGACCCTGTGAATCAGCCACTGGAAACCTCTGAGGGGCCAGAACTCAGGGCCGGGCTGCTGCTTTGCAAGTCCTTACCAGGAAGTGACACCTGTAGCCACGGCAACCAGAGAATGTTTAGCACCTTCTGCCAGTCTCCCCGGAGTTGGAAAGCAGAGGGGTCATCCCCTCCTTGAACTCCTGAATGCCAGCCAACTGACTTACCTCGAGGGAGCTGGGAATGGGGAGGGGCCTCCCAGTCAAGCCCTTCATTATCAGGGGCAGGCCTGAGCCTAGAATGGGGAAGGTGCCTGCCTAAGAGCCCCCAGCCAGGCAGAAATCAAGCCAGGACTGGAAGCCAGCACCCCACCCACTACCCGGCTGAGCCTGGGCTAGCCTCAGGAAAGCCTCTTCCTCCCCTAGGGTCCACCCACATCTCCGGAAGCTGCTGGAGGGTGGTGGCGGAGGGTGCCTACCTGAGAGGTTGGTGAGGCTCATGATGGTGTGGCAGTACTGCTCCAGAAGTGCCCACAGGCTCTGGCTCTGCCCAGCTGCCTAGGGGAGAGCAGGGATGAGGGTCAGAGATCAGGCCCAGGCTAGCCATTGACAGTGCCTGTCTGCCCCCATCCTATCCTATCACTCATCCCTTACTCCTGTTAGTACAGAGAGGGAGAACGACGAGGAGGGAGATGCCCACGGCCACATGGAGCAGCAGCAGCCTGGCCTGGGTTAGACCCAAGAAAGTCCTCAGAAGTGGCCCAGTGCAGCATTGTCTCCTGGGCAAGGGTCTGCTCTGTCCATCCCTCAGCTCCCAAGGCTGTCTCCTCCTCAGGCTGGGATGTGTCCCTGTGATGGGGCTCATGTCCTTCTGTCAGCAAAGCCAGGTGAGGGGTGGGTTCCATTAGTTGTTCATTCAACTGACAAATATTTGCAGAACACCTACTGTGTGTCAGGCCCTGGCTGGGGGAACTTGATGGGTGTCCTTCAGGTAGTCCCAGGCCAGGTAGGGATCCTCTAGACTTAGAAAGTGCAGAAGGAAGAGGAGGCAAATGCATGATTTAACTTTGTTTCCCTGTCACACAGGTAAGCAGGTACTTGCAACAAACAGCATTAGGTTAATACATGAGAGAGGTGCCTAACTTGGATTCAGGAAGACAGGGAAGGCTTACTGAAAGAGGTAGCATTTTGGGGCAACCAGAAAGATGAGTAGGGACAAAAGAAGGGACCATAGGGCCAGCTTAGGCACTCACTAGGGAAGAGATGTGATTGTTGCAATAATGGCAATTCCATCCAAAACACAGAGAAGCACCCAGGATCCCATCTTCTAAAAAATAATCAGAATGGGTGCTGGATGTGCATGGATAAAGTAGATGTGGGCATGTGCACCCGTGAAGGGACCATCTTCCGGTGGGAAAGATGGATAGGATGTACAGCTTTACAGCATGTATGATTTACTGAGGAGGGCAGGGGTAGTATCACAGAAGAGGTCATGCTAATGTGGGTTTTGAAGGGTGAGTAGGAGCTTGCCAAGCTGATCAGGCCAGGAAGGGCATTCTAGGTAGAGAGCACAGCATGTGCAAAGGCAGAGAGGTTGGAAAATGCATGCTGTATGACTGAACGAGAGCAATGCACTCTAAAATTCTAACCCTTGGCCCTATTCCTCCCAAGACCACTCCTTTCTCGCTCTGTGGTCAGCGTGTGTGTGTGTGCATGCACACGTGTGTGTGACTTTTGTGCCCCTCCCAACCCTGACATTCCTGATTCTGGGATTCTAGAAGGCACTGCTCCATCAGTGGGCAGCCCCTTCTCTTCCTGCGGCCTGTCAGATGTGCTTCTCCTGGCAGCTGGGTCAATGTTTGCCCCAGGATGTCCCCAGGGGCCAGAGCCCAAAAGCCCTCAAACATCACGTTCTCCACACTGGGCTCAGTCCGTTTCCTGTGCTGGGCCTGGAAGCTGCACGCTCAGCCTCACCACGTCAGCCTGGAGCTTCTAATGAATGATCCCACCTGCGCAGACAGGAGAGTGCTGCCCCCTGCACCCCTCCCGGAAGCCTAGGGTGAGGCAGACACCATTTAGAGGCACTCACTGCACCTGTGTTCCACTAAACTCCCACCCACGATGTGAAGTACTGAGGGAAATGCACAGGAGCAGGCGTGTGTGTTGTGTGTGTGTCTTGGCACTGTGGGGGCCTCCTGAGCTGTCAGCCAGGAGTTCTGGCCTCTTGGCCTGCAGGACAAACCCTGGGGGCCATGGTCTTGCTGTCTGCATATCAAAAGAGCTGCTGAGAGTTCCTCAGCTCCAGCTTCTCTGGCATCAGGAAGACCTTGCTGACCCACTGCCAGGGGTCGGGGGCGTGGGGAAGGAAGGGAACCCTCCAGACACTGATACCTTCCAGGAAGAATTCTCAGGCTCTGCTTTTGGTTGGGTCTGGGGAGAGTGAGGGTTCTAGGCCTGACCCATCACCCTCTTTACGGCCCCCATCCTCCTTGTTTGAGAACCCTCCCTGGGAGGGTTCCCAGTGAATCCCAGCCTCTGGAGGTCAGGGTATGGGCAACCTAGAAGCATGCAGTGTCCATGGTGCGCCCTTAGGCAGACACAGCCATTCCATCTCAGATGTTAGTGCCTTCTCTCAAAGTCCCTGAGCTGTGACATTTGTAGCCCCATCACTGAGGTGATGTCCTGTTTGACTTTACTGGGGGTTCTGACGCCTGCTTTGAACCCATGATGGGGTCAGGGCATCCTCTCCCAGGACTCAGGCAATGTGGGGTTGTCCTTGCCTTGGATTCTGTGGTCTCAGGCTGTGGCCATCTTCTGGCTGAGCAAGCACTTTGTGGGGAGTGGGCACAGGGTTACCATATTCTGCAACTGATGCTTGCTCTTTGGGTCTGAGCAAAATTTAGGGCAGGCATATCAGAAGTAATTTTTGGAATAACCCCAGATCCTGGCTTCATCTCCTATAACTTCTCTGCTGGCCCCAAAAGCTGGCACAGCCAAAGATACTCATTCTCTTCAAGGGGCTTGTTTGGGTGGATTTGACTCAGTCCCAAGTTGTAATATACCCTGCAGGTGTCAAGTCTGGGCAGAGCCCCTGGTGGTGGTGGTGATGGGTGGGCAGGGAGGAGGAGGAAAGGGAGGCTGCTGTCCTCAGACAACACATGGTCCAGGAAAGTCAGGGACAGACACATCTTGGATAATCCCATTCCAAGAACTTGAGAAGAGCTCTCAGAGCGCGTAGAGTGCACACATCCCTGTGTGCAGAGTTCTGGGGATGCTGGGCTTAGCTGTGTGGCCTTGGCAAGCCACTTAAGTTCTCTAAGCCTTGATCTCCTCATCTTTAAAATGGGGATGGTACAAATCCTATAGGATTTTGTGTGCATTCAACAAATTACTGTAGGTCAAGAGCCTGGCACGTAGACTGCACATGCTGAATGGCGACTCTTGGCGAGGACTTTAGGAGGGGGGCTAGTTCGAGAGCTCAGTGATGGGAGGTCGAGTCCCCTCGTGGGGACTCCCAAGGCCCAGCTCAAGCTCTTCCTGCCCAGAAAAGCTTCCTGGAAATCTTGTGCCCCTCTTCCCCAGCTCTCCAGTCAGTGTGGGACTCCGTTTGCCCTCAGCAGCCTTCCCTCGGACAATGGGCCCCTGAAGGCACACCCTCCACCTCCCACGCTGAGCTCACTCCTCAGCAGCGCTCAGTGAATGCTCATTGAGGAAACCGAAGGCCCTTAGGAGAACTGGGCACTGGAGCAGAATCTAAAAGGATGGAAGGACTTGGGCCATAAGTAGGGCAGGCAGCAAGAAGAGGAGAAAGTGACACAGGCAGAAGCTGAGAGAGCAAAGCCTCAGAGGCAGGCAAGTCCAGGGCCCACACAGAAAACTGCAGAATCTGGTTTGGGGGTGCCAAGAAAAGGAGAGGGGAGACAGGCAGGAAGAGGAGGCTTCTTTCATGCAAAGTCAGCACTGACTCTAGCGCTAGACCTGCCTGTAAATGCCCTACAGAAGACAGCGGATTTCATCCTCACAGCAGTCTCTGAGGTAGCTGCAAATAACCCCATTTCACAGATGAGGCTGCTGAGGCCCAGGGAAGCAAAGTCACCTGCCAAAGGTCCCACTTCAGGTAAGGGGCAGAGGCAGGATTCAAGCCCAGACAGTCGGCAGGTTGTGGCTTGGTCAGGTACCCATGGGAAGAGCTGGTCCTGGGTGAGGAAGTGAAGACCTGTGGGTCACAGATGCTGAGAGGACCCCAGCCCCAGAACAGAGTTGCTGTGGGGCTCAGGAGGCCGCTCCAGTGAGAAGCCCCTCTCTTGCCACAGAGGAGCAGAGGCCTTGGAGGCAGAGAGCTGGGTCACGGGAGGCAGACCCAGCCAGTGGGCAGGACCTTGCACAAGAGAGATGAGGAATTATAAATATTAGGTCTTAGCCCCGGTTCCTGACACAGAATCCCTAAAGCCTTTGGAATTTCCTAGGTGACAGGAGTGTCGTTTGTTCTAATGAGGTGACTCTTGGTGGGCTACCAAATGGAGCTGGTTACCGAGAGACCACGCCATGGTTAGAAGGTTGGAGCTTTCAGCACCCTCCTACGCCTTGAGGAAGGGAGAGGGGCTGGAGATTGGGTTAATATGCCTCGGTAATGGAGCCTCTATGAAACCCCTCAAAGGTGGGATTGGGGGCTTCTGGTTGGTGACCACTTGGTGGTGCTGGGAGGGTGGCATCCAGGGAGGGCATGGTGCTCCGTGCCCTCCCCACAGCTTGCCCTGTGTGCCTCTCCACCTGGCTCTTCAGCTGTATCCTTTGTGATAGACTTTAAAATAAACCGGAAATAGAAATGTTTCCTTGAGTTTTGCAAAATGTTATAGCACATTATTGAACCCAAAGAGAGGGTCATGAGAACTCTTGATTTACATAGCCTGTCCGTCGAGAGAATGGGAAGCCCTGTCTTGTGATTGGCATCTGAATTGCGGGCAGTCTTGTGGGACTGAGCCTTTACCTGTGGGGGCTGATGCTGACTCCAGGAAGATAGCATCAGAATTGAATTGAATTGGAGGACACCCAGTTGAGGTCCCCAGAGAAGTGCAGAATTGCTTGGGGCAGAAAATCCACACTTTTGGTGTCAGAGGTGTGTAAGAGTGTAGAGAAGAAATAGACTGTTTTCCTGTTTCCATGATTCTCTCTTCTGAGGGAAGCATCTTGGGCATGTGTGCTAATTAGCTCTTGGCTGTCCTAGGACAGAGAGCTCCCCACCATCCACACCCCAGCCCGTGAGACTGACTGTATGCTGTGGGAGCCCAGGGTCCACATCTGTGTCCCCAGTCCCTAGTTCAGAGCCCGGCACATAGCAGGTGCTAAATAAATGTTTGTCGACTGACTAACTGCTTGCATGGATTAATGAAACCATGGCCCCCTCAGCCAGGTAGAGCTACATCCCCACCCCTAATTTTGGGAGCCCAGGTTCTGGGCTTTTCTTGCTTGCTATATTTCCTTCTCTCTGAACTTTACTGTGAGCCTAGCCTGTGTGAGGGCTCAGGTCCTGGTTCCCGCCTCTCAGTGCCTGGCATGGGAGGCCCTCACCTTAGAAGAGGCAAAGGAGAGGCCCTGGCTGGGGAAGGACGCAGGAGTGAGAGCCAATACTCCAGCTGCTCTTCTTCCACCTTGGATCCTATCCAAACAGAACCTGTGCCCGGGGCCTAGTCAGGCCTCAAAGGTGTCGCCTCCCTGGAGCCTGGGGGTCTGGCCCAGTCTAGTGTTCCCTCCAGGACCTGGCGACAAAGCTTCTGTCTATATTTAGCCCTTGGCCTAAGCTGGGGAGATTTACAGGACCACACATTCTGGGCCCAGGCTGCCAGGGACCAGAGGGGAATGGGGTAAGCTCCCTCCCTCTGCTTCCCAAGGTCAGAGAAGGACTTAGCTGGGAGGGGCAGGATTCCATCCCATGTTTGCTTTCATTCAGTGGATTTCATTGAGACTGAGCTCAGGCCCTGCCCCTGAGGGAGCACAGAGTTAGAGGAAAGAGCAAGAGGAGAGGAAGAGAAGAAGGAGGAGGCTTGGAGGGGAAGACTGGAAAAGAGGGAAGGAAGAGTGCAGAGGAGGAGGGAGAGGGAAGGGAGGAAAGGAGGAAGGAGGAGCGGGGAGGAGAGGGGATGATGATGATGAGGAGAGAAGAAGGGGTTGGAAAAGGGAGAGGGGGAGAATGAGGAGGAGAGAAAGAAGGAAGGGGAGGAAGAGGAATATGGGGGAAGGAGGTGGAGGAGACTGGGAAGAGAAAGGGGAGGAGGTGGGGGAGGAAGGAAGGATGCACGAACAGGGAGGAGGGGGAAGAAGGGAGGAAGGTGGCCATGAACAAGGAGGGGGAGGAGGAGGCAGTCAGGCCCTGCATAGACATAGGGGGCAGTAATGGGAGCTGAGACTGGCTGAGGGGAGGGTGAGGGGTGGGGAGTCAGATGAGGGAAGTGGGTCATTATTTCCTGGCGTGTCCAGGCAGATTCCTTGGAAGAGGAGACTTTAGATACTCAGTTCTAACTTGCAGGGTGTTGGATGTTGAGTGAGGACCCCCACCCCCACCCCAGGCAGCTCCCAGGGGCTTTCTCGTCTCTGAGTCTGTGCTCAGCCTAGTTCGTCTTCCTACATTCCTAGTTCCCCTCCAGCTCCCCCGAGAGGCTTTAGGCCTCTCCTCATTCTGCTGTTCTCTCTTCTCTCTAAATGCCCGTGAATGCCTCTCCCCTCAGCCCTGCTTGCCTCCCCTGTGCCGAGCCCTGGGCCCTGAACACTGATGGGGAAGGAGGGGGACGGGGATGGGAGGGAGAGGTGACTTGGCCCAACATAGGGGCAGGAACTGGCCAGCAAGAGGTCCTGTAACAGACCACTTGGCCTAAAGTTATCCCTTAATTATCAACACATCTAATGTCCAGTTTGCCTAAAAGTCACATCTCTTCTGATTTGTTTTGGCATCTGTCTGAATGTCCTAAAAATAATTCGACATTAAAATTAAATAACGTTAAAATTAAACTTTTGTTAAAGGAAGGGAATCTGGAGTCAGGCTGTGGGTTGGAATCCTGGCCCTGCCACGTACCAGCTGAGCGGCCCTGGGCACATGAGCTCACCTTACTTCCTCATCTGTAAAATGGGGATAGGATGGTTTTAACTCGTGGGGTTGATGTGAAACTAAACATAGGTGAGGTGAGTCAGTGCCCATGATAGGCCCTGTAGGGCTGCTAGGTAAAATAAAATAAGCTTATTGAATCATCTGTTCCCCACGGGTTTGCAATCATTAAAAATTAGCATTTTGAGAAAGACAAACATCGCATGTTATCGCTTATTTGTGGGATTTAAAATTCAAAACAATTGAATTCATGGATATAGAGAGTAGAAGAATGGTTACCAGAGGCTGGGAAGGGTGTTAGGGGATGGGCTAACAGGTACCAAAAAAAAAAAAAGACTGAATAAGATGTAGTATTTCACAGTACAACAGGGTGACTGTACTCAATACTTTAACTGTACATTTAAAAATAACTAAAAGTACAATTGGATTATCTGTAACACAAAGGATAAATTCTTGAGGGGATGGATGCCCCGTTTTACATGATGTGTTTTTTACACATTGTATGCCTGTGTAAAAATATCTCATGTACCCCATAAATATATACACCTACTATGTACCCACAAAAATTAAAAATAAAAATTAAGGCCAGGCATGGTGGCTCACGCCTGTAATCTCAGCACTTTGGGAGGCTGAGGTGAGTGGATCACGAGGTCAGGAGATCAAGACCATCCTGGCCAACATGGTGAAACCCCATCTCTACCAAAAGTACAAAAAAAAATTAGCTGGGTGTGGTGGTGGGTGCCTGTAGTCCTAGCTACTCAGGAGGCTGAGGCAGGAGAATCGCTTGAACCCAGGAGGCAGAGGTTGCAGTGAGCCGAGATTGTGCCACTGCACTCCAGCCTGGGCAACAGAGCGAGACTCCATCTAAAACAAAACAAAATAAAATAAAATAATTATAATTATAATTAACATTTAAAAAGTTAGAATTTTGGAAGAAGTGACTGTAGATAAACTGGCTGAGGAATGCTTAAAATGGTTTAAATTAAATGAAGTAGAATATGACAGCTAAGAAGATAAAGAGTAGTCCCATAATTCTTAGAGGCTGCAAATTTGAGACTTAGGAGGAATACAAAATTAAGTAGGCATTGCCCTCAGACAGAATTTTTTTTTTTTTTAATACCGAAACACCAACAAAATGGCAAAAACAGAGACTAAATGAGCTAGATAAGCTAGAAAACGCTCCGAAGGGAGTTGAATTTTTGGGAAGAGTCATTCAATGCATTAGCTGCTGGCAAATGGCCCTGGAGCCCCAGCCCTGCCGACTCTCAGTGTGTGCGTCTTAGGGCACACGGTGGACTTGGTCTTTGGTGTGAGCCGGACAAGTCAGGGATGGTCCAGGGACTGCCAGGAACTTCTCCGTGTTCTTTTCTCTTTGCTGAGCCTTCTTGGGGCAGATGGGCCCACCAGAAGCCAGGACCTGGGCAAGAGGTCACAGAGGCACCATCGTGAGACGCTATGGGGATGTCTCGCTGTCCAAAGCTCCAAGGAGCTGAACTCAGTCAGCAGGGGCTGAGAAGCTCCTGGGATCTTCACAGAGTGAGAGGCAAGTGGCATTGCTGAGCCTCTTTAAACCTGTTTCCTGTCTGTGAATAAGTGGCCCCACCTTCCCGGTGTTTGAGTAAGGCGCCTAACACCACGTAAAAGCTGCCAGATTACTGCCTGCCTCCAGAGCAGCTTCCCGAAGTCCTCCATGGGGAATAGGGAGCACTGGGGTCAAGGCTGGCTGGGTTCCTCCAGGCCTTCAGTGTGTCCTGGGCCAGGGCATCCTCTTCACTCAAAAACAGCAGCTGGAATCCCTACAATTGCAGATCAGACCAGTCCTCTCCCCCGCTCAGAGAGCGCCCCATGTCCTCAGATCCCACAGATGTCTTTTCAGGGTATGTCCTCAGATCCATACAGCTCTGCAGTCTCGCACAGATGTCTTTTCTGGGTTGGGGCCCTGGGGCCTTCCCCCCTACCTTCTCCCCCATCCCTTCCCTTGAACTACCCATCTCCATCCCTGCTGTGCTGCCCACCTCCTACCAGGCTCCCCCCATCCTGTCAAGGGCCCTCACACCTACACATACTTCTTCTGAGCCCATTTACTGGAACTTGTAAATACAGACTCCTTTCTTTCCTGCCACGCCCCCTTCTGGGCGATAAACTCCACAAGAACAGGAACCAGATTAGCGTTCAGACCCTGGATCCTCCCCATGGACAGTCCTCCTTAAACACTGGATGAATAACTGAGAAGCCTCCGAGGCCAGGCCAGACTCTCCTGGGCTGCCTTCTCTCTCTACTTCCTGCTCCAGGTCTCATCGTCTCAGGACCCAGGAAGAAGTCCCATTGCCATGAAGGCCCAGCGAGAGGAAGGCTGGGCTTTGGCGTCAGAAAGGCTAGGGTTTAAGTGCTCTCCAGCTGCTTACGTGCTGAGTGGCTGTGGGCAAGTAACTGGTCTCTATCCCAGTCTGGGATCCCCGGGAGAGCTGGGGACAGGGCCTGGGATGACCCCAAGGGAAGCTGAGCCCACAGTGTTGCCCTGAGAATCCTAGGGCACCTCTGGAGCAGTCAGAAGAAGCTTCCTCCGTCTAACTAGCTTGGGTGGCTGGCGGCATGGCCCCCAGAAGGACGGGCTGGGGGCCACCCTTGCCCCAATACTTGGATCTCCTGGAAGGCACTTATCTGGAGAACAAGTGGGAGAGGGCAAGAGAACTCAAAGCCCAGGATGTCTTTGGGGGCAGAGGGGTGGATGGTGAACCCCCTGCACAACTTTCACCCATCCCAATTGCAGTCTGCAATGTCACTCAAAGGACTCAGCCGGTCTGGGGGCCATCTCCCTGTGGGACACTGACCACAGCTCAGCATGGTACCTGCCTCCCACCTCTCTCCTCCACCTGGCCAGGCCCCTAGGAAGGCAGGGACCCTCTGTGGTGCTGTATCTGTGGTGCCTGGCACAAAAGCGTAGCTGGCATTCACTACGTGCTCACACCACACCAAGCATGATGCTGCGTGCTTTACTTGTATTACCTCAGTGTTCCCCCACAACAAGCCTGTTCAGTAAGCACCGTTGTCATCCTCATTTGACTGATGAGGAAACTGAGGATTTGAGTAACCTCTCCGAGGTCACACATTAAGCAGCAAAGCGGGATTTGGATTGGTTTTGTTGGCAAATATCTGTTGAATTACTGTTGAATGAATTACCCTCCTTATACATATAGGGACACTAAGCCCCAGAAAATGGTCCCCAAGGCTGGTCTGTGGGGGGAGTCTTGGACAGGGACAGGCCTCTTAGCTTCCGCTCTGGCACCACTCCCCAGATTGTGAGGCCTAGGACAGGTCACCCTCCCACTCTGAGCCTCAGTTTCCCCATCTGTAAAATGGTGGACCACTCCCACCAGCCTCTCCCCCACTTCTTCAGCTCTCCTTTGATGGCTGTTCTGTGTCCCTTCACCCCACCTTCCATCGGCGGCCCCTAACTCTGGACAAAGTCACGGGGTGTGGCTGGACGAAGCTCAGAGTCTCGAGAAACCTTTGGAGAGGCCGGTTCTCCCAGAGCCCATTCTGTCCCCATCGCTCATCTGGTACTGGGGGTGGCCTGATTTCCGGCACTGAAAGGAAGGGTGGAGACAAGGCAGCAGGGGCAGGAGGTGGCTCTCTGCGGGTCCCTGCGGGTAAAGGTCAGAACTAGGGATGGGCTGGGGAAAGAAGTCAAGGATCCTGCAGGAGAGATGGAGGGGGGATCATGGGGGTGGGGAGAGAATGGACAGGAGACAGGGAACCTTGGGCCCTGAGGTAGGCAAGTTCCAGATGCTAGGGTGTCACCCCAGAACCCTCTGCTTATCCACAGGCGACTCCCAGTCTCATCCTGGCCGGCCTCACAGTTTCATCTTCCCTTCCCCTGCCCCCTCACCCAGGCACGGAATCTCCAATTCATCATCAAGACTCAGGGATCCCCGATCCAGCCCAGTCACCATGCCCTGAGACCCCCGCCCCTAGTCATGAGAGCTGGGAGTTCTGCGCTCCTGGTGCCCCACCTCGTGTACTCCCACTCCCTGCACTTACTTGGAGCAGCGGTAGAAGGAGGCAGAGCAGGCAGAGGAGGTGTGGGATGTAGAGGGGGCCTAGGGGCCCTGAGGGACCCCTCATGCCAGTAGTGGATGGGGGTTAGAGCCCCGAGAGTGCTGCCCAGCACAGTGGCCACACCCCGGCCAGCCCCACCCGACCCGGCCCTGGAAGGGAGGCCCGAGGTAAGGCCCTGGGCACGAGGGGGTATTCTCCACCCACCTCTTCCACAGGGCAACAGTGGCCCCGCCCCACAGCCCACAGCCTCCAGGTTATTTATAGCTGGTGCAGGACAGCTGCTGCTACCCAGCCAGCCAAGGGGCTATGCTCTCCCTCCAGCCTGCAGAGAAGGGGTTAATGCCTTCTATCTGCTTCCAGCATTGCCCGGGCTGTAGCTCCCCAGGTGGGAGAGAGGAATTGAGAAAAGGAGGAGGGGGCCTAGGCTGTGGTCCCTGCTTGAGCACAGGATTGGGCTGCCCTGGGTCTCAGCTGAGCCAGCACTGCCTAACACCTATCCGGGGAGTTTTAACAGGTGCTAATGCCTACTGGGATGACTGAGATGGGAGGCTGGATGCTGGGTAAATAGTACTGTATCAATGCTACATCTGCCGATTCTGATACTGTACTGTGGGTAGGTGAGAGAATGTTTTCGTTCTTGGAAAATACACAAATACACATTTAGGATTAAAGAGGCACCATGTTTCTAACGTACTTTCAAATCATTCAGAAATACACTCACATAGATAGATATATAGATAGAACAAGAGAGCAGATGAAGCAAAATGTAAATTGTTGGTAAATCTGGAAAAGGGGTATATGGATATGCTTTGGATCATTCTTTCAACTTTTCTGTACGTTTGAAATTCTATCAAAATGAAATGCTTAAAAAAAAAAAAAAAAAAAAAACCCAACTGACAGCAAACACAGCCATGGCAGGGCTCACCCAGAGATTCCAATGACGTAGCTTGGGATGGGGCCCGGGTGTCTGTATGTTTCAGGAAATGGCTAGGGATCCTGATGTCAGGTGGATCTTGTGGAGCAGTGCTGTTCTTGTGGGGACAGGTTCAACCTGGGGCTGGGTCATGGCTCATGAGGTGAGGTCTGTTCTTCTGGAGCCTCGGAAGCCTCCTTGGGAGCTGTTCCTGACAGATGGGCCTGGTGCAGGGGGTTTAAAAGCTTAAGCCGCAGTTGCACCTTGCTTGTTGTTAGGATCTGAGGGGAAAGCATGTGAGGAATGTGATTAGTGGGGCACCAAGCTTTCTCCTAGAGGTGCAGGCAGGGCCAAGAGAGACCTTGGAAAACTCAGTCCCAATTTAAATAACTCAGACACTCTGTGCTCCTTCTGGTCTCCCTATCTGAGACATGGGACACTTTTCTGTCCTTGAGTGCCTCCTCCCTACCCTCAGCCCCTTCCTCCAGGCAGCCTTCCTGGTTGCTCCAGCTCCCACCTCCCTCTCCTGTGAAATCTCGCAGATACGAGTCTGAAGCCTCGCCTCACTGTTGTGAACTGTTCTCTAAGCTCTGCAAGGATAAGGATGAATGTGAATGTGCCCATACCTTCCTCTCGTCGTTTTTTCTTCTCCCTTCCCTCCTCTTTTCTACAGAGCTTAGTCTCAGTGGTACAGGGAAATCTTTACAGGAAAAGTGGAGGAAGAATTGACCAGATTCCTCATTTATTAGAAGGTGGCAGAGTGAAAACCCTATCCCAAGTCCTGGGGCATGATTTGGCTTTCCCGGACCCAGCCAGATGGGCTTGGTGAGAGAGGGCTCCTTGTAGAAGATGGATACCTCCTATAAAACATCATAAGCTGGCAGGACTTTGAGGGCTGGAAAGACTCTGAAAGATGGCTGGGACAGTTCCCTTCAGCAGCCTTCAGCTGGAGGTCTCCAGGGGCCAGCCTTATAGCAGGCACCGAGAGCAGAGGCCAGCCTCAGAGTGTGCAGGGGCATGGGAAGGAGAGGCATAGGGAACCCAAGAGACCTGGGCATCCATAACTGATGGGAGGCGGGACATGGCACAGGTGCTGGGCCGGCTCAGGGGAGTGAGAGGGCACTTCCTGGGAAGGTACTGCAGGAGCACGTTGAAGGGTTTAAACAGATGGAGGAAGGGGAGACCCTTACTGCAAATGGGGAAGTCTCCTGAGCAGAAGCAGGGAGCAAGGTAAGTCTCATGCAGCTGGGAGCCTGGCTGGGTGAGGTAGGCTGGAGGGAAGCCAGATTCTTTGCAGCTTTAGAAGGGTCCAGGTAGCAGTAGGCGCTGTGGGGCTTAGCCCCGTTTCCTCTCTGGGTGGGGTGTTCTGGGTGCCTGTCTTAGCTTGGGCTGCTGTAGCAGAGTACCGTACTCTGGGTGGCCTTAACAACAGACATTGATTTCTCTCTATTCTGGAGGCTGTGACACCCAAGATCAGGGTGCCAGCATGGTCAGGTTCTGATGAGGGCTCTCTCTTGGGTTTGTAGGTGGCTGCCTTCTTGCTGTTTCCTTACATGGCAGAGAGATTGAACTCTTGTCTCTTCCTCTTCTTCTAAAGTCACTAATTCCATTATGGGGGTTCCACCCTCATGACCTCACCTAACCCTAAACCTTAATTACCTCCCAAATAGCATCACATTAGGGGTTAAAGCTTCAACTCGGGAATCTGGGGGGACACACACATTCAATGCTGGCAGTGCCAGTCCCCTGGCTGTCCTTGTGATTCTAAATAGGTCCCCTTTCACAACCTAGAACTTTCTTAGAACTCCTCTGGGGCAATGAGAACCACTTTTTGCACAAAATACCCAGGAGTTTACATCCTCCCATCCCTCTAAGGGCATCCTTAGCACTGACTGACTGGTGTTCCTTTGCCTGGAGGTGGAAGGACCTCTGAAGTGTAATGGGCATTCTAGAACTCCTTATGGAGCCAGGCAGAGCCAGGACTCTGCCTGGGGTCTTTTCTATTCTCTGTCCTGCCTTGCCTCGTCTCTTACCAGTCGCTCCTGGGAGCACTTTCTTTACGCATCTCTGCACGGGAATCTTCACCTTTGGGGAACCCCATCTAAGGGAGCCTAAATGGTCAAAGAAGTCTGGACTTGATCCCTCTAAATGGAAGGTGTTAACAACAAACAACAATAAAAAAACAAAAACCGTGAGCTTATGGGGTTTCCTCTAGACAGGCTTTCACTTTCTGAGGCTGCTGGTGGTAGAAGAAACCCTGCCTAGCAATGTGATCTGAGCAAGTTAATAACGACATTGTCATTTATAGGCTTTGTGTGAGTAAGGGTAGATTCAGGGTGGAAAGGAGGCTTTATGTTTTTGAAAATGCCTTCATGGGCCTTTTTGGTGATGAAAGACAAACTCAGCGTGATCTAAAAGAGAAGGGGGTGGAAAGAGACCTAACTAGCTTTGTAAAGCAAAGCTATTGAAATGACTAGATTGAGCATGGCATCCCAAGATGGAGAAGGTGTAGGAGGAGGAAAAAGAAGAGGAGACAGGGACTGAGGGCACTGGCTGGGTCCAAGCGTGGATGAACTGGGAGCTTCCCTATGGTGGTGAATTGTCAATGAATGTTATGCTTCATCTTCAGAAAAGTCTACAATACACAACAGCCTGTGCCAGCAGTGAAAGGGGAGGTGCTGGGTTATGTTGGATACAGGGTTAAGAGAGGCCAGAGGTTGTGGGAAGCGGGAGCTAAACAGGAAATTTCTTTGTTTTGTCCCAAGATGGTACTGTTCTTCTGAGAAATGCTCCATCCTCTACTCCAACCATGCTCAGCCTTTTTTTATCCCCGTCATTATTTACAAGAAGGCTTTTTAGATATTTAGTTTCCTGATTGCCCTCCCTCCTACCATGAAATTTTAATACCACAAACAAACTGTGTATCTGTCATGTACTTGCCTCTTTGGAGGGCCACAGACCATTCTCATATCAGATGATTCTGCCTCCTAAGAACCGATTTTGTTCCCTTGGGAGCAAAGAACAGGCATGCTGTTCTCCAGCCATGTGATCTGGCTAGCAGCCAGCCACTGTGGATTGGCCGAATGCTATTGACCAAGCTGGACAATGAGAGTGTCTTACCCCACTGACCATAGTTGTTTGGTACAGGAATGGACGGCTGATCTGAAATTACCCAATCATAGCCCTTCTCTGGGATTTTTATTTTTATTTTTTGAGACAGGGTCTTATGCTGTCACCTAGGCTGGAGTACAGTGGCATGATCACGGCTCACTATAGCCTCTGCCTTCCAGGATCAAGTGATTATCACACCTCAGCCTCCTGAGTAGCTGGAACTACAGGTGTGGGCCACCATGCCCAGCTAATTTTTAAAACTTTTTGTAGAGACAGAGTCTCACTATGTTACCTAGGCTGGTCTCAAATACCTGGGCTCGGGTGATCCTCCCATCTTGACCTCCCAAAGTGCTAGGATTACAGGTATGAGCCACCTTGCTCAGCTGGGATTTTTAAACTTTGCTCCACAGAAAGAGGTTATTCCTTTCTCGTGAAGAACCAGAGTTGCCAAATATAGTGGCTTCATCGAGAGCCAAGCCAAGAGCATGGGCAGAGAAGAGAGGAGGGAGAGAAGGGCCTGGTAGCCTTTGAGGCTTTAGTTCCAACTGGACCTGAAGCCAGCCTTGCCCCTGCCTCCAGTAAGGGAGCTTTCCAATAAACCTTCCCTTATGTTTAAAGTTTGTTTCTGTTGCTCACTACCCATGGAATTCTGACCAATACAGAAGTGTTCAAGAATTGAACAGGAGTAGACTTTAGCGTAAAAAGTGACCAGAAAAATGTAAGACACCCCACCCACTTGCCTGGGAGCCAGCACTGTTGCAGGGAGCCTAGACCTTCCGTAAATCTAATGGGATGGGGTGGCTGGGTCATTGTATGTGATTGTGAAAGGAAACGGTGACTTTGATGGGCTGGAGGACTTAGGGACACATGTGTCCCTGGGCAGGGGAGGGTCTGCATTCTAGAAGGTTTGCTCAGGCAGCAGGGTAGTCTTGGGTTGGAGGTGGCAAGTGTGGAGTTAAGAAGTCAGTGTGGGTGAATGCAGCAGCCCAGGCAGGAAGGGATGAGCTGGTCCTCGCAGTCCAGGGAGGAGTCTAAGGAAAGGCAGCACCTGTCGAGAAAGGGACCTCTACCCTGCCTTCGGGGCCACTGCATGGACCCCATGTCTGCCTGTGACTAAGACTGCTCAGTCCCAGTGCCATAGAAGATGAGGTGCCTTGGGTCCTGCAGAGGGAGCTCCCGGCCTGACCTTGTGGCCAGGTGACATTCCCTAGGTTTCTGATGCTATCTCCTTAATTTAGCTAGAGTCACACCAATTTAGCCTCAGGCTGCAGACTCTGCTCTTGCTATGCAATTTCAGAGCACAATTTTACAGCATTGTTGAAAGAACAGACATTGATTTGCTCAGTTTTAATTTTCATTTTTACCCCATGGCTTCCATGGGATGTTAATTTGATTCCACTCTCTCTTTTTTGCCTCCCAAACCCTGGTTCAGGAAGGCCAGAGCAGAGCAGGAGTGACGATGCAGTTCTGTTGTCACTGGTCTCTGAAGAAAAACAGGTCATGTTTGATTAATAGAGATTAAGTCAGCTCTGGTGGAGCTTCTACCTGCTCATGAACGAGCCCTGAACTTTGTGCCTGAGAACAGCTGTGGAGCCCATGTTTTCCGGAATAGTCCAGGCTCCAGTGCCCAGTGGCATCAGGCCTGGCTCTGTTTGTCCCGTCTGTGGTTTCACAGCTGCGCCCTGTCCCATGGGCAGGCTCCTCCCAGGAGCAGGCGCTGTGAGCTGTCCTGGGCAGAAACCCATGGAGGGGATCCCAGGTGGCGCAGGGCAGGCTGAGACTGCCCTGGAGGGCTTGGCCTGTGCCAGGGTCTGGGCTCCACCCCACGGGGCCTGTCCCTGCCCCTGCTCCGTCGTCTTTTGTGGCCCACGAGATGCCTAGCTTGCTCCCTCCACTCTTTCCCCTGTCATCGGTGGCCATGGTGAGGACCAAGTGAGGACCTGTGTGGACAAACTCTGCCTAGAAATGTGAGAGGTTGCCATTATTGTTATTTTGATTCAAAGTCAACAAACACTGAAGGCCTACTATGTGCAAGACCCCGTGCAAGGTCTGACCATGGGTGCTTGGAACAAAGGTTCTTAGATGTCAAGTGAACGAATGGACAGGGAGGACCCCGGGAGCCTCACGGCAAGGGGCGTGGAGTGGTCAAGGGCAGGGTCGCACAGTGGGCAGGCTCTGGATGCCATTACTATGCCTGCCTTTCCTGGACCCCTACAAGAACACTGGACGGAAGGCAGGAGACAGTGTTTGGTTTGAACTTAACATAATTTTATTTAATGAGCAACTATTAAGTGCAGGAGACACGGAGAGAAGACACAGTGGTTGCCCCAGCTTGGTGGGGGAGACAATAAGTAAACAGGCAAGGCCTATGGGGGGAGGAGTGAGCATCACCAACACATGCACCCAGCCAGTGGGGCCAGGGAAGGCGGCTTAAGGAATGAGGGGAGCTCAGCTGGGTGAGGCTAGAGGTGTCAACAGCAAACGAGCGAGAACAAGGCAAGCCCACGCACCAGCAGGTGGTTTGTATGGGCGGTGTCTGTCACAGATGGGTGCCTGAGGGGATGTTTTAGCCAATTTGGGCTGCAGAACAATATCATAGACTCGGGGGCTTATAAACAATAGGACTTTATTTCTCACAGTTCTGGAGGCTGGGAAACGCAAGATCAAGGAGCTGGCAGGTGGTGTCTGGTGTGGAACTACTTCCTGGCCTGCAGATGGCCATCTTCTCCTCATAGCCTCCCAGGGCGGAGACAGAGCAAGCTCTCCCGTCCCTTTATATAGGGACAAGAACCTCATCATGAAAGGTCTGCACTCCTGACTAGTTACCTCCCAGAGGCCACATTTCCTAAGACCGTCACAATGGGGGTTAGGATTTCAGCATTTGGCTTTGGGGTGGGGAGTGGGACATAAACATTCAGTCCATAACAGGGGGACTACTAGGGAGAGGCAGGGCCAGTGGGCAGAGCTCAGGCCTGGGGCATGTGGGCGGGGTAAGGCAGGCTTTGGAAGTTTCCACTGTGGCAGTGACACTGGCTGGAACGTGGGAAGAATAGGGTGGAGGATGGTGTGGCTGGGACATGCCCAGGGGCAGGGAGACCAGGCAGGGGACTCTGTAGGGAAGTGGTGGTGGCCTGAGTCCTGGTCCTGATGCTGCTACCCAGGGAACATTGGAGCCAGAAGGGACCTTGACAGTCACTCAATTCATGCTTCCATCTCACAGGTGGAGAAACCAAGGCCCCATGAGGCCTGGGACCTGGCATTTTCAGGAAGGCCACCCCCGGGAAGGCTTCTTCCCCAGCACTTAGCTGGCCCTCTCCCCAACCTCTTTCTACCTGCGCAGTGAGACAGATCAATGACACATGTCTCTTCCTGTTGTTCTGGGCCACGCTGCCTCTACTGCAGGGTGACGTTGTAGGACCTTCAGCTTGGGGCTCCCCAGAGGGCAAGAGCCTGAGACAGCAGGTCAGTAAAAGGTGAGTGGTCCATGGGGTTGGCAGATCCTGGACTCAGCCCTTCACTGAGCAAATGTCAGGCCCAGTGGTTGGGCAGCTTGGGGGCATTTTCACCTGAATGTCGGGACAGGGCCACTGGCCAGTGGTATCAGACTGGCAAGGTGAGGAGGTGGCCTTTTGTCATGGAGTCACCTATGTCCAGAACAGCTGCCCTCCCCTTGGGCCATGGGAGGACAAAGGAGTGAGCCAGAGGAAACCAGAGCCGAATGCCACATTGACTCAGAGTGCTCTCCTGGTGGCTGGCAGGGCTGGGTGGGGTAGTGTGAGAGTGAGGCCAGCGGCCTGCAAGATTTGTCCTCTGCCTAGTTCACTTGGCCTGGAGCCTGGACTGGGAGGGAGGATTCCAGTCCGGCTGTATGACTCACTGGCTGTGAGCCCTTGGAGAAAAGGGATTCATCGTCTGAACCTCAAGTTTCTCATCTGTGAAATGGAATCGTCTCCATGGTTGAGCTGCCTTACATTGCCCCTGTTTCATGTTTACATTTTGAGGGGTCTGGCCTCCCTTCCAGGGGTTCCCTGGGTCTCTGCTTGGCTACTCCCTGGGCCGGGGCTGATGGCCCTCAGGCAGCAGACACTCTGATCATCATCATAGCCTGCCGGTGAGTGGCCTGAGCTAGCCTGTCAGTAAAAAGGGGTGGGATCCACTTCCTTCCACTCTGATCTCTTCTCCACAGCCCTTAGTTGTTCCTGGAATTAGACAAAGCCCTGAAAAAATGCGAAGTAGGGGACGTGGAAGTATGACAGCTGCAAGTAGCACCTCCTGGCTCACCCCTCCCACCTTCCCAAGATACACCGAAGTTTTCAATAATGCTGAAGGCTAGAAATAAGCCAGAAACAAGGGGAGATGTTTAACTAATTGAAGCTCAAAGAAAGAAGTGAAATAGAACAACACTGAAGCCACTGTTTGCTCCGCCTTCCGCCTGGGGAAAGGAGAAAAGCCGCGTTCCTACTGTGTGAGGGCTGCATTCTCCTTGGCCTCCCTCATCCATATCTCTTACCATGTGGTGACAGCTGTCCTTTGAGATTTAACTCAAGTTGCTGTGAGCACGCTATCCTGCCTCCCTGAGGGGGTTCAGTGACCTCCACAGGCACGTATGTGCTCCAGGGAGCTCATGTTCTCATGGTCCCCTCCAGTCAGAGTCCCCGCTTCTTTTTTTTTTTTTTTTTTTTGAGACAGGGTCTTGCTCTTGTGCCCAGGCTGAAGTGCAGTGGCACAATCATAGATCACCGCAGCCTCCACTTCCCAGGATCAAGCAATTCTCCCACCTCAGCCTCCCAAGTAGCTGGGATCACAGGTGCATGCCAGCATGCCCAGTTTTTTGTTTTTTTTTGTTTTTTTGGTAGATATGGGGTCTCACTATGTTGCCCAGGCTGATCTCAAACTCCTGGCCTCTGATTTTTCCTGTGGGCCCAGCTCTGTGCCAGCTCTGCTCAGGAAATATGGGAAGAGGAGACCCAGGCCCCTGCATGAAGATGAGCAGGGGAGGAAGAGAAGCAGAGGAAAAATCTAGTCTCATTCTTGGGAGGCTGACTTACCCACAGTCATGGAATATTCTAGGCTGGGTGTGAGCTGGAGGCTGTGAGAGTGTGCAGGAGGGATGGGAGGTCACATGGGCTGGAACCATCAGCAAAGGATCCCGGGGGAATCAAAGGATGGAAACGATTGGGTGGTGGAGAAAAGGGAAAGAAATTCATTCCCATTGCTTTACACTCTGGGAAGGCCATCACAATTCTATTCTTAGAAGGAAACATATTTAACGGGAAAGTTAAATCCCACACCCACCTAAACTCTTGACTTCTGCATTTCCAAATACAGGGCTTGGTGAGTTACCTGAAACTCCTAATAACAGCTAATGCATACTTAGCCTTGGTCCCTGGTAGGCATAATTCTAATCCTTTCAGGTATACCCTATAAATGTATATAATCCCCATATAAAACCATATTGTTAGCTGTGTTTTAGAGATGAAGAAACTGAAGCACAGAGAGCTGAGGTCATGGGCCCAAGGTCACAGCACTAATAATAAGCAGTGGATCTAGGAGTTGACCAGCAGTCTGGGTCAGGAGTCCATGCTCTTAACTGCCGTGCTATGGTGCCCTTCTGAGGGAAGGGCCACCCAATGCCTGCAGGCCCTTAGAAATACCTCTCTTGTTTTCCCAGGGCTTGCTATGACATGAGAGTATCACTCTTCCATCCCCCGTCCCTAGTCCTCCTGCTGAATTTCAGAGCCCATCTAGCCATCAACTACCCGCCCCTTCCGCTGCTCTTACCGGGAGGCTGTTTGTGAAGGGAGAACTAGAATTTTTGAGTAGCATTTTCTTTCTTTTTCTCTTTCTTTAAGAAATATGGTTCTCTCACACTGAGCACCAGAGTTATTGATTCAGCAATAATAGAAAGTATTTGTGCGGAGAACCACGCCTCCTTGCACAATCTGCTAATGTTCTCGTTGGCAGGTATATAGAATATTGACAAAGGAAATTCAAGTTGTCCTGAATTTCCCCCAGCTTCTCAGGAAGAAGGGGAAATTAGTTTTTGAACATGGCGTAAATACCATCACAGGTGTCCCCAAATATTGATTCTTTGCAGTGTCTTTTATTATATGCACATAGTAGGAGCTCAATGGGAATTGACTAAAGCCAGATTGCCTGGTGAGAATTCTGTCTGCTGCGCTCTAGCTGTGTGACCTTGGGTGAGTGATTTCCATTCTCTGGGTCACAATTCCCTTTGTAAAGTGGAGCTGATAATAGTGCCTTTCATGGTACCTACCGCTTTGGATCATAGGGAACTACATGTATGAATCAAGGCCCAGTGGTTAAATCAGCGCCTGGCCCATCGTACACCCTCAGTCAAAGACTAGCTGCTACTGTGACAGGCTTCAAGTGGAAAAGTGAGTGCAAAATATGGGTGGGATAGAAGAGGTCACCCTGGCCACCCTGCTCCTGATGATTGGCACCAGAAGTGACTTTGATCTTTTACAAATATTTGCACTGTTGATGAAAATCTAGCAAGAGTTGGCAAATTAATACTGTATACAAAATTAGAGAATTTTGCAAGTAACTTTAGAGAACATCTAGTTTAATTCCCCTCATTTGAGATGTTCAAAGTGAGGCCCAGAGAGGGGAAGGGCTGCTCAGGCTTCTATAGTTGGTCCCTGTCAGAGCTAGGACTTAAGTCCCTCTAGGGAAGAGGCTACGCTGCTTCTCCAGGTTCATTTCTTTATCCATGGCTGTGACCAAATAAAAGATTCAAAGGTCAGAGAGTCAACATACTGCCTTTGGAAAAAGAAATCACAGCTCAAATTGGCACGCTTGGCGCTGAGGTACTAGCATACACTGCTAGGGAGGGACAGCAGCCATCAGTTTAATAACCAGTCCTCCAAGCCGTGTGACTAGTTAACCAGGAAATTCTTTTTTTTTTTTAATTATTATTTTTTTGAGATGGAGTTTCACTCTTATTGCCCAGGCTGGAGTGCAATGGTGCAATCTCGGCTCACCGCAGCCTCTGCCTCCCTGGTTCAAGCGATTTTCCTGCCTCAGCCTCCTGAGTGGGACTACAGGCATGCACCACCACACCTGGCTAATTTAGTATTTTTAGTAGAGATGGGGTTTCTCCATGTTAGTCAGGCTGATCTCGAACTCCCGACCTCTGGTGATCCGCCCGCCTCGGCCTCCCAAAGTGCTGGGATTATAGGCATGAGCCACTGCACCCAGCCAACCAGGTGATTCTTTCTGAGAAGTTCTCACCATGATTTTCATCCTGGTCATTGATGACTGAGCCCATGGGTAATATGTGTTTCTAATCATTAGAACCATGGTGATGACATTGCAGGAACCAGAGATGCTTTTCTACCCATTTCTCAGGGAGGGTGCGTGACACCTAGAGAAATACTGGTATCTTAGCTAGCTAGTGGTAGATTTAAAACCAGAACCCAGAACTGCTAACTTCCTAACTAGGAATCTAACTGCAACAAAAGAGTACCTCTCTAAGCAAGCCTTTGGCCAGTGATTTTCCGCATTGCAGTGTTTTTATTTTTTGAGACAGAATCTTGCTCGTCACTCAGGCTGGAGTACAGTGATGCGATCTTGGCTCACTGCAACCTCCGTCTCACAGGTTCAAGCAATTCTCATGCCTCAGGCACTCAAATAGCTGGGACTAGAGGTATTCACCACCATGCCTGACTAATTTTTGTATTTTTAGTAGAGACAGGGTTTTACCATGTTGGCCAGGCTGGTCTTGATCTCCTGGCCTCAAGTGATCCACCTACCTCAGCCTCCCAAAGTGCTGGGATTACAGGCGTGAGCTACTGCGCCTGGCCAGTGTTTTCAAAGATATTTCAGAAAATCCCCCAACTCTGGCCCTTATAAAGACTAACCCCATAGACACAGGGAAGAGGATTTGATGCCCATCTAGATTTGAGGCTGTAGATATGTAGAGAGAGGCAAGAGATTACTCCCCTGGAGAAAGTTAGGTTAAGCTGTTGGTCATCTTTGTCTGATTTGTGACCAGCTCTGAGATTACAGAAGGTCTAACCGAGGACTACTCAAAAGAGGGTATTCCTAGATGCTGCCAGCTTGTGAAATTTTGGCCACTAGCCTTAAAGAAGTACAGAAATTGAGAGTAAGTGTTTAGAATCTTTTATGGCAAGTGATAGAGTAGTTTTATGCTTGCTGAATCTAATAAGAAAAATGTGGACATATATTTTGTAGATCTTTATGGTTTATTTCATTTTTTTTCCTGAAAATCTGTTTTTGTTGTATTTCTCAGAAATATTGATCCACCATTGATTGACAATAATGAAAGAAAATTCTGGCCCTTCACCTTAGGTGAGGTTTGAGAAGTTCTGCTGTCTAGGTCTCTTCTCCAGATATTCTGAGGCAGTTGGTCCAGGATGCAGGCTGGGTACCTGCTGATTCCACTGTGCAGCCAGGACTGAGAAACTGCCGTCCCAGATCAGCAGCAGCGGCATCACCCGGGAACATGTTAGAAACGCAAACTGTAGGGCCCACCTCAGAGTCACTGAATCAGAAGTTCCGGGGTGGGGGAGCAGCATTCTGTGTTTTGAAAGTCCTCAAGGTTATTCTAATGCAAGCTGGCATTTGAGAACTATTGCCCTAGACTAAGTTCCTCTCTCCCAGCATTGTTCTGGGTCTGACCTGACAGGCACAGATGTGCACATACTGATCCAGTGAACATCTAGAACTGAAGCACAAACATGCCCTCCAGCTGCCCAGAACCTTTCCTCTCCCCATACAGGTGCACCACCCAAGATTCAGCCTGAAGAGCAGGGCGGAAATCTCTTTATATCCCTGAAGACGATCTCTTTCTTCTTTCTTCTCTCTGATGAGAAATCCAGCATTACCCACTTTTTACTGATTCATAACTCACTCATTCATTTACTGAATCATTTGTTGAACCAAAGATTTTTGAGTTCTCTCTGCATGCAGGTGTGATGTGGGTCTGGGATACAGAGTTGAAGGAAAGATGTAGGTAGACGGGATAGGTGCAGGGAGTAAGGGGATTTCCTTGGCACCTGACTAGTCCTGGTTCTGGCCCTGCTTCCTATGAGTAAGTCACAGCCCTGTTCTTATCTATAAAATGGGTGAAGTTTGGACTAGATGAACCCTTCGGGTCCTTCCATCTGTAGTGACCTGGGCCTCCAAAGGAGGGCTAGTGGCTGAGGCACAGCACTAGGCCCATAGCGAGTAGGCCCATAGTGAGTTCTCAATCATCACTGGAGTCAGTGGATGGATAGGTGCAAAAATGGATGGATGTTATGAGGATGAGTGTAAAGTCTTTCTGGGGGCAGAAGAAGTCGTGTGTGCGTGTATGTGTGTGTGTGTGTGTGTGTGTGTGTGTCTTCCTGAGCGATGAGCAATGGTGACCCGTCAAGTCCTACATCCCTGCTGTCCTGGGTCCTGGCTGCTTAGCTTCACAGGCAGAGCAGGAAGGACATCCCAGCAACCCAAGCAATCAGAGCATGGGAGAAGCCAGGGGCAGGGCAAACTCTCCAAGGTTGCCCAATCCCATTTCCTGACTGAGCCAGAGACTCCCTATGCAGCTCCCCAGGAGCAGGGCACCCTGCTTTGGCTTGGACAGGTCCTCCTCATCTCCCACTCAGGTCCCACCAGCATTTTGCTGTGAGGATGGTTCTCCTCCAGGCTGCCTTCCCTAACTGCACCAGTGCTCAATAATCTCCCAGCCCTGTACTCCCATACCCCCCAAGTCTTGGTCTCCAGCCCTTGCTGTCTCCCTAGCCTTGACTCTTCTTAGCTGCCCCCACTATCTTGGAAGCTCCATGAACGTTCATAAATACTTCTTTTAAGAATTATTTTTAATAATGTAAGAAATATATAAATACATTATCATTGTTAAAAAATAGAAATAAGAAAAACGTCCCCCTTGGCCCTCCCAATACTCCCTGCCTCCCCTGAGAAGACTTCTTACCAGTTTCCTGAGTTTCTTCCCACACTTAAAATTTTGCATTTACATTTGAATGTTTGTATTTCCATTTTTTGTGAGGGTGTTTACACAAATATTATACTGTATGGATGCTCTTTTCACTCAACAATGTGTCTTGAGACCTTTCCAAGCCAGTAGTTTTGTGCTATATACCACGTATGTGTGTCATCTATATGTTACCTATGTTATGGCATAAATATGGCACAAAATACCATTTATGTTAATGGCTGCCTTTTAACCAGAGCAAGGATACATGCCCTTATTAGTGGAGGTGTGGTACATTTTCAGAGTTTCACAGTGATGAACTCTGTTGCAGAGAACATTTTTCATGTGCCCCCTTGTGTAACATATGTAAATATTTCTCCAATATATAAAGTGGAATTGCTGAATTGGAGGCTATGCACACTTTGTATTTCAATAATGCTGCTAAACTACTCTTCAAATTGCTTGCCTCCCAGCACCTGAGGCCCCCAATATGTCCCACCCCAGTGTATAACAACCCTCAATCTTCATTTTGCCAATCCGATAAGCAGGAAGGTGAATCTCATTCTTGCTTTAATTGGCATGTCTCTGATTACTCATGAGGTAGAGCATATTTTCATATGGTTATTGGCCATTGGTAGAGGAATTGCTCATGGAATAAATTAGGTGCTTAGTAAAGACACTGGTAAGGGAGGAGAAGAGTGGTGTGGCTCTGGGCAGGTAGTCTGTGAGGTTCCAGATCACTGAGCTAGTCCAGGAGGGATGTTCATGGGACCAGGCTGGGGCCCTCACCTCACCTCCTAGCTGGTTATCCCTCACTATCAGAACTGTCACTGTCTGAACTCAGGAGCCCAATATATGTGCATAGTAAGGATTATAGCATTTTTTTTTTTTTACTACAACTTGCCTTAATTATTTATTGCTGTATAACAAACTATCCCAAGATGTAGTGGTAAAAAAAAAATAAGTTATTTGCTCATGGTTCTGCAATTTGAGGAGAGCTCAATGGGGACAGCTCAGCTGTCAATGTGTTACCAAATGTCAGGGGTTCAGCTAGGTTTCTTGCTGTGCAGAAAGCCAATCACAGAGACACCAAGTATTGCCAGGAAAGAAAGGCTTTGGTATGGGTGACATCCACTAGAAGATGGGAGACAACTCTCAAATCTGACTTTCTCCCTGACCAGAGTTAGGAATTTGTAGAGCAGGGAAGGAAGAGGAGCTAGTGAACAGGCAGCAGATGGTCAGATGAGAGGTCTGGCCTCTCGTTGTCTGGATAAGGTGATCTGGAATGTATCAGTTTCTTGATCCTATCTGGGAGGCCTGATGGTCGATTTCCTGAGACAGGAACTCATAAGACAAATGTAAGTTTCTCAAGCTTCAGTTCTTTGGGAAAATTGGGCCAATTTCAAATGGACAGTTCCATGAGTTGTCTGCTGGGGTTGAAACATTCAAGAAGGGTTCTTTGTTTACTGTCTGGAGCCTGGGCTGGGATGGCTGGACCAGCTAGGGCCACCTCTCTCTATGTAGTCTCTCCAAGTGGTTTAGCTCAGGCTTCCTTACAGCATAGTGGTTTCAGGGAAGTGATACTTTTTACATGGCAGCTGGCTCCCCCAATAGCGCAAAAGTGGAAGCTGCCAGGTCTTCTTGATACCTGGACCGGGAATTCCCGGAATGTCATTGATGCCTCATTCATTGCAAACCAGCAACAGGACCAGTGGAGGGGAAATAGTTTCCACCTCTTTAGCAGAGGAGTGGCAAGGGCCCTTTGCAAAGAGCATGTGGGCCCTACCCCACAGGGAAACACACTTGAAATCCTTTCTAAGCAAATTGAGAAAAAAAGGAGAATGCATTATAAGGACACGGGATATCTCAGATAACCCCCGGCTGGAAATGCAGCCATGGATTGGGAAGAGCCATCAGTAACCCAGGCTGCACCTGCCTCGCCTCCCTGAGGGCACCCTCGTCTCCCTCAGGCGTCCTCCTCTCCCTGTGAACCAGCTTTCTATGCTTTTTCATGTTCATTGATTCTATAGAGGTTTCCCCAGAACAGCACCTTGAGCCCCCTAGTTTTCAAGTTTCTGAAAGTTTTTCTGAATCCCACTTCCAAATCCCAGATTGGCCCAGCCTGGTCCAGTTGTTCTCCTAGATGAGGAAAGTGAGACTGAGAGACTTTGAAGGTATTGCCCAGCACAGTTAAGCAGCAGAGCTAGGTTCTGAATGTGGGTCCCCCATCTCACCCCAGAGTGAAGGCTCAACGCAGGCTGAGCACTCACAGGGTCCTGCCCTTCTTCTTCCTGCAGCCCTTGTCAAGCTCAGATCTGTGGGGGCTGAGCGGAGCTGGATCTGTCAGGCCAGGCTTCCGCCTTCTTGGCAGCCTCCTTTGTGCCCTGCTTGGAGGGGGCAGTATCCTGCCATGCGGAAGAGGTGGGTCCATTTCAAGTGTAACTCTTCTAGAGGAAGGGCTTCACTCACCCCAGCTGAGTGCCCTCACTCTAGCTCCAGTGTGGGCTGGAGGTTCTGAGGCCAGTGCAGGAAGGGGCAGGAAGGAAAGCTCACTTCTGCATCTGCTCAGTGCAGGCCATCCTTCTTGCAGCCACGCCGATGGGAAGGCTAGCTGCACCTCTCTGGGTCTGCCTGCCTGGCTGGGATGAGACTCTCCGGGGCTGCCTCTGACCTGGCACTCTCCCCTACAGCCTGCAAAAACCTACCTCATGGCACTAGAGTCACCTATACCACTTTCTAAGCTTTCTCCCTGAAACAAGGTTGGCCTGTTTTAAGGGACCCCTATGCTGCACATCAGCAGACCGTTCCTCTTTGCAGGGCCTTGGCTGATGTCAACTTGGCCTGGAATGTCCCCCACCCCCTCTACCTAAGGACATCCTCCTCACCCTCTAAAGCTCAAGGAAAAGACCACCTCCTTCATGATGTCTCTCTAGGTTTCTGGGAACTGTTTCCACTTCCATTTGGAGGTGTGCCTCCTTTCATCTTTGATTAGGGATTTTGGACACAGGCAGCAAGGCCTGGAATATCCTCACAATGTATCATTTATTCATTCAATAACTATTTATTGAACGCCTACTCTGCGCAGCCATTGCTCCAGCACTGGGAAACAGAAGAGATATAACTCACTGCCCTCATGGATCTGAGATTCTGCTGTGGGAAGTGGGCAATAAACAAGATGACTAAGTTAAGTGCATGGTGAGTCACATCTTGGTAGGTGCCATGGGGTGAAGTTAAGCCGGCAAGGGAGATTAGAGTGCCAGGGATAGGGCAGAATGGGCAATTCAAAAGGGGCGGGGGAAGACCTCACTGAGAAGGGGATATCAGAACAAAGACTTGAAGGAGGTGAGGGAGTGGGTCATGAGGCCCTCTGGAGGACGAGCCTGATAGAGAGCAGCTGCCAAGGGCCTGGGCAGGAGCATGCCTGGCATGTTTGAAGCACAGTGTGGCAAGAGCAGAGTGGACAAGAGGGAGGGAGATAGAAGGCAGGGCCAGCCAAGACATGAGGCAAGGTCATGCAGGGTCCTGTGGGCCATTGTAAGACCATTGACTCTAACACTGAAGGAAATGGGGCTACTGGGCAGTATCTCTGTTATCTTATTATTATTAAAGAAAAGGACGTGGTAAGCAACCATGAAATTAATAGCTACTTATATTAATAATTAATATTATTTTTAGTTTTCTCTATCCACCAAACACTGTGTTAAGCACTTAATGTAAATAATCTCATTTAATTCTCACAACCTTGCTGTGAGTTGGTACTCTCATTATTTCTGTTTTGCAAATGAAGAAATTGAGACTCAGGGAGGTTTAGCAACTTTCACAAGGTAGAACAGCTAGTAAGTCTTGGAATAGGAATTTGAATTCAGGCAGCCTGACTCCTGAAGCCACACCCTGGATCATCTCTTACGCTGCCTTGAATTAATGAATAAGGAGTAATCGAATCCTTCCTAGCTGTCATACTGGGATGTTTAGTCCCAGGATGAGACAATGTGGTGCAGGCCATGACTGTATCAGAATCTTGTAGATGAGTGCCCATCTATCCATCCATCCATCCATCATTCATCCATCCATCCATCCATTCATCCATCAATCCATCCATCCATCCATCCATCCATCCATCCATCTGTTCATCCATCATCCATCCATCCATCATCCATCCATCCATTAATCCATCATCCATCCATCCATTCATCATCCATCCATTCATCATCAATCCATCCATCCATCCATCCATCCATCCATCCATCCATTCATCCATTTACTCTTCTTTCTCTCCATTTCTCCCTCCCTCCTTCTCTGTATCTACTCACTCATCAACTCACCCAACTATTTAGCATTCATTGAGGTTTCCTATGTACTCAGACCATGCTGGACCAGGTGTCCTCATCTGTTCCCTGTTGTTAGTTTATTATTCTGTAAAGGAAGGAAGAAGGAACTGAAGAGGAACCTCAGATTCCATCCCAGTTCTATCTTACCTTGCCCTGTGACCTCTCTGGGCCTCAGCCTCTCTGTCTTCGGAGGGCTTCGTCTGGTAGTTGTCAGTCCACTCTGATGTTTCCTGGCTATGGGGCGTGCTCATTTGGGGCAGGGGAGCTCTGCCTCCATGCTGTTTCTGCTACCTGAATATGGGGTCTGGGGAGAAGCCTGGCTGCATATGTGCCTCAGCCTCCTTCTGGAGGCCAGATGGGAGGTCTGCCCTTAGTGTGAGACACCATGAGTTGCCCCTGCCACCTTCCTTTTGTGTGAGCTCAGTGCTGCAGGAACCAGGCCCAGTGTGGGAAGAAACTTCATTTCCACCTCGCACCTTCATCCCTGCCTGGATAGCACAGCCCTGCCCAGAGCCTGTGTGGCTATGGAGCTGCTTACCTAGGCAGAGATGAGACCTGGGAGGGAGTAGGGATGGCCTCCAGCTGAAGTGGAGGTGTGCTTACTGGGGACAGAATGACAGAGCCCAGCTCGCTACCCTGCCCTGCCTTCAAAGTCCTGCTCACATTTTTTTTTTTTTTTTTGAGACGGAGTCTCGCGCTGTGTCACCCAGGCTGGAGTGCAGTGGCGCGATCTCGGCTCACTGCAAGCTCCGCCTCCCAGGTTCACGCCATTCTCCTGCCTCAGCCTCCGAGTAGCTGGGACTACAGGCGCCCGCCACCACGCCCGGCTAGTTTTTTGTATTTTTAGTAGAGACGGGGTTTCACCATGTTAGCCAGGATGGTCTCGATCTCCTGACCTCATGATCCACCCGCCTCGGCCTCCCAAAGTGCTGGGATTACAGGCTTGAGCCACCGCGCCCGGCCCTGCTCACATTTTACCTCCTTGGAGAATTCTGATATGAGACAGTTGGAAGGGTAAGGAAGGATTATGCATGCATGCACACTCACAGGCATGTATGTGTGTGTGCACATATACATAGATATACAGACAGACGGAACACACACAAGCAAACACACCCACACTTCCTTGGGCAGGGCATACCTGCTCGCTCAGCCAGTGTCTCTGAGTCAGGACCTGTTGTTTGTCTTTCCTTGCCCACCCCTTCTGCTTGTCCCTCTTCTCTGGGCTGGTCTGGGTTCTGTCATCTCTCCTCTGCTCAAAAAGAATATCTTAGGCCTCTGGGCATCCATTGTGATAGGCATAAGAGTGGTCCCTGAAGAGGTCCACATCCTAATCCCAGAACTTGTGAACATTAGGTCACATGGCAAAGGGAAATTAAGGTTATCATGCAATTAAATTTCAGTCTTAGTCTGTGTGTGCCGCTATAACAAAACACCCGAGACTGGATAACTTGTAAAGGACAGACTTTTATTTTTTACAGTTCTGCAGGTTGGAAGTCCGAGATCAAGGCACAGTCTGGTTCACTGTCTCTGCCAGAAGCCCAGTCTCTGTTTCTAAGATGGTGCCTTGTTGTTGTGTCCTCTGGAGGAGACATACACTGAGTGTTCCTATGGCAGAGAAGCAAAGGGCTTAAACTAGTTTTCTCCAGCCCTTTTACAAGGTGTGAATTCATGACTGAATTACTTCCCAAAAGGCCCCATCTCCCTCTCCCAATACCACCACCATGGGGATTAAGCTTTAACACATGAATTTTTGGAGAAGACACATTTAAACCATAGCAGCTACTAATCAGCTGACTTGAGATGGGGAGATTATCCTGAATTATCCAGGTGGACCCACTGTAATCACAGGAATACTTGCAAGTACAAAAGGAGGCAGGAGAATAAGAAGCAGAGAGACAGCAGTGTGAGAAAGACTTGGGGCAGTGTTGCTGGCTTTGATGCAGGAAGGGGCCGTGAGGCAAGGAATGCAAGCAGATTGTACAGGCTAGAAAAGCCAAGAAAGCAGTTTGTTCCCTAGAACTTCCAGAAGGATTGCAGCCCTGCTGACACCTTGATTTTAGCTCCGTGAAACCCATTTTAGACATCTGACTTTTAGAGTGGTGCGATAATACATTTGTGTATTTAAGCCATTAAGTTCGTGGTGATTTGTTACAGCAGCAATCAGAAATGAATACATTCAACCCTTTAGCTGGTCTTTCTCTCACTTGACACTCTGGTTGTGTTACAGTTCCCTGTGACTGGCTGCAGGGACATTATTGTCCAGTTAGTTGACAACTTGCAAAACCACACACAATGGCTCTGACTGGCTGTGGGACCCTGGAAATGCCCCCTTTGCTTTCTTGTCCTCATCCCTCCATCTCTGCAGTTGGGGGCTGGGTGAAGGGCCCTTCAGCTCCAACATCCTGGATCCCGAAGTTCTCTATAAACTGGGCATGAGCTCCACTAGTATGTTGGAGGAAGAGAGCCAGGAGCCACCAGAGGGACAGGTCAGTCTGGGGTCTGCCTCTCCAGTCTCAAGTGTAGGACCAGCCTGTCTCACAACAGCCTCATTCTTGGGGAAACATCACTGCAGGGTCAGAGGCCACCAGGGCTGTTTCTCTCCTGCTTCAAACAAACTTTCTTGAGGCTGGAAGACTGTCTGCTGGATGTGAGCCTGACTGGTGCTATCATCTGAAAAGTGGGAAAACTTGAGGGCTTAATGCCATCATCAGAAATCCACCAGAAGACTGGAAAATGTTCTGGACAGTTTTCCCTTCTGTTGCCATCTACCTCCCTGCAGCAGAGGCTGAAGTAGTCGCCCACATCTCCCTGGGCCCTTCCCTTGTTGTGCTGTAAACATTTGCAACTCTTTGCCTAAAGACTTATCCTGACAGCCAGAGCCTCCTCCCCACAAGCATGTCAGGCCAAGGGCTGAAGGTTTAAAGGTTTCTGGAGCAGCCTTCAGTCTATGACTGGCAGGCAATGATGTATAACTACCCCCACTCCCTCGCCCCTCAGGTGGGATAACTGGAAGGCACGTGTCCTACACTGGCCCTCAGCATTCTCTGGCAAGATGAAGCTCTACTTACTCAGAGGGACAACACTAACTATTGTGGAGATCTCCAAAATATAACCTTGGATCCTTGTTTCAGGATCTGCTTTTGGGGAATCCAAACCAAGATATCCACATTTCCTCACTACTTCCCCTTCCTCTAGTTTCTGCTCTGCTACTTACTTGCTGCTGTGGATCCCTAAGCCAGGGTCCTCTGTGGAATGGGGCTTATGCTCTCTATAGCTTGACTGCCTATACTGCCTTCCCTGGTGCCCACCACCCTAGAGGAAGCCCCAGTCTGGAATCAAGAGGTGGTTGCCTGCACCTCTTTGTAGCTGAGGGCAGGGGGCCCTGTCTCATGGCCATGATGGCATCAGAGACCAGCATTCTCTGCTTGTGACCTGCTCAGTTTAGGAGGCCCAGATCTGTCAGTCACTCACCTCTAAGGTAGTAAATGAGCTCATCTGCCCAGTTTGGCCTCCTGGGAAGCAGAGGGGAAGGAGGAAAGGGGTGCAGGTGGAAATAAACAGTCTGGCTTTAGTCCTAGGACCAAAGAGGACAGGGAGGGCTGAGACACTAAGAAGGATCAAAGCCTGTGTGGCTTTGAACAGGAAGAACCTCACCCCTCTTAGAAGCCAAGGCCATCAACTATGGTCCCAACCCTCTTCTTCCCTGTTTCAGAATATCATTTAAGCCCTTCTAGCTAGACCCACTGCCTTCATCTGAGCCCATCTTCCCATCCTGCCTCATTCTCAATCTATTCTCAACTGGACTCTCCCCAGATATATTCCATATTTCCCACTGTAGGCTTGGGAGCAGCCAGGAGTCCAAAGCTGAGGGAATAGTGTATACAAAGGCCCAACAATGAGAACAAGCATGGTGAATCCAGAGACCACTGGGCTGCAGTGCTTGACCCGCTGCATTGAGAAGTTTGGAATTATAAAAGCAATGGGGAGCCATGGAAGGCTTTATGGTGGGGGGAGGAGATGGGGCTCAACTTCTTTTCCATCAACTTGGGTCAGATCCATCCTTTAGGGATGGTGTCAGGCTCAAATGCTCATAAGTAATTTGGAACTTTCCACATCTCTTGTCCTGGCCCCTAAATGCCAGTAAAACTCCATTGGCATTTTGATAACAGAAAATACCCCCCCTGGAGAGGACTATGCCCTCCCAAGTTGAGGACCACCGATGGGGAACCTCACTGGTGCCCTAGGTAGTGGCTGGATGCATGGAGAAACAGTGAGGGCAAGGGCTAGAGGGGTGGGCAGGACCCAGAACCGGGGCTTGGGAACCAGGGAAGGGGCTACCTCCTGCCTACCCAGTGCCCCTGAGTCCCAGAACAAAAGCAGCAGCCTCATCAGCTCCCTTGGGGCCGGGTTGGGCACAGGACTTTCGCTCTTCCCTTCAAGAGCTGCTCCCTCCACCCGCTGCTCCCCTCCCTCCCCTGCTGCTGCTACTGAGGGCTTAATACTGGGTGTCAGAAGGCAAGTTCCAGCCAATAGGAGAGGAAAGAGTGTGAGGACACCCAGGGACACTGGTTGCCTTCGGATGCCTGGGGATCCTTTCTGCCTTGTAAATTTTGTTGCGTGTTCGTGTGTGACTTATTTAAGTTTTATATTGTTTAAAAAAAGTAATTTCAAATGTCAGAAGAGTTGCAAGAAATGTACAAGGAACTCCCATCTACCCTTCACTCAGATTTATCAATTGCTGCCATTTTGCCATCTTTGTGTTATCATCATTGCCCCGTGTGTATATATAAAGATATATACTTAACAGTATTCACAGCTATGCATACATATATATGTACATTATGTCTTAAATACTTCCTACTTCCGTGTGCATTTCCTAAAAACAAGGACATTCTTTCACATAACCACAGTACAGTGATCACAATCGGGAACTAGAACCCTGACATAGTACTATAGCTAAACCACATGGTCCATATTTGGATTTTGCCAGTGGTCCCAATAAAGTCCTTTCCAGTTGCGTTTTCCCTGTCCAGGATCCCCTCCAGGATCAGGTGTTGTGTTTACGGGTCCTGTTTCTTTGTTCTCCTTTAATTGAGGGTGGTTCCTCAGCCTTCCCTGGCCTCTCTTGACCTTGCCACTCTTGTTATTTTGTAAGGTGTCCCTCCATTCGGAATTGTCTGATGCTTCCTCATGATTAGCTTCAGAAAACAAGCAGTTTTTAAACATAACGATGAGGAGTCGTTGAACCCTAGGAGCCTAAGAAATGGAGGAAGCCTCATGTAAGAGGTTTTGGAGGCCGGCAAGCCAGGTTTTGAAGCTCGATTTTGTCACGATTCATTCACCCATTCAGGAACGATCTATCAAACATGTATGATGAATGTGGCACTGCTCTAGTGTCCTGGAATATACGAGTGAACAAAGACAAAACCTTCACCCTGTAGAGTGTCATGGGTTGAAGAGTGATGCCCCTTCCCTGGAGCCTCACAGTGGGACCCCGTTTGGATACAGGGTCTTTGTAGATGTAATTAAGGAACAGATCTTGAGGTCAACCTGGATTACTAGGATGGGTCTTCGTTCCAATAATGAGTGTCTTTATGAGAGACAGAAGACACAGACACACAGCGGGGAAGGACGTGTGGAGATGCAGGCAGAGGTTGGAATCAGGCTGTCACAAGCCATGGGATGCCAGGAGCTGCCAGAGCCTGGATCCTCCTCTGGAGCTTTTGGAGGGAGCATGGCTCTGCTGGCACCTTGGTTTTGGACTTCTGGCCTCCACGACTGTGAGAAAATAAGTCTCTGCTGTTTAAGCCCCCTGGTCTGCAGCGCTTTGTTACAGCAGTACCAGGAAACCAATACCTGGAGGCTCCATTCTAGTGGGTGGTGTAGGGGCAGGCTGCGCCCCAGCAATGAGCTTCAGCAAATTTCTTTACTTCACCAACTTTCTTTGCCTTCTGTAAAAATCAGGATAATGGCACCTGACTCAAGTGGGGATTAATGGATAATGAAAAGCAAGTACCTAGAACATAGGAGGTGCTTTATAATTGACAGCAGTTACTACTGTAGCCTGCCAATATCTCCAACAAGAACCTAAAAGAAAAGTTTGCCCAGGGAATGCTCTTCTGGGCAGGTAGCTGCAGAGCAACTCCATCTGATCAGATTCCAGCTCCCTAAGAACCGGCAGGTGGTACAGAATTCTAGAGAGTTCTGTTCCTTTAAGCAGTTGCAAAGGGGATAAATTGGCCTCTGCAGCCTCCTGGCTCAGAACACCTAAACCAGCATGATTTTATTCTTCCAGGCAGGCCCGGGTCTGCCAGAGTCCATTGTCTCCTAAAGGGTTGATTAATTGGGAGCCGGTAATTGGTTTTGGCTGCGGGACTGGGGAGGTCACAGCCTCTTGGGGATGGAGACTTCTATGTGTGAAGACACACGGGACAAGGTGGCTGGAGCCCAGAGCTGTGAGGGGAGAATGGGACTTCTTCCTTGTGTGTGTGAGTGTGTGTGTGTGTGTGTGTGAGTGTGTGTGTGTGTGTGAGTGTGTGTGTGTGTGAGTGTGTGTGTGTGTGTGAGTGTGTGTGTGTGTGTCTGAGAGAGAGAGAGAGATTGAGAATTCTGACTCCTCTCTGAGCCTCTTTCAGGACAATATGGGATACAGTGATTTTTTTTTTTTTTTTTGAGACAGTCCCACTCTGTCACCCAGGCTGGAGTGCAGTGGCATGATCTCGGCTCACTGCAATCTCTGCCTCCTGGGTTCAAGTGATTCTCCTGCCTCAGCCTCCCAAGTAGCTGGGATTACAGGTGTGTGACACCACACCCAGCTAATTTTTGTATTTTAGTAGAGATGGGGTTTCTCCATGTTGGCCAGGCTATTCTCAAACTCCTGACCTCAGATGACCTGCCCACCTTGGTTTCCCAAAGTGCTGGGATTACAGACGTAAGCCACCATGCCCGGCCGGGGTGCAGCGATGTTCAGCAAGTGAGGCTGCAGGCCCCAAAGTAGTTATTCTGCCACCATCCCCTGGAGAGCCTGTAGGGATTGGGAACTCAGACACCTCCCCCTTGGCCTTCTAGGCCCCAAGAGTTTCCCTGGCCTCTTTCATGTAAAAGGTGTCCTAGCCATGGTGTAGGTGGTGATTGGGCCAGTGCCACTGTCACCAGCAGGTGGAGGCAGAGGCCACAGGGTCCTGTACCAAGGTGGGGGGCCTGGACCCTACAGCCTCTTGAAGGCTCTTCTGGGGCTGGGACTCCTGGTCCCACCAAAATGGCCCCATCTCCCTGAGAAAAAAATGGCTGCTGAGCGGCAATAAATGTGGGACTTCAGATGGTTTCCCAGCTACTCAGAAGCAACAGCCTGGTGTCTGTTGATATTTTAGGTTGCATAATACATTTCCACCTTACATTTGCATAGCCATTTCTTTTCCTGCTGAAGCCCTGTCACATCAATCCATTCAATGCCAGCACCTCTTCCTGCAGTGTAGATCAGCAGAAGCCTCTTTCTGTTCCCCCAAATGGTAAACTGAGGCTCCACGAGGTAAAGAGCTTTCCCGTCGCCACTCAGCAAGTCAGAGGAGCTTGAGAACTACTGAGTGATCTGTATAGACAGCCCTCCACCACCAACAGAGATGTGCCTCTTAGTGAAGGATGGGGACCTCATTATCTGGGTAATTCCCTTTGCCTCATCTGCACGGACAGCACTTAGGGTTCAAAGGGTGTTGAGCACAGAGCAGAGAGAGCCTCTGAAGCCAGAAGATAGAAGATGCCACACAGGGTGGCACCTCAGAGCAGCACTTTTGACAGTCCACGGGCATCTTCTGCAAAGAGCCTGGCAGCTTACACTGATAGCTTGAGCCATGCAAATTGCTAGATTTGGTTTTCATTTATCTGCAGATGAATATCCCTCCTCGGAGTCAGGAGGAGGGAGGAGAGCACCATCTCTTTTTAATTATTCGGGGCATTATTTTCAAAGCCCTCTGAGCTGAGGCCCGGGACTGAGGGTGGTTTTGATTCTCCAGCAAGTCCTGTCCTGACTGCTGTTCACAATAACATGCCCCGTAAATCGTCCAGGACCCAGGCTGATCCTAGCCACTTCCTCCCACCCCTGACTGCTGCCTCATCCCTCCTCTTCTCTTTGCAACCCCTGTCTCTTGCCTCAAGCAATAGAACATTGGGAAGTACTGCTGCACACAGTCCTAGGTGTAGGTCGGTGAGGGGCTGGGGGTCAGCAGGCAGATGTCCATGCAGAGGAGCAGGATCCCCTGGGGGAGCAGCTTCCACACTTGCCCCCTTTAGCCAGCCTTGAAGGGTAAGTCAGATCAGGTCACTCTTCTGCTCAAGTGCCTTCAATGGCTCCCACCTCACTCACAGCAAGAACCATGGGCCTTACAGTGGCCCACAAGGCTCTCCACACACATGAACTCCTGCCACCCTCTCCCTCTTTCACTCTCCTTCCACAGCACCAACCTCCTTGCTGTTCCTGGAACTTGCCGGGTGCTTTCCCATCTCAGGGCCTGTGCCCCGGCTGTTCCCTCTGCCCAGAAGGCACCAGAGCATTGCCCTTGCAGAATGAAAGCTGCCTTGCCTGGGAGATTCCCCCTTCTGTCAGAGGTGTGTGAACCAGAGCAACACCATCTTGAGTAGGAGCTGGGTAAACTGAGGCTGAAACCTACTGGGCTGCATTCCAAGATGGTTAAGGCATTCTAAGTCACAGGATGAGACAGGAGGTTGGCACAAGATACAGGTCATAAAGATCTTGCTGATAAAACAGTTTGCAGTAAAGAAGCCAGCTAAAACCCACCAATACCAAGATGGCCATGAGAGTGACCCCTGGGTGTCCTCATTTCTACACTCCCACCAGCGCCATGACAGCTTATGAATGTTATGGCAACGTCAGGAAGTTACCCTATAGGGTATAAAAACGGGAGGCATGAATAATCCACCCCTTGTTTAGCATATCATCAAGAAATAACCATAAAAATGGGCAACCAGCAGCCTTTGGGTCTGCTCTGTCTATAGAATAGTCATTCTTTTATTTTTTTCCTTTCTTAGAAAACTTGCTTTCACTTTACTTTATGGACTTGCCCTGAATTCTTGCTTGCATCAGATCCAAGAACCCTCTTTTGGATATGGATCAGCGTCTGGATCGGGACCCCCTTCCTGTAACACTTCCACCTCTGGGCAGCTCACAACCACGGGCTCACAGACTCAGGGTCGCAAAGGCTTCAAGTGGGGACTGAGTGTGTGCAATCCATGTCCTAGAACTCCCTGTGGGACCAGACTGAAGCTGACTCCAGTCCCTTCTCTCCTGCCTCCTGTCTTGCCCTGCTTCCTCGCTTCCTCACTTCCCTCAATACAACACGTGCCCAGATCCTCATCTCAGGCTCTGCTTCTAGGGAACTGGATGCGAGACTCACATTATTTAAAATTGCAAACGTATCTCTCACCTGCATCCCCTTCACTCCCTGCTTTATTTTTCCTAACTTATCATCTTCTAATACATACCTTCAGTTATTTCTTTGGTTTTCTTCTTTTGTCCTGTGTAGCAGGTAAAGCCTTAGTTAGAAGGCAGGAATTTTGTCTGTTTTGTTCCCTCTGTTCACAGTCTGTAAACAGTAGCTGCTCAATAAATAGTCACTGCATGAATGTATTCATGGATTAAGTATTGTTGTAGCTGTGAGTGCAGTGGGTACCCAAGGGCTGGGCTCAGGAAGTACTCCTGGGATGGACAGGATGGGGACTGGTATTGAAGAACTGGCAGGGACCAGCTTCCGGAGGAGGAAGAGGAGGGAAGTCTGGGGAGGGCAGCAGAATGGGACTGCAAGCAGGGCATTCAGGGTTCAGGGTGACGCCATGGAGGGCAGGCAAGGGAAGAGCTGCAAGGGTGTGCTAGGCCTTTAGGCTCTGTCCTGCAGCAAAGTCCTTTATGCTAAAAGCACAGCCGGACATGGTGGCACAAGTCTGTAATCCCAGCACTTTGAGGGGCAGAGATAGGCGGATCACTTGAAGTCAGGAGTTTCAGACCAGCCTGGCCAACATGGTGAAACTCCGATTCTACTTAAAAAACACAAAAATTAGCCAGGCGTGATGGCGCGCACCTGTAGTCCCAGTTACTTAGGAGGCTGAGGATGCAGTGAGCCGAGATCGTACCACTGCCCTCCAGCCTGGGCAACAGAGCGAGACCTTGTCTCAAAAATTAAAAAATAAAAGCACAGGATGCTTTTCTGAAAGGTCACCTCTCATTATCATGGCAGCAGCAGAGGGGAATTCCCAGAAGTGGGAGGAAAGTTTCCTAGCACCATGCCAGAGCCATTTCTGCTAGCACCATGTCTGCTTCCGAGGTCTTTCCTCAGACCGAGGACAATCCCAGAAACAAGAGGCAGCTCTTGCTGAGATCCCTGTGGGCTAGGCCCCAGAACACACTTTTCCCCATCGTCCCTCAACTAATCCTTACCCAACCGAAGGGGGTGCTCTTAGGATCACTCAGTTTATAGATGCAGAAACTGAAAGCTCAGCCATGATGCCTGCACAGCGGAGCCAGGATTCAAGCCCAGGTCTGTCTGTCTGTCTGTCTGTCTGTCTGTCTATGGGGTTATGCAGACTCTGGGAGCACCTCTCTGGTTCCTCCACCCTGGTGCACAAGCCCACCTGGTTACTGAGAACATGAACCAACTTCACTCACCCATCCACCCACCCTGCTTTGCAGCTGGGCACAGCTAGGGTGGAAACTCAGCCTGTGCCTTGCTTACTGTGTGGCCCTAGGCAGATTCCTTAACCTCTCTGAGCCTCAGCTTTCACATCTGTGAAATAGGGATAGTTGTAAACATTCAGCAGGCATTGTGCTAGGTATGGGGGATACAGAATCAAATATAGACAGTCTCCACCCTCATGTGCTTATTAGACAAAGTGGACTAACTCTTCCAAATAATTAAATGCCGAAGAGAGCATAAAATACAGCACCTCACAGCCTTGTTTTATGGATCACATGGCTTAGGAAAGGTGTACGTCCATCTCAGCAGAGGGACCTCAGTGCGGGTGAGGTGACTTCTCCTCTGCAAACCTGCCCCTGGAAATAGAGTGGAGCTGAGAAGCAAGCGAAGGAAGGAGCAGGACCCAGCAGAAGTGAATAGTAGGGCCAGGAGGAACTGCTGGGGACAGCCCAGCTGAAAATGGCTAAAATCCTGCCTCCAACTTCGCACTTTGTTTCTGACTAAGCCAGGGCTTTTTCTAGCTTCCTGCCTCTTTTGCTTCTTTGGTGCGACTGGGGAAATTGAGGCGAGGAAAGTAGCCGGGACTTGCTGACCACATGGCTGCAGCCCTCGGTACCTGGCCCTCCTGCCAACATTTGCACTGCCATGGTGGCATCACACTGCTGATGACTTGTCCACCTTCCCAAAGCCTTGAGATGAAAGCCTTTCTTGTGCAAGAGGGGCGGAGATGAAGAGGAGAAGCAGGGCTGAGAGGCCTGCAGTCCTCGGAGGAGATCCCGGACAACATCTTTCTGTAACCACTTACCCACAGAGGATGTGTGAGCTCACCCAAGGCCGCACAGCTCATGAGAGATGTGGCTGGGTCTAGAATCCAGGCATCCCAACTACAGGCCCAGACTCTGTTGCACATGGTAACCACCAAGCTTCAAACCTGCAGGCTGCTCCCTCCCTCTCTGAGCCTCAGTCTTCCCATCCATGAATTGGGCAGCTGACTCTCTGGTCCTCAAGGTTCTGTCTGCATGGGGACCCCTCTCCCCTTTTTGCCAGCTGTTGGGAAGGTGAGGCAGTGGGCAGGCTCCACTCAGGGTGCCCTCCCTCCCCACGACTTTGGGGTTCCCAGCACACCTTTCTACTGTCATTCCGCCACGGCAAGGCAGGAACAAGGGGGCTTATCTGGCTGTCTGAAAGCCAAATGGCTGGCCTCTCTGACTGGGTTTTCAGAAGCTTTCTGCCTCTGCTGCCGCAGTAGAAAAGATGACTTCCTTTGTGGTACTGAAGGAAAAGCAAGCAGTTATGCCTTTTGAGGTCTAAAATGGGCACAAGATCCCAGGGCAGAGGCAGAGCAGGTATTTTGCTGGCCAGCAGAATGGACAGCTGACATCGTTCTTGGATCTGGAAGTCATCATTACAAAGAAAAAAACGCATTGCTTTCTTCTCAACGCGTCGGGTAGTCCGTTTGCAGTCTAACAGCGGGAAATGGATGGCTTGCTTAATTACAGGATGTGTGCTCACTCTGTCTACAGCCACGTGGTCCGTCGGTCGCAGCCAGGCTGACCTCTTCAGCAGATGGTCAGCATCTGCCACCCTAGGTATTTTGAGGGGGTGTCCCCTCCACTCGGGCACACTCCCGCCCTGCCTTCCTGATGCTGCTCACATCTTGCCTGCCCACCCAAGCTCAGGCCCACCGCTGACGCCTGCATGAGAAAGTCTTCCACCGAGGAGTTTACTGCACGCTATGTCCCCCACTGCAAGACCCCATTGCAGTGCTTAAAAACTCGATATATGTATGTATATATTTTAAATCATCCACCTTCCCAAGGACATGCCCCACCCTTCTCCAAAGCCACAGAGAGTCATCTCTGCCTCCTTCCCAGGGAAGGAACACCAGCCTCTCCCTGGCGAGGGAGGCTCTGCTAACTCTGACCCCATGCACTTCTTCTTTTTTTTTTCTTTCTTTCTTTTTTTTGTTTAGAGAGAGACAGTCTTGCTCTGTCATCCAGGCTGGAGTGCAGTGGCACAATCTCGGCTCATGGTTCACTGCAACCTTCGCCTCCAGGGTTCAAGTGATTCTCCTGCCTCAGCCTTCTGAGTGGGTGGAACTACAGGCATGTGCCACCACACCTGACTTTTTTTTTTTTTTTTTTGTATTTTGAGTAGAGATGGGGTTCACCATGTTGCCCAGGCTGATCTTGAACTCTTCAGGTGATCCACTTGCCTCGGCCTCCCACAGTGCTGGGTGGCCCATGTACTTCTCCAACTCCTGTCACTGTAGCTCGTCTCACCAGCTGCCCTGCCTTCCTAAAGCTGTGCATGCCACTCCTGCCCATGTCCTGTCACCTTTGATCACAGCGGTGCCTATGCCAGGACACCAGTTCCTCCCCACTGCCCCCTTTTCCAGCCCCCAACTCCTTGGCTGTCACTGCTCTGCCTGTGGAAGCCCCCCTAACCCCAGTCCACATGGGCCTCTACAGGAGCCCTCAAGGACCCTCCCAGTGGCTGTGCTCCTCCCTGTCTCTCCTGGTGCTTGCCCTGGCTGTGCCTCCTGCCAGAGGCAGCCGGCCATACCCACACCATGTCCTGACCCTCTGTGCAGGTGTTCTGCTCCTCAGGCCTAAAAGGAGGCCCAGAAGTGATCTCCTGTAGACCAGCATCCCACTGGGTGCCGGGCTATGGGAGCCCTGCTTCACCATCCTAGCAGGAGCCCACTCAGCCTCTGCGTGCACACCCCACAGTAGTGGGGAGCTCACTCCCTTTACATGCACTGCTGGCTCCCCACGCAGCCCCGCCACGTGGGGCAGCTCTGTGCTGACCTTCCTTGTGCCCAGCCCTCATCACCCTGCCCTGAGAGACCTCCTGAGCCTTCAGATATTCCAACTTCAGTTTCTGTTGGGAGGTGGTTCCCATCTGCTGGGAGAGCAAGCTGGGCAGGAGGTCATGGCCTTCACGGCCACAGTAGGCAGGGAGTCTGGGCGCATCTTCACCCTGTCCTTCACTCAGACCCTCCAACAGTGCATATGGTCTGGGCCATAGGGAGCCTGGGGCCTCCCTGACTGCCCCTGCTGACTGTGCCCTGCTGAGCTGGGGTGCAGGACCCACCTAGCACCATCCAGGGCCCCAGCGGCCCCACAACCTGGCCTCACGCAGGTTCCTGCTTTCCTCAGAAGAATCTGAAAACCCGATTACTTTCTGGTCTTTTCCATATCAGGTTCCTACTACCCAGGGCAAATCCAGGAGAATCTGTTTGGCTTTGAACACCTCCATCTTCTGGAGGTCTTTCGAACACAGCTTCGGTGAACATGCACGTTGGATTCTTGGACTCTGGAAATATTCATGCAGTATTTGACCCTCCCAATCTGGATTCCAAGTTCAGTCACTCCCAGAGCATACCCTCTTCTTCTCTGGTTTTTGGCAAGTGGGCTGGGGAGCAGGTGCCAGGTTCCACCTCGCACATGCTGTGTGCATCCCCAGGGAGATCAGTGGCTGCTGCGATGAGGGCAGTCATGAAGCAGGAGCCCAAACCACCGGCAAGATACTGCCCACCACAGGACAGTTCACCTGCCAGCCTGTCAATGCCTGCCACTGGACAGCTCACCCATTGGCCCATCCATGCCCACCATAGGATGGCTCACCCACTGGCCCATCCAGTCCACCCCACCGGCTGGCTCTGCCCCCTCTCATGTCCTGGATTCCTCTCCTGTCATGCCCCATGAAGCCTGTGCCCCAGCTGGTCTCCTTACCCTCATACCCCAGGCACTTGCCCTCCTTCCTTGTGGTCATGCTTTTCTGGAAACCTCCAATGCATACCTTGCTTTCCTTCTTCAGGATCAAGCCCTGTGCCCTCCCCTTGCCTCCAGATGGGTTCCCCACACCCCACTGACCTTCTCAGGGATCCCTCAGGCCCCACTGACCTCTTGGGGGCTCCCCAGTCCCCCCGACCTCCTCGGGGCTTCCTCTAGCCCACCTTCCAGCCCCGCTCTGATGGAGCCAGTGTGATCATGAGATTCCCCTCCAGGTGGGGCCTCCTCCTCTGAGCTCACTGAATGTGTGCCGGATTTAGGGGAAAAGCCTCACACCAATAGCTAACACTGCATAGGGCTTATCTTGGGCCAGGCCTGGTGTTACATGCTTAATATGAACTCATTTCATCTCCCCCATTACCCTTTTTTGCATGACTAAATAGAGGCTAAGAGAGGTTAGGTAACTTGTCCAGGATCAGACCTGAGCATCAGGGTCAGGGTTGAAACCCAGACAGGGACGTGTTTGACATTGCCTCTCCACTGTCCCCTGTGCTCTAGCGATGGGAAGGACAGGTGGTGGGGTCTCCAGCGGCCCTTTCTGGAGCAGGAGCACTGAGGTCAGTGAGCATTTGCTGGACAATGGCTGAGGGAGGCGCTCACTGGTGCAGTATTTTGTGTAAACACCCCCAGTGACACCAGCGGGGCCTGCTGCTCCTCCCACTCCTAGCTCTCTCTGCTGCCTCAACTCCCGGGCCTGCCAAGACCTTAACACTCACTGCCCTCTGGCCCAGGGAGATGCCAGCAGAATGCAAGCTCTCCTGCTGCAGCTTCCCTGAGAGCAGAACCTGAGACCAGGGCTTGGGGGAGAGGTGATGGTTTGGGGGGTGTCCCCAGGAGGCAAGGAAGCAGGAATGAGGGAGCAGGGAGAGCGAGACAGGCAGGGAGGAAGAGCTAGCACCAGCAGCCGGGATTGTGTATCCTGTTCTTGTTTCATGCATTCAACATCTTCTATATCCGAGAGCACACTGATGATCCTTTACAGAAAGTTTTCTTCTCCCTGCACAATCTGTTTCTTCCAGGTTGCCTTTGTCTTGTTTCAGGCCAGGAGTTTGAGGCCAGCATGGGCAATATAGTGAGACCCCCAACTCTATAAAAAAAGAAAAATAGAAAGAAAGAAAGAAAAAGAAAATTATCTGGGTGTAGTGGTGCATGTCTGTGGTCTCAGCTACTCAGGAGGCTAAGGCAGGAAGATCGTTTGAGCCCAGGAGTTCAAGGTTACAGTAAGCTATGATGGGGCCACTGCACTTCAGCCTGGGTGACAGAGCAAGACGCTGTCTCTCTTAAAACAAACAAACAAACAAACAAACAAAACCCAAAGAATTTGACCAGCCCAGGAGAAATCATCTGAGAAATGGACATCAGGGCTCTAGGGCCAGACTGCACCCCCAACGAGTACTGAGCTTCTAATCTCCATAGTGCCCCACTGCAAATATGAGCAGGCAGCTGAGGATTGCCACACACATGTGAGGAAAGCCCAATAGCAGAGAAAACGAGTTTGAGACCAGCCTGGGCCAGGTGCAGTGGTTCACGCCTGTAATCCCAGTGCCTCAGCCTCCCAAAGTGCTGGGATTACAGGCATGAACCACTGCACCTGGCCTAGGGCTGGTTATATTATCTAGAAAAGACTTTTCTGGTCTACTGTGTAAGGATAGGACACCTAGAGGCCACCATCCTGAGAGCAGAGTGAGAGGGAAGAAGGCTGGGGCCCTGGATGGTGTTGATATCCAGCATATAAATCTTCAGCTAATCCTCTTATGTCAAGAACAGTGCCTCCAGCATCAACTGTGTCTGGTGGCCCTTGGTGCAGACACCCTCTGTTTTGTTCTCCCTAAGGAAGAGGCTTTTTGTCCTGGGTAGTGTGGGACAGGGAGCACCAGCTGCTATGGGCTGACAGGCAGGGCATGAGAACTTCTTCCTACACAGCATTCAACAGTCCACCTGCTGGGAACCCACCTTCGGCCCACTCTCACCCTTTCCAGAAATAGCCAGTCCAATCTCGCAACCTTCCTAGACGAAGTCAAGTTGCTTACCAACTTCCACCATGGCAAGCTTACAATGCAGCTTGTCCATGCCTGGTAAATTAGTGTACCTGCTCATCAACCTGTTCCTCAGCTTCCAACATCATGTTGCTGTTGTCTCCTCTCCCACTTGTCATTACCAGTTTATTGCTTTTAAATAAGCTATTTATTGTCCATTTAGTGGTATTTTAGGAAGGACAAGGCTCAAATGTGCTCAATCTGCTGTACTTATCTGAAAAAGCTATCTGTATTTCAGTTATTTTTTGTGGTGACAACTCACCTCAAAATAGAGGCTTAACACATTTATGATTTCTCAGGATGCTGTGGGTTGGCTGGGCCATGCTGCGGTCAGGGCAGCACAGTGGTCAGGGCTGGTTGGGCTACCCTCTGCACTCAGCTGGCATCTTGGCTGGGGCTGGGGGTCTGCAATGCCCTCATTCACATAGCTGGCAGTTCACTTGATGTTGGCTGGGGTAATGGCATGGCACAGCCCTCAGTGTCCAGCAGGCCAGTCTGGGCTTTCCCACATGCTGGGTGATATGGTTTGGCTGTGTCCCCACCCAAACTCGTCTTGAATTGTAGTTCCCATAATCCCTATGTGTCATGGGAGGGACCGGTGGGAGGTATTTGAATCATGGGAGCAGATACCCTCATGCTGTTCTTACGATACTGAGTTCTCACAAGATCTGATGGTTTTATAAGGGGCTTTCCCCTCTTTTGCTCAGCACTTTGCCTCGCTGCCACCATGTGAAGAAGGATGTGTTTACTCCCCTTCCTGCCGTGATTGTAAGTTTCCTGAGGCCTCACCAGCCATACTGAGCTGTGAGTCTATTAAACTTCTTTCCTTTATAAATTACCTTGGTATAAATTCTTGGGTATGTCTTTATTAGCAGTGTGAGAATAGACTAATACACCAAGGGCCATAGGGTTCCTAAGAGCAGCAAGGAAGGGAACAAGTCTCATTGTGAAAGCACTTATTTTTTAATAGACTTTGTTTTTTTAGACCAGTTTTAGGTTCACAGCAACACTGAGTGGGAAGTTCAGAGATTCCTCATATGTTCCCTGTCCCCACCCCCAACTATTCACATCCCCACCAGAGTGGTACATTTATTATAATCAATTAACCTACATTGACACATCATTATGACCCAAACTCCATTGTCTACACTAGGATCCACTCTTGGTGTTGTTCATTCTATGGGTTTGGACAAATGTATAATGTCACATATCCACCATTGTAGTATTGTATAGGATAGTTTCACTGCCCTAGAAAAAGAAATCCTCTGTGCTCCACCTAATCATTCCTCCTTCCCCTAAACCCCTGGTAACTACTAATCTTTTACTGTCTCTATAGTTCTATCTTTTCCAGAATGTCATATAGTTGGAATCATACAGTAAGCAGCCTTTTCAGATCAACTTCTTTCAATTAAGAAAGTTTGTTTCCTCTGTGTCTTTTTATGGCTTGATAGCTCATCATAATTTTAGTCCTGAAAACTAACTCATTGTCTGGATGCACTATAGTTATGCATTTACCTGGTGAAGGATATCCTGGTTGCTTCCAGGTTGTATCAATTCATAAATACAGATGCTATAGACATTTGTGCATGAATTTTTGTGTGGACATGAGTTTTCAACTTCTTTGAGTAAATACCAAGAAGGAAGAGAGGGGACAAGCTCCAGTGTGTAAGTACTTTTCGAACATCTGCTTGCATCACTTTTGCTAATGGCCAAAACAAGTCATGTGGTCAAGTCCAGATTGGGAACAGGGAGATTGTGGAGAGAAATAGTGCTACCTCCTAATGGAAGAAGATGCAAAGTCATATGGCAAAGACTTGTACCCACTGGAAAGGGAAGAATCTGTGGTCATTTTTGCAATCGATCCCATTCTGGTACATGCTTGCTTTTTGAAGTCTTGATGTTCCGCTTAAAGCATCAAGTTGTTAGATCATGGCCCATTTGCGATATAAAGAATAAAACAAAGCTCTTGGACTAGATGGCTTCAGAAACTTCTTAGTTCAAAAGGTGAAGTTTGCAGCAGCAGAAGTCTATAATAAGTTTCACGTATTCAATTTATTTATTCAACAGGTACCATGTGCTAGGCACTAGGGATACAGCCATGAACAAGGGAGAGCAGTTTCCTGCCTCAGTTAGAATTTCTATGTCACTGAGAGACAGAAAATAGAATAACATGTGAGATGAAGGAAATAAATCGGTGATGTGACAGTGAATGGAGAAAGAGAGGGGGAAGCATCTACTCTATGTGGTAAGGGTAGGGATAGGTACCATTTGAGCTGAGATGTGGAATATGAGGAGGGGGCCAGGAATGGAGGATGCTAAAAAGGAACCCCCTTCTTCTCTTCTGCTTTCTCTTTCCCTTCTTGTTTCCTGTCATCATCTCTCTATTACTAGATCAGTGCTTCTTAGAATTTAATGTAGGTACGAATCACCTGGAGAGCTTGTTAAAATGCAGATCGGATTCAGCAGGTCTGGGCTGGGACTCAAGATGCTGCATTTATAATAAGTTCCCTGGTGATGCTGCTGCTGCTGCTCCATGGACCACCCTTTACACAGCAAGAGCCTGGAGGTGGGATAGGTGCTGAGGCGAGAGAATAGAACCAGAATCAGAGCAGTGGTGGGGCGATGAGGGCCACTAGGTGGATTTGAGAGCTGTTTAGGAGGTAATGTCAAGGCTTAGGGAAGCTGGTGGTGCAGACCAAGGGTGAGAGAGGAAGAGGCTAGGGTGGCAATCATGTGTCTGGCATGGATGAGACTTGCACAGGAGTGTCCTTGCTGGGCTGGGGCGAGGGGAGGAGGAGCAGGGCTGGGGGACCGGGAGATGGGCGGTGTGCCTTTGGACCTGCTCAGTTTGAGCGTCTGCAGGCTAGGCCAGTGAGGGCAGCTGGATACTGTAGTGGTGGGGAGAGGACAGCAAGTAGGGCTGAAATACAGAGCTGCTCTGTGGATGAACTTCTAGAAGGAGTGAGTGATTCTTGGATGCTCCCAATGACATATCAACAGAGGCAGCACAGATGGCTCTGTCATGATTTAGAAGACCTTTTCGAATCATTCAGGAGCCCAGGCCCTGAGGGATCTAGGATATCAGGGATCATCAGTCTACACTCAGACCACTTTATTATGCAGTCCTGTTTTACTAAAAGTGTGGAGCCCAGGCTGGGGGTAGGTGGAAAGGAAGTACTTTGTGCTCTGTACCCCTTGGTACCCAGAGTGGGTCTTGAATCAGCAACATCAGCCTCCCTAGGGACATTTCAGAAATGCAAATTATTTGCCCCCCTCAGATCTACAGACTCAGAATCTGCATTTGGGCAGACTCCCAAGTAATTCATGAGCACAGTACAGTTTCAGAAGCACCGGCCCAGACCAGCAGTTCTCAATCTTCCGTACATTTGAATCACCAGGGGAGCTTTACAAGGTACTGATGCCTGGGTGGCACCTCCAAGAAGTTCTGATCTAATCAGTCTGGGGTAAGGCCCAGGATTCAGGACTTTTACAGCTGCCTAGGTAAGTCTAATGCATATCCAGGGTGAAAACCCCTGCCCTGGCCCCACCCAACCTTCTTTGACTGACTACAGCTTGGGATATTGAAGGTGAATGACATTATAGGAGTAATTTTGCATCTTTGGGCCTCAAGTTGGAAGCCTGCAACTCCTCTAACTACCCCATCCCCATTCCCATGCGCCTGGTGGGAGCTTGGAGGAGGGCAGGTGATGTGGGAGGGTTCTGGGCAGTTCCAGAACCCTCAGCCATGAAGAGCCAGCTGGAAGGCATCGAGTTGTGTGAGCTCAGCAACTGCAAACCCTCCCCAGGTCCCTACTGCCTGCCAGGGAACTGCCAAGGTGAAGAGTCTGGGAGGGCATCCCTAGTCCTTGCCCTGGGAAGTTCTAGCTGGCAGGGAAGACCGTCAAAGACGAGAGGGAGGAAAGCCCACCATGCCGGGGCAAGAGAAGGGGTAGGGATATTTTCTGGGTAGAGTACCCAGGTCTTCCTCCCTCTCTCACCTGGAGAAAAAAGCTAGAGAAATTAGGTGCCAACCCTAAGATGTGTCCAGGAACCTCATTATTTCAGGGAAAATTCAGATTTTAAGATGCATTCTTTTCTATTATCCCTTGCTACTCAAAGCATGGTCCTTGGACCAGCCGCGTCAGCGGCACTTGGGAGCTTGTTGGGAATACAGACTCTCAGCCCTACTGGCTCAGATGTACCGGATCAGAATTCAGAGTTTAGCAAGATCTCCAGGTGATGCACAGGCACATTAGTTTGGAAAACCTAGTCTGGTTCCCAGCTGAAATACAGTGTCCAGGACCACGAGACAGGTGGATCCAAGCTTCAGAGGCCCTGCCTCTCCAAAGGTTTCAAGGCCCCTCCCGGTGGGCCAGCTCATGGTTTCTCTGCCTGGTTAGGCCTGGCAGAACCTCCATGAATCAAAAGGTGGCAGGAAATGGACCTTTCTCTCCTAAGGAGGATCCACACAGAATCTCCTTTCCAGCCTCCGCCTGCTGCTTCCTGCCCTGCCCTGCCCTCTGGTGGCCATGGGAGCCATTGCCGGCGTCTCCAGCAGATCCAGGACCCAGGGATGAAACTATTGCTTATGGTGGATGGAGCAAGACTCGTCATTGTCCTCTGATATCAGGCTCAGGGACCCCAAAAACGTGATGGAGGCAATTTGAAAAGCACTGAGCTTTAGCAGCAGGATGGCAAATGGGTCAGGGATGCTGGCTCAACCCTTCTCCCCATCACAGCTCTTTCCTGTATCACTTGCTGGAGTCTGTTCAGAGGTGGGGCATGAGTTAGAGAGGAGGGGAGGAGTTCTGTGTTGCAAGGACATGCAGGTAGGAGGTTGCTGGACTGGTTCCGGGAGCCCTGTTGGTGGGTACGGGCCCTGAGGCCCCAGCCAAGGTGTGCAGGGCCTTATGAACTGTAGCTGGGCTGGACCCTTTATCCCTGTGGGGCACGGTTTAAAGCAGGATAGAGCCTGACCTGCACTGGCTTTGGAAGGCTTCTCTGGGGAGAATGGACTGGGGTTGGGGACACTGGGAGTTACAAGACCTGTGAGGGGTCATGCCACATTTTGGAAAGTAGTTGGGGGCTTCATATAGGCCTGGCCTGGGTGGAGAAATGCTGATGCCCTTCCTACATCCCAGGGAAAATGAGGAAGTCCAGTGCTAAGAGCTGGCTGGAACGGAGCTGGCTGTTTGAGTAAGAAGGGTGTCCAGAGATGTATGACCTTGTGAAGGTCCTTCTAGGGACATGGCCCCAGGCCTTCCCAGAGGTCAGAGGGCCCAGGTTCTTGACCATATGGATGGACAGCCTCAGTCCCGGCTCTGCCCTGCTGGTCAGCCTCAGTCGACCATTTCCCGAGGCTCCATCACCACCAGGTCCGTCGACAGAGCCCAGGCTCCAATGCTGCCCCTGCCACTGACCACTTAGCCCTCTGGATGGAGCCAGTCCCCTCCCCTTCCAGACCTCAGCTTCCCCACCTGTGGGAATAGGAGCTTGGCCTAGAGGTCTTCTAGCTCTCACAGGTGCCTTTCCACTTTAAGAACCTGAGATCCTGTTCGTCTGGTGGAAAAACCAGGCTCCCCAGGACCCGTCCCACACCCCAGCCGACGGGACCCCAGCCGATGGGACATTTCATGTCTGTTGCTGATGCTCTTGCTGCCTCTTCCCATTCCCTCAGCATGCTGGCTGAACTTCCCATGGCCAGCACCTGTGAGTCTTCACTTGAGGCTTCTCTCTTGGGCTGCGCTGTCCAAATACAGGCGAGTTGGACATGCTGGGGAATTAACGCCCCTGAGGAGCAGCCCTCAGTCATGATGACAGGAGGTGGTGTGCAAGTGCTGCAGCTCCCCCGGGTGGGATAACTCCAAGCCATGTGCTCTACGCTGGCCCCAGAGCCCCCAGGACAACGGCGTTCCAATTGCCCACAGTGGTAAGGGGTTGTTGACACACTCCGTGTGGCTGCCTTTTCTGCTTTCCCTCCCATGTCCTGATTGATGTTTCCTGGGATCTTCCTTCAAATCAACTATCAGCACTGAAGTCCTTGTCTTATGGTCTGCTTCTAGGGGAATCCAAACCAAGATAGTATCCAGCTAAGCCACTTTTTGTTCATGATCTTTGGTGCAGGGTAGTGTAAGGGACAGGTCCCTAGGCGTGGTGCTGGGGGAACCCTTGCTTTTCACTTGTGACCTTGGGACCAGGTAACAGGAATGAAGAGGTAGGGCTGAGGCCTGACCTGCTTTAAGCGGGGCTGTGGGGCAAGACTGTAGATGCTTTGGTCGTGACTTCCCCTCTGGGGCAGGCCCTTCTCTGCCAGTCTGGCCTCAGACACTGGGGCCCTTGCAGGCAGCCACAAAGCAGCCACCCTCGTTGATGGAGCAGGTCTCAGAGCAGCTGATGGGGCACACCTCTGCACCTGGCAGCCAGCCTCCTGCATGGTCTTCTCCACCGTCTCCTCTGGGTGGAGCCCAGAGAGCTTCTTGGAGCCTACCATATAGCGGAAGTGCAGGGCAGCCGTGGCGACCAGGTGCCCATCTGCCTTCAGCAGGCTGGCCAGGTTCTGCAGGGCTGCCCAGTATGTGTCCACATCAGGACAGGCATTCTTCAGGGAACACCGGGGTTGACCCCAGTGGATGCGGCTTGGTCATATCACACTTCAGCAACCATGTGACTGTCCAGCAAAGCGGGTTCTCCTTCTCCTGCCACCTGCTTCGATGGAGGAGGGTCACAGAGATGACATGATGATCATGATAGCAGCCCCTCAGTCCTCACCACCACCCTCTGGGCAAAGCCTGGGACTTACCCTTTCAGCAGCTCTTTGAGCGAGATATTATTTTCCTCATTATACAGATGAAGAAACAGAGGCACAGACTTGCTCAAGTCTACACAGCTGTAAGTGACAGTGGATTGAATAACTCTGCCCCCCTTCCTCCTTTGCCTCCTTCTTTTAAACAATCAAATAGTTTTTGTATATTACATTATTAATTTCATTAAGTTGTAAACTATATAACAAAATTTGTCATTTTGATCAAAGTGTACAGTTCAGTGACATTAGTTGCACCCACACAGTTGTGCACTCATCACTGTCTTTCCAAAACTTTTGCATCACTCCATATGGAAACCCTGTACTCATTAAACAGTAACTCCCCATTCCCCATTCTTCCTCCCGGCAGCCCCTGATAACCTCTAATCTACTTTCCGTTTCTGGATTTGCCTATTCTAGACATTTCATGTACGGGGAGGCTACAGTACTTGTCCTTCCCAGTTTGGTTCATTTCACTTAGCATAACATCTTTAGGTTCAGCCATGCTGGAGCTCCCTGCTTCTTGAAACATTCTCTTTATTTGGCTTCTTGGGGCACTGCACCCTCGTGGTTCTACCTTTTTCTGTCTCCCTGAACAGCCTTCTCCACTCCTTAGCCGTAGAACACAGCATCTCCTCCCCATCCACACTTAGCAACTTGACGGCCTCAGCCATCCACAGATGACTCCTAGAGTCAGGCTCCAGCCCTGGAGTCTCCGGGAGGCCCAGACACGTACACCCAGTGGCTCCTCTGTGGGTATCTCCACTTCAGCCTCAGGCAGGCAACTCCAACACATTGCCCAGGCTGAGAAATCAACATCTGCTGCCCACACCTGCTCCTCCTGTGTCATGTCCCTCCTAATACTGGCAACTCCATCCTTCCTGTGGCTCTGGCCAAAAGCCCTGGAGTTGCCCTTGACCCTTCACTCTTTCTTACATCCAAACCATCAGCAAATCCTGTTGGCTCCACCTGCAGAGTGATTCCAAACTCCAGTCACCTCCAGCCCCTGCAGGGCTCCTGCTATTGGCGCTTCCCTGGAGGACGCCAGCATCCTCTTCTGCCGTGCCCAATGCTGCCCTCACCTCCTGAGGCCTCGCATGATGAACGGTTCTTTAAGAAATGTAGAGGCTATCATGCCATTCTCTTCTCCAGTGCTTAGGAGATCCACAGTGCCAACCTCCCTTCTTACCATGGCCCTCAAGGCCCCACAGGATGTGGTCTCAGCTTCCCTGACACCTGACTCTCCTCACTCCACCCCTTGCACAGCGCCCTTTTCATTGTCCTCAACACACGGGTGGCTCCTCCCCACCGCTGGGCCTTTGCCCCTGCTGCTCGCACAGCCTGACACTCCCTTTCCTCGGGTCTTTATGCCCTTTCTCCCTCTCTTCACTGGGACACTACTTGGAGTGCTCCTCAGAGAGGCCCTTTCCCACCATCCCACCTCCCACAGTGCCCTGCCTCACTCTGGCAACTCCTAGAGTTTGCAGGGCACACGCTGCCCAACTGTGCATGGCAGCCCTAAATCAACCATCTGAGCTCTAGTCTTGCTATTACTACTGACTGGCTGTTTGACCTTACCTGGGCTGGCCTCCTCTCTCCCTGCTCTCTTACCTGAGCCTCAGTCTCCCCTTGTGTGCACTGAAGTACTTGGTGATAATCTACTGGCTCACCCCATTCTGATACCCCAGGGCAGGGGTTTGTAAACTGAGCTCTGTGGTTTGCCTTTGGATATCCATGAATTCTGTCAGTTTTGTGTGGAAAATTTGTGTGTGTGTGTGTGTGTGTGTGCATATGTGTGCACCAGACCTTTCATCAGATTTTCAGAGGGATTCAAGAGCCCAGAAAGGCTACAAAGGCTGGCTATATGGACTGTCTGCAGGGGAGGCCGGCAGAGACAGGCAGACAGCCGGCAGTGTGTTCATCATGTCTGTTCTCTTATTTTCTCCCGGCATGAGCCTGTGAGCCTGACAGGTTCTCTCATTTTATAGGTGAAGAGACTGAAGCCCACCACCAGAGACTCATGCCCAGTTCCTTGGTCTCCGAGGCCCGTGCTCAGACCCCATTGAGCTGCCACCTGGCAGAGGCCCTCATGGGTTCACAGAGTTTGGCTGGGCTGACTTTGCAGCATCTTTGGTGAGCAGTGGCCAGAGGATGGGGCTGCTTGCCTCCAACCTGCAGCTCTTACTGTAGCCCTGTACTGCCCTGTACTGTAGCCCTGTACTGCCCCCAAAGTGGAGACTGGCCATTCACCCAAAGAGAAGCTTCAGAAGAGGGTTTCCAGGTTAAATTTCAGGATTTCATTTTTGGCCACAGTGCTTCGAAGGCGTAGTAGGTCAGTAAGTAGTCCCGGGAGTGGAGCTTTCTCATAGTCTTTTCCTCCTGCATACAGCTTGCCCTCCATCCTGGCTGAGGACTCCTGGGTGTCTTCCCACTCCTCAGTCATGGTATGCACACCCCTACCCTTCCAGCCTTTCCCACCAGGAGTCTCTTAGCCTCTTGGAACCAGCACCTGCCTCTCAGAAGAGGCATAAGAACACAACATAAGAACACAAATCGTAAGAACATAACAGGATCACCAGGGCTGGCTCTCTCGGGTTCCTGCTTTGACATGGTGTTTTGAGTGTAGGGGCTGCTGGAGGCAGGGAGGGAGAGAATTGCACAGAGGGATAGGGACACAGAATGAGAGAGACAGACAGGCAAAGAGACAAACAGAGACAAAGGCAGAGGCAAAGAGAGATCAAGGGTCTGCAATAGTTCAAGGATGTTTCACTCGTGGAGTTTGGTCAGGAAACAAGAATCAGAGCGGAAAGGCCCTTTAAGGGGAGGAAACAGGATCTAAAAATGGCTAAGATTTCACTGATGAAGGTCAGAGAGCTTGCTCTTGAAAACAGGCTTGTCCTGGCTGGGCATGGTGGCTCATGCCTGTAATCTCAGCACTTTTGGAGGCTGAGGTGAGAGAACTGCTTGAGCCCAGGGGTTTGAGACCAGGAGACCAGCCTGGGCAACATAGCAAGACCACAAGTCTCTCTAAAAAAGAAAAAAAAGAAAAAAAAAAGCAACAGCTTGTCCTTAACTTGATTCACTATTCTCTGCTGGCTTTAATCCTGTTTACTTTATTTACTTGCTTAATTAATCTCTTCTTTTTGACTAGTACAGAAGTAAACTTAGCCGGAGTCCGTATGTTTGGACAAACCATTTGTAAAGTGGTGTTATTCATGAACAGACCATGTGATAAAATTGCAAAGAACTTACTACACACCACACACAAACCCACCCACCCACATGCGTGCGTGTACACATATGCATACCCACAGACACACAAATGAGTACAAGTAAAACTCAAGAAACCTGAATAAGATCAGTAGATTGTATCAATGTCAATATCCTGGTTGTGATAGTGTACCATTATTCTGAAAGATGTTACCACTGGGGGAACCTGGGTAGGGGGTACACTGGATCTCTCTGTATTATTTCTTATAGCTGCATGAGAATCTACAATTATCTTGAAATAAAAAGTTTTATTAAAAGAATGTTGCCAAAGCTCTTTCCAAAATTCACCTTATAGTGATTTCAGGCAGCAGACTGTCATGTCTTTTGCAAATGGGCAAGTCTGGGGCCTCGACTGGTGATGAGCTGCCCCTCTCTGGTGATGAGCTGGTGATGCTACAAGAGCAGATCAAGGAAGACACCTTGGAAGGTCCCTAGCACTCAGAGTACCTACTATATGCTTGGCATTGCCTTGTCATCTTCACAACAATCTGCAAAGTACATGCTGATGCGTCCCCTTAGAGATGAGGAAGCTGAAGGTGACGTGCCTTACCCAGCAAAGGATGGAATTCAGATTCCAATTCAAGGCTCTATGCCCAAAGCCAAAATAAAGACCAACTCCAAGCCTCATCCTCACACTGCCCTCCTGTCTTCATCCATTCACAGAACTGCTTAAATGTTAGTGTGCCTAGGAGTCACCTGGGGACTGGGTTATAATGCAGGCTCTAGTTCTGAGGTTCTGCATGTCTTGTAAGCTCCCAGACACTACTGAGGCCACCACACTTTGAGCACTAAGGCCCCATGCCACCATCCAGAATCAAAGATGATCAACATTTTCTTTTCTTTTTTTTCTTTTTCTTTCTTTCTTTCTTTTTTTTTTTTTTTTGAGGCGGGATCTCACTCTGTCACTCAGGATGGAGTACAATGGCAAGACAACAGCTCACTGCAGCCTCGACCTCCTAGGTTCAAGTGATCCTCCTACCTCAGCCTCCCGAGAAGCTGGGACTACAAGCATATACCACCACACCTGGCTAATGTTTTTTTTTTGTTTTTTGTAAAAGTGGGGTCTCCCTTTGTTGCCCAGGCTGGTCTTGAACTCCTGGGCTCAAGTGATCCTCCCACCTTGAGCTCCCAAATTGCTAGGATCATAGGGGTGAGCCACCACGACTGTCCTTATTTTTTATTTCTTTAGGTTTTGAGTTCAAAAGAAAACATTTCAACAGAGTGTAGATTTTAATCCATTTTTCGTCATAATTCTTGTCATTTTACTGTGTTAAATGTAAATTTTCCTCTTTTCTGAAATTAACAGAGCTCATACTCCGTGCGATTTCAGTTCAATGAGAAAAGTGTCAATTACATAATTAATAGTGATGGCATAACTGCCTATCCGGCTGGAAGAAAATAAAATTAGATGTCTACCCAGTTTATTAAAAATGAATTTCAAGTCTGGGCCACATAGTGAGATCCTGCCTCTGCAAAAAATAAAAAAAAAATTAGCCAAGCGGGATGGTGCGTGCCTATAGTCCCAGCTACTCAGGAGGCTGAGGTGGGAGGATTGTTTGTACCCAGGAGTTCAAGGCTGCAGTGAGCTATGATCCCACCACTGCACCCCAGCTTGGGAAACCGAGCAAGACCCTGTCTCAAAAAAAAAAAAAAAAAAAAATCATATTGCAATCCAATTAACATGAATTCTAGGTGGGTTAAAATGATTAGTGACATTGAGGGTCTTATATTTGTCCCAGCATCTCTCATGTCAGAATTGGCCTCTGCCTCTGCACACTTGCATCTGAAAAGTCTTTGCAGGGCTGTGATCTCCTCACTGTGTGTACCTATCTGGATCGCTTTGTTCTCCCAGCCCTGGGCCAACCTCCCTTCTCCATGTCACCAGGAAGGCTCCGGAATGTCAGTTTTGGGGGCTGTTCAAGTAAGGTTGACTTAATTGCTCTCCAGTGCTTGGCAGGTAAGAGACTTGCAGGTTTTGCTTGCTGTAAACAATGTTGTAATTAATACCCCTGTACATTTGCTTTTTCTGTATTTGGATTCTTTTTCTGTATTTCTGTATTCTGTATTTTTCTGTGTTTTGGATTCCTATACGTGGGATTCCTGGGTCAGAGTTCCAAAAACTTTTAGTATAAATAAATTAAGCAAATAATCACCAAATTATTTTTCCAAAAGGAAAACAGTGTTTTTTCCTTTTAATTTTTTAGGAAAAATATTTAATTTTTCTCGAACAAAATATGAGATAACGTAATACAATGTAAAATAATAAATGTGGTTTTTTTCCTCTTTGGGCCTTCTTCGATCTAGGTTTAGAAAATCCTCTCTTACCCAGAAGTCTGATAACAATTTGACTGTGATAGCTTCTGTGGTTGATTTTTAGAAAGATGTTTAGCCTTTATTTTGGTGTTTGGTGTGAGACGAGGGTCTGAGTAGCTGCTTGCAACTCACCAGAGAAAACACAGTCTCATTTACACTGGCAAGTTCCCTCTTTGGACTCATTTCTTCACCCCACAGAGCCAGGCAGGAAGAGAAGTAGCGAGGTATCAGGGAGTGTGGAATGCTGAGATGGTAGTTTCCCTAATCTTGAAAAGGAGCTTGATTCTTTTCTTATCTGTCTGACTTTTCAAGTGGTCTTATTTTCCTGATAGGCAGCTAGAAATTTGCTCCTTTGCTTACTATTGCAACAGAAGTCCTCTTGAATGGAAATTTCCTTGCTCTGTTAAAAAAAACCCACTGTATAGAAAGGTGTCTAAGATAAGGCACACATTCTTAAAAGGGCCTAAAGCTTAGCCCTCTCATGAACAAAGTGTTGTCACATTGATGAAAGCAAACCTTAGGATAGTGGTTGTCAACTGGGGACAGTTTTGCCTCCCAGGGGACATGTGACAATGTCTGGGGAGATTTTTGGTTGTTGTAACTTCGGAGTGTACTGGCTTCTAGGCGGTAGAGGCCAGGGATGCTGCTAAAAATCCTATGACACAGTTTCACACCCCCACCCCAACAAGGAATTATCTGGTCTGAAGAGTCAATAGCACTGAGGTTAAGAAACTCGTTCTTAGAATATATCTGTAAGAGGCTTCACTTTGAGAAGATTGCCCGAGTGCTGTTAGGACTCTTGGCTAGGCCAGAGTCATGAGGCATGTAGGGATGGAGAAGGCCTGAGTGGTGGAGAAGCAGGTGGAAGCCCGAGGGTAGAGACTCTGATTGCCAAGGGGGAGTTTGGACTCATTCCTCTGGCAGCAGGAGGCACTGGAGGCCTTGCATTAGGAGGGGCATCCTCTATCCATCCAAGGACATCCAATTGCAGCAGGATGCATAGTTCTGGGAAGGATGGTCTCTTCCCGCCCTATACAGACTCCCTAGATGCCCACGTCCTGCTGCAGGGGCTCTGTGTAATCCCTGAATAGTACATGCATGTCCACAGTTCAACTCCTTAAGTGTTAATGCTGGGCATCTTCCATGTGCCTCTCCATTCTGCTCTCCATCCTCTCCTCCCCAGGCTACTTCAAGTGCCAGGAAGTTGACATGTGGACTGCAGTCACCACTCCCTTCCCTCTAAATTTGGCAGGATATTGGAGGGAGGTAGGAGAAGGAGGTCTGGGTATTTATTCTTTAGCTACTCTATTAGTCCGTTTTCATACTGCTAATAAAGACATACCCAAGACTGGGTAATTTATGCAGGAAAGAGATTTAATGGACTCACTGTTCCACATGGCTGGGGAGGCCTCACAATCATGGCTGAAGGCAAGGAGGAGCAAGTCATGTCTTACATGGATGTCAGCAGGCAAAAAGAGCTTGTGTGGGGAAAGTCTCCCTTATAAAACCATCAGATTTCATGAGACTTATTCACTATCATGAGAACAGCATGGGAAAGACCTGTCCCCATGGTTCATTTACCTCCCACTGGGTCCCTCCTACAACACGTGGGAATTGTGGGAGCTACAATTCAAGACGAGATCTGGGTGGGGACACAGCCAAACCATATCAGCTCCTTTGCTGTTGGCTGCTGCAGGAGGCCCTCTCTGCACAGCTCTGTCTCAATCTCACTGGGATGATGGCTCCTCCATGCTGCTAGCCCTCAGGTTCTGTGATGTTGCTTTCTATGAGTCAACTTGGCTAGGCCATGGTGCCCAAATACGTAGTCAGTCATGATCCTGGCTGTTTGTGTGAGGGTGTTTTTGGATGAGATTCACATTTAAATCTGTGGACTTTGAGTAAAGCAGATTGTCCTCCATAATGTGGGTGGGCTTCATCCAACCAGCTGATGGCCCAAGTAGAACAAAAGACTGGCCTTCCCAGAGCAAGAGGGAATTCTGGCAGCAGCTGGTCTTTGGACTTGAACTGCAACATTGGCTTTTCCTGGTTCCTTGGCTTCAGAGTTTGGACTTACCGGCCTACACAATTACACGAGCCAATTCCTTACAATAGATCTGGTTCTCTCAGTGCACACATCCTGGGTTCTGTTTCTGTGGAGAACCCTGACTAATAGAGGTACCATATGTCTTCCTTCCACCCTGCCCACAACTTAGTACCGTGCCTTTATTGTACACTCCTCCAATTATGTAACGCGAGCCCTGCAGTTTCCCGCCAGCTCTGTATGCCTTCTGCAGGCCAGCACGACGGCTGCAAGCCTCCCTGGAGGCTGCCCAGGCACCCGCCTCTTGGAAGCTAGGCCCTGACAACTGCTGGGTGTTTCCTGCCTCTGTGGCATCCCCCGTCTATTGGGCCCTGTGAATTCAGAATTGTTTGTTGACTTAAAGCCAGAACAAGGTATTCCTATCCTTCCCACTTTCAGGGTAAGAGGTGTGAACCTCCAGTGTAGCAGATTCATTTCTCTCTGGTTTGTGGCCAAGTCAGAGCCATTTCCTAATGCCAAAAACAGAGACTGGACTTTTCTCTGTCTGTGGGAGATTTTACAACCCAGTCCTATTTCAAAGAGAAGACTGAGGCCGGGAGTGTCTTACCCGGAGTTGCCTGGTGAGTCAGTAGCCAGGAAACCAGGACCCCTTTGACAGCTTATGCTTTATGACCAGGTGCCCTTGTTCTCATTCATGGAGATTGACGACAATTTCTGCTCTTCTCCCAGTGACCTGCACAGTGATGCCAAGTCAGCCATTCTGCTCTGCCTCCTGGGGTCTGAACTGTGTTCTCCAGCAGGGATGGGGGATGCATGAAGCTGCACCCACTGCCTGGCCTAAAGAGAGCCACTGGACCCCACTGACCACCAGGGGACAAGATGGGGATCTCACTGTGCACTCAGGCCACAACACCTGTGACTTAGGGGAGGGATTTTGGTCCTCACAGTCAGTGAAGTGGGCACACAGGTGGGGAAACATGGGTCTGACACCTACTGGAGGCCACACAGCAGCATGTGGCTGGCGGGGCTGAGAGTTGCACCCAGGGCTGGGCACTATCAATTGCCTTTGACGGACATGGATTGGTCCCTAGAGGAAGCAGAACCAGGGCAGCTGCAGCCCCAGCGGTCATAGCGCTGGGGTTGGGGAAACCTCGTGTGTGTCAGTGTGACTAGGAGGCAGTGAAGAATGCACTCCCTTCTGCGTGCCCATAGGAGAAGCTCAAGGAGAGGCATACTTGGGAGGAGCCATGGGATGAAGCTGGAATGCTGGGGGTGGAGCCTGGAGAGCTTGGAGCCCTCATAAGACCTGACAGCCAGGAGAGGGCACATTTCAGGGACACCATGGAGGGTGGCTTCACTGGGGGTGATGAGTACCAGAAGCACTTCCTGCCCAGGGACTACTTGGCCACTTACTACAGCTTCGATGGCAGCCCCTCACCCGAGGCTGAGATACTGAAGTTTAACTTGGAATGTCTCCACAAGACCTTCGGGCCTGGTGAGCAGAGGGTGACCCTTTCCCTCGAGCCTCTCTCCAAGGAATCTGGATAGGGATGGGGATAAGGTGTCCTGGGGGCAATCTGGTCTCCTCTAGGGGTTTTTGGGGGTGGGCTGAGGGAGCTGCTGGGGCCCTGCCTCTCTCTTTGGGCAGCTATTATACTGGAAGTTGGGTCTGTCTCCCCACGGCTCAGGAGCTGTGTGCCAGCTGAGGGATCAGGACCTATGGGAAGAGCACAGCCCCGTGCAGTTCCCACACTGCTCTCCATTAGCCCCTAGGTCTTTGGGGTGGAGCAGAAAAGGCTCTCCAGGTCATCATCAAGTTCAGTCCTAACCTTGCACAGCCAGGCCACTGGGGCCCCCCAAAGGCCAAGGGCAAACAGCGGAGTTGTAGTGGGTCGGGATCGCCTATGCCCAGAGTGTGCAGCCCAGATGTGTCTGTGATGAGGACCTGGAAAAGCCCTGCCCTGGGACAAGGATTGCTAGGTGGGGTCTCAACCCTGTTGCAAACCTGACAGCAAGGCGCTCAGGCCCCAAGGACCTCAACTGAGCCATCTGTGCAATTGATGGCGACTTCTGCCTGTCTCCCAATGATCATTGCCCTCCCCACGGTGACCCCATGATTTGGTCACGTCTTCTAAACTCAAGCAGCCATGTCCTCACTTTGGGCACTTGACTGCGGAACAATAAGGGTGAGTCTCCTGGTGGTCTGGAGTGTAAGAGCGGGTTAAAAGACGGCTGAGCCTGGAGGAGCAGGCTGGTGCGGGAGGCAGAAATCAGAGAATAGCTGGACTGGGTGTGACCAAGCTTGGAAGGCCAAGTGATGGCCCCACGCCAGGGCTCCAGACAGAATTTTGGAAGTCACGCTTCATTCCAGCTTCCAGGTGACCCTGGATTCACTCCTGGGGCCATCTTCCCAGATCATCTCCTCAGCCCCGGCTTCCTATTCCTGCATGCTTACACCCCTCCCCACTCCAAGGAACAAGGAACCCATCCAGGAAGGGCCGGACTTCCAGGGGAGGCTCCCAGCTCCCAGTCAGCCTGAAACTTAAAGAGCCACTGCCCCCAGCATGTCCCCTCTGAACCCTCCAGCCCGAATCTTCCCCAGAGCAGGGCTTGGGCCTCTGTTCTCTGTCCCAGAAATATTATACTCTTGGCTTATGTTCTTGACGGAAAGATATTGGGCTAATTGTTTAACCTTTTTCAGACTCAGTTTTCTAATCTGTAAAATGAAAATAGTGATAGTAGTCAGTACACAGGGTAGTTCTGAGGTGTAAGTGGAAATTAATGCATATAAAATATTTGGTATGAGGCTTGGCTTACAGGGAACCGCCAATCCGTGATAACCACCATGCTTGGTGCTGTTTGCCCCTTGGGTAAGACCAGGGTGTGTGTCCTCATCCCTGTGTCTGCCTTGGGTCTCGTTTCTCTTACCCGTCCATTACCAGTCTTTCCCTCCCACAGGAGGCCTTCAAGGGGACACGCTGATCGACATTGGCTCAGGCCCTACCATCTACCAAGTTCTCGCTGCCTGTGAGTCCTTCCGAGACATCACTCTCTCCGACTTTACTGACCGCAACCGGGAGGAGCTGGAAAAGTGGCTGAAGAAGGAGCCGGGGGCCTATGACTGGACCCCGGTGGTGAAATTCGCCTGTGAGCTGGAAGGAAACAGGTAGCGGTGCAGAGGTTGTGGAAGGGGTTCCCAGTCAACCTTCTGTCTCAGAAGTCTCCCTGGCCTCTTGCTTGTCTCTGGCATTTTCAGGACAGTAGGACCTATAGGTACAGGACCAGATGTCCTGTGGTGGGGACAGAGTAGATGGGGCCCCAAGTTTCAGGATTACAGCAGTTTTAGGTGCAAGTATCTGATCACAGGACTATGTTGAGGTGTGATATAATCACGTATGAACACTGAAAACCAGATGATAGAACCTTTCCTTCCTTCTTCTCTTCCTTCCTTACCTTCATCTATATCCATCCATCCATCCATCCGCCCATCCATATTCATGCATCCACCCACCCATCCATATCCATCCATCCATCCACCCATCCATCCATTCACCCATCCATTCATCCAGCCAGCCAGCCATTCACCCATCCATTCATCCAGCCAGCCAGCCATTCACCCATCCATCCATCTATCCGTGTCCCTCCATGTTCATCCATCCACCCACCCATCCATCCATCTTTCCTTCTTCCCTCTATTGTCTGTACCTGTGTGACTATATAATGCATAATGACATGAACCCACCACCCAACCTGAGTACTCAGATATAATAAAGACTTCTGTGCTTCTCCGTGACTCCTTGCCCCTGCCTTTCCTAACCCAAGGTAATCACTAATATGAATTTTATGCTTATCATTCCCTTTTTCAAAACATTTTTTCTTGCATACTTATGTATATCTAAATAATCTATAATTTAGTTTTAGTCACCTTTGAGCTTTAGAGTAGAGTAATTTGCTCTGTGTCATTTGGGATTTGCTTTTCATCACTCAAAATTAATTTTTTAAGATAGCTGTATTCATACATTATCTGTAGTAGATTCATTAATTCATCCATCCATCCATCCAATAATGTGTGTTAGCTGCCCCATCTGTGCTTGGGGTGGCCTTGTCCCTCCTGGGGATTAAGGGAAGGGGACTCACATGGAATCAGAGGGAGAAATGTTCCTATAATTTTTCTGGCCCATTCTCCCTAATCATTTTTCTTTGGGGGAAACTGAGGCTCAGATTGAATATGGGCCTGCTGTCAGGTCACACAGGGACTCAGGGATAGCAATCCTTTGGGGATCCAGAGATCATCTCCATCTGCTGGTCACAGTGGACTGAGAGTTCCCTTCAGAACCTTGAAGTGCCTCCCTGACTCCCTCTCTCTCTCTGCAGCGGCCGTTGGGAGGAGAAGGAGGAGAAGCTGCGGGCAGCAGTGAAGCGGGTGCTCAAGTGTGATGTCCACCTGGGCAACCCGCTGGCCCCTGCTGTGTTGCCCCCCGCCGACTGTGTGCTTACCCTGCTGGCCATGGAGTGTGCCTGCTGTAGCCTTGATGCCTACCGCACTGCACTGTGCAACCTTGCCTCACTGCTCAAGCCGTGTGGCCACCTGGTGACCACAGTCACGCTTCAGATCTCATCCTACATGGTGGGGAAGCGTGAATTTTCCTGTGTGGCCCTGGAGAAGGAGGAGGTGGAGCAGGCTGTCCTGGATGCTGGCTTTGACATTGAACAGCTCCTACAGAATCCCCAGAGCTACTCTGTCACCAATGCTGCCAGCTCTGGGGTCTGCTTCATTGTGGCTCGCAAGAAGCCTAGGCCCTGAGCCAGGAGGGCCAGCCAGAGGTCTGGTCAGGCTGTGAGGCCTTGGCCATCTGTATGCTAGAGAGGGGTGAGGAATGGATACTAACAGCCTCTGATTTCAATACTAACATTTCATCTTCTGAAACTCTGAGATTCTAACATCCTTGTTTTAGAATTCTAAGTTTCCAACATTCCTCATTCTAGGATCCTAGGAGTGGAATTTTCCATTTTCTAGTCTACTAAGCCTTACAGCTATCTTAGATGCGATCTGACTCCTGTGTGACTGTGGAGCACCCAGGGACATGGTTTCAGAGTCTACCTAATATGTTAAGAACAAGGAAACCTCTGGAAAGTGATATATTGGGGAATATTTCATAACCAGCTCTGTAAAGGAAAAGAACTGATGTGTAGCAGTTACCAGTTTCTGTGGTGTAAATACTCCCACCATGGTGGATTTCAAGCCACCAGTGGTTTAATAACCAGTTCATAAATCTCCTAAACATTTTACAGTTGACTCTCATGAGCTGATTGGAGTCAGCTGGAACATACCACTGCCTCTAGACTAAGGTCAGCAGATTTGACAAATACAGACTGCCCCAGTTCATTGAATTTTAGATAAATGAAACAAATTTTTAAGGTTAAGTATGTCCCCAGAATTGCATGGAACATGCTTATCCTAAACAATGATTTGTTGTTCACCTGAAATTCAAATTTAGCTGGGTGTCCTGTATTTCATTTGGCAACCCTACTTCAGACCCAAGTGTAAGGTACATGGATGTGCTTTGGTCAAGGAATATGCCAAGGCAGATATCCATGCCTGCATGACTCAGCGGGTTTGGTGCACAGGCACACACCTCCACTTGTTATATAACCTGTTTGTGTAAGTTCATACTTGGTCTGAGCCACTGTTGTCTGTAAAAGGTAATTGTCCTGCTAATGCTGTACAGGGGCTCTTGGGGTTCGGCTCAGCTCAACACGACTTGACATGGTGGGCGCACTGGCGCCCAGAGAAAGAGAGAGAGCCAAAGCTGTCCATCTTGCAGATGGACAGGAAGGAGCTAGGACACAGTTCGGCTAGCTCATGCCCAGAGGGAGAAAGAGTTAAGCTGCTGACCCTGAAGGCAAGGGAGAGCAGGCTGCACAGCTGTGTGTGGGAGCCCTGGGCTCAAGCAGCCGAGACAGGGCGGACAGTGTGAGAGAGCTAGTGTGAGTAAGCTGTTGATGAGAGCTGTTGCTGAATAAAACCATATTCACCTGCCTATGGGCCCCGAGTGTTCTTTCTGTCCATGTACCCACTCCCCTCAGACTTCAGCATGGTCTGGACCTGGACCCCAGGACCTGACACCAAGTGAGAAGAGGAACAGCCCAGGGATCAAGGGTATTCCTCATACATAAGGTGCTTTTGTGCAAATTAGGAAGAGGTGCTCCTGCAGATAGACACATTGCAGAAAGGAGTGTTCAGCTGATTAACTGAGAAAAGCTGTTCCATCTCCCTGTGGAAGGGCTGTGAGAACAAGGTGCCTCTTCTGGGCAGACCAATTAGAGAAAAGTGTCCCTTCCTTAAGGCTGATTGGGTCACACTACTGAGCACCTGTCAGCCTCCCTTTTTCCCTCAACCCCAATCTGTGCCTTTGTATGGGTACACCCTGGGCACAGCAACCTTGGTAAGAGCCAGGAGACCTGGGATCTATTCTCAGCCCTGTCACTAATTGTTTCACTTCCCTGGGCCTCATATTCCTATCCATGAGATTTAATCTAATAATCTACAGGAACATCCTAAGAACAGCAGGAAGTCATTGATGTGAAAGTGCTTTTTCTTTTCTTTTCTTTTTTTTTTTTTTGAGACAGAGTCTTGCTCTGTCACCCAGGCTGGAGTGCAGTGGCGCGATCTCGGCTCACTGCAAGCTCCACCTCCCAGGTTCAGGCCATTCTCCTGCCTCAGCCTCCCAAGTAGCTGGGACTACAGGTGTCCGCCACCACGCCTGGCTAATTTTTTGTAGTTTTAGTAGAGACAGGGTTTCACCGTGTTAGCCAGGATGGTGAAAATGTTTTTTTAAAGGTGTGGTTTCACTCTTGTTGCCCAAGCTGGTGTGCAATGGTGCGATCTCAGCTCACTGCAAGCTCCACCTCCGGGTTCAAGCGATTCTCCTGCCTCAGCCTCTTGAGTAGCTGGGATTACAGGCATGTATCACCATGCTCAGCAAATTTTTGTGCTTTAAAAAGTAAAAGGTTTTGCACAAATTGACCCATTGATGTTATTCCCCGAGAGGGTCAGGATTGAGACAGTCTTTCAAAATTACCCAGTCTAATCTCCAGGTTTTTTGTTTGTTTGTTTGTTTTGAGACAGAGTCACACTCTGTTGCCCAGGCTGGAGTGCAGTGGTGCAATCTCAGCTCACTGCAACTTCGGCCTCCCATGTTCAAGCGATTGTCTTGCTGTAGCCTCCCAAGTCGCTGGGACTACAGGCATGCACCAACACACTTGGCTAATTTTTTTATTTTTAGTACAGACAGGGTTTCACTATGTTGGTCAGGCTGGTCTTGAACCTCTGACCTCAAGTGATCCGTCCTCCTCAGCCTTCCAAAGTGCTGGGATTACAAGCATGAGCCACCAAGCCCAGCCAAATCTCCATTTTTTATAGTCAGGGACAAAGAGGTCCCAAGAGGGAAAGCGACTTATCCAGAGACACACAGCAAGCTGGTGACAGAGCTGGAGTGAGAACTCAGGTGCTCTGACTCCTTGTTCACCCAGTGTACCCTCATTCCACTAAGTCTCCCCACCCGGCTTGGAAGGGCAGGGGGCCCTGCTTCCCTTTGGCTCTTCTTTAGCATAGACTAGTTTCTGTGATAACATCTCTGCCAGCATTCCTTCACTTCCCTTCTCATGTGTTACCCTAGAGAGCGTGTGGGCAGAACCTGTGATACGCTGTCAAGACTATGGGGGAAGGAGTCTTTAGAGAAGAAAACTCCGTTGTGACTAAAGGAAGGAACCTTCTGTTTGGGGCAGGGAGGCGGGCTTGCAAGTCATGACCATCCATCCACAGAACTGTTTCATCATGCAGCACTGAAATTCTGTACCTGTTAGACAGTAACTCCTGGTCTCCCTTCCCCTCACCCCCAGCAACTGCCATTCTACTTTGTCTTTATGAATGTGACTACCCTAAGTACCTCATATAAGTGGAATCATACAGTATTTGTCCATTTGTGACTGGCTTATTTCACTTAGCGTAATGTCTTCAGGTTTATCCATGTTGCACTATGTCAGGATTTCCTTCCTTTTCAAGGTTTTGAGTAATATACCATCGTATGGATATGCCACATTTTGTTTATCCATTCATCCACTGATGGACACTTGGTTGTGTTCGTGTTTGGGCTATTGTGAATAATGCTGTTATGAGGCCAGCCACATGTAAAACATGTAAAACTCACTGAATTCTCCCAATAGCTCATGTGGACAGTATTATTTTGAAATTCCATTTTACACATGAGGAAACTGAGGCACAGACTTTCTCAAAGTAGCTATTAAGTAGAGAGCTGGGCTTATGAGCCCAAGCACTGACATTCCAGGGCCTGAGCTTAACCTGGACCCCACACTGTCATCTCACAGGGGTGCCAGAAGAACATCTAACTGGGCTTGGGAGAAGTCCAGGAAGCCTTCATGGAGGTGATCTGTGAGCTGAGACTTAAGAGTGAATAGTTGGCTGATGGCTGATGGAGAGAAGAAGGGCTAGCCATTCCCAGCAGAAGGAAAACCTGTGTGTTGTGGCTAATTACGCAAAAACCCAACTCCATTTCTAAGTCATGGCCCCTGTGGTCCCGAAGTAACATGAATATGAAAACAGAAGACACAGGAGATTTATTATCTGTGTGGTACCCCCCACTTCCTACTTATCCCCCTCCACCACATCATAGGAATCAAGTATCAAGGCCACGCCAGACTTGGAGAGATGCCAGCAGAAGCATTTCATAGGCTCAAAAGGATATACATTTCCCGGTCTCTTCCTGACCTATTTCTAACTCCCTCATCCTTATGGGGGTGGAGCTGGAGTTTGAAGGGGCTGTGGGGGAGGTGGGGAAGAGGAGGACGAAACCCCCACAGCGCTTTTGCCCTCTGCCCGTAAGTTCAGCCTATCTTATCCTAATGCATTCTTGGCTCCTTGCTGAGAAATGCTGCTTATCTTGCGACTCCATTTAATCTCAAAAACCCCGCATTTATTCTTTTTCCTAGAACTCAGAAAAAACTCAAGCTCAGGGAACATGGTTGTTTACCAGAGGCATTTTAACTGCTTATCTAGAAAGGAAAGGAACAAAAGTTGGCCATTCTGGTCATCTCAGCTTTGGCAGCACAGAGGTCATGGAGAAGTTTTCGTAGGCAACTGCCTCTACTTATGAGAAAAGCTATGAAGACATACAGTTGTGTATAAGCACAGAAGTGAGACGGGCCCAGGCTCGTGTGGAGATCAAGGACTGCAAGACTTGAGCTCTGAGATTCTGCACATGTGGGCATGTTATATGTGCAATAAGTGTGTGGGGTGTCATGAGTTGAGATCCTAATAAAAAGAACCAGAGGTGTAGAAACATGCCATCTTGAAACAAAAGAACGCCAGTGTTCCAGAGATTGTTAATTGTTCTCCCGTGCCCAGTATGCCCCTTAACTTCTTCATAGTAATTTTTTTTTTTTAGCTGGGCTCCATTTAGCTGGGCAAGGCTGCCTTAAACAAAGACTACGTTTTCTAGTCCCCTTTGTAGCTTTGTGTGGCCAAGTGAGTGAGTTCTGACCAAAGGGATTTGAGCAGAAGTGTCATATCAGCTTCGGAAGCCTTCCTTAAGATGTGGTAAACCTGGACTCTGCTATTTATTCTTCATCCTTTACCCTGTCCTGTGATCTGCAATGTGGCTGCTGACATCTTGGTCTAGGAGGTCAAGGCCACACATGGTGGAGAAACAAGACAGAGGGAAACTGGGAACCTAACAATGTGAAGCACTCAGGAGCCCTGGGTTTTTATGTGAGAGACAAATAGACTTTCATCTTGTTTAAGTCACTGATATTGTTGTTACCCTTATTATTAGTATGGCAGAAATGCCAGAGAAGTGGTGTTGTATCTCTTTCAGTGCATAAGGAGGTGTATAGTCCTGTGGCTGGGGACTATAACTTTGATCACTTGGTTAATGGGTTGGCCAACTTCTCATCATAAAGTGAACATTTTCCCCTTTGTAATTAAGCAGTATCTTATGGAGAGACTCTTTGAGACTACATAAATATCCTGTATCCACCAGTTTTAGCATCCATTGATGATTATTGTCTGAATGAATTATTGTCATTATCCTGGTTGCCAAATGATGATTGGCAAACTCCATCATCCTTTCTACATTTACAAGTTTGACATTCAAATGTAAGGAGAGGCTTTTCCTTCTCCTTTATTTATATATATAAATATGGACTCATGGATTCTTATTTTATTAGTTGATTATAATCTATGACTCTCATTACTTACTCTGATGTACAGATTTAGCCAGTAGGAGCCCTTTTAAGCCAGGTGGTTTGTTTTTCTGACATGATTCCCTCATGTTTTTGAGTACTTCCTTACTAAGTTACTCTTATTTTGAGTTTTTCTGTCACTCTGAATGGAAGTGGATACTAACCAGTATAATTAGGTGTAAGAGTAAAAGAAATGGATGAGGGCTCTAGGGCTCCCTCCTTCAGCTCTGGACCTAGAGACCCAGCACCTGACATGCCAGGGGCAGGAAAGGGTTCACAAAGCAGCCACCCTTCAGCCAGAGTTGAGCTGGGAAGGCACTGGTTGCTGCTTGCTCCAAATAGCCTTGTTTTTGTGAAGGACTCAAGCCAGGAAACCTGGGATAGTCACAGAGAAGAAGCCCTGTGACTAACTTCAAGCCCTGCCTTAAAGTTGAGGATACATCATGGTCTCTGCATAGAGACTGAAGTAGAAGGGAAAAATCCCTACAACCATCAGCCCAGGTGCATGGAGTTCAAATATTCAGGTAGCCAACCTAGAGGAAGGTGCTCCAATTGAACCATCAGAGCAAGGGAGCCAGGTTTGTACAGAGCTGTAGAGTAAGAAGTTAGAGAACCAGGGGAGAGGGAGAGCAAGAGGCAGAAGATTAAAAATTGTGAGCAGCAGGAGGCATCTCCAGGGCACATATAGAAAATCATATTTGTACAGCCTGGGGTAAATGGAGAAGACTGCTCATGGTAGTAATGGCCTATGGTCTCTGGCCAGATAGGCTCCATTTAGCTGTCCCAAGGCCTGAGGAGATTGTGACTCCAGCATCCTTATAATCAATTTGTGATACATCAGTGTGGATAATCCCTGTGGGAATATCTGGTCTAGCAAACCCTGGAGAAAGAGACCACTGCCCCACAATTGATTGAGCTTTCACTCATTCTTAGAGGTTTATAGTATTTAGGTTGAAAAGATAAGCTGCTTTAACAAAAGATTCCCTCGTCCCTACTTCCAGAAATAGACAAAAAAGTAAAAAAAAAATAAAAACATTAAGCTCAAACCAAATGAAAGTGTATTTCTCTTACCTGTAACCATCTGAAGTCCATGTCACCATGTGACTCTGCTCCATGCAGTCATTCAGGGAACCAGCCTCCTTCCATCTTATTTTTGCCATCCCCCAGGATAGCACACTTAAACTTGAGTAAGCATCAGAAGTACCTGGAAGTCTTATAAACACAGATTGCTGGGCCCCACCCTCAGAGTTTCTGATTCAGTACATCTGATGTAGGGACTGAGAATTTGTATTTCTAGTTTTCAAGTGGTGCTGATGCTGGTGTCTGGGGGCAACTACACTTTTGAGAATCACTGTGCTTAGGTGCTGCTTTTGTCTTTAGGGTCACAGCACATGCTCATTGTTGCAGCTGGTGCTCTGGCTTACAGGAGAGAAAAGAGGATGAAAGGGATAGGGCCTGGTTTTAAGGTGCCGGCCCTCTTAATCTGCTGCTGACAAACTTAGTTCCATGGCTGCCTCTGACTTCAAGAAAGCCTGGGAAATACTATGTGGCTTGGAAGTCATTTGCCCAGCTCCAAACATGTAACCATGCATGAAGGAAAGAATGGATTCTGTTGGGCAACTAGCAGACTTCACCACTTTGGGAGCAGTTTCAATTCATTTACTCAGACTAGAATTTTTATGCAGAATCCTACTTTGGAGGAGACTATGTTATGATTTCCAAAGAATGTCTGCACCGTTTCAACAGGAATTTTTCACGGGGAGGCACTGACAGCTATGTCTGAAGGTTCGGGGTCTGTACTTGCTGGTGAAAACATTAGAATGTGAAGCAACTGCCAAAAGTCTCAGCTTGGCTCCAGAGAAGGCACCTTTATATCTGGACAGCATCCAAGGAGCTTTGATCAAGAATTTCCCAGGGCCATTCCAGGGCAAGTGTGCAGCAAAGTAGGTTGGGTTTATATTATTTAGGGGTGTGTGTGTGTGTGTGTGTGTGTGTGTGTGTGTGTGACCTAACTGGTTCTTTTTCTCTGGGGACAACCTTCTTCCTCCCTTAATTTATTTTAAGGAATTGGCTCACATGATTGTGGGGGACTGGCAAGTTTGAAACCTGCAAGGCAGGCTGTCAGGTTGGAGACCAGGGAAAAGATGATATTGCGGCTTGAATCCAAAGGCAGGCTGGAGACAGAACACTCTCTTCCTTGGGGAACCTTAATCTTTTGCTTTTAAGGCAATCAACTTATTGGATGAGGCCTACCCACACTATGAAGGAGAAGCTGCTTTATTCAAAGTCTACACACAGCAACATTTAGGCTGGCATTTGACCAAAGAGCAGGGTATCATGACCTAGCCAAGTTGACACATGAAATTAACTATCATATTGGTGGAGAATTATATATTCTTCTTGATTAAAATGGATGTTTTCTCAAAACCCCATGGGATACCTCTGCTATCATCTTTCCTTGCCCCATTCAGTCCCCGTGCACAGACCTGCACAAATGGCTGAGCCTCATCATTCCTAACAGCGAGGAGGTCTTGGATGTGCCAGGCCTAGTGAAAGACCAACAGCCTCACTGTTGGGGGTGGGAGGTGGCTGTCCCATCTTCTCCTATTGGAGCCTGGCTGGGGCCTGGGTCCCCCCTCCATCTCCAGTCTCATGTTGGTGACCATGTGGATACAGCCTGGCAGCAGAGATTGGGAGGTGGTGGATAAGACAGAGCTGTGGGGGGAGAGTGCGAATAAGCTGTTCCTTCATATTGCCAAGGACAGTGGCCTGGGCTGGACCCCCTGTCCTGATCTTTGGGGATGGTGGCCAGACAGCTGGGAAGGTCTGAGAGTCACATCATTAGAAGGAGTTTCACAATGTTCTTCCAACCCCGCTAGTCAGACACGTTGCATTTGGTCAGATCCCTGTTCCCAGCCCCCAACCCTGATAGCCAGTCCCTGGGAGGATATGGTTATGAGGACAAGCGTGTGTGCTTCTATTCTCTGGAACCCCCTGATCCAAGCCCTCCAGATACTCCAGGAGCCCTCAGTTGGAGGGGGGGATTCATTCGGTCAGTTACGTCCCTGGAGCATCCTGGAGGAGGCAACACTTGATTCTTACAGTCTTGTAAAACATCTGGCCCCCATGTAGCAGGCCTCACCTTCCTGCTTTAAGTCCCACAACACAACAGATGCATCCTGCTGCCAGAACCAAACAGGGCACCAGACAGAATTCAGGGGGTCCAGAAATTCCTGTAGGTAGACTCACACAAATGCAGGAGCTCGTCGACTCAGAGATACACACAGTCACAGCTATATGATGATGGGTATGATTACACACACACACACACACACACACACACACACACACACACCCCTTTCTCCTCTGTGTGACAGCTGCATTATGAGCCAAGGCCTCTAAATTGTCCCTCCAATGTAAAGTCCATTGAATTTTTCTCCCTCCCTTTCTTCTCTATCTCAGGGACATGGAGTTAATTAATAACACAACTCTTGTCAATTCATGACATCCTGCCATCACTGGTCCTTGAGAGGCCATCTTTTATTAACTAACGAATCAATAGAAATAATATAAAAGATGCTTAAGAAACAAATACACTCATGACACCCAGAGCACTGACGAATACTTATCATTATCTGCATCGTTCTCATCTGCCATGTCCTTGACCTTCCCCTTCCCAGGTAACTGCTGACCTGAATCACAGCTTCATTTCCTTGCTTTTATTTTTACAAAGCTTTACCAAAGCTCTATTTTCTTACAAGAAATTATGACTTCTTGGTTTAAGTTGTTTTTAAGCTTATACAAAGATTTTACGCTATCCGTCATCTTTTGGGAGTTAACCTTTGCACTCATATTCCCATCGTTAAGATTCCATGTGTAGTCCATTGCATTGTTGAGAAGGTGAATGAAATGACTGCCCATCACTAATGAGGTGCATGCTTATCTTGGCTAAATCTGGCTTTAGGTCAATGAGTAACACGGAGAAATTATTACTTTCTGGATGTTTTATATAGTTCTTGCTTATTTAGCAGGCTTCGTGGGTTTATCCCTGTTTTATGAAACCTGGAAAAGCATTTTCTTTTCTTTTTTAGTGATTGTAGATATTTACAATGATTGGGTTCTTATTTTGATGGCATTGCTGTTTTTATCTCTAGCACGTTTCTTTACAAGAAGACCTCAATTACCATTCATGTTCAGGCAGGAATGCAGGCCTCCCTTAGGCTTGTGAGAATGTTCCAGCTCACAGGAACATGATGTAGAAAAATGAGGATTCCTTGCGGAGGATTGGTGGAAAATAATGGGGCACATGATGTGATCTGGTCTTTCCCAGATGTCTGGCAGTATACCCTCTGCCCTTCCACGATGACCAGATTGCCCCTTTTACTTGCCACCTTAAGGTTGTGTTAAGGTTTATTCCCAGGAGCCAGCTATGTGCCTGGAAAAAGAATGCATTCGTGCACTTCTCTTCCCTAACCTTTCATTCCAATGTGAAAAAAGAGTTTCAGGGCCAGGAAAGTGACACACACACACACACACACTTAACCATGTCTAGCCTAAGTTTTACCTGGACTACTGATTGGTGCAGTTGCCTCTCAGCTAGTCTCCCTGCTTCCACACAGTAAGTCCTCATTTAGCATCATCCATAGATTTTTGGAAATTGCAGCTTTCAGCAAAATGGTATATAACAAAACCAGTGTTAACATAGGCTAATTGCTATAGACAAGAGTTGAGTTCCTGGCATATTTCTGGTCCCAAAAATATCACCAAACTTCTAAATAAAGAGCAAGATGTTTCAAATATTAAACATTGAAATAAGTGTGAGCTACACACCCAATTAAGAAAAATTCACTTAAAAAAGTAAGATAATTACCCGCGTATTCCAGTGCAGGACTAAGAGTGGTCAGGGCACAAGGCCTGCCTTGGACAGGACAACATTCCATCACAGGCAGCACTCACACCCACACCCACATCCACAGTCACTTACACTGGGACCATGTAGACACAGTCATTCACCCAACGTGCACAGCTTTGGGATGATGGAGGAAACCCATGCAGACACGGGGAGGACGTGCCAACTCCACACAGACGGTAGCCCCAGCTGGGAACTGATTTTTTTTTTTTTTCTTTTCAACGTCATAATGAAACAATGTTGAAGGAAGCAACGTTTTTGGAGGATCTGTTGTACTTGCCCCAATCTACAATCTATTCTCAAAACAAAAGCCAAAGAGATCCTGTCAAAACCTAAGTCAGAGCCTGTCTCTCCCCTGCCCAAACTTCTCCAAAGGATTCCCCATTCAGAGGAAAAGTCAAGCCCTTCTGATGGCCCTATACCACCAGGCCCCTCTTTCTGTCTTCTCTCCACTCCCTCTGGCCTCCAAATTTCACAAGCACTCGGGCTCGTCACCCTTGCAGGGTCTCTGCATTTGCTGTTTCTTCTGCTTGAGGTGCTCTCCCTCCAAGTCTCTGCATAGCTCACGTCCTCTCTTTCATGTTGAAGTTCTACCATCTCAGTGATCTTATCCAGTCAACTTTTAAAAATTATAATTTCTGCTCTCCATAAAAAGTCCTCCTATACCCCTTCCATGGTTTTTTTCTCTTTACATCTATGATTTTTGGGGGCCAGCTGCAGTGACTCGCTCCTGTAATCTCAGCACTTTGGGAAGCTGCATATCCTCAAGTCATCCTCCAGACAGGAGGACAGCTTAAGGCCAGGAGTTGAAGACCAGCCTGGGAAACATAGTGAGACCCTATCTCTATAAACAAACAAACAAACCAACCAGGTATGGTGGTGCATGCCAGTAGTCCTAGCTCCTTGGGAGGTTGAGGCGGGAGGATCATTTGAGCTCAAAAATTTGAGCTTACAGTGAGCTATGATTGTGCCACTGAACCCCGCTTAGGTGACAGAATGAGATGCTGCCTCTAAAATAAATAAATAAATAAATAAAATAAATCTATGATACCCTTTAAACCATCTGTGGTGCTCTGTATGTGCTTTCTATGCATTTACAATTTTTTTTTTCTGTCCCTCTCCCCATTTCCATCTTTCCCCATTCTCTCTCTAAGAAGGCATATATTTTACAGTGTTAAATCTGCAGCACCTATACACCTGGCATGTGGTAAGGACTCAACAAATATTTTTAAAGGAGTAAATGAATGAAGGAATGAATGATTTTTTCTCTTTTCATCCTCATCTGCCTCCACAGGGGAAATCTCTCTTTCTTCTGACCTACTATGTAACACCTACTATCTGTGATACACAACAGTGGTCCTCAACATTTTTGGCACCAGGGACCAGTTTCGTGGAAGACAGTTTTTCTATGGGAAGTGGGGGATGGTTTTGGGATGAAACTGTTCCACCTCAGATAATCAGGCATTAGATTCTTATAAGGAGTGTGCAACCTAGGTCCCTTGTATGTGCAGTTCACAATAGGGTTCGTGATTCTATGAGAAGCTAATGCTGTGGCTGATTGGACAGGAGGTGGAGCTCAGGTGGTAATGCTCCTTTGCGGCTACTCACCTCCTGCTGTGTGACCTGGTTCCTAACAGGCCACAGACCCATACTGGTCCACAGCCCAGGGGATTGGGGACCCCTAATACACAATCTCTTATGGAGCATAAATCTGTCTCATGTTATTCTTTTATTGTTACACATCATCCATCAGTGTGTCTTCACACCTGGAACATGAGGGCCCCTGGACCAAGCATCACACTGTCTCCTGCAACTCCACCCTTCTCTCTCTTATGTAAGAGCATATGGCCCTTTCTCATATAGCACATCGTGTTCAAAAGAGGCATCTCAAAGAACCATCGCAGGTTGAGAGGCGAAAGTGTCTGGAGATTATGGTGCAATCTACCACATTAAAGTCACGTCCTATGGAGACTGTATAGGGTCAGACAGTTGCTTCCCAAGTGTAGTACATGTGCCAGTAGTGGTCGTAAGGTGATTTAGGTGAATGCATACCTTTCTGGTTTTGTGTTTGTTTTAATGTGTATTAGAGATTTAATAAGCATATAAAACCCAAGATCTTGTGGCTATTACTGCTTGGGAACACTTTCCTTTTAAAATAAATTATAAAACATCTATGTAGATTTAAAGAAAATAATACATAAGTAACAGTATAGGGGTTAAGGGCTGAATTGTGTCCTTCAAAATTCCTGTGTTGGGCCGGGCGCAGTGGTTCACGCCTGTAATCTCAGCAGTTTGGGAGGCTGAGGCGGGCAGATTGCCTGAGGTCAGGAATTCAAGACCAGCCTGGCCAACATGATGAAACCCTGTCTCTACTAAAAATACAAAAATTAGCAGGGCACAGTGGCAGGCGCCTGTAACCCCAGCTACTCGGGAGGCTGAGGGAAGAGAATGGCTTGAACTGGAGAGGGGGTGGTTCCCTTGGCAGTGAGCTGAGATTGCACCACTGTATTTCAGCCTGGGCGCCTAAGTGGGACTCTGTCTCAAAAAAAAAAAAAAAATTCCTGTGTCGAAGTCCTAAATCCTGGTACCCCAGAATGTGATTGTGTTGGATAGGGTCTTTAAAGAGGTAATGAAGTGGAAACGTGGTCATTAGGGTGGGCCCTATTCCAATACAATTGATGTCCTTATAAGAAGAGATTAGCACACAGGCACACACAGATGGCTAGCCACGTGAAGACACTGAGAGAAGGTGGCCATCTATAACAGAAGCCAGGGAGAGAGGCCTCAGAAGAAACCATCCAGCTGACACCTTGATCTCGGTCTGTAGCCTTCAGAACTGGGAGACAATAAATGTGTTGTTTAAGCCACCTGGTCTGTGGTAGTTTGTATGGCAGCCCGAGCGAAGGAATACAATAGGTAACATGCAGAAGTGGCAAAGATTGTGAAGGTGGAACCCAGGTGACTAAGTTTGGGGAAAATGTACTGGGCTTAGTTAGAAACCCAACTTTCCCAGTACCCAGCCGTGTGGGCCTCAGCAAAATCTTAGCCTTTCTGAATCTCGTGTCTCGTTTTAAAGAATGGGGCCAACAGTAACCACCTAGCCAGGAAGTTGTAAGGATTAAAAGTGCAATCGCGAGTTAAGAGCTTGGTGATCAATAAATGGCAGTCTCATTACGGGAAAGCGGGCACCAAGGGGGCGAGGAACATGTCCTCTAATTTCGGTCCCCAAGAAGCAGAATCCTGGGCTTTCTTGCCCCCATGGACCAGGCCCGCCAGGTCAGTAGCGTTGGTGGCCCCAGAGGGGGCGGTGGTGCTGAAGGTGGACCTGAGGGGGTCACTTTCCTGTGAGTTTAGTCCTCCAGAAACAAGGAGGCAGGCATTCTTCCCATTTTACGTCTAGGAAAACGGAACCTCGGAGCGGAGCGGTAATTCGTCCTAGGCCTCTCGGACGACCAGGGCCAGGGTCAGAGTGAGGCCCCGAGCCCGGAGCCCGTGGGCGGTGCCCTGGGCGACACCGGGGCGTCCTGGCTGCGGCCTCCCACTCTGAGACACGAGTTTGCAGGACGCTCCACCCCTTCCCTCCCGCCCCAGCCAGCAGTCCCCAGAGAAGGGGAGGAGTTCTCGCAGCGCCGACGCCGCCGTCGCCACGGCAACGCGGCCATACTGCGCCCGACCGACCCAGCTGCCGGGTGCTGCGGCCCGGCGTGGGCCTAGTGGGCAGAGCCACAGCCACAGCCAGTGCCATGGACACCCTCTTCGTGGAGGAGGTGGCCGCCTCCTTGGTCAGAGAGTTCCTCAGCAGAAAGGTAACGGCTCGCTCCCTCCAAAACCCGGGAAGTGGCTCTAATTTGGGGGGATCATCGGGGTCTCCCCTGAAGGCTTTGCACCTTCTGGGAGGGCGCCCGTTCCCTGCCTTCTGTCTGCTCCAAAGATGCCCCAGAAGAGCGCCGCTTTCCCGGGACAGGGGAAACTACATTTCCCACAAGGCGTTTCTGCCGTCGTCAGCGGGCGCTTCCGCAAGGCAGGGTTTGAGCCGGTCCGCTGCCCTCCGGGGGAATCCGCGCTCCGGGGAGGCGGCAGCTGGGAAGGGGGATCGGGGACCGCGCCAAGCAATCCTAGCGCGGGCTCACAGCGGGCGGGCCTGCGCCCCAGCCTGGCTGCCGGCCTCCGTGCGCGACCCACGCAAGTCAGGGTCCCCACTCGGAAAGAACTTCTCCTCAGAGGGAACCCCAAAGGCCCAGAAAATTTCTTGACGGTCAAGCCCTTAGTCATTTTAGTCAACAGTGGGAATTCCAGTGGTTGCTTTAATTTTTGTAAGTTTTCCTATTGTCTTGTCCCAGGAGAGTTTCTGCAGCGCTCACAAGCTTGGAAGGTCCTTAGCTGTCATCCGGCCTCAGGGTGGAGATGGGGACCTCCGTGGGGAAGGAGCTTGCCGGGGGGTCTTAGGCGTGGTAGTGGAGGGGGACGTACATCAGTTCTTTCAACACGTGGTGACTGAGGGCTGCAGTCTGTGTGTTTTGTCTACCCTTGCAATGTCATACTGGGCTGGGGCGATGGACACTTGTCTGGTATGAAAACTCATACAGGTAATTTTTTGAATGGAGGAAAGGGGAAGGACTTTGAAGTCAGATGGAGAGGGTTCAAATATTTGCTACTAGTTTGCAGTGTGAACCTGAGTACTTTACTCAAGGCCTCACTTTCGTTATCTGTAAAACACGAAAATAAGACCTACCTTTTGCAGATTTAGAATGAGGATTAATAATAACATATGGGCAGCTCCCAAGCATTGGATCTGACATATAGATGCCATGTGCACGTAGGTGTTCAACTTTATACCTCCTCCCACCCTCACTGCCTCTGACACCAAACAGGTGTCTCTGAACTACACCTGTTTGGAAAGTGTCTTTGTGTGTTTTTTATGATTTATTTTTATTTGAAAAAATTTTAAATGCATTTGGCTTTGTCGCATCTGCCCTGTTTTTATGGCTAATTGACCCGCCATCACCAAGTCCTGGCTGCATGCTGGATATCAATTGACACACCCTGGGAAGCTGACTGTTACCATCATTTCTTTTAAGTCTAGTTCACTGAACAAAACTCTTAAGAGAGGGCTTCCTCATGTTCTTTCTTGAGTACAAATGAAGTCCAGTGTCCTCACTGACATCCAAGCCTGGCCTATAGCTTGACCCCAGCTTACCATCTCAATCTCATTTCCAGCCTCTCCCGCATCCCTCCCTCCAACCCCCCACTTGACATGGCCAAGTTCCCCTCGTCACCTCTCCCTCCTGTGTTTTATCTGGGCACACTAAGATCCTAAGAGTAGAGAGGAGTTGCCCACAGTTACTCAGAAGGTCATGGTGAGCTGGGGCTGCAGCCCAGGCATACTGCTTTCTCATCGCCTTCTGCTCCAGGGCAGAGACAGCGTGTTCCCCACAGGGTTTTGTGCAGGCAGTCATTGCACCCAGCAGTCGTAAGCAAGAGAGCTGCCACCTTGGTGCCTGGTACCTAGAAGGTGCTGGTCTGTTGTCTCAGATTCTCATAACAGTCCTGAAAGATAGGTATAAGGATTCCCTTTCACATAAAATTATCGTGAGACCAGGAGACCTAGAAACTTGCCCAGGGTGAGCAGGTCAGACCATGTAATTCCCCTGCTCAAACCCCTCTACTGGCTTCCCATCATAATTAGACTTCAAATCTCTCCATGACTTGACTCTGGCTACACTCAGACTTCATCTTCCATGACTGCTTGCTCCGCCCTCTACCCTCCAGCCACTTTGGCCTACTTGAAGTCACCAAGTGTGGTCTGCCCTCAGGGAGAGTCATGATAGTTTCCTAGAGATGGCAGAGTCCACTGAGGTGACTCTTCTGCTGCCCCAGCCTCTTGGGTCTGTGGCTCCACTCCTGCAGTGACTGTGCCATCCTCCCTCTGCCACCCTGCCCCATGGTCATGAGCTGGGCTTGTCGTTACCAGTACTGCGCCCTTTCTGTAATCTCAATTCCAAGCTTCCCACCTGTCAAAATTTCCAGCTTGTCCCCCTTCGTAGCCCCACATAAACTCTTCTCCAGCCTCACCACGTCTATATTGCATTGTTCCTGCCAACTGTTCACAGTCCCTCGGGCCTACCGTTACCCGCCTACTTCTCACCCACCCATCGTTATAATTGCACCCTCCATAACAGGCGCAGCTCTTTTGCCCTTCTCTCCCTTCATCATTCTCTTCTGGCAGTAAAATTCCATTCGCCCTGCTCCACACTTAGAGCTGAATGGGATTGGAGAGAAACACACCACCATGTTGATGGTGTCACTCTAAATCCATGACCGCTCACCCTTGTGGTACCTTATGGGTGTCTGCCCACCTGGTCGCAACTCTCCAGCCTGTTTACTCTCTCAAATCCTGGATGACCATTTCATACCTTCTTTCTCCTCAAACCCCAAAGCTCCTTCCCCATCTAATTTCGCTGAGAAAACAGAAGTCATGAGAGAAGTCCAACAGGCTCCCACTACCACACTTGATCACCTTCCTGGGTCTGCACCATTCACTGTGCTCTCTCTGGTGTTCCTGTGGATGACTTCTCCACACCCCTGGTTAGGCCCGCCCCTCCACGTGTGCATGCCCCCTTTTGTGTGCTCAGGGATGTCGCTGTCTCCTGCACCATGCATTTCCCTCCTCTACTAGGTTACTCCTATCAGCACATACACGTTGTGCTCCTGCAGAATCCCATCTTGACCCCCAAACCCCAGCTACTGGTTTATTATTTCCTCCCTTTATATAGAAACCCCGTAAAGGAGCTGTGTCTACTCATTTTAATTCTTTTCTCTGCTTTCTCAAACAAACCCATTCTAATCAGACTTTTGTCCCCACCATTCCGTGGAAATAGCTCTTGTTAGGGCCGTTATTAACCTGGAAATTTTAGTCCTTGCCCTTCTTGATCTAATGATTATGTTTGTCACAGTTGATTGTGTCCTTATGCTTGTCTTCTAGGAGACTGTCCCTCTTAGCTTTCCTCCTACTCCTCTGGGTGCTCCCTTCAACGTGTTTGCTGGTGCCCCTCGTTTCCCTGTCCTGTGCACTCTGGTGGGCCCAAGGACTCAGTTTATGGCACTCTTCTCTTCTCCTGTCTATTCACTCTCAAGACATCTCAGCCAGTCTTGTGGATTCCCATACCATCTATATGCTGACAATTCCCAAATGTCTATCTCTAGCTGAGACCTCTCCCTGAACTCTTTAATTCTTCCAACTGCCTATTCTACGTATCTGCTGGAATGGCTAACAAGCATCTCAACATGTCTCTGATAATGTTTCTACTTACACTTCAGACATCAAACATGTGGGGGATTTTTCCTCCATACAAACTAAGTCTCCAACTCTTCAGACACCAACTGGGTGTTGTACAATTCAATTCAGTCCTGACACTACCTATAGTTAGTGCAGACCCTGCAGGTTAAGGTCTCAGGCTCATGACTGCCCTCACTTCAGATGACAGTCAGAAGTCCCAAGTTGCCACCTGAACTTCTGACCAACCAGCTATAAATTGAGGGTTCCCACAACCCCCTCCACAGTTTTAATAATGTGGTAGAATGGCTCACAGAACTCGGAGAAACACTTTACTTACATTTACCAGTTTACTATAAAGGACACAATTCAGGAACAGCCAGATGGAAGAGATGCATAGGGCAAGGTATGGGTGGAGGGTCATGGAACTTCCATGCACTCTTCAGCACGCTGTCCTCCCAGCACTAACCTGGGAACTCCCTGAACCCCATCGTTCAGGAGATTTTATGTCGATTCTGTTATATAGGAATGTTCGATTAAATCATTGACCATTGGTGGTTAGCTCAATCTATAGCTCCTCTTCCCTCTCTGGGAGGTTGGGAAGTAGGGCTGAAAGTTCCAGACCTCTAATCAAGGTTTGCTCTTTCTGGTGACCAGCCCCTATCCTGAAGCCATCTAGGGGTCCCCAGCCACTAGTCATCACATTAGCATACAGATGACATTCTTATCACCCTGGAGATTCCAAGGGTTTTAGAATTTATGTGCCGGGAACCTGGGACAAAGAAAAAATATATATTTATCATAATGTCCAAAACTAAATTTCTGATTTCCTGTTCTTCCTACAACTGTGCCTATTGGAATAAATGGCATCTCTGTCCTTCTAATTGCCTAGGCCAGAAACTTTGGAATTATTCTTGGATTTTTCCTTTCTTGTGCACCTCATATCCAGTCCATCAGCAAATCTGTTAGCTTTGTCATCAGAGCACATACAGAATGTAGCCACTTCTTACCACTTCTGTTGCAAACACCTTGCTCCAAGCCACCCCTGTGTTTCATGTGAGTTGTGGATTGTTCAATAGCCTCCTAAATGGTTTCTCCTTAATCTTCTGCCTCCTACAGTTTATTTTCAACCTAGCAGCCAAGTGATCTTTCAAAAATATGTTGGTTCGAAATAGTAGCCTTCCCATTTCACAAAAGCCCACAAGGCCTTTCCTTATGAGTCTCTGGGTGACTTCTGACTTCCTTACCTCCTCTCCCCTGCCATGCAGCTCTAGATGCACTGGCCTTTTGCAACTGGCTCAGGGCCTTTGCACTTGCTATTCCTTGCCTGGAACACTTTTCTCCCAAGTGTCTGTGTGGCCTGCTCTTTTGATTCCTTCATCAATCAATGATGGCTTTCCTGACCACCTTTGATAAAGTAGCAGCCCATCCCCACACCCACCCTAGCTCTCTCTGTCTCCTTATACTATTTTGTATGTTTTTTCCCCGTATCATACTATATTTGTTGTCTCTCCCCCTGTAGAGTGCAAGTTCCCTGAGGACTGGGACTTTCATCTGTTCACTGCTCTGCCTCTAGCAACTGGACTTACGGACTAGTGGTCTGTTCCCTTCGTTTCACAGATAGGGAACCTGGGACAGGAGTGAGCATGTGGATGATGCTGAACAAATAGCTGACTATCTAAAACAGTGACTTTCATCCTTATCTTCCCTCTCCCTGCTTTGTCTCCCTAGTAGTATGTATTAGCAGCTGCCATACCATACATTTATGGTCTACTTTCCCAACAGAACATCAGCTCCTATTCCTTCTGTCTCTCCTGCATCTAGACCAGAGCCTGGCATATAGGAGGTGCATGACAGGTGTTTGTTGGGCAAATAAAGTTTGAGTGGGCTGGATGGGACTGAGGAATGACTGACTCCCAAGGGCACCCTTGTCCTCTACCCCAGTGGTATTTCTTTTCTTTTCTCTTTTCGTTTCTTTTTTCTTTTCTGTCCTTTTCTGCTTTCTTTCTTTCTTTTTTTTTAGAGACAGGGTCTCACTCTTTCATCCAGGATGGAGTGCAGTGGTGTAATCATAGCTCACTGTGGCCTTGAAGTCCTGAGCTCAAGGATTCCTCCTGCCTCGGCCTCTCAAAGTTCTGGGACTGCAGGTCTATGGCACCATGCCCAGGCCCCCAGTGGTTTTCAAATGCTGGTGTGCATCACACTCTAGAGCTGGGCGGGGAGGGGTGGGGTTTGTTAAATGTGCCAGGGCTTGCTGATTTGAACTGTTGACAGACATAAAGAATTATCCATCAGAGAAAGACCCTCGTTATAGCATGTTCCACATCACTTTGACTGGAGGGAAAGCCAAGGTTAAGCCCAGATGAAATGTGGGTGGTTGGTTTTGAACCCCAACTCTCCTTCAAGCGGACTCTTCCTGATGCACCTAATCCACCTTTTTTCCGACGCATATATCCATTTCTTTCCATTTCCCTTCCCTACAGCCTCCTCTTTACTCTGTTTGTTTCAAGGTTGTGTTCTTACTTTTAGATTCACAAATTGACCTTCTTACCTAAATTCATGGTGGGCATGGGTTTTGTCGTGTTTCCCCAGCAGCTAAAGCCTCTGTAAAATTCTGAACACAAAGACTCTGAGAGAAGCTGAGGCCTGTGTAGCACTGGGGGTCTGGAATCCATTAAGAACAAGGAGCACCCTAACACCAGGCTGAGCTGTTGGTGAGGCATGTTCTCAGCCTCCAGCCATTTGACAATCACCATGGCCCAGTGGGGTGGACAGAAAGTTGTGGTTGTTTTTCAGATGGAGAAGCCAGGCACTTGCGAACAGGACTCTCACTTCCCCAACCCCAGATTTTCCACTGCTAGAGCATGTCTCAGCTGGGCCTTGAACCTTGGTCTTCTGGCAGTTCAGGGTGGGATGATGGAAAGTGGCTTTGCTGGTGACTTAGCAGACATTTACCAAGAGCTTCCCATGGGCCTGGGTCCCAGAGTCACGAACTCACAGACTGGGATGGTTACAACCCCCGCCTGTGATGTGATTCCATTGTGTTAGGGCAAGTCAACCCTGTCTCCTGGTTTCCTCATCTGAGAGTGAAAGGAATGAATATTAGCCTTTTGTTTATGTTTTTTCTTTCATTTGTTTTTAAAGCTTCATATACTGTGATTCCAAATCTAGGACCAAACCCAGGACTCCTGTGCGCGAGTCCTGAACTCACTCCTTATCTGTGAAATGGCCTGAAAGCTTCAGCCTTCACTTAGCCCATGGGGCTGTTCTAAGAATCAGAATAATATTGATAATTGCAGAGGTGATGTCATGTGTAGAGGTTATATGAGAATTATCTTGGTGCACATCAGGAATCTTTTGCTTGTGCTTTATGAGAACAGCGGGCTTTGATTTAAGATGGTAAACAGCGATTCAGATTTCTTCCCTCAGGGCTTAAAGAAGACATGTGTGACCATGGACCAAGAACGCCCACGCTCTGACCTCAGCATAAACAACAGAAATGATCTTCGAAAGGTTTTGCATCTCGAATTTCTCTATAAGGAGAACAAGGTATGTGCTTTCTAAGGTGTGGTGTGGAGTCTTGGAACTGAGTTTGGCGCTGCCAGAGCACTCACGGGCCCTGCCAGTGACAGGAGAGGCTTGAGGCGCTCTTGGCCTGCCACACTTGTAGTCAGAGAGAAACGGACCCCCCAAGTGCGGACAGACCCCCAGCAGGAGTGGGTTTTCCGCCTTGGTCAGCTGGTGCCGCCCATTGGCGTGTTGTGTGTGTGTGTGGGGTTGTCGGGCTCATTTTCAACAGAGCCTGTGGCAGTGCTCAGCCTCCCACAGTTACTCCCTGTGCTCCCGCCTCCCCACACAAGGCTATTTTTAGTAAGACTGTACTTAAGAATATCGTATCCAGTTATACTAAAATTTTCCATTCCCTGCTTGTGTAAGAGTTTCCTTCTTCAGTTCTGAGTAATACCTTAGTCTTGAGTCTCCTGTGACATATAATTTAGGTAGAGGAGGGAATTGGGTTCAGCTAACCCAGGTGCATTAGAGTTGGGAAAGCAAATGGAACCGCATTTTCTGGGGCGAGAAGAAATCTCTGGTCCCCCATACTTGATCTCCCCAACCTGCTATTACAGGCTTTCATGGCACCCTATAGTTTTCCTGTTTTTGTGTTTATCACATTGGCAATAGAATATTTATGTGATTTTAAAATTAGTATCTGCCTCCCCCAATACCTTGGACACAGCAGAAGCCAGAAATGCAGTCTTTTTTGTTCACTATTATATCCCCATACATAAAGTGTTGTCCGATGGCATACTGAATAGTCAGTATATATTTGTGGAATAAATGAATGAATGACTATACAAATGAATGAAGCTACACTTTCTACTTAATTTTTTAAATCTGTTATGAAGACAGAAAAAGAATGGGCTGTCCAGCAAATCTTGCCTTGTGGTTGGGCATAGTGTCAGAGTCAAAAAGAAAATGATACAGTTCAGCATTTATCACAATTTTTTAAAAAGCAATAAAATGATATCTCATGTGGAAGTCCAATATGCAAAGCCAAGAAGGGAAAATGCTCTATTTGAAGTTGACAAAAGAAGGTCTTGCTTTCTCGGCTAGCCTCTCAGGGTCCAACTTTAAACCACTGATCAATTCCCTCCTCTCAGGAGGGAGCTGTGAGCCAGAGAGAGTTGGCTATCCAAGGTCTCACAGTCAGTTACCAGGTAGGGATGAGGCTAGAACCAGGTGTTTTGATTCCCCGTCCTATTGTAGGAGTGATTTTTTCAAATGGACTTTAGCAGTTTGGATTTGTATGGTGGTAGGACCAAGGCTATTTTTTGAGACACCCAGAGGATCCACTGAACCACTTGAAAACTATGCAAATATACGTCCTAGGCCAGGGAGGAACCTAGGTCAGGCATCTCTCAATAAAGTGAAGGATGGAATTTCAGGCAAACATATAAACTAAAAACAACTGGCACCTACAGGAGCACTCAGATTGCTAGAAATTGTCGTGCTCCCCTTTGAGGAGAAGTAGGCATTGGCAGCCAGGTGAAGTCTCTCAGGCTCAGTAAAGACATCATATAGAAGGCCTTTGTCCTCTGGGTCATGGGGTGACATGCAGGCACCTGTATCTCCTGTCCTGTAGCAAGTACTTTGTAAGTCCTGTGGAAAGACTGGTGACCCAGGCAGCAGATGCTCTGCAATCCTCCATCTGCTGTATTCTAAGGCAGGAGAGTGGACTGTACACTTTAGGAGAATTTTGTACAGAGAGTGGGACAGCTACCCAGAAAATTCAGTTAACCATTCTGGTCACATTGGGCTTTTAACATAAATGTACCTTACCTAATTTCCCAAAAGTGTCTTTGACATTGAAGCTATTTTTATTCCCTCATTGTAATATAGTCTCCCTAAGTAGTTGTTAGCTTAAGATACTTAAGATATTTTCATGAGATACTGATGATTTATACAGCAGTTATTAGCTGTTATACAATGAATTGGAGTGTATATTTTACAGGAAAATTACACATTAGTCTATCTATTACATAATAATTTTGACATTCATTCAGCACAGAGCTAGCCTGATTCCAGGAAAACCCTGCAATTTAATGTTAATATTTCCAGTAACTTGTTTTAACCTATTAGGTATAGGATAGATAAAAATGCCTATGTAAATTGAGATCTTGAAAAGCAATATCTAGATTCATATAAAGGCTGTGTCTGTTGTGAGCCAAGTGATGTGAAAAATCTTAAGGGATAATCAGGCAATTCAGGGGCTTAAGTCTTTCTTATTGAGAGAAAAAGCAAGAAGCTACAATAAATATAGTATCTTTCCCCTAACTCTCTTTATTGTAAGCTTCGTTTAATCTTAGACAAAATCGTTTTTGTTTGTATCTCTTACTGAAAAAAATAGTAAAACTGTCCCGGATTTTGTCTGATGAATCTGTTGGGTTTGGTCATAGTCCATGGGCTGTGGGTCTTAGTCCCCGAGTCCTGCTGCATGGATGAGAGGACTAGGAAGGCGGAGGACTTGGCATGCCTCGAGGGCCTGCTCTGCTAGGCTCCTTGATAGGTGCCTTGCTAGTCTGCAAAATCACAGAGTGCCCCATGTCTAGCCATGGCTCGGCAGGACCTGGGTGTTACTGGGCGAGTGGCTTGGGGACTGACACATGGCTGGGTCCCTGAGGCCAGCCTGCATATTGTTGCATAAATAGCTGTGTCTATCCAAATTACTCACGGGAATTTACATCTTTGCTGTTCTGGCATAGTATCAGTAGGGTGTGAGAATCTGTATTTTTAAAAAACGTCCAAAGGGAATATTTGGTATAGGCGGGGCTGGAAAATACTGGTATCGTTTAATTCCAAAACCTACTACTGAAGACTTTCATTTGCCTTTTGTTTTTAAGGTTGGGGTGTAAAGTGTGTCGGTCCTGACTGCTTCTCTGTGCTCTTCATGTTAACCTTCTATTCAGTTGTCTCTGTCGTCGCTGGTTTCAGTGTTAGATGCAGAGCTTACAAGCTAAAAAAATATTCAGGCCCCAAATACTTACAAATCTATAGGGTTAGTGTTCCCTACAGACTCTGTTTGTTAAATGAAGGGATATATATTTTATAAAGTTATTCCTTGGAGCAAAAAACCAAGAGGAAATTTGCTTGGGCATGCCTCTATTGCTATCACATTTTATTCTAGTTGTTTATTGAATCACCTGTCTCATGCACTGGATGCTAGTTCTTTTAGGGTAGAGATTTTGTTTTTGTCTCTGTGTCCCTACCCAACATAGTACCTGACATATATAATATGTGGCCAGTAAATGTTGGCTGAAAGCTTGTATCAATGAGTGAGAAGTTGATAAACTTACTCAAAGAAGTGGAATAGTTGTTTTTTCCACTCTTCCGTGAAGCTGTATATAAATTAATGATTTTTTTTTCTCTCCCAATGATAGGCAAAGGAAAATCCTCTAAAAACAAGTCTTGAACTCATCACCAGATACTTTCTGGATCACTTTGGAAATACAGCTAACAATTTCACTCAAGATACTCCAATCCCTGCACTCTCGGTTCCAAAGAAAAATAACAAAGTGCCATTGAGATGCTCAGAGACTACACTGGTAAATATATATGACCTTTCAGATGAAGATGCAGGATGGAGAACATCATTGTCAGAAACAAGCAAAGCCAGGTATCTTTTCCCATTATTCTGTTTATTAGTTTCCTATTGCTGCTATAACAAATTACTATGTATTTCATGGCTGTTTCAGTCAGTATTCTCCAGAGGAACAGAATCAATATGGTCTCCCTGTGTGTGTGTGTGTGTATGTGTGTGCGTGCATGTATCTATATGCATATGTACCTGTATGTATATATATAAAGAAGTTTGACCAGGTGCAGTGGCTCATGCCTGTAATCCCAGCACTTTGGGAGGCCAAGGCAGGAGGATCATTTGAGGCTGGGAGTTCAAGTTCAGCCTGGATAACATAGAGAGACCCTGTCTCTACAAAAACTTAAAAAAAAATTAGCTAGGGGTGGCAGTGTGCACATACAGTCCCAGCTACTCAGGAGGCTGAGGCGGGAAGATCATCTGAGCCCCGGAGTTCAAGGCTGCCGTGACTTATGTTCACACCACTGCACACTAGCTTGGGAGATGGAGTGAGACACTGTCTGTTAAAAAAGAAAAAAAAAAAAGGTTTATTTTAAGGAGGTGGCTGATGGGACTGTAAGGGCTGGTAAGTCTGAAATCTGTAGGGCAGGCTGGAAATCTGGAAACTCAGACAGGATTTTCATGTTACAATCTTGAGAAAGAATTTCTTCTTTGAGAAACATCAGATTTTGCTTTTAAGGCCTTCACCTGATGGGGTGTGGCCCACCCACATCACTGAGGATAATCTGCCTTACTTAAAGTCAACTGATTGTAAATGTTAATCACATTTACAAAATGCCTTCACAGCAACAGCTAGATTGATACTTGACTAAACAACTGGGTACCACAGCCTAGCCACTTTGGCATATAAAATTTAATCCTCACAGTAGTTAAAGCAATACCAATTTATTCTCTTACAGTTCTGCAGGTCAGAAGTGTAAAATCAGTCTCACTAGACTAAAGGCAAAGTGTTAGCAGGCCTGGTTCTGTCTGGAGGTTCTGAGGGGAAAATCCATTTTCTTTTCTTTTTTAGCTTCTAGAGGTCACCTATGTTCCTTGACTCTTGGCCCCTTCTTCCATTTTAAAGCACATTGCTCCAGCCTCTGCTTGTGTTGTTATATCTGCTAACTTTACTACTACCTTTGATCCTCTTGTCTCCTTCTAAGAAGGACCCCTGTAATTACATTGGGTCCACCAGATAATCCCATTTTACGACTCTTAATTTAATCACATCTGTAAAATCCCTTTTACTGTGTAGCTAACCCACTTACGTAGTTAACCATAAGTGGGTTAACCCACTTATGCCTAGTGTTCCATTATTGGAACACTAAGCATGTGGGAGTTATTTATATCCTACTGCTCAAGGTCATCGCCAAGGTCTGATTTTTCACTCATGCAAAAATTCAAAAAATTGCAACCTCTGGCATAAATGGATTAATAGATTCCAGGGATAAGGATGTGAATATCTTTTGGGGGGTCACTGTTCAGCTTCCCACACTCTGTGTTTTCAAAATCTCTGCTGTGAAGTAGTGTTATTATCCTGTTGAGGCTGTCAGAATGGACTACTTTGCGATGGAGAGTAGTTACGATTCACTGTGTTTATTTTAAATTCCATGGTTGTAAGGTTCAAGCACTTGCTTTATTTGATTTTCTTAAAAACAGGGGTATGGTATTGGTATTCTAAAAGGCAACAAAACACTGTAGAGATGGGAAAAATCTGAAAAATAAGCTCTTTAAAAAATCTTAGGAAGAAAATGAATTGGCATTCTTGATTGAACCTCTATTATCTGGGAAACAATGACATTAAATTAAGACCTTAAGACACTGCAGTCCCCAGTAGTGAGCTTAACTTCCTGGGAATGGGTGCTGTCTTCTGGCTCCATTGAAAAGCATTTCCTTTCCTGAGGGTCGCTGAAAGTCAGGGCATGGGTGTCAAGCTGCCAAAAGGTGGGACCATGACGAGCAATTAGCACAAGGATTCAGAGGTGCAGGGTTGTAAGGGGCTATGAAGAAGCTCTTCCTCCAAGGCACTTACTGCCTGGCTGGGAAGTGAAATATTTCTGACACAATAAAAAAGCAACTAGGAAGTTGAAGCTCCTGAGTCCTACCCAGTTACCCAAGCCAAAAATATGGGTGTTCTTGCCTCTTCCTTGTCTGTCATCTTCTGCATCTGTGAGTCCTGTGAGCTCTTCACCCAGAGTGATAGTAGGCACTTTCCTTCTTTCCTCCTTTCTCTGCCCACCGGCGAGGGCCTCAGTTCACACTCCCATCCTCTTTTCCTGGTTAACTCCTACAGCCCCTCCCTGGTCTCCAGGCCTCTAGTGATCTTCCCTCCCTGGTCTTCAGGCCTCTAGTGATCTTCCCTCAAATCCACCCTTACCCTAAGATAGTGTGAGCTTTCCACGAAAGGAGTCTGGCCATGCCGCTCCCCTGCCAAAAGGCTTCGGACATTCCCTGCAGCTTTCAGGGTAAACTCCTTAGAATACCATGCAGAACCCCATTCCTGACCAGCCCCGGCTGCTCCCCTGAGCACATTCTGCCTTAGAGGCCTGTGTGCTGGGGCTGGGCCTTCTGCTGGGGACCTCTTGCTGCCTGATTCTCTCAGACTCAGGTGCTGCCTTCTCTGGGAGCCCTTCGGGATTTCCCCAGGCTGGTTCCAGTCCCTTCCTCTGCTTGACATGCCCCAATCTCAGCACACACGACTGCCCTCCCGCATGTGATCCAGTGCCTGGTAAGCAGCTTGGCATAGGGTAGGGGGCCGTACCCATTTGCGGCAGAGCCCAGTAGTAGAAAATAGCTGAGCCTGTGTCACAGGAGTGCTGGCTTCTGGGTGATCAGAGGTAAGATTCCCCTTTGCCTGGGTCTCTTGCTTTGTCTTGTGGGCTCTCTCACTCTTGTACTTTCTGAGTCTGTGCTTATTCTCATGGTCTCTCACCTTCTTTTGTTCTTTTTTGCTCTCTTCCTTCCTCTCTCTCTCTCTAACACACACACACACACACACACACACACACACAGCCATTGGCACACCTGACTCCAGGTTTAGCTGAACAGCGGGGAATGCCAAGTTTGCTGTGGGTCTTCTCCATGCTTCTCAGTGGTGTGCGGCAAGGCTGGGCTTCACATACCCCATGACTGTACTGAAAGATTATAGTCTTCCTTAGTCATTCAGGTCTGGAAGACTAAGGACGCTCTTTAGTCTTAAGGACTTGAGGAGTCCTGTTATGGATCATCATCTCTGAATTTGTTTGCTTGTTTACTGGCCTTATTTTGTAGGGCAGACTTGCCCTGATACCAGAGTATTGTCTGTTCCTTGTCTTTCATGATAATGCACTGGCTGGTTAGAAGTCATCATAGACTTGTTAATGGGCTTGCTTTGAGTGCCCATTGAATGTGGAATTTGCTATCTTTGTTATTGATTCCTTCTGGGGAGTCTGTTTTAATGGAAATATTCCTTTTTCACAGACATGACAATCTTGATGGAGATGTACTTGGTAATTTTGTATCATCTAAAAGGCCTCCACACAAAAGTAAGCCCATGCAGACGGTTCCGGGTGAAACTCCTATGTTGGCTTCTGCGTGGGAGAAGACGGACAAGCTTCACTTGGAGCCCTCCTTGGATGTGAAGAGGATGGGAGAGAATTCCAGGCCAAAGTCTGGTCTGATTGTGCAAGGCATGATGGCTGGGCCCATCGCCAGCTCCCCACAGGTGGGGCTATTGCTCTTTCTATTGTTATGAGATTGGAGGCTGAGGACTGGGCCAGGCTTAAGGCACGCCTGGGTTTATTTGGGGTACCCCACAGGACAGTCCGAGAAGAGGGCCTGTGTGTGGGGTGGGAAGTACACTGCCTCTGTTTTCTCCCTGGCTCTACTGTCAGTGACCCATGAGGCCTTGAGCAGGTCTCCTTTCCTGCCCTTAGCTTACCCATTTTGTCTGTGAGGTGGATGCCATGGTTTTCTATTCCTCTGCTGGGTGAGAATACCTGCTCAGCTTTGTCTTTGCAATTCAGGAGTGGAGAACCTATCCAGGTTTAGAGAGCATCTTCAGGCTGAGTGTGGTGGCTCACGCCTGTAATCCCAACACTTTGGGAGGCCGAGGTGGAAGAATCGCTTGAGCCTAGGAATTGAGCCTGGGCAACATAGGGAGACACTTGTCCCACTGCCCCATCTCTACAAAAAATTAAAAAGTTAGCCAGGTGTGGTGGTGTGCATCTGTAGTCCTAGATACTTAGGTGGCTGAGTGGGGAGGATTGCTTGAGCCTGGGAGGTTGAGGCTACAGTGAGCTGTGATCATGTGACTGTGCTCTGGCCTGGGCAAGAGTGAGACCCTGTGTGAAAAAAAAAGAAAAAAGAAAAAAAAAAAAAAGAAAGAAAAAAAAAAAAAAGAAAAAAACCAGAGAGCATCTTTTAAAATAAATGTGAAACATGATAGTTAAAAGGGACTAAAACCCCAAAGACTTATGGTTTCATTTATTCTGCTTTTATTTTTTTCTCTTTCAAAAAAAGATTCTAAAAATTTCACATTGTTGTTTTATAGTCTCCCTTACAGGGTGACCATGGTAGAGTTCCATTAGGCAGAGAGACAAAACCAAATCAGAGACATATGTAAAAGAAGTTTGCAAAACAACAAACAGAAAAGCAAAGCAAAAGTAAACACCAAACTCAAAGTGCCATGTCAGTCAAATCAGGGAGCCTGAGCCAACAAAAAATAGGTGTCTGTGTCCACTTACGCTCTCACTTACCTGCTGTATGTTTAGGTGTGGTGTAGGTGCTGGCACTGTTCTCTCAGTTCATTTGGAATTAGGACAGAAAGAAGTGGGTCCTCTCCCTGCCCCTGGCTCCATCTTGTGGGATCTTTGGTCAAGGTTTTTATTTCTCTTGGCTGCAGTCTCTTCTATTAGACCAGCTGTCTGAGGCCCCATAGGGCTCTGGGATTTCAGTGCTCTCGAGATCATGCAGTCTTGGGGTACAGATCAAGGAAGAGCCTGCCCGCCACTGTGTAGTTCAGGCCACAGCTCACCTTGATGTCATACCCCATCCTAGGCCTTCTTGTTGAAGAAGGACATTCATAAACTGAACCCTGTCCAGAGGAAAGGGGCTAGAATGGTGAACAGTTTGGAGGAAATTAAAAGGTTTAGAGATGTTTAATCTTGTGGGAGATTGGCAGAATGTAAGAGATTTCTTTGAATATGGAGGTTGGAATAGCCTATCTCCATGTGAGATAAACTCTGTTTGCAATCTTGAGCTTAGTCTGTAAGCCTCCTGAGAGCAGGACACTGTTGTGTTTCTGTGTAGTGCGTGGTGTGTGCTTGCTGGCACCATTGTTGGGTTGAGTGGTGTAGCCTTGCCTGGTGGCTCCAGACAGCACAACTGGCACCAGTGGATGGAGGTTGGTATAGGAGCCCTCCATTAGTCAGAGCCACTTCAGCAGTGGAGAAGGTTGTTTTGAAAGGGACTCAGCTAGTTGTGTGAAAGGGAAGTTAGGTCACCCATCTGCTGGGGACACTGTGGAAGGAGCCCTGCCTGGGTGACAGTTTAGACTTACATCAGTGGTTCTTAGACTTTTAGCCTCAGGCTGTCTTTATACTCTTAAAATTATTGTGGAGTGCAAAGAGCTTTTGTTTATGTAGGTGTGTCTATTGCTATTTACTATATTTGAAATTAAAAGTGAGAAGTTAAAAATATTTACTTACAAAAATCATTAAAAATAACAGTAGTAAACCTATTACATGTAACACGATATATTTTAATAAAAAATACATTTTTCAAAACAAAACATTAGTGAGATGAGTAGCATTGTTTTACATATTTTTGCAGATCTCTTTAACGTCTGGTTTAGTAGTAGATAGTTCAAGCCTCATATTTGCTTTTGCATCCAGCGTGTTGCAATATGGTGTTTTGGTTGAAGTGTGTGAAGAAAATCTGGCCTCACCTAGATAAGCAGTTGGAAAAGGGAAAAGTATTTTAATAGTCTTTTCAGAAAACTGAGGTTTTTTTTTTTTTGATGCTACACCGAAACTAGACAAGTTGTAGTTTCTTAATATGAAATCTTAAACCATATCAGTAAACTTTTTGTACCTTATCAATTTCCCTTGGTATGTCTTGCACTTTGAATTTTTTACCCCTGAAAGATTTAGTAGCATGATATATTGGTCATTTGGAAAATATTGGTTACTGAGTTATATAGATCTTCCAAATGTGGACACATCTCATTAGACAAAAAGAAAATTGCGCCAAAGAATTTCATTTGTTGATGTCACTCCCAGCTGATCCAAGAAGTTTTTAAGTATTGCAAAGCTCTCAAACTCACAGTGGCAGTTAGAAGTTTTCCAAAATTCTAATTTTTACCTGACAGCTTGTGTTTTATCACTGACAAAAATACACCATTTGTTTCCCTTGAGGTGACAGGCTCAATTGATTTTCAAGAAAATGCCTGCCAAATACCCACGCTTGAGTAACCATAGTTTGTCTGTCAGTGGTTCCATGAAAAAACCAGCAAGCTCACTCGCAGCCTAGACAGTCGTGCAGTGCCAGCTGCCATCCTCCATGCTCAGCGGAATGCCTGCACGCCCCTCCCACTGTATCACTCAGGGTGTTGAAGAGATGTGTGCTGGAGAGTCTAAGGGCATAAAATGAATACTTTTTATGTATCAGCATGGACATTCCTCAGTGAAGTCAGCACTTTGTTCACCTATTTTCACTGTGAGTGTGCAGGTAAAGAGGGCCTTGGGCACTAGTAGAGTTTGGTGCCACTGCCTTGTTTCGTGCTTGGGACCAGCAGTTTTTCCCACTGTTGCTTTGTGCACAAAGTCAGCACAGTGGAAAAAGGCACCTGGGACCAGCAGTTTTTCCCACTGTTGCTTCGTGCACAAAGTCAACACAGTGGAAAAAGGTAAATTGTGTCATCTTACTACTATCAAAATAGTTTTGAATTCCCTAAAAGGGTCTAGGGACTCTTAGGGGTTGGTGGACTACTCTGAGGACCAGTAAACCAGAGGAACACCAGGGTCCTGTCCTAGCATGACGTCCTGACCATCAAGTGTGTGCAGTGGAGGTCCCCTTTGTACCTGCGCTGTGAGGGAGATGGCTTGGACCCGCTTCGCCGCCGAGGGCATTGCTGCAAACTTCTCCTTTTGGTAATTGTTTTGGGAGGTGGTATCTGAAACCCGCAAAGGATGTTGAAGGAAGGGTTGCTATAGAATTTCGCCAGATTCTCTAGAAGGGACATTGTGGCCTTTGAGTACCTTGGCCATACTTACTGGTTGCTCAGGAGAAAAGAGCCAAAGATTGTTGGGTATTTCATCATTTTTACTACATCACTTCTGTATTTAAGAATGACTTAAGAGGCTGGGCTCCCTGCAGCAGCTCCAGCTCCCTTCGGCCAGAAGTTTGAGTCTCCTTGGGAATGGTGACTAATGTCTTCCCCACTTTGTGCAGGGGATGTCCTGAGTGGCTTTGGGAGGAGGTTTATAGTGCTTAGTAATGTCTGCTTAGCCAGAACATTACAAAATTAAGGTTTCCTTATTCCAACCCAGGCTTTACTATTTGGTCTTGGATTATTTCTGGAAATATTGAGAGGTTCAGAATTTTAAACCAAGGAAAAGCCTGGTATGTCTGTCTTTGTCTCCCCACCCTCCCATTAGTAACAACACGAGTTCCCATTTCCTCCACTAATCTTTGACAGTAAGGGAGGATATTTGGATATTTAATTGACTCCTCTAGAATTCCTTCATTTCAAACACTAAGCAAATCTTGAGTGCCTATTAGGTATACGCTGCTGAGCTGGGTGCCCTGTGAACACCAGAGGCAAATTAAGAATGACCTCTGCCATCAGGAGGGGGTTAAGACCCTATGTAAGTGGGCACAGGGCAAATACATGTAGGAGTAGTCCGCGTTTGCTGACTGCTGCAGTACGTCTGGCTCTGTGCTAGTGCCTTGCACGGGTCTCATTTCATCCTCCGTACAGTCTTGTCGGAGAGAAGTACTACAGGTGCCTCATCCCTCGTCCAAAACCTTTGGGCTGGATGTCTTTTGGAATTTATATATATGTATATTTTAAATTTGGAAAGGAAGTACAGTGCATGAGATACATACCACATAATGCCTTTTGTAGGGTTTGTGGTAGCACCCCATGAGCAAAAAACATGACCATTTCAGCCACTCCATGTAAGAATGAATATTCACATTTTAAAAAGACTATAAGCAGCCTCACAACAGTTAAGAATTTACCACAGGATTTTAAAAAATCTTTCATTTTCAGAGGTTTTGGGATTTATTTATTTATTTTTTTTTGAGACGGTGTCTCGCTGGCCCAGGCTGGAGTACAGTAATGCGATCTCGACTCACTGCAATCTCTGCCTTCTGGGTTTAAGTGGTTCTCCTGCTTCCACCTCCCGAGTAGCTGAGATTACAGTCATGCACCACCAGGCCTGGCTATTTTTTTGTATTTTTAGTAGATATGGGGTTTCACCATGTTGGCCAGGCTGGTCTGCCCGCCTTGGCCTCCCAAAGTGCTAGGATTACAGGCGTGAACTACCATCCCCAGCCTGGTTTTGGGATTTAGAAATGACAGGTAGTGGATTGTGGACTGGTTATATTACAGGTGAGGAAATCAGGGACAGGGAAGTTAAGCAGCCTGCCACAGGTGACACAGCTGGTAGGTGGTAATGCAGACTGGAGCGACGGCTTCACCTGCTGCATGAACCTGCTCTCTGTAGGGGCTGCGAGAGAAAGGCCCAGGCTTGCTCTGAGGTTCCGGCAGGCGGGGCGTGCATCACTGAAAGCACAGAGGTGGCAGCATTTGAGTAGCTCCTCAAAGAATAGGCAGGATTTTAAGGGAAAGAGTCAGGGGTGGGAAAATACATTCCTGGGAGAGACATCACATCATGGGCAAATGGTTGAAGTGGGATCTGTGTTTTCCAGCTCCCCTCAAGGGTCCTCACTGCTTTTGTCCTTACTCCCTTTAGGATTCTTTTCACAGACGCTCTCTGAGACGGTCCTCACCCTCAAGCAGCTCCACCCAACCCCAAGAAGAGAGCCGGAAGGTCCCTGAGCTCTTTGTCCGTACCCAACAGGACATTCTGGCCTCGAGCAGCAGCTCCCCCTCCAGGACCTCTCTGGGTCAGCTTAGTGAACTGACCGTGGAAAAGCGGAAGACCACTGCCAGCAGCCCTCCCCATCTGCCCAGCAAAGGGCTGCCCCCGCGGGACAGGGCCAGGCCGAGAGATCTTTCTGAGGACAGCCCAGCGGTGGATGGCAGCACAGACGTGGACAGGATGCCCTTGAAGCTCTACTTGCCTGGTGGTAATTCTAGGATGACCCAGGAGAGGCTGGAAAGAGCGTTCAAACGGCAGGGCAGCCAGCCCGTATCTGTCAGGTGAGTGTGCCACGCAAAGGTGACGGCTTTTCAAAAAGAAACTCTACCTCTCACATGTTGTCTAGTCCCTAATGGCTCCCAAGGGGCCTTCTTAGGCTTCTTGGTCTCTCAGAACAAGCCTGCGAAGTAACCAGCAAGGCAGAGTTTGTTATGGTCTACCAGGAAGAAAACTCAGCCAGAGCTCACACACCTGGAAAGCTGAAGAATGCTCTAGATAGGGGTGTCCAACCTTTCGGCTTCCCTGGGCCACACTGGAAGAAGACTTGTCTTGGACCACACATAAAATACACTAACAACAGTTGATGAGCTAAAAAAAATCACAAACAAACCTCAATGTTTTAAGAAAGTTTATGAATTTGTGTTGGGCTGCATTCAAAGCCGTCCTGGGCTGCATGTGGGCTGCGGGTTGGACAAGTTTGCTTTAGCAGATGGGCTCAAAACATACCTGCAGCAACGTGGCCAGGCAGACTTGGCTAAGAGTTTCTTGTGGGAAGCCAGAGATACAGTGATGAATCAGCTCCCACAAGGATCCCTTAGGGCATTATTTCTATTTTATTTTATTTTTCACCCTATGCTTACTTTTATTCTTTACAGTAGGCCTTGATGATTCCTACATTGATTGATTTTTTTAATGTTAAACCAACCTTACATTCTAAGAATAAATCCCACTTGGCTATGATAGATTATCTTTTTGTATATCATTGGATTTGACTTATTAATATTTCGTGTAGGGATTTTATGTATAAGTTTATGAAGGAGATTGGTGGGCATATTTCCTTTCTTGCAACAGCTTTGTCAGTTGCTGATACCTAGGTTATGCTAGAAGTGGTCCCTCTTTTTCTATCCCCTTGAAGAGTAAGTATAAGATTGATGTGATTTCTTCCTTAAATATTTGGGAGAATTTACTGGAGAAATTTTCTGTGCATTAGGTTGAAAGGTTTAAATTATGTATTCAATTAAATCTTTTGAATTCAAATTTCAACTTTCTTCTTGTGCAAGTTTTGGCAAGTTGTATTTTTTCAAAGACTTTGGCCACTATATATATATATGTTTTTAATTTATTGGTATAAAATTGTATAATTATATTATCCTCTTATTATCACTTTGAAGTTTGTAAGATCTATAGTTATGTCTCTGTTTCATTCCTGAGATTGGTAATTTATGTTCTTTCTCTTTTAACTGGTCTCACTAGGAATTTGTCATTTGTGTAATATACTCAAAGAAAACTTTTGGCTTTCTGTTTGTTTTCTATTTCATTGACCTCTGCTCTTATTTTTATTATTTTCTTAATTCTATTCTCTTTGAGTTTGATTTGCTATTATTTCCTAGTTTACTGATTCTCAGCCTTCTTCTTTTGTAATATATTTTAAAGCTGCACATTTCTCTGTAAGTAATGCTTTGTCTGTATTCCATAAGTTAATATGTTAAATATTCATATAACTTAGTTAATATATTTTCTAATTCCCATTGTGGTTTCTTTTTTTTTTTAACCCATGGGTTATTTAGACATGTACTACTAATTTCATATATTTAGGGTATTTTTTTGTTTATATATATAGTTTATACATTATTTTTTGTTTATGTAATTATTTGTATATATTATTATTTATGATTACAATCCTTTGATATTTGCTGAGATTTCCTTCTAGTATATATTTAAAGCTTATCTCTGATAAGCAGCATGTATTTGGAACTTTAAATCTAGTCTGATAATTTTTTATTCTAGTTGGAATAATTATGGCATTTTTATTTTCTTTTTACTTGAAAAACTTCCTTTAGTATTTTTTTTAGCAGGTATGTTAATTTTTTTTTCTAGTTTTTGTTTGGAAATGTCTTTGGTTTACTTTTTTTTTTTTTTTTTGGAGACAGGGTCTCAGTCTGTCACTTAGGATGGAGCGCAGTGGCACAATCACAACTCACTGCAGCCTTGACCTCCCGGGCTCAGGCGATCCTCCCACCTTAGCTTCTTAAGTACCTGGGACCACAGATGCACTAATTTCCACACACCTGGCTAATGCTTTGTATTTTTTGTAGAGACGGGATTTCGTTATGTTGCCCAGGCTGGTCGTGAACTCCTGGGCTCAAGCGAACCTCCCATCGTGGGCCCAGGGTAGGTATTCTCATATAACATATGGTAGGGAGGGGCTGCCTGTGGAAGAGCAGCCCACTTCCAAGAGGAAAAAGGGCAAAGCTGAGCCTAAATGCCTTTCATTTTTTATGGAATTTATCAGTTATATAATTCACACTTCCTCCCTTAGGGTGGAGTGATTAAAGAGGGGGAGAATGGCCAGGTGGGCCAGACTAGCAGAGCCCTCTTCAAACTTCTAGAAAACACTGGGAGTTGAGAAAAAGCATCCTTCAACCCAGCAGTTATTATCCCCATTTCACAGATGAGGAAACTGAGGCACAGAGAATCCAAGGAACCTGACAAGGTTTGTGGGTGGATGCAGATCCAAGGGCGCACAGACTGGCGAATGGAATATGGGCTGGATTTTGGCTCTCTCTCACTCCCTCAGTGAGGCGTCTTTGTGTAGTGCACATACTGTACAACTCTACACAGTGCTCTTGATTTGAAACCAGGGACAAAGTAATCCCAGTGGTAAATGTATCTGCATCCCCTACCCTTCCCAACTCCCCTCCATCAGTGCCCCCTTCCCCTTGTTGTTTAATTCAGTTTGGTAAACAGGGGTCTCAGTCTTAGTGTGTACCAGGTCCTGTGAGTTCCTCAAGGGGAGAAACGCATGTGCACATATAATTCTTCTAAAGCATGGGAAAGTACAGTGAGATGACATCAGAGCTGGCCATTAGCACAGAGCCAGCTCCACTACTCTGTCCTAAGGAAGCTGGAGGAGAGGGGCTACTTGGGGCTCTTTTAGGGCCTCCAAATATCAGGTTCAGGAAAATCCATGGAAGTCACACCTAGGGGCAAAGGTGGGGTTAGGGAGCAGGTGGAGGATGCAACCTGCTGAGATGTTAGGGGGTGTGAGTATCTGTGCAGTCAGGCACTCCTAACTCTGACTCCTCAGATCTGACCCCAGGAGCTGAAGGGACTATTTTCTGGTTTATTTTTTGTTTTTGTTTTTCTTCTGTGTCCTTTGATATCGAAAGATGCTTGGATTCCTTTGGAGGGGGAGATGCACTCTGATTTTTTGAATTTCCAGCTTTTCTGCACTGCTTTTTCCCCATCTTTGTGGTTTTATCTGCCTTTGGTCTTTGATGATGGTGACGTACTGGTGGGGTTTTGATGTGGATGTCCTTTCTGTTTGTTAGTTTTCCTTCTAACAGTCAGGACCCTCAGCTGTAGGTCTGTTGGAGTTTGCTTGAGGTCCACTCCAGACCCTGTTTGCCTGTGTATCAGCAGCGGAGGCTGCAGAAGATAGAATATTGCTGAACAGTGAGTGTTGCTGTCTGATTCTTGCTCAGGAAGCTTTGTCTCAGGGGTGTACCCTGCCGTGTGAGGTGTGAGGTGTCAGTCTGCACCTAGTGGAGGATGTCTCCCAGTCAGGCTGAGGGGGGTCAGGGACCCACTTGAGCAGGCGGTCTGTCCATTCTCAGATCTCAACCTCTGTGCTGGGAGATCCACTGCTGTCTTCAAAGCTATCAGACAGGGGCATTTACCTCTGCCAAGGTTTCTGCTGCTTTTTGTTTAGCTATTCCCTGTCCCCAGAGGAGGAGTCTACAGAGGCAGGCCTCCTTGAGCTGTGGTGGGCTCCACCCAATTCGAGCTTCCCAGTGGCTCTGTTTACCCACTTAAGCTTCAGCAATGGTGGGCGCCCCTCCCCCAGCCTTGCTGCCACCTTGCAGTTAGATCTCAGACTGCTGTGCTAGCAATGAGGGAGGCTCCATGGGCGTGGGACCCTCCCAGCCAGGTGTGGGATATAATCTCCTGGTGTGCCGTTTGCTAAGACCCTTGGTAAAGCACAGTATTAGGGTGGGAGTTACTCGATTTTCCAGGTGTAGTATGTCTCAGTTTCCCTTGGCTAGGAAAAGGGATTCCCTTCCCCCTTGCGCTTCCCAGGTGAGGCGATGCCTCGCCCTGCTTCAGCTCTCACTGGTCGGGCTGCACCAGCTGACCAGCACTGATTGTCCAGCACTCCCCAGTGAGATGAACATGGTACCTCAGTTGAAAATGCAGAAATCACCCATCTTCTGTGTCACTCACACTGGAAGCTGGAGGCTGGAGCTGTTCCTATTCGGCCGTCTTGGGCCCGAGCAACAGAACAAAGCTGGATGGAGAATGACTTTGATGAGTTGAGAGAAGAAGGCTTCAGTTGATCAAGCTTCTCAGAGCTAAAGGAGGAACTACGTAACCAGCGCAAAGAAACTAAAAACCTTGAAAAAAGAATTGATGAATGGATAACTAGAATAATCAATGCAGAGAAGACCTTAAAAGAACTGATAGAGATGAAAACCATAACACAAGAACTACGTGACAAATGCACAAGCTTCAGTAACTGACTCGATCAACTGGAAAAAAGAGTATCAGCGATTGAAGATCAAATGAATGAAATGAAGCAAGAAGTGTGGAGAAAAAAGAGTAAAAAGAAATGAACAAAGCCTCCAAGAAGTATGGGATTATGTGAAAAGACCAAATCTACGTCTGATTGGTGTGCCTGAAAGCGACAGGGAAAATGGAACCAAGTTGGAAAACACTCTGCAGGATATCATCCAGGAGAACTTCCCCAACCTAGCAACGCAGGCCAACATTCAAATTCAGGAAATACAGAGAATGCCACAAAGATATTCCTTGAGAAGAGCAGCTCCAACACATGTAATTGTCAGATTCACCAAAGTTGAAATGAAGGAAAAAATGTTAAGGGCAGCCAGAGAGAAAGGTCGGGTTACACACAAAGGGAAGCCCATCAGACTAACAGCAGATCTCTCAGCAGAAACTCTCCAAGCCAGAAGAGAGTGGGGGCCAATATTCAACATTCTTAAAGAAAAGAATTTTCAACCCACAAATTCATATCCAGCCAAACTAAGTTTCGTAAGTGAAGGAGAAATAAAATCCTTTACAGACAAACAAATGCTTAGAGATTTTGTCACCACCAGGCCTGCCCTACAAGAGATCCTGAAGGAAGCACTAAACATGGAAAGGAACAACAGGTACCAGCCATTGCAAAAACATGTCAAAATGTTTGTCTGTCCTTCGATGCTAGGAAGAAACTGCATCAACTAGCGAGCAAAATAACCAGCTAATATCATAATGACAGGATCAAGTTCACACATAACAATATTAACCTTAAATGTAAATGGACTAAATGGTCCAATTGAAAGACACAGACTGGCAAACTGGATAAAGAGTCAAGACCCATCAGTTTGCTGTATTCAGGAGACCCATCTCACATGCAGAGATACACTTAACCTCAACATAAAGGGATGGAGGAAGATCTACCAAGCAAATGGAAAACAAAAAAAAGCAGGGGTTGCAATCCTAGTCCCTGATAAAACAGACTTTAAGCCATCAAAGATCAAAGGAGACAAACAAGGCCATTACATAATGGTAAAGGGATCAATTCATCAGAAAGAGCTAACTATCCTAAATATATATGCATCCAATACAGGAGCACCCAGATTCATAAAGCAAGTCCTTAGAGACTTACAAAGAGACTTAGACTCCCATACAATAATAATGGGAGACTTTAACACCCCACTGTCAGCATTAGACAGATCAACAAGACAGAAAGTTAACAAGGATATCCAGGAATTGAACTCAACTCTGCACCAAGCGGACGTAGTAGACATCTACAGAACTCTCCACCCCAAATCAACAGAATATACATTCTTCTCAGCACCACATTGCACTTATTCCAAAATTGACCACATAGTTGGAAGTAAAGCACTCCTCAGCAAATGTAAAAAACAGAAATTATAACAAACTGTCTCTCAGACCACAGTGCAATTAAACTAGAACTCAGGACTAAGAAACTCAATCAAAACTGCTCAACTACATGGAAACTGAACAACCTGCTCCTGAATGACTACTGGGTACGTAACGAAATGAAGGCAGAAATAAAGATGTTCTTTGAAACCAATGAGAACAAAGATACAACATACCAGAATCTCTGGGACACATTTAAAGCAGTGTGTAGAGGGAAATTTATAGCACTAAATGCCCACCAGAGAAAGCAGGAAAGATCTAAAATTGACACCCTAACTTCACAATTAAAAGAACTAGAGAAGCAAGAGCAAACACATTCCAAAGCTAGCAGAAGGCAAGAAATAACTAAGATCAGAGCAGAACTGAAGGAGAGAGAGACACAAAAAACCCTCCAAAAAATCAATGAATCCAGGAGCTGGTATTTTGAAAAGATCAACAAAATCGATAGACTGCTAGCAAGACTAATAAAGAAGAAAAGAGAGAAGAATCAAATAGATGCAATAAAAAATGATAAAGGGGATATCACCACTGACCCCACAGAAATACAAACTACCATCAGAGAATAATATAAACACCTCTACACAAATAAACTAGAAAACCTAGAAGAAATGGATAATTTCCTGGACACTTACACTCTCCCAAGACTAAACCAGGAAGAAGTTGTATCCCTGAATAGACCAATAGCAGGCTCTGAAATTGAGGCAATAATTAATAGCCTACCAACCAAAAAAAGTCCAGGACCAGACGGATTCACAGCCGAATTCTACCAGAAGTACAAGGAGGAGTTGGTACCATTCCTTCTGAAACTATTCCAGTCAATAGAAAAAGAGGGAATCCTCCTTAACTTATTTTACGAGGCCAACATCATCCTGATACCAAAGCCTGACAGAGATACAACAAAAAAAGAGAATTTTAGACCAATATCCCTGACGAATACCGATGCAAAAATCCTCAATAAAATACTGACAAACCGAATCCAGCAGCACATCAAAAAGCTTATCCACCATGATCAAGTGGGCTTCATCCCTGGGATGCAAGGCTGGTTCAACATACGCAAATCAATAAATGTAATCCAGCATATAAACAGAACCAAAGACAAAAACCACATGATTATCTCAATAGATGCAGAACAGGCCTTTGACAAAATTCAACAGCCCTTCATGCTAAAAACTCTCAATAAATTCGGTATTGATGGAACATATCTCAAAATAGTAAGAACTATTTATGACAAACCCACAGCCAATATCATACTGAATGGGCAAAAACTGGAAGCATTCCCTTTGAAAACTGGCACAAGACAGGGATGCCCTCTCTCACCACTCCTATTCAACATAGTGTTGGAAGTTCTTGCTAGGGCAATCAGGCAAGAGAAAGAAATAAAGGGTATTCAGTTAGGAAAAAAAGTCAAATTGTCCCTGTTTGCAGATGACATGATTGTATATTTAGAAAACCCCATCGTCTCAGCCCAAAATCTCCTTAAGTTGATAAGCAACTTCAGCAAAGTCTCAGGATACAAAATCAGTGTGCAAAAATCACAAGCATTCTTATACACCAGTAACAGACAAACAGAGAGCCAAATCATGAATGAACTCCCATTCACAATAGCTTCAAAGAGGATAAAATACCTAGGAATCCAACTTACAAGGGATGTAAAGGACCTCTTCAAGGAGAGTTACAAACCACTGCTCAGTGAAATAAAAGAGGACACAAACAAATGGAAGAACATACCATGCTCATGGATAGGAAGAATCAATATTGTGAAAATGGCCATACTGCCCAAGGTAATTTATAGATTCAATGCCATCCCTATCAAGCTACCAATGAGTTTCTTCACAGAATTGGAAAAAACTGCTTTAAAGTTCATATGGAACCAAAAAAGAGCCCGCATCTCCAAGACAATCCTAAGTCAAAAGAACAAAGCTGGAGGCATCACGCTACCTGACTTCAAACTATACTACAAGGCTACAGTAACCAAAACAGCATGGTACTGGTACCAAAACAGAGATATAGACCAATGGAACAGAACAGAGCCCTCAAAAATAATACCACACATCTACAGCCATCTGACCTTTGACAAACCTGACAAAAACAAGAAATGGGGAAAGGATTCCCTATTTAATAAATGGTGCTGGGAAAATTGGCTAGCCATAAGTAGAAGGCTGAAACTGGATCCTTTCCTTACTCCTTATATGAAAATTAATTCAAGATGGATTAGAGACTTAAATGTTAGACCCAAAACCATAAAAACCCTAGAAGAAAACCTAGGTAATACCATTCAGTACATAGGCATGGGCAAGGACTTCATGTCTAAAACACCAAAAGCAATGGCAACAAAAGCCAAAATTGACAAATGGGATCTAATTAAACTAAAGAGCTTCAGCACAGCAAAAGAAACTACCATCAGAGTGAAAAGGCAACCTACAGAATGGAGAAAATGTTTGCAATCTACTCGTCTGACAAAGGGCTAATATCCAGAACCTATAAAGAACTCAATCAAATTTATAAGAAAAAAAACCCCATCAAAAAGTGGGCAAAGGATATGAACAGACACTTCTCAAAAGAAGACATTCATACAGCCAAAAGACACATGAAAAAATGCTCATCGTCACTTGCCATCAGAGAAATGCAAATCAAAACCACAATGAGATACCATCTCACACCAGTTAGAATGGCAATCATTAAAAAATCAGGAAAGAACAGGTGCTGGAGAGGATGTGGAGAAATAGGAACACTTTTACACTGTTGGTGGGACTGTAAACTAGTTCAACCATTGTGGAAAACAGTGTGGCGATTCCTCAAGGATCTAGAACAAGAAATACCATTTGATCCAGCCATCCCATTACTGGGTATATACCCAAAGGATTATAAATCATGCTGCTATAAAGACACATGCACACATATGTTTATTGCAGCACTATTCACAATAGCAAAGACTTGAAATCAACCCAAATGTCCATCAGTGACAGACTGGATTAAGAAAATGTGGCACATATACACCATGGAATACTATGCAGCCATAAAAAGGGATGAGTTCATGTCCTTTGTAGGGACATGGATGCAGCTGGAAACCATTATTCTCAGCAAACTATTGCAAGAACAGAAAACCAAATACTGCATGTTCTTACTCATAGGTGTGAACTGAACAATGAGAACACTTGGACACAGGAAGGGGAACATCACACACCGGGTCCTGTTGTGGGGTGGTGGGACGGGGGAGGGATAGCATTAGGAGATATACCTAATGTAAATGACGAGTTAATGGTTGCAGCACACCAACATGGCACACGTATACATACGTAACAAACCTGCACGTTGTGCACATGTACCCTAAAACTTAAAGTATAATAATAATTAAAAAAAAGATGCTTGGAAAATATGTCACCTGGGCTCCCGTTGTGGGGGTTGTGGCTGTTTGGGGCCACCTGTCACTTGTCACTGGCTTGTCAGGGCTGCCCTTGTTGGGTTCCTCTCACCATCACTCAGAACCATGGGGACTCTGTCCCTGACCTGGGCAGTCCTCTAACCCTCGCCTCTCCCTCTCACTAGAGTGCTGTGTTGCGGGCAGGTGCCTTTTTCTACACATTTATGGATCTTGCTATCACCCACACACCTGACCTGAGTAGACCCTCAGGAAACTTCTGTGCAGTACGGAGCATGGGAGAGGGAATTTTTACTTACAAGCCCCCTGGGCTAGGTCTTCCAAGCTTCTTGGCTCCTCAGGGGCACTTTGTGAAGGTGGGTTGTTTGGAGGCACCTCACTTGTGTTGCTCACAGCCCTCTGTTGGGGTGTCCTGGCCTGTCATTTGTCTGAGGGTCCCTCAGAGTGAGTTTCTGGACCTGCATATGGCCACAGGGACCTTCCTACGGTTGGTTTTCTGCAGATTAACTCAAAACACACCATGCTGGGCATCTAGCAATAGGTATAGGCATAGGCTGCACAAGTTCCAGCCACTTACTTGCACAGTCTGCTTCAGAAACCTGGGCGTAACTGTGGTCGTGAATTGAGAAGAGTTTTATCCTCCCTTAGGAATTCAACCCACAGCAGTTGCCACAGCACTGACATCTAAGGGTCAGGGCTGGTGAGCAAATGTGTGCCATGTCACATGGCTTCAACCATGGAGCTGTGGGATCCAGGGGTACCAAGACATGAAGGCCTATGGTATAAATGAGGGTGCTGAGGCCCAGAGAGGGGCACAGACTTCTCCAGGGTCACACAGGCCATCAGGATCAGGGGCAAGATGACCTGACAGTATAGGCAGATAGAGGGGTGCATGTGTTTTCTGTTGCTGGTGTAGCATTACCATAAGCTTAGTGGTTTGAGGACAGACACAGATTGTCTTATGGTTCTGGAGGTCAGAGATCTGAAGTATGTCTCACTGGTCTGCAATCCAGGTGTCAGCAGGCTGCATTCCTTCTGGAACCTCTAGGAGAGAATCTGTTTCTTTGCCTTTTCCAGGTTTAATTGGCCACCTGAATTCCTTGGCTCCCTTCCTTCACCTTTGAAGCCAGTGACGTTGGTTGAAATCCTGCTCAGGCCACCTTTTTTCTGCTTTTCCCCTTCCTGCTCCCTCTTCTGCTTTTGAGGACCTTTGTGATTACCTTGGATCCACCTGGTTGATCCAGGACACTTGCCACATCTCAAGGTCAGCTGATCTGCAACCTTGATTTCATCTGCAATCTTAACCCCCCCATCCCCCCTTGCCATGTAAGCTAACACATTCAGGGGGTCTGGGATTAGGATGTGGACATAGTTGAGGGAGGGGGTCATTATTATGCCTGCCACTGAGGGCACATACTTTTGTATGTTTGTTGGAGCACTGTACTTTTTTTTTTTTTGCCTCACTACGGTTTTTAAAATATTCATCTACTCTCTCAATCTCCCTTCTGACCACTCTCAAAAGGGGAATTTTTTGTGTTTTCACATTTTCCAGGCATTTCCCCTGTCTCACTGTCACATTTGTCTCTTTTTTATCTGGGCCTTGTGTGGAAAAGGCAACAGGAAACCCACAGCCATGCCATCCCCAGAGGCAGCAGGCTTAGGCGAGGGGAGGATGTCTGGCTTTGGGGCCTGCCGTGGCGGGTCCCTGGAGCTTAGGGTCGTCATTGATTTCATGAAATGAATTTTGTCCTGGAGAAAGTGAATATCTTCCCAGAATACAACCTTGAAGTATGATGTAGTCCGTGGAATTGAAGTCTAATTTTGACTTTTAAAAAAGATTTTTAAATTGAGCATTTTTAAAAAGCAGAGTGGAATACATGTATCTTTAGGACTTGTTTAAATTCTTAACTTCATAGACTGTCAATGCTGGAAAGATCCTTAGAATTCAAGCCCTTTATTTGGCAGGCAGGGAAAATAGAGCCCCAGAGAACAGAAAGGAAATGACTCACTTGAGCTTTTGCAGGTGTAGCAAAGTTTTTTTCATAAACTCTGTTTTCACTTTGTAGTTAATGTTTAAAGCTTTCTTTTTAAATAGCTATGCTCCTCCTGTATTCACTTAAAGCCTCCATCACAGACGTCACTAACCAACATATGATGTCTTGCTCTTCATGTTACAGATCCTTTGGTTTTGGGTAGACTTGATTTCAGACTCTTATGTCAATTCACAGGCATACTCATTTATTCAGTTAATTTCTTCAACAACTATTTAGTAAGGACCAGCAGTCTGTTAAAGAAGGCTTGTACTGGCTTCGAATGCTGATTTGTAGTGCCCCTTCTCAACTTTGCATTCAGTGACATCACATTGGTAGCTTGGAATTGGTCATGGTTAGAATATTTATACCATGGAGATTGGCAAATGCAGCAAATCAAGGTCCCCATCCCTGGAGAGCCAGTTGTTAACATTTAGCAGCACACCACCTGCGATGGCCTACTGTGTGCCAGACCCACCAGCCAATCAGCTGTGAACAAAGCAGACTGAGTCCCTGCCCTCTTGGAACTTCCACTTCCAGTGAGACAAGGCAGCCCACAGTAACACCAAAACAAGGAAATGTATAATATATCTGAGGATTAGAAGTGCTAAGGGGAAAAATAAATCATGGAAGAGTGACAGGGAGCCCTGGGGACAGAGCTGCTATTTTATAAAGAGGTAGCCAGGAAAACCTACGAGAGAGGGTTATACTTGAGAGGAGGCCAGAAGGGAGACAGGGAACATGCACTTTGATCTCTGGGCACAAATGCAGAGAGCAGTTGTGCACAGGCCCTTCGGTGGGAACATGTGACTGATTGAGGCTGGAGCACATCAGGGAGAGAGGAAAAGAATCAAGAGAGGAAGCAAGGGCTTGGTCATGTGGGGCCTGGAGGCTGCTGAATGCATTGGCTTTTACTCTGGATACTCCTGTATCTAGGAGGTATGGGAGCCTTTGGAGGTCGAGCAGAGACATGCTCTGTGATCTGTGTTTTAATAGGATTCCTCTGGCTGCTGTGTTGAGAACAGATTCAAGTGTGGAAGGAGAAAGGCAAATGTGGAGGCAGGGAGACCAGTTAGGCAACTGCAGTAGTAGAAGAGAGCTGATGGTGGCTTGCATCAAGGAAATGGCAGTGAAGGTGGTGAGACGTGGGCTAGAATATGTGTATGTATACATATATGCAGATGTACATCATGAGTCACTTACCAGCAGGGATACGTTCTGAGAAATGTGTTCTCAGAAGTGCATCCAGATCTGTGGGCCCCTGGAGGCACTGGAGGACCCGGGAGAGTTTGGGGTGCACCTGTCTGTCTCCTCGAGACTGCTGAAGTGGAAACATCATAGAATATACTTCCACTGACCTAGATGGTGCAGTCTACTACACACCTAGGCTAAATGGCTTATCCTGTTGCTCCTAGTATACAAACCTGGACAGCATGTTGCTGTATTGAATGCTGTAGGCAATTGTAACACGATGGGAAGTATTTGTGTATCTAAACACATCTAAATTTAGAAAAGGTACAGTAACAATATGATATTATAATCTTATGGAACCACTGTCATATATGCGGTCTGATGTTGACCGAAACCACATATCTCATTGGGATTTGCCTGTGGATCGGATGTGCTGTATTAGAGAAAGAAAGGAGGCACGGATAACTGCAAAGATTTTGCTGAACAGCTGTAAGAGGCGGGTTGCCGTTCCCTGAAATGAAGACTGTGGGAGAAGCAGGTTTAGGTCATGGTCATTGGGCCATAATTTATACCTCTGGTCTGCATGTTACTTTCTATCAGGCCAGTGGTATTTCTTTGTGAACTGGCCTTCCTGTGGCCTTGGTTCAGGGATCATGTGCTTGGAGTCCACACATGTGAGCAGTGAGCTGTCCTGTTACTGTTGTGCTGTGACCTTTCTCCTCTGGCACTGAGATTTTTTTTGAAGCTGTTAAGAGGCTTCCACACCAGGACTATTACTAGAGCCCAAGTTAGTAGGATTGCTCACAGCTACTGTCTGAGGACAGTAAAAGCAAGTCTCCACCTTGCCTTTAATTCATGCACTTCTTTGTCCTGTGCTTGCAGGTTGCAGTCTGCCTTGACCTCCAGGCCTCTCTGGGCCTCTGTGCTCCTGTCTGTAAATGAAGGGGTTGGATGGGCTGCTCTGTAATGGCTCCCCGACTCTACCGTCTACACACGCCTAGACCAGACTTACGACTTCTTTTGTAATCTCTGAATCACATTGATTCTGTTGACGTTTAAGGCTCATCTTATGTAAATAATGAGCCTGTAAACTAGGGTCTTGTGACTTTGGAGTCCCTCCTAGACTATGGGCTCCTCTGAACTCCTATGGGTGTATAGTAAATGGATATAGGACACAGCAACCTGGAATCACTCCCAGCCTTGAGTGTGAACATCTGTCATTGGAGGCCTGTTCCAGGCTGTTCCTGGCTACAGCATTTAGAGCTGAAGGCAGGCTGACCAGGGCAAGGTTAAATTCCACCATCCCTAACCCCTTTGCCTATTACTTGTTGAATGGTTTCTCAGGTTAGGTTCCTAAGAACAATGGTTCTTAAACTGTGATCCCTGGACCAGCAGCATCTGCATCATCTGGGAACTTATTAGAAACAGCTTGTCTGGGCCACTGAGTCAGAAGTTTGGGGGTGTCCTGGGTTTTAAGCTTTTTAGGTGATGTCATGCATGTCAAGCTTTAGGAAGCAATGCCCTAGGGGCCAAGCCTGTCAGATTCCGGTACATGTCATTTATTGGGGACATGCTCTCAGGAGGAAGTGGGGTGAGGAAAGTGGAACTGGGCAGGGGAAGAAGCTCAGCAAAGGTGTGAGGGCTAAGGGCTCAGGCTGATCCCCTGGGGAGACGTGGAGCATGAATTGACTCAGAGTTAGTCCCATGTTTAAGCAAGGGAGTGGGCTTTTTGTGCCCCTCTGTTAGTCATTGGCTATGGGCTGCCCATCCTGGAGTAGGGTGGGCAGTGTGCAACCTCCTAGATGAGTTTGGCAAAGGACAATTCTCCAGAAAAGGATGCAACTGTGAGCCCTTAGCAGCTGACATTGACAGCAGCTGGGAAGTATGTACCTGTCCGAGGCATCTGGGCAGGACACCTGTGGCCTCCACGTCAGTTCTCCATGGCTCCTTCTACATTCGCCCAACCCCTGGGTATTACAGTAAAGATAAACTGCAAAGCCTGTCCCTGGATATCACCTTAGGTGCATTGGATGCCCTGGTGAGGTGGGCCAAGCCAGAATCTTTTACAGGTTAGGATACAGACTCCAGAAGGGGAGACTGAAACGAAACTGTTTCCAGGCTCAGAAAGCCTTTCCCATCATGACATCTGCAGCCCTCTGCAAGAGCATTATTTCAACCCATTACTGGCTTTATGGCTGGGTTACATCCTCTTGTCTTAGTGAGGTGAGAGGTGTCATAGCCTAGGTAGGCACTGGGGATGCCAGTGCATGATATGGTTCCCTACCTCCAGAAGCCCAGGGTGCACCGGGATGCCCTGTGTAATAGGGTGCTAAATTGTGGCCCTCACAAAGGAGTGGAAGTTCAGGGAGCAGTTAAGGGATGCTATTGAGGGGGCAAGAGGGCCCTGGGCTTGGAGAGGTAGTGTTTAATGCAAAAGACTTCCTGGTGAACCAGTAACATTGGAGAAGGAATGGCTGTACTTTTAATTCACAGATCCAGGGCAGATTAACCTGCCTTGTTCTGCTGTGGGTCTCTGCAGCCTTGATACAGCCAAGGCCCCAAAGTCTCAGTGTTTCTGCCTTTGTGTCGAAACACTCCTCTGACAGTTGGGGATGCCTGGCAGTTTTTCAGGTTTTGCAGAAGAATGGACAGTAGATGGCAGCAGATCTTCATCAATCCTCCCAACCCCAGCTACTTAGTCTCATTGCCCTTGTTGCATAATTTAATTCCGCGGACACTCACCAGGCCCCTACCAGACATTTCTTTTTTTTTTTTTTTTTTTTTTTTTTGAGACGGAGTCTTGCTCTGCCGCCCAGGCTGGAGTGCAGTGGCTGGATCTCAGCTCACTGCAAGCTCCGCCTCCCGGGTTCACGCCATTCTCCTGCCTCAGCCTCCGGAGTAGCTGGGACTACAGGCGCCCGCCACCTCGCCCGGCTAGTTTTTTGTATTTTTTAGTAGAGACGGGGCAGACATTTCTTAAGCAGTCCAGGGGGAGAGAGACAAGTGCATCCCAAACTCTCCCAGGTCCTCTAGTGCCTCTGGAGGCCCCCAGATCTGGATTGAAAGCCACAGGCACACAGATGCCTGTCTGTCCAGAGGGGGACTGAATTGTGCCAGCTGGGACTTGGAGGAGGCTTCACAGAGGATGTGGCATTTAGAGTTCATTGACTGTTCCCTGCTTCTGAGCATCTCGACTCTGAAAACATCTGCACCTCCTGGGATGAGTAATGGGGAGAATTTTCATTTTAATTTGTCTTTATGCATTATTTGGACTTCGCATCAGACTGTTAAGGTTCAACATCTGACTCTTGAGAGACACAATACCTAGTTCCTTTCCAGCACGCCGGTCATCCTGTGTGGACAGTGGCTTGCTTGGGCTCTTGCACTGGTTCAGCTTCACCTTCTTAACCTGTTCTGGGGACCTCTCTTCTGTGATGGATACAGCTGTCCTCCACACCTACCATTGATGCCCGATGCTCAGCCACTTCTCCCCACTTCTCAGCCTGTTGATCACATTCTACCCTATACATGTGCCTTCAGTCCACAGTGGAATACCGTTTCTCTCTTCTTCTGATTACTGGCCTCCTGAAAGTAGGCACAGGAGATTAAACATGAGAAACAGCGCCAGTGCATATTACAGGCCACTCTGAGCCCTCCAAAAATGGGGTTGATGACCCCTAAACCCTGTGTGTTTATTATAACCCCAAGGTACCTTCAGTTCCATGGTTTCCAAGTCTCTGACCTGATGCACCTGTCAGAGGAAAGAGATTTCCCTTGACTCAGATTTCCTTTGAGATCCAGAAAGTGCGGCTAAAGAAGTGAGAGAGGGGCCACACATCTCCCTGGAAGGGAAGATGAGTCATCTTGTATTGTCCATCTGTGGACATCAGCGTGGCAGCTCTGAGATCCCCCTTGGACCACACCTGGGCCCTTGCCAGCTCCATCCTAGGTTCTGAGTCCTGGGATGCAGGCTGGGAAGATGTTCCATGCAGGAGAAGTGGCAACTGTTAGATGGAAGGAAGCTGTTGAGGCTCTGAGACAATATTTGGGAGATGAGTATGAGAGAGCAGTAGTGGTATTATGGAGAGTCTTTCCTGTATTCCTTTTTTTCTCACTCCAAGATGCTTTTGTGCTGCTTTGTTAGCTATGTTCCAGCAGTTCCTGGCTACCAGAACCCCAAATAAAGGCCCACGTAGAGGTTAGTAGGACCAGGACAAGGCTGAGTAAGGTGAAGCATCTAGGATGCAAAATGTAAGGAGCTACTCACTCTCACAGTTGTTCAGCTGCAAGCTGGATGCCTGCATGAACCTGAGAGGGGAGGGTCTGTTTAAATTTTGCACCTTAGGCTTCTTGATTATCTTACCCTAATCCTATCCTGGTTAGCAGAGTCTGGCTGCTTTCTTTTGTTCCCTCAGTATCTTGGGCAACCCTCAGTATAGAACAATGATTTGGTAACTCATATTTATATTCATGAACTTTTTGAGGCCTGGAATGGGGCCTTATTTCTCTGTCTTTACTCGGCCATGTCCCTGGACCTGGCAATAATAAGTGCCAAGCAAATGAGAGAGTGCACTTAGCAAGGAGAATGGAAGGGAAAGTTATGCTAATCTGTCTAGGATAGTATCATGAAACTTAAAAGTGATAAATCTTTCATATAATTGGAACAATTTGAACTTTAGTTTACCTGTTGGCATTCATTAATTTACTCAGTAATTTTTTTGTTCATACAAAACTAGTTACATGACCACCCAATCACCCAACCATCTATCTAGCCAACCAAACAACTAATCAGCCATCTGACCACCCAACCAACCATCCATCCCAACCAACCAACAAAACCAACCAACCCAACCAACCATCCAACCATCCATTCATCCAATAAGCCATCGCACCCACCCATCCAACCCACCCAACCAACCAACCTAACCAACCCAGCCAACCAACCATCCAGTCCACCAGCCAACTATCCAAACATCCATCCATCCAACCAACCCACCCAACCAAACCAACCAACCATCCAACCATCCATTCATCCAACAAACCATCCCACCCATCCACCCAACCCACCCAACAAACCAACCTAACCAACCCAGCCAGCCAACCATCCAGTCAAGCAGCCAACTATCCAAACATCCATCCATCCAACCAACGAACCAACCCACCCACCCAACCAAACCAACCAACTCACTGTCCCAACTGTGATGCCCCATCTTTAAGTCATCTTGAATGTTGCCTTCTTTAGGAAGCCTTTCCTGATCTCTTCACTGTACCTATACTTGGACATGAGCTGTTTCTCAGACCTCTCATGGCACATGTCATGCTAGAGAGTTGACAGGCTGCTTTGTTCCTCCTGCTGGACTGTCAGCTGCCTGAGTATAGAGATGACTTGTCTGTGTCTCTACGTTTTTCAGTTTTGCTCAGAATTATTCCAATAAATAAGAATTGAGATGGATTCTTGACTTTGCTTGGAATTTGGGAGGGGAGAATGAAGTATGAGGTCTTTCCTTAACTCAAGAAGTTCATAGAAGAGCAAAATTAGTGACTTAGCACACAGAAAAAGTCAACTAAAAATAGCAGGCAGATCTGTTTCAGGGTCAGATACATGGTGCTAATTGAGATGCCATAGGAGCTTAGAGGAGAGGGAGGGAGTTTTCTGGATGAAGCAGGGCTGAGCTGAGCCTGAAGGCTGAGTGGGTTTGAATAGCCCAGTTTTGTGTGGCAGGGGGCAGTCTTATTCTTCAGGCCTTATTGCTGTGCCTGGAACATATTCATCACTCTTCTCTGCCTTGCTCTAAGCCTGAGGATTTTTTGGGGGTAGGGGGAAAGTTTGCTGGTATCCCTGTGGTCTCATTCCTGAAGACTGAAGCAGCTCTCTTATTCTTCCCCAGCCTATTTTCCTACAGCCTGCATTGGGTTTTGCTGCATTTGCAGACATTTTTGGATAATGTACACTTATGGTGGGTCATGGAGAAAGAAACTAAGCTCATAGCTCCTCCTAAGGATCATGGCATTTGTTTAGGGGAAAGATGGGCATCCTCGTTCCTACCCTGTGATAGGCTGGATGCCTTGGGGCCTGACATAGAGAGAGCCAAAGTCTTTCCCTTACCAAATCCCATTCAGTCCTGCTGGAGTACTGGGTGGATGCCTTCCCTTATGACTCTTGGGCTGGTTTTCTCAAATGGTGGCTGAGGGCTGGATTTCTGCTGTGACTGTTAGAGCTGGTGTCTCCATTTTGGAAAGATGGCCTCTGATGCTGAGTTCTGTTAGGGGCATATTGGGCAGAGTTCCTCAAATCACAAAGATGACCTGCCAGGGCAGCTTCCTGTATGGCTAGATTCCGTGTATGTGCCTCATTCCAGAAAATTCTACTTTGTTTTCTCTACTCATTCCACAAGAAGTTAGTAAAGCCATGGGATTTCTTTCATTTCCTGTTGAGGCCAGTTTTATGGTCATAGGTCCCTCAGAAGTGGGGCCTTTTCCCGATAAAATAAACAGTTTTTGATCTCAATCTAAATACATAGTATTTAATTTTATTGAACAAAGCATTTATAGAGTGCCTCTTGCTTGTTGGAATGGTGTTGGGGAGAGAGATGCTGAAGATGAGGTTCCTGCTCCCAAAACGCTGAGACATTCTGACAAGTATGTACTACAGGATTAAGAAAAAGATGAGTGTGATAAGGGATCCGGCAGAATGCCACAGAGATGGAGTCTGGATCGTTTTAGGAATAACTGTGCCGTCGATATATGTTGAGTCCTGTCTGTCTGACAGGCCCTGTTATAGGAGCTTTGGACTTATTACTTCATTTAATCCTGACAGCAACTTTACATATTTACAGGTGGGGAAACTGAGGCACAAAATGACCAAGCAGTCTGAGTTCATACAGGTTTTCTGGCTCTTGGGGCCTTAGTCTTAACCATTATCCTCGGCCCTGACCTGGGGGAAGAGGACTGTTGAGAACTGGCATTAGCAAGGACATGGAGGGCAGGTGTGGCAGTTCAAAGAGAGAAAGAATCCCAAGCCAAGGGGATGCTGTGAGCAAAGAGGTGGGCAAGTTGGTGTAGCTGGAGCCCAGGGGATGTGTGAGTGGTGGGAAGAGGGTGGACTGCAGGCCCGACAGGTACCCCAAGAGCCAGACCTTCTTCTCTAGGCAATAGAGAGGGATAGAAAGTTCTCTTGTGTTTTGGGTTCTGTTGTTTTTTAACCAGGAAGATGTGCTGCAAGGTGAGTCTAGGGGTGCGGCAAGTCTGAGCAAGGTGACTGGCAGCAGGACCCCAGCCGGGAAGGCAAGTAGGCTCTGGCCTAGATGTGCCAGAGGGGTGAGGAGCCAGGGAGCGGGGGAGGAGAATCCAGAGGACGAGGCAGTCAAGGAGGACTGTGGGCCTGGAGGAAGGGTAGGCTGGGCAGGCAGTTAGCAGGAGTAGGGGCACCTGAAGGGGAGGTACTGGTTGAGTCAGGAAGAAGATGAATTGTTTCTGGATATGTCCAGTGGAGCTTTTGTTTCCACAGTCAAGAGTGGGGCAGAAACGCAGCTCCCAGGGAATGTTTGGAGGAGCTGGCATGGGCTGAAAGCTGAATTCCTTGGAGGGTGGATATTGCCAAGGTCAGTATCCTGCAGTGGAGACCACATGCTTGGTGTGGGGCAGGGCAAGAAAAGAAAGTGGTCAGAGCAGAGCCCCACCCAAGGCGAGGGAAGAGCCAGTCTCTGGGAGGCAGGAGGTTGCAGCTTCAGACCCTTAGGAGAGGTGGGGAGGTCACCAGGCCTGGTGATGGCAATTCCCAGGTGGCTTTGGAGAGAGCACCTTGAGCAGAGTGCTCGGGGGCAGAAAGTCAACTGCAGTGTGTTGAGGAATGGGAGTAGATGAGGATACATGTGGAGAGTTTTTGTGAAAGAAGTTTAGAGATGAAGGGTACACAGGGACAGGGTGGCGGCTCAAGAAAGAAGGAGGTTAAGGAATAGGGCCCTTTACTCAGGACAAGAGAGATGTGCGCACATTTGCGAACCATGTTTGCACCAGCAGCAGAGACAAGAAATTCATCATTCACAGAGCCCAAGGAGGCAGGGTGCACGTGCTTGGGTGGGGCCTGGAAGGGGACAGTGCTGACAATACCAGTCATTTTCTGCTACGCTCAGTAATGATAATTGATGTCTGTGATTATAGGCCCAGGGCATTACAAGTTCCCGAAGTGCCTTTTAAATCTCTAGTGAAAGAGTCAATTCTACTCAGCAGAGTTGTTGAGTTACTTGAAATTTATTCCAATTAAGCAAAGCTTTGTTAAGTCAAGTTACTGAGATCTCCTATTTGGGAAACATTGCATTGTATTGTATTCTGAGACTTTGAAACTTGGCTCGCCATCTCTCACATATTTAGTAACTCTTGGCATGGTGAGGTTGAAAGGGCCTCGCTTTAGAATTGAACAGATTTGGGTGCAAATCCTAGCTATGCTGTATACTAACAGGGCAAAGGCAAAAACTTTTTTTTAGCCCCTTTTAACTTTTTTAAGATTATCATAAGGAATAAGTAAAATAAAATATATAAAATATTTGGCCCACAATGGTTATTTTAATAAATATTAGCTTCCCCCGACCCCAGCTATTTGGTTAGCCAAAACACCCATTTAAAAACAATAGATGGATATATTCCTGGATAGATGGGGATTTTGTGAGAAGGATGGAAAGTGAGGTTGGAGTCAGATTATGGAAGATTGTGATGGTCAAAAGAGAAATGTTCAGGTTAGTTGTGAGAGCCATGGCCAAGGCCTCCTGTGCCCTTGGGCATGTCTTTCTCCCCGGGGTCAGGCATATAGTAGGCTCTTGGAAACGTTAGTGGATTGAATGAATTTGCCTGCCTTGAGGCATTTCCTTCTTTTTTAATTGAAGGCTAGGGGAAGTTGGGTCCATTTGAAAGCTCTGGAGGGTGAGGTCGATGTGTCCTCCTACCCTCTTCTCTTCCAGAAGGTTTTCCCAGGCCAGGCCTGGACAATGGGCTGGCACAGTTGGCTCCGCTTGCCTAGGCCCATGTGGCTGTGGTCCTCCATGTCACTGCATCTGCCTTGAGCCCAGGGTTTCACTCAATTGTGTGAAGGGTCAAGGTGCATGGAAAGTCTAAGGGAGGACAGTGGCATTTCTATAATCGATGTTGCTTCCTTTGGTCCCAGTGTCACTTTGTTTAGCCTTTCTTCTTTAAATAAAATTTCTTTTGAATGAGAAGAAAAGGAAATTATGTAAACTAAAAAAGTCCCAGATGGAAACCAAGACCAAGTACTTTGCCACTATCTGAGGATTAGAGACTGGCAAGGCTGAGAGCCACATCCATTATTTCATATCCACTTCCTCATGGAGCAATGGCACACTGAATGGCCATTTTCCAGAAGCTGCTATATGGAGGGCAAATGATCTTATAAGGGCATTTTGGCAGGTGTCTAGGAGTCAACCCCTGGAGCTGCCAAAGAAACCCATCCACACACAGAATTCTCCCACCCATGGTCTCCCTCTGCCCCTGTTCATCTCCCTAACAAATCTCAAGTCTCTTTCTAGCCTTGACATGAAAGATCAGATATCTTGAAAATTCAACTTACTCCTAGGAATATATTAAAAGAAGAAAAGAGAAGTCGAAAGCATCCATTTTAGATCAAAAACAAAAGGAGGTCTAGTCTAAGGGAGGAGACCACCCCTCATATTGTCTTATGCCCAATTTCTGCCTCCAAAGAAAGAAGAAGTAAAAACTAAAAGGCAGAAATGAAATCCACAAGCAGACAGCCTGGCACCACACCCTGGGCCTGGTAGTTAAAGATCGATCCCTGACCTAATCAGTTATGTTATCTATAGATTACAGACATTGTATAGAAAAACACTGTGAAAATCCCTGTCCTGTTCTGTTCCATTCTAATTACCGGTGCATGCAGCCCCCAGTCATGTACCCCCTGCTTGCTCAATTGATCACGACCCTCTCATGTGGACCCCCTTAGAGTTGTGAGCCCTTTAAAGGGACAGGAATTACTCACTCGGGGAGCTCGGTTCTTGGAGACATGAGTCTTGCCGAAGCTCCTGGCCAAATAAAGCCCTTTCTTCTTTAACTCGGTGTCTGAGGGGTTTTGTCTTTGGCTTGTCCTGCTACATTTCTTGGTTCCCTGACCAGGAAGCTAGGTGATTAACGGACAGTCGAGGCAGCCCCTTAGGCAGGTTAGGCCTGCCCTGTGGAGCATCCCTGTGGGGGACTCCAGCCAGCTTGAGTGATGTGGATCCTGAGAGCGGGTAGGCAGTTGCCCCGGTGGAACACCTCACCAGAGCAGCGTGTGGCAGGCTGCCGTGGAGGATCAACACAGTGGCTGAACACCGGGAAAGAACTGGCACTTGAAGTCTGGACATCTGAAACTTGGTAAGACTAGTCTTTGGAACTTGCCCACTCCATTTGAGTGAAAGCGTGGCCTGATCACCCATGGCGTGCCTGTATTGGCACTTTGGTTTTTGTTTTTGACTTGACTTGGATTGCTTGATACTTTGGTTTTGGTTTTGACCTGGCTTGGATTTCTTGATACTCTGATTTTGGTTTTAATTCTGGTTTGGTGTGAACTGTAAAAGTGTGTGTGTGTGCCCTTTTTACCTGTTATTTGTTTTGTGGTGTGCGTGTGGTGTGAGCTTGGTGTTTTGTCTCGAAGAAGCATGGGTCAGGCACAAAGTAAGCCCACCCCACTAGGAACTATTTTGAAAAATTTCAAGAAAGGATTTAAGGGAGACTATGGAGTACTGTGACACCAGGACAACTTAAAACTTTGTGTAAGATAGAGTGGCCAGCATTAGAGGTGGGTTGGCCATCAGAAGGAAGCCTGGACAGGTCTCTTGTTTCAAAGGTATGGCACAAGGTAACCTGTAAGCCAGGGCACCCAGACCAGTTCCTGTACATAGACACTTGGTTACAGCTGGTTTTGGAGCTCCCCACCTCCCCCGCCCCACAGTGGTTGAGACAGCAGCAGCATAAGTGGCTGGCAGAGGCAAGGAAAGACCAGCAGAGAGAGAAAGAGGAAGAGACAGAGAGACAAAGAGGGAGTCAAGGAGAGAGAGAGAGAGAGAAAGAGAGAAGCAGAGAGAGAGAAAGAGACAGAGGCAAAAGGAAAATGAGAAAAAGAGACAGAAAATCAAAGAGAGAAAGAAAGAGAGATATACAAGTCGTTAAGAAAAAAAAGGCTGGGCGTGGTGGCTCACGCTTGTAATCCCAGAACTTTGGGAGGCCAAGGGGGGTTGATCATGAGGTCAGGAGATCAAGACCATCCTGGCTAACATGGTGAAACTCCGTCTGTATTAAAAAAAAAAAACAAAAAAATTAGCTGGGTGTGGTGGCTGACACCTGTAGTCCCAGCTACTCGGGAGGCTGAGGCAGGAGAATGGCGTGAACCCAGGAGGTGGAGCTTGCAGGAGCCGGAGATTGTGCCACTGGCACCTGTGTAGCCTGGCGACAGAGCCGGTGACCTGTCCTCAAAAAAAAGAAACAAAAAAAAAAAAAAAAACCCCAGTGTACCTTTCGCTCGCGTACATGTGAAGAGAGCACCAAACAGGCTTTGTGTGAGCAACAAGGCTGTTTATCTCACCTGGGTGCAGGTGGGCTGAGTCCAAAAAGAGAGTCAGCGAAGGGAGATGGGGTGGGGCCATTTTATAAGATTTGGGTAGGTAAAGGAAAATTACAGTCAAAGGGGGGTTGTTTTCTGGCAGGCAGGGGTAGGGGGTCACAAGGTGCTCAGTGGGAGAGCTTCTGAGCCAGGATGAGCCAGGAGAAGGAATTTTACAAGGTAATGTCATCACTTAAGGCAGGGACCAGCCATTTTCACTTTTGTGGTGGAATGTCATCAGTTAAGGCAGGAACAGGCCATTTTCACTTCTTCTGTGATTATTCAGTTACTTCAGGCTGTCTGGATGTATACGTGCAGGTCACAGGGGATATGATGGCTTAGCTTGGGCTCAGAGGCCTGACAGTACCCTATTCCTTTAAAAGCCAAGGTAAATTTAAAACCTATAATTGATAATTGAAGGTATTCTCTGTAATCCTATAACACTCTAATACCACTTTGTTGTCAGTGTAAACAAGGGCGTATCCAGAAAGCACTGAGGCCTTCCTATCAAAAATCCTTAACCCAGTAACCCGTGGATGGCCCAAATGCATTCAGTCTGTAGCGGCAACTGCTTTGCTAACAGAAAAAAGTAAAAAAATAACTTTTAGAGGAAACCTCATTGTGAACACACCTCACCAGTTCAGAAGTATCCTAAGGAGGGAAAAAAAAGAGAAAGGATTGTTTGACATTAACCACTGAAAATTCCCTTAACCCAGCAGGTTTCCTAACAGGGGATCTAAATCTTAATTACCATACAAAGACCGGAGCAGACCTAGGGGGAACTCCCTTCAGGACAGGGTGATGGATGGTTCCTCCCAAGTAATTGAAGGGGGAAAAAAGAAGCCATCTATACCAATTCTAAGTTAATTTGGACAAAACAAGGTCTTATTAATAGCAAAGGATAACTAAAATCCCACACTTACAAGGTTTTCAACAAAAGTAAAGTTTGCTAAAAGTTAACAGTGTAACATTTATTACAATAACTTCTAATCTTGTGGCCTTAGACAGTCTAGTCCACAGACATAAAGGAAGTTCGCTTTGGAAAAGAATGGTTATCATCTTCAAAAAAAAACAAAAAGAAAGAAAGAAAAGAAAAGGGGGGGATAGAATTTATGTAAAAAGAGTGTTACATGGTAAATTCTTGTCCTGAAATAAATTAAGTGGTTGTCTAAAGAAAGAAATGTTTAGGCTGGGCACGGTGGCTCACGTCTGTAATCCCAGCACTTGGGGAGGCAGAGGCGGGTGGATCACAATGTCAGAAGTTCGAGACCAGCCTGGCCAACATAATGAAACCCCGTCTCTACTAAAAATACAAAAATTAGCCGGTCATGGTGGCGCCCACCTGTTGTCTCAGCTATTCGGGAGGCTGAGGCAGGAGAATCACTTGAACCTGGGAGGCGGAGGTTGTGGTGAGCTGAGATTGTACCAGTGCACTCCAGCCTGGGCGACACAGCAAGACTCCATCTCAAAAAAAAGAAAGAAAGAAAGAAAGAAATGTTTGTAATAAGTTAGAAAGTTGAGGAGTGTCAAAGAATTGTCTGCTAAAGTTGTGAAAGAGAAAAATGTTATAAAAATATTTACACAAGAAATGTATAATTTAAAAGTAACTAGGGCTCCTGAATGTAAAACTATTGAAGAAAAAACAGTTTATGTGCAAGGTGTACAAGGAAAGTAAAATATACCTTTGGTAAAAGGATTATAAGGAGGCATAAGAATGTAAATTTTTACCTACATTAAAAGGTTAAAAATATTTGTTTTGAAATTTTAAGCAAGTTTTAAAACATTAATTATATTAAAAAAATTCTGTGTGTAAGCATATTAGCTAAAGTTAAAGGGTTATCATCCAGTTTTTCTGTGAACTAAACATTAAAGTAAAAACACAACAGGTTTTTCTTAAAGCACTAACTTGCTCTTTAACAAAGATTATAAAAGGTTAAAAAGAGTCTATAAAAATCTTACCTTATGGTCTGACATTAAAAATTGAATAAATATGTATACAAAGTTTTATTAAAACTAAGTTTAATATTAATAGCACACTAATATAAAGGTGAAATTTAGCTTATCTGGTATAAAAATCATACAAGACGCATTATTAAATACAAAATGGTGTTTGGCTTTCTTTGGTCTAAAAACTAATGAAAATAGGTGCCAAAGGAAATTTCTCAGTAAGAAGGCACCAAAGACTATAAAGTCCACTGTTGATGTCCCCACATTTGAAACAAAAAGTCAGTTTCTTAGAAATTATATACTTGGTTTATCTTCCATTTTCCTTTCCCTCCAAACTAAAAGTCTTTTAGCACAGGTAGCACCCCTAGAATTTCCAGTAAACCAGCACCAGCCTGGAGATCACTTTCTTATCAAAGGGTAGAAAGAAAAAAACTCGAGCCAGCCTAGGAAGGACCCTGCCTTGTGCTGCTAACCACTGAGACTGCTGTTCTTACAACAGAAAAGGGATGGACTCATCATACCCAAGTCAAAGCACCACCCGCTCCAGAGTCGTGGGCCACAGCTCCAGGGGAAAACCCTACCAAACTAAAGCTAAGAAAAATTTAACGCTTTCATTTGTTCTATTACTCTTTCTTCTTTCCTTGCTCTATTGCTGACCATCTGGTTATTAATATAACCAAGTCGATTTCACCTCAAACTATTGCATTTAATGCTTGCCTCGTTATACCCTGTGGAGACTTGCCAAGTCAAAGACAGCCCTCTACTTCAGAAAAGTACCTCTGTCCCTGCTGACTCTCCTCAGACTGGGCATTAGTAAATTAGGACTATTTAATCTGGGGAAATTTCAATAAAGACTCCAGTGTCAACCAGGAGTCTCGCTCCCCAGTGTAGAACTTTTATGCTGTAGTGGGTGCAACATTCTGTGGTCCACTAAAGAGCAAGGATGGACTGTCCCAACTGGTTTTTGTAATTTTCCAAAGTCATAATTCATTTTATTAGAGGATCATAGAAGTTAAAGACTTAAAACAAACTTTGGCAATTAAGACAACATAACGAGATGCAAATGCCTGGTTGGAATGAATCAAATATTCCATCCTCACATTAAACAAGAGCAATTGTTATGTTTGTGCACATGGCAGGCCAGAGGCCCAGATTGTCCCCTTTCCACTAAGGTGGTCCTTCAGTTGACCAGGCGTGGACTGCGTGGTAGCTCTTTTCCAGGATTCTACAGCCTGGAGTAATAAGTCATGCCAAGCTCTCTCTGCTGTATCCCAAAGTACAGCACCCTGCGGGTCAGCCCCCGAGGGCCATCCAGTCTCCGTCTCCCAATACTAAGTTCACTTCGTGTCTCTCATGATAGGGAGGAAACTTAGCATTCCTTGGAGACCTGAAGGGATGCAGTGAGCTTAAAAATTTTCAAGAGCTTATCAGTCAGTCAGCCCTTGTTCATCCCTGAGCGGATGTGTGGTAGTATTGTGGTGGGCCTTTACTGGGCACTCTGCCGAATAATTGGAGTGGCACTTGTACTTTAGTCCAATTGGCTATCCCTTTCACCCTGGCATTCCATCAGCCAGGGAAGGAAAAATAAGACATCGTAAAGTGAGAGAAGCCCCTTTTGGGTCTTTTGACTCTCACATCCCATTAGACACAATTGGAGTCCCACGGGGAATACCAGATCAATTTAAAACTTGAAATCAAATAGCTGCAGGATTTGAGTCAATATTTTGGTGGGTGACAGTTAATAAAGATGTAAATTGGATAAACTACATCTATTACAACCAACAGCAACGAACTTTTCATGAGTTAAAAGAAAAACTCCTGTCGGCCCCAGCCCTGGGGCTACCTAACCTGACAAAACCCTTTACACCTTATGTGTCAGAAAGAGAAAAAATGGCAGTTGGAGTTTTAACCCAGACTGTGGGGCCCTGGCCAAGGCCAGTGACCTATCTCTCAAAACAACTAGATGGGGTTTCCAAAGGCTGGCCCCCATGTCTAAGGGCCCTGGCAGCAACGGCCCTGTTAGCACAAGAAGCAGATAAACTAACCCTTGGGCAAAACCTGAATATAAAGGCCCCCCATGCTGTGGTAACTTTAATGACTACCAAAGGACATCATTGGTTAACAAATGCTAGATGAACCAAGTACCAGAGCTTGCTATGTGAAAATCCCCACATAACCACTGAAGTTTGCAGCACCCTAAACCCTGCCACCTTGCTCCCGGTATCAGAGAGCCAGTTGAACATAACTGTGTAGAGGTGTTGGACTTAGTTTATTCTAGCAGGGCCAACCTCTGAAATCATCCTTGAACATCAGTAGACTGTGAGTGGTACGTGGACAGGAGCAGCTTCACCAACCCCTGCAAAGTGACTCTGAAGAAGATGACAAGCCCTGCTCCAGTCACACCCGAAGCTGACTGGTCCACACGGCCGAAGCATGAGAAAACTCATTGTGGGACTCATTTTCCTTAAAATTTGGACTTGCACACTAAGGACTTTAACTGGCCTTCCTCAGACTGAAGACTGTTCCCAGTGTATACATCAGGTCACTGAGGTAGGACAAAAAGTTGCTACAGTCCCATTATTTTATGATTATTATAAGTGTACTGGGACTCTAAAAAAAACTTGTTTGTATAATGCTATTCTATGCAAGGTATGTAGCCCAGGAAATGACTGACCTGATGTGTAGTACGACCCATCTGAGCCTCCCATGACCACAGTGTTTGAAGTAAGATTAAGGACTGAGGACTGGTGGGGGCTTATAAACAATACGAGTAAAGTGTTAGCCAAAACAAAAGAAAAAGGGGTGCCCAGACAAGTCACCTTGAAGTTTGATGCCTGTGCTGTCATTAATAGTAATAAGTTAGAAATAGGATATGGTTCTCTTAATTAGGAAAGAGGCTATATGGCAGAAAATAAGTACATTTGTCATGAATTAGAACTGTGTGGAAATGAATGTGAATACTGGTCTTGTGTCATTTAGGCTACTTAGATAAAGAATAAAAAGGATCCTGTCCACCTTCAGAAAGGGAAAAGTGGCCCTTCCTGTACCAGTGTCAGTGTAACCCCTTAAAACTAGTAATAACCAACCCCCTTGATCCTCGCTGGAGAAAAGGGGAGCATGTAACCCTAGGAATCAATGGGGCTGGACTGGATCCTCGAGTAAATATCGTGGTTTGAGGAGAAGTTTATAAACTCTCTCCTGAGCCAGTATTTCAAACCTTCTGTGATAAACTGAATGTGCCAGTACCAGAAATTCCAGGAAAAACAAGAAATTTGTTTTTGCAATTAGCTGAGCATGTAGCCCAGTCTCTCAGTGTTACTTTGTGTTATGTATGTAGAGGAACTGTAATGGGAGATCAATGGCCATGGGAAGCCCGAGAATTAGTACCTACACACCCAGTTCCTGATGAATTCCTGGCTCAAAAGAATCACCCTGATAATTTCTGGGTCCTAAAAGCCTCAATCATTAGAAAATACTGTATAGCAAGAGTGTGGAAGGACTTCACCCTTCCTGTGGGAAGACTCAGCTGCCTTGGGCAAAAACTGTATAATAATACTACAAAAACAGCCAGCTAGTGGAGTTCAAACCACACTGAGAAAAATCCATTTAGTAAATTCCCAAAGATGCAAACTGTGTGAACTCACCCGGAGTCCCACTGGGACTGGACAGCCCCCACTGGATTATACTGGATACGTGGGCATAGAGCTTACACCAAATTACACCGACCAGTGGGCAGGTAGTTGTGTTATTGGCACTATTAAACCATCTTTCTTCCTACTGCCCATAAAGACAGGCGAATTCCTGGGCTTCCCTGTCTGTGCTTCCTGCAAAAAGAGAAGCATACCTATAAAAAATTTAAAAGATGATAAATGGTCCCCTGAGAGAATCATACAATATTATGGGCCTGGTACTTGGGCACAAGACGGCTCATGGGGATACCTGACCCCCATTTACATGCTCAACCGAATCATACGGTTACAAGCTCTCTTAGAAATGATCACTAATAAGACCGGCAGAGCCTTGACTATTCTGACCCAGCAAGAAACTCAGATGAGAAATGCCATCTATCAAAACAGATTGGCTCTCGACTACTTGCTAGCAGCTGAAGGAGGGGTCTGTGGGAAATTTAACCTTACTAATTGCTGTCTACACATAGATGATCAAGGGCAAGTAGTTGAAGACATAGTTAGAAATATGACAAAACTGGCACATGTGCCCACGCAAGTGTGGCATGGATCTGATCCTGGGGCCATGTTTGGAAAATGGTTCCCTGCGCTAAAAAGATTTAAAACTTATAATAGGAGGTATATAGTAACAGAAACCTTAGTGCTCCCTTGTTTGCTACCTGTACTTCTTCAAATGATACAAAGCTTCATCGCTACCTTAGTTCACCAAAATGCTTCAGCACAAGTGTACTACATGAATCACTACTGATCTGTCTTGCAAGAAGACATGGGTAGTGAGAATGAAAGTGAGAACTCTCACTATTGAATAAGAGTCTCAAAGTGGGGGAATAAGGGAGGAGACCACCCCTCATATTGTCTTATGCCCAATTTCTGCCTCCAAAGAAAGAACTAAAAACTAAAAGGCAGAAATGAAATCCACAGGCAGACAGCCCAGTGCCACACCCTGGGCCTGGTAGTTCAAGATCGACCCCTGACCTAATCGGTTATGTTATCTATAGATTACAGACATTGTATAGAAAAGCACCGTGAAAATCCCTGTCCTATTCTGTTCCGTTCTAATTACTGGTGCATGCAGCTCCCAGTCACATACCCCCTGCTTGTTCCGTCGATCACCCTGCTTGCTTAATCAATCACGACCCTCTCACGCGGACCCCCTTAGACTTGTGAGCCCTTAAAAGGGACAGGAATTGCTCATGCTGGGAGCTCGGTTGTTGGAGACGTGATTCTTGCCGAAGCTCCCGGCCAAATAAAGCCCTTCCTTCTTTAACTTGGTGTCTGAGGGGTTTTGTCTGTGGCTTGTCTTGCTACAGGTTCATTTAATATTTAATAAAGACATTACTACTGATTTATTATTCTTCTTTTTAAAGAAAATAACTACAAAAGGGCACGTGCACCAGATGCAAAGATCTGGGAGAACTTAGACAAGGATCCTGGTTTTAAACAGTGTTGTCATACGAACAAACTCCATACGGATTTGGCAGGAGAGCATCCTTATTCTAAGGAGATGCAGGCTGAAATATTTAGGGATGGTGTGTCATGATGTCCACAACTGGCTTTCAAATCATTCAGCAAAAAGAAAAATAATGTGTGTATGTTTGTGGGTGTGTATGTATGTATGCATAGAGAGAGGGAGAAAACAAGTAAGGCAAATGTTAACAATTTGTCACTATATGTGAAGAGTATATGCTAGTGTGTGTTTTATTTTTCATTCAGTTTTCCTGTTAGTCTAACATTTTTCAAAATAAAAAAAGAGAATAAAAAACCACGTGGACTAGATAGGAAAAATGAATCATTAATAGCATCTATCTCTTATCTCTGAGTAATGATCATAAAGAAGTGTAACCAGGTTTGTTATTCAGTGCTGGAATCTGGGTGAGGTGATGGTATAAAACCCAAGGCTATCCCAAGACACGCTGATGAATTTCTTGTTACATGGGCATCCGCAAGCTCTTGCACTCCAAGGAATCAGTGGTTACAGAAACAACAGCTCGCACATGTTTTCCAGGTGCATAGAAAACAGGATTTTTCATGTAGGTCTGCTGGGCCCTGGGAAGCTGGTTCCCACCCTCCTTTTCCAGACCTATCTTACGCCCTCTAACCAGCTAGGGCTCGAATCCTCACCCAGCCTTCTGGTTGTTTTCTCAAAACTTCTGGACCTTTGATTCCACTCCCACCGTGAGGCTCAACATGACATTTCCAACAGTAGACTGCCCAGAATGGGTCCAGCTGCTTCCGATGGTTTTCCATTTGTTCTGGAAAAAGCTCCAGATACCTTTGGTCAGAGCTCTTCCTGGTGTGTCTGGCTTGCTGCGGCCATTTCTCGCCCACACCATCCGGAAGGGGCTGCCGTCTGTAGGTCCCTGCACATCTGTCCCACTGGGGAGGAAGACGATGGTGGGAGAGTGCAGCTTGGAGAACCAAGGACTTGGGATTTTGGAGGGGGCCTTTCAGCCTCATGCCGGCGTTAGATTCAGATCGTTAAAAACCAGAGAACCAGAGCCCTGCCAGAGGGCTTCATTCTGCCTCTGTGGAAGTTTCATTGTAAGGAGAAAAGGGATTGTGCTGCTTTGATTTTTTTTTTTCTACTTCTACAAACTCATGTTCATTATTGTTACCTTTTAAGGATCTGGGAGGGAAACTTGCCCTGTGTCAAAGTGTTCAATCCCCAGGTCCTGAATTCTGTGTGAGGCGGGCCTTGTGCTCCTGTGCTGTGGGGTACAGACTTTCCACCCTTGAGTGGCTGGATTCTCAGCCACATCCAGCCGCTCAGTGAATGCCCTCACCTGCTGGGCTTTCCACTCACAGCCACCTGTGCTGAATAGCTGAGGAACCTCAGCAGAGGCAGGAGGCAGTAACCCCAGAATGGGGGCAGGGAGGAATGGGACCCATGGTTTGCTACCCAAGGACCCTCACAGCCCATTTCCAGGGAAGATGACTGACTGTCAGGAGAGGCACAGGGGGCTGGCAGGCCGGCTCAGGGACACAGCTAATTTTAGCCCAGGGTGTACTTGTCCGAATTGGGGCTGGCTTCCTCATGGAAATTCCACAGCTCTCTGGTTTTGTGTGTATGAGTGGTGTAATGCTCAAAATTTGCAAAGCTAACTTGGGTTTAAAGCAATGTGTTTCTTTCTCCTTCTTCTAAAAATGCCCAGAAAACAGTCATTTCTCTGTGCTTTGGGAGAAGGTCAAAATTTCCTGGAGGTTCTTTTTTCATGATGGGGCAGTGTGGGGTGGAAGGAAGCATAGCTCTAGGAAACAGTCTTGACTTGATCTTGCTCTAGCCAAACCAGGGGAGGACAGAGAATCACAGTCTCTGTGCCCAAGGAGACCTTTGGGTCATCCATTTGGTGCAGTCAGTAAAATAAATTATTTAAAAAAATACTGGAGGACCAGCCTCAGGTTCAGAGGCAGAGTCAGACATTGTGGGCCTGAAACTTACACAGTCTGAGTGACCTTTTTAAGAGAAAGAATATGAAAGTATTTAATTTTCACAAATTTTCCAGAAAGACAAGACTGTGTGAACACACATTTCTAAGGCCTCTTAGAAAGAAAAGTCCCTGAAGCTTAAGCTTCATTAGCTTCATGGTAAATCAAATGCTCTTTGGGTTGTTATTATTATTATTTTTTTCTGGCCAAGTAAGGACATTAAAACGATTTCATAAAATTTCACAAGTTGAGGTAGACATAATCTTATTTCAAGATTATGTCAACCTTTAAAATGAACAAATTAAGCTTTGCAAAATATTTCGCTGCATTGTTTTTTATTTTTCTCATGTCACCACCGACCTGTGTGTCTTGGACAGTTGATAATTTTCCAAGCCTCAGTGTCTTCATTTGTAAAAAAATAGGGCTAAAAAGTTCTTAGGCTGCTTTCTACACAGGACTTCTGTGAGAATTAAATTTTAAAACGTGCTTAGCAAGTGCTAGGAAAAGTAGAAGTTGCTGCTTAGATGAGCAATTATTATTGAAGGGCAAATCTATAGAACATTTAGCGCCCTTACAAGGTCACAGAAAAGGTAAACCAAAGCCTAGGGAAGGTGAATATTTGCCCAAGGTCACTTGGAGAAAGGCATGAGCTCCAAAAATAAGTGTTATTTAAAGGTAAGCCTCTTCACCTTTCTAAAAGTAAATGAACCCAAATTTCTTTCTTTTCAAATGGCTATGAGGTCAACCTTGGACCCAGTCAGAGCTGTTTCGAACATGCGGCTCACAGCTCTTATATAAATGCTTGTGTAGGGGAATGCCTTATAAGTTTGAAGGGAAAATGCTTCATCCTAGAAGTTGTTTTAAGCCATGTTTTGACATATTTAACCAAACAGAGCCTAAGTGGGTTTAGTGTTTTTGTGGGACTCAGCATCTCTCGGTGCAGCTTACTTCCCTGACACGTTGGTTGGCCTTTGTTAGGACAGTCTTGGGCAGGATTGGTGCCCCAGAGTGGCTTCTCCTAGCAGCTAAGTAAACATCTCCACACAGCTTTTCAATCCACTGTGGAAACTGGCAGCAACTCCTTCAGGCAGCCTGTCAGAACCTTCCTTTTGTCATGCCAAGGATGACTTTAGACCTCCCTGGGACAAGGCCAAGGCTGTAGAGGCAATCCTTTCCATCCTGGGCTCTCACACCATCCTTGGGAGGCAGCCCCAGGGACCTCTGGGGAGGGAGGCTGGGCTGCCAGGGAGCCTTAATCAGAGGCAGCCTTAGTGGCCCTGCCCACCGGGTGTGCAGCCTGCGGCCCACTTACACCTGGGACACCTCATGCCAGGCACCCCATCACATCTCCGGCACTGGCCCTGGTCACTGGGCTCATCCAGCATCTCGTGATGGGTGGGCTTGGTCAAGTCCAGCATCCCCGGGCTAGTGTGCAGAGGGGTGGAGGTGAGACCAAGATGAAGGGAGATCATAGGCTAGCAACATTTTGCTTGGTGAACTGCATACCCCAGGCCAGACTGGTTATTCAGTGAATTTGAGTGTGTTCCAGAGACATGCTTCATAGAGATCACTTTTCCTTCGAGAAGATATTTTTCTCTCCCTGGGGTAACATCATGTCTACCCACCCTTTCACTGCCTGTTGAGCAACTCCTGACTCTTGCACCAGTCACCTTTTAGAGCTGACTTCAGCTGTGCCCAGGAAACTTCAGCCTGAGAGAAGGGCAGGGAGGTGTGAACTGGGAGGGCCACAAAGTCCTGCTGGTATGTGTCTCCCCAAGGGAAGAGCAATCTGTCCTAATGCATTTTTGGGTCTTAAGAAAATGAAAGTGGTGCCTCAAATATCCAGCATGGGATAGATTAAAATAAACCAAGATGAGAATCAGGAGCCTAAAACTCTATTTCTGCCTACTAACCAGGGGCCCTGGGAAAGCTCTGTCCTCGACTCCCACCTCCAGCAGGGCTGCAGGATTAGATTAGATGGTCTGGATTAGCCTTTTCAGCCCTTCCAGCTGGATGAGCTATGTCTAGGTGATCTCTGAGTACTCCTCAGCTTCCAGAGGGAGCATCCGTTGAATACCAATTCAATTGCGTGCCAGGGTCTCGTATGAGAAATTGGAAGAATAGGGAAATAATAGGAGGGAAGGTCACATTTTTGTACAGTTTTGTTTTGCAAACTGTATGCCCTTGAAGAAAACTTCTGAGTCTGAGACTGTGGTAAATTTCTTCTCCATTCCTGGAATGTTCCAGAATCCAGCCTGACTCAAGGAACAGAGATACAGGAAGGAGAAATGTTGGAACTGATTTCAGATCTTGCTCTGGCTCTGCATACTTCTTGTCAAGGACATGTGCCAAGGACTGTTGGGAGGGACACGTACGGAAAGAGAGTTAAGCTGAGAAACCATCACCCCAACAGAACAATGGCTTAGGAGGCTGGAGTACAGCATGTGTTCGCTCCAGCCAAACAGCCTGGGCCCGATGGCTTTTCCAGGAGGATGTGGGGCCATCCATTTCTCCCTCCCTCCTACCCGCGTCCCCCACCCCCGCCTCGCTCCGCCTCCCAAATCTGTCCTCACTGGGCGATCCCTATCTTTGTCCACCTTTGTCATCATGGACCCAGATGAGAGAGACTTGGGTATGCAGCCCAGTTCCCAATTAAGGGTTTCACTGGTTTCAGGAAGATAATTTATTTGAGTTGAATTGTTAAGGCAGATTGTTTTCACAGGATTCCAAGCAGAGAGCTTTTCTCACAGGAAATGTCAGACCAGCAATTCTAGTCAGGTTTTCCACATCCTTAAGAGGAAAGAAAAGACAGAGAGAAAAAAATATTCCTTTTATATGTTGTAGGTCAACCGTTTGAGAACTGGCAACTGCCGGGTATAAACTTAAGATCTGTCAAAGTTGCTACACATTGTGATGGTTAGTGCAGCGATGACTTCTCGATAACCCAACCCTTTGTGAGACCTCATGTTCTTTATGGCTTAATTTGAAAAACGCCTGTGAATATCCAGTGGCCAAGGGAGGTGGAGGAAGCCCCTCCAGAGGCTCAGAGTCCTGCTGAGCTCCCAGGAGGTGAAGCCACTGAAGAATTCCCATCCTCTCCTTGGACCTTGGTTTCCTTGTCTGTAACACCAAAGGTCATGCCAGGTGGCGTCTGAGTGCCATCCAGCTCTAACCACAATTCTGTACTCCACCTATACCTAGAGGAGCTTGGCTAAGGTGCTACAGGAAACCAAAGAAAAAAGGAGAGCAGGAAAGTGAAAGGAAAAAACTTTTCTTCCATGGAGAACTTGGGTTTGTCTTTTTTTTTTTTTTTTTTTTTTTGCATTCTACATTTAAAAAAACTTTTTTAAAAAAAGTCTTTTTGTATCAACTTGCCCTCAGGGATCTGACTCACAAAAGCTTACTGCTTCTCCAGCAGTTCAGTCATTCACGAGAGCTGTTGAAGTGATAGGGGCTATGCAGAGTCACTGATGGAAAAGCCAGGAAGGAGTGCAGCACCGCTGTCCCTGATGGGCACCTCCAGTGTTTGCTGTGTACATATATGGCCAAGAAGTGCTTGCAGGTGGGGAGGGGCTGGGTCTGAAGAGCAGAAGCCCAGGTTCCCAAAGTGTTGTGGTTCTTATAGCCCCTCAAAGACAACTCCAGCAAAAGGGAGGTTGAGACTAGAGGCAATGCATCTGTTGACAGGTGATGCCAGTCTTACCTATCATGTGCGTGTCCATCCAGTTCCTATATGTCTGCCCATGTCTGAATAACTCTCTCCTTAATTATAATCTAACCGTCTTGTTCATTGCACAATGATGTTCTGTTTCACGTGGGGGAGTGGTAGGAGTGCTGAATTTGTAGTCAGGAAACCTGGACTCTGGTCCTGGGGTTTTCAGTTTCACTCGCCTTGTTGCATGGCCTCTAGTATGTATATCACCAGCATATAGGGTATGTGTGGGATGCTGGACATCCTTATCTTGTTACTGACTCTAGCAGGGATGCTTCCAATGCCTCAGCGTTAGGTAGGATGTTCTTTAGGGTTCAAATAAAACCTTTCCCTTAAGCATGCTAAGAATTATTTTTAAAGAACCATATATGGATGTTTATTTTTATCAAGTGCTTTTTCTGCATCTATTTAGATTATTTTATATTTTTTAAATCTCTTGGTTTGAATTACATTATTAGATTTTCTACTGTTAAAATAGTCTTGCATTTCTATTTGGTCATAATTTCTCTCAAACTCATGGCTAATACAGTTGTCTATTTTATTTTTTATTTTTGTATTTTATGTTTACAGGTATTAGATTTTTAGAATCAAGGTTGTGGTAGCCTCATTAATCATCATTATCTCAACTAACACGTAGAAATTTCTGTATGTAGGGTGCTAGTCCTAGTACTTGATGTATTAACTCATTTAATTCTCACAGCAATCTTTTGAGGGAAGACTATTATTAGCCCCATTAGATGAAGAATAAAGAATAGATGAAGAATCTGAAGCCCAGAGAAGCTGGACACTTGCCTTTCCTGCACAGACTTTTAGTGTGTCAGTGAGATTCACAGCTGGGATGGGTGGTTCAGGGTCTGAGTGCACTCTATTTGGGAATGTAAACTGGGGAGATTTTCTTATATTTGGTGGAACACATCAGTTAAACTCTTTGTGTGTATGTTGGGGCTGGAAATGGGGGTGAATTTTAAATTAATGATTTAAGAAAATGATTATAGGTAGTTTCAGATTTTCTGTTCATTTTTTAGTCAGTTTTGTGATTTTTCTAGAAAGTGGTCCCGCCTGTCAGTTTTCAGATGTATTGGTTTGAACTTATTCATACTATATTCTTCTTACTGAAAAGCTCCTATTGATAATGTTTAGTTTTATTCTTCCTTTTCACTCTTCGTATTGTTTATTTATACTCTCTTCTCTTTATCAATCTTACCAAAGGTTTGCCTTTCTATTAATCTTTTAAAAGAATCAGTTTTGAGGGTTGTTGAATCTATTTATTATTTTTTATTTCATTAACTTTTTCATCTTGCATTGATTTTTCCTCCTTTCTACTCTCTTTTGGTCTATTCTGTTGTTCTCTTTTGCAGGGGGGTGCTTAGCTCTTTGCTTTCCACTGTTCCACAATAATAGGTGCCTTTATGCTATACATTGCCTTCCCCATATTACTTTAACTGCTTCCCATAAGACTTTATAAGTTGTGTTTTTAACATTAAACATTTTGAAATCTTTTCTGCCATTATTTCTTTAAAATTTTCTAATGCATGGGTTATTTTGGGGGGATGTAGAGGAGCTGTCTCTTTATTATTGAATTCTTGTTTTATTTCTTTGTAGTCAGAAACACAGTTTGGAATTTTTTGAGACATATATGTGGACTGCTGTATAGTCAATATTTATAAATTTGTGCTTGACAAGAATATATTATTTAACAGTTGAATATTTTGGATCAAACATGTTATTTTAGTGTTCAAATATTCTTTATTCTTATTAGTGTTATTTTTCTGCTTGATCTGTTAGTTGCTGGGAGATATGTGTTAAAATTTTCTATTATGCTCATGGATTGAACAGTTTCTCCTTGTAGTTCTGTCAAATTTTTGATAATATGTTTTGAAGCTGTGTTGTTAGGAGCATAGAGGTTCATGATGGCTACATTTTTCTGTTGAATTTTTCCTTTTATTATCCTCTAGTAAGTAAGTTTATCACTAATAATACTTTTTATCCCAAAGTCTGTTTTTATCTGATAGCATTTAGCTACATCATCTTTTCAATGGCTAGTATACAAGTGGTATATTTTTGCCATGCTTTCCTGTTAAGCTTTTTTATCATGTGTCTTAAAACAGCATATAGATAATTTTTAAGAGTAGTTCAATCTGTGTCTCTTTTAACTGACAAGTTTAATTTTTTTGCCTTTAGTATAATTGCTGATTTACTTGAATTTATTTGTCCTGTTATATTTCATACTTCCCTTTTGCTACACTTTTTCTTTATATCATTTCTCCTCTTTTCTTGCATTATTTTTTTAAATTAACCATTTGAAAGTGAACAATTCAGTGGCATTTAGTACATTCACAGTGTTGTATAACCACCACCTCTGTCTAGTTCTGGAACATTTTCATTTCTTCTAAGTAAAATCCCTTACGCATTAAGCACTTTTTCTCCATTCCTCCCCTAACCCCCAGTCTCTGGCAACTACCAATCTGTGATATTTCACATAAGTGGAATCATATAAGCTTTTGTGTCAGGCTTCTTTCACTTAACATAATGTTTTTGAGGTTCATCCATATTGTAGCATGTATCCATACCTCATTCCTTTTGATGGCAGAATAATATTCCATTATATGGATATATAACATTTTATTTATTTACTCATTTGTTGATTGACATTTGGGTTGTCTCCCCATTTTGGTTATTGTAAATAGTGCTGCTGTGAACGTTTATGCACATGTATTTGTTTGAGTCCCTGTTTTCAGTTCTTTGGGGGTGTATACTGAAAAACGGAATTGCAGAATAATTCTATTTTTAACTTTTCGGGGAACTCCCAGACTGTTTTTCACAGTGGCACTTACTTGTGAATTAACTGAAATGTATTTTTTTCTACTCTTTTCACATTTAGAAATTATACATTATGTTTTTATTGTTCTAGCAGTTACTTCTAAATTTGTAATCTTAATTGACTTTAATCAATCCCTCTACCCCCTCAAAAAAGTGTGAGATTTTGGGAAGCTTTAACTCTGATGATTGTTTCCCATTCCCATGCTCCTGTTTATTATGTCCGGTGTTTTAGTTTCACGTTGTTTTTAACTACTCTTAAGTTAGTTGCTATTGTTATTATTTTAATTGTTTCTATTGCCAGTTCTCATTTAGGTTTATCTAAATGCTTACTGATTTCTTTTATTCCTGATATGAGTCCTTAATCATTCATTCAGTGGAGGTCTGTGATAGTTAACTGTTTTAATCCTTGTCTGAAAATGTCTTCATTTTGTTCTTACTTTTAATGATGTTTTAGTTGGGAATTTCAAAGCTGACAGTTATTTTCTTTCAGCTTTGAAGATGTTATTTTATTGTCTTATGCCCTTGTCATTGCTATTGAAAAGTCTGCTGTAACTGTTTATAGGTAATATGCCTTTTCTCTAAGATTTTTCTCATTGTCTTTGGTATTCCGGTAGTTTTAAAATGACATGTCTAGGTGTGCATTTATTTTCACATGTCCGTTTGAATCTCATGTTTCTGTGAGGATACATGTCTGGAAAGGTCATAACAATTACCTTTTCAGGTATTTCCCTTCCTATATTCTCATTATTCTTTCCTTCTGGAGCTTCTTTTATATGTAGGTTGGACTTTAGAAGTTTTTCCTCCATGTCTCTGCTCCTTCATGCATTTTATCTCTCTACTGATTGGTGATAGTCTGAGTAATGTCATCTGATAGCTCTTAGTACTTAATGATGTCTTCCCTGTATCTAATCTACTGTTTATGTTTACCAAAAGATTTTTTCCAAACTTTAAAGATGTTCAAACCTGCAAAAAGCTTGAAAGAAGAGTACAATGAGTATCTGTAGACTTTTCACCTAAATTCAGCAATTGATACAATTTTGTCACATTTGTTCTTTCTCTTTCTTTCTCTCATCTCCTCCCCAATATATATTATATGTATTTATATATACACGTATTTTTCTGATGATTCATTTGAAAGGAAAATACAGATATCCTGGCATTTCACTTGTAAATATTTCAGCATGCATCTCCTAAGGGCAAGAACATTTTCCTCCATGACCACAATACCCACAACATTTCTTTCTTCCTTCCTTCCTGCCTGCCTTCCTTTCCTTTCCTTTCCTTTCCTTTCCTTTCCTTTCCTTTCCTTTCCTTTCCTTTCCTTTCCTTTCCTTTCCTTTCCTTTCCTTTCCTTTCCTTTCTTTCCTTTCTTTTCTCTCTCTCTCTCTCTCTCTGTCTCTCTCTCTCTCTCTCTCTCTCATCTTATCATCTTGCTGCTCTCACACCCAGACTGGAGTGCAGTGGTGTGATCTTGGCTCACTGTCACCTCCCATCTCCCAGATTCAAGGGATCCTCCCGTAGTCCTGTAGGTGGAACCACAGGCTCATACCACCAAGCCTGGCTACTTTTTGTATTTTTAGAAGAGATAGGGTTTTGCCATGTTGCCCAGGCTGATCTCAAACTCCTGGGCTCAAGTGATCCTCCTGCCTTAGCCTCCTAAAGTGTTGGGATTACAGGTATGAACCAGTGTACCTGGCCCAATAAATTTCATATTGATTCAATAACGTTATCTGACATGTAGCCCATAATCACATCTCTCTTTTAGGCTTTATTTTTTTTTTTCAATCCAGGATCCATTCAAGGTTTGCCCATTGTCTTGGTTGACGCGCCTGTCTAATATTTATTTATTTATTTATTTATTTATGTATTTCAGACAAGGTTTCACTCTTGCCTAGGCTAGAGTGCAATGGCATGATCGATCACAGTTCACTGCAGTCTTGGCTTCCCAGGCTCAAGTGGTCCTCCTACCTCAAGCCTCCCCAGCAGCTAGGACTACAGGCATGCACCACCACACTTGGCTAATTTTTTATTTTTTATTTTTGCAGAGATTGGGTATCACTATTTTGCCCAGACTGTTGTCCAACTTCTGGGCTCGAGCGGTCTGCCCACCTTGGCCTCCCAAAGTGTTGGGATTACAGGTGTTAGCCAGTGCACTGAGCCTCTAGTCTATTTTAACCTCAGTTTTAGTTTTTCATGAAGAGAATGGGCTTGTTTTCCTAAGAACACCCATATTCTAGATTTGTTGTCTTGTTTCATTATTAGGTTTATATTAAGCATTTTTTTTTTGGGAAGGACAATACAGAAGTGATGTTGTGTATTTCCTGTTACATCACATCAGGACCACATTAATGCCAGCTTGTTTTATTTTGATGATGCTAATTTGGATCACTCGGTTAAGGTGGTATATGTCACTCTCTCTATCATTGTAAAGATAACTTTCCTTTTGGCAATTAATAAGTAATCTGAAACTTTCAGACCATATGAATACCCTGTTCCTCAAAAACCTTCCATCCAGTTGTATTGGCATCTACTGATGACCCTTTCCCATATAAATGATTAAATTGGAGTGTATAAAATGATGGTTTTCTAATTTTATAATTCCTTCTACATTCATTGACAGTATTCTGTAGAGAAGAGCTTGCCCATCTTCTCTCTCTTTTCCTTGCACTCCCCGCAGCTTCTTCCTTCTTGTCCTTTATTCCTTCCTCTTTCAGTAGCAGATTCATGAGTTTTTTTTCAATATTTAATATATTATCTATCACCATTGTTATATGCCCATTATTTCATTCAGTGACTACATTTACTCTTCAGAGCTGCCCATTCTTTTTTTTTCATAATGTCTAGATCTTTTCTTATGATTTCCATTCCTGTTTTTAAAAAGTTTCTCTAATCTTTCTAATGTACAGCCTCTCTAAGATTGTTGCTCCATCTTGAGTCTTTGGGAGTCCTATTTGCTGTGTCTGTTGGCTTTCACTCATGGTACATCGTTTCTCATGTGCTTAAGAGTTTTTTATTTTGAGCATATTTTAGTAGGACTTACAAAACAAATAAAAAACCAAAAAACCTCTCTCTTCCAGGGAATCTTGTGTGAACTGGTTTGTAGAAGTGCTCTGTCAGATTATTTTACATTACTTTGGTTAGGTGTGCTGGGGTATCACTGACTTCGGAAAAATTTATGTTAATTTCTTGTATTCTAGATTCTTGTGAAGAATTCAAATGAATGGGGTCAATCTGAACTCCATTGACACTGGGTTCTGATATTTCGTCAAATATATAGCAAATGTCTTAGTCTATTTTCTGTAGCATATAACAGAATACCTGAAACTGAGCAGTTTATAAGGAAACAAAATTTGTGTCCTACAATTCTGGAGGTTGGAAAGTCTGAGGATGGGAGGTCACATCTAGTGAGGGCCTTCTTGCTGGTGGGGGCCCTCTGCAGAGTGCTGAGGTAGCTCAAGGAATCACACGATGGGGAGGCTGAGTGTGCCAATTCAGGTCTGTCTTCCTCTTCTTAGAAAGCCACCAATCCCACTCCCATAACAACTTGTTAATTTATGAACCCATGAATCCATTCATGAGAGCAAAGCACTCATGACCCAATCATCTCCTGAATGCCCCACCTCTCAATACTGCCACATTGGGGATTTAATTTCAACATGAGTTTTAGAGGGGTCAGATATTCAAACCATAGCAGGAAGTGATCAGTATCTTTATTTTCATGAGATGCCTTTCTTTTAGAACCCATAACTAATTTAGCCAAGAATCTAGTAACAAACACAGAGGAGTAAGCATCTCCTCTTCTCAGTTTTTTTTTTTTTTTTGTTATTTATTTTTATTTTTTAGAGGTAGCGGCTTGCATGATCATAGCTTATTACAACCTTAAACTCCTGGGCTCCGGCAATCCTCCCACTTCAGCCTCCCAAGTAGCTGGGACTACAGGTGCATGACACCACGCTCAACTAATTTTTTTATTTTTTGTAGAGGGTCTTGATGTGTTGCCCAGGCTGGCCTCAAGTGATCCTCCTGCCTCCGCCTCCACCTCCCAGAATGCTGGGACTATAGGCATGAGCCACCACACCTGGCTTCTTCTCTGTTATTATGTGAGAGTGACTCTTTTCACTAAGCCAAGGATTCAGTTATTCAGAGATTGAGTCCTGGTCCCTTGGAGCCCAGAACACCAGCAGTGACCTGGCTCGTGCCTCTCCCGGGGGCGGCGGGGGGGGCATGAGAAGAGCTGTGGTGGGAGGGTGGAGGCCTCAGCAGAGGGGCAAGTGGAGTTTGCCAGTTGGCCCCCATGGATTTATTAGTTGCGTACTTTGACACATGTGTCTGGGTTATCTGAACAACCACACTTTGAAGAAGTGTTTTGAATCCCTTGATTTATCTTTTTGTCATTGTTGTTCAGAATAGTTTCACTCAAAGGGAAGAACATGTTTTTAAACTGACCTTTTAAACTTTGTAAAGCTTATGCCACAAAGAGACACATGAAAGGAACAATAAGCACATTCTCTACATAGAAGCATAATTGAAGTCTCTGGTGATGAGATCTATGGGAACCCGGCACAAAGCATCTGAGCTGGGCTCTTGTAGCTGATGGATGGCCCTCTGGGTGGAAGTCCTATGACCAGAGAGAGAGGCCAAGCTGTACCCTACCCAGTGGTAACATGATTCCCACCATCTCAGCGGGTTCATGGCCACCTGCCTACCTTCAGGAGCCAAGGGAACCACTTGGGAGATTTGGCCCTTGTCCTGTAGTCTGCAGGAAGCCATGGAAGTTTCTGAGCAGGGGAAGGATGTGGAAAATCGAGGCAAGAGCAGAGTAGAGCATTTGAAACCAGCAGCCTGGGTTTGAATCCTGACTCTGGCACTTCTAAGTCATGTGACCTTGTGTAAGCCACCTGGCTTCTGTGAGAATCATCTGGCACTGAGCACCCATTTATGGAGCACTGGCTACATGCTGGACACCCGAGATCCAGAGGAGACCAAGATAATCCTGCAGTCCTTTCTTCTTCCTTGCTTGTAACTCTTACCACGTGTATTAGTTTACTATTGCTGCCATAACAAATTACCACAAACTAAGTGGCCTCAAACAACATGAATTTATTATCTCATAGTTCTGGAGGGCTGAAGTTCCACTGGGCTAGAGTCAAGGTGTTGGCAGGGCTGGTTGTTTCTTGAGGATCCAGGGGATAATTTGTTTCCTTGCCCTTTTCACCTTCTAGTACGCACCTGGATTCCTTGGCTTGTAGCTCCTTCCTGTCTGCAAAGCAGATCACTCCAATCTCTGTTTCCATGTTCACATCGCCTTCTCTTCTTCTGTGTCAAATCTCCCTTTACCTCTTTATGATAAGGATCCTTGTAATTACGTTGGTCCCATTTGGGTAATGTAGGATAATTTCCTCATCTAAAGATCCTTCGCTTATTCTCATTTGCAGAATCCCTTTTGCCATGTAAAGTAACATTCACAAGGAAGTTCCAGGGATTAGGATGTGGATATAATTGAGGGCCGTTATTCAGCCTACCACACCACGCGACATTGCATTTAATGTCTGTTCATTTTACGTATCTGTGTAATGTGTTTCTTCTGGGCAGTGAGATAGATAGGCCTGCCAGATAGCCTCACATATGCTGGGTGAATGAGTGAATAAATGAATGAATGTGTTCTTTGGAGTTGAGAAGAAGCTGATGTTCCACTTGGGCTTTAGAGGATTAGTGTAAGTTTGTTTGCCAGAGTATTCTAGATGGAATGAGCAGCTTATGAAAAGATATAGAGGCATGAGCTGAGACGTTCAGCATGGAGGAAATGCAGGTGGAATGTGATGGCCCAGAGTGAGATGAGGCTGGGCAGTAGGTGGCCGGGTCATGGAGAGCCTTGCAGGATACACTAATGGGCCTGGATTTTATTTTTATAAGGAAGCAGTAAATGTAGTTATTGCCGTTGTCTTTGGAGTTACTGCCTGGGTTTAAATTCCTGTGCTGCCGCTTACTTGCTGTGTAACCCTAGGAAAATTACTAAATGTCTTTGAGACTGAGTGAAATAAGTGCTTCATAAAGCTTTTCTGAGAAGTAGATGACTTTTGAGGCTTGCAAAGCATTTAGCACAGTGTGTGGAGCAGTCAAAGGAGCCTTTAGGAATGTATTGGTATTCTTGCTGTTATTTTAATACATGTGATTATTGTTATTATTGATGGTGATGATGGGGACTCTTAGAAGAATTTCAGCCAGGCTTCAGTGTCGTGGTCAGATTTGCTTTCTAGGAAGATGACTTTGGCAGCCATGTGAAAATGTTGGGGGCCAACAAGGGTGGGTGACACTAAGGGTCAGGAAACCAGTTAGGAGCCTATTAAAATAATCTAGGTGAGAGATGAAGAGGCAGAGAGCAGAGGTAGGGGTTCAAGAGAGATGTTATTGAATGCAGGATGTTGGAGAGATGTCTTTGCTGCTGCTGTTCCCTGCTTGAAATCATTCAAGGGGGATTTTAGAGGCTTAGTACCAATGCCTTGGTCCTTGATTTTCAGAAAGGGACACTGAAGCACAGCAAGGGGAGGATGCCTTGCCTTCATCTCCAGATGAAGCAGTGACAGATGGGATAGGCAGGGTAGAACTCAGGTCCTCAGCCCTTTGTTGCAGAGCAGGCGGAGGTGGGAGGAGTGTGGCTGGAAGAGGCTCCTGATGAAAGTGCAGTTCTTCATGGGTGGGGGTGCTCTGACACAACCTCAGTGTTGATTGCCCCTTCCACACCCCTCTAACCACCCCTCTATGCCTTAACTCCTCTTTCCAGCTCATTCTTCCACCAGTCCCCACAAGAATGCCTGTAGAATCCTGGTGGTGTTGGGCAGAGGGATTTTGTGGTTTTGAATTAAGGCAAATGACTTGACTGAGTCCAGGAGGACACATGGAGGATGAGGACTGCCTGGGAGGAGGGGTGGGGGAGTTCTATGTTCTAGCGCCAGTGAAAGAAACCCGGAGTCTGAAGAAGTGTGTACTCAGGGATTTGGTACTGCGTGTCCTCTGAGGTCTTCCATTCACGCCCCTTCATACATCTTCAGGAGGAAACCAATTCAATAGAGTACACCAGGGCAAGATTACGATTGTTACTTCAATCATATCTTACCCTGCAAGGATGTTGGAGGAAAATATATTTCAATGCCATGCTCAAAAGAGCTGTCATTTTTTAACATAGTAAATGAATTTTCAGAGAGTGAGGTAATATTGTTATTTTTAATACCTTCTGTTTAGAAATGATTTTACTTTAGTTCAGATCGATGCATGCTAGAGAACAGAAAAATCTAAAGGGAGCTTTAGAAAATGCTCCCCTAAAGGGTCCACCCTTTTAAGAAAGCTCTGTGTGTACATACCTGAATTTACAGATCAGAATCACAGGGCAATGTTTTAAGTAACAGGAAGATACAGGAGGGTTCCTTTAAACACCTTGGTGCATTTCAGAGGTTTCTTATAAATAGCTGCTGATGGCTTTACCAGAAAGCTAGGAGAGAGGAAACAAACAAACAAAAAAACATGGAGATGAGATGAACAGATTCTGGGCAATGATGACAAGAACTTGATTTGTTTGTGCGTGTGTATGTTTCCCAAAAGTATTGCAGTGAAATTGGCGAGATAGCCTATCTGCAGTGCTTGGCAAATGCCAACCTACAGAGCTGACCATCTTGTATTGGCTGGTGTATGAGTCTCTTTGTGAGAACACAGAATCGACAAGCATCATGGGGGCTATTTGGTCCCATCCCATGTGGAACCTATGGCTGAGAGAGGGGGAGTATTCAAGGCACACAGAGGCAAGGCCAAGACTAGAGAGACCTGTCTCCTGAATGCCTGTCCATCGCTCTTAACAGTCTTCTCTGCCGTTTGCATTTCTCTGTCAGTCTCCTCTGGTACATTGATATTTTCTATTTTCCAGGAAAAATCAGTTGCTGACGTCTGACAAGGAGGATGATGAGCTGGGTGCCCTGCGGCTCGGTAGGTGCAGCGAGTGCCCCTGTGCTGTGCCCATCAGGGCCCAAGGGGTCCTCATTGGCTCTGTCTGGGAGATGGGTGGTGGGGGGCCCGTTTCCTTCCTCCTGACCTCAGCAAGTGGGTCCAGTCAAGTGAGTAGAGCAGACTACTCTCTCTCTGATTGATGTCTTCTACTGCTTGCCCTTCTCTCCTGGGGACATCCTTTTAAGAAGACCAGTCAATCCTGGATCTACACTGTGGGGCCAGAGAAGCTCTTTCTGCATTTGGTATTTTTTTTTAGGGCCATTCAGTAATGGCCTTAGTAAGTTAACTAAGGTCTCCAGAAAACAGTTCTCATTCAAAGTATCAGTATAGCTCTGTCTGGGAAGGCCCATCCTTTTAAAAAGTTTATCAGTGTATTAGGGAGGCATAAGACACAAACAGTGAAGGCATTAAGTGTACAACCTTAAGTGCTGTGGTCTGCATCTTCACTTCTGTGTATATCTGTGTAACTGCTCTCTGAGATCAAGATAGAGCACGTTTCCTTCCACTCTTCAGTTTTGAAGCAAACTTTTTTCTTTCTCTTTCTGTAATTTCCTACTCTCCAAAGACTGATGTGTTTGCAGGGTTTTGCAGAAGCAGCTAGAGATTGAGGATGTTGAGACCAAGGATTGACCATGAGAGGATGAGGCTTGAGTGCTGCCAACATTTGCTTCTCTTCTGGAGCCAACAATTTACCTATTGTAACATTTGGGCAGACAAGAGCTGTTCACATGCTCTTCTTCTCCCTTTTGAACTCTCCCTTTTAAACTGAAGGAAGAAAGCAGTGCCTCTATTTAGAACTCCCTTGTGTGAGACGTGTAGTCTGACAGTTTGCTTTGATGAAGTTGAAAGAAAGGTGCAGGCCTCTGAGCTGTGGAGGCGGAGGTGGGGGTTTGTTTACTCTGCATAACTCATCCCAGAAGAGGCAGATCCTCAGAACTCCCCAGATGGGGTAGACTTCTGTGCAAGGCTGTGCAGAGTACAGCATAGAGTCAGGAAGTGCTGGCATCCAAACCCTTTTTGTGCACCACTGCACTTTAAGATTTTGCAGTGAAAGCTGCTTGTGTTTGGACACAAGCAAAGCAGTTCCTGGTCTTCAGAACCCAGAGAGCTTCTACTGGAAGGAAGGCTGTTAGCAATTCTCAGAAGCAGCTGTTTGAAGTGTGTGTGTATATGTTTTCTGGAGGGAGGCCGACTCCTCTTTGCTAATGGCTCAGCTAATGATTTAGGAAAGGAGAAGAAGGTGAAGGATAGGAGACCATGGAACCCAGTCATGGAGGGAGTTCATGAAAGAGAAGAAAGGAAGGAGAAGTCTTGTGGGGGCCAGGGTGTTGGGGGTTGAGCAGTTCAGAAACAAAAATCAAATTTGGTTGGAGGAACAGAACTCCTTCTCCACCCCAGTTCATTTTACTTTGATTCAATTCAGTAAACTCTTGTGGGGTAGGTAGGACAAAGGAAGAGAGGTATCTTCCCATAGCAACACATGAAGCAGATGCCCAGCAGTGCTTAACTGCTTTAATAAGCCAAGTTCTGTGATGGGTTTCTGTATTAGTCTGTTCTCATGCTGCTAATAAAGACATACTTGAAGCTGAGTAATTTATAAAGGAAAGAGGTTTAATTGACTCACAGTTCAGCAGGGCTGGGGAGGCCTCAGGAAACTTACAATCGTGGCAGAAGGGGAAGCAAACATGTCCTTCACATGGCGGCAGGGAGGAGAAGTCCCCAGCAAAAGGGGGAAAATCCCCTTATAAACCATCAGATCTTATGAGAACTCACTATTATGAGAATAGCATGAGGGTAACCGCTCCCATGATTCAATTGCCTCCCGTCAGGTCCCTCCCACGACATGTGGGGATGATGGGAACTACAATTCAAGATGAGACTTGGGTGGGGACACAGCCAAACCATATCAGTTCTGGAAGCTTCCATACTGTGTAGGTATTTAGTCTGGACTCTGAAGAATGGGCAAGATCTTGCCAAATAGAGATGTGGAAGGAGCCGTATAGGCAAAAGCCTAGTGTATGTGTGAGAAAGATTGGCTAGAGGTAATGGCCCTGTCAGGGAGGGTGTGGGGGTCAGTGTGAGATGAGGCTGAAGTGAAGGCTGGGCTGGGCAAGATGATTTTGAGTGCTGTGCTAAAGAGCTGTACAGCAAGTCATTGGGCAGAGATTCTGTGCTAGTGAGATATCTAGGGCTGTGCATTTGGGGGCTATATCTGGACTTAGGTGTAGAATAGACTTTAGGGATACAAGCTTAGATGTTGGGATACTGGTGAGGGGCTCTTGGCGTAGTCCAGAGAAGAGGTAATGAGACCCCTGTTACCTGGGAAATCCAATGGGTATTTCAGTACCTGCCCGAATATCACCTCTTATGGGAAGTTTCCCTGAGCATTTATGGCAGAATTAATTGCCTCCCTCTCTGCTCTGAAAACCCTTGCACTCGTCCCTTTTTCAGCACTTACTGGGTTATGTTGTAATTTTTCAGGGGGCTCAGTCTCTCCCTTGGCAGGGAGCTGCTTGAATGAAGGGGTGGGGCCTTAGTCATCTCTGACCTGTGTCCTACATCATCCCTAGTACATCATGGCTGCTCAAGAATGCTCTTGCTGAGCAAATAGAAACATAAGGACATATTCCTGTGACGGTGGAGAGAGAAAGGCAACGGGGGACAGAATATGAGACATTCTGGAGGCAGAGTGATCCAGAGGCTGGACTGGCGTGGTGGGTGAGAGAGGGTAGAGGTTTCAGCCTGGGGCTTTTGTAGAAGGGTAGAGAAGAGATGGGGTCTTTTATTGAAACTGAAGCCAGGAAGGGTTCTGAGTTTCTGGTGTTGGGGCACTTCCAGAAGATATCTTGTGGTCAGTAGGAAATTCTGCACAGGTTCCCAGAAAAAAGCTATGTGGACCATTCTCCCTATGGAATCTTCCTATGAACATCATTCCCCTTGGTGTCTTTGACTCCCTATTGAAATAAAATCCAATTACTTTATACATACATACATACATCCTACAAAAAGCACATAGAATGGTATGGGAAACAAAATCCTTTGCTTCTTTTCAGTCAGACATTTAAACCAGGACCTTAAAAATAGCATTCTCAAACCACTGACATTTACATTACAAATTGTCTGCCTGGCCAACATGTCATTCTGGAGTGTTTTGTTTTTCCCTTGCATGGTGTTCCCACCACATCTGGGCCTGAGGCCTGCTGTATGGTCCTGAACCAACTCCCTGCATTCAGGGCAGTTTCTCCCTGTAGAAGCCAAAGGAGTTTGCCTTTTCCAAGGGGCTCACTCTGGCCTATGCTCCATCAGGGTCTGCTTTTCCTGGGCCCCCAGCCTTCATTCCCAGATTTTCTTCATGGGACCCAGGCAGAGCATGTGTCAGGCCTGGCTTCCCTCCCTGACAACCTCGGATTAAATAGAAACCTCTAAATGGTCTTAAATACTATCACTTTGTGCCTCCAGGAAACAATCTGGCTCAAGGCATTGCAAGAAACCCTTCAGGGACAGTCCTCCAGTAATCTGGAATCACTCAGGTTATCCTGCCCCTTTGTTTGGGGCCTCAGATGTCTAAGGTGGAATTAATCACACATCTCTTTTCCTCCAGAGAACATTCTCAGTGTTGGTCTTTGCAAAGCCTGCCTATCAGTCTTCTTCCCTTTCTTCCTTCCTACCCTTATTTTATTTTATTTTATTTTTTTAGATGGAGTCTTACTCTGTTGCCCAAGCTGGAGTGCAGTGGTGTAATCTTACCTTACTGCACCCTCCGCCCTCTGCTTCCCAGGTTCAAGTGATTCTCCTGCCTCAGCCTCCTGAGTAGCTGGGACTACAGGCCCATGCCACCATGCCTGGCTAATTTTTGTATTTTTTGTAGAGATGGAGTTTCGCCATGTTGGCCAGGCTGCTCTTGAACTCCTGACCTCAGGTGATCCATCCATCTCAGCCTCCCAAAGTGTTGGGATTACAGGCGTGAGCCACTGCGCCTGGCCCCCTTTCCCTCCTTTTACATTTCCCATTTTCCTTCCCTTTCTCCCTCCTAACTTTCTTTCCTTATTTATCTTTAGCCCTACCCCTTATACTCTTATTACTTTCCTTTCCCATATGCAACCATTCTCTTATGCTTAATCTGTATCTTTTTCGTGTGTATGTTCTTGCAAAATCTATAATGTTTTGTGTGCATCATTTTTACTTGACATAGATAGCATTGTGTTATATATCTCATTTGGTTTCTTACTTTCTCTACCCACGACCATGTTTTTAAGTCCCATTCTTGTTGCTGGGTAGACATCTGGTCTTTGTTTTAGGTTATTTATGTAAGGCCATGGTCATAGGGTAGCTTTTCAGAGACCCTAACTAAGAAGCTGTATTAGTCCATTTTCATGCTGCTGATAAAAACATATCTGAGACTGGGCAATTTACGAAGGAAAGAAGTTTAATAGAGAACTCAGAGTTCCACATTGCTGGGGAAGCCACACAATCATGGTGGAAGGCAAGGAGGAGCAAGTCACATCTTGCGTGGATGGTGGCAGGCAAAGAGAGAGCCTGTGTAGGCAAGCTCCTGTTTTTAAAAGCCATCAGATGTCATGAGACTTATTCACTATCAGGAGACGAGCACAGGAAAGACCCACCTCCATGATTCAATTATCTCCCACAGTGTCCCTCCCACAACACGTGGGAATTATGGGAGCTACAAGATGAGATTTGAATGGGGATACAGAGCCAAGCCATATCATTCTGCCCCTGGCCCCTCCAAAATCTCATGTCTTCACATTTCAAAATGAACCATGCCTTCCCAACGATCCCCCAAAGTCTTAACTCATTTCAGCATTAACTTAAAAGTCCACAGTTTAAAGTCTCATCTGAGACAAGGCAAGTCCCTTCCACCTATGAGCCAGTAAAATCAAAAGCAAGTTAGTTACCTCCTAGATAGAGTGGGGGTACAGGCACTGGGTATATGCAGGTGTTCCAAATGGGAGAAATTGGCCAAAACAAATGGGCCACAGGCCCTATGCAAGTCCAAAATCCAGCAGGGCCATCAAATCTTAAAGCTCCAAAGTGATCTCCTTTGACTCCATGTCTCACATCTAGGTCATGCTGATGCAAGAGTTGGGTTCCCATGGTCTTGGACAGCTCTGCCCCTGTCACTTTTCAGGGTACAGCCTCCCTCCCAGTTGTTTTCATGGGCTAGTGTTGAGTGTCTGTGGCTTTTCCAGGCACATGGTGCAAGCTGTTGGTGAATCTACCATTCTGGGGTTTGGAGGGCAGTAGCCCTCTTCTCACAGCTCCACTAGGTGGTGCCCTGTAGGGATTCTTTGCGGGGCCTCCACCCCCATATTTCCTTTCTGCACTGCCCTAGCAGAGGTTCTCCATGAGGGCCCCACCCCTGTAGCAAACTTCTGCCTGGACATCCAGGTGTTTCCATACATCCTCTGAAATCTAGGCAGAGGTTCCCAAACCTCAACTCTTGACTTCTGTGCACCTGCAGGCTCAACACCACATGGTAGCTGCCAAAGGTTGGGCCTTGCACCCTTTGAAGCCACAGCCTGAGCTGTACATTGGCCCCTTTTAGTTATCACTAGAGTGGCTGGGACATAGGGCACAAAGTCCTTAGGCTGTACAAAGCACAGGGACCCTGGGCCCAGTCCATGAAGCCATTTTTTCCTCCTAGGCCTCTGGATCTGTGATGGGAGGGCCTGCCATGAAGACCTCTGACATGCCCTGGAGACATCTTCCCCATTGTCTTGGGGATTAACATTTGGCTTCTGGCTACTTATGCAAATTTCTGCAGCCAGCTTGAATTTCTCCTCAGAAAATGGGATTTTCTTTTCTATTAAATTTCTTTTCTGTTGCAAGTTTTCCAAGCTTTTATGCTCTGCTTCCCTTATAAAACTGAATGCCTTTAACAGCACCCAAGTCACCTCTTGAATGCTTTGCTGCTTAGAAATTTCTTCCACCAGATACCCTAAATCATCTCTCTGAAGTTTAAAGTTCCGCAAATCTCTAGGGCAGAGGCAAAATGCTGCCAATATCTTTGCCAGAACATAACATCAGTCACCTTTGCTCCAATTCCCAACAAGTTCCTTATCTCCATCTGAGACCTTATTGTTCATACTACTATCAGCATTTTTGTCAAAGCCATTCAACATGTCTCTAGGAAGTTCCAAACTTTCCCACGTTTTCCTTTCTTCTTCTGAGCCCTCCAACTGTTACTCAGTTTCAAAGTCACTTCCACATTTCTGGGTATCTTTTCAGCAGCGACCCCCTTTACTGGTACCAATTTACTGTATTAGTCTGTTTTCATGCTGCTGATAAAGATATTCCTGAGACTCGGCAATTTACAAAAGAAAGAAGTTTATTGGACTTACAGTTTCGCGTGGCTGGGGAGGCCTCACAATCATGGCAGAAGGCAGGGAGGAGCAAGTCACAGCTTATGTGGATGGCGGCAGGCAAAGAGAGAGCTTGTGCAGGCAAACTCCTGTTTTTTAAAGCCATCAGATGTCATGAGACTTATTCACTGTCACGAGAACAGCGCAGGAAAGACCCACTCCCATGATTCAGTTATCTCCCACTGGGTCTCTCCCATAACACATGGGAATTATGGGAGTTACAAGGTGAAATTTGGTTGGGGACACAGAGCCAAACCATATCAGAAGCATTCTCATCTAAATTCAGATTCATATTTAAATTCCAGACTTTTTTTCCCAGCCCAACAGTAGAATCTATCAGCTTGTTCAGTGACCTGAGTCTCTAGGAGTTCTCCTTGTGCTGTGGCTGGTTCTCCCTGGGGAGGAGGGAGGCTGCAGCATAAGATATAAGCTGTGTGTCCTGGGAGTGGTGGCCTTTGATACCACCCCCGCCCACACAGGCCCCCTTTGGCAGGCCCCTCTAGGGAGCTGGGTTCACAGAGCCAAGCCCTCAGCTACCCTCTGGAGTTCACTCAGCTCAGCCTTGCCAGCACCGTTGCCTTGGCATTGTTTCGCCCTGGGTCCTTTGTCACTGTGTTCTGGTGAATGCAGTGGCAGCAGGTGTAATGACAAGGGGACCTTAGCTAACTGGGAAGTCACAACTGGTGCTACCAGAGACCCAGGTGGGACCCTCTCCAGGCCTCAATTGCCCCACTATGAGATGACAATATCTGGAATATGGCTTAATGTCCTCCCTGCTGGAGGTCCAGGGCAGTGGGATGGCAGAGTGACTAGGAGTCACTCTCTCTGCCACTCTCCATTTGATTGACTTGGGGCCAGTTACTTAACTCCTCTAAGCCTAATTACTTTCTCATAAGGCTGTTGTGGAGGAAGGTGATCAAATTCAAGCAGTCAATAAATGCAAGTTACAATAGTGATCATCTGCAATAGTTATTTTATCAGCAATGGTTCCATTTTCTTTCCTAGTCCTGTCCTCTTCACCTTTGTCCTCAGGGGAATGATCTTTCGAGTCATGCCCACCTTCTTTAAGAAATATGTCTGAGCTAGGCTTTCCTGGTCCTGGTTCCATGGCTTAGGCCCCGGGCACTTGTTTCACTGTATGTCCATGTGTGGAACTTTCTAGTGGACCAGTAGCTAAGTCTCACTTGGCAACATACTCGTGGTATGAACAGAACAGGGTTGTGACAAGGAGCATGGACTCTCTTGATCTGGTTGCTTCCCTTCCACTGAGAGTCTGGGAACCCCAAAACAGAGCTGAGGTGAATGAACTGGGGAGGAACTCTCCTTTCACTCAAACCTTCTGCAAACTTAGCAATGTCTGTGGTGTTCTGTGACTTCATGTTCTGTTCTCTGTGAGTCATAACAAGCGGCTCACATGGCCATGGTTTTCTTTCAGAGGATGTGGAGGATGAGTTGATAAGGGAAGAGGTCATTCTGTCCCCAGTCCCATCAGTGCTTAAGCTGCAGACAGCATCAAAGCCAATCGACCTCTCAGTAGCAAAGGTAAGTGTAATGAGACTCCCGGGTTAAATGCATCTTGATTTGAATGGATATGGATGGTGTGATTTTGGTGTTTCTGCCCCAATCCAGCTCATTGTAATCTCTTGGTCATTGTTGAAATGGAAATTTGGGTGTGATGTAGAAGAAAACCGAGAGTCAGGAAAACTGCAGTCTAGTCCTGGTAGCTCTCGTTCCCTCTCCAAGATAAAAGGTGAGGGAGGAGTTCCCTCCAAACACTGTGGGAATAGAGCTGCTTTATCATGTCCCTGTGAGTACCGTTACGGTGTAATGGGAATGATCCAGTTGTCCCCATTAGAGCAGCGCTGTTCCTGTACTGGTCTCCTAAGCCCTGGCCAGGTTGCAGTGAGGGAAGGACAGGGAGGTGTTAACAGTTCTTCAGCACTGTCCAGGTGCACTTCCATGGCCACTTAAAGGGCCCCATGGTCACAGGGGACCCGGAGAGGGTTCCTGGCCACAGCAGTCTCCTCTGCAGGGGTGTCTGGGGTTGCTCACCATCCTCGGCTACAGGGTGGTCTCACTACTCCCGTGGCCAGAGGCTCCTGCAGGATGGAATGTCATTCCTGCTGTCCTCTTCTGGCCTTTCACCAAGATCCAGGAGGGAAAAATAAAACTCCTAGCGACACAGCTGACCTCCTTTTCTTCCTGCTTACTACATATTTACTCAGCATGCAAATCAAAGAGCAAAATATTTTTCTAGAGGTTTTGTCCTTTCGTTTCCTTCCCTTCTCCTCCCCTCTCCCCTTCTCTCTCATATCTCCCACTTCTCCTTCCATTCTCTCTTTTGAAGCTACAGAGGGTCAGATACGCTTAAGTGGCCCCAAACCTGGGAGGAGGTGCCCTGTCATTTGTCACCACATTCATGGGACGATGAGTCTTTGCAGAGGGCACTTACGCTTGGGGCAGGCCCCTTAGGCTCCTAAAGACTACCCAGCAGTAGCATTTCCAAAAGCAACTGGAAAAAGTGAGGCCTGCAGAGAGAACAGGAGGACCCAGGGCACGTGGCCTCTGTGGAAAGCAGAGTCCAGGTTCCCAGGCTTTGTTGACCACACTGTGCCTAGCGGGAGCTGTCATTCTGAGCCCCGACAGATAAATCCACACATCCTTTCTCCTGTGTGCCACCAGCCCACATTTGATGACATGTAGATGAATGATTCTGTCAAAGAGATTTTTCCTTATATTTAATGAAAAGGAAAAAAAGAGCTGATTCTGGTGAAAAATAAGGAAAGGTCTGACCCAGACAGGGGGTGCAGGGAAGTGGCTGTAGAATCCACCTGCTGGCCTTGGGACTCACTCAAGGCTTCAGAGACCCCCTCAGATGTAAAACCATGGCAGAGAGAGGGTGGGCCCATCATGAGGGGGGTGGGCAGGGACACGCTGCCTTTCTCGTCTGAGGGCCTGTCCATGGGGAAGGGATTGACCATTTTGGGGGCTCTGGAGGGTGATGTGTGGGTTAATGGGAAATGAACAGTGAACTCATTATCAGCCAGAAGTCTGCAGAAGACAGCTGTGAAAAAGTTGAAGGGCTACCTTGAGAGGTGGTGGGAACCACTTCACTGGGGGGTTGGGGTGGTTCAAGCAGAGTTCATGGGGGACCACTCATGGGCGGCATCACAGAGGAGGTTCTTACGCATGGTAGAGAGTTGTACTGGACCAGGAGTTGGCAGGCGTTTTCTGTAAAGGGCTCAATAGTGTATTTTTGGCTTTACTGGCCCTGTGATCTCTGCTGCACCTACTCAACTTTGCCATCATGGTATGAACGCAGCCACAGATGGTATGGAAACAAACGGGCTTTGCTGTGTGCCAGTAGAACATTATTTACAAGCAGGTGGTGTGGGCAGATTTGACCTGTGGGTCACAGTTTACTAACCCTGCACTAGAGCACCAGCTCTCAAACCCGGTGCACTGTGGAATCACCTGAGGGAATCTTAAAACTACTGATACTAGAGTCTCACCCTCAGCAACTGGGGTTTAATTGACTGGTGTGTTTTCTGAACGAGATTGTTTTTAGGAACTTCCTATCCTACATGGTTCTAATGTGAGGTCGAGTTTGAAAACCCCTAGTCTTGCCTGTGGAGGGTCAGAGGACCTCCAAGATCCCTTGCAAATCTAAAATTCTCTTTCTCAAGGCCCCTGGAAGGAGCTTACAAAGATTTTGGCCCATGTCAGCACAGGCCGGCTTGGTTTAAAGATGTTCCAGAGGAAAGACCCTCAGGATTGAGTTTCTTTTTCCTCAAATGTAAGAAGAATGAGCTTGAAAACTAAAAAGAAAAGAGATGAACCATGCTAGAAAATGGACTTCCCTGCTAGAATTCAAGAACAACTTCTGCAGGAATATGCCCACTGAACATTGTATTGTTGTTTGCTTTTAAAACAACCAGTAAAACTCTCTCTTCTTTTTATAGGAAATAAAGACCCTTCTGTTTGGTTCCAGCTTTTGCTGTTTCAATGAAGAATGGAAACTTCAGAGTTTTTCCTTTAGTAACACAGCCTCATTAAAATACGGCATTGTGCAGAACAAGGCAGGTTGCTCCTAGGTTTCCTTGGGACCTTTCTGCTGGGCCATCATACATCGGGGCGGGTATACCTCCCAGTTTTGGTTAATCCTGTGAACATTAGCTGGGCTGTTCTGGGCCAGCCAGCCCCGCATGTGCTGAGTTGTCACTTGGTGCAGGCACTTCAGATGTGGCTGGTGGAGCGAGAGCTGGGGAACAAGACCCTTTGCTTTGGAGATGTTCAAATTGAACATGGATTTAAGGAGCACTCGTTGTGAGCGGTGCAGGTGCTGCGATCCTCAGCAGGAGAGAGCAGTAGGAGGCCTTAAGTCTGCTTGGGGCTGCTGGATGGGGCCTTCTTATGCTGATCATTGAGAGATTCACAGGATTTTGCAGATAGAGCTGGAGAAAGGGCACCCCAGGCAGGTGGCAGTATGAATGAAGGGGAGGCGGTATGAAAGTTTGGGGGCTGCAGGAAAAGGCAGAGGGATCAAGTGTGCGGAGCAAGTGCTTGAAGAGAAGGGTGTAATAGAAGCTGGGCCAGCGGAGGCCGATGGTTGCAGGCCTAGAACATGGCTTATACCCAGTTCCCACATTAGACTCATGGGCAGAAAATAAGCTAAACCCATGATCAATAATCAGCAGATGAGCAGAGCAGCTTGGTCCGGTTCAGTTTCTTAAGCCCCAGGAACCTCCCCTGCCCCACACTGCCTGAGGTCGAGCCTCAGGACCACTAGCTTCTGTCCCTCCCTCTTGTGGCCAAACTCAGCTGGTCTTCATGAGCCTACCGTTCAGACAATCCTTAAATCCAGATGAGGTCTGTTTGTGTTGTTCAGTCCCACCAGCTTTTGCCAATGTGTCCCAGGAGTCAGATCCTGTGCTAAGCCCCATGATGCCTACAGAGATGAGCTCCTCAAGGAGCCTCTACACTACAGGGTGGGAAAGGACAAAGATACAGCTAATGTGGTGCCGAAGCAGGCCACAAGGGGGACAGAAGAGAGCGCAGAGCTCACATAACCATAGACTGCTGAAGGGGCTCGCTGCCAGCCAAGATGGTCAGGAAAGGCTTCTTGGAGGAGGAGGCCTTTAGGATGGGTCTTGAAGGCTGGGTAGACAATTAACACTCTCAACCTGTAGACACAGAAACGTTTCTCTAGATGATGGAGCACCTATGGTGATGTCGCTGGCTTCACAGCTGACTGGTTATGAAGAGTCACTTTCCTCCCATGACACACTGCCAACTGGCCCCTTCCTCTAGGATTGGACGCAGGGCCTTGTCACTCCCTCTCTGTGACCCAAGGTTAATGTGTTGTAGAAGCAGTTGCCACATCAGAGGCCCTTCTGTTGCAGAAGGCAGGGCCCCTTTACTCTATCACTTGGGTTCTGGGGTGAGTTTGGGTGAAACCAAAAACTCTGCCCCAGGCCAGTTCTCACTGGCAGCAATGGTCTCATTCTTTGCAGGGTGGTCCTTGCGGAGTCCTGGCAGCTGTCCAAGGCTGTGTCCTACAGAAACTCCTGTTTGAAGGAGATAGCAAAGCTGACTGTGCTCGGTAAGTCAGTGATCATTCTGGCAATATCTTATTTTCCCAAGTCTTCTCTAGAGTGTCCAGAAAAAACAAGCAAGGAAGCGTGTGTGTTCCCTGATATTTCCTGTCTTCTGCAGGTCAAGGAAGGAGAGGTTAATGGCAGCTAGCTGACAACGCCTGCATAGACCAGTGTTAAGGAGACTTGTGCGTGTTTGTTTCTAAAAGCGAGGAGGGTTCTCAGTGGTGCTCCACCTGGGAAGGGGCTGCAGGAACGACATTGAAACCAATTTCCTCTCTTCAGACGGCAAAGCTGCCCGAATCCCTTCCACCCACCAGGTCGACCTGCTGACCTTTTGACTGAGTCCAGGCCTCCCCTCCCTCCCCACGCTATCTCCCCTCTGCCAACATTCATAACCACACATTCCAGGCCGCCCCACAGACTCATCGCTTCCACTCCCTGCAGCCGTTCAGTTTTCATTTCACACATTAAGTGTTTGCACATGAGCAGCTCATTCTCATTCACTCAGCACACATTCCTGGAACATCTCTGTGCAGGCACAAATGATACAGGGGAGATTTAGATGAGCTCTGTCCTCTCCAGAAATGCTCCATGAGGTTGAGAGGCAGATAGAAAACCCCTATCTCATACCGTCATTGATGCCAAGATGAAAGGATTGGCAGAGCACTGGTGGAGCTGAAGGCGAGGCCTCCTTGAGGAGGCGGCCTGCCTCTCTTTCCCTCCCTGCAGGCTTGGTGACCAGCTTGTACCGAGTCACCCTCGGAGCTACAGAACTTCTGGCAATTGGCCTTTTTAAAAAAAAAATTTTAGTTAAAATATAACATATACAAAGTAGTTATACTATGTGCGTTCTGCTCAATGAATTATCGCAAAATCACACACCCCTGAACACACTGCCTAGATTAAGAGAAAATGTTTCTAGTACTCGAGAAGAATCCTCTGGTACCCAGCAGGCACCCCTATTCTCCTGAAGTTACATTAATCATTAAATGGATTTTAAAACCATACTTAATCTTGCCAGTTCTTGAACTTTATTGAAAGGTACTTGTTCTTTGAAATAAGCATTTGAGAATCTTTTTTTGAAAAGCCTGGGTGTTACCTGGACAACAAGGCCCATTGCCCATGCCTTCCTGGGAAAGACTCTGTTCACTGGGAGAGCCATCCAGCCAGTGAAACACATTTCACCAGCATGGATGATTTTGCCTTAGATAGGGTTCAAGTGAAGGTGGCTCTTCATGCTTGGCATCAATTTTTCCAGTGGTTTTGCACAGTAATAATCAAGGCATTTCCTCTCCAACTGAAGATGCTAATCAGAAGCACAACAACGTAACACTTCCGTGGCAAGATCTCACCTGTCCTTGTTCTTCTCCCTGCTTCCCCTCCCCTTTGCTCTCAGGTCTATCCTTCGTGGCTCTTGTCTGTACAGGATCATGCCCCACTGCCTGCTCTGGAAGTTCAGCCCCACAAAGGGCTGAGAGGTTTGAATGTCATGGGCAGAGACCCTGCCATCAGCTCTCCCTGGTGGACTTAACACAGTCCTGTATGCTCAGGAATGCTCCTGACTGGGTAGAACTTTGCTAAGTGAGAAACCCTGGCTGCCCTCAGAGGGTACAGGGATACTGAGCACATATGCACCCACCTACCTACCTCCCTTCCTTCCTTCCTTGCACTGAAAAAAATATGCAGAGTGTACTTACCAGGTCCTTAGCAGGGATACGGGACTGAACAAGACACATACAGGTGCCTTCATGGCACCTACGATTGAACAGGAGAACCAGACAGGAACAGGTGGTTACAGGGGACATGCTAAGAGTTCACCTGGACATGAAGTGGCTCAGGGCGGGCTCCCTGGTGGACTGACATTTTCATCTTACGGAGATATGAAGGATGGACAGAACCCCTGATTCCCCTTCATATGCATCCTTGCACACTCTTATTTCCCCTCAAATTTTTTTCCCCTTCACAGCAAATATTCTCAAACTCCTTCCTGGGCCCTCAGGCTCTGTGCTCAGGCTCTGCGCCTGCTGGCTTCTCTCATTGCACATGGGCCACATCTTTGTGGAGGCCTCCTCGGACCTCCCCCATTAAGATAAACCCAGGCCCTGCCTCTAATAAATGCACTGCCAGTTGGTGCTCTTGCTCATCGATGTGGTTGCCTGTCCACATCTGCTGCCACCTACTACTGCCCACTCCACTCCAGAACACAAGCCCCATGAGAACAGGGACCTTCCTGAGCTGGTTCACAGCCAGGCCGCTGGCATCCAACCCTGTGCCTGCTCCACAGAAGAGGCCCTTAGAATTTTTGTTGAGTAAACACATGGACAAATGAATGAGTTATCCAAACAGGGAGGGGAGGCGGATTGGTATTCCAGTAAAGAGAACAAGATGTGCAAAGCCTGTGGGCAGGGAGAGGAGTGGGGAAGTCACTGGGGATGGTTAGGGCAGCATTTGCAGGAGGAGGGTGGGACCTGGGGTAGTGGCAGGTCAGCACCAGGCTGCCAGAGGGGGCTTGGGTGCCGCCAGCTGCTTGGATCAAGCCTTGGCCCTTGCAACAGATTGTCTCTCAACTCATTTCGGCCCAGTGCTCCTTCAGAGTTGCTTTTGAACTTCAACGTGGGCTTCTGGGGGAACTTGCAGATGGTTTCCCAGCCGTCAGGACAAGGCATTTAAGTATGTTCCAGGAAGAGCCGACTGCCCAGGGCACAAGGCCAACTTGGTTTTTTGTTGCCCTACCCCCACCCCACTAAGGGGATGTGAGAGCTTCTGTATCCCCCAGACCACATCCATGGGGGCCGAGCTTTGCTTTCCATATCAGGGAGGGAAGCCAGGCCTTAGAAGGCAAAAACCATCCAGGTTGGGATCCCAGGGGGACTCTGGGTAGAAAGAAAACTGCTTAGCTGGAGGAGTGAGGTTTTCTACCTGTCACTGCCGGCCAGGCAGGCACCTCCTAGCTGCAGGCCAAGGATGGTGCAGCCCAGTGGGTCCTGAGGCCAGTGGGGGTGGGCAGAGGAGGAGGGAAGAAGGAACTGCTGGCCTGTTGGGGATTGTCATGTGTGGGGGTGTGCCAGGTGCCAAGGAGCCAGACCCTATGGGGTGGCCTGCCTGGCTGGACCAGAGGAGGGCTGTGCCATGCAGCTAGGAGAGCACAGCCTGCTGGCCAGGGCCACCTTCTCCAGCGAGCCTGAAAGGATTAATGGTGTGGGAGAGTGACCTTGCCTTTGTTTGGAGCCCTGAAACTCTGGGTGCTGCTTGTAGCCCACCCCCTGGGCTGGGTGCTGCTTGTAGCCCATCCCTACCGGCTGCTGCCCCATCACAGAGGTGCTGTGCTGTGTAGGATGAGTGAAGTGGTCTGACTTCCTGCTCCCACAGGCCTCCTGGCAGGCCTCAGGGGACATCCTTCAGACTCAACTGAGAGGGAGGAGTGGAGAACCTGGCTCAGTTATGGAGCTTGCTGAAAAAGCCTCAGGGGACTCAGGCAGAGGTGTCGCAGGGAGACAAGCTGGGGAGGCCCAGAGACCCTCTCCCCTGACCCCAGCAAGGACTCACCTCCTCCTGGTGGTGGGCCCTGGGCAGCAGGCACCAGATGCCCTCCCCAGCCTTCCCACCCCAGTCTCCTCCCACTCTCCTGCCCTCGTCCTGCCTCGGGTCGCAGGTAGATAGGGGTTGGGGAGGAAGAACCCTCCTGAGGACAGGTTAGGGCTTCTGTCAAGTGAAGACCAGGAAGACCAGGGAGTGAGGGCCGGCTGTCTGGGGCCTGGAGAAGAGAAGGGAGGTGGAGTCCATGTCACTGCTTTGCCAAGGCCCTGCAGGTCAGAGGCTGCAGAAGGTCGTCCTTTCCAAGTGGGTGGGTGTCTAGCCTATAGATGTTGGTGCCCAGGCTGGGAGGGGGAATGCATGGCTCTGTGCCCCTCAGCCACCCTGGGAGAGGGGAAGTGTGCTGAAGAGAGTACCAGACTGGGTCAGGACCTGGATGATGGTTGTGTGGAAACGGGGCATCACTTTCTCTGTTTGTGAAGTAGGAATAGTCCTCTCTGGCCTGCCTAAATTGGACTCAATAAGGAAATGCAAAGTCCTTTGTAAATCTTCAAGGGCTCTCTCTACAAGTGAGTAGGGCCGTCGAACTCAGCCTGCCATGGTACAGATGGGGAAACTGAGGCCCAGAGAGGGAAAGATGGTTGTTCAGGGTCACATCTGGCATCCTTGGCAGAACCAAGACTGGTACCTGGTGCCCCTATGTCATACTGTGCTGCTGTGCCCTGCAAGAGGCATGGAGCAGTGGGGGCCCAGGGAGACCAGGAGGGAGGCTGAGGGCTCTGAGTTTTAGACTTCCATCGCTGGACACCCATCCAGACTCCTAGGGACCAAGGGGTGGATCTATTCATGAACGGCTTCACGATGGAACCTCCCCTTTGGCTTTAAGTTATAAAAGATAAACACAGGAGAGTACAGAGAGCAGCATAGCAAACACCTACAGAGCCCCTGCCCCACGCGAGCAAAGGGGAAACACGGGTCACATGGGCAGGAACCTCTCTCAGTCCTCAGCTCCTCGGTTTCATTGACTTACGTAGTTTTCACACTGATTGATTGCCTTATTGATGTTCCTCCAAAAGCCATGTGTGCATGGTTGGGTGTGAGGCTTCAGCACTCCCTTTTGACCCTGAAATTCTAGGATTTCAGACATGATCCAGCTTAAAAAAAAAAAAGGCAGGCCCCTCTGTTCTCTTCAGGAACACCACAATGACCTGCCATCAGCTGCCATCTGCTCTGGGGCCCTGGGGAGCTCAGGCCCTGAGGGCCAAGAGGCAGCCCCTGCACTTTCCTGCCTGTGTGTGGGGTCTGCCTTGGCCCTGGAGGCCCCCACCTCAGATGCTGCCCACCACCACTGATGGGGAAATGGTTCTGTGAAAGCAGATGGAGGATGGGATCGCACTCTCCAGGGAAGTCACGCTGAAATAAAGGCATCTTGGCAGCAGTGGTGTTTTTTCTGCAGGACTGTCTGGCTTCATTAAGACTCATTCCATCAGGCCAGCAGCCGGCCTCTCCTCATTCGGGAAGGACAGAGCTGGGCGGCAGGACTCAGTGTTTTTCCACTTGAGAAGATGCTGTGCCGGCTCGACTCACAGAAAGAGATGAAGAGCTCTTGATGCCCCTGAAGGCCTGGAGGCCAGGAGCACCCCTCAGAGGCGGGTGCAGATCTGAGAGTCGGGGAATCCAGCAAGTCCTCCTCTCACTTCCACTTCGCCTCTGAAATTGGGGAATTGGAGGCCCAGAGAAGGAGGGGAGCTTGCCCAAGGCCTCTGTGGACATTGGTAGCAGAGCCCATGGTCCTGCAGCCCCAGGCCAGCCTTTCTACCCTCTGTTGCAGCTTTTGACCCTGAGAGGGAGCAGACAGGGAGCTCCCCCAGATTGACTATAGACTCTGTACATGGCTCCATGGGCACGTCACATGGACAGGTGAGGCTATTTTGAGACGGTTAGGGTAGAAACATATCTTTCATCTGAAACACTTGGGTAATTTAGGTCAAAGCAGGATGTATTATTCCCTCAAGATCATTTATTTCCCCTATCTCTAGATAAATGTCTTTTTCCTGCACTTCACCTGTAAGGAATTCGACTCTTAAAGAAACTTCTCTTGGTTGAAGAGGCTGGCCAGGTGCCAGCCTCCTGGAAGGAGTCTGACCGATCAGGAAGTGCAGACCTGCTTGTCACCCGTGTTCTGCCAGGGAAGGCGTGCGCTGAGCTCTCTGATAAAGGCCTGGGCGATTCAGACGCAGCACCTCCTTCCCCTGTTGTCATCTGTGGGTGCAGGTTCTTACGCAGGCACATAAAGCCCTGGCTAATCTGAGATGGGTTAAAACCACGGTCCCCAGCCTTTTTGGCACCAGGGACTGGTTTTGTGGAAGACAACTTTTCCACGGACTGGAGATGGGGTGGGATGGTTTCGATATGATTCAAGTGCATTACATTCATCATTAGATTCTCATAAGGAGCATGCAACCTAGATCCCTCGCATGCACAATTCACAATAGGGTTCCTGCTCCCATAGAGTCCGATGCCACTGCTGACCTGACAGCAGGTGGAGCGCAGCTTCACTGGCTCGCCCACTGCTCACCTCCTGCTGTGCGGCCCGGTTCCTAACAGGCCACAGACCAGTGCCAGTCTGTGGCCTGGGGGTTGGGAACTCCTGGGTTAAAGACAGAATGGCAGTGTTGGAATGATGCTTTGGGGGCATCTGTCCCAGTGCCTGCCTGCATTTGTAGGTGGGCAGGCAAACAAAGGCCAGGGAGCGCAATGGTTTCCCCAGAACCTGTGACCCAGGAATCCAGCCCAAGCCTCTTACCTGTCTGACCACTGTACTTTTTCCAACTCCACTGAGTTTTCTAGAAAACTGTGTCTCAAAAGAGAAAGATGGAGAAGGCCCAGGGAAAAGAGAGACTGCAGAGTTACTAACTGGAAGCCCGTGAAAAGAATGAGGACTTATGCTTGGAGACGTGGTGGTTCAAAGGGGCTGTAAGCAGAGCCTGTAGGATCAGGGGACAGGCCCCACCCCAGAGCAAGATTTCTTGATTGTGTTACATGGTGCTGAAAAGACAGGGTCAAAGGCAAAGGAGGCTGGTTCCTAAAACCAGGTGCCCAGGACAGTTGGTTCTACTTGCCCAAGCTCTCCTTCCTTCCTCAGTGTTTATTTTTTTCCAGTTTTTACTTACTATCTGATCTGGGTAAATCACTGTGTCTCCATGCCTCAATTTTCCCATTTTAAAAAGAGGATATAATAGTACTTCCCTCATAGGATTGCTTTAACAATTTGATAAAATAACATGGAAAGAGTTTATAACAGTGTCTGGCACATGATAAATACTCTATATATGTTGGCTTTTCAAGCATTTTTAATTTTTTTTTTTTTTTTTTTTAGAGACAGGGTGTCACTCTGTCACCTAGGCTGGAAGGCAGTGATGTGATCATGGCCCACTGCAGCCTCCAACTCCTAGGCTCAAGCGATCCTCCTGCCTCAGCCTCCTGAGTAGCTGAGACTGCACATGCCACCACACCTGGCTGATTTTTTAATTTTTTCAGACAGAGTCTCGCTATGTTGCCCAGGCTGTTCTCAAACTACTGGCCTCAAGCGATCCTCCCACCCAGGGCTTCCCAGAGTGCTGGGATTGCAGACATGAACCACTGCACCTGGCCAATGTTAGCTTTTAAAGTCTTATTTGTTGCTACACTGAGAAGCTTCCAACTAAGAATTACTTGGTTCAGTAAGTTAGTGTAGAAGTGTTTGCCAGGGGGTCTCCTTACTTCCAGATAGGGAGCTTTTCCAGCATAGGTACACTCCAGGCATGATTTTGTATAACATCTATCCATGTCGGGGAACACAGGTCACACCTGTGTTGTAGGAAGACACGCCCCCGCCCCCACCCCATGTGTATGTGCAATGGCGACTGGACGGGGGGCGAGGTGGAACAAAAATGCTGGTGGGGCACTGGCTGTAACAGCTGAGCTAAGGGGCAGAACACCCTGGCCTGGGCCACACAGCAGCGGGAGGGTGGGCACGAGGTATTCAGGATGTGCAGTTGGCAGTACATGGCCATCATTTGTATGAGAGCAGGGCATGAAGCAGGAGCTGTGGGGGTAATAGAGTCACGTTTGTGGGTTCTGAGTCCAGTCCTTTCCTCTTTTTCTGATAAGCACTGCTTTCCAGGGTCCCCTTAGTCCTTGGTGTGGGCTCTCCTGAAACCTAGAGCAATGTTTTCTCATGGTTGTTTTCATAGTGAGCCGTGACCTGGGCCAGTGCTCCCAGCAGCTGGGGCATCCGGTTCAGTGAATGCTTGGTAACTATTTCCTCCAAGGAACATGATGGGCTTCCTGAGGCCAAAGAAGTGTCAGGCAGTCGCTGTTTTATTTTCTTAAGTGCTTGAGTACTTGTTGCTTGTCTCATTGGATTTGAAGGATTTCCAGTGTCAGAGGCTTGGTGTCACTTTCATATTAGATGTTGGAAATTCACTTTCTCCTTGTCATGGCCCACGTGGGGACTTGATGTTTTCATAAAAGACAATAGTAATAGGCACCATTGATTCAGTAGTCACCACATGCCAGCCACTGGTCCATGGACCTTACAAACATCTCGTGTAAAGCCATGAGGGAGGTGCAGTGGTCATTGCCAGTTTATGGATGAGGAAACTGAGGGGCCACTGTGGTCTGTCACCTTTTAAAGTAATTGGACCACAGCAGCCTGGGTGTAGGTCACTGGCTATATATCCCAGGCACCGGGCAGTGACCACATGCTGCCCACTGTGGTGGGCTGGGTCCTGGTCTCCTGATTTCTTTTCCTCTGCCCTGGAAAAGAGGGACAAACTTTAGTATTCTTCCTCCCCAACAGTTCCACATGGAGCTCAGGAATTATTTGGTGACTGAAGGCAGGAACCCCCTCTGTATTCCTTTGAGCCTTAGCAGGGTCTTCATCAAGTCCTTTTGTTTGTTAGGGAGAGATCAGCTAGCTTCCATATGAGTTTTTTTAAAATTTGCAGAATCCAAGAGAAGCCTAGAAGTATAGCCCAAAGGAGTCCTGGGAATGTGAAATGGAAAGAAATATGTATATTCGGCTGTTTCCCTTCCCTCTCATTCAGTTCAGGCACCAGGGACCTCTTAGTTACCTTTTTTATTGTAGAGAGGTGTCTGCCATGTTTGATACAGCTGACTTCCTGTCCATTTGCTCCTAAGACTGTGTCGTGGCACTCTCTCCTCATTCCGCCCCTCTGACCCTTCCTCCTCTACCTCCACTGATTCCTTAGAGTTCCACAGGGTTCCACCCTCGGCCACTGTCTCTGCTTTTCTTCATTCTGTCTCTGGGAAATCTGTGCCCAGCCCCAGCCGCTCTCTTGGGCTTTCTATGTGTCTGACAGCCTTATCTAAAGATCTGAGTGCATCTCAAACTCAATAAGTCTGAAGCGCAACTCATTATCTTCTATCTATCTCCAACTACCTCTTCCCAGCCACATTGTCCTTATTTCACTTGATGGCACCACCATGTACCCACTCAAAACACAGAGCTCATCCTTGAATCCATCCTGTCACTCTGTGTCTAAATGTCCAGCAAGTGAGGCTGCTGTCCCCTTGGCCCTGGGAGTGAAGAGCACCGCCTGTACATGCTGTTGACTCCAGGCGCTTGGAGGTGGGCATGGCCAGGGCCAGGGCAGAGTCCTGAGATGGCAGTCATTCCTGAGCACTGCTGGCTGGGCCTCCCAGTCCCTGTCAGAACTCATAGCCCTTTCTCTCACACACTTCTGGGCCCCACCAAGCCTGCAGAGCCCCCTTTGCTCCTATAGGCCCTTTCCTCTGCCTCCTCCTTCTCCAGCCCCACCCGGGGCCTCCCACTTGGAGGCACCTCCTTTGGCCCTCAGCTGTGGAGACCCCTCTTTCCTGGGCTTTGCCTTGGGGCTCCTGGGCTGCAGGTGGCCCCTCTGCAGGCAAGGGAAAGGACAGGCCATCTGCAGAGGGGGCTACCTGACCACACTAAGCAGAGCTGCACCATCTCAGCCTTGTGTCCACATGGGCATAAATGCCTTCCTTTTCTTGTCCGCAGGGGACTGCAGCCTTCAGATGCCCACCGGACCCACTGCCTCGCCCTGGCCCTCGCAGATATTGTGTGGCGGGCAGGGGGCCGAGAGAGAGCCGTTGTCGCACTGTAAGTGGTTCCGAGGTCTGTGTTGCCATGGCTCATCGTCTGCTGGCAGCTGCCGGCAAGCTGGCTGTGTGTGTTCCTGTCCTTGGGTCCTTCCGGTCCCCACCCTGTGCCACATGCTGGGAGGAGCCCTGCAAGCCAGCCTGATGTGCTGGGCAGCCCCAGACTCAGGGAGAGCCCTGTCCTTCCATGCGGCCCTGTGATGTCCTCTCTGGGCTCCAGTTCTCATGTGGAGGGCGTGGTCTGTCTGCCCTGGTTTCCTCCTGAGGAGCTCTGGGGTGACCCCTCAGAGGAAGCCTCTGACCCCTGCAGCCAGCTCCTCTCTATCGTTCTCTGATCTGGAGGCCTCGGGAAACAGCCTTTCAGGTTGATCCAGTCCTGACCCCACTGGGCAGTCCCCAAAGCACACTGCCATTTGCTCTGTCACTTGGGTCCCCATCCCATAAAGACTCAGGGAGGTGAGGTGGAACCCAGGCCCTGGACCCAGTTATCCTGACCCGCATCATCTCTTCACCGCTGGCCCCATTCTACTGCATATAACCCACATGCAAGGTTTGCTGGCTCTTCAGCCTGACCCGTCAGAGTGGAAGCATCACTGTCCCAGCTGTGAGGCTAAGCGGTAGTAAAGGTGATCACTTTTGGGGCCAAGGACCATACTCTGGGGGCACATTGGTCACCGTAGCATATCGCTTCAGAGAAAGTACTCTTAGATCAGACTCCCAGTGCTGTTGCTTATTGGCTGTGTGACGTTGGGCAATTGATATAACCGCTCTGTTTACTCATCTGGAAAATGGGGATGATATAACGATTACTTACTTGGATGGCTGTGAGACCTGAATGAGTCAGTATAAAGAAATGATATATAATAAATAGGATTATCAGTTTAAATCATTTTATCAATATGAATAGCTGATAAATAATAATAATTGTGAAGTGTTTAGGACAGTGTCTGGCACATACTAAGCACCACATGTTAGATATCGTTATTTATTTTTGTTATCATTACTGTCACTTGTCTTTGGTACTCACCTTCCAGTTAACTTACTAACCCCGGCCCTTAGGATCTGCAGGGCAGCCCTGAGAACAGATGGGGCAGGAATTCAGTTTCTCCCTGTTTTACAGATTAGAAAACAGAAGCCCAGAGAGGGAGGGTGGCTGGTCCAAGGCTACACAGCCACTAAAGGAGCACGGGGCCCCAAATCCGGCTCTGATTCCCGGCCATCCTGGGCTGCACACCCAGGGGGTGCCTCAGAGAGGACGGAGGTGGTGTTCCCCCATCAGTGAAAACGAAGGGCCAGTCAGCATTCCGCAGTCTGGAAACACATTTGTCAGTTGTGGGTGAGAGTCGGGCTTCTACTGCCAGGACTTGGGTTTGGGTTTGGTTATTCCAAGCTCTCCCTTTGCGGTCTTTTTTCCATTTCTTTTTTTTTTTTCTTTTAAATCCTGCTATTGGAGTTCTCTGGGCCTAGCCTAGTGGGTGAGTTCAAAGCGGGGAAAAACGAGAAACTCTTGGCTCCTTTTTCTCTCTGGAGCCACCTTCTTATTTGTCTTTCTTTAATGACACATGTGGTTTCGCCCCGGCTGGAGGGCACGCCTTCTCTCCACTCGGAGGACTCATGCACCTTCCTTTCCTTTTTAGGGCTTCAAGAACACAGCAGTTCAGTCCAACAGGGAAATACAAAGCAGATGGAGTCTTAGAAACAGTATGGCTTTCTGGAAAATTATCACGCAACCTTTGGCTTTGTTTGGGGACTGTCTCCTTTCATATAAGTAAATCCTTCCTCAGCTGGGGACAGGCTGGCCTTCCCGCAGCCCAGGTCCCAGGAATCCTCGTCCTGGGATTAGGGTGGGGACAGACGTGGGGTGGCTTTGGGGATGGGCTCCTGCTAGAGCTGGCTTTACGGCCAAAAGGCTGACTGGCTCCCTGTCCCCTCGAGGGTGTGCAGGTCTGTATGGTGAAGTCTATACGGAATGCCTTTTGGTTAAGCCCAGGGCTTCCCTGTGTCCCTCTTCCTCTTTCTTTAGCATCTGCTCCAGGATTGTTGTGGGAGGGGGTGGGGCAGGGGTGGTAAGGAGAGGGAGGGAAAGTTAGAACGTGGGGAGGAACTTTAATAGCTTGGAACACCAGCCATAAAGCCGGATCTAAGTCATACACAATCAGGGACGTAATGGGAGACGTACATTTTTGTATTTTGTAAAATATAAAAACAGTGAAGGTTTTCAGCTACCTCTTGCCAACCTCTTCACTGAGAATTTTTGTGTTAACAAGTTAGTTTCATTTGACCTCGGTTTGGGCACGTGTTGCCCTGTGACCCTAACTGAGGGTCTCGCATTGTTGAATATTTTCTCTTGAAGTGTTTTTTCCTGGCCTGCCTGAAAAAGCGAAGGAGACTCTTAAGGGCTGCTTCCCGCTGAACTCAGGACGGCCGGTTCGCTTCCACCTGGCCTGGCTATTGTGATTTGGATATCGACCTCCCCGCCAGCCAGTGTCAGTGACTCTGGTGTCAGTGACTCGCCCATGGGGTGCAGCCCTCCCCTGTTGGGGCCACACAGGAGGCTAGAACTCTGGAGTCTCAGTCCAGGGCTGCCACAGGGCTGCCTGAATCCCAGCGACTCCAGCAGTGCCAGGCAGCCTTTCAGTCACGCAGACGTATGGCCGTGCCTCTCAGCCCCGACTTGGGGACGCTGCTCTCTGATGCAGGGACATTCCCAAGTGGGGTTTTGTAGCTACGGAAGCCGAGGAACAGAAGCTAATCCAGGATGGGGCACTGCACGGGGCTTGGGCCACTCATCCTGCGTGTTTGTGTCTTCTCAGCTCACGCTCCACAGTTTGGCCTGCTATGAGGACCTGGTGACTTTTCTTCAACAAAGCATTCGTCAGGTATGGAGCGTGCCTTACTCCTGTGGGATGTGCAGCACTGAGCCTTCTGATTTCACTGTGGGAACAGTGCTGTGAACTGGAGTTCTTCTCCCTGTCATCCCACCCCGGGATGGCGAGGAAGCTGGGAAGGAGTGATGCTGGCCCCTGGTTGGGGGCTGAGGAGAATGGACTTGGGGTGAGGGATCCAGCTCCTGCCATTGCATCCTCAAGGGCTGGTCCTGGAGGCAGGGCACAGGGAGCAGCCACAGCCAGGGCTACTGACAGCAGAGCTGGATGGGTGGGGTCAGGACACAGGAAGCAGCTGTTAGATGGAGGTCAGCACAGCTTTCTCTCTGTCCGAGTGGAAGCAGCCACTGCTGGAATACAGGAGCTCTTTGTCAGTGGAGTGGGTCCTGGGATCAGCTGGTGAGGTGACCAGAAAGCGGCTTCCTGGGTGGGTTGGAGGGCTTAGCAGTGTGATACACACCTTGATTAGTGTCCCTGGGGTGGCAGGGCTGCTCTAGGTGAGGGCTCTGGAGCACCCGCCTCTTGCCCGAGAAGAGCTGTACATTCACTCCTGGCCATGAGCTAGGCGGGATGTGGCCAGGGCCAGACAGCAGCAGATCTCAGGGCTCCGGGAAGTCACGGCAGAGCTGTGGCATCACAGGCTCTGTGGGGAGGGGCCGCACACTCCGGGGGTAAAGAACGCGGTCTCTGGAGCTGGTTGGCCTGGCTTTGAATCTAGATTCACCCTTCAGTAGCTACCTGACCTCAGGCAGCTTACTGAATCCTCCTGTACCTCACTTTCCTCATTTGTAAAATGTGGGTCAGAAGAACAGTGCCTGCCTCAGAGCATCATGCAGAGAGCCTAGGGCAGCTGGGCTGTGCTTGTTCTCAGTAGTTGTTAGCTTCTGTTGTTGACATTAGGATTGCCATTGTAATGATGCTCTAAGGGCAGCCTTGAGATGGGTTCCTTGTAGACATGTATAAATGAGAGGGAAGCGTTTCAGAAGGCGGGTGTGGCCTGAGCTAAGGCCAGCAGACCTGCGACCTCTGAGACCCCCACTACGAGGCCTCACAATTCTGACATCTGAGTGTCAGGATCGAAGCAGAGGAAGAATACAGACCTTTCTCTCCTGGTGTGCTGGCTGGTCCCTGAGCCTTCCCTTGCCTTCCCTTTGGCCTTCTGGATGTGGGATCCATTCTTTTCGACCCCACAGAAGGCACCAGAGGGTTTGGTGGTAAGCTGGAGAGTGGGAGAACTTGCTGGAAATGGGACCAGGACTAAAGCTCTTGCTGTCAGACTGCATTCCGCAGAACTTTCCCAAGGACCCTGAAAGCCTGGGCACAGCCCTGGGAAATGACCAGGCCCTGGCAGCACCAGATGTCCCTTGGGTAGGCAATGGGACCTGCCCTAAGAACAAGAGGAGGCAGGTGAGGTCGCCGGAGGGTCAGTCCACCTGAAGTGCTTTCACCCCTCAGCCTGGGCAGAGGCCTCAGGGCCTGTCCCAAAAGCAGGGATTAGGATGGCTGCCTTTCTACGTGGGTTGCTCTGTCCAGGTGCATGGGAGGAGGAGTGCTGGCTGAGGCATCGGGAGCCTTGGGCTGTCTGTCCTTTGCTACCTGTCCCCAACTCTGGTTTTTCACTGGAGTCACTCAGGCCATCTGCTGATGCGGTGCATTCACCACCTGGCCTGGGCAGAGGAGGCCTGGAGCAGGGGCCTGGGGGCCTCCTCTGGCTTATTCCATAGTCACATGTGGCCTTGGGAAGGTCACTGGCTCTCAGTTTCCCCATCTGGAAAATGGAAGATGGAGCAGTTACCGGGTAGCTTCCAGCTCTTCATCATCTAAGTGTGGTCCTCAAAGAAAAAGCTTAAACACGTGGAGAAGGGTGTCTTCCAAATGCAGTACTAGGCAGTCTGAACGAGCAGAAAGGAGACCTGCTATTGTTCCAGAGTGTTGTGAGAGTGCAGCAGTCACAGGAGAGATGAGCAGAGCCTGATGGCATCCGTGTCCGTGTGTGGGATCTGGCCAGGGTGGCCAGGAATGGGATCGCCTAGTCACACTCTCAGCTGAAGCAGAGCGTAGAGCCACCAGGGCCAGGAAAAGGAAGTGACTGGTGAGGCTTCAGGGGCTAAGGTGGAGCCTGAGGGTGATTGCTCAAATGCCCACAGATCCTGAGGCTTGTAGCTGCCCACTGATGGACTGGGGTGGCCCCTCAGCACCAGGACCTCTGCATCCTTGTCCATGAGACGGAGCCTCCCCCTCAGCCTGTACCCCAGGACTTTGATGAAGCCTAACCAAGACAGGGACTGTGGAAGGGGTTCAGAGAGTGGGATTTGTTCCAGGGTGAGGGAGCCTCCTTTCAGCAATGCCTCTGGACTCAAAGCAATTGCCTCCTCACCTGACTTTGGTCCTTGGTACAGGCTGTCCATATTCGGCCCTCCTCACTCTGGAAGGCAGCTCTCCCCCTGCAGTTTAATTCATGTTTTTGCTGGAAGCAGTTGAGCTGCCTCAGCACTGCCCTCACCAAATTCGTTTTTCATGGCCTGGGCCTAAGAGGGGTTCCTCGTGCCAGGCCTGGAAATATACACCAAGCCATCTTTGCCCAAAATAAATTGCCTCCTTGCTGTGTTTTCATTACTGCTCACTCTCTGGACAAGGTGTCTGGCAGGCTCCTGGCCAGCTGGAGGATGCCCCCACCTCTGCCTCCCATTGGAGTTCCTTAGTAGACTCAGGCCTCTATGGAGTGCAGAGCAGCACTGGAAGAATGGCCTCTTCTTCCCGAGTGGCACCACTTTCTAGACCCTGATGGCAGTTTTCAGGCCAGTTGCCTTGCCTGACCTCGCCTTTCAATGCAGGCATGTTGCCCTGTGGCCTCCCATGTCTTGGCAGCTTGCATTTGATGAGATAATTGTAATAAAAGTTTTAAAAAACAAAATGGAATATTGTTGCCATTTAGCTGTATTCCAGCAAGGGCAAGAAGCCTCAAGCAGGGTTCTTCCCCACCCACTGCAGAGAGGCATGTCAGGGCTCAGGGGGTCTCCTTGAGGGTGTTCCTAGGACTGGGGGAAACGCTGGCATAAATGTAATAATAGTTCCCCAAATTTACACAGAGAGTTGGGGCTTACAGTGGGCTTCTGTGTCCGTTGCTTCATTGCAGGTAGGTAGGCATTACAGGCACGGTGGAAGGGGAAACAGACCACAGACCAAGAAAGTACTGCTGCTGCCCCAGGACAGCATATATGTCCATGGCAGAAGTAGGCAAGAATTCCAGAAGGGGAAACGGAGACCAAGAATACTTTGTGATTCATCCAAGGGGAGATGGAAATTTGTGGCAGATTAGGTAGGCTTTCTATGGAAAGGGACACCGAGACCAAGAGCTTCATGACTTCCCTAAGCAGCATGCAGAGCTGGGACAAGGGGCTGGTGGCCCAAGTCCTCCTGGGCCTGTGTCCCCCTGTGCAGGGGGAGACATCAGCGTTACTCTTTGCCATTTTCAGAGCACTTCCACAGACATTGTCTCATAGAATGTGCCCCAGAAGCCAAGGAAATAGGCCAGGTGGGTCTTCATTATTCTTGTTTTGCAAAGAGGAAACAGGGCAGCAGAAATGAAGTGGCTCCCCTGAGATCACAGAGTGAAGATGAGGTTGATTGAAGATGATTGTTGATTCATTCATTCCATTCCTATTTCCAAAAAAAGATTGGAAGTTGCTTTTTAAAAGAAAATGATGTCTTCGGGGCTCTGCTGTGCCCCTGCGTAGTCAGCTTGCCCTATCTTGCCTGCGGACCTTTGCACGTGCTTCACCTTTTGGAGCAACGTTCACTTTTCTGATTCCTTACCGTCCCTTAGGTTTCTGTTTGGACATCGCTTTCTCCAAAAACCCTTCCTTGATACTCCCTCCCCAAACTTGAAGTCTGTGTTGAAGGCCCTTCCTATGTGTTTCTGAAGGAGCCTGCATTTCTGTCATGGCAGAACCCCTTCTTCCAGCCTTTTCAAGTTGCTTATTGTTTTTTTTCTTCCCTAAGTTACTTCCCCAGGAGGAGAGATCCATATCCACCGTGTTCACAAGTAACAGCCTTAGCTGGGAGCATCCTCTCGTCACAGAAATTTCACCAATAATTTTTTTTTAAATGACTGATTGACCAAGTGAATTCATGGATGGAAACAAAGAGTATATTTTGAGGAAAAGATAATTTTATCAGAAGCTTGAGCTGCAGTAGTTACCATAGTAGAGCACCATATTTGTCTCTGAGCTTCCTGGCAGCCAAGGCAAAAATGTAAACATGATAAGTTTTATAATTTTCATTGTCTGTTCCAGGAGAGACAAGTTGGGATTTTTTTTTTTCTAATTTTATGTCCAAAATGTGATTACACATAAAGAACAGTGACTATTATAACAGGCAGTGTCTTCAGTCACAGTTCATGGTTTCCAAAGTGGGATAGGTGAGGCCTTCACACTGACTTGCAGTTGGGGATGGCGTTTCTCCAGGGAGCAGAAGTGACATGGCCCATCCCAGTAGGCTGTGGCCCACTGGGCTCACTGGACAGATGGGCAGGGCACAGCCAGCTTTGTTCTAACAGCTAACACAGGTGCCAGGCCCTGTTTGAGGTACTTTATAAGGATTAACTCACGTAATTTTCACAACTTGATGAGGGTAGGTGCTGTGATTATTACCCTCTTTTTACAGATGAGAAGACTGAGGATAGAGGAGGCCAGGAATGTTTCCATGGTCACATAGCAAGAAGTGGCAGAGCGAGGATTTAAATTAGGCAGACAGGCCCCAGGACCCCAGCTCCAAACCAAAATTGGAGGAGGACTCACTTTGGATGCAAAAATCTAAGGGGGTGCCAAAAAACTCAGAAGTTAGCAAAACCTGTCTTTTTTAAAAATCAAAGTTAATCAGAAAAATCCACAATGAACAAAATATCAAAATGTTGACATTTTAAAATGTATATATAAACATTTAAGACATGCATCTACACGGCTGCCTCCTCCACCTCACCGGATCCTGACTCTGCTCCAAACCTGCTCTCTGCTGCTCTCAGCACAGCACAGTTCTTCTGAGTCAGGGATCTGGAATTAGAGGTCCGTGGAGTGCCAGTGTGCTGCTGACAAGCTATGCAGCCTCCAGCTGGTCACTCAGTTTCTGAGCCTCAGTTCCACATATGCTAGAGGGCAGTAATCATAGTACTGTCCCCTAGGCCTGTTAGAGTGTTCGGGGTGATAATGCCCATTAGACACTTGCATCATAACGGAGCTGGCCATGACTGTTGCTGTCTTGTGAGTTTCGAGGACTCTGAGGTCACTGATCCTCTCTGTGGTGGTCCCTGCATCACCCTCGCTCTGCTGTCGTTGTCATTCAGGCTGTTCCAATGCCCCATCCTTTAGGAGGTCAGCCTTCGGGCCACCCAGCAACCCCACGGCTGGGTTGGAGGCAGCTGGCTCAGGGCAGGCTGCTCCCTGGGGTGTGGCTCCCACAGAGGTGTGGGGCTGGGAAGAGGGAGGTGCAAATGGGATGGAGCTCATTTTTCTCTCCCTCTCCCAGTTTGAAGTGGGCCCCTATGGCTGCATCCTGCTCACCCTGTCTGCCATCCTGTCCAGGTCCACGGAGCTGTGAGTATCTTTCTCCCTCAACTCCCTGGGGCTGGGCTGATCTGTCTTGTTCACTGCTGCCTCCCTAGAGCTCAGGATGGTGCTTGACACATGTTGGGGGCTCCATGAGTGTTGTGGAAAGGATGAATGAAGCAGTGGAGTAGGGGAAGGAGTAGGGGAAGGTCTGCTGGTGGAGGAGAGAAAGTAGTCACATTCTACATGTACACGTGTCCAGGGCTACCATGTGTGTAGTGGACAACCTGAAAGACACGCCAGCAGCCCTCAAGGAGCTTGCCTGGAACGGCAGTGTGTATACACTTGAGCACTCAGGGGGATGCCCCTGGCACTTGTGCAGGGGATGGACAATTGAGGCTGACACCCAGGAGATGGCCGAGGGCCCTCAAGAGCTCAGGACAGGGAGACCTCGCTGTAGACCAAGGCAGCCCTGTAGCTGCGAGGACAAGACTGGCATCCTCGGTGGTGAGTGGGCAGTGGCTAGTAGGCCCTAGAGGCAGGGAGAGGTGGCAGGGTGGCTTGTCCTAATCTCCCCTGCCTGACCCCTGTTGGCAGGGTCTCTAGGATGAGTCTGTATCGGATGAAACATGGCCCCCCAGCCTGCCCCACAGCTGGAATTTACCCATGAAACTCATTACTAGGAGCTTTTTAGGCCTCTTTGTATTTGTCACCTGGGCATGTCACCAGGAAGTATAGCAGATTAAGAGCGCATGAATGGTTGTGGAAAGTACAATCGATTGCCCCATTCTCTTTCAAGCAGAGGACAGAACCCTGGAGGCCTGGAGTCCTGGGAGAGTGAATCTTACTTTGAGGGGTGCATGGTGGGAGGACTTGGGAACAGCTCTCAGCAGGTGGGCCCTGGGAAGTGGGGAGGTAGGGTGAGTAACCTTGCGGTGCCCAGGGGTGGGAGGTTGCAGCAGGAGACACTTCTTTCCTGGCCTGGTTGGGTCTGGTCGGCGCCCTCCCTGTTTCCAGGGGCCTCTGCTGTGGATTCGGGGGAGGACAGTGGGGGCTCTGTGACCTCGTGTGCCAGGCTGCCTGCTGCTTGCTGCTTCTGACCTTATTAAATGCGTGTGAGCGCACAGCGCTTTCCAACTTCTAATCCTGCCATAATGATATGATTCATTCCTGGCGTGGACTCACGTGCATGGAGACCATAAGCTGCACCACCTTCTCCCCAGGACTGGGTTTGCTCCTGGTTTGGCTCATTCCTGGGCTGACGGGTTGGGTGGGAGTCTCCAGGTCTCCAGGTCTCCTTGAGGGGAAGCTGCACTCTCAGGAGGGCCAGGCTCAATGATGCCAGTCTCAGCGCCCCCATCCGTGTGGGGGCCCTCTGGCTCTGGGAGTCTAGGGCTCTGTGCTCGAGTGTGTCTGTTCTGGTGGTCACCGGGGCAGCCTGGGAGTGGGCGCCTTGTTACCTGCATGCTCCTGCATGTAGCCCTGTCCCTCTGAAAGGGGCTTCAGGGTTCCATGCCCAGGCCAGCCTTCATGTTGTGCAGAGCTGGGGGACTAGGGCTGCTTCTTCCCCCTCCCTACCCTTTCCAGTCAAGCTGGGCACCTGTGGGGAATTAGTGTGGGGAAGGCTGCCCTGCTGGACCCGCACAGCCTCATGCTTATGGGCCTGAGGTCACACCCCTGCCAACACGCATACACAAACACAAATATGAATACACACAGATACACAGATGTGCATACATGGCCACACACACAGACACACAAAAACTCACAAAGACATGGACACACACACAGACACATAGTCCAGCTGTTCTTCCAGGACATCTGAGGCCCTTCCCTGGGTCCTGCAGGCAGATGGTCAAGGCCCCTGGGGCAGTATGGACCTCTGTCTCCCAGAGGACCCAAGTAGAGCCCTGTTGTGGTGTTGGAGCCAGGCAGGCAGGCAGGCATGCCTTGGGCTGCGTCTTACCCTGTGGCCTCCCCTTCCCCTCTCCTAAGATGACAATGTGTAGGCAGGTCTCATTGCCAGTGGTAAGGATAGCGTCTGTGAAGCTTCCCGTGTGCCAGGCCCTTTGCCTTAACATTTTGCACACAAACACATCGAGTCCACAGCAGCCCTGTTAGGTGGGCACCGCTGTGTGAGTGCTCTCACCATCCCTATTTTTCAGAGGAGGAAGCAAGGCTGAGGGAGGTGAGTAGGCTTCGAGATTATACAGCAAGTAAAACTGGTGGCCCTGGGCCCCACCCAGGCCATCTGGCCCCAGAGCTGGCTCTTTGGGTTTGCTGTTTGAAAACCTGAACTTTGGAAAAAGTTGCTTGGTTTTAGGCCTGACTCTCTACTCCTCTGAATAGAGCTGGAGTTTCTTCCTCTAAAGTGGGAGTGAGAATTCCTGCTTCACAAGATGTAGCTGTGCTTAGCACAGCTCCTGGTGGGTACAAGCCGGGAATAATGGCCACGGCTGGTCCGACCCTATCCCAGGAGCTCAGATGCCTCTGTGTGCCTTCTTGTCTTTTCTTGCCTGCAGCCCTTGGCTTGGGGCCCTGCGGGGGAGGCCGTGCTGCCATCTCCATAGGCACAGCCACAGGGATGTCCAGCAGTTCCCGACGGGGCTTCTGCAGTGACACACACCCTTGGCAGGCACGTCCAGAGCAACCAAGAGCTGCCTGTGCTGAGTGCCACTGGAGGGGTGAGGAGGGGCAGTGGGGCCACGCCCCGCCCAGGGTCGTGCAGTGCAGAGGTGTACTTGAGAAGACACCCAACTCTCTCTGATTGTTCAAGTTCAAGATAACTTTAGTTAAGCTTTTAGTTAAACTGAGGGCTTCAAGTGAGGATCAGGGCAGGCTTTGGGAGGCCTGTGCTGCCTGGGGGCTCCTGCAGATCAGTGTTCCCTCCTGACTACTGCATGCTTCCACCCGAGGGGTTGCAGGAGATGTGGGCATCTGAGTGGAGCTAACCCTTGCACCCCACCTGCGGCCCGGGGGAGACTTCTGAAGAGGAAAGACAGGAATGCCAGCAACGATGGGAATAGCCTGGGCAGTCATGGTGCTGCCCAGATCCCATGAGACAGCCACACTGAAATTATTTCAGATAATGTGCTAGCATTCCTGCATGTGGGAGTGTGCCTGTGAATAAGCCGTTCTATGGCCTTCCAGAGGGTAGTCCCCAGAACAGCCTGCTCCTCTCACGTGCCAGTCACACTGCACTCCAGCGGTGCTCCCTGCATCCCAGCACCTCCAGCCTTGGCTCTCTGAGGGATACCAGGCTCTGCTGAAGGTTTGCAGTGATTTGTAGGGCAATGATAACAGTTCTGGGACTGGAATCCCACCTCTGCCTGCTGCCTCCGGGGCTAGCAGCCAGCAAAGGCCTTTCTCTACAGACACTTGGACACTTGGGTACAAATGCCATCCACCTCAGGCACCATTAGGTTTGTCCAGGGAAGCCCAGTGGGGTGGCAAGTCACAGGAAGGCACTCCTTGGCCACAATGTAGCACCAGGATACCTAGGTCCTCAGCGCACCTCAGTCACCGACAACCATGTGACTGACCCAGCCTGTGCCTTGGGTTCTTTATCTAACAGGAGGGGTTGGGCTGGTGCTTTTTAAACTATGTTTGTAATGAAAACAAAATCTGATTTTGTTTACCCAAATAAGCTTTATTCTCAAGCTCACTGTGTGAAGCAGATGCAGCAGAATGACTTCGATTAGAGCAGCAGAGGTGGGAGGGAGAGGTCCCTGCTGCCCCTCCCCAGCCTCCCAATCCAGTACCAACCCCTGCTGTCCAGCCATGGCCCCTGAGACCCCCCCTTTGGAGAAACCCCAGCTCTGCATACACAGCTTAAAAACCTCAGGACCAGATGATCGCCAAGGGCCTTCCTGCTCTGGGGTTCAGATTCAGCTTTGCCAAAGAATCCTCTGATGCCATTTCAGGGCAATCTGTTACCACTTTGGGCAGTTGAAAACATGTCCTGATAGCAAAAAGAGACAGCTGAGTCTCCAGGACCAATTGTAGTTCAGCTCAAGAGAAGCAGAGTGGTGGGCTGGGAAAACCCAGCCAGTTCTTTACAAATACAGCGTGTGTATGTGTACATTTGTGGTGGTGTGATAGTGTGTGTGTGGATGGGAGAGACTGGTGACGCTGTATGGCCAGGTGTGAGATGACATGGGTGTTGGTGGTTGTGTTTGAGATTGTGTGAAGGGTGACTTGATTATGTACATGTGCATGTGATTGTGATGTGTGATAGAGAGGGCATGGTGGTCCCTCCCTCCTGGTGAGGGTTCTCTGACTCATGCTTGGGCACTGGAGGCTTCTCTTCTTTGGCCCTTGCACCAAAGTCAGTGCCTCTTGTCTGTTGGCCATTCCTAACCCAGACCGGAGCCAGGGTGAGGACACCATGGGCAGATGTAAACCTAGCTGAGTGCTGCTGACCACTGCCTGCCTGGACACTTCATTGTCAGAGGCCTCAAGAGCAGTCGAGAAACAGACCTTTGAGGTTGGTTTATCCCAGGCTGTGTGCAAAGCCTTGTGAAGGTTTTTTTCCCACTTGACTTCAAGCTGTTTATTTTCTTTTCTAAGATCTCGAATTACTTATGATAAATCTCATGCAGGATTTCATGCTCACAGAGCTTTGCTGCTTTTCAAACCGCATGGCTAGAACTTTCCCCAGGGAGCTCTTGCAAGCCCCAGGGATGCTCAGGGTCCTGGGGTCAGGGCCAGCTCTGAACCAGACCTGGGCAGCACTGAGCACGGGCTGCTCCAGTGCCTCAGTGGAGCACAGGCCTGGCCAGGTCATTGAGGCCTTGAGAAGATCCAGTGGGGATGAAAACCTTTTCATACAGTAGATTCTTGGCCTTCATTACAGCGGCAACTTCAGCTTCTCAAAGGCAGTCTTGAAAGTCCGGAAGAGGTGATAGCTTGTCATTTGCTGAAAGTTTTCGAACAGCACAAGCTAGGTGCTGAGGGTGAGGGATGACACTGGGCAGGACCCACACTATGTCTCCCTGTGGCTCTTCGTAACTCTCCTCAAGAGATTAAAAGCAATGGCAGCAACAAAATAGTTTATTCCTTTGTACAAACAGTCCTGAAACAAAAGCCACTGTGAGTGTTGGTTGGAAAGACAGTGACAGAAGCTCAATTCCCAGCCAGTGTAAGCAGAAACAAAGCTACTGACTGATTCCTATCAGAAACCCAGGCTTTAAGAGGGGCTGGATCCAGGAACCCAGACATTGTCTTTGGGAGTTGGTGTCTGTTCTTTTGTCTCTTCACTTTTGGCTCCTCTGTCCTAGCTGTATTCTCAGGAAGGTCCTCCTGCACGGTGGGCTCAAGGGAGCCCTTCTCCAGCAGCTCCTCAGCCTGCTGGGTGCTGGGTGCCATTCCTGGTGTGATTGCCATGGCCAGGCCTGGGCTGCACCATCACAGGCGTATGGACATGGGGTATCCCCAAAAGGCAGTCACCACCCAGAGAAGGCCGTGACATCTGCTAGCAAAAGGATAGGGCAGAGTCAGGAAACAAGTATCTGAGAACAGGAGAGCTGATGTGGGTTTAGGGTGGGCTGGGCCTTCATGGAGGCCCCCAGGCTCCTCTCAGTAATGGAGAAAAGAGATCACCAAGCTTTCTGTTCCAGCAAGTGTGGGCAGTGCTCACCCCGTCAGAGACCCTCTAGGGGGAATCACGCGGTGGGTGGTTCGTGGGGTGAGATGTGAACAGGGGCTGTTCCCCTTGAGAATCACAGGTTCTTGGAGGTTCAGATGTGCTGTTCTGAATGGGAGGGGTCCACGGGATGCTCGTCAGCTTACCTGGGACTCTGCTGAGCCTCTGCCAGCCCAGAATAATGAGGTGTGAACAGAGCCACCCAGACCAGGAGCCTGACCACTGGGCCTCCATCTCTGCACAGACACCTCGGCTTTGTGGCTCACTTGCCCTCTCTCACCTGAGTCTTCCCCCAGGTCACATGTGAGGCAGGGTGGGATGGATAAGTGTCCTTCCTACCCAGCGTGCTAAGACAGTTTGAAGCTTAGCTGGGAAACAGGAGGAGAGGAACTTCCTCAAAAAACTCCAGCCCAACTTTAACACTGATTCAGATTAGGGCAGAGGCCCCACTAATGAAGATTTTCAGCAATGTCTCAAGAGACCAAGGTGACAATGGAAGGTGGACCCACGGGGGCATGGATGCCAGTGTCATGGAAATAGTGGGCCCGCCACTGAGACTGCACTTCCTTCCACTGACTTTGTGTCTCTCCCTGGTCCCATCCCTGGGAGCCACCTGCTCCTCTGTCCCCAGGCCCCTTTACAGGGAGCCAAATTCTGTCCTGTAGATCTCTGCCTCGCTTCCTCTGGAGACCCTGTGCAGACCCCTGACCCTGTCGAAGACTGAATCTGGAGGCTTAGCCTCATCGGGAGCTGGAGGTGGAGGAGAGAGGGAAAGGGCCCTTGCTGTCATCCTGGGCCTTTGTGGTCTTGTGGCAACCCAAGGGATGCGCCCACAGGCTGGAACCCTTATCTCATTTACAGGTGTGGGAACTTTGAGAAGTAAAGGGTCAGTTAATGGCACAGCTGGCAGCATCACCCGAGGCTCCTGGCTCTCAGTCTAAGACCCTGTGCCTGCATCGTCTTCCCTGGACTGTGGGAGGCAGGTAACAGGAGCTGCTCAGCTGTGCCTGCTGACTTAGAAAGAGAGGTGGCAAATGAGGCCCTAGATAGGCCCATACCAGCTGGGTGCTTGACTACCTGCTTCCCTCTCCCAGTGCAGCTGGCCTGGGCTGGGCTAAAGCAAGCCAGCTGTGCCTGGGCCAGACCCCTAGGCTGCTGAGATGGCAAGTCACAGCCACTGAGCTGTGAGGATAGTCATTCTGCCATGGACACCAAGCCTGAGAGCTGGATGGGAGGGGCCCAGCTGGCACAGCTGAGAATGGGGGCCACACCCATGCCACTGAAGAGCTGGGAGGTCTCCTGACCCTTGGTCCTATGTGCATCTCCTGCCCCTGCCCACTCACCCAGGGACCTTACCTACGTGTTCACGAAGGGCCAGGTGTGCGGAGAAAGAGGACAGGCCTCAGAAGGAGGGAGAGGTAATTAACCTGCTGGAAGGGTCTCCTGTGCCAGACCCGCCTCAACTGTGTGGGTGGGGTGCTCACTTCCACCTGCCTCTCCCAGCTCCTGGAAGCTCTTCCACCAGGGCCCTTCTCACATGCAGTGTCACCTGGGGTAGGTGTGGGTAGGCTTGTGTCGTTTGGGGGCACAGTTGCTGTGCACCTGCGGGGTCTGGAGCCCAGTTCTAGCCCTCAAAGTCCTTGCCGCCTGGAGAGGCAAGACAGGTGAGTGAAAAGCAGTTGGTGGGTATCCTTAGGAAGGGGAGGAGAGATGGGGCATTTCTGTCCCTGGGGTGAGTGAGATTACAGAGGAGGTAACATTTAGCAGGGCTCTGAGGGATAAGTGGGAAGGGTTTTGGCAGGCAGCAAGAGCAAAGTAGGCAAAGGCCACTGGTGGGGGTTTGCAGGGATCAGTTGCAGAGGGTCTGGCTGTGGGGGAAGGAGCTGGACGTGGTGGGTGGCAGAAGGCAGCTTGGGAAGGGCTTTGGCCAGCTGCTGATGAGCCTGGGCCCCTGCTTTCCCTTCTTCCTCCTTGCAGGTCCCTCTTTCTCTGTCCTGCAGAGCCTTCCACCAACTCTCCCCCTGCCTCCTGGGCTCCCATCCTAGCCCTCTCCTCTTACTGCTTCGAGAATGGAAACAACTTTCACCCTCTAGCCTGTGGGGCACTCTGCAGTTTGCAAGACCTGGTATGGTCTAGTCCCTTATTGCAACAGCCCTTTGAGGTAATTATTGTTATCCCTGTCAGGGGATGACACACCGGAGACTCAGAAATGGAAAGCGATTTACCAAAGGTCACGCAGTGCAGGTGGCAGAAGGGGCCTGACACCCATTTGCTCTGACTCATCGCCTACTCCCTCTTGGCCGTCCTGGGAAAACAGTTGATATCCGCTCTATCCAAATCCTCTTCAGATATTCACAGCTCCATTTCAACTGCTTGGAGGTCTCAGTTTATTCTGGGTTCTTGGCTGTGATATGAGTGGTTGAGATGGCAGGAATCGTGACCTCTTGGTCATTGTTTTTTGTTTTGTTTTGTTTTTTGTTATTATGGTTGTTATAGTAGGAAAAAGGAAGTGACATTTACTGAATGCCAAATGCCTTATATAGTTCATCTCATTCAGTTCTCACAGCAGTCTTTAATAGAAGGAGGGGTCATCGTGCCTGTATTGCAAATAGGGAGACTGAGGCTCAGAGAAGGAAATAACTGATAAGCGGCAGTAATTGGATTTGACCAGGGCCCTCTGACTTTAGAGCCCAAGTTCTCTTGGTTGTACCACAGCTGCCCTTACACTATTGATGTTGTCCTTAAAAGTCAATATAAACCCCACGAAAGGGCTGTTATCTCTGGAGGTCACTGCTGGCGGGTGGGGAAAGTGTGGTCAAGGGTCAGTTTCTGGGAAGGGCAAGCAGGAGCTGGCCTGGTGGGACAGGGTTCCTCCAGGGCCTGGTGCCCTAGTGGTCAGGTGGAGGGGGGATGGCTGGTTGGGTCTCCCCAGGGTAAGTACTGCCTACTTCGGGCTTGATGTTTTCAATAGGGTCATGGACCAGGCACACTTGTGCACATCCTAGGAGGCCCCTAGAGGTTTCTTGCTCCAGTCCTCTGGTTTTCTAAGTGTAGACACAAACTGAGAGAGGTCAGGACATGCCTGAGGTCACTCACCAGTCAGGGGCCAAGTGGACGCTGGTGTTAGGTGAATGGCTGTGCCTGTAGGCTGGGACCTGGTCTCTAGGCCACTTGGACTTATTTTCCTTCTTATTCAGAAACTTTTATACCACATGCCCAGATTCACACAGCGAGGCTTTTAGATGAAGGGGCGAGCTGTGCCTGAGCCAGCAATGGTGGGGGCTAGGGGCAGGGCTTTGGGACTCCAGGGCTTGCTTCGAGCTGGCTGGCCTGGCTGATCATCCCATATTTCCGGCCACAGCAGACACTGTGATGTTGGTACTAGGGACAGAGTCCTAGTCCTGCCTACTCTGTGTGACCACAAAACCACAAGTCCTTTTTACTGACTGGACCTCAGTTTCCCCGTCAGTAAAACAAAGATGGTGGTCTTACTCTCCTGGCTTTACAAGGCTTTTGAGAGAAAGATGCATTTGAAGGTGCCTGAGACTGTGCAGATTCAAGGCCCATGCACTGTGCAGCCTGCTCAGTGGCAGAGCCTCTTCGCCTTCTGGGATGTATGGACAGAGGGCAGGTGGAGAAGGGAAGCAGAGGGCCCTGAGTCTGGGCTGACGTCTGTCACTAACTCAGGGCCAGTTCTCTACTCTCTCTGGGCATACATCTTACCTTCTGCAAAATTCCAAGCCTTGCAAACTCTCGCAGCCCTGATATCCCCTTTGTTCTGTTTCTTCATACAACATAGCATCTCAGGGACCTCCAGATGGTGGACAGAGTTGGGAGGTTTGGACCTTGCTGACATCCTGGGCAAAGCTCTCTGTTCCTCCTCCTCTGTCTTTGGGTGATACAGACATCCCCAGAGGCTGGATCATCACCCCAGACCCTTGGTTCAGGGTTCTGACCCTTCGCTCCCAGAATGCTGCGGAGGTTGGTGTTAGGGCAGCCAGAGCCAAGCCTATTCTGTGAGTTTCCACCCCCTGGTCCAGCCCACTCCTCCTTTGTGCTTGTTGGACTGAAATCCCAGCAAGCTCTGCTCCCTGGAGGGGCCCCCAGTGTAGGACAGCTTCCATTTTGTCTGGTCCTGGCCCCTCCTGGCTTGTGTCATCCAGCTTGGTGCCTGGTTCCTCAGGCTGTGCAGAACTCTGTGAGGGCCCAGGGCTATCCAGCCCTCAGGAGTACATGAAGGAGACAGCTACCCATTAGACTGGATGGTTAAGTCAGTCCTGGGTAAGGGACAGTCACAGCTGTGGCTCAGATGGCCCCTGCTCCTAGGTTGCTGCGTGTCCTTGGAGATCCAGGGGCTGATAGAGGAGAAGGATGGGACAAGCCTCCACACTGCCTTCAGCCCATATGATTCATGTAGTGGGCTTCTGCCTGTAATATTTCATTTGAAGAAAGGGCTCTGAATCTAAAAGGATGTTGGAGGCCACTTGTGTTGGTTTCTAGGGCTGCCATAATGACAGACATTCGTGTCTCACAGCCCTGGAGGCAAGAAGTCCAAGATCAAGGTGCCAGAGGGTTGGTACCTTGTCAGACCTCTCTCCCGGGCTTGCAGGTGGCCACTTTCTCACTGGGTCCACACAGCTCCTTCCCTGTGTGCTTCTTACAGGGCTCTGTTCAACAGAGTTTTCATCTCCCAGAGGGATTTACCTTGGGGTGGCTAAAAGGAACCGTGTCCTAATGGCAGGCTTCCTAGCATGACAGCAAGCCGGGAAGGAGGATGGAGACTTGGGAGGGTTTTCTGCCTCATGTGCGGCAGACCTCTGCTTACCGGGATACTGAATTGTTCCGGTGCCTAGCAGTGCTCAGCCCATTTCTTTCAGTTTGGGGAATGTCTTCAGCAAAGGAGGTGTTCACCTTGCACCTTTGGAAGGACCCCATCCTGAGGGTGGAACCACAGTGGTAGATGGTACCTTCGTCTTTCGCTTGTGCATGTGCATCTTTGGTGTCCCTCTGTGTGTCCAGATTTCCTCTTCTTCCAAGTCACATTGGATTAGGGCCCACCCTAATGGCCTCATTTTAACTTAGTCACCCCTTAAAAGGCTCTATTTCCAAACACACATTCTGAGGTGCTGGAGGTTAGGACTTCAACATATAAATTGTAAGGGGACACAGTTCATCCCATTACACCTCTCATCTTCCCCAGGCCCCTCGTCCTGCAGGAGGGGAGACCGAGGCCACACAGCAGGCTGGGACTAGCCATGTGGATTACCTTCTCTCCGGGCAGTGCTGAGGCTGTTGTTCCTCTACTCAAGGACTCCTCACACTCAGCTCTCCAGAGAATTCCCCTAGAGGGAGGTCTGGGCATCTAGATTTGCCAAAGTTGTAAATCTCTTAAACCATAAGCTACTCCTTGGCGTCTCTCTCTCTCTCATACCCTGATGTGAAATGCAGATGTTCCTCCCTTTTAAGATTCCAGCGCACTGCTGAATTTCCCATCGTGTTTGCACCTAAGGATGCAATTACCATTTCCTCCCATTGTCCTTTCTGCTTGTCCCCCTGCTCCCAGCTGACGCAGGCTCTCGAGCCCGCTGGGTGAACACGAGGCTATGAGCTTATAAAGATAGGACTGCTTCTGAAAGCTCCGGGTGGCATGGGGCCAGTGATGCTTATCGCCCCCCCTCCAGGACCCTTTTGAGGTTATTTTCTTCTCTTCAGAAGATGCTTGTATATGCTGCGGAGAGCATTTCCATCAATTCTTCTGCCTGAGCTGGTGCCAGCTGAATGCTACGCTCTGCTGTGAGTCACTCCCAGCTGGCTCCTTCCCAGGCCTGCTGGGCTATCTGTGGTGGGTGAGCCTCAACCACCCTTCCCTGAAGACCCCCAAGCCTTAGTGGTTCTCTGCAAGCTCCTGCAAGGGTAACCCCAGCTCATCTTCTCATGTGGATTATAAACCTTCCGTGTTTGGCCATGGTTATTAAAAACCACAAGCAAGCGTTTTCCCCAAGTATTGTGAAGCTTGAGTTTCTAAACTTGTTTTGGAAGCAGATAGAGACTCAGGCGTGTATTTTAGGCTTGTAGGCTTATGGCAGAGCTTAGATTTAAAGCATAAATTGAGACCAAGTTTCTCTTCTCTTCCACTGAAAGGAAAAATAAATGTTCTGATTGCTAAGCCCTTCCTACCCCTGGGTCGCCTCTCTAAATCTTACACCTGGCCTCTCTCTTTGGGGTGTGTTTGAAGGAAGGGGACCAGGCCCTGGACACAGTGCTGGGTGGCTGTGTATGCCCCCCCAGGGTCATTTGTGCCTCCCAGAGTCAAGTGTACCTCTCAGGGTCGTGTGTGCCCCCCAGGGCCATGTGTGCCCCCCAGGGTTGTGTGTACCCCCGTGGGTCATGTGTACCCCCAAGGGCTGTGTGTGACCCCCAGGTTCAAGTGTGACTCCCAGGGTTGTGTGTGCCCCCCAGGGCTGTGTGTGCCCCCTAGGGTCATGTGCAGAAGTGAGGGGGACAGGCCTGGGACTCAGGCTCCCTGGCCTCACCTTGCCCCCCAGAGCCAGCTTCTCTGCACTTCTTCCCACATCTATAAAATAGAGACAGGAATTCCCTCTTCACTTGGGGCTGGGGGTTGCAGTTGCCACCTGCTGAGCACAGTGAGTAGATAGCAGCTCCTTCCCTGTGTGCTCCTTACAGGGCTCCGTTCAACAGTTTTCATCTCCCAGAGGGATTTACCTTGGGGTGGCTAAAAGGAACCATGTCCTAATGGCAGGCTTCCTAGCATGACGGCAAGCCGGGAAGGAGGATGGAGACTTGGGAGGGTGTTCTGCCTCACGTGTGGCAGACCTCTGCTTACGGGGATGCTGAATTGTTCCGGTGCCTAGCAGTGCTCAGCCCATTTCTTTCAGTTTGGGGAATGTCTTCAGCAAAGGAGGTGTTCACCTTGGACCTTTTGAAGGACCCCATTCGGAGGGTGGAACCACAGTGGTACCATGGGTTGGAGGCACAGGCCTCAGAGCCGGGCACCCTTGAGCAAGACACCCCTTCTCTGAGGCTTGGTTTTCTCGAAGGGTTTTAGGGAATAACATGTGTACAGTGCCTGGTGCAGGAGCAGGTGGTAGTGACTGTTACTGTATAATTCAAGGAAACATTAGAGTGCATTCCTCCCATTTTACAGGCTGGCAGACTGAGGCTCAGAGGTGGAAGAGGGTTCCTCAGTCTTCACCATTGGTAGTGACAGTTGGGATGTGAATTCAGGACACTGGATTCCAAACCCAGGGTCCTCCCTTCTGTGTCACGCTTCAGTTGCTGTTCTCTGGTGTAGGCAGAGCTCTGGTGAGACTGGAGTGGAGGCCATTGTCCAGAGAACGCAGTGAGCTCTACTTTAGGAGGCCTGGGCTCTAGCTCCATCCCTTCTGGGTGGGAGCCTCCTCCATGGAGGGCACAGAACAGACCACTCAGGTTCCCACCAAATCTGGAATTCTGGGTCTTAGCCTGGAACCCAAGGGGAGCGCCTGGTCACCTAGTGAGGTTTGCAACCTGGGTCAGGCAGAGCTGTGCTAACAATGCTTCTTCTTGTGTTTTCCAGCATCCGCCAGGACTTTGATGTCCCCACCAGCCACCTGATTGGAGCACATGGCTACTGTACACAGGTCAGGAGCGCTGTGGGGCCCAGGTGGTCCTTCCCCCTCCTCTGTCTCTCCGAGAGGGAGGTGTCCTTCTCCCTCCTCTTGCCCAAGAAAAAGGCAAGTCTTTCTTGCCTCTGCCAACACTCTCCACGCGGCTTTCACATGCCTACCTCTGCTGGGTTTCACTGTCATGTCACGGAGACCTAGAAAGAGAGTTCAGTTTCCTGTCTGTTTCTGGACAGCTTTCTGTGTTTCTGTGCACTGATCTATGTGCCCAGAGCTGCAGAGGATGCAAAAGAGGCTGAACTCAGACCAAAGTGCTACACAGCCCAGAGCCCAGGACGTGGGGAGTAATGTCTCAGGCATGGGCCGGGGGACCCTGGGTCCAGTTGGGGAGATGATGGCTCTGGCCCCTTCTGTGTTTGCACAAGGTGTTGTCTTTATAGCCACCCTTCCCTCTGCATCGTTACAAAGGGGCCCTCAGTGGACCTCACAGGGGCAGAGAAGACCCTGAGAGCAGTTGCTTGTCATCGATCCTCTCAGTCACTCGGGTGACACCAGGGAAGGGACCTTTTCAAGATGTTACCTAGTGAACATCACAACTGGGAGCTCAGCTCTACACCTGGCTTCTATCCATGCCTTTCTCCCCATGATGAGGCCTCCCAGAGTGGCCACATAGGCCACAGTGAAATCTGGCTCTCAGCACATGGGGGGCCACAATGCATAGCATGGATGGGCTGGATAGAGCTGCACATCTTCTGGGTCCAACTGAGGACTCAGTTGTCCTGGGGGTCCTGGCTCACTTACCTCCAGCTCTGGAAACCTACCTGGGCACCATACAAGGCAAGCTTGGGGCCCGTGGTTTGTCCAGGGCACCCACAGAGGGACTGGGGGGTTGGCTGCTGCCCACCACCCTAGAGGAAGGCCTCATGGGAAGTGGCTACTCTTCTGGCTGCCCGGGGTAGCCCCACTCTCACTCCAGGGACCTGCCTGCCCCATGGGAGCTTCCCCTTTTCTGGGGCAGAGAAGGATGCTGCCCAGGTGTGGGCAGTCAAGCAGGGTGCAGAGGAGCCCAGATCAGAGTCTGGGGCTGGGTCCCAAGCCCTGTTCTCTGTTTCACTCACAATATGAGCTGGGGCAGTCTTTTTCCCCTCCTGCGCGTCAGCTTCCTCATTTGTACAAGAGGCATTTGGACTGGACCAGGGCTTCTTACACTTTGAATGAATCCCATAGGGGTCTTGTTGAAGAGCAGGCTCAGATTCAGTGGGTCTGGGCTGAAGCCTGAGATTCTCAGTTTCTATCAGGTTCCCCAGGGAGGGTGATTCTGCTGGTTCACAGACCACACTGAGTAGGAAGGGACTGCTGAGCTTTGCCATTGTGTGACTTTTGAGTCTAGGAGCAGGGAGAGGCCCGATGCCCCTTCTCCACCATCTCAAGAAGACTTCCTGCTATGAGGAAGGTTTTAGACCCAGATCAGGGAGCAGGGCCTTTTATTCCTCTTGAAAAACCAGATGGGAAAACTCGAACTTGCCTGAAAAATGCTGTGCCTTTCTCAGCAGCTGCTGCCCCTGAGGTGCAGTATTTTACAGCAGACATTTCCTCCAAATTCTTGTGTCTCATTTCCTCTACAAGGACACAATAAGTCCCCTTTAGTATCTCCCTCCAATGGAGGTCCCTCTGCGGCCATCAGAGGAGGCCTCTTTTACTATCACTGGGGCAGGGGTGTTGGTGTTAACTGAGGGATTTATTAACCCCTGATGTCATTTTCACAATTCAGGGGAAAACGCCTCTATAAACTCTGCCCTCCAGAGTTTACACTGGTCAAGGGCCGTTCTGGCCATTCCTACGTGTTCCACCATGGGAGTGATGCCTGCCTTCTTGCCTCACAGGCAGTGCCAGCTGTGGCAAAAGGTGGATGAGACAGAGAGACCTGCCTGCCCTAGTGCTGGGGCTGGGCTTGCTCAAATTCCTTCTCAGCAGGCCCTTAGAGGCCACCCTTCGTCTTGAATCTGTGCCCAGGCAGATAGTACCATGAGAGTAACAGGGTTGGGGGAAGAGGGAAGTCACCTGGGACAGAGAGAGCCAAAGCTCAGCTCTGGCACTAATGGACTGTGTGGCTTGGGTAACCCGCCTGTGAGCCCCATTTTCTCCACTCCTAACAGGAGGTTGGACCCCTGGTTACCCTGTATAAGGAAGGGACCTTCCAGCCATGTTGGTACCAAAATGTGGCAGGCATGGGTTGCAGGTGACTGCTGGAGGAATGTTGCTCCACATGTCACTGTCTCCAAGTTCCAAGGTTGGCATGCTTGTTGGTTTACCAGGTGTGTGGCCTGAGTCACAGGGCCACCAAATGCCTCATACCACACAGTAAGACGACGGCAGAGGCAGAGCTAGAACTCAGACTTGGGCTTCCTACTCCTACCTCTCTGCTTCTGTTCTGCTGCCTACTGAAGTACCTTCCTCGGCTTTCCCTGCCCTGTTAAAACCCCACCGTCACTGATGAAGTTCAAACAAGGCCTGGAGTTTAGTTATTGGTACTGCACCGTGGTCAGTTTCCTGGTTGAGATAATGTACTCTGGTTATGTAAGATGTTATCATTGGGGGAAGCTGGGTGAAGGGTACACAGGAACTCTCTGTACTATTTTTACAACTTCTTTTGAATCTAAAATTATTTCAAAATAAAAAGGTTTCTTTAAAAAATAACATCGTTTAAGACTCACCCAAATGTCACTTCTCCTTAAAGTTGCCCTGACTCGGTCATGTGGCCTTGTATTCATCTGGCTCCAGAGTACTCCATGCACACATTTTTACAGCCCCAGCCACATCCTGCATTGTGAGTCAACGTGCAGGCATGCACCTGACTCCCCAGTCTAGACGCAAAGTGCATGTCAAGAGCCATGTCTCACCCTCTCACCAGTGCCTCCAGTAGCCTACAGCATAGGACAGGGTCCTGTGAATGGCTGGTACTCAATGAGTGCTTGTGGAATAAAGGTGGGTGGGTGCCTGGAGTTACCTTGATGAGAAAAGTTGGTGCCTTTCCCACAGGGCTTGTGGAAAAATTGAAGTCACAGCCTCCTCTGCTCTCAGTCTCTCTTCCTCCTTGCTTTCCTTCCTTCTCCAACCTTTTTCTCTTTCCCCCGTCTCCTCTCCACCCTTTCAGTAACTGATTCAGACTTGATGAGCCTTTCCCCTTTCTCTCATCTGCAGGAACTTGTCAATCTGCTCCTGACTGGGAAAGCTGTGTCCAACGTTTTCAACGATGTGGTTGAGCTGGATTCTGGGGACGGGAACATCACACTTCTCAGAGGCATTGCTGCACGCAGCGATATTGGCTTCTTATCTCTCTTTGAACATTACAACGTGTGCCAGGTACCCAGATGCTCACGTTCACCACAAGTAGGGGAGCCTGGCTCCCTGGAGCAATGAGAAGGAGGGAAGCGGGGAAGGAAAGCTGGACTCCACTTCTCAGAGCTGGCTGAAATTCGGGTCCAGTTGGAATCACAGAGGGCTTGGGAAGAAGTACAGCTTCTCTGCTGTGGCTACAGGCCTGTAATTCAGACCCAAAGCCAGCTGATACCATGTTCTGGGGAAGATTGTTTGAAAAGGACTTTGAGGGATTTCTACTGTGATTGTGGGTCACAGTGGCTGCAGCTGGTGTCTGTATGGTGGGGGAGCCTTCCCAAGGGACAGGAACTTGAGGTCTTAGGCCTTGTATTAGTTTCCTAGGGCTGCCTAACAAAGTACCACAGACTCGGTGGCTTGAAACAACAGAAACTTACTGTCTCACAGTTCTGGAGGCTGGAAGTCTAAGATCAAGGTGTCAGAAAGGCCATGCTCCCTCTGAAACCCATAAGGAGAATCCTTCCTTGTCTCTTCTAGCTCTTGGTGTTTTCCGGCAATCCTTGGCATTCCTTGACCGTATGGTGATGCTTCTATAGATGTATCACTCCAGTCTCTGCCTCCATCCATCATCATAGGGCCACCTTCTCCCTGTGTGTCTTTTCTTATGCAGACCTCAGTCATATTGGATTAATTGGATTAAAGGCCCACCCTACTCCCACATGACCTCGTCTTAACTAATTATGCCTGCAACAACCCTGTGTCCAAATACAGTCATATTCTGAGGTACTGGGGGCTAGGATTCAGCATATCTTTTCAGAGGCACAGTTCAACCCATAGTAGGCCTCACACATCCTGTTTGCTGGCGTGTGGTCCCTCTGCATCCTGTGTCACTGCAGCCAAGGGCTCAGAAAGGGCTGGGCCGCCAGGTAAAGCTGGACAGAGCATGGGTGACTGTACCTCTGGGGAATGTGGCCAGGGACTGAGGGAGCTGGGCAGAGGAGCACTGGACCCTGCCTTCTTCTTCTAGCTGCCATGGAAACTTTCTCTAAGCGTTGCTTTCCATGGCTTCAGAGAGTCCATTGCTCTGTGGTCGATTAAATGGGAAGGGTTGTCCTGAGGGGCAGCAGGAGCGCTTTTCACAGTGACCACGCCCTGCAAAGATTCTTGGAGGGTCTGGATGAGGCCTCATTCACCACATATCCTCAGAACCAGGACACAGAGATTGACTCAGCGGGGCCATGCAGATGGTGCCAGGCGATTCTACCCTGGATTTTCAGGGTGGAAAAAGACTAGGGTTTTAAGCCAGGGCTCAGTTTTACCCACCCTTCCCATATGTGGGGGTGTGCTGTGTCTTGCTAATGAACCATGTGGTGCAGCCCCCTCCCCAGATCCCCTCTCTGGGTGATACCCCCAGCATGCCAAAAGCAGACTTCTGGGTCCCAAAGACTTGGGGTAAGAAAGAATGAGAGTGGCTACTTCCTGGCTGTGCTGGTGTCAGGAGGGAGCCCAGGAATGTGGCTGGTGAGAAGCACCAGGGCTCTCGAGCACCAGACCCTGGGTGTGCTCTGAAAGTATTCAGCTCAAAATTCCACGGGCCAAGAGAGGTAACCTTGGCCAGGTTCATGGAATTCCCAGGCTCACCAGGAGCTCTGGTTTCATTCTTGGGTGGAGGGCGTTGGTCAGAGAGTAAACTATTTTGCTGTGGTCTGTGCAGGGTACTTGATGGGAAAACCAGTTGGGGTTATCCTTCCCTTGGAATAAAAGGACTGTTGAAGAAATTCAGGCCCTACAGCCATCTCCCCTCCTTGTGGGCTTCTTGGATCCACATAGACCCTCTGCTGTTCTGTGCTCAGTTGAGGACTGGGAGTTTTGTTTCCCTGCAGTAGGTGGATGCTTCCTTCCTCTGCCTTGCAACTGCAAGCTCACTAAGGAAGGAGCCCTGGCCTCCTTTCCTCCTCCATGAGCTCACTGAGGGCTGGGCCTCCACCCTGCCTTCCACTGAAGGCTCAGGGCCCGGCAGCTCAGACAAAGCCCTTCCCTCTTCTTCTTCTTCTTCTTCTTCTTCTTCTTCTTCTTTTTTTTTTTTTTTGAGGCAAGGTCTCACTTTGTCACTCATGCTGGAGTGATCTCAGCCCATTGCAACCTCTGCCTCCTGGGTTCAAGCAATTCTTCTGCCTCAGCCTCCTGAGTAGCTGGGATTACAGGGGCATGCTAATTTTTTTTTTTTTTACAGTAGAGATGGGGTTTCACCATATTGGCAAGGCTGGTCTTGAACTCCTGACCTCAAGGGATCCACCCACCTCAACCTTACAAAGTGCTAGGATTACAGGCGTGAGCCACTGCGCCCAGCCCCTTCCTTTTTCTTTAACACCACCTTCCATCCCTTCTGTCCCCAAGTCCCTTAGACCCTACACAATTAGCCACATTGGACGTAGAAGGAGTCCAAGGTGGTCCAGCACCCAAGCCCAGACCTGGACTCAGAGCCAGGGCCCCTGCTCTGGCCTGGCCTGGCCCTCTCCTCGGGCAGCACAGATACAGCCACAGGGAAGACTGGCATTTGGAACAGCCTGGGCCATGACATCCGCAGCGTTCACTCACTAGCAGGTGAAGCCCCTCGCTGGCAGCCTGTCTCCAGGCTTCTCACGGCAGCCTGGGGTTCTGGGGCCCTCACTGAGTATGTAGGAGGAGGAGGTCCTACCTAAAAGTGAGCTGCCCAGATGACCCCTACTCAGGTTGTGCCTGGGGAAACAGATGAAACTCTGTACCAGAGAAACTCACCCTTGCCATAAGTAACTGGCCCGGCCTGGCTGTGTCCTATGGGACCTCCATGGGCTATCTGTGACCCCACCAGGCTGATCTTGCCCATCTGACTTCCAGCTCGCTGCCTCAGTCCCACAGCTGGCCCAGGACAAGGCTCACCGGCGAGGGGTGGACTGCATTCTAGGCTGCAGTTAGAGGTCACGTCCCTCCAGGCTTGTGGTCATGGTGGTGATGGGGGACTGACAGTCCAGGAGGGATGGGGTGGGACAGGGAGTTTAGCCTCAGCACTTCTTTCAAGACCTGTAAGGCATGTTCACTGCCGTCTTCATGAAGAGGCCCACAAAGGAAAACAGCCTGACAGGCAGAGTTGTGAAAGCTCCCTCTTCCTCCCATCCTCCCCAGCTCAGAGATGGCCACCATCCACCCATTTACGTAACCAGGAGCATGTCCTCTCCATCAGGAGGACATGTGCCTCCCCCTGAAGTTGTTTCTCAAGCCCATCCACTTTCATGGGTCAGAGCCACCGGCATCGCTGATTTTGACACCTGTGACAGCCCAGCCAAATTCAGCTCCTGTCCCTATCGCTTTCCCCCTATCTAATCCTGTCCCTTCACTGAAGCCAGTGTGATCTTTAAAAATACACGCACGATCATATCATTCCTTTTCTCTGGACCCTCAGTGGTTTTCCAGCCCTCTGAGACTGTTGTGAGCTGAACTATGTCTCCCCGAAATTCCTGTGTTGAAACTCTGACCCCCAGTACCTCAGAATGTATTAATAACTGTATTTGGCCTTTAAGGAAATGATTAAGGTAAAATGAGGCCACTAGGGTGGGTCCCAATCCAGTGTGGCTGGTATCCTCCTAAGCAGAGGAGGTTAGGACACAGGTCACACAGCAGGAAGGCCTTCTGAAGGCATGGAGAAGGCAACCACCTACAAGCTCGGGGGCAAGGCCTTCAGAAACAACCCTGGTGACAACTCGGACCTCCAGCCTCCAGAACTGTGAGATAATAAATGTCTGCTGTCTGAGCTGCCCAGTCTGTGGTATTTGTTATGGCAGCCCAAGCAGGCTAATGCAGAAACTAAAATCCAAAACTTCCCACCACCCCCAACACCCTGCCAGACTTGCACCTGCCTTCCTCTCCCACCTCAGCCTGCGCTACTCTCTCCTGCAGGCTGGGGCTTCTCTCGGGCTCTCTCCCACCTCCCGGCCTTTGTACACACTGCACCCTCCACCTGCCCAGCTTTTCCCTCTCATTGTTTTGACTTAAACGTTACTTCCTAAAAGGCAGCCTTTCCTGCCCTCATAACCCCATCTAAGTAGGGGGCCCTTCTCATTGTCCCCTCCCTACCTTGTCAATCACCATCAGGGTATCTTTATTCTTTCCTTCATAGGGCCTCTTCTGTATTTTAAGCATCACATTTCATCGCCTTTAAGATGCAAACTTGACCACATTCGAGCACTTCTGAAATTTTGATGCATTATTACAGTTGATGGTGTGTCAGACTTTGACACACCTGCTTTTTCTTTCTTACTTAGTGATACAAAAAATAAATGGTGGGCCGGGCGCGGTGGCTCAAGCCTGTAATCCCAGCACTTTGGGAGGCCGAGACGGGCGGATCACAAGGTCAGGAGATCGAGACCATCCTGGCTAACCCGGTGAAACCCTGTCTCTACTAAAAAATACAAAAAACTAGCCGGGCAAGGTGGCGGGCGCCTGTAGTCCCAGCTACTCAGGAGGCTGAGGCAGGAGAGTGGTGTAAACCCGGGAGGCGGAGCTTGCAGTGAGCTGAGATCCAGCCACTGCACTCCAACCTGGGCAACACAGCGAGACTCCGTCTCAAAAAAATAAATAAATAAAAATAAATAAATAAATAAATGGCGAATCTGAGGGCATCCTGGATTCAATGAAGTGCAGTGGAAATGTATGGGTTTGATTATTTAGTTAATGTGTCATCCCCATCAATCTGGTAAGCTCCATAAGGACAGCACTGTTCTTATTGTCTCTAGCACTGTGTCCCCATTGCTGTCCTTAGAAATGCCACACCATAAACTCTGTCCTTAGAAATGCCACACCATAACTCACGGCAAGTAAATGCTAATCCTTTTAAGTGAGTACTTCTAACCTGGCTGTCCATGGATGGCTTTAGGCCATTCACAACCCCCGCCCTAGAAGATTAAGTAATCCCTGATTGTGCTACATGTTCCCCCGCCAGGACAAAGCCTCAGACTGTGCTGTAGGAAATGTGGCCCTCCCCCGCCAGCACCCCCCCTCCACCCCCCGCCAACTCCGGCCTCGCCCCAAGCCTTTGGTTACCCAAGAATTTAAAGGAAGTGAATTTCATCTCTGGAAAATGTCACCCACTTGGAAAGAGGCTCCTGAATGAGGAAACTCATTTATAAACTCTTCGGGCAGCTTTTTTCCCTTAATCTCTCGACTGTTATTTCTGCGTGGCAAGCTGCGCTTTTGTCCCTCTGTTGGAAAATTCAGGGTGGCTGATTATGCAAAGGTCTGTTCCCTGGTCGGCTTCGGGGCTCTCTCCTTGCCGTGAATGAATACTGGGTCCCTGTGTCAGGGTTCCCTGTTCCTGGCGATGCCCTCACCAGAAAAGCCTCTTTGAAGCATGGAATGGAAGCCAAGTTTACGTGGGGTTTAGGCACGTCCAGCCACGTCCTGTAAGACATCTAATTCCCCCACACTTCACTAAGGAATGAGTTCTGCGGTCCACTTGAATGGCACACAGGGCTGGGGTGAGGCCTTGGTGTTGGGGGAGGGGACACTTGAACCCTAAGAAAGGACGAGTGCATAGTAAAGATTGTCCCCCTACCTTCTGGAGGAGGCAGCTTTAAATGTGCAGGAATTTCACTGGGGACCTGGTTCAGGACCTTCAGAGCACAGCCCCGCTGTCAGAGACATCCCAGACCAAGATGGGAGCTGCTCGACCACTCTCCTGTGAAGGGTTCTGGAAAAAGTATGCCCTTCTCCCCACTGGAAAAATAATTCCCATTCTTTCTTTAATCCACAGGCTGTAGCTGTAAATACCTGAGCATGCAAACATCTCCCTGGGGCTGGTGGGGATTAGGCCAGAATCAGCCTGGCCCGTGGCACGTACATAGTTGAATAAACCAGGGCCCAGGGTCAGGAGAGGCGCCGCCCAAGGAGTGTCAGGGGCTGGGGGAAAGTGCTTGAAGGCCAGGCATTCAGGGGCTTCACAGGGGACCCTTGTCACTTCTCTTCCCATTACAGGCAAGACGCTAGCAATGTGCTGAGGGCCCCGGTGCTTATTCCTCCTTATCTGTCTTCCGCAAACACGCTTCCACCATGAAATTCCCCTGCTCTGAATGCTCCCTATCCAAGTGTTGCTGCAAGCTCAGTGCCCTGCTGCACCCTGAATTTCTCTGGCCCTCCATTCCTGGCACCCCCACAGACTTCTCACTCAGACCTTTCCCTCCTGGCTCCCCAGGGCTCCATGCCTCCCTGTCTCTACCGTACAGTTCTAGTTCAAGCCCTGCTTCATCCATGAGAAATTTAATTCGTCCAACATTTACTTACCTCGGGCTCCTGGAACTTAAGGCTATGATCTGTCGAGCATGAGGCAGAGGTGCTGCAGCTGAGGTGGGTGGGCACCCTGGGAGCTGGAAGGAGGAAACTATTTCTGCTCCAATAAGGGATTTGGGAGATGCAAGCTGTCCAAGGGTAAGCAAGCTCTAGGCTAGTGGACAAGCTGAATTTGTTTGAGGGGTGTGGGAAGGACTGGTTAGGAGGTCACTGCCATGGTACATGTTGGAGGCTGAGTAGATCTCAAGAGGAAAGGCTGGCAGTGGGGGAGCTCTTGGATGCAGAATGAGCAGTACTGGGAGCCACTAGATATGGGGGATGAGGGGGGAGTGAGACCGGGTCTCGGGTCTGTACGGCAGAGGCCCTGCAAGCAGCAGCAGGTGGGGTGACAGGGCAGGGATGGCCCTGAGAAACAGCCCGGTGGCCTGAGCAGCATGGGGGCTCCCAGCATCAGACAGACGTGATCTTCAGCAGGGCCCCTCTGAGGTCAGCCCTGCCTTGGGTCAGACAGAAAAATGCCCCGGCCCCTTTCCCTGGGGACGGCACTTCACATCAGGCCTCTCCCTCATCCAGGTTGGCTGCTTCCTGAAGACCCCGAGGTTCCCCATCTGGGTGGTGTGCAGCGAGAGTCACTTCAGCGTCCTCTTTAGCCTGCAGCCGGGGCTCCTGCGTGACTGGAGGACTGAGAGGCTCTTTGACTTGTACTACTACGATGGCCTGGCCAACCAGCAGGAGCAGATCCGGCTGACCATTGGTGCGGGCCCTCCCCCCCATCCCCAGGGAGCCTCCAGGCTGGTCACAGAAACCAGCGTTCATATCCACCATCCCCCATGACGGAGAGTAGTGCAGACTCCAGCGTCCAGACTGAGGGATCCGAGAGCCAACGCCCGCAGGGCCTTCCTGCAGGAGGCGGCCAGAGCTGGGCCTTGAGCAGTGGGTGGCATTAAGGGTGTTGGGTAAAGCCTATACGCCATGGTGAAGAGCCCTGAATACTATGCTGACCAGTTTGGATGTATTCTTCAGGCAGTGGGGAGCCATGGAAGGTTTTGGAATCGGGGTGGTGAGATAAGAAGTGTCTTTAGAAAGAGTATTGTGGTAGCTGAAGTGGGACTTGGGTGGGGACCAGTGAGTTGTGCAGATGAGAACGGATGTCAGGGATGAAGGTGGGTCCAGTTGAGATGGAGATGAGGGGGTCGGGTCCCGGGAGTGGTCTGTGCTGACCTCAGGGTGAGTGCAGGGCCCTGGGTGACGTGTTGTGTGCCTCTCTCCTCCTTCCCAGATACCACCCAAACCATCTCTGATGACACAGACAACGACCTTGTCCCCCCCCCTCGAGCTCTGCATCAGAACCAAGTGAGTCAAGCCCCTCTCTGGCTTTGAGCCTTACCCCGAATAGCTTTGAGGAGCCATGGTTGGAGGTGGTCAGGCCTGCAGGAAGACAGATGGGTTCCTGACCACCCTGATTCAAAGGGGTGTGGTGATTGGAAAGACACAGGTTTCTCCACTGGGTCACTGGGGTCCAGGTTCAGGAGTGTGTGGTCTGCAGTGGTGATGCGTCTTTAGACAGCTTCTGAGGCTGCCCTCATGGTGGGGGTTGGGGACTACACAGGTACCTCTTGAAGCCCCTCCTCCCTCAAGGCAGCAGCAGCCAGATGTGGCAAGTACCATTAGGCCCGAAGGAGGCAGGACAGGGGTGCTTACCTGAGGGTGGGGGAGGCTTGAGCAGGATGGGAAGCTGGGAGCCCTGGCCCAGCCTGGGGGTGGTGGGAGGTGCTGCCTGGAGCGGCACCCTCTGCTTTCGGAGGAGCTGGAGGAGCAGCTCGGCCACTCTGAACACTGAGCAGCATGCCTGTGGCCTCAGAGGCAAGTGGGACCTCCAACTCCTCTGACCCAGCCCCTCTGTATTTAAGGGGAGGCTGAGGCTCAGGCTAGGGGAGGGGAATGTTCAGTAACTGGGGTGAGTTGGGGCTCACCTCCTTGCTGTGTTCTCTGAGCGGACCCCTGGGCTGGTGGGGCCGTAGCTGTCAGAAGTGCTCCCCTTGCCCTGGCAGGCCCTTCACAAAGCCCTTGGGGAATGACCCGGAGGCCTCAGCATGCATGAGAGGAGTAGTCCAGGAGGCAGAGGCCTGGATCCTAGTCCCTTCTGGAGGAGAAGTGGAACAGGTAGCATTTATGAGCGTGGGCTCTGGAGAGAAGCTGCCTGGGTTCCAGCCCTGGTGTCGCCGCTTCTTGGTGTGAACCTCTGGACCTCACCTTCCTGCACCCCACTTTGTCATCTGTAAAATGGAGGTGATGCATACCTTGCTTACCAGACCTTGTGAAGAGTGTTTGGGACGTTACTAAGTGCTCCATGGTGTTTGTGCTCACGATGATGACCTCAGCCACTCCTGATTTGGTGTGATCTCAGAGAATCTCCATTTCTCTGCCTGTGAAATGGTTGGGGTTGTGGCAGGGGGATGGAAAATGGCGAGGCCCCACAATGCTTACTGCCTGAGATCCACGGGCCACAGTGAACTTAGGGTTGATGCCCACCACAGGCAAGCGAGCCTTTGAGAGGAGCTGCAGAGAAAGAGCCATTCACATGGTGGAAACACCGGGAAGGGGAAGTGGGAGGAGCGCAGAGACATCCTCGACATGCTTTGTCTGTCCGTCCATCCACCTGCCCGCCCCCCGAGCCAGGGATGAAGCATTCTTGCAGGGTCATGTGCCGGTGCTTCTTTCGTTGGGAGGATTAAGGGCATCTGCAGGTCGCTTTCCTTTCATGTACAAAGGGCCACTCATTCAAAGTGATGAGAGAAAGGCAGCAGTGGGGACAGGAGGTGACACCAGCCTTGGCATCTGTACGGGACAGCGTGGGAGGCCACAGGGCATCCTTCCTGCAGGTGGGCCTGTTGAGCAGGGCTCCGACACCCTGGACACAGCCTCTGCTTGCCTCTGGACTCCTGGGACCCTCTCTGAAGGCCTCCATCTGACTCTGTGTCTCTGTATCGCTCCCAGGGGGTGGCCCACCACCTGACACCTCTCCACTGTCGCTTCTGGAGTAACTCCTTTTTCCCCAGAAATTATTCCACTGCATGACTCACCAAGCACCTCCCAGCGTGGGCCCAGGATTGGACTTCTTGGGCTCAGCCCTAATTGACAATTGTTTGAGATTGACCTGGGGCTTTGGCCTGCGTGGAGCTCAGTCCATGCAGGGTGAGAGTCTTAGTGTGTGGACACGGGCCTGAAGCTCCTCTTCCTCTTCTGTTGGCTGCCTCCATCTCCCAGGACTTCCTTCCCCTGCCCGTTGGCCACTTGTAAGCAGGTGACAGTGAGGTGATGTGGGAAGCAGAGAGACTGCATGATTTGAGCCAGGGCCCTGCCCTTCTCTGCCCTCACATCTGCTCAGTGTTGTGTGAGCTTGGACAAGGCTGAGCCCTAGCATCTCCTCGAGCAGTCATGGATGGAAAATAATTCTGTTTGTGCGGCACACAGGGGCTGAGGGAAGCCCATATGCATTTGTGGCTCATGCATGGGAAAGTTTGCTCCAGAGCAGTGGCTTCAAGCTTCAGGGGCATCAGAGTCACCTGGAGAATATGTTAAAACACAGATCACCACCTGCAATCCCAGCACTTTGGAAGGCCGAGGCAGGCAGATCACCTGAGGTTGGGAGTTTGAGACGAGCCTGACTAACATGGAGAAACCCCATCTCCATTAAAAATACAGAATTAACCAGGCGTGGTGGCGCATGCCTGTAATCCCAGCTACTCGGGAGGCTGAGGCAGGAGAATCGCTTGAACCCGGGAGACGGAGGTTGCAGTGAGCTGAGATCATGCCATTGCACTCCAACCTGGGCAACAAGAGGGAAACTCCGTCTCAAAAAACACGCAAAAAAACAAAACCAAAAAACACAAATCGCCATGCCCCACACCCAGGGTTTCTGAGCTTTTTATTCAGTAGGTCCAGGGCAGGGCCCAAGAATTTGCATTTTTAAGGAGTCCTTGAGTGATGCTGATACTGCTGGTCCCGGTACCACACTTTGAGAACCAGGTAAGGGCAGTGCCCATCCCCCACCCTCAAAACCCTGCTGCCTTGTGAGAGTTGGGTATCAAGTGAGGCATTGATTCTCTGGCCCACCATAGGCACTGGGCCAGGGGAACCTTCTTCCTAGCTCCATTAGCTATCCCCTCATCCCCAGGTCTGTGTTCCATGTCTGCTAGAATTTTGCTGACACCAGCTGCCTGCCTGTTCCACTTCCCCCATCAATCCCCCATCATGGAGGGTCCACCTGGGCAGTTATTCCTAGAAAAGCTGAATGGGTGAGTGGAGAGTGAGAACACTGCCCCCATACCTGTCAGGTAACATACCACTGCAATGGGAGACAGCAGGCCCAGCCTCGCAGAATCCTAGTCCAAGGGGTCTGGTCTTGCGTTCTGTTTCCATCCCAGATTTTCAAACAGCCCAAAGGGACAGACTAGGGAAAGTGGCCTCCAAGGTCAGTGAGGACCCACTTCCAGTGGGCCTGGCCTCTTAGGGGTAAGTCCTGCTGTCTGTAGGAAGGCCCCACCGTGTCAGGAAGGGGATGCACATGACATCATGGCATGAGCTCAGGTCATTTCAAAGGCTGCAGTCAGAACCCAAGCTCCTGATAAGAGGCAGCTGTGTGCCCACAGCATCTTGTCCATCTTGCTCGGTGGGTGGGGCTGCAGGGTAGGCCAGCCTGGTGGGCAGGCAGAATTCCCCTACATCAGGTCAACCCTCATGGAACCCCTGGGCTGGATACCAGGGAAGAAACAGCTGAGCAGAACTTGGCTCCTGCTCTCAGAGAGTTTGCCATCAGCCAAAAGTCTAGTTCAGAATCAACCCTGTTACAGTCCAGGGAAAGACGCATCACCCACCCTTAAACCCAGCTCTGATGCCCTGCAAGAACCCCCGAGCCACACAGCTGACTGTCTGGCAGCTTGCTTGACTCTACAGAAAGGCCTTTGGGCACCCCCTGTTATCACCTCTTCTTTTACAGACAGTGAGATGGAGGCCTCTAGAACAGAGGTCTGTGTCCCAGCCACACTTTCAGTCACAAGCTCCAGGAACTGCGGCTTATGCTTTTGCTGTCCCAGCCCATTGGAAGGTCACTGAGCGGGCAGTGACTTCCCACCACCTGGCTTTGTTGCCTCGGTGGCATTGCACAAGCCCAGACTGCTGATTTCCCCTTCAGAGAAGAGCATCCTAATTCAAACCATCCCAGACCCCATGTGTTTCTGCACTTTGCTGTGATGCAAACCTCGGCCTGAGAGAGTCTCCTGTTACCTTTGCTTGTGTCAGGAATGTGGGGTCTGTCCCCTGTCCCCTCCCCCTGTTGTACTGTAACCATCTCAGCAAAAACAGGCTAATTTATGGTCATTTCCAAACAAGACACACACAGTGACCTCTCTCATGCTTCCAGCCTAGCTAGAGGGAGAAAAATGAAACGGTTGTCAACAGTCCAGAGAAAAGAGGAAAGAACTCATAACCGGAGCCTGGGGCTGGGGCACAGATGTTTCTGTTTGGAGGTGCAGACAAGAAATTGAAAATGTAATTCCAGCTGGGTATGGTGCCTTCGAGGGGCTGAGGCAGAGCACCCGCCTCCCTCAGCTACCTTCACTGCCTGCGAAACCTCCCGTTCAGCTTCCATGCTGACACCGTTTTCCCCAGGCTCCCTGTCCATAGTGCCTCCCACCCATCAGAGGAGCATTCTCTGGGTGCTGTCACTCCCCACTGTCCATGCCAGCCCTCTTCCGATGCCCTGCCCCCCACACACACCTGCCCTGTGCTGGCTCTGCAGTCATCAAGCTGTGTGAGCTCCAGAAGGTCTGCTTCTTCTCCCCGCCTTAGTTTCCCCATCTGTCCCTGGGATCTAAGGATCCCTCTCCTGAGCTGCTGTGAGGTTGAGAGAAGAGCTGTGGAAGCACTCGATTTCCTGTGAGCTGCGGTGGCCTCTGGCGATGCCTTGGGGAGGAGGAGGAATCAGGTGGTGGCAAGTTGGGCCAGGGCTCAGGAGCAGGCAGAGAGGAGAGGGCAAGGCAGGGCTTTGAAATGTGAGCGAGGACCGTGGTTTCCCTGCTGAGTGCCTGGGAGGGCGGGGCCGCTCCCTAAGCAGGCGTCCAGGAGGAGCAGCTGGCCTGGGGGGTCGTGTTCATGCAGCGGCACCCCCACCTGCCGCCACCACCTGGAGCCCAGGCTTCAGGCGCTGGTGAGACCAGCTTTGCCTTAGAGCCTGGCCTGGGTGCTGACAGGGACCCATGGCTGGCCTGGCAGCCAGAGAACACTTCTGCAAAGAGGAATCTGGATCTGATCCTGCAGAATGGCGGACTGGGCAGGGCCCAGCGGGGGTTAAGGCCCAGGGGTGAGGGATACCCACGTGGCTCATCTTGGAGCTGCTCCCCATTCCGAATGGCTGGAGCTTGGGAATGGAAACTTTCACACAGGCCTATTTGTCTGGAGATACAAAGTGTGCAAGAGTCCCTGGATGATTTTCTACCAGTCAGGAGCTTTGAACTCAGGCCTGCTGTCTTGTGCTGGCTGACACAGGCTCTATGAGGCATCTTTTTTCCCCAGGAAAAACACAGGGTTCATCAACGTTGAAAAGCTGTTAAGGCAGGTAACCACCCCTCTGTTGCAGTGATGCCTCTCAGGGGACAGGGCCTTATTTTCCGCCATGAAGTGCCTTTCTCTGTGATTTTGAGTTGACTTGAACCCCAGGGACCATGGTGTTTTTACAGAGCCAGTGGTCTCAACGGGATGATTTTGTGCCCCTGGGGTTATTTGGCAATGTCTGAGGACATTTTTAGTCATTTCAACCCTGGCAGAGGATGCTAAACATTTCACAATGCACACGACAGCCCCCACAACAAAGAGTTACTGAGCCAAAGTGCCTAAGGTACGAGGATGAGAGACCCGGCTGTAAACTGGCTGGCTGGCAGCCGCCTCCCGCATTAGCACTGACGAGTGAGTCTGGAACTGTGATTCTGTCTCTTCTGCTCCTCAGGGGTGTTTCCATTTCATCCCTCCCCTTTCTGTGCCCGTCCGCAGTTGTTGGTTGCCTATGCAGAGCCCTTCTTACTTGTCCTTGTAATTAACTCACAAGCTTTCAGGACCATTCCAATCGGGGAACGATTCAATTCATCCCCTACACAGGCACAACATGTGTCATGGCTCGGCCCTTTTGATTTTTAAAATGTCTCTGCTTTGATTTTCTATTGTAATTGCAAACTGCTTCCCTGTGGTATTTCTAGTACTCTCCCTGCATTTGCACCTGTTGGCTGGATGGAGACGGTTGGTTATGTCTATAGAAAACCTCAAAACCAAGCCCAAACTCAACAGCCTGATAGTAAGACTCAGCCACTGTGGTGACACAGATGTTGTCTAGTGGCAGATGAGTGTGACTCACCCCTGCACTGAAGCAGCTTGCCAGGATTCAAGGAATTTGTAAATTGGGAGCTCATAGGAGGTACTTCAGTCTTTCTGAGTGGGGAGGGTAAAGGTTTGGAAGGATAGAGAGGGGTGGGGTGAAGGGACCTGGGGACCAGGCTGAGAGCCGGCACGTTGCTGTCCTTCCTGCCTCCCTTCTGCCACCCTCTGGGAGTCTGGATTCAGGATGTGTTCCTTGGTGTCCAAGATTTCAATGCTTACCCACAAATCTTAATAGAACAATAAAAGCTTTTTAATGACACACTCCAAACTGCAAAGATGATGAACAGAACAAGAAAATTGAAACTCTCAAACCCTCATTGTGTGGCTGCAGATTGCTAAGGTGCTTTTAACCCAGCAGACGTAATAGATGAACTCAGTACCCAGGAACGGGGGTCAGCACAATGCCTTCCCAGCCTGCTTACCTCCAGAACCTGCTCAGTTGTGTCAGCCAGAGCAGTGGCCATTTTCCTGCTGGTTGGACCTATATTAGCTACTACAGGACATCATCAGACTCCACCTCCAAATAGTATCAGCAGTGGGCACTCATCGCCGAGGAGCAGTCTAACTTCGCCAAGCCAAGCCAGTTTGTCTCCAAATACAGCCCCAGTGTCTCTTACATGAGCAGTGAAGATGAATGCTATGATGCGGATAAATTCCATCAAACTAGCTCAACCTCAAAACCCAATAGACTCCTCTGGATCTGCTTGACACACAGAAGCCCTGTAAATAGTCTGAAGCACTTGGATAGTGTAGAAGCACTTAATTCTTCTACATCCGATGGAACAAGTGCTGATGCTGGTCTTTTCACTTCAAAACGATTGAGGAAGGGGAGGTGGGGTTGTGGATGAACGTGAGAGTGTTATCGTGCACCTCTTGTCACAAGTTAGACTGGGAATGGATCTCACTAAGGTAGTTCTTTCAGTATTTATTCTTAAAGTATCTCTTTTAAAAATGTATGCAGATATTTTTGCACACCAGATCTGTTTCTAAGCATTTATGACCAGAAGGATCCCAGGAACTGAATGGTTCAGGTGGTAAAAGGATCACTCTCAGCCTTTCATGCTGGCAGAAAAGGATTGGTTGCCAAAAGGCCATACAAGCCGATTTTGGGTGAGATCTTTCAGCATCACTGGACATCAGCAAATGACACAGAGGAGGATGCGGAGAAAGTTTTGGACACAGTTGCCCCAAACAGTGTAACATTCCTGGCTGAGCATGTTTTCCAGCATCCACCCATTTCAACCTTTTATGCCAAGTATTTTAACAAGAAGATACAACTCAGCATTCCTATTTGGACAAATCAAAATTTCTTGGGTTGTTGACTAGGGAGCACAATGTAGGGCAGGATTGCATCTTGTGTCTTGACTAGGATGAATGTGACATCCTTACATTCCCCGATGGTATGCACGATCTATCCTCACAGTGCCCTGGGCAGAGCTAGGAGGAGAATGCAATATTAATTGTTCCAAATGGGCTGTATGCAAATATCTTCCACACCAAACCTTTCTAGGGGAGCAAGAAGCACAGAATTGCCATGAAGACTTTTTCCTCCAAATGACAAGAAATCTTTCTGCTCATTCGAAGGGAAATGGAGTGGTGTAAAGTATTCAAAATATGCAAGGGGAAAATCCAGTCTTTACAGATACCAAGAAGTTGTCTGTAACCAAGAGGGAAGTGAGTTGGAAGAACAAGGTGAGTATGAAGCTTGCTGCCTTTAGAAGGGACACTTTCAATCTAAAAATCAGAGACTTTGATGCGGCAATTGAAGGAAAGCACTGACTTGAGGAAAGACAAAGAGCCTAAGCCTAGGAAAGGAAGAAAGAGATTCAGTGGAAGTTTAGGCTATGTCATAAACATGGGCAACAGTGGGTTGAGGATGAACCATTCACTGAAAACTCTTGGTGGTTCCAAGCCTTCTGTTGGAAAATGCAACTGTGTTACTTTGGGAGAACCTGTTCACACCCTTCTCATTGCAGTTCCAGTGTCAGGAATCCTAGACTTTCTGGATGTAGATGTACAATTCAGTTGAAGTGAGAAAAGCTTCCCCTTTTTATTCCTCTGTGGCAGATCTTCTTCAATCCTGAAGAAAATCTTCAGGTTTTGAAAACACGATGTCTGTTCCCTGCCCAAACCTCATACTTGGAAAAGCATTTATGAATTCCAGCCTCAAACTCTGCACTGTAGAACTGCTGGGAGATATTCAACATCTGTTCCCTAGTTCATATATAGTCTTATGATATCTGTAAATGTATAATATACCTAGTGCCAGATTTTATGTAAACACTCCATCTGCTATAAATTTGATTCCTCTGAGTGTTTTTAGAAAAGTAGCACCATGTGTTAAAATCAAGTGCTAGGACATGTCATGGTCTCACCTACAGTAACTTTCGTTTTGTAACTAAACTGTTATTCAGTTGTCTCTAACCCTGGGGCACAATTTAGTTATACTCTGTGCTTCTTCAGGTTAAAACAAAACAAAACAAAAAACTGTCATGTTACTATAGTGCTCACAGCCGTTCACTGCCTTTCTTTGGCTCTCAGTAAAGCCCAGAACCCTTACAAGGTCATGCCAGCTTCCTGGCCCCTCCCCACCCTCTCTCCCCATTGTTCTGCACTCAGCCATACCTAGGACTGCACAGGTGCCTCTAAAGTGCTAACCACTGGGCCCCACTGGAGAGCGGCTGGTCCACGTGTGTGGATCATTCATGTCAGTGGAGGGCCTCTGTGGAGGGCCCAGTGGTGCCAGGCACAAAGTAGGTTGTGGTACAAAAGAATGCATCACCTGCCACCTGGCCTCTCCATTGCTCTCTGGGGCCCTGGGTGTATTTGTCTTCCGTAAGAGACTGGTGTGTGGGTTTGTGTGTGAATCTGGAGGGGTGAGATGAACAGGATGGAAACTGAACTATTCAAAGCCTCCAAGACAAAACCTTCAGGAAGTGGAGGCAAGAGATGGGCTCTCATCTGGGACCCCGAAGCTTGATCTCTCTTTGTCTCTCTCCTCACTCTATGCTTAGGTGGAAGGGGGCATCAGTGAACTGGAACGGCTCAGACCCCATCCTGTGACCGTTGGATGTGGGTAAACCCTGTAGTCCACCATTCATCACCTCATCACCGAGGATGACAGCTGAACCCCAGGCCTCTGGGGCAAGTCTCATGCAACGCTGCAGAAGCATCCAGAGCCTCCCTGCCCCTTCCATGAAGGGCCCACCCAGGACTGTGCTGGGGACCCAGTGTGTTGCTGTGTCCCCTCCCAGCTGAGCTGTGACTGCTGAGTACTGGAAGGAGGTTGCCAGGATCTCTGCTGCCTTTGTCTGCATCCCTCCCTTGCTCCCCGCTGGGTGGTCCCTCGCCCAGGCCTCCGATGTGGTTGGCCCCAGGGACTCATTATTTCTGGTAGCTGGCTTTCTATAAAACGAGTCAAACCCATGTCCAGGGTCCAGACTCATTTGTTCCATAGCTGCAAAGAGCGTGGTGTGCACTGTCTGTGCTGATCATGGCTGGTGTGGGGAAGGTGGTGGGTGATTCGCCCAGAGCCCGCGTGGGGCCCCAGGAGAATGGAGGTGAACCTGGAGGGTAGGCTGGACCTGGCCAAGTAGATATGGGAAAAGAGCCTTCCGAGAAGGAGGGACCTCTTGGCCATGGGGGGACAATAGGACAGGGATAAACAGAGGGACTGGGGACTGGGTGTGGTCCCTGGTCCCTGTAGGGGAGCATGTGGGGAGAAGGCTGACTGAAAATGTGGGTGGGCAGAGCCTGTGGAGCCCTCACATTCCAGAACAAAGATGGCATAAGTTGGAATAGGAAAAGTATGATAATCACTCATGAAGGGGAAATAGTAGTCTGAACCTTGTTTGTTCCATTCATTGATATTCCACCAGTTTCAAAAAGAAGATGAGAATGTGCAAAAGTGCAATGGCATGCTGATGAAGAAGCGGGTCGGGAGAGAGGTTGTGTGAAAAGCACAGTGAAGGACTCCTCTGCAGTGGTTCACAAGAACGGGATGGATGCAGGAGCCCAGGGGCAGAGCACTAGCCTCTCAGGGTTTCTATCACATTGAAGGCTGCCATCCCTGTACCCCACCCTGTCTGCCCAGTGAGTGCTGCAGTTGGGACTATGAGGGGGCTGTGCAGAGGTAGGTGTGTACACACAGGAACCAGGGGATGCACCCCTGCTGTGTCTGCTCTGGCCCAGGGAGAAGCCTAGGAGAGCCACCAGCACCGGACAGCAGCCTGTCCCCAGCTTCCATGTGCCCCTGGGGCTCAGGACACAAGCAGCTCAGGGCTGTGTCCCGCTGTAGGAGACCCCTTTTATTTTAGGTGCCAGGGGGGTAAAACTGGCATTTGGGTGGTGACAGTGAAAGCATTTGTCTTGTGTTCTTGTGGATGGGGCATGTGTAGAGGCCTGACTGTTGGTCTTTGGGGAGAGGCAGGCTGAGAGCCAGTCAGGCTGGGAGGGAAGTGGGAGGGTAGGGACTGCTCTGTCCAGGCTGTGCCGAGGCCCCGGTGGGGTTTGCTATGTAAACTCCAGCAGCCATTCACAGCAGGCTTCCAGCAGAAATGCTTCCTATATATCCCTGAAATGTTTATGCATTTGTTTTCCTTGGCCAGGGACAGGGCGCTCCAGCTGAGCACCCGGACAGAGGAAATCGGTTTCCCAGCAGCAGCCTTGTTTATCAGCCTGGGAAGGAAAAGTGTGTCTTTTCAATGAAGCTCACTTAACCTCCTGACCAAGGTCCCTTTGGCAGGGCTGGAGAAAACAAACTATTCCCAGTGTGGCTTGAGAAGACCATTTCCAACAAATTACAGACCTGCTTCTCTAGAAGCCAGGTACATTGTGCAGTTTGACATTCCTTGCCTAGGTTTTCCTGGAATGGAAGATGAGCACAGCCCAGCACCACCCTCCCCCAGACCCAGATGCTGGGGCAAGTCCATGGTGCTGCCACCAAGCCTGCAGGAATGAAATACAGGCCCCTGACTCCTCACCCGTGGGCAGTCTCTATCCAAGGGGCAGAGTTTTCTAGGGAAACTGTGGGTGGGCTTCAGAGTGTCCAGAGCCGCCCAGATTATGTGAAAGTTTCCCCTCCCCTTGCAGTGGTCATTTTGGGAGAGGGAGTTGTGGTTAGCTTTTGTCACCTTTCCACCTCGCACATGGAGTCCTCCCCAGATGCCCAAGCTGGCTGTAGCTCCTCTGGGGAGGAGGGGCAGGGCAGCAAGGTCTTAATCTGTCCTGCAGCGGTGCTGGGTGTTGCTGTGGGCCCTCTGGTGAGCACATAGGAAGTGCTAGCCGCCTCTTTTGTGAGGGGGCTTCCCGCTGCTAAGGACTGCCCCACATCAGCTGATACCCTCTCCAACTGCTGCTATGGCAGCTCTCCAGCCTCTCTGCCAGAGCCAACCTCTCCTCTACCACCTTTATGGAAGACCTGACTCTTCCTTCTGCAGGATCCACACTTGAACTGTGCAAAGCACCAACATATCATTGCCTCCCAAATTCTGGAGATCCCCCGCTCAGCCCATCTCCTGCCCCGCCACCTGTCGGGAGCTCCTCAACTTTAACCCTCCCCACTCCATGTGAGTGTCCCACACCTTGGGGGGCACACATCAAGCTTTCAGGCAGTCTCCTTGAAGCCTCCCTCACTTGGCTTTAGGAGTAGAGATTCACCCTGTCTTCTCCCCATGGCTAGGGGAGGGGGACCCAGGGACCCCAGCACACTGATGCTTCTCTCCAGCAACATCCTCACTAGCCCCTGACCTCTTCGACTGCCAGCCCAATACTTCCTTCATCCTCTCTCGTGGTGGGAGGACCATTCACAGCACTCTCCCTATTGGTTCTATATAGAGGGAGCACCTGTCAGAAGAGCGGTTTCCAGAACTGCAAGAATTCCCTGGGGGTCAGAGCTGGACCAGGGCTTGGAGGGGCATAGGAGGCTGTCCTAAGGCAAGGTTTGTCCAGACTCCACCTGACTGCTCCCCAGGGTCTCCATGTCTGAGCCCAAAGGGAACACAGGGATGGGGGCAGGACCCAGCCCATCCAGAGCTCCAGCCCTGGGAGAGGAGCAGCAGCGCCCCTGCCCCCATGAGGGCCGGGGCTGGTGAAGTCTCAGAGAGGTTTCCATAGGCCCTAGGCTCTGCTAAGCAAGGGTGGCACAGCAGGACGTCTCTGCCCTCGTCCGGATTCACCACTCAAAGTGCTGTCCTCAGACCAGCAGCAGCAGCATCGCCTGATGTTCGGGCTTAGAAATGCAGACTCAGGCTGTGCCCAGAACTAGTGGATCAGAGTCTGTGCTTTCACAAATCCTCAGTTGAATCTGAGTTCAAGTTTTAAAGCCCTGCTCTGCAGGCTGTCATTTTGTGGGGAGACAGTGAGAAATGCACAAGTAGCCTCCAAAATGAACTACTGAAGGCCATGTGTAGGAGGCACTGGTGGGCACGTGAGGAAGAAGCTGCATCAGATCCCAGGCCTGAGTGCAGCCCTGACTCCCCTGCTTCCTGCCTCTGGGGCCTTGAGCACTTGACTCAAGCTCACTGGGCCTCAGTTTCCTCATCTGTAGAATTACAACCTCCTAGGGCTGGGATGAGGATTAAGTGAGTTACTACATGGTGCAGTGCTTAGAACAGGGCCTGGCACAGCACCAGGACTCAGTAAATGCTGGCTTCTAATATTTCCAATGAGATAGGAGGTGGCATCTCATCCAGGTGTTGGAGGATGAGCAGGGTTTTAACAAGTGGAGAAGTGGATGGAAGATCATTCCAGCTGAGAGGAACAGTGAAAGCAGAGAGACCAGGGAAGTCCTTGATGTCTGCGGGTCTCCTCTGGGGTGACCACGGTGCGGGAGGCCCAGAGCAGTATGAGTGGAGGCAAAGAGCAGGAGAGGGCCTCAGACGATGGTCTGGGGCTGGGACATTTTCCTGGGAGAGGAGAACTTCTCAGTGTGCTGCTTCAGACCTCTCTCTCCCTGGCAGGAGGGTGGGGTGTGGGGCAGAGGCTGAGAGCACATTGAGGGGATGGAAGTGAAAGATGGCTGGTGGCCTTTGCTACTGGAGGCCCAGTGGACCATCCTTACATGGCCACTGAGCTCTTAGGGGATCCTAAAATTTGCAGGAGGCAGTCAGGCTGCCAAGTCTATTTGCAGGTATTTCTCCACCCACCACAGTCCGCCCTACTCCCTAATCATGCACTAATCCTCATGGGGCTGTAGGAGCTTTAATTACCAGGCAAAAATGCCAGGCATTTGCGATAATAGAGATTGCTTAATGCAAACTCCAGGATGAGGGGGTGGGCTGATAGGTGGGTGGGGGAGGGGCCAGGCAGAACGCTGCTGTAATGCCTGCGCGTGTGCTCCTGGCAGACCTGTTATGCAGACCTATTATTCACAGAGAGGGATCAGGACCCTGCTGGTCAAGGGCCAGTGGCTACCAATGCCCGTGGGTGGCCTTTCCTGCCCTTCCTTTTCACACCATCTTCCAGACTGCGGCGCTTCCTTCCTTTCTCCTGCTCACTTTCCCGCAAAATATCCATCCATCCTGTGTCCTGTTCCTCCAAGAAGTCAGTGAAGGCCTTCTTCATACAGATGGGGAAACCGAGGCCCAGACGGGAATCGTTAAGAGCCCTCCTGGGCATTTCTTTTCCACAGGGGTCTCTTGGAGACCAGACCACCAGATGGTCTTGGGGCTGGATGGAATAAATCTGATGGGGGGTGGGGGTGATTCCAACCTGCCTCCCTTTTTGCCTCCCCTTCTGCTTTCCCCTCCAGCCCCACACTTCACCACCACAGACCTCAGCAGCCTCTTCCCCAGCTGCCCCTGGCTGCCTGCAGCCTTCCCTGGTGTTCTTTGATTCACCTGGGTCCTTGCCCTCTGGCTCCCCATGTCCAACGGTCAAATCCTACCCATCCCACAAGGCCAGCTCCAAGGCCCCTCCTCTAAGAAGCCCTCCTGGATTACCCAGCTGAAAGTTCAAGTCCTCCCCTCTGAGTGCCCACAGGACTCAATCACCTCCTCTTTCACAAGCCTAGGTCTTAATAGTTAGAAGGTGTCGATCACCTGGCCACAGGTTCCTCTGTTGTCCCATATACACAAGCAAACACACAAACACATGCACACACACCCCTGTACACCTCTAGTGCTGTTTCCTTACCCCTGGGCCCGGGGCTCCTTCCTCCCTCCCTCCCTCCCCCGTGGGAGGACAAGCCCAAAGCTCCTTCTGCCCACTTTGAGGCCCCTCCCCTGCTCACACCCACTCCAGGCAGAAAGGCTCGGCAGCTGGGTGTCAGGGTGGGAAGGTGCTGCCTGAGGCTTCAAACCGTTGGTTCCAGGTGCGGCTTTGAGATTAAACCTGGCGCCTTTCCTGTGGCCCTTGATAAGGGCGATCCTGGGTGTTTATCTGGCATTTTCTGCTTAAGGCCTGTCTGAGGTTCAGCAAAGTCCCACCTCCCTCTGTGATAAGTACAGCACTCGCGGTTCCACCTCCCTGTGACTGCTCTGTGGGGAGCCCAGGGTTGGCACCATCCCTGGGCTTGCCCTTCCCCTCCCCAGCACAAGGACTGACCCTGAAGAGTGCTATTAATAATTATATCAGGACAGTTTCGTAATCAAGAACTGCCGTACACAGGAACTGTAGTCTGAGGGAGGATTGTTCTGTTACTGATTGATCTCCCACCACCCTGCCCTTCAAACTCCAGGCTCAGATCCTTCTTGGATTGTATTTGGGGGATGGAGCTCAGATGAGGGGAATCCTCTTGGTGGGCTGGAGCAGTCGAAAACTTCTTGAAGGGGGAGAATTGAAACTGGACCCTGAAGTAAAGTGGGTTGGGGGAGGGGCAGAGAGCATTCCAGGTAGGATAAGCAGAGGGTCTGAGTTGTCAGGGGCAAGGGGCCTGGGGACTCTGGGGGTGGTGGGAAAGTTAAGGATGTCAGGGCTGGATCCTGAAGGGCTTTGAATGTCAGGTTAAGGAGCTTGAGCTGTGAGTACTAGGGAGCCATGGAGGGTTTCAGAGCAGGGCAGTGATGGGTCCAAGCTGTTTCGGAAGACTGATATGGCAACAAATGTGGAGGACAGATCAGAAGGAAGATGCTAACTTCTTAGCCGGGGCCATGGAGAGGAGGATCGGGTGTGAGATACCCTGCTTTGTTTTTTTCTTTTTTTCTTTTTTTTTGAGACAGGGTCATCCAGGCTGGAGGTACAGTGGCACAATCACAGCTCACTGCAGCCTTGAGCTCCTGGGCTCAAGCAATCCTCCTAAATCAGCTTCCCAAGTAGCTGGGACTACAGGTGTGCACCACCATGCCTCGCTAATTTTTAAATTTATTTAAGTAGAGACAAGGTCTTTCTCTGTTGCCCAGACTGTTCTTGAGCTCCTGAGCTCGAGCGATCCTCCTGTGCTGGCCTCCCAGAGACATCCTGCCTTTTAGAGCTTCAACCAAAGGAGCAAGGTGGTGGGTCCATGAACCCGTACCCAAGTCCCTGCTCTCTTCCCTGCTTCCTGGCAGGCAGATCTCGCCTCCAGCAGCGTTTCCCTCTGCCTACTCCTCTGTCAGCACTGGTGGCTGCAGCTCTCCCGAGAGCATCTTTGCAAAACATCCCTGCCACATGATGAAGGAAGGCTTCCTCTGCCCCCCTGCCTTGGCACGCCATGAAGGAGGGGGCCTCAATTCGAGGAAGTGCCCAGGGCTTTGTTCTGACTCTGGCCATGGCTGGACCCACTGCCTATTGTTTTCCATGCCGTTGGTGACCTTGGGCCAGCTGGACTGGACTGGCTGGCTCCCACCTCCAAGTCAATTGCGGAAGACAGCCTGGCTGGCAGGATGATTTTCAGTCCCTAGGGGGCCTTGAGGAGGGCCCCTGCCCATGGAGAGACTTAGTTTCCCCAGCTCTTGGTGGTCCCAGTTGGCATTATGGAGACTGTTTATCTCCTAGGAACCAGAAATCTCTTATTAGGCAGGAAAGCGAGTTCCCAGCCCCAGAATAGAGACCCATAGCTCTTCCTGTGTCTGCTGTTGTTGTGGGCCCTTGTCCTGGACCTGTGGATCAGGGGCCCAAGTCTGTCTGCCATTCTCTCTCTCTTGGTTTTGGGGATCCTTGCTGAATCTACCATGGGGTGTGGGCTGTGAGAAAAGGGGCTTGGGTTGGATGATGGAGTGGTTACAAGCTTGTACTGGAATTTGGACCACCTGAGTTTAGATCTTAGCTCCAACCTCTCAGTTGTGTCACCTTAGCTAAGTTACAAAACACACACACACACAGTGACCTTTCTGAGCCTCAGTTCCCTGTCTGTAAAATGGGAATAATAACAGCATAAACTTTATAAGATTGGTGTGAGGATTAAGTGTAAGGTGCCTAGAAGAGCGCCTGGCGCTTAGTAGGTGCCCAGTAAGTGTTGGTTCTTTTGCCATGAGCTGATAGGAGGGTGCAGGGGTTGGGGCAAGTTCACCTCAGTGAGATTCGGGAAGGGTGACCGTATGAGATGCTGTGATGCAGTGAGGCCTGCTGGGCATTGTCTCTGTGTACTGACCCCTGGAAGTCAGTCCCTCCCTGTACCTTTCCAAACCCAGCCCTGAAAGGCAAGGTTCTCTTCTCCTTTCTCTGGCTCTCCAGGCCCCACAGCTGCTCCTGGGTCAGCTTGATAAATGGCTTCTTCTCTGCTTGCCCCCTTAAGGCTGTTCCTCCCCACTCTGGGCTTTGGTTCCCTGCTTGTGAAAGAAGGTGATTGATGAGGAGGCACTGCACAGCGGCTGGGCCAGCATTCCCAGCAGTGACCACTTCTGAGACTGAGATGGAGGGCAACAGGGGCAGACACTGTGTGCAGCCCCTAATGAGCCTGGCACTGACACCTCCCTGGTGACAGATAAAGAAACTGAGGCTCAACCAGCCAGGTGCTTGCTCAGGGCCTGAGGCTAACAGATGGCAGGTGCCCAAGCTCTCCCTGCTCGTTCCTCGCCTCCCAGAGGATTTGCTGGGATTCTGGAAGGCCCCCAAGCAGGGCAGAGGAGAGGGTGGGGCTTCCTGGAGCCCCTCCTGTCCTATCTTCCTTTATTTCCTGAGACTTACTTTGGGGACTCTGGAAAAATCTGTGAGTGTCTTGGTTTCTATACCCGTGTGCTATTGTGTGAGAGCCCAGCCTTTCCTTCAATTCAGACCCCTCCCCTCACCCCTGACAAGTAGTCCGGAGGGAGAAATGGGTCAGTGCCCCTGTCTGGCCCACCTAGAAGGCAGCCAGCCTGGGGACGTGACGTGGCCCCAGCGCCTCCTGCAAAACCCACTTCCTATTGCCCCTAAGCCACCACAGAAAATGCCAAGCACTTTTTCCTTCTTCCCAGCTAAGGCAGACACACCTTGGGTTTATTTGTCTAAGGATTTTCCATTTCCTTTTCTGGAAAGTTGTTTGGGTCCTGCACGTTGCTGTCTCCACAAAGGAGGCTGGGAAGAGAGGCACGTGTCCCTGAGAAGTGAGAGTGGGGAAGGCTGAGAACCCAAGACCAGTGGGACTCAGCAGTGCTCACCCTGACACCTGCCTGAGGCCACGAGGATGCCCAAGGCCTCTTGGGGTTGTCTGTCATAAGAATAAACCTATTTTAGGTGTGAACAACCCAGGCCAGGGCAGTGACTTCCCCAGGGCCTCATGGCACGAGGTTGTCAGGTCTCCCCTGCTCGTGGCTATGCTCACAGTTGTCTTCAGAAGCCCTCATTGTCTGAGCTTCTCATTCAGCCCTGGCTCCCACTTGGACGGACTTGGGTGGTGTAGGACTCCCTGAGGGCAGAGCCCCTACATCTTTACCTCTGCATCCCAGCCCGGTGCTCCCGAGGCAGAGCCTGTCCTCCTCATCTGCACCAACACAGGAGTGGGAAGCAGAGCATCTCCGTGGCTCCAGTTCAGGCTATGCAGAGAAGACAGGCTCACGTGGCCACATCCTGGCGGCAGCATGCCATCCCCGCTCCACCAGCTCCTCCCTGAGAGTCAGAGCCAACCGTGGGGAGAGGGGCAATGAGGGAACCTCCCCTGCTCCTGCTGTGGCTAGAAGCCCACCCCTCCTAGCCCTCTTTCTGCTTGGACCCTCCTCTCCCCAAACCACCTCCCTTCCTTTATACAAACAAATCTGTCTGCCATGTTCCCTACTCCAGGAAGCCTTTCCCGATTACTGGAAAGAGGTGGGGCTCTTCCGCTGCCCAGAGATCCACCTCACCCCTTCCTGTGGCTCAGGCCTGGTCCCAGCTGCCCACCCCTACACACCAGGGCTGCATGGTAGAGCATCACAGCTCCAGGGTTCCTCCATTGGCAGGGCCATTTGAGTCCACTAGTGCCTGAGCCAGGAAGTGGTGGAAGGATGGTTCCTATGGGCATTGACCCTGGCACTAGCTCAGGCGGGGCACCGGGCACTGTGTTATCAGAACCATGACGACTCCGCATCAGGGATTCGCCCTACTGAGGTGCCCGCTCTGAGTCCTTTCCATCGAAAGCCCTGCTATCGCTGGCTTTTCAAATCTCTGCTGGATCAATTCCTTGGACGGCCAGAATTGGGGAAAAGACTTCCTATTGATGACAGGCAGCGGTCTCTGTTATCAGAGAGTAAGAGTTGGTAAATACTTCTTTCTTTCTTGCCATGACTTCCAGGAAGCACAGATGGAAAGTGATGCTCAATGGCAATCTGTCTCTGGTGCCACGAGCAGCTTCCTTCCTCTCTTTGGTTTTATTTTCACTAGATTGTTGTTAGGAGTTTTTCTTGTAATTCAGTCCCTTAGTGTTCAAAGTGTGGTTCTGGGAGCAGCAGCATTGGCATTGCCTGGGCGTTTGTTAGAAATACATAATCTCAGGCCCCACACGGCCCTACTGAATCAGAGTCTGCACTTTAACAATACCCCCAGGTGTTTATGCTCACATTATAGTCTGAGAAGCACTGATGGAATCCCCAAAGACTTTTTTTTTTTTTTTTTTTGAGACGGAGTCTCGCTCTTTTGCCCAGGCTGGAGTGCAGTGGCGCAATCTTGGCTCACTGCAAGCTCCGCCTCCCGGGTTCATGCCATTCTCCTGCCTCAGCCTCCCGAGTAGCTGGGACTACAGGCGCCCGCCACCACGCCCGGCTAATTTTTTTGTATTTTTAGTAGAGATGGGGTTTCACCGTGTTAGCCAGGATGGTCTCGATCGCCTGACCTCGTGATCCGCCCGCCTTGGCCTCCCAAAGTGCTGGGATTACAGGCGTGAGGCACCGCGCCTGGCCCCCCAAAAACTTTTTAAATCAAAGTTGCATGAAATAAGACCTGTGATGCTTCTTCCCCTTTTCTATCCCGATTTCCCTACCAGGGGCCTCCCACGAAGCCCTGTCAAACCCAACCCCACCCCATTCAAGCCCCACCCCTTCAAGCCCCATCCCTTCCAAACCAGCCCTTGCTCTGATTTTGCCCCTCATTCTGCTCCGGCAGGGTCAGTGACTGAAGGCTGTGGGAGGGGACCCTCTGTGTTGTGGTCTGTAGGGATGAGAAAGATAGTGAGCTTATGCCCCAGGATAGGGACCCTCCAGGAGCTGGCTGATCCCTCACAGACTAAGTTGACCCTCCTATGGCACTGCGCCCTCACGGTTCTGCTCCTGGTCACTCCTGGTGAGTGGGGCATCATAGTGTGGTCACACCAGGCCCAGGTACTGTCGCCAGGATGAGGCAGGAACAAGGAGGGCCCGAGAGACCTGGGAGTGGTCGACCTGAGGAGCTGCAGCCCCAGGGAGTGGGTCCTTAGTCCCGCTTCTGCTCCAAGAGCTGCCACTAGGTGGACGGTGCAGGAAATGTTGGATCTGCAGCCTGTAGGGCAGCACTGGGACAGGGGGCTGAGTTCCCGGAAGCCACATGTAAGGAGCAGCCTTCAGAGCTGGCCCACGGTGGGACCGGCTTCCCAGGAAAATGACCAGGGCCCCACCAGGGGAGCACCCACATGGAGGTTAGTGGCCCTCTGGCAGGGATTCATCCAGGGGATTCCGGAGTCTGATCATGTGTACTCCCAGGCCACCTTTGCAAGATGACTCCAAGCTCTGCCTCCTCCTGGAAGGCTTTGTGACTTCTGCCCTCCTGATCAGCTCCTCCCCACCACTCTAGGTGTCTGTGAGTCTGGGCCCCCTTCCAGCCTTCAAACCCAGGGCCTGGGCCTCCTCTGTCTACCCATCCTCAGGCTCAGTGGGTAGGGATGGGCAGGAGACGAAGGCAGACCCGTGATGCAGGCCTGGCAGGCCCCTCTGTCTTGGCTGACCCTAAAAAATGGCCACTTCCAAAGCCTCTGGTTCTCGAACACCAAAGGCTTGGGGAGGGACCCTCATTTCCCGCACCTAGGCTGCTGCTAGTACTGTATTTAGCCTTCTTCATGGGCCTGGGCCTGGCATGGAGACCCAGGCTTCCTGAGTTCCAGGCTCTGCGGCCCTAACCCCATCTGGCTCTGGCTCTTCAAGGGCCCCCTTGATGCCAGCCTGGAGTGGGGTGTTCAGGGAGGAAGTAGGGACATGGGTCCTGCCTCAGTCATGAGGCAAGTCCTGTGCTCTGCTGCATGCCCTGCCGGGGGCCACTTTACTGTTTGTGGGGCTGGGGAGGAGTAGGTGGAGACTAGTTCACTGTGTACGACATTGGGAAAGTTACCTGAGCCCATGGCCTCAATTTACTTTGGTGCAATGAGGTTGCAAAGGCCTGCAGATCCTGCTGCTGTGATGTTCCAATGCTCTGGCGACAGGAGGGCCTGGAGGACGTGGCATGGGGGGCCTGTGAGGTGGCTTCCCAGGACCTGCATACCTGTAGAGCAACATCACAAAGCAGGAGGTGTGTGTGCTGGGGTGAGGCTGGGGAACTGGAGCTGGCTGAGACAGGCCCAGGGCAGGGGACCATGTCATCATTTTCTCATTAGGTGAGACAGTGATCTGCCCATGTGAGATGATCTTGCTGGCCCTGTGGGCTCCAGGAATGTTGGCTTCACATGAATAGATTTGCCAGATGGACGTCAGAGGGAGGGGGGTCTCTGGGTGGACAGGGGCAATGGTAGGCCCTGCCCACCCTTCCTTTCACCCTTCTAGGCCTCACCCACCCCAGCCCCTGCCCACGACATCCTAGGGGAGAAAGACTGAAGGGGCACTGTCCCACAGGTGCCCTGCCCCATCCCTCCTCTTGGTGGCCTAGCATACCTTCCTAACAGTGCCTGGTGGACTGGCAGATGGCAGGTCCCGCTCAGCTTTGAACACCTTCCCAAGCTGCCTGCACACGGAGCCTGCTCCCCACCTGGCTGTGCGTAGAGAACTGGGTCAGGCCCGGCCCCTGCCTTACTCAGGCTTCGGGGTACTGTCTGGAGATAGAGACCAGGACACACATAGCAAAGTAGAGTGTCCCCAAGAGGGGGCCCAGGAAGCAATGCAGTCACAGGAACACCCATAGCTTCTCTTCTGCCATTTAAACTCAGTTCTCGGGGAGGACAGAAGGTGACGGAGGTCCCTGGATGAGGGGCAGCCAAGTGGCAACCGCTGTGAGCACTCAGAGGGGCCAGAGAGACAGGCTCAGGGCTGCAGGTAGTGGAGGCCACAGTGTACATGGCACAGGGCTTCAGAGGTGGCAGGGTGATAGTGACCACAATGTGTATTACTCCATGTGTGCAGGTATGCACACGCGTGTCCTCACATGTGTATGTTCAGGCACACACGTTTGTATGTGTGTGCACACATGTACAGGTGTGAAACGTGGTGGTGCATCATGTGTGTGCAGATGTGTGTTGTCCATGTATGTGCACATGTGTGTGCAAGTATGAGTTTGTGTGTACATGAAGCCCATGCACTGTCAGAGGTGGAGGAAGGGATAACCAGGCCTATTACCAGGTCCATTGCCTGGTTGTGACTTGGCAGGGCCTGCGGCAGGGACTGCGGACCTATCCTGAGGGAGGAGAGGATTAGGGACCCACCTACCACCTGGAGCTTGTTGCACGGTCCGTCTGAGCACAGCTGGAGTGTGCCCATCTCAGTCCCGCCCTAGGCACTGCTGGCTGGTGGTGGTGGTGGCAGCGGGCCACATTGACTTTTGTGTGCCAGGGTTCTTTGGCCTTCATGGCCCCTTTCCTCCAGACATTAAGACATTCAAAATTCAATTTTACAATTGCATTGGCATCAAGATGAATGTATGAATCCTGATGGTGAGGCCTGTTTGAACAGCCCTGAGCACAGTAAAGAAGGAATTTCACCAAAGCTCTGGGGCCACTTGCATCTAGGCCATTCCACCACTGGGCCCAGGAGGGAAACGAGACTGTTCCAGGCAGGGCATCTGTTTCTTCAGCTGAAACTCACTGGGCTTTGCATGCTGGGAACGCCGAAGAAGCCAGGGAAGCTTTGGCCTTTGAAGCAGCTGGCTTGAATCCGGAGGAGGCAAGGGCTCCCAGAAAATCAGACTGGGCCAGGAGGCAGTGGGAGCAGTGTCAGTGGCCACGGCGCTCTCAGGAGGAGACAGAGCCAACGAAGATGCAGTGAGAGGTGGCAGAGGCAGCAGCCACCAATGACAGGGTGGGACTCATTCCAGGGGGACATTTGTCATGGGAGTCTCCAGGAGAAGAAGAAGTGAACCGAGAGTCCAGCGCCCAGAGACTCCCTGTGGGGACACCTGGCTGGAGGTGCAGAGTGGGAGGGGGTGGGGAAGGGGAGCATGAGAACTGCAAAAGGCCAGCAGATGGCCCAGAGCCATGAGGCAGTGGCTGCTGACTCTTCAGGGACTGCAGTGTCAATGGGGGGTTGACAGGCCTCTATCTTGGCTCAGGCCTTGATTGGAGATGCAAAAACGTCAGGTGCTGGGGGACTGGGAGAGTAAAAGGCAGGGTCTCCTGTGGATTCCTTTTGGCTGCCCAGGCCTCTTGGTTCCTGGTCAGGGAGGGCACTTTTCTGAGCCCTTGCTGCAGCCTGAGGAGGAGGTGGCCTCTTGTTAAGCAGAGAAGGAAGGAGGAAAAGGCTGGGTGTGGCAGGCAGAGCAGGCCAGGCAGGACTGGAGACCAGGGGTTCCAGCCTGGCTCCACCCTGCCCCACCAGAAAACTCCCCGAGCCTCAGTTTCCCATGCACCAGAGGAGGGCGTGAGATCCGGTGCTATCTGACCCCTTCTCCCAATCCTGGTGCTTTATAACCTAACAGGCCGATGTGGGAGACTTCTGAGGGAGCCCAGAGCAGAATGGAGGCTGCTGGGGCCCAGGAGAGAGGCGGAGCTCGGCGTGAGGATGTGCTCCAAAGCCACTTAGATACATGACGCTTCTTTCCAGGGCCCCACATCGCCGAGGCCATTCCAGGCAGAGCCCCTGTCCTGCCCTGCCCTCCCTAAGGGTGTGGGCTGGCAGCCTGGCACAGATGCCACCCCCAGCTTTTTCTGCAAGTGAGGAATGCCTGCCCTTTCGGGCCAGTAGGGATTCCTCACCCTCAGGGCAGGGCTGGGGAAAATGTGACTTCACTCCTTCCTGGACTTCCTTCCCACAGAATTGGGGTGGAAGTAGGCCCAGTCTCCTCAGGACACCCTCATTCTGAGAGTTCAGTCCGACTCTCAAATCTCTGCCCCGTCCCTGAATGTGGCACCTCAAGCCCTCACAGACCCCAGCCTGGCTGATGGCAACTTTTTCCCATCCTGTCTCTGTGGCTCATCCTCTACGGCATCAAGCAGGGACCATTGCTGGAGAGTTGATGGTAAAACATCAGAAAACTATGCTTTCCATAAAGAAATGGGTACAATATTATCCCTGCACCCCTAGGACAGTAAGCCTGGCCAGTGCTCAGGGCAGGCAGCGGCGGGGTGAGGAGGGGCTGGGGGCAGGGAGAGGAGAAGTGCATGGGAGGCAGTAGCCTAGAAAATTACTAAATTGTTCCAGCTCTGGTGAATCACTGGTGGCCCGCTAAATCCGCTTTTGATTTAAGAGAGATCGTGTGACACCTAAATGTTCAGGAATTATCTATCAGACAGGGAGGAATTCACTGGCTTTGAGAGGTGGGTGCCTATCTCTTCTCTCGGGGGATTGAGACAGTCAGCAGATGCCACCAGGATAACCCCCTCCATGCCCAGCCCTGTGCTCAGCTCTGCCGCAGGGCACGGTGGGCAGGAACACAGAGGCCTAGGCCCTGCTTTGGGGACTGTGGGCCTGGGGTGAGCACGGCCTTGACCTTCACCGAGGGTTCTGTTGTGGAGGAGGGATCAGGAGGGGCTGCTGCAGCTGGGGAGGAGGGCAATGGCGCCATGGCAGAAAGGAGAGTGTGGGTGCCAGCAACCAGGCACTGCCAGCCTGGGGCATGGAGCCAGAGCCTCTGTCTAGAGCAGGAAGGGGTGGTGAGAGCCTCAAAAGGATGGCCAGTGGAGAGCTCCGGGCAGAGGAACTTGAGAGACCCTGGGGCCATCCTGTCTCTTTTCTGGGTCTGTGTGCTCTGGGCCTGGGCCCCTCCTCTGCTCCCCCAGGCTTGGAGAGGGCTGGCCTTGCCTCATGCAAAGGACCACTGTAGACTGGTCCATGGCCAGTGGCCTCCTGTGGGTGCAGGCCTGTGTCTGCACCACCTCTCAGGGTGACCTGAGAGCCAGGGCCGGCAGGTCAGTCAGGAGTGGGATGGCAGCGGATGCCCTGTGCAGGATCTTTGAGCAGAGCCAGGAGCCACTGGTCAGTTGGGACGGATTTACTGGGAGGAGCATTTTCTGATTTTTCACCACCTCCTTTCTAGTACCCACGGGAACTGGGTCCTTTTTTCCCACCCTCCATCAGGGTTCTCTGCCCCAATTCAGGAAAGCCTGAATGATTCTGGAAAATTCATCCAAGCTGTGGGCGAGCTGATGGTCCGGACCAGTCTGCTGTCTGAGTCCCCTCCTACCCCAAGCTCCATCTTCCTGGTGGCCCCCCTGGAGGGAATGAAGTCATTGTTTCCCCCAGCCAGGCCTGTGGGTGGGAAATCCCTGCTGGCCCCAGAGGGATGGTCCATCCCGCCTTGGCCCCTCTACCCTGCACTTAGCAGAAGCTTCTGGCCAGTGATAACCTCAGCCACACCCAAGGTCTGGACCCTCAGCCAACACCCGAGGCTCCGTCCACCTTCCTCCGGATGAAGCCCAAGGCTCTCCCACTGGGAGATGGGGCCCAGACAGTCCTGGGAACAGCCAGCTCTGGCTGGAACATGGGTATCCCAGGCATGTCAGGAATGAGGCACATCTGGAAAAGCCTTTGCCGAGACCATTGCTGTCAGCTGGGCCAGGCAGTGCCCAGCCTCAGTGGCCTTAAGCCCCGCCCAGGGCTCAGAAGTGGGGGTGGGGGCAGCCCCTTTATTTAGCTTGGCTCGGCCCGAGTCCATGGGAGGACGCAGGAGCCAGCAGAGGGCGAGGGGACAGCACCTGCCAAGTCAGGAAGTCCTGGAAGAGAGCTGGGCTGCACACAGCACCTGCCCTGGAGCCCAGTCTCCTAGGGCTCACTGGAATCACAGGGATGGCTCTGGCTGCCCTCAGCTCCTCTGGTGCCCAAGCACCTCTTGGTGCTTCCATTCCTGCCCCACCACCCCAATTATACATGGTTGTTGCAGGCTGTCCCCTCCTCCCTCCCTCCCCTCTACCCTATCCTGGCACCTCTCTGGGCCTGCAGCCCCCAGATTTTGTACTGGGCTTTCTGTCTGGTAACCAGGTCATCGGGGGCCCTTCCTGACAGGCGGGCAGAGAGCTGCATTTGGGCTCTGGGATGGGTGCGTCCTGAGTTTTAGTGCCAGCTCTGCCTTTCCTTGGCAAGTCACTTACAATCTGAGCCTTCTGGGGTTGCAGGAAACAGGCCCCAGCTGGACACTGTGTCCTTTCTTCCTTCCTTCCTCCTCTGGTCGGCCTGGATTTGTGGCAGATCAGAGAGAAGGAGGCGGAGGGGTTGGAGACATCCCTGGGCCTGGGGCTGCAGCGGCAAGCCTTTCCCCTTTTTATCCACATGGCCAGGTGACGGCCACAGGGCCCCTCGGAGATGGTGGGCACATGAGCTCCGTATCGGCATTCCTGGCCGTGCCTGCATTCTGGTGGCGCCTCCTGCTGACAGCCATGCCTTCCTTCAAAAGAATGGAGCCGTAATGGTGGTATTAAAGGCAGAGACCACACTCACAAGGGGGAGAGGGTGGGAGACACAGGGGGAGGTGGAGTGGCACCCTGAGGACCCTCATAGCCTCCTGAGATTGGTGGGCACCTACCTGCCTGGGCAAAAGTGCTTTGCCTGACCACTTCGCCCTGATCCCCCTGGCCTCCTGCCCCAGTGCAGAGCAGGGGCTTCTGCTGAGCGCGCGCGCACACACACACACACACTCCACAATACGTCGATCATCAGCCAGCGTGTCCTCACCTAGCCTGCGGGCCCTCACACCAAGATGGAAACTGCATGTGAACAGGAGCTGGTCTGTCTGGCTCGTGGCTGTCTCCCCTGTACACAGAGCAATGTCTGGCATGTGACACACACTAAACATTTATCCAACTATATGTTAGATAAATTAGTAAGTCCCAGATGAGTCTTACCCACATGGGCCCCCTAGCAAATCATGGGTCCTCAGCTGCACAGATGCTGACCCAGCCACGGACACCATCATGGACACACGGGACATGCCTGGGTCCACGCAGGCCTGTTTTCCTGTCTCTGCCACTCTGCATGGCCACACTGGCCTGAGTTCAGTGGCTCCTTGTGGCCTGGTGCCAGTTCTGCCTCTGCTTCTTTGCTCAAGTCTTCTTGGCTGAGTCCCAGCACCCGCCAGCCTCATAACAGCCCTGCACCAAGCAGAGCAGGGCAGGGACAGGTGAGGGGAGGAGGAGGGTGGTGTGTGTGTCTCTCAGTAGACATGGTCTGCGGGAGACATCCAGGAGCCTGTGGCCTGAAGGGAAATGGCCGTGTTCCAGAGGACTCTGGTCTGAGGGGTGCCACCCCCTGCCCTCAGGAGCCAGGTCTGTAGGAGAAACAGTCTGCCTTCCAAAACTTCAAAGTGAGGGGATCCTAGCCCTGCAGAGAGAGCTCTGGTTGGACACCCTTGGAACTGACCAGAGAGCTCCTCATGTGGGTCAATGTCCCTGCCAGGGCGTGGGGCCAAGGGCCAGGGGCCAGGGGTGTGAGGGAGACTTCCAGAGCCTGGAATGCTGAGCCAGGGTTCCTCAGAGGAAAGGATGTAGAGGAGGGCCCAGGAAGTAGCCCAGCAGGGCCAGTTCCCTCTCCTGGACAGCTAAGAAAGTACTGATGACTTTCGGCCACCCGGGCTCTCTGAGCAGGCAGGATCTGCTGGCCACCACCGTCCTGTATAGGCACTTAGGGGAATGCGTCATCCCCACCTGCAGCCCCAGCAAACACACACCAGGCTGGTCCCTGGCAGTTCACCCCGAGAGCCAGGCCACAGCTGGGCAGAGGGGTGGCCAGTAATGGCTGGTGTCATTCTCTGCAGGATGGCCTGGACAAGAGGCATAAGACCCACTCATCCTTATCCTGCCCCAGGCACACTTAGAACTCAGAGAAGTCCTCTCACCAGGCCTATAAATGGGAAGATGCCAACACTCCCAAGTAGGACGGTGGTGGGGCAGGCAGGAGGTGGGAGGGGAGCCCAGATCATCCCAGGCCCTCCCTAGGGGATGCAGGGGGACCCTCCCTCCTGGGCCTGGCTCTTCCAGCACGTTCCATGCAGCAGGCAAGTGGGCCAGGCCCAGGGATTCCTGACAGCTTGCTGGCCCCAGAGTCCGGATTCTTTTTGTTTGTTGGCTGGCGCTGGGCCTCTGGATTGGAGATGCCCAGGGCGCAGGGGGCCCGCGGGGGTCCGCAGCAGGGCCTCGGCCCCTCCCTTTGCAGGGGCTCGTCTGGCCCCTACTGCTCTCTCCTTCTCCTCATTTATCTCTCCCTTTCTACTTCTTGGCTCTGGGTCCAGTCCTATCTCCCTGTTTCAGTTTGTCTTTTCCTAGCCCTCTGCGCTCTCTCTGTCTCTCTTGGCCCTGCTTGTCTCACTGTCTCTGGTTGGGGGTCTGTCTCTTTCGCTTCCACTTTTGCTCTATTTCCCGGCTACTGTCTTTCCTTTCTCCTTGTCTGTCTCTTCTCCTCCCCTCAGCCTGCATCTCTGTCTCTCCCTTTCTCTCCTGCTCCCTCCCTCCCTCCTCTCCATCACCTTCCAATGCCAGGTGGGGCTGCCGTTCCTTCCACCTTCCCAGTGACCCGCCAGTGTGACTGCCTTGAGAGGAAAGTCCTAAACTGTCCCATCTTCACCAACCTGCCCACAAATCATTGGTTCAAATTGCTCTGGAGAAGTTTGGGAGCTCCCAGGGTAGTGGCTTTCTAACAGCTCTGCCTAGCTCAGGCCTGTCCCCAACCACAGCGTGGAGGGCAGCCACAGACAACCTCTCTGCACCTTCTGATGCCTCTGTGCCCCATCCACAGAGGCCTGGCTCAGGGAGACTGGGGACTCTGGGACATCCCTAACATGGCATGCAGTGGCCGTGCGGGAGGCCCTGACTGCCCCTCTGGAGCCCTGGGCCCAGGGACTCCAGACCAGTGCCTCTCTGGATTGGGATGGGGATGTCAGGCCAGCAGGATCATGGTGCCTGCCTCCAGGGAGGGCAACGTCCACCCACTGAGTCCAGCCCGCCCACCCCGCCCACTCCAGAGCACCTGGCTGTGTCCTCAGGAACCCCCTGAGCTTTGCACACAGGGCGGAGACACCTGGATTTCTCTGGTCCCCTGAGTGGGGCCAGCTTGGAAGAATTTCCCAAAGCCTATTAGAGCGACGGCTGCCTCCTGCCTGCCTCCTTGGGCTGGGCAGGGCTGAGGGCGGAGGGAGAGAGAGAGGGAGGGGGAGAGGAGGAAGGAAAAAGTTGGCAGGCGGACAGCAGAGCCGTGTCTGCATCCATCCAGAGGAGGTCCGTGCGGTGTAGGGCGGGCCAGGAGTGAAGAGAGGCCTTCCTCCCTTTGTGCTCCCCCCGCCCCCCGGCCCTATAAATAGGCCCAGCCCAGGCTGTGGCTCAGCTCTCAGAGGGAGTTGAGCACCCGGCAGCGGTCTCAGGCCAAGCCCCCTGCCAGCATGGCCAGCGAGTTCAAGAAGAAGCTCTTCTGGAGGGCAGTGGTGGCCGAGTTCCTGGCCACGACCCTCTTTGTCTTCATCAGCATCGGCTCTGCCCTGGGCTTCAAATACCCGGTGGGGAACAACCAGACGGCGGTCCAGGACAATGTGAAGGTGTCGCTGGCCTTCGGACTGAGCATCGCCACGCTGGCACAGAGCGTGGGTCACATCAGTGGCGCCCACCTCAACCCGGCTGTCACGCTGGGGCTGCTGCTCAGCTGCCAGATCAGCATCTTCCGTGCCCTCATGTACATCATCGCCCAGTGCGTGGGGGCCATCGTCGCCGCTGCCATCCTCTCAGGCATCACCTCCTCCCTGCCTGGGAACTCGCTCGGCCGCAATGACGTGAGTGGGGTGTCCCCGAACTTGGGGGGTTCTAGAATGATGCTGAAAGGCACCAGTTCCATCCTCTGCCCATCGTGCAGATGCGGACACTGAGGAACGGAGAGGACAAGAGGTTGCTGGAGGTCACATAGAGAGCCGGGGGGGAAGAGCTGGGGCTGGAACTCAGTTATGCATGCCTCCCAGAGCCTGTTTTCTGCCAGGCACTGTGGGAAGTTGAGATCAAGAGAATTATGGTCTTGCCAATGTCCCCTGCAGGGCATCTATTATGGGGAATAAGCTTGGCCAGCAGTTCCTCGCCCCTTGGCTGTAGCTTTTTGGCCCTTCTCAGTCCTGCCTGTGCCGCCAACTCCCTCCTCCCGCAGCCCTGCACCCCGGGGAAACTTCGCCCGCTTTCCCCAGCCACCCTGAACCAGATGCCCAGCCTGTCTGCAGCTGGTTCTGCAGGTGTGTGAACAGGACTCCCTCAGGGAGCCCCCCATATTCACACAGGTTTCCAAACAAACCACCTCTAGGAATCCAGAGAAAGGCCGTCTTCCACTCTTCCGCCCCTGGGAATTAGACAAAGATAAGGCAGTGAAAACACTTTCTGGGGCTGTTTGAAGGCAGTTTTCCTGGATTACAGTATGGGCTGGGGGGCAAATGCTGGGCTCCATGGTCTCCAGGCACTGAGAGGTGTGGCGTGTGTGTGTGTGTGGGTGTGCGCGCATGTGCGTGTGTGCATGAACGTGTGCGTGTGTGTGTGTGAAGGTGTGTATGTGTGCATGCGTCTGCCAGCATGAGTCTCTGTGCTTGTGTAAACTGTGTGCATGTTTGTGCTGCTGTGTTAGGGTGTGTGGGGGTGAGTTTGCAACCACACGTACCCATGGCTCCTGGCTTGAATGGGGTCTGGACTGGGGTCGCTAATGACAAGCAGATGCTGGTGACTGGGTGGCAGCTGTGGAAAAGAATGTCTCCTGGGCTGCTTAGCATGGCAAAGTGGCCGCTGGTGGCAGCTGCCTGCTGTCCCACACCTGGCCTTTCCCAGCTCCTCAGACAAGTGCAAACTCAGGCCGGGCTTGGGCAACAGCAGGGGGCGATTTGGCCTGAGAGACTGAGGAAGGCTTGGAGGATGTCTGAGGGCCCAAGGGACAGGTGAGCAGGCTTGGGGGTGCCCTCACAGGGAGGGAGAGAGGTTAAGGAGCAGAGAGGAGGACTTGTCTGGAGAGATGAGGCTGGCAGGGCTGTAGGCAGGGCAGGTGGGTGTGGGGACTGTGTGGGCCATCTCGGAGGGCGCCTCAGAGATGGCAGTAGTGATTACAGCAGCTGTCCTCTCGCTTCCCAGTCAAAGTTCAGATCCTGAGGCTGACAGCCTGGCGGAGGCTAGGTGAAGGTCTGGTGCAGAGGGCAGCTGGCTCAGCCCAGCCACGGGGGGCTTAGCACTTTTGTGTCACGGTGACACCTCACCCAACCTCCTCTGCAGCCAACCTCTGCTTGGCCCAAGATTGAAGATTACCTCCATGGGCTGGAGTTTAGACTTTAGCCAGTTTAGACGTGGCTGCGGGGTATGTACGGGACAGAGCTCAGGCAGGCCATGTCAAGCTCTGCCCCCAGGCCTCAGTTTCCAGTAGGGGCAGAGCTTGTGGCCTCGGGGAGTTCCACTGGGTAAGGTCAAGCTCACACTGAAGCTTGGCTGGGTATGCTGGGTTGGGGAAGCGTCCCTGTAGGGGAGGGGATGTGATTCCTAGACTTTCTGACCCCATATCGTCCCTCCCATCTCACAGGGCAGAACCTCTGCACCTGCTGGCAGAGGCTTCACACTCTAGTATGTGCATCCGAGCCACAGGCGGGAGGGCGGGCCCCTTCTGTGCCATCTGGATCAGAGGCCACACCCGACTCCTGTGCCCCATTCCCTCCCTGGCCTTCATTTTTTATAGTCACCCCAATACTTGGGCTGGGCGTGTTGCAAATGGGAGAGAAAGAGGAGCAGCCTAGTGTGGGAGCCAGCCCTGGGCAGGGAGGCAGACACCTGGGTTCAAGACCTGTCTGCTGCTAACTTATTGAGCTTTATTGGAGCTGTGGACCCTGACCCTTGAGAGGGGACTTAGGTGTTGTGACCTCACAGCCACACCCAGACAGCCAGCTCACTTCATTGCTTTGAGCTTATCACCCATCCCACGAAGGCTGGCTAAGAGCAGCCCAGCAGGGGCAGTGCTGAACATAAGGGTGCTAAGCATGATGGTGGGGGCTCAGGCACTGCCCTGTCCCGACAGTGGAAGGGTGGGGGTCAGAAGCTCAACTCTGGGCCTAGAAATAGAGAAGGTATCCCCCTAAAGGCTCCCGTCAGACACTGGCCCTGGAACTGGAGGGGTCTCAGGCGTGGCCTGGATGCCTCAAGAGGAGCAGGGAACGGTCTGGGCAGCAGGTGACACACTGTCCTTCATGACCTGGGGGAGGCTCCTGCAGCCTCTCTGGCCCTGAGCCCCACCCCGGCCAAAACCTGGGTGGGGCAAGTGGTTGGCATGGAGATTTCCAAGGAAAACAGAGAAAGAAGTGGCAGGAAGTGGTTGCAGTGAGTCAGGGGGTGTCCCTTCGGGACATGTTGGGGACAACTTTCTCCTGACTGAGTCAGGGCTCAGGATACACCCTAGAGAGACCGTGGGCCTCCATCCAGCCTGCAAGGTCCCGGTTAGTACTAAGAGCCATATACCAATTTTAGCCAAGGGTGAGAGGCTCTGAGGCTGGGGTGGACACTCTTGCCTGTCCCTGTCCTAGCTCAACCACTAATACCATGTGGCATTACACAACAGACCGGCCTGTGTGGCCCTAGTTCCTGTCTATGAGATAGTGACATAGCAGGGTGTGGCTGGGCTCTGAGAAGTAGGAGATGCTGGTGGACTCAGGATTCCTGGTATTTGCCAGCTTTTTTCATTCTTCTGCTGTCTGGTCTGCTCAGCCGGCTCCCTACAAGCATGACTGGGGACTGCTGGGTGCTCAGTGCAGGGCTAGGTTAGCCTGGCTGCCTCCCCAGAGAAGCCCACAGCCCTAGGTCAAGATAAGCCAGTGCCCAGCTGTCTGTGATACGGAGCAGGAGGCAGATGCGATAAGAGGTGTCAGGGCAGGCCCAGGAACTTTTGAACTTAAGGGGTGGGAGGGCCCGGAAGGCATCAGGGAGAAGGTTTCGTAGGAGCCTGAATGTGGAGACATTGCAGAGGGAAGGGACAGAGGGACTGTGTGAGCACAGGCTAGGAGGAGGTGGGGGCCATGGTGTGGGAGTTGTGGGGTGTGGTCAGGCTGGAGGGGCATGGGAGGAGGGTGGTGAGTGCTCAGGATTTGGGCCAGGGGCTGCATCCAGGGGAAGGGGTCTGGGTCCCCAGAGCCAGTGATTTCAGCCCGCTGGGCTCAGGCAGAGGGCAAAGCTACCCTCTTTGGGGTCTTCTCCCAGCCCTGCTCATTCGGGGCCTGACTGCTCATGAAGTGTTTCTACCTGCAGCATCAGGGGCCTGACTGAAGCCCTAAGCTCTCCCCTTTATCCCAGTTTTCTGGGCCTCAGTTTCCCCAGTCATAAAGTGAGAGGCCCCTTCATGCCACCAGTTCTCCCGGGGGTGCTGCCACCTCCTCCAGAGCTCAGGGGAGGGCTGGGGAAAGGAAGGCAGAGTTTCCATGTCCCTGCCCAGCCTGGCCTGCCCAGGGAGGGGCTGGGGGCTGGGTGGTGATGCCACATCTGGGACATATAATTACTGTTTCCGCCAGCCCCAGATGAGGGGGAGGGCACAGAGATGGGGTGGGAGCTTTGTGGTGGAGACTTCCCTCATCACGGAAAATCCTGAGGCTGCTTCCCCTTTAAGGCCCTCAGAACAGCCCAGCCGGTCCCAGTGTTGCCCATCCCAATGCTTGGCCCTGACCGGGGCTTGCCCTGGGAACTCTGAAGGGGCCATGCTTTGAGAAGGGACATGGCCCCCTGGGATGCCTGTCTGAGGGGTTCACCCCCTGCTCATTACCCCCAAGGGGCCATTAGTTCACTGCAAGCCAATTTCAGATGGTGCCCCCACTTAGTCTAAGGCCCCCACCCAGCAGGGGCCATGGCCCTTACCTTCTGGAAGCGCCAAGTCTGGAGTCTCCTGAATGGCTGGGATCTGAGCCCTCACACCTGGAGGTGAAGGCAGGAAAATGCTGTCCACGAGGCCCTGCAAGTAGCCAGGGTCCCCTCAGTCAGGGCTTCCCCCTGGGGACAAGAGGGGCTCCTTGCCCACATGCAATGGTACCCAGGGGGATCATGAGGGGCTGTCTTCACTCAGCCAGGAGCTACAGTTCAGTGGGGTGGGCATACTCTGAGGCTGAAATCTCCAACTTAAAAGATATCCAGAAAGGCTGGAAAATGACCCCGGCCCTTTCAGCAGCTCCTTTCAGTGCCTGCAATCTCACTGTCAGGGCCCCTTGAGAGGCAGATTTCTACTCAGTGTAAAGAAGGTTGTTGTTGATATTGTTGTTGACATGAGGAAGGGGCTGCCTCTAAGTCAATAAGGTCCTTGCCATTAGGGGTGTGCAAGTAGATGCTATCTGGTGGGGAGGCTGCTTTGGGGGTGCTGGTCTATGCAGGGGTCCAGTGGGGTGGGTGACAGGTTCTGCAACATAGGCTTTGTGTCACGCTGAGACCAGCAGTTCTGATGGCCTGCGGGGGATCCGGTGCTCAGGTTTCTGATCTGGGGCTGGAGGGTGACCAACCCGAGGTCAGGCAGGAGGTATTTCTAGATACTGCCAGGGGCTAGAATCTGGGCCAAGGCCTCCATTTTACTGATGGGGAAACTGAAGCCCACGGAGGCACGGAGACAGAGGTGTGGCGCTGCCTCCTAGCCCTTGATTATTTCTGCTGCTCCGAAGTATACACACATGGCACAAACACAAACATGCACACACATGTGCTCTTGCTTGGGGGACGCACACACGGTACACAAAGCACATTCTCAAGACCGGATGGTCCCACTCAGGCTCTGGGACCCAAGGAGGGTTGGGCGGGGGTTCCTCAATGGAGCCTTTTCCTTTCCCTGCCCTGGAGTTAGGAAAAGAAGGAGGGAGGGAGGGAGGGAGGGAGGGAGGAAGCCATTTCTTTGTGTATTGTTTCTTGTCAGGAAGATGAAATGGTTTCTGGGAGCAAATAAAGGGCTTGTTGAGACCTGCTGCTTTCTCACACAGGGGGCTCATTTTGTTTTTCTCTTCTCTTCCCTCTCGAGCTGGTAGTGGCACCTGTGTGGGTATATGACACAGGGAAACAGTGAGGCACTCAGAAGTGCCATCAGACATACCAGTGCAAACACACAGCACGACCTCCAGGACCTCATTTCCTGCAGAGACCCCTGCATGATAGTTGTTCCCAGAGAGGGCCAAGACACTTGGTCAGTACCTCATCAGTTGTCTAAATATCCAACATGGGATGAAAAAGAGTGTGCATTCTCTAATTCACGGGTACAGGGTTTTTCATATTTTTCTTAAATCAAGCTTGTTAATTATGGGGTTTGAACCCTCCCTGTTCGTGATATTGGTCGCTTTGGGCTGCTTCATGATTCTATACATTTCTAATAGAAGATTGTTAAAATTTTTCACTCTGGTGGTAGAGTGATCCAATCCTCCTTGTAATTCTGTCAATTTTTCCCGCATTTATTTTTAGGCTATGTTGTTTAGTGCACACACGTGGGGGATTTTTGTAGTTCTTTTATAGATTTTAAAAATTTAATTATTGTGTAATAAACCACTTACAATCTAACAAAAAAGAGAGTCAGCCCTGGACACATGTGGTCATCCACAGACACAGCAGACACTTATTTACAAAGACACACAGAGGCACACAAAACCAGGAATACCCCCATGTCCACGTGTGAACACCCATGGAGGAGTGACACTGTGGGGCCCACATGGGTCTCCTCACTGCCCAGTGCTGAGTCCTGGAGGCACTAGGTGGGCAGGGCAGGCCTCGATGGTTCCTGTCCCTCGAGAACGAATGCTCAGAGCCTCAGTCAGGCCTGGCTCTGGAGCCTGCTGTTCCCCAAGGCCAGGGTGCCAGAGTGCCCAGGCCAAGCCTGGGGCCCCGTGTCTTGGAAGCTACCCTGGTTGGCCTGTCTATGGGCAGCAGGGAAGGCTTAGAGCACATTGCCTGGAGAGATCAATCCTGGGCTGCCCTAGAGGCAGGACACTCTGGCAGCCACAGAACCACCTTCTGCTGGCTCCCAAGTCCACGCTGGGAATAGCCAGGTCCCTTGGCTGGGCCTGGGAGTGACCAGCACATTGACCTGTGAGTGTAGGGTGGCACAGACTATGGGGCAAGGATCCCGGCTTTGCTGCATCCTCCCTGGGCCTCAGCCTCTGCATCATCATCTCACTGAGCCATCACACAGGCTGCCCTCTGGGGCTCCCAGAGGCTAATGATTGGCCCATTGTTTCCCAGCTAGAAAGTGAAGAAGATAGCCCTGGGTCCGGAGAGCATCTCTGGAGCCAGGCTGCCCCTAGTGAGGGTGGGGGTTCTAGAAAATTAGCATTCTCTGCCACTTCTATCATCACACAATGAGCCTCTCCTCAGACGTGTGGGCAGAGAAATGGCAGAGGTCCCCCACCCTGTCCTCACCGAGCTCCCAGGCCAGGAGGAGATGCACCCATATAGGCTGCAGGAAGATTGGTTTCCTACAAGATGCAGAGAATTCAATGAGGGCATGGTGGGTGGGAGCAGAAGTTAATTCCAGCCAGGGATCCGAGAAGGCTTCTAGGAGCTGGTGGGGTCTGAACTGGGCCTTGAGCAGTGGTTTTACAAGGGCTCAGCACAAAATGGAGAGCTTGTATCTTCTGACACTTCAGAAGAAATGTGTGGATTATTCGTTAGGTAATACTTGCCTTCACAAAACCCAGGGCTGCAAAGGCGGGAAGAGAATTGTTCTGATTGTTACTTTTTTCTGCCTTAATAAGACCTGGGCCAGGCAAAACTACATGGGGATGTGCAAACACACACACACACACACACACAAATATATGCTATATATAATATATGTGTATATATAATACATATTATATATAGTGTACATATATTATATATGTGTATATATATACATATATATGTATAAAACAAGTGATTACAATGGGAATTGTCCCTGTGTAAGCAACTTTTCAAATTTAATGGGTTGTACACAGTACCGTACATTTCGAAGTATTTTACCCGCTCTTTCCTGGACATCGAGTTTCAACAGGCCTTTCAGTGCCCCTTCCAATTCTGAATTATCAAGTTTTTCCAGATGTAAATAATGCAAGTGTATTAGGCAGTTGAAGGAAGGTTGTCAGTAGATGTTGAAGCAAGCAGGGGAGGCTTCCTGGTGGTGGTGGTAGTGGGTATTAGAGAGGAAGGCTGTCAGCCCATGTGGTTCTCAGCAGTCAGGAAGACACATTCCAGAATTCCCAGGGCAGGTGACTGACCCCTCCCCTTCCCAAGGACTCAGAGTACAGGGCCTGGAACCATCACCCTCTGCTCTGTCCACTTTGCATGAAAAGCTTTGCATGGTGTCTTTGGGTAGCAGCTGGGACTCTCACAGCTGGTTAAGAAACAGAGGAGGAGATGAGCTCCTTCTGGTCACATCTGTGAGGGGTGGGGCTGGGAGGATTCTCCAAGGCGGGAGCCACTTACAGCGATGACTCCATTAATCATCGGGAAAGGGCTGGTTTCAGGACTTCTGCCAGCTAGCAATTAGGCCAACCTCACAGAGCAGAAGATAGAGGAATAGAAGGAGCCGCGAGCTTCCTGAGGGCTCAGATCCAGAGGGACAGGGGCCTCACAGGTGCAACTGTGGGTGGGCATCAGGACTAGCCAGGCTGGCTTCACCAGCCTCAACCCCATTCGGCCTGTCCTAACTCTGGGCAGGCTTCTGCCAGCAGCTCCAGCTGCCGTCACTCCTTCTGCCTGTCCCCAAATCCTGCACCCACAATGAGAAGAACCAAAACAAGAGTCACAACCACTACCCCATCCCTCCTGCATCGGCAACTCTTTCCAAATGCCCTGAGACAGCCCCTTTGGCCTTTGAACCTCCCAGCTGCTCTGGAGAGCAGGCATGGACAATGAGATCCATTTTGTAGATGGGAAGACTGAAGACCAGAGGGGATAGGCCATGCTCACGGTGCCAGAAAGTAGAAGAGTCAGGACCTGAACACAGGGCTTCTGCCTCCTCGGCCCAACCTTGGGACAGAAAGGGAACTGGGCATTGCCCAGAGGGCTGGCGGACCTAAGGGATGTAGCCGTGGGGTCCGCCAGGAAAAGCCCAAAGTTGGGGCTGCAAGGCAGGGGAGGGGATGTGAGTCATTCCCTGTAACCCAGGGCTGCAGACAAAGGCGGGAAGAGGATTGTTCTTGTAGGATGGCCTCAGGGTGGGGCTGGGAAAACCTCCAAGGTGTGCCCCCCTACCTTGGATTTTGCAAAATTCCCTATGGCCTTAGAGACACTCCCATATCCTGAGGATGGGAGCTGGGTAGTGAGACTCCCAGCTGGGAAGTGTTTGGGTGCAACAGCCCTGCCTGGGAGAAGGCAGCCTAAGTGACCTCATCTGGGCATCTATGCAAGGGAGCCTTTGCTGATGTGGTCCAGCTCCCCTGTGTGAGTGCACTTAGCCCCTGGGATGGCCACAAAGCATAGTGGAAGGTGCTGGGGCTTCCTGGGGAGGGGTCCTCCTGGGGCAGCTGCATGGGGAGGGCTTTCATGACCTCACGGCAGCTCCCATTCCCTTCTCTTTCCATGAGTCATGTTTCTAAAAGTGGCCCAGGAGTAAGTGGCAGCCAGACAGTGGTGGCGGGGCCTCTCTGGCCAGGGAGAGGGAGGGTGAGGCTGGGGCCAGCAGTGGGGAGGAAGAAGAGAGAAGGAGAGACAGGGAGGGCAGGGCCAGAAGTAATGGCCTTGGACCAAGGAAAGATACAGGGGTGGAGAAGGAGAGAGAGAGGGTGGAGACAATAAGGGAGGCAAGCACAGAGGAGAAAGAGGGGTGGAGGGAGCCAGGACCTCTCTGAAGGCCTCCCCAGCCCCAGAATTTAGATGCAGTTGGGCATGGGGTGGAATGGTCTGGACTTTTGGGTATGAAGCCATGTCCCCTGCTGGGCCTTCCCACCTGTTTGCATCTCTTCTCCTAGGAGTGTTCCTGACCATCATCTTCATGCCTGGGGCTTGCCCCTTGCCTCTGGCCTTGGTACCCCAGAATACCCTGGCCTGGTTGCAGCTGGATGAGAAGGCCTCAGCTCACCCCAGGCCTCTCCAGCTTCTAGGCAGAGTGGAGCCTGGGTCTAGGCAGGTATTAGGGGCTGAGCTGGAGTTTCATCAACAGCAGTGGGTGGGTTCAAGGCCTGATTTCCACTACCTGCTGTGTGTGCTTGCCCGGGACCCTGTGATGGACTCTGAAGGCCCATCTGAGGGTCTGCCCTCCATGCCTGGGTCTGGGAGGCCTGGGGATCCTTGGGGTCCTGGGACACAGTCCCTGCCTACCCTCCTCACCAGTCCTCACCGCCTCTGTCCCCTGCAGCTGGCTGATGGCGTGAACTCAGGCCAGGGCCTGGGCATCGAGATCATCGGGACCCTCCAGCTGGTGCTGTGTGTGCTGGCCACTACTGACCGAAGGCGCCGCGACCTTGGTGGCTCAGCCCCCCTTGCCATTGGCCTCTCTGTAGCCCTTGGACACCTCCTGGCTGTGAGTCAGGGGCCCTCCCAGATGGTGGGGGGGAAGGGAGGGCAGGGGCTGGTGGGGTGCCCTGCCATGGGCAGCCAGTGGAACTCCCGGCAGGGCTCTTGCCATTGGGTGGAGGATGGCAGGTCAGTGCTGGGGACTGGGGGCAGGGTCCTGCCCTGGAGAGGAGCAGAGGGACCTCCTGCCCAGCTTGAGGTCAGCACTCCTCTCTTGCTGGGTCTCATTGTCCCCCACCCTGATTGTTCTCTCTCCCTCCACCCTCTCCCTCCTCTCACTCTCTCTTCACCTGTGACTCTCTGCCTTTGCCTCTCCCTGTCTCTTTCCCTCACAGATTGACTACACCGGCTGTGGGATTAACCCTGCTCGGTCCTTCGGCTCCGCGGTGATCACACACAACTTCAGCAACCACTGGGTAGGCGACCCACAGGCTGCCCCTACTGTGCAGGGAGGTGGGGTGGGAGGCTTTGGTGTCCCATGGTAAGCCTGACCCCACCCTCACAGTGTCCCTTCCTGTCCTGGAGGCTCTAGGAGACAGCCAGGGGACAGGAAATCAGGAAACCGAGGCCTGCCATGTAGAGGCAGGGTGGGGTCACAATGCGAGCAGTTTCAGGCCCAGTCTCTGCCCTCCCAGCTCGGCCCTGCCCCATGCTGCCTGGCCTCCAGGTCATCCCAGCTGTGTGGTTGAAAGTGAGGCTCCAAATCCTGGCTCAGCCACTTTCAGGTTCAGCATGACCTTGCGCCGTGTGCTTGAGCCTTGGTTTCCTGAGCTGCGGAGGGGGATATGGTGGTACCCACCTCTCAGGGTGGCCAGGAGGAGGAAAGGGCTCACTCCCTATCTGTAAACTGAGCGCAACACAGAGGAGGCGCTCAGTGGATTTTGGCTCTTATTGTTGTGGATGTGGATGTGCTAGGCCAGCTTTGCATTAGGCAATGGTCTCTGGGGCCCTTTCAAAGCTGGGAGCGTGGGGGCAGTGGCCTTCCTCAAGAAGGGGCTGCTACTGCCCATGCCTGAGCTGGGCCATGCAGAGGCAAGGAGGTGCCCTTACCGTGTACTCTGGCCTGGGCCAGTTTTGAGGGCACTGGAATCAGGATGTTAGGATTTGGTGCTCCTACCTGCCTCCATCGCAGGTGGGAGAAAACCTGTCCAACGGGGTGGTGAGCTGGGAGGTAACCTAGGGAACGCTTTCCAGAGACTTCTGAGTAGAGCCGTCTCAACGTACCTGCTCTGTTCCTAGATTTTCTGGGTGGGGCCATTCATCGGGGGAGCCCTGGCTGTGCTCATCTACGACTTCATCCTGGCCCCACGCAGCAGTGACTTCACAGACCGCGTGAAGGTGTGGACCAGCGGCCAGGTGGAGGAGTATGACCTGGATGCCGACGACATCAACTCCAGGGTGGAGATGAAGCCCAAATAGAAGGGGTCTGGCCTGGGCATCCACGTAGGGGGCAGGGGCAGGGACGGGCGGAGGGAGGGGAGGGGTGAAATCCATATTGTAGACACTCTGACAAGCTGGCCAAAGTCACTTCCCCAAGATCTGCCAGACCTGCATGGTCAAGCCTCATTTGGGGGTGTTTCTATCTCTTTCTTTCTCTTTCTGTTTCCTGGCCTCAGAGCTTCCTGGGGACCAAGATTTACCAATACATCCACTCCCTTGAAGTCGTGGAGGAGGTGAAAGAAAGGGACCCACCTGCTAGTCGCCCCCTCAGAGTGTGATGGGAGGTGTGCCACAAAGTCCCCCCTTGCCCCAAAGTTGCTCGCCGACTCACCTGCGCAGGTGCCTGGGATTCTACTGTAATTGCTTTGTGCCTTTGGTCATGGCCCTCCTTCTTCTCCTAACATGCACCTTGCTCCCAATGGTGCTTGGAGGGGAGAGATCCCAGGAGGTGCAGTGGAGGGGCAAGCTTTGCTCCTTCAGCTCTACTTGCTCCCAGGCCCCCGACCCGCTCGGACTTACGGCCTGACCTTGGAATTGTCCCTATTTCAGGGCCTCAGCGACCTCCTTCTGCAAAGTGGCAGGGATCGGCAGAGCTCAACGGGCCTGCAACCCCTAAGTGCAGACACAGTATGGGTCCAGAAGATGTGGTCTAGACCAGGGCTGCTCTTTCCACTTGCCCTGTGTTCTTTCCCCAGGGGCATGCCTGTTGCCACACACCTCTGTGTACGTGTGTGCAGAGCAGACAGGCTACAAAGCAGAGATCGACAGCCAGCCAGGTAGTTGGAACTTTCTGTTCCCCATGGAGAGGCTTCCCTAGACAGAATAAAGCCATTTAGAGGGTGAAGGAGGAATACCCATGTTATTTCTCTGAGTTTTAGTTGGTCTTTCCATCTATCACTGCATTATCTTGCTCATTCTTTCAGTTCTCTACTCCCTGTCATCAGTGTAGACACAGGTCACCATTATGCTGGCGTATGTTTATCAAAGAGCACTTGAGCTATCTGAAGCCCAAAGCCTGAGAACAGAAAGACCCTGATGCAGGTCAGCCCATGGAGGCAGATGACCTTGCTGGGCCTGGGGGTTTTCCAAGCCCTCAGCTGGTCCTGAGCAGGATGGAGCAAGCTCTTCTCTTGTTCATGAGCTCCTGGTTGGAGGCATTTGAGCAGGTGAGTAACCTGCACAGGCTTGCCGTGTGACCCCTGGCCATGGCCTTCCCTCCGCATTGACCTGGAGGGGAGGGGTCAGCCTTGACGTGATGAGGTTGCTATAGTTGCAGCCCAAGGACAGTTCAGAGATCAGAATCAGCTTTGAAGGCTGAATTCTTCCACTCATCTATCTACATAAGTCCATTCATTTCCACCAGGGCCAGAGCAGCTCCACCACTGTGCACTTAGCCATGATGGCGACAGAAACCAAGAGACACAATTACACAGGTATTTAGAAGCAGAGGGACAACCAGGAGGCCCTTAGCTATCACCAGCGCATCACGACTGCACACTGTCTTCTCCATTCCCCAGCAGGAACTTCTAGCTCATTTAACAGATAAACTGAGGCCCACGGTTTCAGCTAGACAATGATTTGGCCAGGCCTAGTAACCAAGGCCCTGTCTCTGGCTACTCCCTGGACCACAAGGCTGATTCCTCTCATTTCCAGCTTCTCAGTTTCTGCCTGGGCAATGGCCAGGGGCCAGGAGTGGGGAGGGTTTGATGGAGGGGAGAGGGGGCACACCCACCCCCTGCTTGGTTCTAGGCTGCTGCACACCAGGGCCCTGCATCTGTCTGCTCTGCATATATGTCTCTTTGGAGTTGGAATTTCATTATATGTTAAGCAAATAAAGGAAAATGACTTGTAAGGTCCTTCGGGCTTCCTGTAGTTTTTCTTCTTTTGATGCCGTGTCCCCACAAATGTTTCTGGATGACTCCACAAGGAAATCAGTCCACTGCTAGAGACCCAGTCTGAGGAGGAGCCACTGCCTCCCCTTCTGCCTTCAAGACCACCGATCTCAGGCGATGGATACAGCCACACCCCAGAACCCTATCTGAGGGATACAGGCTCCTGCCCCTAGCAGGAGACTTCCAGAGCCCAGTGGGATGACTTTGGAGACCTGGGGGCAGGGAAAAGGGGCAGGCTTCTGATCAGTTTAAATGGAGCGATGGGAGCCATTTCTGATTCCGGAGTATGGACGGGATGGGGGAAAGCAGGCCTGAAGTCTAACAGCCCCCTCATCCCCTCTACCCTCCACAGAGCAGGGCCCAGGGAACACTAGGGATTGTTCCACCTTCCTCCCTCCCTCCACTCACATTTGCAACCCATCTGACCGGGGCTGGGCATCTCAGGGGTGACAGACTCACTCTTCAGAGCCCAGTGCAGTTAGGGCTACTTCAGATTGAGACTGGGACCCCAGCTCCTGACCCTTCCGACGGGCACACACACTTAGTAGTGCCTGATAATAGGGAACAGGTATCACCACGGCAGTGGGCTGAGGCAGGAAATAGTGTATCGACAGGTCCTGGGGCCCCAGCACTGCTCCTGGGAGACACATGGTTCCTGTCCCCTCTGTGGAATGCCTGGCTGATGGTGATATAAGGGGGGCTGGGTCTCAGGGATCCAGGAGCTAGGCGCCCCCAGTGAAGACTGAGGCCGTGTTGATGGAACAGGGTTTCTAATTTCTGTGTGCCTTGGGTCACTAGGCTGTCTCAGTCCCGCAAATCAGTGCATCACATCTGCACACTCTTCTCCATTCCCTCGCAAGAACTTTTAGCTCATTCAACAGATAAGGAAACTTATCTCCCAGCTTGAGAGGGGCATATAAATGGCAGAGTGCCAGCCAAGCTATGGGAATTGGGTATGGGCTAGCCCGCTGTATCCCAAGCCCGCCTGTGACGGTGTTCCAAGCCTATCGCTCATGGCCCTTCTCAACTTGTCTCCTTAATTTGTCACATTCTTCTAGGCCTGAAGCCCTCCCAATCACCAGTATGGGCCCAACCACCCCACCTCAACTCCTACTCATTCACTCCTACCCCACCCCCACTCCATGGCACAGCCTTCTTTAGTGTATTGCTTAGATATGACTTCTAGAATCCTAAAGCCATGAGACAGGGCCTGAGTAAGACATTAGGGAACTGGTATTGCTTGAGCACTTACCATGTGTGAGGAATCTCCCTGAGATTTTGCATACATTCGCTCTAATCTTTACAACATCCTTGGAAGGTAGAGATACGTGTCCCCATTTGTAGAAGATGCCAGGGCCCCTGAAGATGAAATGATTTGCCCTAGGCCATACAGCAGGTTGGTGGTAGAATTGGGATTTGAACCTATTCTACTTGGCTTTAAAGATCAGGCTTTTTCCACGATGTGGTCTGGGCTGGTTTTGTCATGATTCCTGCTAAGTTAAGCTCTGGGCTAGCCAGGAAGCCAGGCAGAGTGGGCATGGGGAGGGGGAAGGCAGGAGAAGGGCCAGCCCCAGAGTCCTCCGGCATCAGGAGAAGTTTGTTCATTCCAGGGCTAACTGGACGTGGTGTCACTCAAATCTCCCTGCTGCCTTCCAGGGCCTCTCCTTGGGAGGAAAGTGTCTGAGAACCATGTTCACCCAGCAGAGTATCTGAGAAGGGGAAGGGCAATGCTGCACCATGAGGGATAATAATGCAATAAGACAGGCCCTCAGCTACTCATCAGGCCAGGTGGCAACAGCTTTGGGTCAAAGTGATCCCAGACTCCTCCTCATCTTCCAGTCTGTGGGTTTAGTGCTCCAGGCACCCCATCTCTTTGGAGCTACCCCTGACTCTGATCTTCTCATCTTCTATACAGCCCAACATAGGGAGAGGTTTGAGGGAATAACAGATGAAGTGGGGCTCCTTGGGTAGCTGAGACCTTGTCTGTTTGTTCATCAGACTTTAATGGAGGTAGTAAATTTCTTGAAAACTCCCAGGATTCAATCTTTGTCCTCAGGCTGTTGAACATTCAGGCAACTGCACATGTGATGTGACTTGATGAGGGGCACCTGTCACGCATCTCCAACTGGGTCCCTGATGAGACCAGACAACAGGTCACTATCTCCATCAGACGCCCTCCTGGCCCTCCCCTTGAGACTTGTACACGGAATGGCTCAGCTGGCTTGGAAGGTCATGCCCCCTGCACCTGGCCCAGAAGGAAGCAGAATTTAATCTAACAGCCATTGAATCCTAGAATATTTGTCTTTCCATTAAACTCACAAGAGCAAAAAGTTACCGTTCTGCATATGGTTCTGTTATTGCTCCATTTATTCTGAGGACCCCTAGGAACCCTGGGAAGATCAGAAGGTCGGCCAGAGCCCGGTGGTGAATGTTCACTTCAGCCACACATATTTACGATCTCAAGCACCGGATCAATCTCTTCTGGGTTTCTAAACATTTAGGAGTCTGAGATCCTTACAGATTCATATTTGCTTTTTGACATTTCACTTTCTCCTCCAGAATCAAGGGGATTCATCTTTCCTGGCCCTGGAGAGGTGTTGAGTGGTTATAGGTAGAAGACTCTATTTCTGAAATACCCTGGGCTAGGATTCATCCACTGGCCAGAGATGTGGTAAGCTTCAGCGGGGTTAGCGGCCCATAGCCCTGGCCCTGCTCCCAGCACCGTCATCCATCTCAAAGCTTCTGTGGGCTCCGAGGGCCCAAATAGAAGGGTGTGGCTGGCTCAAGGCCACTTGACCACAAGGACCACAGCACTCTTGGGGGATTCGGTAGATGCAGGGAGGGTTCTTTCCCTTTCAGGATTCTTAGGCAGTCCTCAGTATCCCTGGAACCCAAGCCAGGAATCTGGAAAAGCACTGGAGGAACTGGTGCCGGGGCCCCCGCCCATGGTGTGGCCAGGCCACGTGCTGGCCCTTTGGGATTTTTCCATCACTCCTGTAGGTCACACCTTCACTGGTCAGAAGCCTCTCTAGGAGGGGACAGTGATTAATGTTTCATGGAGGAGCTGCTGGGCATGACGTCTTGTTTTCTTTAGGTTTAGAATACAATGAGGACGATGAGTGGAATTTGCTGCTGAGCTGGGGGCCAAGGTGGGGCCATTCTTGGGGGCCCGAAGACCCAAAGGTAGTGATGTTTATTGTCCTTACTGCCAGAAAGGGGGCGATTCTGTAGGTAGGGAAGGCAGGTGAAGCCCGTGCTTAGAGGGGTGTCTTCCCTAGCCCTCAAGAGCCCACTAGTCCCCACGGATACCTTGGGCCCTGGTGTGCAGAGAGGCCTATGGCGAAGGGTATCCAGCAATTTTAATGAGCTCATCCTGCTTAGGTGATTCTGCTTCATTCCAATAAAGCCATCTTCTCTGCATGTAGGATTTGCTTATTTTTCTGTTTTTTCCAGTGCACCAATCAGGAACTGGGTGACAGCACAACTGATCTTCAGCCGTACGGGCTAGTACAGCTTCACCTGGAATTTTTTTTTTTTTTTAGATGGAGTCTCCCTCTGTTGCCCAGGCTGAAGTGCAGTGCTATGATCTTGGCTCACTGCAACCTCTGCCTCTCAGGTTCAAGTGATTCTCCTGCCTCAGCCTCCCTAGTAGCTGGGGTTACAGGCGTGTGCCACCACACTTGGCTAATTTTTGTATTTTTAGTAGAGATGGGGTTTTGCCATGTTGGCCAGGCTGGTCTCGAACTCCTGACCTCAGGTGATCCACCCTCTTCGGCCTCCCAAAGTGCTGGAATTACAGGCATGAGCCTCCGTGCCCAATTCACCTGCTCTTAAAATATTTCCATCTGTTTTGAGCTATCGAAGTAACATTCTCCCATTCCTGCTCTCTGGCCTTCCTAGCTTCCTGGCCCCTCTCTATTCTCCCCTAGGCTTCCCCACAATCCAGCACTCAATGGGTTAAGGGGGCCCCTCAGACCCTGTCCAGCACTAGAGTTGTAGGATAGTTCCGATGGATTGGTGTCCTCACCATACCAGGCTGGTATACATTTTACACGTCAACCTTGGGTGGGAAGGAGTAAGAGGTGTCTATCCAGCAAGGTCCAAGTTAGAAAAAGGGTGTGTGTATGTGCATGTATGTGTGTATCAGCAGATTGGGGCACATAGTCCAAGGCTGGAGTTCAAGGCTCCTCTCTGGTCCTCAGTCTCCTCACCTATAAGGAGAGTAGGTGAAGTGGTCCCTTCTCTGTGATGTCTGCGGTGTTCCAGTCCCTCCCTGGCCTGGAGGTGGTGCATTGCTTCATCTGGAATGCCCAGGGAGTGAGGCCAGGTGGGACAGTGCAGCTGGGCCCTGGGGGGCATCTTTCCCCTGGGATGCTCCCACCGTGCTCTGGCGGCTCTGCTCCCTCTGTGCCTTGAGTTATGTGGAACTCAAGAGGCGTGTTATTCCTAACAGATGTCACCACTAGGTACTAGACTCAGTTTGCCTAGAGCCAGCATGCTCCCCAGGTCGAATATTGGTTTGAGAAGGCTGGCCTGGCTTGTTTTTATTAAGGGTGAGTTGGCATACACTTCTCAATAAGCTTAAGTAGGTAAGTAGATACACAATGTGTAGAAGAGTATTATCCTTTCTCCCTCTGAAATAGTAACATGAGGGAAGCTGATTCGACAAATGAGTCCAATCCAAAAAAAGGAAATCCAGAGAGTTAGTACAGATGAAAACGTTCTTAAGGATTGAAGCTTACAATTCACAGCAGTCTTGAACATTCTGAAAGGGGGCAACGTGCCCCTGGTGACTTATTTCATATGAGTTTATTTTTTTTTGTAAACTTAGCTTATATTTTTCATAATGCAACTTAAATAGATGTAATAACTTATGCCTTTAAGGAACTCAAACAGGAAACCAAAACAAATCAAACCAATGAAACTAAGAAAATTTATTTTAATCATGTACGTGTAAAGTTGGTGGCTGGGGGTGGTGCTCATGGCACACAGGGTGTTAATATAGTTGGAATATCACTTTGGGGGTGTGTGTGCATGTGTGTGCACGTGCGTAGGAGGCTCAATTCTTCGGAGAGTCATGTCAGGCCTGTCAGCAGGAATGCCCACGCTGCATCTGTGCACGTCTGCGAGCTGCCTGTGGGCCCAGCTGCAGGGTCTTCTGGACTGTGTCAGGCTACTGCCTGCCAGGGGATGACAGGATTCATGCCGACTCCAAGGAAACCTTTAAATCTAGCTTTTGAGCAATACGAGGGCATCTTACCCAGACCCAATCACAGAATAGTGGCACATTGCCGAGTTCTGGGCAGCTGATGTTTTTTTCCTGCTGGGAAGAGCAAGTTCCTGGGGGTCTGGTGGGAGTCTGGGCTCCCCTTCCTCACTTGCCAAACCAGGCTGGCAGAATGCTGCCATCCATCTTCTTTGCCAGATCCAATGTCTAACCTTGGACTGATTATACACAAAATATTTTTTTGGGTCAATGAACATTTTTTTCAATAAGAAATGTATAATAAATTCAAAATGTGATTAAGAATGTCAGTAACCTTTATATTCATTGATCACATTTCCTCAGCTCACATTCCTTGTGAAGTCAGGCACTGGGAGGTGAATTCCATATTTAAGACGGCAGAGCGTGGCCAAAGCTAGTTTCATGTCCCAGTGAAATCATTGACAGAGGAAGGTTGTGGAGGCTGGTCACAGGGGATGTGGCCCCATAGTTCCAATAGGCCACCTTGTGCGTGCCAACGCCAAGCACGTGCTGCGGCTCTGAAATACACCTCGCGGTGCCCTTTCCTAGCGTTCTGTGCTTTCACCCTGTGTCTGGGCCTCAGCAGCGAGGAGATGGACTCAGGGATTCCCCCGCCCTCCTACGCCTGTACCTTTTTGTGTCCTGCCTCCCTTTACCCCCTGTCTCCCATCAGTATCTCTGCAGACCTAAAGAGGAACCTCCACTCCGCGCCCTGAGGGAGGATTCCTGGGACCTTGGGTGGGAGCCACTCTGTTAAACTGTTCGTGAAGTTCCCTGGAGCCGCTGAGCCGCTACTGCGCCTGGATTGTAGCTGATGGGCTGGTGGCAGCTTCCATCTGAGACGAACTCCAAGAATTTCCGCTGCTGGCAGTGACCTCCCAGGCTGGGATGAGCAGCTGCATCTGGCTCCAGGAATGTGAGGTCTGAGACACCATGCCCAGGAATGCCTCCATGGGCTTGCAATTTCAGTTCCAGAAAAGTCGGAGGGCTCCAGGCCCCTGCCCCTTTCCCTCTTTCTCCCTAAATGTGAAGCTACCCAGGCTCCCCTTGGGGAGATTTTTCTGGAGGAAAATACCCTGGAGAGTTGGATTTGAAATAGCTTAGCAGCCAGAGGGACTTTACCAATAGGTGCCACCCATGCTCCCGGCTAAGGCCTGAGTGGAGTGGCTTGGGGAAGTCACCTGCCCTCTGTGGTCCTCGCCACGTGAGGGTCACAGCTCTTGGAGCTATCGACTGGTTTTCATGGGTGGTGAGGTAAGTCTGGAAACCACATCACCCTCTTGGAGTCTCACCATTCGAGTCAGCAGAGTAGAGGCTCCCACAAGGCCCACAGTAAGAACTCATTTTATTTAAGCCAGTGTTCACCAAACTTGTTTGCCCACAGAACCTTGTTTCGGAAGTAACATGGATTACCATTTCCAACAACTGGATTTCTACAAAACACCCATTATAAATGCTGGCCTGGGTGTTATCTCTGAGGGCCCCTTAGCTTTCAGATTGTCCTGTATAAAACCTCAGGATGGCTTAATCTATCAAAACCTCTCCTGAGGGCAGGTGTGAGGGAAGAAGCAGGAAAGTGAGGTGTAGAGTTCCCAGTGATGGTGCTGGTGAGGTAGTGGGGGAGAGGGGCAGGTATAGGGTGTACCAGAGAGAGAGAAGGAGAGAGAGACAGAGAGAGAGAGAGAGAGAGAGAGAAGCGGGGAGAAAGAGAAGGAGAGAGGAAGAGATAGGGGGTGGGGAGGACCCTCCCACACTCTCCCTCCAGACCCATCACTGATTAATCCCTGTCCTGCCCTGCTGGAGAACTTGTACAGGAGCCAGCAGCTTCTCCTGGGGGAGAAGGCCCCCAGGAATGAAGCCTCCATGAATCATTGACTGTCCTTCTATTGTGCTGGAACCAGCTGGGGCTGGTGTCCGTGCCAAGCTCCTGGAGCTGTGGGCAAAGGTGGTGCAGGCTGGGGGTGAGCCCAAGCAGAGCTACAGCCTCATCCAGACCCTTCCAAAATAGGCCAATCCCAGCCCATCTGGATGGGCTCTGCACACCGAGGCTCCCTTACTCCCAATCCCCCGCAGCCAGTGGAAGTAGAGTGAGCACTGGGCTAGGAGTCAGGGCCCAGAGTTCCGGGCTCTCCTCTGCTACTGACTCACCGTGGCACCTTGAAGGAGCCCCTTCTCCTTTCTCAGCCTCAGTGTCCCCATGTAGACATGGGGATTGAATTTGAGAGTCCTGAAAGACACTCCCGGCTCAAGGATTTTGTCCAAAAGCTTTTCAAAGCCTCATCCCTGGAAGTCTATGTGTTGGCCTTGGGGCTTGTTATTGAGAACCCAGCTGATCTCCTGCGACTCTGTCCTAAATCACACCTCACGGGCTCCATGCTTGCTCAGCTCCACTATCAGGGACCCACAGAGGGATGGTGGTCTGGGGACCTTTCTCAGAGGCTCCGGCATCCCAGCGACCAGGGTTAGGTGGGGCCACTGTGACAGTCCACTTGTGAAAAGGGTACGCCTGCACTCACCCTAGGGACCTGCTGGCCCTGCCGCTGCCTTGCTGTGCGACCCTGGGCAGCCCCTCCCTGTGCTGAGGCCCCCATAACACAGCACTGAGAGGAAGGCCTGAGGTGGCTGCTGTGTGCTATTACTGTGGCGGGGCCTCTCTGCCCCGGCTGCAGGAGCCAAGAGCCAGTCCTGCCCGCCCGCCTGTGGGAGGAGGAAACCCGTGCAGCCCTCACAGGCCTGGCTCTCATTCCACACACTCCGGGGCTTATCCGGGTGGAAACATCACCCTGGCACCTCAGCCCAACTCTTGGGGAAGCTGCCAGAGAGGCCCCTTCCCCTGGGTCCTCCCAGGGGGACTATTTTCAAAGCTGGGAGCTTAGCACTCCCAGGGAGACCGTCTTCAAAGCCCTGCCCACGTGCCCACATCACCCCTACCCTCTGCTGCTGGACGCTAATCCTTCGGGGACCCCTGCAGGGCAGGTTCTGGGGCTTAATGCACTGAGGAGGGAGTTAGGTTCCTTAGCAGGCAGGGCTGAAGTAGAAGCTTCCTGTTGGCATGGTTGTCCTGGGACCGCCACGTCTGCCTGTGGGGATACTCAGGTGCGATGACATGAGAAAGCCAGATGAGAGCTGGAGGTGATGGGGATTGACCAAAGCCCCGACGCCTGCACCATCATAGAGCTGAGAACACTGGGGCCGTAGAGATGGGACCTGCCCCACGTCACCTCTGGGCTCAGTCGCAGAGATGGGACTGGAGCTCTTTCTGCCGCCCTGAGCTAGCGTTGGCCCTCACCTCTGATTACCTTTTACTGTGAACATTTCTCATCTCTGCTTTTCTCTGTCTGTGGGGGACAGTCCTACACCATCCCTGCCAAGGCCTTTACTGTCCCCGGAACGGCCCTGAGCACAGGCATGATCGCCAGCTCACCTGTCCCTGCTCTAAGCACTGCCATCCCTGCTGGCCTCTCCTCCACCGTGAGTCCCAGGAGGAGCAAAGAAACATTCGCTGAACAAAGGAGAAGAGGAGAAAACAGTGTCCACAGGGCCCAGGCCTTGCAGGCTGGGCATTCTGGGCAGGCCAGGGACACTGTTTCCCCAGGCGCCGAGTGCAAGGCCTATGGTATAGGAGCAGAGGCCAGAGGAGCTGCTGGGGAGGAGGCTGGCCTGGGAGAGCTGAGCAAACTCGTGAGGCTCAGAGTTCTGGGTGCCCGTGATTTCAGGATGGAGTCTGGGCTTTGGAGATCGGGAGTCCCTGACTGGGGTCAGAAGGGAGGCTAGAATCCTCAGCGTGGTCAGCGAGGGGCAAGAGGAGCACCATTTGCAATGTCCCTGCCGTGTATTCGGCACTGCACAGGAACCTCATTTCATATTTACCGCTTGGCTTAATGCCCATAAATGAGCCGAGAGTTAGGGATTACTCATTCATTCATCCGATAAATTTTTATCGAGCCCTTACTATTTGTCACGCACCATTCTGGGTGCTGGGTATTGAAGAAAACAGACAATGTTTGCATTTTATAGATGAAGAAACTCTGAATCAGAGAGGTTAGGCAAGCAACCAAAGTCACACAGCTGGAAAGGTCTGGGACTACGTTCTTTGCATTTGTCTATTACGTTTGGGCAGAAAGGCAGGGCGGTGGAGTAGAGAGGGCCCGATGGCCTTGCTATGTGAGCGAGAGCAAGTCACTTCCCCATCCTGGACTTGAATTTCCTCAGTTGACTCTGAGGCCTTTGGCCAAGTGGTCTGGAATAGCTCCTGTAGGCAAAAACTGAAATTAAAATTTTACATGTGAAAGCTACTGAATTTTGAGTATGTTTTATGCATCAGATCCTGGAGTGTCCATGGGGAGCCATTGAAGGTTCCTAAGCAGGGGTGGGGGGAGCATCCCTGAACTACGCTTGCTCCTGGGTCCTTCTCAGTTCTCCAGGACTACTCATTCTAGGGTTATCGGGGAAGCAGCTGAAGCTTTGGACAAACACTAGGGGCAGGCAGGGACACAGGGACATATGGTTTATAAATAAGGGAGCTGAGTGGGGCAGGGATGGATCGGGTGGGAAGGGTGAAGGTTGAGCTGCAAGGAGAGGCCAGGAGAAGGCCTCAGGGGAAATCCATTTGCTCCTGGTACTCACCACCCCCTGCCACCCTGGGGGCAGACCCCTCCTCTGATCAGAGCTGACTCCAGCATCCCCTGTGTCCAGCCCCTGGCTCAGCATCTCTGAACGGGGCACCAGGGGCTGGAGCTCTGGCCTAGCCCTCCAGGTCCTCCCAGAGGGTACCGGGGCTGCTTCCTCCATGAAGTCTTCCATGCTGAGTCCAGTTTATCTTGACCATACCAGTACACATCACCAGGCCACCCAGGTTTGTAAACAAAAGCACAGGATCATCAGTCCTCAGTGCTCAGAGAAGAGAGGTCAGCAATGAGGGAGGCTGTTGGGAGAGGGGCCTTGAAGAAGGGTTAGAGGCTGGGCAGTTGGAGGAGAGGGTGAGGGAGGGGAGGAATTTAATCTGGGGAAGGGGAGGGTTGATGGGAGATTTTCTCTCCATCTCAGGCCCTGCCCCTCTTGCCTGCGATACAGTGGTTACTTCCTTTCCTGCCTCTCCCAATACACTTTAAATTTTTTTATTTGATTAAAATAATAAAACATTTGTTACTTACACAATAATACATGAAACTTAGTAGAATGGTTTAGACCACGGGCTCTGGAATCAGGATGCCTGGGTTAGAATCTGGGGCCGGATACCAGGTGTGTGAACTCCAACAAATCACTGGTGCCTCAGTTTCCTCATCTGGAAAATGAGGACCCACCTCATAAGGTTGTTGTGAAGATTAAATGAGCATATACATAAGCACATAATATACATAAAGTGCTTATTAAAGGGCCTGGCCCATAGTAAGCCCTAAATGAGTATGAATTATTAGAGATGTAAATTATGAAGTTTAATAACTATTTATAATAAACACTCATGATCCGAACACTCAATTCAGGAACTGGAACATTTCCAAAATTTGCATCTAGCTCGTGCATCTCTCCCACTCCCCTAACATCCCTTAAAGGTGTCTACTATCCCGAATTTTGTGTTTGTCATTCCTTTGCTTAAAAATAAAACATTTGTATTCACGCCTATACGCCTAATCAATATATTGGTTCACTTGATTTTTGAGCTCTATAAAATTGGGAGCATACTGTAGATAGCCTCTGGGCTGTCCACTCCGTCTTCAGTTTCTGGGAGATGCATCCATGCTGTGCCTGTGGCAGTGGTTCATTGCTGTGGGGAACTCACCACCCTCGATTTCTTCCCGGCCACTGGTTCCCACTCCTGACCACAGGGAGAGCACAAAGCCCACCGTGTCTGCCCCAGCCTCCGGGCCCTCAAACTCCCTCTCCCACAGCAGTCCAGCTGGCTCCTTCCTCAGCACCCTAGCCCTGGCTGTCCAGCTCTGTCCCTACCCAGACTCGGGGCCACATTTTTAGACACTGCCTTTTCTCCCATCTGTGTGTTGCTCTGCAAGGAGTGACTGGCCGGGGGCACCAGCCTGTGCCTGAGTCCTTGCTTTACTTCTAATTGGCTGTGTGACCTTGGGTGGGCCTCCTGCCCTCTCTGGTCCTCAGTCTCCCACCTGTAAGGAGAGTGGGTGAAGTGGTCCTTTCTCTGGAATGTCTGTGGTGCCCCAGTCCCTCCCTGGCCTGGAGGTGGTGCTTTGCCTTATCTGGAATGCCTGGGGAGTGGGGCCAGGTGGGACAGGGCATGTGTGGGGTGTAGCTGGCGCCTGGAAGGCACCTTTCCCCAGGATGCTCCTACCGTGCTCTGGGGGCTCTGCTCCCTCTGTGCCTTCAGTTAGTGTGCCAAAATAAGCACACTGAAATTTGGAATCAAAGCCTCGAGGTGAGTTACAGCACGAAACTTGGGCTGCAGACAGCACCCAGGGCTGGGAACCTAGGAGCCTGAGTCCCAGTCCCAGCTCAGAGAACAACTTCCTGTGAGACCCTGGGTACCTCAGTTTTTCCTTCTGCAAAATGAGGTCAATTCTCCATGCTAGGCACATGCGAGGAACAGCTGGATCTGTGTATCTCACAGGCGTATATAACTCACCTCTCCAGCCCCACTCCCCTCACAGGGCTGGCTAGAGAAAGCCTGCTCCAGAAGAAAGAGGGCAAAGTCTGTGGTGAAGTTTAAAGTTTATAAAGAAACGAGTTATCCAAGCACAATTTAAAGCACGGTCTTCGGTTGGAGGAAAACAGTGTCACATTGTTCTCACGTTGTCTGGCTGAAGGCCAGTGTTCCTTCCGCACCCCTGCCCGCCTACACCTCGCCCTCACCCCTCCCCCTAACAGGTGTTACCTCTTTTGCCTGCTTTCCCAGTTTTCCCCTATTTTTTATGATTTTGATGTGGAAACTTCCAGACATTAAAAAACTCTCATATATACATATAGTGTTTTTTTTTTTAACAGAAAAAATCCCCCACATTCCATCACTTGCTTTTTTCTACTAAAAATCTTTATATTTTAATCAGCTTTATTGAGGAATAATTTACACACAACAAAATTCAGCAAGTTTAAGTGCACACTTTGGTGATTTTTAACAAACGTGTACCGTAGGGTAACAATCACCATGATCCCTGGATAGGACATTTTTGGACATTCCTAAATGACTGCAGGGGTTGAGACTGCTGCTGGGAGAAGGAGAAAGAGGCATCTGAGGAAGAAGCCAGGGCCTGTGGGGGAGTGGGACTAGGCAGGCACTTAAGGATGGTGCCTCTGCACCAATGGGGGATAAGGGATTCCCTTCCTCAGTTCCATCATTTCTGTTCAGCACCAAATTCACTTTGGAACTGCAAAGTTGACTTAAAAGTCTTTTTTTCTTTTCTTTTTAATTAATTTTATTATTTTTTTATAGATGCTATGTTGCCCAGGCTGGTCTCGAACTCCTGGCCTCAAGTGATCCTCCCACCTCAGCTTCCTGAGTCTCTGGGATTACAGGTGTGAGCCACTGCGTCTGGCTCTTGACTTAAAAGTCTTAATAACCTACAACATCTAAGTGTCATTATTAACAGTGTCCCCAGGACTCTCAGCTCTGGTCCTCATCCTGCACCTGACCCTGGCCAGAGCCTAGCCCTGGTAGTTTCCATTGCAACCATGTTTAGAGCTGGGTCTCTCAGGGGATCATGTGAGAGCGGCAGATGGCTCCAGGCCGCCAAGCCCCTGCAGCCCTGCAGAGCCACAGCTAAGAGAGGGCTGGGGCCGGCGGCTCCTGTCTGTGGGGATCCATTCTGAGGTCCGAGGGCCCTTGTGTCTCTGCAGGACTGCTGCCTGCGCCTGAAGGAAGGACAGCATGGGGCGCAGGAGAGGGGCTACACCCCAGCCAAGAAAGGAGTCGCTCTGGTACCCTCCACTTCCAGGTCCCCCCGCAAGGGAAACTTGGGCCAAATATCCAGAAACTGCTGATCCCCAAGGCCCATCCACCAGCTCCAAGTCCCCGGCCTCAGCTCTGGGCGTCCTTCAGCCTGCACATGCCTGGCGCCATCCTGTGACCAGGGGCTGCTTTTAGCAGTTGCCGTCGGGAAGAGGCGGCCGTTGCGCAACATCACCACCAGGGGGCACCAGTACAGGCGGGACTAAACCCCGGGAGTTTCACCATCCACCAGACGCGCTTTCTGAGAACTTGTCGGTCCCAGCGGTCAAGGAGTCTAATGGGATAGGCAGGTTGGCTTAAAATCTCGGCCGATATCTCTGATATCCGCCAAGATTACATGGAAAAACCGTAACACCAGCTATTCCCTATATTAAATTTAAATAATTTTAATTGTGTAAGTAGTGAGGGTACAAATAAATTTTTCCTAACAATTGAAATACTGAAATTAAGGCCGGGCGCGGTGGCTCAAGCCTGTAATCCCAGCACTTTGGGAGGCCGAGACGGGCGGATCACGAGGTCAAGAGATCGAGACCTTCCTGGCTAACACGATGAAACCCCGTCTCTACAAAAAAAAAAAAAAAAAAAGACATACTGAAATTAAAGATGAGGTTCCATTTGACCATCCCCCCACATCCCATCCCTTTCCTCTTTCACCTATTTTTACAGTTCTAGACATTAAAATGTACACAAATATAGGGTTTTTTTAAATTCAGAAAGTACATACATTCTACAGCTTGCTTTTTTCTACTAAAAATCTATCAATGTTAATCAGCTTTATTGAGGAATAAATTTAGGTATTATAAAAATCACCAATTTTATGTGTTCAATTTGATGAATTTTAACAAATGTGTCCAATAGTGTAACCACCATCGTGGTCGCTGTATAGATTTCTCACATTCCTGTGATATTCTCTCTT